>NC_042996.1:10096869-11419369 GCF_901001165.1 Salmo trutta | reverse complement strand
GAGGGGGCCAGGCTAGGGGGGGCAGGCTAGGGGCTGTTTTCAGGCTGTGTTGTGAGTGAGAAGGTTACGAAGCTGTGATGACTACACTCCTGATGGAATTGTATTGTTTCTGGCTGCAGTATTTCTGATACGCAACATGAAATAACTTATTAATGATTCACCCTCACCAAATGTATCAGCATATTCTCCCTTCTCCAATTGACTCCGTATCTAATGGATGAATTACTCCAGAGCCAGATTCTATCTGATCCCATCTTGGCACTCATGCCACCCCTCTCTATGCCACCGTGCCCTCTGCGTCAGGTGATGTTCTCTCCCTCCAAGCTGATTCATTCAGTCTTGGAACGTCTGCCTGTCACCGGCCCAGTCGTTATGGCGATTAACGGCTGTGTGACTCATTCAGTATTCTTTCTCTAGCTCTCTTTCTATTGGCCACCAGAGGAGCTGCTCTCATTCTGCCAGCCCTTCACACATCTGACTCCACAGGCACTTTGGGAGTTTAGGGTATCAATGCAGTGTGTGTGTGTGTGTGTGTGTGTGTGTGTGTGTGTGTGTGTGTGTGTGTGTGTGTGTGTGTGTGTGTGTGTGTGTGTGTGTGTGTGTGTGTGTGTGTGTGTGTGTGTGTGTGTGTGTGTGTGTGTGTGTGTGTGTGTGCACGTGTAGGCTTATGTGTTATTCACAACCGACATCCACCTGTATACAGTGTGTGCAGTTCAGTGCAATCCTTATTATCTCTCTGCCTCAAATCAATGAATGAGTTTCCATCCATATTGCCTTCTTAGCTTTTGGTTCACTGCCATTTCCACTTCCAATATGTAGGCATATATGCCTATGTGCATACTGTTGAATTTGGAAGTTTACATACACTTAGGTTGGAGTCAATAAAACTTGTTTTTCAACCACTCCACAAATTTCTTGTTAACAAACAATAGTTTTGTCAAGTCAGTTAGGACATCACTTTGTGCATGACACAAGTAATTTTTCCAACAATTGTTTACAGACAGATCATTTCACTTATAATTCACTGTATCACAATTCCAGTGGGTCAGAAGTTTACATACACTAAGTTGACTGTGCCTTTAAACAGCTTGGAAAATTCCAGAAAATTATGTCATGGCTTTAGAAGCTTCTGATAGGCTAATTGACATAATTTGAGTTAATTGGAGGTGTATCTGTGGATGTATTTCAAGGCCTACCTTCAAACGCAGTGCCTCTTTGCTTGACATCATGGGAAAATCTAAAGAACTCAGCCAAGACCTCAGAAAAAAATGTAGGCCTCCACAAGTCTGGTTCATCCTTGGGAGCAATTTCCAAACGCCTGAAGGTACCACGTTCATCTGTACAAACAATAGTACGGAAGTATAAACACCATGGGACCAAGCAGCCGTCATACAGCTCAGGAAGGAGACGCGTTCTGTCTCCTAGAGATGAACGTAAATGTGGTGCGAAAAGTGCAAATCAATCCCAAAACAACAGCAAAGGACCTTGTGAAGATGCTGGAGGAAACAGGTACAAAATGATCTATATCCACAGTAAAACGAGTCCTATATCGACATAGCCTGTAAGGCCGCTCTGCACGGAAGAAGCCACTGCTCAAAAACCACCATAAAAAAGCCAGACTACGGTTTGCAACTGCACATGGGGACAAAAATCATAATTTTTTGAGAAATGTCCTCTGGTCTGATGAAACAAAAATATAACTGTTTGGCCATAATGACCATCGTTATGTTTGGATGAAAAAGGGGGAGGCTTGCAAGCCGAAGAACCCCATCCCAACTGTGAAGCACAGGGGATGCAGCATCATGTTGTGGGGGTGCTTTGCTGCAGGAGGGACTGGTGCACTTCACAAACTAGATGGCATCACGGGAAGGGAAATTATGTGGATATATTGAAGCAACATCTCAAGACATCAGTCAGGAAGTTAAAGCTTGGTTGCAAATGGGTCTTCCAAATGGACAATGACCCCAAGCATACTTCCAAAGTTGTGGCAAAATAGCTCAAGGACAACAAAGTCAAGGTATTGGAGTGGCCATCACAAAGCCCTGACCTCAATCCTATAGAAAATGTGCGGGCAGAACTGAAAAAGCGTGTGCGAGCAAGGAGGCCTACAAACCTGACTCAGTTACACCAGCTCTGTCAGGAAGAATGGGCAAAAATTCACCCAACGTATTGTGGGAAGCTTGTGGAAGGCTACCCGAAACATTTAAGGGCAATGCTACCAAATACTAATTGAGTGTATGTAAACTTCTGACACACTGGGAATGTGATGAAAGAAATAAAAGCTGAAATAAATCATTCTCTCTACTATTATTCTGACATTTCACATTCTTAAAATAAAGTGGTGATCCTAACTGACCTAAGACAGGGAATTGTTCTAGGATTAAATGTCAGGAATTGTGAAAAACTGAGTTAAAATGTATTTGGCTAAGGTGTATGTAAACTTCCAACTTCAAATGTATGTATGTGTTTGCTTACTGATCAGGTATGTTATAGCTGGTTTACCTTGTGAAGGCGATGTGGGGCACTGACAGGTGGGAGACTGCATATGAATAAGCTGAGGAGGAAATGTCCTGTTCTGTTTATGGACAGTAAATTAACAATAACCTCCTGGGCCTGGGTCACGTGACACAGCTACTGTACTCATCTGCTTGCCAGCAGTATAGCGGGCTGCCTACTGTGTCTTTAAAAATGGATGACACAACAAGAGATTTTCTTATTGAATTATTTATGTGGACCTTTATCCTTGGAGACAATGGTGGGGTATCCACTACCTCTTCCAAAGGGTGACATGCTTAGGCCAAGGCTACCTGACTTAACTCGCTATAGAAATGCTCTATTTCTATCAGCTGTCTCACCAAGCCGATCGCCGTAGCACACATGCATGCAGTGAAGCACCTGCATGGGGCGCTGTTGAGGCTTCTGTGGAAAGGTGTGGCAGTCTTGTTATTTAATTAAGGACAATTGTGATAGGGGGCGGGGATAGGGGCGGGGCTAGGGGGTACAATATCACATTACACAAGGGATTACAATGTGAATTATGAATTACATAAAATTGTTTCAACTTATTTCTATCGTAGGTAAAGAATCCAAGCACTACATCTCTCCACAATAGTGTAAAATCTTCATAAATGTGTTCAATTATAAATCTACTGATGTCTTACCACAGTTGTACATGAATTACATGAATACAATGCCAAAAAAGAAGCAGCACCATTTCTGGGTGGTCATTACAAAAGGTAAAATTTGACTTTATGTTTTTCTTAAACTTCTTCATATAGTGGTTGGCAGGATAATATTTATGAATAATTGTCCTTCATTTTGTTAACAAGTAGGTATGTGTGTGGCAACATCCAAACTTTCCCCCCACAGATATGATCAATAAAACCGTTCCAATAAGGCATGACATAATACAACTGAAACAAGGTTCGTATTGCTCTGTTGTTGAATGGACCAAAAGAGAAACAAATCTCAAGTCAACAGGTCAACAGGGTCAACGGAAGGTAGGCTCTGAGGGTCAGGTCTTGACACGTTCTTGAATAATAAAGAAACACCTGGGGGAATGGCATCGAACACAATTGCAAAATCTTTAGGTGTTACAGGGATCTTGCAAAGTGATAAGAATTCCTTATAACTAAGTAAAAAACCCTCTGCATTTACAAGTTAGCTCACCAATAGGATATTATTTCGGAACCAATATTCTAAAACAAAGATGTGCCAGTCACAGACAGGTGCGGCACGCTGATGATATCAGTTATCCGGGAGGTCGTGAGGCAGGCCACGGTGTCCTGGACCGCGCTAAATGGACATTTCGCACTCGGTGGAAAATGACCCCAACTTCATCGTATCTAGTGCTATATTCATTCGACTTGCCATTAGTAAAATGTTAAGTCGTCCCATGGGCAGCAACATGTGTATGGGAAGACTGGCAATTTGATGCCTTCTCTCCATTTCTAGGCTACTTACTATATATTCCTATTTCTAAACTTGGATGGTTGTTCATTTCAACATAGGCAACACACTCTCACCTAACTCAACTCTGGCTACAGTTAAAAAATATATATTTCAGAAAAATGATTATGAGGTTAATTAATAGTCATAACGGGTTAATTACATGGGCAAGTCCTAATTGTGTCGGTTAAATATATCAAAGAATTTGCTCTGGAGTCGTGGGAGGAGTCTATTCGCACTCTGTCCTGCGCTTCAGACGCAGAGGACCGCGGGAGACACTGATCACCCGACAGCCGCAGTGAGTGACAGTAGTGAGTGACAGCTCTCGGACGGGGACGACGTGAGCACTGTGGACAGTTTGTAACTTTGTTTTTGTAGGGGAACGTCAAGTCCACATTCACGGACCAAAACTACGGGACTATGCCCAGTGCCGATACCGCTGTGGATAAAAGTTTTTCAGAAGTAAAGAGATATAACATCTGCGGCGAAATGGTAAATATGCCTTCCTGGTCACATCGTCGGCGGAATGACAGCGACTTGCTGTAACGTGTCTGACTGCGTCTGTAGAGCTAGCCTACATTTGTCACGTCTGATATTCGGTAGCATACTATCACTTCTCCGTGGCGGTTGTAGTGTACCATATCGGGAATATGTATCATCTATGTTGTTAGCTAGAGTAGCAACAACCAGTTCTCTCTATGCGAATTATCCCAACTAACCGTAGCTAACAAAGTATTTGGGCTATAGTTTATCCGTGACTGAGTTGAGTTCGGAACCGTTCCATCGTGCAGCGCAGTCCCAAGTGTTGGGGCGACTTGATTTGGAAATGATGTGCACCGTATCCGTTATATCATGTGAGACCTTGTAGTTAATTGCAACAGGACATGTTTAGGAATCTATTTTAGGAATAATTTCAGATAATTCCATAGTTAGACAGGCTGTTTGTAAATTGTGGTCATTTCTTTATTGCTTTAGATTTTTTTTGTATCTAGCCAACACATGTCTAACAGAATTTGTTATTTATACACTCAGTGTTTGTATCTTTTGTTTTGACAGCCAGATATAAACCAGTTAGTCAAGGATTTGTTCTGCTGGGCAGGTGTTTCATTGAAGGCAACAGCAGCTCTTTTCATAAAACTTAACTATTGCGTGCGACCTCACTGTCAAGTGCTCGTCCATGAACACAACAGCTGTTGAACACATTTACGAAGTAGGTTCTAGTCATTCGGTTCCTTTGCCCCAGAGGTTTTGTCGGGAGCAAATGTGCAGCCAGATGTTTGTGGTGGACGTGGCCCCTAAACGCTTTGCTTTATATGGTCATTCCCACTCTATGTTGCCACGGTATAGTTGTTTTGTCTCTGGTGTTTGTGTACATTCTTAACTGTAATATTGTGGGTGAGATACAGTGACGAGTTATACTTATAGAACAAACAACGCTATGCAAAACTAAATTGAGCTATTTGTCCTAGTATACGACAAACCACCCCCTCAATTAATGTATGAAAGAGTGAAAATGTAAAGAAGGATATGTAGTCAGGGGTCTAGCTGGTATTCAGCTATATATCCCTTATAGAGGGTAGGCATAGGGGAAAGGATGGAGAGTCAAGGGAAGGCTGGGGGATGGGGCACTGGCATATTCCACATATTCTATTTTACAGTGGAATCCCTTGGTCGGTAACGACCACTGGAGTGGAAAGGAGCGTTTGGGGGCTCTCGCCAGCCATCCATACGTTAATTAGCGTGGCTGGAGAGTGGCGGCTTGTCAGTGAGTCAACCGGGACGGGATGACCCTGGCTGGACCAGACTACAGAGCAGGGAGAGGAGATGCTGAGAGACAGAAAATACACTTTTCACTTCACCCTCCCTAGTACACATGCCACATATTTTCATTCCAGGATAGTTGTTTTGCGGTTTGAAGGAAAGTGGCCTAGATTTAACATCCGCATACTAGCATTTACATTATGGAAGACAAATCCATATGTTGTTGTTTTTACTGGTGATGATGACCACACACACACACACACACACACACACACACACACACACACACACACACACACACACACACACACACACACACACACACACACACACACACACACACACACACACACATGCTGTAGCCAGCAGCACTCGACAGTCAGTGTGTGTCCATTTGGCATCTGTCATATAAAAACTGTGCCCCTCTTCCTCTCCTCTCTCTGCCCGGCCACCATCACCACTCATTCATATTTAACTACACACACTGACAGAAGCTGGCACATTTCACTGCATATAAAGTGATTTCAGAGAGAGAAAGCTTTCAAACCCTTTACATCAACAGAGATGCTAGAATTGTAATCTGACAAACAGGCAGACGGACAGAGAGACAGACAAGCAGACATTGTGATTGATGGAGGGTGTTATTAAGGTTGGATGTTATTTATTCATTAGTGCCTCGCTAGTCTTTCCATCTTAAGTACTGAATACACAAAGGTCAGCTCCACCCTGTGTGTGTGTGTGTGTGTGTGTGTGTGTGTGTGTGTGTGTGTGTGTGTGTGTGTGTGTGTGTGTGTGTGTGTGTGTGTGTGTGTGTGCAGTGAGGGGAAAAAAGTATTTGATCCCCTGCTGATTTTGTACGTTTGCCCACTGACAAAGAAATGATCAGTCTATAATTTTAATGGTAGGTTTATTTGAACAGTGAGAGACAGAATAACAACCACAAAAAATCCAGAAAAACACATGTCAAAAATGTTATAAATTGATTTGCATTTTAATGAGGGAAATAAGTATTTGACCCCCTCTCAATCAGAAAGATTTCTGGCTCCCAGGTGTCTTTTATACAGGTAACGAGCTGAGATTAGGAGCACACTCTTAAAGGGAGTGCTCCTAATCTCAGTATGTTACCTGTATAAAAGACAACATCCACAGAAGCAATCAATCAATCAGATTCCAAACTCTCCACCATGGCCAAGACCAAAGAGCCCTCCAAGGATGTCAGGGACAAGATTGTAGACCTACACCAGGCTGGAATGGGCTACAAGACCATTGCCAAGCAGCTTGGTGAGAAGGTGACAACAGTTGGTGCGATTATTCGCAAATGGAAGAAACACAAAAGAACTGTCAATCTCCCTCGGCCTGGGGCTCCATGCAAGATCTTACCTCGTGGAGTTGCAATGATCATGAGAACGGTGAGGAATCAGCCCAGAACTACACGAGAGGATCTTGTCAATGATCTCAAGGCAGCTGGGACCATAGTCACCAAGAAAACAATTGGTAACACACTACGCCGTGAAGGACTGAAATCCTGCAGCGCCCACAAGGTCCCCCTGCTCAAGAAAGCACATATACATGCCCGTCTGAAGTTTGCCAATGAACATCTGAATGATTCAGAGGACAACTGGGTGAAAGTGTTGTGATCAGATGAGACCAAAATGGAGCTCTTTGGCATCAACTCAACTCGCCGTGTTTGGAGGAGGAGGAATGCTGCCTATGACCATCCCCACCGTCAAACATGGAGGTGGAAACATTATGCTTTTGGGGTGTTTTTCTGCTAAGGGGACAGGACAACTTCACCGCATCAAAGGGACGATGGACGGGGCCATGTACCGTCAAATCTTGGGTGAGAACCTCCTTCCCTCAGCCAGGGCATTGAAAATGGGTTGTGGATGGGTATTCCAGCATGACAATGACCCAAAACACACGTCCAAGGCAACAAAGGAGTGGCTCAAGAAGAAGCACATTAAGGTACTGGAGTGGCCTAGCCAGTCTCCAGACCTTAATCCCATAGAAAATCTGTGGAGGGAGCTGAAGGTTCGAGTTGCCAAATGTCAGCCTCGAAACCTTAATGACTTGGAGAAGATCTGCAAAGAGGAGTGGGACAAAATCCCTCCTGAGATGTGTGCAAACCTGGTAGCCAACTACAAGAAACGTCTGACCTCTGTGATTGCCAACAAGGGTTTTGCCACCAAGTACTAAGGCATGTTTTGCAGAGGGGTCAAATACTTATTTCCCTCATTAAAATGCAAATAAATGTATAACATTTTTGACATGTGTTTTTCTGGATTTTTTTGTTGTTATTCTGTCTCTCACTGTTCAAATAAACCTACCATTAAAATTATAGACTGATCATTTCTTTGTCAGTGGGCAAACGTACAAAATCAGCAGGGGATCAAATACTTTTTTCCCTCACTGTATAGTGCCGCATGGGTGCCTAATCTATCAGAAGTTTATGGGGAGAATATGCTGTTTCTGTCCTTTCTCCTCTGTTTAACTAGAGAAGGTTTTCCTGCCTTGCTGAGAAAGAGATGGAGACTCATAGAAAGAGCAAAGAAGGGATGGGTTGTTTTTTCCTTTCACAACTCCCTGGAAGTCTGCCCTTGGGCAGAGTAAGTTTCTTAAGGCTGTGTTTTTCCCAGCCTGCTCCGCTCATGTAAAGACTGGACTTTTACTGCCTGAGGTCTTATTCCAACGCGACACAGGAATAAAAAGAATGTACGGATGGGTTTTGTGTCTGTGGTATGTGTGTGTGTGTGAGTAAGCGAGTGTATGGGTGAGTTTGCGTGTTTGTGCATGTGTGTGTTGCTGAGCTGTTTTTGGCAGTGTAGTAACAGGCCATTAAACAGTGTGTTGTGAGTGCAATTTACTGTGGCCCCGGGGCCAGTGCATTGGAGAGAGAAGTGGCTGATGGCACATTCCAAAGGCCTTAATGGCCTCTTGGTCTTCAGAAATTAGGAAATATCAAGTTAGTCGGATTGACTACTTTGTGGTATCCTTTTCTATGGTGCCAAAAGTGAAAAAAGTAAGGATTGAGGATGTATTGGAGATAACAGACAGTCATTAGAAATAATTGAAAACTATCAGAATGCAGGGAGACCAGGCATAATCTTTATAGCAGATTTTGAGAAAGCCTTCAATGAAAGTACGGCTTGAATTTATTTATAAGTGCCTGGATTATTTCAATTTTAGAGAATCTCTTGTAAAATGTTTAAAAGCCATGTATAACACTCCTTTATGTAAAATGATAAATAATGGTTATTTCTCTGAGAATGTTGAATTGTTAAGAGGTGTAAAACAGGGTTGCCCTCTTTCACCATACCTGTGTGCTATGGCAATTGAATTGTTAATTATAAAAATCAGATCCAATGATAAAATTAAGGGGTTAAAAATGTATGGATTAGAAACAAAGGTATCAATGTATGCCGATATATTCAAGTTATTTTCTTGAGTTCACAGTCTTCAACCCTGAACAGTCTTATTGAGGACCTGGATAATGTCTCCAGTTTATCTGGATTAAAACCCAACTATGATAAATGTACTATATTACGGATTGGGTCTCTAAAATTCACAAACTTTAAATTGCTATGTGGTCTCCCAATTACATGGGTTGATGGTGCTGTTGATGTGCTTGGTGTATACATTACAGGAAAGTTTAATGATCTTGCAACTGTCAATTTTGATAGAAAACAGATAGGACCTTGAAACTTAGATAGGATCTTGAAACCATGGAAAGGGAAACACCTGTCAGTCTATGGGAAAATTACACTGATTAATTCTCTAGTGACATCACAGTTGACATATCTATTCATGGCTCTACAGACTCCCGAAGAATGCTTTTTCAAGTTATGTGAGCAAAAAATATTTTATTTAATTTAGAATGGAAAACAAGTTAAAGTTAAACGGGTATATTTATATAATGAATATGAGTTTGGATGGCTAAACTGATTAAATATCAAGGCATTAAACCTCTCTCTTAAAGATTCTATTTTACGGAAACAATATCTAAATCCAAACTGGTTTTCCAGTAAGCTGCTAAGAGAGGCACATCCAATGTTTAAAATGGGTCTCTGTGCTGTTATACAGATTAAAATTCAATTTCCGATGGATTGACAATGCAACCGTGTTTAAAGTATCTGTCACGTCCTGGCCAGTATAAGGTTAATTGGTATTGTAGTTTGGTCAGGACGTGGCAGAGGGTATTCGTTTTATGTGGTTCGGGGTGGTGTGTTTGTTGAAGGGGCATTTGATTTAAGTATTCCGGGGTTTTTGGGCACTGTTTGGTTTTCATGTATTCTATGGTTAGTCTAGTGTGTGTGTTTCTATGTTGAGTTAATTGGGGTTGGACTTCCAATTGAAGGCAGCTGTTTGGTGTTGCCTTTGATTGGAAGTCCTATATTAGTTGGGTGTGTTTGTCTTGTATTTTGTGGGAGATTGTTCTGTGTTGAGCCTTATGCTTTGCCAGACTGTTTGTTGTTGTTGTTGTTGTTGTTGTTGTTGTTGTTGTTGTTGTTGTTGTTGTTGTTGTTGTTGTTGTTGTTGTTGTTATTCGTTCGTTCTCGTGGTTTTGTTATTTTGATATTCATTTTGAAAGTAAATAAACATCAAGATGAGCATACACATACCTGCTGCGTTTTGGTCCTCCATCACCGACGACAAGCGTGACAGTATCTTTATTTTTAAATGAAGCTATACAGAGTTGGCTACAATTCTAATTTTATCATCCAGAAGAGGCAGAATATATATTACAGCAAATAATATGGCTTAACTCCAATGCACTGATGGAGGATGAACCAATTTTCTTGGAGAGAATGTTTAAGAAAGGTATCCTGTTTATGAATGGCATTGTAAACAACGATGGTAGAATTATGTCATACAACCAATTAATCCAGGTGTATGTAGATGTATGCTCAATACAAAATTATAACCAACTCATCGCAGCTCTGCCACAAAAATGGAAGAGGAAATTACTTAAAAGAGAAAGGAATGAATTATACTGAACCAAAATATAAATGCAACATGCAACAATTTCAACTATTTTACTGAGTGTGAGAGGTGTGTGTTGGTCCTGGTGGTTATGAGCGGGGCCTTGCCGGCATCTCGGGGCGGGTGGGGGCGAGGGCAACCACTGACCAGAGCGCCCACATTAGTATTGTCTTTGTATTGTTGTTGTTTTAAAGGAAAAAGTATTAGATTTAAAAAAACTGTGTGCTCTCAGACCAAATCAAAAAAAGTATCAGGGCAACAGTTCTACAATAGATGAGCCAGCCTCAAGGCAACAAGCGCTTGAGTTTTCATTTAATGTTGCAGTTGTGTCCCAGGGCATCATGCTACACAGACACTGTTTCAGTCTGGATGCATACAGTATTAATGTCTACAATGAGCCTGCCTTATCTGACCACCTCAATCAGAGAGCCCACATACCTCATACTACTGTCCAATCACCAATCACCACGTATCACTGAAATTAGCTCGGTCTTACCTCTGTGAGAGAAAGGAAGGGCGAAGGAGGGAGAGGGGTAGAGAGAGGGTGGGAGGAAGAGGGGTAGAGAGAGGGTGGGAGGGTGAGGAAAGGCCTCAATGTATTGAATTATTGGTCCCTAGTCTCTGAGACGCTTCATTGGCCATTATGGTGAGGGGTAGCCTAGCAGCTGTCATTCCCTTCTGTTGTCAGGGCAACCACAGGAGTCTCACCCCTTCCCCACCCCCCCAATCTTATACAGGCTTTGCCGTTGATATCTCTTTCTATGCTCCCCATTCTCTCCCTCTCTCCCTCTTCCCTTCTCTCCTCTCTCTCTCTGATGTCTCTGTGCATGAATGATGCTCAAAGGCATTTATTCTCTTTGGGGGTGTTGCTCTAAAGCTTCTCTCTCCCTCTCTTTATCCTGTCTCTGCGACATCAACTGTTCTGTCTCTCTCTCTCTCCCTTTACGCTGTCTCTGCATGATCAATTGTTCTGTCTCTCTCTCCCTCCCTCCCTCTCTCTTTGTCCTGTCTCTGCGACATCAACTGTTCTGTCTGTCTGTGTACCGTATTCATGGACTCGCCCTGAGTTGTGTAGTTGGTGGGTAAGCATATGGGTTATCCATGGTGTTTGGGCTAGGATCTCTGGGAATGAGGACAGAGTTATAGCCATCGACCCAAGAGAGAGAGAGATAGAGAGAGCGTGTGTGTCCTCAGGCAGAGTGGCGTGTTGGAGGAGGAAGAGATGAAGAGGGAATCTAGTCAGAGCAAACAGGGGTTTGATTTAATACACTAAAGTAGCTACTAGCTAGCAGCCCCTCTCCTCTCCTCTCCTCTCCTCTCCTCTCCTCTCCTCTCCTCTCCTCTCCTCTCCTCTCCTCTCCTCTCCTCTCATAGTCAGAAGACTTGGCTGAAGCTATACATATCTGGACCAGGTTGGCAGAATCTTTTTAGGTATTTCTCTCTATCCCTCTATCTTCCCATTTCTTTGGATCTCTGTCTGTGTGTGTGTGTGTGTGTGTGTGTGTGTGTGTGTGTGTGTGTGTGTGTGTGTGTGTGTGTGTGTGTTTTGGATTAGGGATTGAGCGTGAGCTAAGCCTACAGTGGACATACACGCACTAACAAACCAACAGAGATGCCGGGTATAGTGAGTAACACAGCCTCGGATTAACACACACATACGCACTCACTCATCAAAAGGATTTTCTGTATCGCCGAGCTGTTTTAACATATTATACCACAGGCTCAGAGCTGACTGGATCTTTTTAGTCAATCATTATGAAACCAATCTCTACCTGAAGAAGCTTATGTGATGATGCAAATTGTTGCCGGCCATAATATCGACTCAAGTAATGGCCATACAGCCCAGCTGTCACATTATAAAGCATGAAACACTCTAGTCTGCTGACTGCATGCGTGTGCGTGCACACACAGCCTATTCACACCAGTGGAGGCTGCTGAGGGGAGGACGGCTCCTAATAATGGCTGGAATGGAGTACATGGAACGGTATCAAAAACATGGTTTCCATCCATTACACTCTATTCCAGCCATTATTATGAGCTGTCCTCCCCTCAGCAGCCTCCCCTGATTTACACTCACCGGAATACAGCTGGTTCATATCAGCGAGCTACTTCCACTAGATTAGTGTGAAATCTACTGTACCTACAAACACATTCAGTGCTATTCAGTTACTGTACCATACACATACACACAGCAAAGCTCACAGATTGAGTTGACTAGATCAGTGTAGATTACGTAACACACAGGGGAGTGGTGTGTGTGTTAAAGAGAGCAAGCTAGATCAATTATCTGCCCATTGGTTCCACTGACACATTTTCACATGTGCACGCCAAGTCGGTAAACTGCTTTCCTAAGAGCTCTGACACGTGTGTGTGTGTGTGTCCTGTGCCTGCCATGTGCTGCGCAGTACGATGTGTTCTTCATCAGAACTCCAAAGATGGACGGTCTGTGTTGTGTGAGTGCGTCCATGAATCCACGTAAGTCAACCAAATCTCTTACCTTTTCATTGTTTAATGTAAATGGTCAATGATCATGGCCCTACATATCATCACAGGCCAATCATGCCATCGATATATGGTTAATATGGAATGAAATTACATGTACATATGAAGACAAACTTGAAAGGGTTAAATATGAAACAACATTGTTTGCTGAACTGATCCATTCTGATATCAAACTGATGAGGATTATAGATTGAATAACCGATCACTGGCTGAATTATTTATATTATTCTTCTCATGATTAGGATGAATAGTTACGAGCCTAAATGACTCAAGGATGATTCCTATTGACTTCTTAATAAACTGAATTGCTGAATTAGCTAATTATGTTAATAATGAATGATTGTTATGATTTGATCTTTGTGATTTTTGAATTTGATTGGATACATGTTATTCTGTTTCCTTTGTTATGCGGCACAGACTACCCAGTAAATATACCACTTTATGGTTAAAGGAATTACTTCCTCAGTCTCATCCATTCCTCTGTCACCTGACCCGTGACCACCTGTTCACCTTCACTGTCAGTCATCCTACCTGTCCAGCTACCCACACAGATTCCACTAATCTTTCAGTCGTACAGAGGCCCATTATCAGCAACCATCACTCCTGTGTTCCAATGACACGTTGCGTTAGCTAATCCAAGTTTATCATTTTAAAAGGCTAATTGATCATTAGAAAATCCTTTTGCAATTATGTTAGCACAGCTGAAACTGTTGTTCTGATTAAAGAAGCAAAAAAACTTGCCTTCTTTAGACTAGTTGAGTATCTGGAGCATCAGCATTTCTGGGTTCGATTATAGGCTCAAAATGGCCAGAAACAAAGACCTTTCTTCTGAAACTCGTTAGTTTATTCTTGTTTTGAGAAATTATGGCTATTCCATGCAAGAAATTGCCAAGAAAGACGCTGGCCTTCTAGGCAGAGCTGCAAAGAAAAAGGCATATCTCAGACTGGCCAATAAAAAGAAAAGATTATGATGGGCAAAAGAGCACAGACGCTGGACAGAGAAACTCTGCCTAGAAGGCCAGCATCCCGGAGTCGCCTCCTCACTGTTGACGTTGAGACTGATGTTTTGCGGGTGCTATTTAATGAAGCTACATTACAACAGGATTACAGTTACACTTCAACTCTTCTCCTACTCTCTTTCTAGCTATCCCTCTTCCTCTCTTTCTTTAGGCCTAAATCAATAAGATTACATGGTTACACTTCTTCAACTCTCCTACTCTATCCATCCCTCACTTCTTTCTCTTTTTATAGCCACCCCCCATCCCTCTCTCTCTTTCTCTCTCCATCTAAAAGTGTGTGTTTGTTGAGGGTGGTGGCTGCTGGGTAATCTTGGCTCTGGAAAAAAGAGATTAAATGTCAGATTACAGAAAGGAGAGGATTACATCTTTTCAGGCTTTTTTGGTGAAGAGGTCTCTTTCTTATTGGTCTATTAACTAATTACCGCTTGGTGATGTCACCAGTCAGGCCAAAACTCCATCCCACCAAAACAGGCTGAAATATCAGGCGGTCTTTTTAAACAGCTCTTGCACATCATTTTCACAGTATTATTCCAACTTCATAGTTTGGAAATAAATATAAAATAGGAAAATCTAGTTTTTGACCGCACTGGGCCCTTAAGTCTATTGATTTTTCTAGATCTCTCTCTTTTTTCACCTCCCCTCTCTCTCTCTCTCTCTCTGTTACATGACATTCTCTCCATCTCCCTCGATCTGAGTGCTGACACAGTCCTTGGCATGGCTTTGGGGACTCTACCCTCTTTACGTCTCTATACGAGTGTGTGTTAATGTACTTGGCCCTTAGCAGTGAGATATTGAGGGCTGTGCTCTACTTGCTCGGGGCCTGGTAAACCACCCTAAATGATTAATTAGACACACATACTCCTCTCCGGGATGCGTCCAAGTCGGTGCTATTGAGACCTCTGGGGCTGATGTGTTCCACTGCAGGCCCGCTAAAGGCTCATCAGACTTTATCTGTACACTTACCAAGAGAGAGAGAAACTGGAGGAGTTTGTTATCTCTAGCTTAGAAATTGGCTTTCATACTTTGATCTCTATTTCTCACCGTCTCTCTCGTTCTCTTTCATGTTCTCTCGTTTTTTTTTCATGTTTTCTTGTTCTCTTGTTTTCTTGTTTTTTTTCTTGTTTTCTTTCTGGTTCTCTTTTTTGTTTCCTTTCTCGTTCTCTCTGCTGGAGCATTGTCAAAGAAAGTCTGCTTCCCAGGAGGGATGACTCCCTGACACACGGTCACACACACACACACGTCCTAACCCTCTGTCACTTTAGTGTTTAGCCGGTTATATGGAAATACAAGTGGTCATTCTCTCCACTCATACACAGCGCAAGAGGAGAGCAGCTCAGTGTAGCATAAATACCATAAACACTCTTCCATCATATGGTACAGTCTGTGGATATCCTGTCCTGTGTTACCTGCATTCACTATGTGTGTTTAGTGTATACACTGCAGGTCAGGGCATGTAGCAGTAGCCCAGGTATGTTTAACTGCTGGAGCCCAGCCCTATATTAGCCCAGCCCAGGGGTTGACCTGATTTACTAGTAAGTGTGTGTGATTGCTCGTTGAGTGTAAAACCAAAGGTAAAGCTGCTGCAAGACCATAAATGTAATCAGAATTCCTTTGTCTTTGACATGTTCCTGAAGTCTGATAAGAGCAGGACTCTGGGCATTTTCTATGGTGCCGTGCAGGACACAGGCACAGGCACACACACACATACACATAGAGAGAGCGAGAGAGAGAGAGAGAGAGAGAGTGTTTCTCCTTGAAGTGTGTGTGTGTGTGGGGGGGGGGTTCTCCCTGAAGTGTGTGCTGGTTTGCAGACTGCAGAGCGAATCAGTTTGGTTGGGTCTGGGTTCTGGTCAAAACCGGTTCTGCTTAAATCGACTCATCAACTACAACTTCATACTAGACTGGATTATGCTATGCAGATATACGCCTGGGGGCGTGGTTACTGGGTGGGTGGCTGTGTGTGTGTGTGTGTGTGTGTTTCTTTGCGCAGTGTGTGTGTATGTTTAATGTTGCATCCGTCCCAGTTGAAATGGCACAACCTTCTGCGGAGGAGGCCCAGGGGGCCTGATAGCTCGTCTGCCCCAAGATAGGCTGCCCTCCCTGGGTAGACAGAGTCCCTGCTGCTCCCCTTTCCCCCATCGAGCCTGGAGCTCTGACTGGCTGCACTTCAAACACAATTTCACATCACACAAACTCAGACCAGCAACCAACTGAATATTTCCAGCCCTTAAATTGTTATTTAATCATACCAGGCGAGTCTGTGGCATTGCTTGACTCGGACTGAAATAGGTTCCGATACTAATTTTGGGTGCCGGTACTGTTTATATTTAGGTGCAGGAGCTCCACAGTACTTTTTCACTAATATTCTATAAGAGGAAAACGAGCTCAAGCAGTAAAACATTTTAAAGTAGCGGTACTTAGCTCCGCTGAGGTCTGGGGACCTCTTCTCATTCACAATGCTAGCCAGGCTAAGAGGCAGCACAGCAGGCAGAACCGTTCAAAACAATGACCAGACAAACAGTAGGCTAGTAGACAGTGGAGTTAGAACAGGCGTGGGTGGGACGTGGGAGCAGAGGAGAGGAAGACTAGTAGCCCAGAGGGGGATAAATACATGACAGGAATCAATGATTTATATATACACCCAACAAGAACAATTACCAGACAGACAGTCTCGGACATCAAAACATTTAAAAGTCCTATATTTCAGTTTTTTTTGGTAGCGCTGTAGCAGATGTATGGAGCAGTGTTCTGAACTGAACTGCTAAATGGTCGATATATTGTTATGCAGGTTGAGTTTGTTTGCAACACATTTATTCTGTGCTGTGCTGTGATTTGCAAGGCCACAGGTTGACAGAATCATGCAGTGAGCCTGGCCTCTCCAGCGTTTTTTTTTTAGGAGGCTGTGCTATAAATGACCAAGGATAGGCTAGTCTGTATCACGCTCAACACTGCGGAGTGTATAAACCCTGTCTGGCCCTGGAGTCCACAGACAACCCCTATACCCATAGTAGTCCATTAGCACTTCATGTAGATTGGAAAGAGTTGGGAAGTTCTGCTATACACTACAGTAAGCAATATGGTAATATCTCCACCTTGCCCTCTGATCTGCTATGTGGATTTCTCAGTGTCAGAATCAAGTATGGATACTGTAGGTGGCTGATTGGTAGGTTGTGTAAGAACCAGAGGTGTGGTACCACAACAGTGTTACTTAACTCAGAGTACCTGTGATGTCGTAGATCATAATGCTGTTGTAGAATGGCTGGCGGGGTCATGACGGGTCCACTGCGAGGTCAGTTCCTGTGAGTGACGGCTCGGGGGGATAGTTTTTAACGTCTCATCTCTTTACCAAATCCGTTTATTTGAATCCCACCAATCTCATTGTGACTTTCTCTCTCTCTCTCTCACACACACACACACACACACACACACACACACACACACACACACACACACACACACACACACACACACACACACACACACACACACACACACACACACACACACGTGGTTAAGAGTGCGTGTGCTGCAGTCTGATGTGGGTCAGAATGGGATAGCCTATTCATCTCAGAGTGGTGTGTGAATATTCATTTCTATGGGAACAAAATAGATTTGAATGCAGAATGGTTGATGTATGATTTGATGTTAAAGTCCTATCTGGGTTAGATCAGCCAGGCTATAGGCTATAACCCACATAATACAAACAGGTCAAGACTGCCTCTTCTCTCATCCACTGACTCACCCTGTCTTTCTTTACAACTCTCCATCCATCTCTACTTTTACTCAATCATCAGCTCATTCAGACACACACACACACACACACACACACACACACACACACACACACACACACTTATCGTGCGCCTTTTTAGACCTATAGACCAGTGCCTTCAGAAAGTATTCACACCCCACATTTTGTTGTGTTACAAGTTGAGATAAAACTAGATTTAATTGTCATTTTTTTGTCAACGATGTACACAAAATACTCTGCTGGCGTGGAATCGCCCTTCTACTGATTGGACAGATCCATGCTAGCTAGGGCTAGGCCTATCAAATGGGTTTGACAATCTCAAGTAGCCTACGTCCTATTACCACCTCTTGGTCATGAATTTCACACCAACTGAAGCCTCTTTAGAACGTTCATCTCCAATGACTTTGTTTCTGGCTTTTCTTCTGATCTGATTTGTACGTTTTTATGACAAAATCCAGTACATCGATGCCAATGTGTGTTGTCCCTCAGCTGAGGTCATACTGTGATTTCCTGTACTGAGACGTTGTTCAGATATGTGTGTGTGTGTGTGTGTGTGAGACTGTGGGGAAACATGCTGAGCTGAGCAGCTCTAGCCTACATAGAACACACAACACTACAACTAACAAATATCTCTCCCCAGGCAGTGTGTCTGCCTGCCTCATCATGGGTTGTTGTGTTGCAGTGTGTCTGCCTGCCTCATCGTGGGTTGTTGTGTTGCAGTGTGTCTGCCTGCCTCATCATGGGTTGTTGTGTTGCAGTGTGTCTGCCTGCCTCATCGTGGGTTGTTGTGTTGCAGTGTGTCTGCCTGCCTCATCATGGGTTGTTGTGTTGCAGTGTGTCTGCCTGCCTCATCATGGGTTGTTGTGTTGCAGTGTGTCTGCCTGCCTCATCGTGCGTTGTTGTGTTGCAGTGTGTCTGCCTGCCTCATCGTGGGTTGTTGTGTTGCAGTGTGTCTGCCTGCCTCATCGTGGGTTGTTGTGTTGCAGTGTGTCTGCCTGCCTCATCGTGGGTTGTTGTGTTGCAGTGTGTCTGCCTGCCTCATCATGGGTTGTTGTGTTGCAGTGTGTCTGCCTGCCTCATCATGGGTTGTTGTGTTGCAGTGTGTCTGCCTGCCTCATCATGGGTTGTTGTGTTGCAGTGTGTCTGCCTGCCTCATCATGGGTCGTTGTGTTGCAGTGTGTCTGCCTGCCTCATCATGGGTCGTTGTGTTGCAGTGTGTCTGCCTGCCTCATCATGGGTTGTTGTGTTGCAGTGTGTCTGCCTGCCTCGTCATGGGTCGTTGTGTTGCAGTGTGTCTGCCACATCATGGGTTGTTGTGTTGCAGTGTGTCTGCCTGCCTCATCATGGGTTGTTGTGTTGCAGTGTGAGATGCATTTTTTAGGGAGGGCACAGGCTGGTGTGTGTGTGTGTGTGTGCGCGCCCATCTGCACAACACATGTGAAATTGTAATCTGACTGGCTTTAATACCAGCCCGGTTTAGAGGATGAATACTGACCTGAGTTCAGCATTGACCAGGGGACAGTCAACACAACACATCCCATATGTACATTTGTGGCATATGTTGTATGTCATGTGGTGTCTGTTCTCTTTCTCAGACTGTACGTGTTTGGAAAACTGACTTTGAGACTCAAAATTTTTTTTAGTTTCCATACTTGAATCCCCCCCATCTTCCAGATTAGATGAGGTGGGCAGGATGTGGTGTGTACTGTGTCTGTGTGTGATAGATTGGACAGACGACATGTCAGCGCTTGCTGTTCCTCATCCCTCAGGCTCGTTGGGGGTCATGTAAGGGTCAGCTAATTCTCTGGCCACGCTGACTCGATAGTGTGTGTGTGGGTGTAGGTGTTTGTCTGGGGTTGGAGACCTAGTTAACTGGCACTCAGAGAGAGTGGGAAATGAGCTGAGCTTACACCACGAGAGAGAGGGGTGGGGAATCAGAGAGAGAGAGAGAGAGAGAGAGAGAGAGAGAGAGAGATGGGGAATCTGAGGATGAAGAGGGAGACAGGCTGTGTATGTGTGAATGAGTATGGTGTAATTGGAAGTGTGTGTGTGTGAGAGTGGTGCGACATGTGTGATGTGTGAACCAGTAGGCTAAAGCTGCTGTTGCCTGCTTTATTAATCTCATCAGTTACTGTTGGACATGATAAGGGGCCCTGACTCTGCCCTGTAAATTATAGATGAGGACAAGCTGGCTATGCCTTGTGTGTATGTGTGTGTGTGGTTATGTGTGTGTGTGTGTGTGTGTTTGCTGGCTGCCAAGGTAACAGTGTAGTTATATAGTCAGGTTACAGACAATCCAGTTGTACTGCAGGCATCTCAGGTTGGTTTATTACGTAATCATCCTCTGTCCCTGTAGTTAACAGTCAAAGCCGTTTCTGCATCAGCAGCTGCGCCTGTAAACCCAGAGGCTACCAACTGCCCTAGCCACTCAGTAGAGCCATTAAAGTCTGCAGAGAGAGGAGACTTGGAACTCTCTTTCATGCGTCTTTTGTCCTCTCCTCCTATCCAGTTCTTTTTCTCAATGCCGGAATGGGTTAGAGGGCGCACAGACTGGGGAATGGGTTAGAGGGCGCACAGACTGGGGAATGGGTTAGAGGGCGCACAGACTGGGGAATGGGTTAGAGGGCGCACAGACTGGGGAATGGGTTAGAGGGCGCACAGGCTGGGGAATGGGTTAGAGGGCGCACAGGCTGGGGAATGGGTTTGAGGGCGCACAGGCTGGGGAATGGGTTAGAGGGCGCACAGGCTGGGGAATGGGTTAGAGGGCGCACAGGCTGGGGAATGGGTTAGAGGGCGCACAGGCTGGGGAATGGGTTAGAGGGCGCACAGACTGGGGAATGGGTTAGAGGGCGCACAGACTGGGGAATGGGTTAGAGGGCGCACAGACTGGGGAATGGGTTAGAGGGCGCACAGACTGGGGAATGGGTTAGAGGGCGCACAGACTGGGGAATGGGTTAGAGGGCGCACAGGCTGGGGAATGGGTTAGAAGGCGCACAGGCTGGGGAATGGGTTAGAGGGCGCACAGGCTGGGGAATGGGTTAGTGGGCGCACAGACTGGGGAATGGGTTAGAGGGCGCACAGGCTGGGGAATGGGTTAGAGGGCGCACAGGCTGGGGAATGGGTTAGAGGGCGCACAGACTTGGGAATGGGTTAGAGGGCGCACAGACTTGGGAATGGGTTAGAGGGCGCACAGACTCACACGTGCACACAGGCGCACAGCCACGCAAGAATGTGCGCATGCAGGCACACGTGCACGCACGCACACACACACAGAGACAGTCCTAGAAATGGAGCTTGTGTTTACATTACAAGCGATGAGATTATGATGGCAGTGTATTACCGTGTGATAAAACAATTACCACTCAATAAAATGATCAATATCTATCTTACTAACTATACGTTGCTATGAGATTCACCATAAACTTGGCTGAGCTCATACTGTCCTATCATACATACATGAGTCATTTACTGTAGTGTAAATTGAATTGAAAACATTCTCTTTGAAGTGACATTCTCAATATCTTACATGTTTCTCTCTCTGTCTCTCTCTGTGTGTGTGTCTCTCTCTCTGTGTGTGTGTGTGTGTGTGTGTGTGTGTGTGTGTGTGTGTGTGTGTGTGTGTGTGTGTGTGTGTGTGTGTGTGTGTGTGTCCAGGCGGAGCGCGGCAGCGATGGGAACAACATCCTCAGCCTCCCGGTGCCGATGCGGCGGGGGGGCTCCGAGTCCAACCTGGTGTCTGACGGGGGCGTGGGCCTGGACTTCACTAAGGGCCGTCTGGCCATCGACAGCCTGCAGCAGAAGATACTCAAGGTGAGTGTGTGTGTTGTGCACGTGTGTTGAGTGCGTGTGTGAGAGAGAGCGAGAGCATTGGCCCATCTGTGTGTTAGTCTCTGTGTTGACCTGTTGATCTCCCCCAAGGTGACAGAGCAGATCAAGGTGGAACAGACAGCCAGGGACCAGAACGTGGCAGAGTACCTCAAACTGGTCAACAACGCCGACAAGCAGCAGGTGGCACGCATACGCCAGGTCAGTCCAATTACATCCCACTGATTTCTCCTTTTATGATGCTACATAACTGCATCTGCCAAGTGCGCTGAATGTTTACAAGCCACTTTTTAAAGAAAATGCAGCAATTATAGCAGTATCTTTAATTTGACCCTTTGCCTCTCCTGTGGGTCTGCCAGGTGTTTGAGAAGAAGAACCAGAAGTCTGCCCACAGCATCGCCCAGCTGCAGAGGAAACTGGAGCAGTACCACCGCCGTATGAAGGAGGAGGCCAACGGGGCCAAGCACCCGCCCAGGGATGCCCGGGGGGAGGGGGGCAAGGAGGGACAAAAAGACGGAAGCCTGCGGGACATCAGCTCGGCCAGCGTGCGCAACCCGGCAATGGACAAGGTCAAGACCATCGGCCCCGGGGTCTCCCTCTCGCCCCCCTTCTTCTTCAACAAGTCGCGGGAGTTCGCCAACCTCATCCGCAACAAGTTCGGCAGCGCCGACAACATCGCCCACATGAAGAGCTCCATGGAGACGGGGGCGGGGCTCCAGGCTCCAGGCGGGGCCCGGGCGCTGAGCGGCAGCGCCACCACGATTGCCAAGGCCAAGTACCCCAGCGACGACGAATGTTCCACGGGGACCTCTGTGTCGGCCGACTCCAACGGGAACCCGGCGGGGGGGTCGGGGTTGGGGTCAGGGGGTGGTCCGGGGAGGTCGGACTCTCAGGGGAGGCTGGGGGAGGTGCTGGAGGAGGTCAGGGAGATTAGGGAGGCACAGGCACAGCTGGCCGAGGACATGGTGTCACTGAAAAGCCAGTTCAAGAGAGACTACAGCTTCATCACACAGACGCTGCAGGAGGAGAGATACAGGTTGGTGCATACACACACACACACACACACACACACACACACACACACACACACACATCAATACAGCAAGCAAAAGCACAAACACACCCTCATTTCTGGGTATAAAAGAACCTAATTTTTCAGACACTTCTCCCCAACAACATCCTCCATGCAGACGCACCAACAACATCCTCCATGCAGACGCACCAACAACATCCTCCATGCAGACGCACCAACAACATCCTCCATGCAGACGCACCAACAACATCCTCCATGCAGACGCACCAACAACATCCTCCATGCAGACGCACCAACAACATCCTCCATGCAGACATATCAACAACATCCTCCATGCAGACATATCAACAACATCCTCCATGCAGACATATCAACAACATCCTCCATGCAGACATATCAACAACATCCTCCATGCAGACCACCATCGTTCCAGCTGTTTCACTTTATGCTTATCTAGGCCTGCTTCACTATTTCCCACCTTGAACCATAATCTTGTTTTTAATATTGTTGGCTGTTGATACTGTCAACTTAGGGCTGATGTATCAACACGCTTATGTAGATAATGCTTCACACACCACAAACAGAGAACACACACACATTGGTGAAGGAAGAGATGGACACACAGGTTTGCTTTGGAATTGAAGCTGTGCATTCAATATTAAGACTCGTCATTTTCTCCCCCCTTCTCTCTCTCTACCCTCCCCCCCTTCTCCCGCTCCCTAATAGGTTTGAGCGGTTAGAGGACCAGTTAAATGACCTGACAGAGCTGCACCAGCATGAGACCAGTAACCTGAAGCAGGAGCTGGCCAGCATCGAGGAGAAGGTGGCCTACCAGGCCTACGAGAGAGCTAGGGACATCCAGGTATGTACACACACACACACACACACACACACACACACACACACACACACACACACACACAGACAGAGAGATCTACAAACATGCCCCCTACACATCTATCTAAGCTGTATATAGTCAGCAACTTTAAGCCTGTGTCAAACTGAATGCGTGTTTTTCTGTGTTTACAGGAGGCTCTGGAGTCGTGTCAGACGCGTGTCTCTAAGCTGGAGCTCCAGCAGCAGCAGCAGCAGACGGTACAGGTGGAAAACACAGACGCCAAGGTGCTGCTGGGAAAATGCATCAACATCATGCTGGCCATCGTCACGGTGATCCTGGTGTGCGTTTCCACGGCGGCCAAGTTCACCGCGCCTCTCCTGCGTAGCCGCGTGCACCTGGCGCTCACCTGCGTGGGTTTGTCCCTACTGGCAGTCATCTGGAAGAACTGGGAGCACCTGCAGTGTGCCCTGGAACGCATGCTCCTCCCACGCTGAGCTAGACTCCTCCCATGTTAAGCTAGGCTCCACCCAGTCTGAGTTTGTCCCCCTCACAATGTGGGTTTGGCGCCTCCCACACTGAGTTTGGGACTTTGGAACTCTGTGATGTTGTCATAGCGATAGATTAAATGGGCGGGGTTTACAATGTAGCCTTACACCCCAACACCCTCGTGTCTCTCCCCCTCTCTGTCTTTTGGAGTTTGGGCAGAACTCCTTTAGGGAAATTGTTTCCAAACGATGCCAGTGTGCCACTACAGTACAAATTACAGGAAAGCAAGACATCTGGGACTGACCAATCAGATGGTGGCTACAGAGGAAGCAGGGCCAGTCACATACAGGATTATTGCGGACACTGATCTTTGTGTGGTTGTCAATCTCAATAGGACATTGAACTGCACTATGCAGGTGGTAAGCTTATGTATAACCTTTATAGAGAAACAAGGGGTCCGCCGATTGGTTCCTTGTCTTTTGCGGAGTCGTACTTGCGTCACCTTTATTACACTAACACACTGACAGTATTAAAAAAACTCATTCTCCCAGAAGACCTCTGGTTCTGATCCACACACAGTCTCACTCCCACCACCCCCCAAGCCACCATGATACACATTCATCCACACACACACTGAGAGGAATGTGACTTGTGTGTCTGTGTATGTACAGGGCGTGGGGGTGTTCTCCATGTGAGAGCGCTTTGTCTGTGTGTACCTGTACTGTCAAGTGATGAAACGTTTTATAATTGAAAAAAAAGACAAAGGACAATTTTTTTTTTTAAGTGTAATATTTTATTTCTTGTTCTCTTTTTTGTGTGTGTGTGTGTGTGTGTGTGTGTGTGTGTGTGTGTGTGTGTGTGTGTGTGTGTGTGTGTGTGTGTGTGTGTGTGTGTGTGTGTGTGTGTGTGTGTGTGTGTACGCCTGTGCCCGTGAAGGGTGGTTAATTTTTTACAAAGGAATGTGTACTGGTATGCGGGTTTGTGGATAAATGGTGTCTTATGTACTTGATGTAGTCTATTAACAGATGCAGTGGAACTGCCACGGGTCTAGTCTATCAGGGGTGAATTCACCCCAAGAGTTATGTGTTCTCTCTCCCATAGGAAATACATAGACTGACCCTTTAGCCGCTAACGTGCTAACTGTGAGTGATATCGTCTGGCAGTCTGATGGATCTGGGGGGAAGTAACCTCAGACGTGATACACACAAACCTCATTTGTGATTCATCCTTTAATACTGATGATAATGTCCTTTTTGTGAAATAGGAATTAAGCACTGTTCAGAGTGGGCTGAACAAAGGAATTGACTTCTACCAAATGTTTCAGACAGATTTGAACACTACGTTTTATGCGTTTTCTCTGAAATGTTTAATATTTCTTTGCCTTTTTAAAGTGAGAACCGAACAAAATGAACATTCTAAATGCCTTTGATGCTATCGTCTGATTGGACAGAGATGGGGGGGTGGGTGGGAAGTGAGCGATGCAGCTCTGGCCCCACCCACTCTGTAAGCTACTTATCACTGTGATGATTATGATGATGATGATGGGGGCCAGGCCTGATGCCTTTTCAATGCAGCTTCTGTGTTAAACCTGATATTTTCTGTGCTTTGGTCTCTGTCTCTTTAAAAAGCCAAATTTGGGTCTATGTGGCTGGCTGGCACCTTGAGTAATATAGTATGTCATGTCCTGAACCATTGATATTTACACTGTCCATTGGTTACTCAAGAGTTCTGGCTCTATCCCAATTCCTGAATCTATTCCCTGTGTCTGAAGAGAGAGCCATATCCCAGATTCAAAGCCCAGGGCCTATAATTCCAGTGTCTAGATTCCGGTATGTTATCTCGACGCAGTAGCATTGCACGCTGTTAGGTTTAATCCGGTTATGGTTTTCCAAAACACACTTTTTAAAATGAGAACAAAATGAAATCCTCTTCCTTTTCTAGAAACATTGAGTCTTTTATCGTAGTGCTCTTCTCATCTTATCCTCTGAAGATTCATCAGAGTATTTCTACCCTGAACTGATCTCTTGATCCGGTCATCAATTATACTGTATCTACCAGAGATGATGATGCAAGGAGTGAGGGCTCTGCACAGAAGGTGACGTGATTAACCTTTTAGTCTGTTTGTCAATATGTTCTGTGTAGATTCATGGCTGTGGGGAGATGTTTTAGGTTGGGGGTGCTGTTGACAGGGGTGGGGAAGTATTTTTCTGTGCTCTTACAGTGCTGTCGACAGGAGTAATAAATTACACATTTTAGATTTTACACACACACACACACACACACACACACACACACACACACAAAGTATTCAGACCCTTTGACCCTTTCCAAATTTTAAAATAGATTAAATTGTCAAATTTGTCTCAAGCTACACACAATACCCCATAATGACAAAGAGAAAATAGGTTTTCAAATGTATTCAAAATAAAAAACAGAAATCTTATTTACTTAAGTATTCAGACTCTTTCCTATGAGACTCGAAATTGAGCTCAGGTGCATCCTGTTTCCATTGATCATCCTTGAGATGTTTCTACAACTTCATTGGAGTCCACCTGTGGTGAATGCAATTGATTGGACATGATTTAGAAAGGCACACACCTGTCTATATAAGGTCCCACAGTTGACAGTGCATGTCAGATCAAAAACCAAGCCATAAGGTCGAAGGAATTGTACGTAGAGCGCCGAGACAGAATTGTGGCGAGACACAGATCTGGGGAAGGGTATCAAAAAATGTCTGCAGCATTGAAGGTCCCCAAGAAGACAGTGGCCTCCATCATTCTTAAATGGAAGAAGTTTGGAACAACCAAGACACTTCCTAGAGCTGGCCGCCTGGCCAAACTGAGCAATCGGGGAGAAGTGTCTTGGTTGTAGAACTCTGACAGAGCTCTAGAGTTCCTCTGTGAAGATGGGAGAACCTTCCAGAAGGACAACCATCTCTGCAGCACTCCACCAATCAGGCCTTTGTGGTAGAGTGACCAGATGGAAGCCACTCCTCAGTAAAAGGCACATGACAGCCCGCTTGGAGTTTACCAAAAAGCACCTAAAGACTCTCAGACCATGAGAAACAAGATTATCTGGTCTGATGAAACCAAGATTGAACTCTGGCCTGAATGCCAAGCGTCACGTCTGGAGGAAATCTGGCACCATCCCTACGGTGAAGCATGGTGGTGGCAGCATCATGTTGTAGGGATGTTTTTCAGCAGCAGGGACCTGAAAATAGCTGTGCAGCGACGCTCTCCATCCAACCTGACAGAGCTTGAGAGGATCTGTAGATAAGAATGGAATAAACTCCCCAAATACAGGTGTGCCAAGCTTGTAGCGTCATACTCAAGAAGACTCAAGGCTGTAATCACTGCCAAAGATGCTTCAGCAAAGTACTGAATAAAGGCTCTGACTACTTACATGTGATATTTCAGTGTTTATTTTTTTATAAATTTGCTAACATTTCTAAAAACCTGTTTTTGCTTTGTCATTATTGGGTAGTGTGTGTGTGTGGATTGGGGGGAGGGGCAATTTAATCAATTTTAGAATAAGGCTGTAATGTAACAATGTGGAAAGTCAAGGGGTCTGAATACTTACCCTCAGCACCCCTCTCTAGCTTATGAACCAAATGGCACTGTACACCATTTCACAACAAACCACTAGTCTGAATGATATTGTGAAGAAGCAGTGACCAGTGGCATTTGTTTAGCTTAAATCTAGTGACATTAATAATGTGAACATGTTGTTTTGCATACAGTGAGGGTGTTCAAACTCTCTTGGGCATCATTCATGTTTTATCCAATTCCCCCTGGGCAAACTTCATTATTTAGCTTGTACTCCAGTGCGTTTTGAAGTACCCTGTTTCTGCCAACTCCCATCAACTAGCTGGCAGCAGCTCCAAGGTCTGGGAGCTTCATTAAAGGCCCAGTGCAGCCACAAATGAGATTTTCCTGTGTTTTATATATTTCCACACTGAGGTTGAGATAAAACTGCAACGATAATGCCCATTTAGTGTAAGAGCTGTTTGAAAGACTGCCTAAAATTTCTGCCTGTTTTGGTGGGATGGAGTTTTGGCCAATTGGTTAATAGAGCAATAAGAAATAGATCCAAACCTCACTGCCAATAACAGCTAATTTGACATTTTTACCTCTCCAAATCACACCACTCCCAGATAATCCTGGCAAAATTATTGCTTGAGAAACGGCTCTTTACCAAGAAGCTTTTTATTTTTGACCATTGTTTTAAATTAAAATCAGTGAGGTAGTTAATTGTTAAACAAACAATTTGATACTGAGATAAATATGGCTGCATTGGACCTTTAAACCATCTGCGCTGTGCCACTGCGGCTTAAAGTGTGTATGTGCTACCACTTAGTGGTGAGTCTACAGTAATGCAGCAGAATTAGGGGGGAATTCAACAACATAACCCTAGGGGGGAAGTAAACACTTTGATAGTTGCTGGATCCACAAGCTGTACCTTTCCCCAATTTAACTCAGACCTGCATAATTATACTCAACAAAAATATAAACGCAACATGTAAAGTGTTGGTCCCATGTTTAATGAGCTAAAATAAAAGATCCCAGGTATTTTCCGTACGCACCAAAAGCTTATTTCTCAAGTTTTGTGCACAAATTTGTTTACATCCCTGTTAGTGAGCATTTCAATTTTGCCAAGATATGCCACACATGTCAGGTGTAAACGCAGATTATAGTTTTTCAAATGAACCTCTGACTCCTTCCAGTCGCTATGCGGTCGATACTTTAAAAAAAGTACATTCTTTAAACCCATACAGTGTACCTTTGTTTGCTGAAATCCATACACTTTAATATAACGTTAATCAAATGCAACCTCATTGAGATTCAATTGGCACAGGGACATGCTGAGTTGACATCTTAGAGCAATTGCAATGAGGAAAGAGTAGGTGGTTGTATTTGATTAACATTTTATTAAAACAAATGGATTTCTTCAAACAAAGGCATGCAACAACAGAGGACAAACATAGGTACAGGGTAAGGGTTTAAGAGTGTACATTTTTTAAGCATGAACTGCAGAGACTCCAAGGAGTCGGAGGTTAATTTGAATAACTCTAATCTGCACTCAACTCCCTGGAGGAGTTGATACAATTGGCTTGGTCAAAGAGGAATGCCACGTTCAAAACAACTGGGAACTATGGAATCTCTGACTTCAGTGCCTTCAAGACAACTTGGAACTCAGAAAAAAACGAGCTCCGACAAGGGAAAAAATAAAAGGTCACTCTAAATTGTGCAATTTTGTCACACAACACAATGCCACAGATGTCTCAAGTTTCAAAGTAACCGTACAATTGGAATGCTGACTGCATGAATGGCCACCAGAGCTGTTGCCAGATAATTTAATGTTAATTTCTCTTCCATAAACTGCCTCCAACGTCGTTTTAGAGAATTTGGCAGTATGTACATTTACATTTAAGTCATTTAGCAGACGCTCTTATCCAGAGCGACTTACAAATTGGTGCATTCACCTTATGATATCCAGTGGAACAACCACTTTACAATAGTGCATCTAAATATTTTAAGGGAGGGGGGGGGTTAGAAGGATTACTTTATCCTATCCCAGGTATTCCTTAAAGAGGTGGGGTTTCAGGTGTCTCCGGAAGGTGGTGATTGACTCCGCTGTCCTGGCGTCGTGAGGGAGCTTGTTCCACCATTGGGGTGCCAGAGCAGCGAACAGTTTGGACTGGGCTGAGCGGGAACCGTGCTTCCTCAGAGGTAGGGGGGCCAGCAGGCCAAAGGTGGATGACCGCAGTGCCCTTGTTTGGGTGTAGGGCCTGATCAGAGCCTGAAGGTATGGAGGTGCCGTTCCCCTCACAGCTCCGTAGGCAAGCACCATGGTCTTGTAGCGGATGCGAGCTTCAACTGGAAGCCAGTGGAGAGAGCGGAGGAGCGGGGTGACGTGAGAGAACTTGGGAAGGTTGAACACCAGACGGGCTGCGGCGTTCTGGATGAGTTGTAGGGGTTTAATGGCACAGGCAGGGAGCCCAGCCAACAGCGAGTTGCAGTAATCCAGACGGGAGATGACAAGTACCTGGATTAGGACCTGCGTCGCTTCCTGTGTGAGGCAGGGTCGTACTCTGCGAATGTTGTAGAGCATGAACCTACAGGATCGGGTCACCGCCTTGATGTTAGTGGAGAACGACAGGGTGTTGTCCAGGATCACGCCAAGGTTCTTAGCACTCTGGGAGGAGGACACAAGGGAGTTGTCAACCGTGATGGCGAGATCATGGAACGGGCAGTCCTTCCCCGGGAGGAAGAGCAGCTCCGTCTTGCCGAGGTTCAGCTTGAGGTGGTGATCCGTCATCCACACTGATATGTCTGCCAGTATGTCCAACCGGCCTGACAACCACAGACCACGTGTAACCACGCCGCGTTCAAAACAATTGGGAACTCGGGAATCTCTGACTTCAGTGCTTCCAAGACAACTTGGAACTCAGAAAAAAACGAGCTCAGACTAGGAAACATCGTTTTGAAAGCTCACCCAACTCGGAATTCGAGGTCGGGAACTCCGGCCTCTTCCTCGAGTTCCGACTTTCTGACCTGAAGATCACTAACCTCGTGGTTTTTGAAGTTCCCAGTTGTCTTGAAAGCACTATAAACCGTGGACATTCAACATTTACGCATGCTAAAAATGCCTGAGCTCAAAAGTATTACAAGTAATATGCCCTTATCAGGGAGCTTTGTAATATTCTGAGTTTGTAGATAGAGTCCAATTTCATTGACGAAATGTATAGATTTTTTGTTGTTGCCCTAAACGATTTATTTTATATTTTTACATTTACATTTTAGTCATTTAGCAGACGCTCTTATCCAGAGCGACTTACAGTAGTGAATTCATACATTTCATACTTTTCTTTTTCTCCGTACTTATATCTCGGTGTAACGTAAACTCACTGACTTTTGTACATCGCCTTGGTCCGTTCAATTGACCTTATTTTAGCGCCCAACACACGTAATACTTCCAGATCAACTCTAATGTCAATACCATTGTAAAGCACAATTTCTCCACTTTCCAACAGAATCAATTACATGAACTCCACGCTGCCCGTTTCTGCATGATTCAAGAAGGCAACGAGATCCGTCGGGTCTTTTTAAAAATGGCGGGTGGGGAAGCGAAAATAATGCGTGGTAGTGAGAAGAAGAGATGTGTGTGGCAAAACTGCTTTTTTTCACTTGATCTGTCCAACTTAGCAGCTTATCGCCTCTAAAGTGTAAATAAAACACTATAAAGAGTTTATATAATGTGTCATTACATACCTATTTGAAGGTTTGTGTCGAATTTGAATCGAGTTTTTAGGGCGGTGCTAAAGTGATCTTCAGAAGTAAACAGCGGCTTTGAGGGTCATGATGCTTGCAGTGATGATGCAAAAAATGACTAGGTATACTGGTGGAGAGAGATTGGAATGACAGAAATAGTTGCTTTATGCGCGCTGTACGTTACGGCATGAGACGTCACGATGTAACGGAGGGTGAGTTTTTTCAACTTTTCTCCAATACTATAGAGCTATTACCATGTCGATCAACGCTTGAATAGAAACGTAGTTCACACCCCAGATTTTGAAGTCAACACAGCCCCTATAGTCAAATTAGTTTTCTTTGCAGCCTCGTTTGAATGTCGCGGTTGAGCAAATTTGTACGGAATGGGGTGAGTTTACGTTACAACGGAAACAAACGTATTATTGGTAAAACGAAAGTTAGATGATACAAACTCAATGATTTAATGATGGTTGAAATGATTTTCACCTGTATACATTTGATCTACTAGGGCACTGCAATAATAGTAGTGGAAGGTAAGCATACATATATATCTATGATGTACAGAAAGTTTTGTTTCCAAATTAATTTACATTAATTGTTATTCTAACATTCAGTTCATGCCCTCCATGACCACTTTAGAATGGGTCCAACATCGGGCAGCATTGTCTAACATTTGTATTGCTTTGTGGAGGGTTCTGTGGTTTTTGATGGGCACAGGGGATGGTAGTGCTTTTTCCCCCGGGTTTACATTTACCCGTTTGAAGGTTTTACTTCATCATTTCTTGCAACCTAGTAACATTTCCTCATCTGCTTACATGCGCCTCCCCTATATCAGTGTTTTGGTACTTTTTTAACTTTTATTTCTTGTTTTTTACTTAACACGTATTTTTCTTAACTGCATTGTTGGTTAATTAAGGGCTTGTAAGTAATCATTTCACTGTAAGGTCTACTACACCTGTTGTATTCGGCGCATATGACAAATAAAATGTGATTTGATTTAAAACTTCAGTGAAAATCCTATTTGAATAACGGCGCAAAAGCCCTGTGATTTTTAACATTTCATTCCATTCAGATAATTTCAAATCAAATTTTATTTGTCACATACACGTGTTTAGCAGATGTTATTGCGGGTGTAGCGAAATGCTTTGAGTACTCTCGACAGTTTATTCGGTATAGAAAACATGCCAGTCTGGCTGTATTTTAAGTTTTGATACTCTGATGCGTTTTCTGTTGCGGATCATCATTCTCCCAAATCGTTTTATAATAATGTAACCACATCCTTCCAGCAGGCACAGTCATTCAGGATAGCGTAATACGTGCTCTACCTCTCTGACCGAGTGGCTATTCCTCGTGCACCTAAAACCCATAATGCTTAATAAATAGCCTATAGCCTAGATATTTGTCATTTAACTTTTTTAAATGCATTACCTTTTATGTGTGGCATAAACACATCATTTAATCTGACGAAGCTATTTCAAAAGTATCCTGTATGCTACCTGCACATATGTCCCAAAATATAATTCCAGCATCCAAACTGTACAGGTTGTGGTGTTGAAAACGCAAACCATGATGTTGATGCACCCGAAGTGGCAACCTGGTCTCAGAGCATTTCGTATTATTCTTTACATAAACCCTAAACACTCTATTTCATGTGATACAGCATATTACGTTTCATATGGTATGTATTAATTTGTGGATGTCCTTCACCCATTTCGTATGATATGTTACGAATTACAAGACATATTATATTTGATGTCCGGCTCGATTCGGTCTTATGTAGCAAAATTTGAAATAGTGTTTTTTTTTTACATTGGATAAAAGTAGAGACTCAGAGATAGAAAATTGTATATCTTACACTACAGTTGAGGAACAATGGGAAAGTAATTATGCTTTGAAAGTTGATAAACTTGTAACCTCACTTTTGAGAAAATGGCCCTTGAATGTTTTGGTACCTACTAGAGAGCTCTTCTTTGTCGACACCCATTCAGCAATCATCTCTTTAAGGATTAACATGTAAGGCTATGTACTTAACTATGTACTTAACAACCGAAGATTTCAAGACTAAAGGCTGGTTTATACTATTGGTGTGTTCTTAAATTTAATCTGGATTGCCAGAGTGTGCTCTGGGTGTTCGTAAACACAGAGCGTTGTCAGACTGTCTTACTAAATTCAGAGTGTTTCCCTCTCGGAGCGTTCAGAGCGTTTACTCGACGCTCTGGCCGAGGAGTAGGGTTGATCTGAGCGTTCTGACTTAACAACAGCAGTCAAGCACCCAAGCTAACTGGCTAATTTTGGCTAGCTTGCTAGCTACTTCCAGACACAAATGAGAGAACAGCTCAGTGACCATTTTACTCGCCCTAGCAGAGCTGGTTAGGCTGTTTTAATGTTATCCAGAGCATTGGTGACTGCAGCTGTGCTGCTGGCAACAATTTAATTAATATCTTTTGCCAACGTTTATTGACACCATATTCAATGGGTGAGCGTTCATAAATTCATATTATTATTCTGCGCTCTGGCACACTCAGACGAGAGTGCTCTAAAATCTGAGTACATAGCCAGAGCGAATTTACCAGCTACGCCTATCGGCAGTTGTCACAGTGACATCATAAACATTCTATTGAAATAGTTATTTGCATAGTGGAGTCTTTTGTTTAGACATGTAGCTAGCTAGCTAGCTAAACAATGAACCATAATCCCAACTCATCATGTTACTATCCTGCATGAATATCCAGGTACCTAACCGACCAGGTTCAATGTTAGCGGGCTAACATTAGGCTATAACTAGCAATGCAAATGGCTCTGAGATATTAATAATATTACTACACAGATCATACACATAACATTAGCTAGCTAGCTAATAGTACACTTTAACTTGACATGAAAACAACTTTCTAACAAAATTAGAAACAACCAAATACAGACATTTGAAGGAGATGTATATTCTGCTTGGATAGTTCCATCTGTGCTAATGACTTAGTGTCTTTAATTCCAGTTTGTCTACAAATGTATAATTTATATGTTGGTTTCGTGTCTCCATCTCAACCAAAAATCTAAGTTAAAGAATAGGACTAAATCAAACTTTTGCTATGAGAGATGGGTTTATTTACAGAGCAATTCAGTTGAGAAATTCCTGTTCACATAAAGTAAAGTGTGACCTAGGTTATTCTGAATTGTTGAATGAATCCCACGTATTCTCAACCATTTGAGACAGAAATCACTCTTATGGGACAGGCCTTTTCACACTGCCTCATCATTATTAGTTTCACTATCTATCATTTTATTTTCTACAGCCGACTATGGAAGGTTTATTTCAATCTGGTATTTAAAAACATATATATTTTTACTAATCTCACTTCTGCAGAAAGTGTCTCAGTGTGAGTAATAGGTTCCCAAATGGCCTCACAATTGACCATTTCTTTATTTCTCTCCTCTGAAATGGTATTATTGTGAAACACACTTCCCCTTTTCTAGTAATTGGCAGGTGATTGGCAGAATGAGTCACAAATGCTGTTGTAGTTTAGCTGTGAATGTCGGCTTGAGAGAAATGCCACCCTCCAGAGTTGTTCTGATACTCTCACTGGAAGTTTTTAACATATTTATAAGCTTTATATTAAAAGAGCAAATATGAAAATAGATGCTGACTATTACTTGTTTATACATACTGTACAAAAAAAACGGTGCAATTCAGTGATCTCTAATTGTCTACATTTTTTCAAACATAGCTATTTACTCTATTGCAAAAGTGATATTTAATTGTGTTTGGTTGTCAACACAACCAAATATCAACATTCGAAGGAGATTTCTCTTCTGCTGGGATAGTTCCATCTGTGTCACTGACTTAGTCTGGCTTAATTCCAGTTTGTCTACAAATTAATGATTGCTATGTTGGATTCATATCGCCATCTTAAGCAAAACTCTAAGTTAAAGAATTGGACTATATCAAATCAAACTTTAAATGCACTTTAAATAAAGTTTGATGTGATTCAGTTATATTATTTTACTTAGATGTTTGGTTGAGATGGAGATGTGAGCAACATATTAACTTTGAAATCAACCAAATCTTAAAACCTTAGGCCTATATTTATTGTGTATTTTTAGTTGAATCCTGAGTAGAATAGAAACAATAGCTTTTGATGACTTCGCAAATGCTATAGCCTAAATAGTATCATTAATGATATATGTTTCACTCAAGTGTGGTTACATTTCATTTGATCAGTTAAATCTTCTCTCTGAAATGACTCGATAGTGAATTATATATTTTTAATTGGAGCATGTGTAATAATCATTCTCACGATAGCACATTGGTAGTGGTCACTGACAAATATCAAAGCTAAGCAGGGCTGGGCTTGGTTAAAACCCTGGATGAAAAACCAAATGGTAGCTGTAGATATATTAATTCTCCAGTAGGAGGTGCTGCCCAGCCTATAGTTTTTTTCTTATAGTGGAAATAACGTTGAAGATCTAACGTTGTTTCAACGGTACAAATTCAAAAGATTTCATACAAAGTTTGACAATGTTGAAAATTGGTTACCATGATGACATAATCCTGTGGTTGAAATTTCACCCGCAAAACAAGTTTACGTTGATGACTTTTTGCAAATCCAATGTATTCTTTTTGCAAATCTAATGTATTTTAAACATAGATTCCATGTCACAATACGTTGACAAATTACATTGAAACAACGTTGATTCAACCAGTTTGTGCCCAGTAGGTATGCTTTCCTTATTGGTTGTGGTGCATTGGCACGAAACCTGTTGGTGGAAAATTTGTTGCAAATATAATTATAGCATAAACATTTTGAAAATCAGATTTCCAACTAGCTGATCATTGTCTGCAGCCGGTTCTGATCGTAGTGTAGGTCTAATGAAACAGGAAGGGAGAGTTAATTAGTCCGTGGTGGTCGGCAAACCCTTAACCTTCTGGCCCGTAGCCATCGACTGTGCCACGAAAGCATGCTGAAGTGGCAAAGTTGATATCCAGGTTTATAAACACAGGGTCGCTACAGTTATTCTTATTTTTGGACGTACATTTTTTTTTGTTAATTCTATAAGGGGAGAGGGTGGTCACTTTTTCTGCAATACAAGGGGAGTGTCATTTGAAAATATTAACATTGGGGAGGGGTGCATTTCTTTTATGGCACCTCAAGTTGTTTGTTTGTTTACTGTGAGGAATGAGATGTGGCTGTTCTTTGTCAAGGGGTAAGGCAAACAAGGAGGTAAAGTTAAAGAGGGAGAGCGTTGCTGGGATGTTTAACTTTCCCACGTTTGCTTTGGTAGAACACCTGAGATCAGGGGAACTTTTTGCCCCTTTTTTTTACTCAGGCAGCATCCAGGATAGCTGGCTGGATATGAGTTTATCTAGATCTAAAGGTTGTCAGTAGATACACAATACCATATCCTCCTCATAGGACAACATACAACCATGTACTGTACATCCACAATAATGGACTATGTTGTACTTTATTTGATAAACCTTTCAAAGCAACACTAGAAGCCTAGCATCGATTTTATGAATGGAGGCCATGGCAGGATATTCTGTTGTCCTTCTGGTTAACACAAATCTCTCATTACAGACTGTTACATAAATGTAACGTCTGTTATATAAACCTAACGTCTGTTCAGATTAATGCTGGAGCATCCACTATAAAAGGCACTACAATTGGGAAGTGAAGAATGGTCAAACTTTGTTGACCCTGCCAGAAAAACAACGATCTAGAGAGACTTCTGTGACCCTTCTAAGATACAAAGGTGCAGTATGTTATATCATATTAAACTAGATACAAATATTTCACAGTGTGAATGAAGTACATTCTTGGTATGGGAATTGGCAATGGGGATTGGTTGCTTTACCATTGGCATTTTCCTATGGCTTCACAGCGAGGGAAGTGTGTACATTTTGAAGCCATGAGCCGCGGATTCAGTGAAGTTCACCGTTCCTCCACAGTTTCCTCTGTGACCGAGCCCATGTGCGTACTCACCACAGAGTGGGCGTGGTTCTGGGAGCACGAGTACGGCAAATGGGTCCAGTACGCATCCATCGTAAGTGGTGTGAAACACTCAAACAGGCTGATGTGTTACAAGGACAATAATAGAGACGGTAAACTGTTGTTCCCCTTGAATTTGAGTTTTTTTCTATGAATCACAGAAAGAGAAGCACAGATTCTCGTCCATCACCAGTGAAGACCTTGAGAAAAGGTACCAGGAGGATCAAAGTGCTGTGGTGAAGTTCACTGCAGGCCAGCAGTCTTATGAGCTGAGTTTCAGAGGTAACACACATCAACACTCTTGCACAAAATATATTTAATTTACAACAGACATGGTTCAAATAGTTATTCTCATAATTACAGACATGACGCAAAAAAACAAAAGATACGGTACTGTAAGGATGGTCAGGCGTCGTCCTGTGTTTGTTTCAACTGCAGACAGCAGGTAATGTACGGATGAGGATGAGCTAAGAGGATGGTCACCATGCTCGGTATTTAACCTAATAAATACTCACAATTGCATAATCAATATTTGGATAATAAGTGAGAAATAAATATAGGTATTCAATTGAGCTACTTATTTTCTTAGTGTTGAATGTCATGTTCTATTTTATATTTATCCTCAGGACAAATAGAACATGCAACTCCTCTCAGAATTTCAGAGATGTTCCTGGATTTTGGGACAAGTCTGCCATACCTGACATTGGATATAAGGTCACTTGTTTACATGTGGTTATTCTGCTTAGGCTTACAGGAAGGTTAGTGTTCAACTTTTTGTTTTAGCAGTGACAACTATTTTGTTTTCCCCTCCTGCAGACAGTCAGTCCCTGTCAGAACTCAGAAGAGTATCAGAAGGTCCAGGAACTTTTCAACAAGACCATGAGGGGCTTCCAAATCACCAGCATCGAGAGGGTCCAAAACAGGGACCTCTGGGAAGTCTTCCAGTGGTATTTTTACATCAACTCTCACACACAATCCTTACATGTTACTTCCAAAACACTATGTAAACCCTGGCTTGAACAAGATTATGGGGAAGCAGCTAATGTTTTTACCCCTGTTTTTTTTAGGAAAAGAAATTTGATGAAGAAAAACAATGGGGGAAAAAACAGCAAGGAGCTACATCTCTTCCACGGAACGGACCCAAAACACGTAGACGCCATTTGCAGAGATAACTTCGACTGGAGGCTGTGTGGAACCAATGGAACTGTGTATGGCGAAGGTACCTCATGTTAACCAACTGTCAGAAGTGGAGTCAGATTTTAGAAGCAGTCATGATCTCATTATAGTCAGTCATTCTGTTTTACTGATGATCTTCTCTGTTTGTTTAAGGGAGTTACTTTGCCAGGGATGCCAAGTACTCGCACTGCTTCACCAGCCACTCAGGAGTGAGGTCCATGTTTGTTTGTCGGGTGCTTGTTGGCGACTACACATTAGGGAACTCGGACCTCCGTCGTCCCCCTCCAAAAGGCGAGGGAAGCCCGACTCTCTATGACAGCTGTGTGGACAATGTCCTGAACCCATCCATATATGTGGTGTTTGAAAAGCACCAGGTGTACCCCGAGTTCCTCATCAAATACGATGATGGCGTCATGCACTGGACCTCTTCGGCTCCAGCTCCACCCAAAACTGTCTCTATCCAATCCACTTACATAGTCCAATACCCAACATCCAACCGGATTCAGGCAGCAGCTGCTGCTACACTGCCAAACTCTCGAGTTCCATCCACTTACACTTTGAGTCCATCTCAAGCAGCCACCACTTTCTATAATCCAACCAATTCTCTTCCCCCTTCACGTCTCCCAAAACCTGCCCGAACCTCATTGGGATTCAGTCAATCTGCAGTCATCATGAAGCCAGCCCCAAGTTCTCAATTGGTGTATACCACCCTAGGCCAAGCTAATTGGTCTTACACTCCCTCATTCAGCAAACTCCCTCATAAACTCATTACCCAAGCCAGCACCCCCTCTCGTACACCCAGTACCCCCTCTCCTACACACCCTACCCCATCCAGTACCCCCTCTTATACACTACCTACCCCAGCCAGTACCCCCTCTTATACACGCATTACCCCAGCTAGTACCCTGTCTTATACACGCGTTACCCCAGCCAGTACCCCCTCTCGTACACCCACTACCCCAGCCAGTACCCCCTCTCGTACACCCACTACCCCAGCAAATACCCCCTCTCGTACACCCACTACCCCAGCCAGTACCCCCTCTCATACACCCACTACCCCAGCCAGTACCCCCTCTCGTACACCCACTACCCCAGCAAATACCCCCTCTCGTACACCCACTACCCCAGCCAGTACCCCCTCTCGTACACCCACTACCCCAGCAAATACCCCCTCTCGTACACCCACTACCCCAGCCAGTACCCCCTCTCGTACACCCACTACCCCAGCCAGTACCCCCTCTCGTACACCCACTACCCCAGCCAGTACCCCGTTTTATACACCCACTAGGCCACCAAGCATCCACTCTCGCACACTCATTACCCCTGGCACTGCCCCCTTTCGCACACTCTCTATCCCTGCCAGCCCCCCTCCTTCTCGCACACTTTCCCGTTCAACTGACACACCCTCTCAGGCTCACACCCGCTCAACGACTATTACTCGCATGCTCCCTGCCAGCAGTAACTCTCACCCACTATCCCCTTCATCCTCATTGAGCACACCTTATCACACACTTTCTCACTCATCATACACCCCCACTTACACAGACTCTTCCACACTCTCAGGGTCTCACCACTCCACATCGAGCACTACTTCTGACACATCTTCTACTATCCCATCATCTAGAGTGCAGAAGTTAATTAAACAATTTGGTGGTCAAAGTTCAACCTGTTGACAATTTGTAGTGTTTCTGAATGGTAATTGCATTTTCATGTCAAATATGCATAGTTGGTGTGTTAAACCCTTGCAACCCTTCCAACAACAAGAATGATGTTCAACACAGCAGGTTGGCGGCACCTTAATTGGGGAGAACGGTCTCGTGGTAATGGCTGGGGCGGAATAGGTGGAATGGTATCAAACACATAGTTTCCAGGTGTTTGATGACATTCCATTTGCTCCGTTTCGGTCATTATTATGAGCCATTCTCCCCTCAGCAGCCTCCTGTGATGTTCAACTAGTAACAAGGAATATGATGAGCATGTTTCCTTTACTCTGGGACTTCTGGTCTGCTGATCCTTTACTCTGGGACCTCTGGTCTGCTGATCCTTTACTCTGGGACCTCTGGTCTGCTGACACATTTTGTAAAGTAGTTGGATTTCTGTGTTTTCTGTGTATTCAACTAAATAAACTAAATGACCAATATAAAGTCATTGACTGGATGTTTGTTTGACTAGTGGTGTGGAGTAATGCAGAATAAGTAGGGTGCAGTTCAGCAACATCACCCCTAGGGGGAAGAAAACACCTTAAAAAGTAGAAAAAAGCAACATTTTTTTATGCAGTTGTGCATTCAGAAATGACCATGACTGCATTTACACAGGCAGCCCAATTCTGATTATTTTGTCAACACATGATATATGCCATTTATCAGACTCTTTTATCCAAAGTGATTTACAGACATGCGTGCGTTCACTTTACGTATGGGTGGTTCAGGGTATAAAAAACACTACCCTGGCATTACATGCGCCATGCTCTACCAACAGCTAAAAAGGACACATCATTTCAAAATAAAGTCCATAAATACAATTTATTTATACATAAAAAGGTAATTTCCCCCTAAATTTCAAAAGAAAAAATGGACTACCAAGACGTATAGATTATCCAGTGATGCCATAGGTTTACTTTTTGCTTCCATTTTAGTAAACTGTGATCTTCTTGTCCTTGATGGAGGTGCGCGTGGTATGGAGGTCATAGAGCCGACCCAGGGTGGTGGATGAGAGACGTAAGTCATCAGACCTGGCTGAAACGATGGATGTGTCAGGGAGTTCAGGGAGCCAAACTGTGCAGAAGCATGTGTCAAGGTAGGTCTGGGGGTTCTCTGTCCTGTTGGGCAAGGAGATCTGAACCTTGCATTGTTAGGCAGCACAGGGGTGGTTTGTGAGTGTAGCATGACTGGAATAGGTTGCCAGTGCATGTTGTGGTGGCTCTGGTTTTGAACGAAGTTAGGTGGTGGAACATAGGTCCCAGGCCTGGACCCTTCCCTGTACTGAATAAGGTACTCTGTGTAAACCTGGTGCTTCCCGACCACCACAAATACAGAGGGGTTGTAGATATCATCCACACAGATGTCATAAGAGATGGTGTGACTTCCGTCTTTTGAAGGGGGGCAGAGGTAGCTGGAGCATCCTTGCGTGTAATTTCCCACCAGCACATGACAAACAAACATGGACCTGACTCCTGACTGGCTGGTGTAGCTGTTGGAGAACTTGGCATCCTTAGAGAAGTAGCTTCCTGGAAAGAGATGGGTTAGAATTAGAACAATCACAGTGACAGTGTGACATTACAAAGACATTTGTTTTGTCAACTTTTCCACTGTATTTCCATAATGTGACGTGAAAGAGAATAGCAAAAAAAGATGTTGTCCAATGCCATTTCCACGTAACATAATACATTGTTATATAAACTTAAAAATCTGTTAGATATCACATGAAATGCAGAGCTCACCTTGCCCATAGGGCGTTCCATGTGTTCCACCAATCCTCCAGTCTATGTTCTGTAGGCATATAGCGTCCACGGGTTTAGAGTCTGTTCCATGGAAGAGCTGCTTCTCATTCTCCTTCCCTGTGTTTGTCTTTCTCATCACATCTCCTTGCCTTGGGAGAGGAACAACAGATTCATTTGTCCGTATCTTCATTGGCATGTCACCTCATAGCATTTGCAAGTGTTCGCTACTAGAATTTAAGTACCAGTTACCATTAACATGTTACATCTGTTTGCATATGTTATGTTGTAACTGCTTTGATTAATGCAGTCAATATGAACATATTTCTTGGGTAGATTACATTTCTTTTGGCATGAGGAGTTTGGATTCTTACCACGAAAAGACCTCCCACAGGATCCGATTCTGCACCATCTCAATACTCTTCACACTGAAGCCAGTCATAGTTTGATGGAAAAGATCCAGAATATTCTTGTGCTCAGCTGAGGAACTCTGCAGAGCAACCCTCTAGAGAGAATGCATTTGAAAATAACATACTTTTACCAATGTAATAGCTTTATAATGCACTGCCTTCTGACCAGATGGAAGATCTTATGAGTTAAAAAGTGATTATGAACCTTGAATCCAGTTTCAGGTACTGAAGATTTATCCCAGTGACTGGGTAAAGCTTTGGATTTCAGCAGGCAGTCACCAGAGTCTTTCTTGCTGAGGATGAGTAGAGAAAGTTAGACAGCGTTATAAAAAAATAAAATCAGTACAGTATAATCTCATCCACCTGGCAGCTCACTCTCCTAATTTATATCCAATAGCAATTGAGCCCAGGGACGAGGTTAGTGTAGTCTACTCTACAAGGTCTTTTACCAAAGTGTGTTGTCACAAGCATCATTAGTATCCCCGATTGCCTGGACGTTGCGGTAGGTGGACAATATGGATGCCACCAGTTCATTAGGTACTCCCCTCTGCTGCAGGGTGTTGATCAGGTGGGGCTCGTATAAGTCATGAGACCTGCCACAATCCACGTCTGCAGCACAGGTTCCTGTAATGTAGTGCTCACAGACGTGGAGTCTTCTGCAGCTCCCTTTGTCAGGACAGTAGCCATACTCTCCACTACCTTTGTTGTATGTGAAGCAAACCTGGAGACAAATACAGACCACTCCTGATGAGGGATTGATAAGGACATTGGATAAGTGCAAACTCTGTTTAAGTGCATTGATAAGAGAATTATCTAATAAAGGTAAATGAATCAATAAACCATGATGAATTATTAGTCATACAGCATGGTTAATGAATAATCAATGTAATGATCAATGTAGTGATCGATTGTTCTGATTAGTTCCAGAAAGTCCAGGAACTACTGGAGAGGGAAAGGGGGGGGCGGGGGGGGACTGTCACATCCTGACCAGTAGAGAGGATATTTTGTTATTGTAGTTTGGTCAGGACGTGGCAGAGGGTAGTTTATTTATTACGGGGTTTTTTGGTCACTGGTCTGTTTGTATTTCTATGTGTATGTTCTAGGATAGTTTTCTATGTGTAGGTTGGGTGCTGGACTCTCAATTGGAGGCAGGTGTTTCTAGTTGCCTCTGATTGGGAGTCCTATAAATAGGTGTGTGTTTTTGTTTGTCACTTGTGGGTAGTTGTTTGATAGCACTGCTTTTGTTGAGCCTGCGGCTCTGTTCCTGTCGTTAGTTTGTTTATTGTTTATCCTGTGGATGCTTTGCTCGTATATATTAAAAAGATGAGTATCTACATTTCACCTGCTGCAGTTTGGTCTCTTCAACACGGCTGTAATTATGACACAGGCAGTAAAACCTAAAAATAAAACGGGTTGCAGTGTTTGTCTATGAGCGAGATAAAGACAGGGTTAGGATAGATACGTATGATCATTCTAGCAGAATAACTCTATATTGTGAGAAGGAAAATTAATGGGTGTGATACACATAGAAAACATATTGCTCAAATCAATAGTCGAAATGGGAAAAAAAGCTGGTTTGTTCTTGTAAGCGTGGGATAGAAGCAATGTGTCATATAGCATACGAATAATTATTCTTCGAAATAGAAAAAAGAGCTGGTTTGTTCTTTTAAGCGTGGGTCATACGAATAATTATTATCTATGGGAGAAGTGAGACCTAATATGGCGGAGTGAGAAACAGATATTATTGTCAACAATTACATTAAGCAACAGATAAATAGGCTGTTAACTAGGGCTTTACAACCCCTGGAAAATAGTTTATAGTTGCATATGTATGCGACCTAATGTCCGATCAATATCCCCTCTATAGATAAAGTTTCGAGAGAGAGTAACTATGTTGGGATGAGTGATTGCGTGTGAGGAGAATTCTGTCAACAATCACGAGAAAAAGACAGGCAGTAAAACCTAAAAATAAAACAGGTTGCAGTGTTTGTCTATGAGCAAGATAAAGACAGGGTTAGGATAGATACGTATGATCATTCTAGCAGAATAACTCTATATTGTGAGAAGGAAAATTAATGGGTGTTGATACATATAGAAAACATATTGCTCAAATCAACAGTCGAAATAGAAAAAAAAGCTGGTTTGTTCTTTTAAGCGTGGGATAGAAGCAATTACGAATAATTATTCCCCAAATTCTAGGTTAATAATAATTATTCTTCAATTCTAGCTTAACGACGGTAAATAGCATACACATAAAGATTAACAGCGAGTAGACACTGATTTTATTTGATCCAGAGTTGTATAAATTAAAGCACATAGAATAAAAGATAGTTTAAGGTACTTACGAATAATCCTTTTAAAATTCTAGGTAGGGAAAACAAGCAGAATAAATACGAGTGTACTTTAACAACACGGGTGGTAAATCCTCTAAGGAGATCCCGGTATTGACGGGAGATGAACGTTTTATGCTGGGAAAAGATAAGAGGAACATTTATTTTGCCCCGAAATGGAGGAAGAAATACGATTTTGATGGATGTTTAAATGTTGTTAGATTGGAATCACTGGTTAAACAAATACATAGGGTCTGTGGGGATAAGACAGAGAAGCAGCGCACAGAAGGCCTTGACACCGCTCGTGTCTGGCTGGCAGAAGCTAGAAAGAGAGCGGAGGGGGCCAAGAGTAAGGAAGTTACAAAGAATGAATGTTTGGGTAGCCAGGAGCAGACAGAGAGGACTCCCACGGCTCCCACAGAGACACCATCTAAACCCAAATTATACCCCTCCCTGGCTGACCAGGGGTGGCGGGAGAACCCAGATAACGAGGTGGTGGTAGTGAGACGGAGGCAACCACATCAAGTGCCGCCCGTACCAATACCCCCTCCCCCATATGCTGGTCCTCAGGGAGCCGAGGGAGGTAGAGAGGAAGAGACACAGAGAGGAGGACAGGATTTAGCCACTTTATTGAGAAAGTGGATTGAAACAGAGGAAGGGAGAAAGATGGGAACTAGGGGAAGAGAGCATGTTCGTGGTGCTGCACAACCCAGAGCCCTCAGTAGACTCGTTTCCCATAACCAAAGTCCGGATAGGAATAGACAAGAGGGAAGTGGGGATGATTCGGAATGGATAGAAGAGAACGAGAGGACAGTCAGACAGTACCCTCTGATAGCCTTACCTAACCCCCGAGCTGGGGATGACGGACAGGGGCCGACACTGGAGGTATATAGAGCATGGACTCAGAGAGATGTAGCCAGGGCAGTCGAAGGGGTAGGACATCCCAAGACAGGTATGGATGGGTTCAAAAGAGATTTGGAGGCTCTGACAGCCAGCTTTAAACTAAACACGGGTGAAGTAGAGAGAGCAGTTAGACAGCTGGTGGGAAAGATTGGGCAGCAGTTAGGGGAAATTGGGTACCAGGAAATGGTGATTTGATAGTAGTGCCCTGGGCGATAGATGGACAATATGTCGAGAAAATCACACAGCTGTGTAATAATATGTAGAGAAAATCACACAGCTGTGTAAGATTTCTCTAAGGTTCACAAGTGTAAACAAGAAGACAGTGAGACTATAAGCCAATACCTAGAGAGATTAAAGGACGTGTTCAACGCAAACAGTGGGTTAATAGGACCCCCGGTAGTGGATGGATTTGATGCCCCGTATCACCAGCAATTAAAAATTGCTTTCCTCAGTGGAATGCGCCCTGAGATCAAACAGAACCTAGTAGGGTGGGGGCTAGCAGATCTGAGGGAAGTAAAGAGATATGCTGTACACTATGAGCAACTTGGCAAAGGTGAGAAAGAGAAGAAGGAAAGGAAAGGAGCAGAGTATCTGATGGCCACTCTAGGAGAGATTGCAGGGAATGGCAGAGGTGACAAAAGAGAACAGAATAACAGGAAAGGGGAGAAAGAGGAATACAAGTGTTTCAATTGTCACAAGCTAGGGCACTTTGCTAGACAGTGTAAAGCACCATGTAACCACTGCAGGGAGGGAAACCATTCTCGTAGGGATTGTTACAAAAACAGAGACAAGCAAGGCCAGAGAGGGAGTAGAGACAAATACAAAGAGAAGAAGGTCAGGCGCCCACAGCCAGACTCAGAGGAGGAGGAGGATGAGGCATGACTAACTATGGAGAGCGGGGGAACAGACACTAGTGAGGGGAAACAGGATTTTCAAGGTTTAGTTATAAACAGCGATTGTGAAGTTTTTGAATTGGCTACAATTGATTTGGCATTACAACAAGAACAGAAACCCTATTTAACACTAACAGTAATGGGAGATAGAATCACATTTCTGTGTGATACTGGGGCGTGTCGCACAGCAATCTGTGAAGACGAGGCTCCCAAATGGATAAAAAGTAATGGGGAACAGATAATAGTACGGTCAGCATCAGGACATCAATTCATGGAGCGGTTGTCTGCTCCTATAGCCCTGAAACATGAGTCATCTGGGGTAGAAGCCACTGTCCCGGTTCTAATATCTAAACTATGCCCAGTAAACTTGTTGGGCAGGGATGTGATGACAAAATTAAATGTGGCAGTCACACACACTGAGAGGGGAATGAAGGCATACGTTGTCAGAGACAACATGGTTGTCTGTGGGGACGGGGAACCATGTTATTGGTACAGTCAGGATTTGCTGAGGGGGGGGGGATAACAGATATTCCTAAAACCTTGATGGAACTCTCCGACCAACTGGCCCAAGGACTCATTAAAATGTCACCCGATGACTTACACTGTACTCTCTGGTATAACAAACGCCCAGGTCCAGATCTTGTCTATGAGGAAGCATTACTTAGAACCCCAGAGAGAACTATAGGGTTAAAGTGGTTACACTATGACAGCACTCATGTTGCTGTGGAAGTGGAGCTACTTCCACAAGACCAGACATTGTTCAGAGAAAGGTGGAGCCCCCATGTATCTCTTGCCAGGGAGCCCCCAGAAAGGTGGGAGGAAATGGGCCAGTGGGTGTCACAGGGGAGGAAAATCACAAACTGGGTAGTCATGATTAGTGGAGATCAACACAGTCCCTCAACCGATAGGTATCGCAAGAAGCTATATTGGAGAGCTAATAGTGTTCCTTCTGTACACCTAGAAGCCAGGATATCTTAAAGGGGTATACACACATGGCATTTTGGAAGTTTTGTTTTCTGAGTTTTAATTAAGCACGTGAAATTCTTTTGATAGGGAATGTTCTGGGAACCTGGGATACAAAATGTAGATACAGTTCTTAGCCTTCATTTGTCTAATGTAGTAAGAAACACGGTTCTGAAAGGGTGGTGTAACTTTTGACCCCTCTGGTGACTTTTCCTGTGTGGTCTGATCAGCCACATTGAAAAGCCATTTGGATGGTGAATTTAAGGTCATTGGTGATATTGATTTTAAGGGAATTTGTAGAACTGATAATTACGATAAAGTTAAAGTTCTTAGACACAATTGATCATTTGAACCAATGAGAAGACAGAAGGATGATAAAGGTACAATCATTTTTCTTGGTGGAGTAAATCAGATTAGTCATTTTGATCTGATTATGTTATTTGAAAATATTTTGACCAATAGCAGGGGTATTTTTTACATGATCTAGATATGTTTATTTTCCCTTAGGAAGTCAGCTGTGGTTGAAAGCAGTGTAAGAGATTTAACACAACAAGGCTGTGGAATTGATATAATAGTATTACTATATTTTGTTGTGAATAAGTTTAATAATGGTAGACTTAGGTCAACAGGACAGGGATATATGACATCTGTAGGTGATCTAGGATCATTGAGGGTATTGTAATACATTTAAGTAGATATGCAATATCTAGACAGGTTGATTTTTCTAAAACTCAGGAGTGCAACCAAGGAGACAATGAGACATTTAGTCAATATTTGGAAACAACCCATATTATGAGAAAAAGCTGGAGATAGATAAATAGAAGGGCAGACGGAGAAATCCTCCCCTGCACTGCTGAAACCTTGAGGGTTGGGGAGTAGCAGGAAGAAAGGAGGGGGGCCAGCAGGAGTAGATAGGAAGAGAATTTGGTTCACTTAGCTTTAGGATATTAATTCATGGAGAGACTATCGGCTCCGTTGGCAGGCATGTATTTTAGTTTTGATTTTAAGTTTATGTAAATTCGCTAGGAGGTGAGATATGGACCAATTCCGAGCTCCGATCAGTGGGATGGCGAATGCGGGCCTCCAGGCCAGGAAGATGGCTCGGTTTCTTTTAATCACGAGGAGCCAATGTTTGATGAAACAATTTTCAACGTTTAGATTGACTGTTCCTTTAATAAAAATTATGATGAAAATCCTAAATCGAAGTGTCATAATTGGAAATAGGCCCAGGACAGTCATTGAGGAGTAGGAGGAATATTCATGTATTGGTCTTGTTTAATCCTTGTATCACAATTAAGTTACATATAGCGTGTGATTATTTGTGTTTCCATATAGCGTGTGATTATTTGTGTTTCCATATAGCGTATGATTATTTGTGTTTCCATATAGCAGGTGATTAGTAGGGTTCTATGTGTGATTATGTGTGATTACATATAGCAGGTGATTAGTAGGGTTCTCATATAGTATTTGATCATCATGGTGAATTATTTAATCATTTAAGGGTGGAATTGATAAGAGAATTATCTAATAAAGGTAAATGAATCAATAAACCATGATGAATTATTAGTCATACAGCATGGTTAATGAATAATCAATGTAATGATCAATGTAGTGATCGATTGTTCTGATTAATTCCAGAAAGTCCAGGAACCACTGGAGAGGGAAAGAAATGTGTGTATGCAATTAGTATAGAGAGCAGGGGACAGATGGTAAAGGGAATAAAACTTCAAAGCGTTCCTAACCTTGAGGGAAAGGAACAGGCTGAGCTAGATAGTGATAAACAGTGTGTGTGAAGTCAATGGGGGATGCAGGTCACCAACAGTTTGTGTGTAAATCCATGTGCGTAAGTAAGCAAGAACTATAAAATGACTGTTTTGTTATCCTGACGCCAGAACGTTCTCTGAATATAGCTACAGAAACCTTTTGCAGAAAGCTGAGATCTTGCCTAATTATTTAACCCATTGTCTTACAAACCTAGGGCATTAGTCAAGGCGAATTGATTATTGATTATTATCATCAAGATATAAAATTCCTTTAACATGCATCAGTCCCAATTTACAGATATCCCAATTCAAAGTCCCAATTCAAATACATAATTTGTACAGATATCTGCGCGCTAAGTTTAGTACACATACTTGGATGATAGCCTGAAGTCTGTGCATTCATCAGTAGTCATTTTGGACATGGGGAAATAAACATTGAATATACAATGCCTGTGAATCAAAAGTAAGAATCAGCTCATGTTCCCTGCTGGCGTTGCATCTTTAAGTGTGAATTCAACTTAATTGTAAAGTGGCTGACATAAACATTCGGAAAGTATTCAGACCCTTTGACTTTTTCCACATTGTGTTACGTTACAGACGTATTTTAAAATGGATTAATAATTCTTTGCCCCCTCATCAATCTACACCCAATACCCCATAATGACAAAGCAAAAACAGTTTTTTTTTGAAAAAAACGGAAATATGTAATTTACATAATTATTCAGACCCTTTACTCAGTACATTTGTTGAACCATCTTTGGCAGTGATTAGAGCCTTGAGTCTTCTCCCATTCTTCTCTGCAGATCCTCTCAAGCTCTGCCAGGTTGGATCGGGAGCATCGATGCACAGCTATTTTCAAGTCTCTCCAGAGATGTTAGATCGGGTTCAAGTCCGGGCTCTGGCTGGGCCACTCAAGGACATTCAGAGACTTGTCCCGAAGCCACCCCTGCGTTGTCTTGGCTGTGTACTTAGGGTCGTTGTCCTGTTGGAAGGTGAAAATTCGCCCCAGTCTGAGGTCCTGAGCACTCTGGAGCAGGTTTTCATCAAGGATCTCTCTGTACTAACTCCATCTTTCCCTCGATCCTGACTAGTTTCCCAGTCCCTGACACTTAAAAACATCCCCAAAGCATGATGCTGCCACCACCATGCTTCGTGACGTTTGGCATTCAGGCCAAAGAGTTCAATCTTGGTTGTCATCAGACCAGATAATCTTGTTTCTCTTGGTCTGAGAGTCCTTTAGGTGCCTTTTGGCAAATTCCAAGCAGGCTGTCATGGGCCTTTTACTGAGGAGTGGCTTCCATCTGGTTACTCTACCATAAAGGCCTGATTGGTGGAGTGCTGCAGAGATGGTTGTCCTTCTGGAAGGTTCTCCCATCTCCACAGAGGAACTCTGGAGCTCTGTCAGAGTGACCATCGGGTTCTTGGTCAGCTCCCTGACCAAGGCCCTTCTTCTCTAATTGCTCAGTTTGGATGGGCGTGCAGCTCTAGGAAGAGTCTTGGTGGTTCCAAACTTCTTCCATTTAAGAATGATGGCAGCTCTCTCTCTCTAATTCCTTCCACCTCATGGCTTGGTTTTGGATCTGACATGCACTGCCAACTGTGTGACCTTATATAGACAGGTGTGTGCCTTTCCAAATCATGTCCAATCAATTGAATTTACCACAGGGGGACTCCAATCAAGTTGTAGAGACGTCTCAAGGATGATCAATGGAAACAGGATGCACGTGAGCTTAATTTCGAGTCTCATAGCAAAGGGTCTGAATACGTATGTAAAAAAGGTATTTCTGCTTTTTCTTTTTAATACATTTGTAAAAATGTCTAAAAAACAGTTTTTTCTTCGTCATTATGGGGTATTGTGTGTAGATAATTGAGGATTATATTTTTTAGAATAAGGCTGTGACGTAACAAAATGTGGAAAAAGTCAAGGGGTCTGAATCCTTCCCGAATGCCTATGACGCACATACTGGGGGTAAAAGGGCGTTGTCATTCTGCAGCAGTAATGTACACAGCTCCTTCCTGTCCAGTTCCTCCAGTTAATGCTCTCTCAGGACTCTGATGTTATGCTCTGACGTCAGCTCATGGCAGAGACGGCATCCTTGTCTGGAAATCACAAGAAGGAGAGGCGATTTCTTATTAAGCTCTTAAAAAAACATATATTAGGTTTTCCTTAAATGTCAAATCTACAAACTGCCATGAACCTGTAGCAATTGACATTTATACTGTAGTGAATTACCTGTCACATTCTGTAAGACCAAATGAATTTAGAAAATTTCTGAAATAATAGTAGAATTAATAAAAGTAATATGACGGGTAAATAACTTCCGGGGTAAAAACAAACAGTAAAGCAAAAAAAGTTTACCTCTCATTGGATGGACATGTTCCATACAGATAAAACTTAGTTATAAATGAGAACTTGTTCTCAACTGGCCTACCTGGTTAAATAAAGGTGAAATAATAAATAAATGTTCCATACAGATAAAACTTACACAGGTGTAAATTGCTGCAGCCACTCCATCCATTAGCTCTGCATAACCTCATCTTCGTCTTGGCAACTATCAGTTTGTTTCCCTTAGAGACAGCCCTGGTAAACATCTCCTGATTCCCTAAAACACTTTCCAGGTCATCTTCCATCGTGCTAATGTTGGCACGTAATTCTCCCAGCTCTCTGGACCCATTATGGGCAGAGGACCTTGTAGAGCAGAGCTGTTGTATCCATGTCAGTCACCGTAGAACACCTGACTGTTGGCCCTCGCAAAACTGTACATATATTGTCAAATCTGAAGTAGAACATTGCTCTCCATTAACTACAAAACAGGTGACCAGCATGCGACAAAACCATTTGTAACCACTCCCCTATTATGAAGGTAGCAAAGTATAACAAACAGGCAATAGATCAACACACTAATGACGGAACACACCCTATTAAATACGTCACATTGAACTCTGTCCCAGTGGCATGTGGAACCTTTATTTACATCACAATAGGCCTGTTAAACACACAGAAGCAGCAGTAGTGAGTCATTGATTCAGTTTGTCAATAAAGATGATTTTTATCCCAAAAATTACATTTCTGACATCAGAATGTGTTGTGGAAATTCAGTACTGAGAGAGACTTGGTCTTTTCTTCAAACAATCATCTTTATTTAATATCGATTAATTATTGCACTAATGAGACCGTCAGCCCACCAGTCTTGACTGACCGTTAGGCTGAGAGTCTGAATCATACACGTAATGCACAGTTCATATAGCTAATACCCAAAATGCTTGGTTTCACCCCTCCCATATAGATTAGGGGGCCCCATAAGCCACTTTGGGCTCATCCTGTCTTTATCTGCCCCTGGCCTTATCTTAACCCCCGACCCTGGCCTAATTTCCCAGGTCAGGATGTCTAAGAACCATTGAGGCCTTTGTTCCACTCCTCTCTATCCCAGTTACAACCACCCCACATCCTGTCACTGGAATGCCAGCTGTAGGTTTTATCACCAGTAAGCTAGAGTGGACACCATAAAACACAGCATCAGCAGGACAGAAATATCTCACTGTTTAGGGAAATAATTGTTACATATCCAACAAATAAGGTGAATACATCATTTTTCCATCACAGGTGTTTGAAAATCTCTTAGAAATGAGTAGACTTGTCCAGAAAACATCCAGAATCAATGATTTTATGAGTTTAAAACACAGAAATCAAACTTGTTTCATTTACAAAATGTATGGGCTGTGTCAGCAGACCTGAGTAAAGGAAACATGCTCATCAAATTCATATTTGTGCAAAATGACAAACGTCTGGTTGGTTGTGAACAGCTTCACTGTTGTTAAGCCCCTACAGGTAAAGATACACAGCTATACTACATCTTTGATATGCAAATGCATTATCCTTCATAATTTTAATACATTTTCTGTTTTTGAAGATTTGAAGTTCGCCATCAAAACTTTCTATTAACTTACTGCTCCATCCTGACAAAGGCAAGTTATTGCAGAAGACATTTGTTTTTTTCTTTGGTGTCCCTCCTTTGAGCTGTTGGAACACTGTACAGTGACTCAGGACGAGATCTAGTGGTGCTTGTTGTGGTAGATAGTGGACGACAGAAGGCACCTGCCGAGGGAGAGAACACCCGAGATTGGTTGCTTGCTGACGGGGAGAGTGTGCTTGGAGAATTGCTTGACGTGGAGGGGGAAGTGTGTGAGAGAGTTTGTGTGTAAGTGGGGGAGTATGATGAGTGAGAAAGTGTGTAATAAGGTGTGCTCAATGAGTATGAAGGGGATAGTGGCTGAGAGGTACTGCTGGCAGGGAGTGTGCGAGTAGTAGTCATTGAGCGGGTGTGAGCCCGAGATAGGGTGCCAGTTAAAGGGGAAAGTATGCCAGGGGGGGTGCTGGCTGAGGGAGTGAGTGTAGGAGAGGGGGTGCTGGCTCGGGGAGCGAGTGTAGGAGAGTGGGTACTGGCTGGGGTAGTGAGCGTACGAGAGGGGGTGCTGGCTGGGGTAGTGAGCATACAAAAGGGGGTGCTGGCTGGGGTAGTGGGCGTACGAGAGGGGGTACTGGCTGGGGTAGTGGGCGTACGAGAGGGGGTACTGGCTGGGGTAGTGAGTGTGTGCGAGGGGGTACTGGCTGGGGTAGTGAGTGTGTGCGAGGGGGTACTGGCTGGGGTAGTGAGTGTGTGCGAGGGGGTACTGGCTGGGGTAGTGAGTATGTGCGAGGGGGTACTGGCTGGGGTAGTGAGTATGTGCGAGGGGGTACTGGCTGGGGTAGTGAGTATGTGCGAGGGGGTACTGGCTGGGGTAGTGAGTATGTGCGAGGGGGTACTGGCTGGGGTAGTGAGCATACGAGAGGGGGTGCTGGCTGGGGTAGTGGGCGTATGAGAGGGGGTACTGGCTGGGGTAGTGGGCGTACGAGAGGGGGTACTGGCTGGGGTAGTGAGTGTGCGAGAGAGGTTTGCAAATGAGGGATTGAAATCTGGGTCTAGGGTGGTATCCACCAATTGAGAACTTGAGGCTGGCTTCATGGGAGATTGACTGAATATCAATGGGGCTTGGCCAGGTTTTGGGCGAGACTGATGGACTAAACACAAAGTGGGATGAGAATCGGTTGCATTAGAGGAAGTTGTGGCTGCAGTTTTAGATGGACTCAAAGTTGATGGAACACTCTTCGATGGGGTAGCAGCAGCTGTGGCTTGAATCTGGTTGGATTTTGGGGTTAAGGAAGTGGATTGGATAGAGACAGTCTTGGTTGGAGCTGGAGCCGAAGAGGTCCAGTGCATGACGCCATCATCGTATTTGATGAGGAACTCGGGGTACACCTGGTGCTTTTCAAACACCACATATATGGATGGGTTCAGGACATTGTCCACACAGCTGTCATAGAGAGTCGGGCTTCCCTCGCCTTTTGGAGGGGGGCGACAGAGGTCCGAGTTCCCCCGTGTGTAGTCGCCAACAAGCACCCGACAAGCAAACATGGACCTCACTCCTGAGTCGCTGGTGTAGCTGTGTGAGTACTTGGCATCCCTGGCAAAGTAACTCCCTTAAACAAACAGAGAAGATCATCAGTAAAACAGAATGACTGACTATAATGAGATCATGACTGCTTCTAAAATCTGACTACACTTCTGACAGTTGGTTAACATGAGGTACCTTCGCCATACACAGTTCCATTGGTTCCACACAGCCTCCAGTCGAAGTTATCTCTGCAAATGGCGTCTACGTGTTTTGGGTCCGTTCCGTGGAAGAGATGTAACTCCTTGCTGTTTTTACCTCCATTGTTTTTCTTCATTAAATCTCTTTTCCTGAGAAAGAAGAAATGACCATTAGCTGCTGTTAAGAATTATATTTTAGACGGTTATTCCCTATTGAAATTTGGCCTCTAGGTACCGTCTGTAAGGCCAGAGGTCACCTTAAAGCAGCTCTCAGTAACTGGAATCTGGGCCCCTGAGACATAAATTCAGCCATGGGTGTCTTTAAGTGATTCAGATGTTTCAAATGTATAGTCTATACAACCCCAAGGTCTCTGCCTTGATTTAATGCTTTGGCACGTGGCACAGAAAGGTGAAACGGAAAACAGATAAGGCAAGAGTATTTAGGTCAGCCCTCCCCTCAGGAGGGGTCGAGATTTGCTGTGGACTTCTTAGAGAAACATGTCTGTCTTCTCATTTGCATATGTCTGTCTAGGTCTCTGTCTAATAAACCCTTAAATATAGGAGCTGTTCACCTTATATTTTGTATATAGCATTTCTACACACCTTGACCAGATTTTCAATTCCTAACACTGCTTACCCATAATCGCATTCAAGACAGGGTTTACTTAGCATTTTGGAAGTAACATGTTAGGATTGTGTGTGAGAGTTGATGTAAACATACCATTGGAAGACTACCCAGAGGTCCCTGTTTTGGACCCTCTCGATGCTGGTGATTTTGAAGCCCCTCATGGTCTTGTTGAAAAGTTCCTGGACCTTCTGATAGTCCCTGTCAGAACTCAGAAGAGTGACTGTCTGCAGGAGGGGAAAACAAAAAGGTTGTCACAGCTGAAACCAAATGAAAAGCAATGTTAAAAAGTAGACTTTCCCGCAAGCCAAAGCAGTAGAATCTCATGTAAACAAGCAGTGGTGGAAAATGAATCCAATTCCATTACTTGTGTAAAAGTAAATGTACTTTAATAGAAAATGACTCAAGTAAAAGTCACCAAGTAAAATACTACTTGAGTAAAAGTCTAAAAGTATTTAGTTTTAAATATACTAAGTATTAAAAGTAAATGTAATTGTAAAAATATATTTAAGTATCAAAATAATTTAAAGTTCCTTATACAGTGCCTTTGGAAAGTATTCAGACCTCTTGACTTTTTCCACATTTTGTTACGTTACAGACAATATTCTAAAATGTATTAAATATTTTTTTTCCTCAGCAAGTACACACAATACCCCATAATAACAAAGTGAAAATAGGTTTTTACAAATGTTTGCACATTTATTAAAAAGAAAAAACAGAAATACCTTATTTACATAAGTATTCAGACCCTTTGCTATGACACTCAAAATTGAGCTCAGGTGAATCCTGTTTCCATTGATCATCCTTGAGATGTTTCTACAACTTGATTGGAGTCCACCTGTGGTAAAGTCAATTGATGGACATGATTTGGAAAGGCACACACCTGTCTAAAAAAGGTCCCACAGTTGACAGTGCATGTCAGAGCAAAAACCAAGCCATGAGGTTGAAGGAATTGTCCATAGACCCCCGAGACAGGATTGTGTCGAGGCACAGATCTGGGGAAGGGCACCAAAAAATGCCTGCAGCATTGAAGGTCCCTAATAACACAGTGGCCTCCATCATTCTTAAATGGAAGAAGTTTGGAACCACCAAGACTCTTCCCCTGTGGTAAATTCAATTGATTGGACATGATTTGGAAAGGCACACACCTGTCTATAGAAGGTCACACAGTTGGCAGTGCATGTCAGATCCAAAACCAAGCCATAAGGTGGAAGGAATTAGAGAGAGAGAGCCGCCATCATTGTTAAATGGAAGAAGTTTGGAACCACCAAGACTCTTCCTAGAGCTGCACGCCCATCCAAACTGAGCAATAAGAGAAGAAGGGCCTTGGTCAGGGAGGTGACCAAGAACCCAATGGTCACTGACAAAGCTCTAGAGTTCCTCTGTGAAGATGGGAGAAACTTCCAGAAGGACAACCATCTCTGCAGCACTCCACCAATCAGGCCTTTGTGGTAGAGTGGCCAGACAGAAGCCACTCCTCAGTAAAAGGCACATAACGGCCCGCTTGGAGTTTGCCAAAAAGCACCTAAAGACTCTCAGACCATGAGAAACAAGATTATCTGGTCTGATGACAACCAAGATTGAACTATTTGGCCTGAATGCCAAACATCACGTATGGAAGAAACCTGGCACCACATCATGCTGTGGGGATGTTTTTCAGCGGCAGGGACTGGGAGACTAGTCAGGATCAAGGGAAAGATGAATGGAGCAAAGTACAGAGAGATCCTTGATGAAAACTTGCTCCAGAGTGCTCAGGACCTCAGACTGGGGCAAAAGTTCACCTTCCAATAGGACAAGGACCCTAAGCACACAGCTAAGACAATGCAGGAGTGGCTTCGGGACAAGTCTCTGAATGTCCTTGAGTGGACCAGCCAGAGCCTGGACTTGAACTGAAGACTTGAGGCTGTAATCACTGCCAAAGGTGCTTCAACAAAGTACTGAGTAAAGGGTCTGAATACTTATGTAAAATGTGATATTTCCTTTTTTTTAATATAAATTAGCAAACATTTCTAAAAACCTGTTTTTGCTTTGACATTATGGGGTATTGTGTGTAGATTGAGAAAAACATATATATTTTAGATTAAGGATGTAACGTAACAAAATGTGAAAAATGTCAAGTGGTCTGAATAATTTCTGAAGGCACCGTATAAAGCAAACCATTTTTTTAAATTTATGGACAGCCAGGGGCACACAACACAGACATAATTTACAAACAAAGCATGTGTTTAGTGAGTCAGCCAGATCAGAGGAAGTAAGGATGACCAGGGATGTTCTCTTGATAGGTGTGTGAATTAGACCATTTTCCTGTCCTGCTAAGCATTCCAAATCTAAAGAGTACTTTTGGGTGTCAGGGAAAATGTATGGACTAAAAAAGTACATCATTTTCTTTAGGAATGTAGTAAAGTAAAAGTGGTCAAAAATATAAATAGTAAAGTACTTTACGCCACTGTAAACAAGTTACCCTGTATCCAATGTCAGGTATCGCAGACTTGTCCCAAAATCCAGGAACAGCTCTGAAATTTTGAGAGGGGTTGCGTGGTCCATTTCGCCTGAAAATATATATGAAAAAGAACCTTGATATACACAACACAAAGAAAAAAAGTAGTTCATTTGAAAATCTCTATTTGTTCTCATCTTAAATGGAATTTTTATTCATTTATTTATTTTATTTTACCGTTATTTAACCAGGTAAAGTTGACTGAGAACACATTCTCATTTACAGCAACGACCTGGGGAATAGTTTCAGGGGAGAGGAGGGGGATGAATGAGCCAATTGTAAGCTGGGGATGATTAGACAGCCGTGATGGTATGAATGCCAGATTGGGAAATTAGCCAGGACACCGGGGTTAACACCCCTACTCTTACGATAAGTGCAATGGGATCTTTAATGACCTCAGAGAGTCAGGACACCCGTTTAACGTCCCATCCGAAAGACGGCACCCTACACAGGGCAGTGTCCCCAATCACTGCCCTGGGGCATTGGGATATGTTTTTTAGACCAGAGGAAAGAGTGCCTCCTACTGGCCCTCCAATACCACTTCCAGCAGCATCTGGTCTCCCATCCAGGGACTGACCAGGACCAACCCTGCTTAGCATCAGAAGCAAATAAATCCCTCTTGTTTGAGATACAAAACAAAACCACGTGTTATGGTCTATACTGTTAGGTTCTAAATAACCCAAGTAAAAACTGAAGGACAACTATAAAAGCTCAAACCAAGTTTATTCACCCAAAGGGTCAGACAGCTGAACAGACCAACCATTCACACAAGCACTGGTATTTAACCCTTTCTCCTATCCTGAGTCTGTCAGCAATCAAGAGTGTCTATTAGGTAAATATAGAAATGGTTAGATTCAGAACATAGTACCCATTCTCAGTCCATTCCCATTCATACATTACCTGCTTCTTGCAGCTTGTGCGTCCACAGTTGAAACAAAGACAGGACGTCGTCTGACCATCCTTATAGTGCCATATCTTTCGTTATATTGCGTCATGTCTGTAATTACAAGAATAACTTTTTGAACCAGCATCCTTACAGTTAATGTTCAACATCTCTAACATCTAGTCTACCTGCCGACTATTTTAGTACTAGAATTTGAGGCGTATAAGAGTAGCCTTTTTGACTAACTAACTTGTGCAAAGCGCTAATAACTCAAATATATTATTATTATTACAGTAGGTTGTTTTTCAAGAGTGTTGATGTGTGTTACCTCTGAAACTCAGCTCATAAGACTGCTGGCCTGCAGTGAACTTCACCACAGCACTTTGATCCTCCTGGTACCTTTTCTCAAGGTCTTCACTGGTGATGGACGACAATCGGTGCTTCTCTTTCTGTGATTCATAGAAAAAAAAAAATCTAATTCAAGGGGAACAACAGTTTACCGTCTCTATTATTGTCCTCGTAACACATCAGCCTGTTGGAGTGTTTCACACCACTTACGATGGATGCGTATTGGACCCATTTGCCGTACTCGTCCTCCCAGAACCACGCCCACTCTGTGGTGAGTACGAATGTGGGCTCGGTCACAGAGGAAACTGTGGAGAGACGGCGAACTTCACTGAATCCAAGGCTCATGGAGTCAAAATGCACACAGTCTGATCCCTCACTGTGAAGGCATAAGAACATGGCAATGGGAAGAAGATAAAAAAGTGATATTGTACCTTATTCACAGTTTGACATACTTTTGCTAGTTAAAGGTAGACTCAGCGAAATGACGTTGCCATGAGCAGCACTGCAGATATTGAGATGAGAGAGATGCAGGACAGTCACACACAGTAACATATCTGCACATGTGCACGGGTTTGCTTCATGCTGTTACAATGTGGAAGCCACGGGACCAAAACATCGGGGAATTTGAGTCTCGCGCTTCAACCCACTATGCTGTTCACTTTCTGCATCTACAGTCGTATGAAAAACTTTGGGCACCCCTGACAATTTCCATGATTTCCATTTATAAATAATTGGGTGTTTGGATCAGCAATTTCATTTTGATCTATCAAATAACTGATGGACACAGTAATATTTCAGTAGTGAAATGAGGTTTATTGGATTAACAGAAAATGTGCGATATGCATCAAAACAAAATTAGACAGGTGCATAAATTTGGGCACCCCAATAGAAAAATCACATCAATATTTAGTAGCGCCTCCTTTTGCTAAAATAACAGCCTCTAGACACTTCCTATAGCCTCTAATGAGTGTCTGGATTCTGGATGAAGGTATTTTGGACCATTCCTCCTTACAAAACATCTCCAGTTCAGTTAGGTTTGATGGTTACCGAGCATGGACAGCCCGCTTCAAATCATCCCACAGATTCTCAATGATATTCAGGTCTGGGGACTGGGATGGCCATTCCAGAACATTGTACTTGTTCCTCTGCATAAATTCCCGGGTAGATTTTGAGCAGTGTTTTGGGTCGTTGTCTTGTTGAAATATCCAGCCCCGGCGTAACTTCAACTTTGTGACTGATTCTTCAACATTATTCCCAAGAATCTGCTGATATTGAGTGGAATCCATGCGACCCTCAACTTTAACAACATTCTCAGTACCGGCACTGGCCACACAGCCCCACAGCATGATGGAACCCCCACCAAATTTTACTGTGGGTAGCAAGTGTTTTTCTTGGAACGCTGTGTTCTTTTGCCGCCATGCATAATGTCCCTTGTAATGACCAAATAACTCAATCTTTGTTTCATCAGTCCACAGCACCTTATTCCAAAATGAAGCTGGCTTGTCCAAATGTGCATTTGCATACCTCAAGCGACTCTGTGGCGTGTGTGCAGAAAAGGCTTCTTCCGCATCACTCTCCCATACAGCTTCTCCTTGTGCAAAGCGCGCTGAATTGTTGAACGATGCACAGTGACACCATCTGCTGCAAGATGATGTTGTAGGTCTTTTGGAGGTGGTCTGTGGGCTGTTTTTGACTGTTCTCACCATCCTTCGCCTCTGATATTTTACTTGGCCTGCCACTTCTGGCCTTAACAAGAACTGTGCCTGTGGTCTTCCATTTCCTCACTATGTTCCTCACAGTGGACACTGACAGCTTAAATCTCTGCGATAGCTTTTTGTAGCCTTCCTCTAAACCATAATGTTGAACAATCTTTGTTTTCAGGTCATTTGAGAGTTGTTTTGAGGCCCCCATGTTGCCACTCTTCAGAGGAGAGTCAAAGAGAACAACAACTTGCAATTGGCAACCTTAAATACCTTTTCTCATGATTGGATGCACTTGTCTATGAAGTTCAAGGCTTAATGAGCTCACCAAACCAATTGTGTGTTCCAATTAATCAGTGCTAAGTAGTTACAGGTATTCAAATCAACAGAATGACAACGGTGCCCAAATTTTTGCATAGCTTATTTTTCACATCTGATTTAATTTATACAACTTAATATTGCTACACTAAAAATATTTGTCTGGACAATACCCCAGTACTCAGCTTTTATTAGAAAATGAATGGCATGCCACTGTGATCATTTTCTGCGATGACAGAGTAAATTATTATGCAGCCTCAGAGGGGTGCCCAAACTTTTTCATGACTGTATGTAATATCACTGAGTCTACCTTTAAGTATGACATAACAACATACTATACCTGTGTATCTTAGAAGGGTCACAGAAGTCTCTCTCAATCACTTCATTTTCTGGCAGAGCTGACCAAGTCTGTCCATCTTTCACTTCCCACTTGTAGGGCATTTTGAAGTGGACTCTCCAGCATTTCTCTGAAAGTCATACGTTTGCAGTGAGATGTGATATGTTGTAAAGTATCATTATTGCACCTGGGTCACAGCCTGATTTGTCCCTGAATTGTGGTTTCACAGGGTTTGTATTGTGTATCTACTGACAACTTTGAAAGTTATAAACTCCTATCCTCGTATGATCACTCGGCTACACATGCCTCTCTCTAATGTCAATATGCCTTGTCTACTGCTGTTTCGGTTAGTTCTTATTGTTTTATTTCACTGTCGAGCCCCCAGTCCACCTCAACATGCCTTAGATAGCTCTTTTGTCCCACCCCCCCACACATGCGGAGACCTCACCTGGCTTAACTTGTGCCTCCAGAGCCACAACCTCTCTCATCGTCATGCAATGCCTAGGTTTATCTCCACTGTACATCCTACCATACCCTTGTCTGTACATTATGCCCTGAATCTATTCTATCACGCCCAGAAATCTGCTCCTTTAATTCTCTGCTCCCAACGCACTAGACGACCAGTTCTTATAGCCTTTAGCCGTACCCTTATCCTACTCCTCCTCTGTTCCTCTGGTGATGTAGAGGTTAACCCAGGCCCTGTGTGTCCCCAGGCGCTCTCATTTGCTGACTTCTGTAACCGTAAAAGCCTTGGTTTCATGCATGTCAACATCAGAAGCATCCTCCCTAAGTATGTTTTATTCACTGCTTTAGCACACTCCGCCAACCCTGATGTCCTAGCCATGTCTGAATCCTGGCTTAGGAAGGCCACTAAAAATTCTGAAATTTCCATCCCCAACTACAAAATTTTCCGACAAGATAGAACTGCCAAAGGGGGCGGAGTTGCAATCTACTGCAGAGATAGCCTGCAGAGTTCTGTCATACTATCCAGGTCTGTGCCCAAACAGTTAGAGCTTCTACTTTTAAAAATACACCTTTCCAGAAATGTCTCTCAATGTTGCCACTTGTTATAGACCCCCCAGCTGTGCTCGGGACATCATATGTGAATTAATTGCCCCCATTTATCTTCAGAGTTTGTACTGTTAGGTTACCTAAACTGGGACATGCGTAACACCCCGACCGTTCTACAATCTAAGATAGATGCCCTCAATCTCACTCAAATTATCAAGGTACCTACCAGGTACAACCCTAAATCCATAAACATTGGCACCCTCATAGATATCATCCTGACCAACTTGCCCTCTAAATACACCTCTGCTGTTTTCAACCAGGATCTCAGCGATCACTGCCTCATTGCCTGCGCCCGTTATGGGTCCGCGGTCAAACGACCACCCCTTATCATTGTCAAACACTCCCTAAAACACTTCTGCGAGCAGGCCTTTCTAATCAACCTGGCCCGGGTATCCTGGAAGGATATTTACCTCATCCCGTCAGTAGAGGATGCCTGGTTGTTCTTTAAAAGTGCTTTCCTCACCATCTTAAATAAGCATGCCCCATTCAAAAAATGTAGAACTAAGAACAGATATAGCCCTTGGTTCACTCCAGACTTGACTGCCCTTGACCAGCACAAAAACATCCTGTGGCGTAATGCATTAGCATCAAACAGCCCCCTTTTCAGGGAAGTCAAGAACCAACATAAACAGTCAGATAGGAAAGCTAAGGCTAGCTTTTTCAAACAGAAATTTGCATCTATTCCAAAAAGTTTTGGGACACTCTAAAGTCCATGGAGAATAAGAGCACCTCCTCCCATCAGCCCACTGCACTGAGGCTAGGAAACACTGTCACCACCAATAAATCTACGATAATCAAGAATTTCAATAAGCATTTTTCTACAGCTGGCCATGCTTTCCACCTGGCTACCCCTACAGTTCTAATGACTGCCTCACCTGGTTCACCAACTACTTCTCAGATAGAGTTCAGTGTGTCAAATCGGAGGGATTCAATTCTGGGTTCAATTCTCGGGCTGACTCTTTTCTCTGTATATATCAATGTTGCTCTTGCTGCTGGTTATTCTCTGATCCACCTCTATGCAGACGACACCATTCTGTATACATCTGGCCCGTCTTTGGACACTGTTAACAAACCTCCAAACGAGCTTCAATGCCATACAACACTCCTTCCGTGGCCTCCAACTGCTCTTAAATGCTAGTAAAACTAAACACATGCTCTTCAACCAATTGCTGCCCACACCCGCTCGCCCGCCCAGCATCACTACTCTGGACGGTTCTGACTTAGAATATGTGGACAACTACAAATACCAAGGTGTCTGGTTAGACTGTAAACTCTCCTTCCAGACTCACATTAAGCATCTCCAATCCAAAATTAAATCTAGAATTGGCTTCCTATTTCGCAACAAAGCCTCCTTCACTCATGCTGCCAAACATACCCTCATAAAACTGACTATCCTACCGATCCTTGACGTCAGCGATGCCATTTACAAAATAGCCTCCAACACTCTACTCAGCAAATTGGATGTAGTCTATCACAGTGCCATCCGTTTTGTCACCAAAGCCCCATATACTACCCACCACTGCGACTTGTATGCTCTCGTTGGCTGGCCCTCACTACATATCTGTCGACAAACCCACTGGCTCCAGGTCATCTATAAGTCTTGCTAGGTAAAGCCCAGCCTTATCTCAGCTCACTGGTCACCATAGCAACACCCACCCGTAGCACACGCTCCAGTAGGTATATTTCACTGGTCATCCCCAAAGCCAACACCTACTTTGGCCGCTTTTCCTTCCAGTTCTCTGCTGTCAATGACCGGAACAAATTGTAATCAAAAAAAAATCAAAAAAAAATCACTGTAGCTGGAGACATATCTCCCTCTAACTTTAAGCATCAGCTGTCAGAGCAGCTTACCGATCACTGTACCTGTACACAGCCAATCTGTAAATAGCACACCCAACTACCCTCATCCCCATATTGTTATATTTTTGGTTGTTGCTCTTTTGCACCCCAGTATCTCGACTTGCACATCATCATCTGCACATCTATCACTCCAGTGTTAATGCTAAATTGTAATTATTTCGCCACTATGACCTATTTATTGCCTTTGTAACAGTGTAAGTTCCGTCCCTCCCATTGCGGGTTTGTGGCGCAATGGGTAACGATGCTTCGTGGGTGTCAGTTGTTGATGTGTGCAAGGGTCCCTGGTTCAAGCCCAGGTTGGGGCAAAGAGAGGGACGGAACCTACACTGTTACACCTTACCTCCCTAAATCTGACTACATTTGCACATACTGTACATATATTTTTATATTGTATTATTGACTGTACATTTGTTTATCCCATGTGTAACTCTGTGTTTTTGTTTTTGTCGCACTGCTTTGCTTTATCTTGGCCAAGTCGCAGTTGTAAATGAGAACTTGTTCTCAACTGGCCTATCTGCTGAAATAAAGAAATTAAATTAAATATCCGGCCGGCTGCCATAGCTTCTGCCTGAGAAAAACAGGGCAAAGCCCTTGTAGGTGTTCTGCCAAAGCAAATCCTCCAGACACTGCCTCCACACACTCTCTCTCTCTCGTTAAATGTACCTCCTTGTTTGCAGTCCCCCTTGACAAAGAACAGGCAGATCTCATTCCTCACTGTAAACAAACAACAAATAAATAAACACACATTTAGTTAAATGAAATCAAAGTTGGCATCAGGGTTGGGGTCAATCCCATTTCAATTCAGAAAGTAAACCAAATTCCAATTCCACATTTTCCTCACTAGTTAGGTTTCCATCCAAACTATATGCATATTTTTCAACCAGAAACGTGTTTCCATCAAATTGAAATGTTGTGGATAAAAGGCTGTGCATGATGACATTGTGCACATAAAAATGACTTTCGTGGTTAAATTCCCATGTACCAAATATATTTTGGCCCGTTATATAGCTTATGTGCCCAAATACAGTGTGGGTATAGCTTACATGATGAGATTATTATGGACAAAAGAGCAAGATCATTTTTATTTGTCAAATGGCAGCCAAGCATTGATGATCATGTCACCAGATTAAGACCCTCAATATTTATTGGAAAGGAGCATCAAGCGCATCATCTTGCACTTTCATATTATGGTTATTATATCAATATTTTTGAATAAAACGTTTTCCACCACCATTTCTCACATAATTAATTTTACAGACAAAAAAATCCTGCCTATTTTGTTTGGTCGACATTAAGAAAGTTTACCCAGAAATGTTCTGTTTCAGGCCTGTCATGAAACATTTTATCCAATATCTACTTTACTTGCATAAAACGGTTGGATGGAGACCTGGTTATTGAAAAGCATTGAAGAGAATTGGAATGTTAGTGTACTTCCTGAATTGACTGGTCTGGAATTGAAATGTAATTGACCCCAACCCTGGATGGCAAGCAAGTCCATCGAGGAATACTTCCAAGTAACTATAGAAGTTAAATATAGTGACTGTTCTGAAACATTATTCCCCAATGAACACAACCCTGCTGTTTGCTCCTGCAGCCGTCTACCTGTATTTCTCGGAGGACAGCTCTGGGGCCTGTTGATGGAAGCAGCACTGCCGGCACCTTCATTCTTCATGGCCTGGATGTTCCGGTAGGTTGACAACATGGACGTCATTAGATCGTTTGGCACTCCCCTCTGCTGCAGAGTCCTTTGTGGGTGGGGCTCGAAGAAGTCATGACACCTGTTGCAGTCGGCTCCCGAGGAACAGGTTCCTCTGATGTACCTGTCACACACGTGAAGTCTCCTGCACCCCTCCTGATCCGGGCAGTTGCCATAAAGCCCGGCGCCTTTGTTATAAGAGCTGCACACCTGAAAGAGTGAGTGAAAGGGCTTTTAAAATACTTGTTTACCATACCATTGTTGTATAAATCCAAGAAAGCATGAGATGAAAGAGCTATTGGGTCTATGGACAGTGATGTGCTAGTCAAAATATGCAGACATCTTCATCAGTCATACAACACAAACCATCCACTGATCCACATCAGCAGTTAGAGAAAAATATAATAAAAAAATATGAACTAATATGAAAAATAAAATATTATAAAAACGGTTGGTTACCGGTGGAAGGAGAGAGTTGTCGTTTTGTAACAACAACTGCCGGATTTCTTGTCTACTAAGCGTCTCAAGTTTATGCTCTCTTAAAACTCTGGAGTTGTGTTCAGAGTTCAGGTCATGGCCGAAGCGGCATGTCCGTCTGAAGTGAAAGTAGCAAAAAAACTGGTCAATAATAATACAAATTACAATTCAGTTTGCAGAACAAATTTAACTAACTAAACCCCATAATTCTATACAGCTCATGCAGTTTCAAGTCCTGGGCTGAAATATCTTAAATGTGAAAAACTAAATAAATAACGACAGTATTTGTAATGAGACATTTATTCACGCCATATGACTGAAAGAAATTCAATGAATATGTAAGAATTGGTTGGAATTAATTTGTAGGCAGTTTAACGTAACACTTCTGGTCCTACATAGCATATGGCTACATAATAATAACATTAATAATAATACAAAAAAAATATGCTTACCTTCCCCTACTATTCTTACAGTCCCCAAATAAATAAAATTTACACAGGTGTAAATCATTGCAGCCATCACATTGCTGAGCCTTGCAGCGTCTAACCTTAGTTTTCGCAATGACGCTTTTGTTTCCATTACACAACGCGACAGAAAATACCTCGTTTTCATCAAGGGCACAGATAACATCTTCCCCGCACCCAATATCTGCCAGATCCGCATAATCCAGTACTCCCTGGTGATAGCAAATTACTTTTAATAGATATTGCTGATCCATCTCGCAATGACTTGCACAACTGTTGTGCCTGGTCCAGGACAGTGGACCACAGTATTACAGAAGGCTACCGCTACACCAGAGGCGCTACATCGCGAGACTAACCGGAACGCTTGTGAAACAGACCAAGCAGACCAGGCCGGGGTTTGAAGTGAAATATGCTTCCTTAGTTCTTAATTTTCTCAAAATCTAAAGGCACAACCTATACTCGAGCCAATGCCGTAAGTAGTTGAATATGGTATTACTCAGAACTCGTGAAACAGACAAACTGACAAGTTTTCATTTTCGTCAAAAACAACTTTATATCGAAGGAGTGCCTTTGAGTTGACGGCCTGTACATGCGTAGTTAGACGCGAAACGACCTTAAGACCGGATGACGTATTTTTGCGCATGAGCTTAGCTAGCCAACGTCGCCATGACATCGCATACAAGCGTGATCTGGGATTTCTATTGGAGAATAGGTTTTTGCTTATCTTCATACTGTACTGTCTTTGACTACACCCTTGCTTACTCATTTTTGACGAAAGAAAAACGAAACTAAGGCAAAGGCCAAAGGGGACACACGCACACAAAGTTAATTGTTTAAATTGGATTACCCCAGAGCCATATATGGATAATTATATGGGAACATGATTAGTGCTTTTTGAGGTCGGTTCGGTTTCGGTTTGATTATTTACAAAATAATCACGGTTTTCGATTTTGGTTTCTGTTATTTTCTTAAAACATGAAATTAACTATGCATTAATGCTAGAACAACACAGAATAAAATAATTAATAAAAGTCCCATGATGATAGTGACTGCCCATTACTGCTTATCATTATTAATTATTATTAATTATTATTCGACATAATTTATTCACATTAGTTTATAAATATTTCAGTTGTTGTGCATATTACATTTGTTTTATTTGATGATATTATTTAATCCATATCATCTCATTTCTACAGAGCTGCTGCCTATGGTATCTGACAAAATCACAATTATAGTAGTTCCTCAAAGTAAAAGAGGCATACATTTGGCTGCTGAATATCAACTATCAATCTCTTAGATCATGTATTTTCAGGTAGAGATACTTTGAGTAGCAACTGCTATCTATTGAAAACCCTAGTCATTGGCGACTCCATTACCCGCAGTATTAGACTGAAAACGAATCATCCAGCGATCATACACTGTTTACCAGGGGGCAGGGCTACCGACGTCAAGGCTGATCTGAAGACGGTGCTGGCTAAAGCTAAAACTGGCGAGTGTAGAGAGTATAGGGATATTGTTATCCACGTCGGCACCAACGATGTTAGGATGAAACAGTCAGAGGTCACCAAGCGCAACATAGCTTCAGCGTGTAAATCAGCTAGAAAGATGTGTCGGCATCGAGTAATTGTCTCTGGCCCCCTCCCAGTTAGGGGGAGTGATGAGCTCTACAGCAGAGTCTCACAACTCAATCGCTGGTTGAAAACTGTTTTCTGCCGCTCCCAAAAGATAGCATTTGTAGATAATTGGCCCTCTTTCTGGGACTCACCCACAAACAGGACCAAGCCTGGCCTGTTGAGAAGTGACGGACTCCATCCTAGCTGGAGGGGTGCTCTCATCTTATCTACGAACATAGACAGGGCTCTAACTCCTGTAGCTCCACAATGAAATAGGGTGCAGGCCAGGCAGCAGGCTGTTAGCCAGCCTGCCAGCTTAGTGGAGTCTGCCACTAGCACAGTCAGTGTATTCAGCTCAGCTATCCCCATTGAGACGTGTCTGTGCCTCGAACTTGGTTGGGAAAAACTAAACATGGCGGTGTTCGCCTTAGCAATCTCACTAGAATAAAGACCTCCATTCCTGCCATTATTGAAAGAGATCCTGAAACCCCACATCTCAAAATAGGGCTACTTAATGTTAGATCCCTCACTTCAAAGGCAGTTATAGTCAATGAACTAATCACTGATCATAATCTTGATGTGATTGGCCTGACTGAAACATGGCTTAAGCCTGATGAATTTACTGTGTTAAATGAGGCCTCACCTCCTGGTTACACAAGTGGCCATATCCTCCCCGCAAAGGTGGAGGTGTTGCTAACATTTACGATAGCAAATTTCAATTTACAAAAACCCCCCGGCGTTTTCATCTTTTGAGCTTCTAGTCATGAAATCTATGCAGTCTACTCAATCACTTTTTTATAACTAGTGTTTACAGGCCTCCTGGGCCATATACAGCGTTCCTCACTGAGTTCCCTGAATTCCTATCGGACCTTGTAGTCATAGCAGATAAAATTCAAATTTTTTGGGGACTTTAATATTCACATGGAAAAGTCCACAGACCCACTGCAAAAGGCTTTCGGAGCCATCATCGACTCAGTGGGTTTTGTCCAACATGTCTCCGGACTTACTCACTGCCACAGTCATACTCTGGACCTAGTTTTGTCCCATGGAATAAATGTTGTGGATCTTAATGTTTTTCCTCATAATCCTGGACTATCGGACCACCATTTTATTACATTTGCAATCGCAACAAATAATCTGCTCAGACCCCAACCAAGGAGCATCAAAAGTCGTGCTATAAATTCTCAGACAACCCAAAGATTCCTTGATGCCCTTCCAGACTCCCTCTGCCTACCCAAGGACGTCAGAGGACAAAAATCAGTTAACCACCTAACTGAGGAACTCAATTTAACCTTGCGCAATACCCTAGATGCAGTTGCACCCCTAAAAACTAAAAACATTTGTCATAAGAAACTAGCTCCCTGGTATACAGAAAATACCCGACCTCTGAAGCAAGCTTCCAGAAAATTAGAACGGAAATGGTGCCACACCAAACTGGAAGCCTTCCGACTAGCTTGGAAAGACAGTACCGTGCAGTATCGAAGAGCCCTCACAGCTGCTCGATCATCCTATTTTTCCAACTTAAATGAGGAAAATAAGAATACGAAATTTCATTTTGAAACTGTCGCAAAGCTAACTAAAAAGCAGCATTCCCCAAGAGATGATGGCTTTCACTTCAGTAGTAATAAATTCATGAACTTCTTTGAGGAAAAGATCCTGATCATTAGAAAGCAAATTACGGACTCCTCTTTAAATCTGCGTATTCCTCCAAAGCTCAGTTGTCCTGAGTCTGCACAGCTCTGACAGGACCTAGGATCAAGGGCGACACTCAAGTGTTTTAGTACTATATCTCTTGACACAATGATGAAAATAATCATGGCCTCTAAACCTTCAAGCTGCATACTGGACCCTATTCCAACTAAACTACTGAAAGAGCTGCTTCCTGTGCTTGGCCCTCATATGTTAAACATAATAAACAGCTCTCTATCCACCGGATGTGTACCAAACTCACTAAAAGTGGCAGTAATAAAGCCTCTTTTGAAAAAGCCAAAACTTGACCCAGAAAATATAAAAAACTATCGGCCTATATCGAATCTCCCATTCCTCTCAAAAATGTTAGAAAAAGCTGATGCGCAACAACTCACTGCCTTCCTGAAGACAAACAATGTATACGAAATGCTTCAGTCTGGTTTTAGACCCCATCATAGCACTGAGACTGCACTTGTGAAGGTGGTAAATTACCTTTTAATGGCGTCAGACCGAGGCTCTGCATCTGTCCTCGTGCTCCTAGACCTTAGTGCTGCTTTTGATACCATCAATCACCACATTCTTTTGGAGAGATTGGAAACCCAAATTGGTCTACACGGACAAGTTCTGGCCTGGTTTAGATCTTATCTGTCGGAAAGATATCTGTTTGTCTCTGTGAATGGTTTGTCCTCTGACAAATCAACTGTAAATTTCGGTGTTCCTCAACGTTCCGTTTTAGGAACACTATTGTTTTCACTATATATTTTACCTCTTGGGGATGTCATTCGAAAACATAATGTTAACTTTCACTGCTATGCGGATGACACACAGCTGTACATTTCGATGAAACATGGTGAAGCCCCAAAATTGCCCTCGCTGGAAGCCTGTGTTTCAGACATAAGGAAGGGGATGGCTGCAAACTTTCTACTTTTAAACTCGGACAAAACAGAGATGCTTGTTCTAGATCCCAAGAAACAAAGAGATATTCTTTTGAATCTGACAATTAATCTTGATGGTTGTACAGTCGTCTCAAATAAAACTGTGAAGGACCTCGGCATTACTCTGGACCCTGATCTCTCTTTTGACGAACATATCAAGACTGTTTCAAGGACAACTTTTTTCCATTTACGTAACATTGCAAAAATCAGACATTTTCTGTCCAAAAATAATGCAGAAAAATTAATCCATGCTTTTGTTACTTCTAGGTTAGACTACTGCAATGCTCTACTTTCCGGCTACCCGGATAAGCACTAAATAAACTTCAGTTAGTGATCAATACGGCTGCTAGAATCCTGACTAGAACCAAACAATGTGATCATATTACTCCAGTGCTAGCCTCCCTACACTGGCTTCCTGTTAAGGCAAGGGCTGATTTCAAGGTTTTACTGCTAACCTACAAAGCATTACATGGGCTTGCTCCTACCTATCTTTCCGATTTGGTCCTGCCGTACATACCTACACGTACGCTACGGTCACAAGACACAGGCCTCCTAATTGTCCCTAGAATTTATAAGCAAACAGCTGGAGGCAGGGCTTTCTCCTATAGAGCTCCATTTTTATGGAATGGTCTGCCTACCCATGTGAGAGACGCAGACTCAGTCTCAACCTTTAAGTCTTTATTGAAGACTCATCTCTTCAGTAGGTCTTATGATTGAGTGTAGTCTGGCCCAGGAGTGTGAAGGTGAACAGAAAGGCACTGGAGCAACGAACCGCCCTTGCTGTCTCTGCCTGGCCGGTTCCCCTCTCTCCACTGGGATTATCTGCCTCTAACCCTATTACAAGGGCTGAGTCACTGGCTTACTGGTGCTCTTCCATTCGACCCCTAGGAGGGGTGCGTCACTTGAGTGGGTTGAGTCACTGACGTGGTCTTCCTGTCTGGGTTGGCACCCCCCCTTGGGTTGTGCCGTGGCGGAGATCTTTGTGGGCTATACTCGGCCTTGTCTCAGGATGGTATGTTGGTGGTTGAAGTTATCCCTCTAGTGGTGTGGGGGCTGTGCTTTGGCAAAGTGGGTGGGGTTATATCCTGCCTTTTTGGCCCTGTCCGGGGGTATCATCGGACGGGGCCACAGTGTCTCCTGACCCCTCCTGTCTCAGCCTCCAGTATTTATGCTGCAGTAGTTTATGTGTCGGTGGGCTAGGGTCAGTCTGTTATATCTGGAGTATTTCTCCTGTCTTATCCGGTGTCCTGTGTGAATTTAAGTATGCTCTCTCTAATTCTCGCTTTCTCTCTTTCTTTCTTTCTCTCTCTTGGAGGACCTGAGCCCTAGGACCATGCCTCAGGACTACCTGGCATGATGACTCCTTGTTGTCCCCAGTCCACCTGGCTGTGCTGCTGCTCCAGTTTCAACTGTTCGACCTGCGGCTATGGAACCCTGACCTGTTCACTGTGATTACTATTATTTGACCATGCTGGTCATTTTTGAACATTGAACATCTTGGCCATGTTCTGTTATAATCTCCACCGGGCACAGCCAGAAGAGGACTGGCCACCCCTCATAGCCTGGTTCCTCTCTAGGTTTCTTCCTAGGTTTTGGCCTTTCTAGGGAGTTTTTCCTAGCCACCGCGCTTCTACACCTGCATTGCTTGCTGTTTGCGGTTTTAGGCTGGGTTTCTGTACAGCACTTTGATATATCAGATGATGGGCTATATAAATAAATTGGATTTGAACATGTAAAACGTTGGTCCCATGTTTCATGAGCTGAAATAACAGATCCCCGAAATGTTCCATACGCACAAAAAGCTAAGTTCTCTAAAATGTTGCAAACAAATTTGTTTACATCCCTATTAGTGAGCATTTCTCCTTTTCCAAGATAATCCATCCACCTGACAGGTGTGGCATATCAAGAAGCTGATTAAAAAGCATGATCATTACACAGGTGCACCTTCTGCTGGGGACAATAAAAGGCCACTGTAAAATGTGCAGTTTTGTCACACAACACAATGCTACAGATGTCTCAAGTTTTGAGGCAGTGTGTAAATGTCATGCTAATTGCAGGAATGCCCACCAGAGCTGTTGCCAGAGATTTTAATGTTCATTTTTCTACCATAAGCTGCCAACAACATTGTTTTAGAGAATTTGGCAGTACGTCCAACTAGCCTCACAACCACAGACTACGTGTATGGCGTTGTGTGGCCAAGCGGTTTGCTGATGTCAACGTTCTGAACAGAGTGGTGGCAGTGAGGTTATGGTATGGGCAGGCATAAGCTATGGACAACGAACACAATTGCATTTTATTGAATGCACAGAGATACCGTGATGAGATCCTGAGGCCCATTGTCGTGCCATTCATCTGTTGCCATCACCTCATGTTGAGGAATGATAATGCATGTGTACAGATAATGCATGTGTACGCTGAGATCCAGGTTGAAGACAGCAGAGGTGTATTTAGAGGGCATCTATGAGAGTGCCCGTGTTTACGGATTTAGGTAGATTCCATGATAATTTGTGTGAGATTGAGGGCATCTAGCTTAGATTGTAGGGCAGCCGGGGTGTTAAGCATATCCCAGTTTAGGTCACCTAACAGTACAAACTCTGAAGATAAATGGGGGGCAATCAATTCACATATGGTGTCCAGAGCACAGCTGTGGGCTGAGGGGGGTATATAACAAGTGGCAACAGTGAGAGACTTATTTCTGGAAAGGTGGATTTTTAGAAGTAGAAGCTCAAACAGTTATGGCACAGACCTGGATAGTATGACAGAACTCTGCAGGCTATCTCTGCAGTAGATTGCAACTCCATCCCCTTTGGCAGTTGTATCTTGGCGGAAAATGTTGTAGTTGGGGATGGAAATGTAAGAATTTTTGGTGGCCTTCCTAAGCCAGGATTCAGACACGGCTAGGACATCAGGGTTGTCGGAGTATGCTAAAGCAGTGAAGAAAAAAAAACTTAGGGAGGAGGCTTCTGATGTTAACATGCATGAAACCAAGGCTTTTACGGTTACAGAAGTCAACAAATGATAGGGCATGGGGAATAGGAGTGGAACTGGGGGCTACAGGGCCTGGGTTAACCTCTACATCACCAGAGGGACAGAGGAGGAGTAGGATAAGGGTACGGCTAAAGGCTATAAGAACTGGTCGTCTAGTGCGTTGGGAGCAGAGAATAAAAGGAGCAGATTTCTGGGCGTGGTAGAATAGATTCAAGGCATAATGTACAGACAATGGTATGGTAGGATGTGAGTACAGTGGAGGTAAACCTATGCGTTGAATGACGATGGGAGAGACGTCTCTGGAGGCATCAGTTAACCTCGGTGAGGTCTCTGCATGTGTGGGGGGTGGGACGAAATAGCTATCTAAGGCATTTTGAGCGGGACTGAGGGCTCTACAGTGAAATAAAACAATAAAAACTAGCCAAGGCAGCAGTAGACAAGGCATATTGACATTAGAGAGAGGCATAAAGCAATCACAGGTGTTGATCAGGAAAGCTAAGACAACAACGGGTAAATGGCAATGATTGGGCAGAGCGGGTCAGTTAGGTACATACAGGACCTGAGTTCGAGGCTGGGGCTGACAAGTAAACAAAGTAAGGTACCGTGTTATTGAAACAGTCCAGGGGGCATCAGCTGTGTAGCCGAGTGATCATAGGGTCAAAAGAGCAGCAATAGGTGAGTCAGGGTGCTGTTCGGTAGTCACTACTACGCTAGGCGAGCAGGGGACACAGCATTCAGAAAATCTAGCGGGCCGGGGCTAGAAGATGGTTCTTCGGCGATATCAAAACAGAATAGCCAGTTGAGACCACATTGGGTGATCACGTTGGCAGTCCAGTCGTGATGGATCGGCAGTACTTGAGTAAAAGTATAGATACCTTAATTGAAAGTTACTCAAGTAAAAGTTACGCAGTAAAATACTACTTGAGTAAAAGTCTAAAAGTATTTGGTTCTAAATATACTTAAGTATCAAAGTAAAAGTATGAATCATTTCAAATTCCTTCTATTAAGCACAGCAGGCAGCACCATTTTCTTGTTTTTAAAATGTATGGATAGCCGGGGCACACTCCAACACTCAGACATCATTTACAAAAGATGCATTTGTGTTTAGGGAGGCCGCCATAGCAGAGGCAGAAGGGATGACCATGTGTTGTCTCGATAAGTGTGTGAATTAGACCATTTTCCTGTCCTGCTAAGCGTTCAAAACGTAACGAGTACTTTTGGGTGTCAGGGAAAATGTATGGAGTAAAATGTACATTATTTTCCCGAGTGGCGCAGTGGTCTACGGCACTGCATCCCAGTGCTTTAGAAAACCTTGTTAGAGTCCAGCTCTGTCGCAGAAGGCCGCAACCGGGAGACCCATGGGGCGGCGCACAATTGGCCCAGCGTCGTCCAGGTAAGGGGAGTGTTTGGCCGGCAGGGATGTTCCTGTCCCATTGTGCACTAGCGACTCATGTGGCGGGCCAGGCGCAATGCATGCTGACACCGTCGCCAGGTGTACGGTGCTTCCTCCGGGTTAAGCGGGCGTTGTGTCAAGAAGCAGTGCGGCTTGGCTGGGTTGTGTTTTGGAGGACGCACGGCCCTCGACCTTTGCCGAGCCCGTACGGGAGTTGCCACAATGGAACAGGACTGTAACTACCAATTTGGGAGAAAAAAAGAAATAAGTGCATTATTTTCTTTAGGAATGTAGTGAAGTAAAAGTAAAAGTTGTCAAAAATGTAAAAGTAAAGTACAGATACCAAAAAAACGACTTAAGTAGTACTTTCAAGTAATTTTAATTAAGTACTTTACACCACTGATCCTACTTATTCTGCATCTCTTTTATGTCCACAGTTTCGGCCCCCCCCTCAGGTTCTCTGGCAGGCTATTCCAGAGGATGGGGGCATAATAACTAAAGGCTGCCTCTCCATGCCTCTTGGTCCTAGGCTTTGGGATAGTTAAAAGGCCAGTGCCAGAGGGCTTGAGGGACCTACTGGGTACATAACTTAAATGCATGTCTGACATATTGGGGTGCACAATCGTGGATTGGTTTAAAAACCAATAGAAGAATCTTAAAATTAATTCTAAGACTCACAGGCAGACCTTGAAACCAGTGTAATGTGTGCTCTCCGTCTGGTCTTGCCCAGTTCCCGTGCTGCAGAATTCTGTATGTTTTGCAGTTGACCAATAGCTTTCTTGGGTAGACTAGACAGGAGAGGATTACAGTAGTCAAACCTGCTTGTAATGAAACCATGGATGAGATTCTCTGTATCACCTGTTCCTCAGGTGGTAAAAAGCTATTTTGGTCACATTCCTTAATGTATGCTTCAAAATTTTGTTCAGAATCTAAAATATCACCTTTGTTTTTTTACCTGGTGTTTTATCTTTATTGCCCGTGAATTAAAATGTGCGGTAGATTTATCTCTGTGCTATGGCTCCAATAATGAGTACCTCGGTCTTGTCTTGATTCAGCTGAAGGAAGTTGTGAGCCATCCAAGTATTTCAATTATTAATACAGTCTAATAATTTATCCGTGGAGCTAAAATCCTCTGGGGACACAGAAATGTAAAGTTGTGTATCGTCTGCGTAGCAGTGAAAATCAATACTGGCTTTCTGATAACGCTGCCAAGGGGTAACATATGTAAACTGAACAGTACCGGACAAAAAAATGGACCGGTTAATTGTGGCCTGTGGAATGTTGTCCCACTCCTCTGTGTGAAGTTGCTGGATATTGGCGGGAACTGGAACACGCTGTCGTACATGTCGATCCAGAGCATCCCAAACGTGCTCAATTGATGACATGACTGGTGAGTATGCAGGCCATTGAAGAGATGGGACATTTTCAGCTTCCAGGAATTGTGTACAGATCTTGTTCTCAACTGGCCTACCAGGTTAAATAAAGGTGAAATAATAAATAAATGTTCCATACAGATAAAACTTACACAGGTGTAAATGAGAACTTGTTCTCAACTGGCCTACCTGGTTAAATAAAGGTGAAATAATAAATAAATGTTCCATACAGATAAAACTTACACAGGTGTAAATGAGAACTTGTTCTCAACTGGCCTACCTGGTTAAATAAAGGCGAAATAATAAATAAATGTTCCATACAGATAAAACTTACACAGGTGTAAATTGCTACAGCCACTCCATCCATTAGCTCTGCATAACCTCATCTTTGTCTTGGCAACTATCAGTTTGTTTTCCTTAGAGACAGCCCTGGTAAACATCTCCTGATTCCCTAAAACACTTTCCAGGTCATCTTCCATCGTGCTAATGTTGGCACGTAATTCTCCCAGCTCTCTGGACCCATTGTGTGGCATGTGGAACCTTCATTTACATCACAATAGGCCTGTTAGACACACAGGAGCAGCAGTAGTGAGTCATTGATTCAGTTTAATGTAAATAAAGATGATTTTTATCCCCAAAAAATACGTTTCTGACATTAGGGTGTTTCCAAATATCTTAGAAAAGAGAAGGCTTGTCCAAAAAACATCCACAATCAATGATTTTCTGAGTTTATTCAGTTTAAAACAGACATCAAACTGGTTTCATTTACAAAATGTATCGACTGTGTCAGCAGACCTGAGTAAAGGAAACATGCTCATCAAATTCATATTTGTGCAAAATTACAAACGTCTGGTTTGTTGTTAACAGCTTTACTGTTATTGAGCCCTTACAGGTAAAGATACACAGCTATACTACATCTTTGATATGCAAATTCAATTATCATTCATCATTTTAATACATTTTCTTTCTTATTTTCTTTTCTTTTTTAGACGTTTGCCATCAAAACGTTTTACTTACTGCTCCATCCTGACAAAGGCAAATTATTGCAGAAGGCACTTATTTTTTTCTTTGGTGTCCCTCCTTTGAGCTGTTGGAACACTGTACAGTGACTCAGGACGAGATCTAGTGGTGCTTGTTGTGGTAGATAGTGGACGACAGAAGGCACCTGTCGAGGGAGAGAACACCCGAGATAGGTTGCTTGCTGACGGGGAGAGTGTGCTTGGAGAATTGCTTGACGTGGAGGGGGAAGTGTGTGAGAGAGTTTGTGTGTAAGTGGGGGAGTATGATGAGTGAGAAAGTGTGTAATAAGGTGTGCTCAATGAGTATGAAGGGGATAGTGGGTGAGAGTTACTGCTGGCAGGGAGTGTGTGAGTAGTGGTCGTTAAGCTGGTGTGAGCCAGAGATAGAGTGCCCGTTAAAGGGGAAAGTGCAGGAGACAGGGTGCTGGCTGGGGTAGTGAGCGTACGAGAGGGTGTACTGGCTGGGGTAGTGAGTGTGTGAGAGGGAGTATTGGCTGGGGTAGTGAGTGTGTGAGAGGGGGTACTGGCTGGGGTAGTGAGTGTGTGAGAGGGTGTATTGGCTGGGGTAGTGAGTGTGTGAGAGGGGGTACTGGCTGGGGTAGTGAGTGTGTGAGAGGGTGTATTGGCTGGGGTAGTGAGTGTGTGAGAGGGGGTACTGGCTGGGGTAGTGAGTGTGTGAGAGGGGGTACTGGCTGGGGTAGTGAGTGCGTGAGAGGGGGTACTGGCTGGGGTAGTGAGTGTGTGAGAGGGGGTATTGGCTGGGGTAGTGAGTGTGTGAGAGGGGGTACTGGCTGGGGTAGTGAGTGTGTGAGAGGGAGTATTAGCTGGGGTAGTGCGCGTACGAGAGGGGGTACTGGCTGGGGTAGTGGGTGTACGAGAGGGGGTACTGGCTGGGGTAGTGAGTGTACGAGAGGGGGTACTGGCTGGGGTAGTGAGCGTATGAGAGGGTGTACTGGCTGGGGTAGGGAGTGTGTGAGAGTGGGTACTGGCTGGGGTAGTGAGCGTATGAGAGGGGGTACTGGCTGGGGTAGTGAGCGTGTGAGAGGGTGTACTGGCTGGGGTAGTAAGCGTATGAGAGGGGGTACAGGCTGGGGTAGTGAGCGTATGAGAGGGGGTACAGGCTGGGGTAGTGAGCGTATGAGAGGGGGTACTGGCTGGGGTAGTGAGAGCACGAGAGGGGGTGCTGGCTGGGGTAGTGAGTGCGTGAGAGGGGGTACTGGCTGGGGTAATGAGCGTACAAGAGGGGGTACTGGCTGGGGTAGTGAGCGTACGAGAGGGGGTACTGGCTGGGGTAGTGAGCGTACGAGAGGGGTACTGGCTGGGGTTGTGAGCGTACGAGAGGGGGTACTGGCTGGGGTAGTGAGTGTGTGAGAGGGGGTACTGGCTGGGGTAGTGAGCATACGAGAGGGTGTACTGGCTGGGGTAGTGAGCATACGAGAGGGGGTACTGGCTGGGGTAGTGAGTGTGTGAGAGGGGGTACTGGCTGGGGTAGTGAGCGTACGAGAGGGGGTACTGGCTGGGGTAGTGAGTGTGTGAGAGGGGGAACTGGCTGGGGTAGTGAGTGTGTGAGAGGGGGTACTGGCTGGGGTAATGAGCGTACGAGAGGGGGTACTGGCTGGGGTAGTGAGTGTGTGAGAGGGTGTACTGGCTGGGGTAGTGAGTATGTGAGAGAAGTTTGCAAATGAGGGAGTGAAATCTGGGCCTAGGGTGATATCCACCAATTGAGAACTTAGGGCTGGCTTTATGAGGACTGGAGATTGACTGAATGTTAATGGGGTTTGGTCAGGTTTAGGGAGAAACCGCGAAGCGGGAAGAGAACGGGTTGGATTAGAGGAAGTTGTGGCTGCAGTTTTAGATGGACTCAAAGTGGATGGAACTCTCTTCGATGTGGTAGCAGCAGCTATGGCTTGAATCCGGTTGGATTTTGGGGTTAAGGAAGTGGATTGGATAGAGACAGTCTTGCGTGGAGCTGGAGCAGAAGAGGTCCAGTGCATGATGCCATCATCGTATTTGATGAGGAACTCGGGGTACACCTGGTGCTTTTCAAACACCACATATATGGATGGGTTCAGGACATTGTCCACACAGCTGTCATAGAGAGTCGGGCTTCCCTCGCCTTTTGGAGGGGGGCGACGGAGCGCCGAATTACCTCTTGTGTAGTCGCCAACAAGCACCTGGCAAGCAAACATGGACCTCACTCCTGAGTCGCTGGTGTAGCTGTGCGAGTACTTGGCATCCCTGGCAAAGTAACTCCCTTAAACAAACAGAGAAGATCATCAGTAAAACAGAATGACTGACTATAATGAGATCATGACTGCTTCTAAAATCTGACTACACTTCTGACAGTTGGTTAACATGAGGTACCTTCGCCATACACAGTTCCATTGGTTCCACACAGCCTCCAGTCGAAGTTATCTCTGCAAATGGCGTCTACGTGTTTTGGGTCCGTTCCGTGGAAGAGATGTAGCTCCTTGCTGTTTTTACCCCCATTGTTTTTCTTCATCAAATCTCTTTTCCTGAGAAAGAAGAAATTACCATTAGCTGCTGTTTAGAAATGACCATTAGCTGCTGTTAAGAATACTATTTTTGGATGGTTATTCCCTATTGGAATTTGGCCTCCAGGTACCATATGTAAAGCCAGAGGTCACCGTAAAGCAGCTCTCAGCAACTGGTATCTGGGCCCCTAAGACATAAAATCGTCTATGGGTGTCTTTAAGCGATTAAGACGTTTCAAATGTATAGTCTTTTCAACCCCAAGATCTCCGCCTTGATTTAATGCTTTGGGAGTGAAAAAAGATAGGCAAGAGTATTTAGGTCAGCCCTCCCCTGAGAGGGGAGGGGGTGAGATTTGCTGAAGACCTCTTACATGAACACGTATGTCTATGTCTCTCTTGTCTAATAAACCTTTAAATATAGGAGATGTTCACACACCCTGACCATTTCTACACACCCATTTCTACACACCCTGGTGTTCAATTCCTGCTTACCCATAATCTTGTTCAAGCCAGGGTTTACATAGTGTTTTGGAAGTAACATGCTAGGATTGTGTGTGAGAGTTGATGTAAAAATACCACTGGAAGACTTCCCAGAGGTCCCTGTTTTGGACCCTCTCGATGCTGGTGATTTGGAAGCCCCTCATGGTCTTGTTGAAAAGTTCCTGGACATTCTGATAGTCCCTGTCAGAATTCAGAAGAGTGACTGTCTGCAGGAGGGGAAAACAAAAGGGTTGTCACAGCTGAAACCAAATGAAAGGCAATGTTAAACTTCCCTGCAAGTCAAAGCAGTAGAATCTCATGTAAACAAGTGACCTTGTATCCAATGTCAGGTATGGCAGACTTGTCCCAAGATCCAGGAACAGCTCTGAAATTCTGAGAGGGGTTGCGTGGTCCATTTCTCCTGAAATGACATATGAAAAATAACCTTCATATACAACCCTAAGAAAAGATCATTATGATTATAAGTAATCTATTAGGTAAATATAGAAATGGTTAGATTCAGAACATAGTACCCATTCTCAGTCCATTCCCATTCATACATTACCTGCTTCTTGCAGCTTGTGCGTCCACAGTTGAAACAAAGACAGGACGTCGTCTGACCATCCTTATAGTGCCATATCTTTCGTTATATTGCGTCATGTCTGTAATTACAAGAATAACTATTTGAACCAGCATCCTTACAGTTAATGTTCAACATCTCTAACATCTAGGCTACCTGCTGCCGATTTTAGTACTAGAATTTAAGGGGCGTACACTACCGATCAAAGGTTTTAGAGCACCTATTCATTCAAGGGTTTCTCTTTATTTTACTATTTTCTACATTGTAGAATAATAGTGAAGACATCAAAACTATGAAATAACACATATGGAATCATGTAGTAACCACAAAAGTGTTAAACAAATCAAAATATATTTTATATTTGAGATTCTTCAAATAACCATCCTTTGCCTTTGATGACAGCTTTGCACACACTTGGCATTCTTTCAACCAGCTTCATGAGGTAGTCACCTGGAAAGCACTTCAATTAACATGTGTGCCTTCTTAAAAGTTAATTTCTTTCTTTCCTTCTTAATGCGTTTGAGCCAATCAGTTGTGTTGTGACCAGGTAGGGGTGGTATACACAAGATAGCCCTATTTGGTAAAATACCAAGTCCATATTATGGCAAGAGCAGCTCAAATATGCAAAGAGAAATGACAGTCCATCATTACTTTAAGACATGAAGGTCAGTCAATCCAGAAAATGTCAAGAACTTCTAAAGTTTATTCAAGTGCAGCCGCAAAAACCATCAAGCGTTATGATGAAATTGTCTCTCATGAGGACCACCACAGAAATGGAAGACCCAGAGTTACCTCTGTTGCAGAGGATAAGTTCTTTAGAGTTACCAGCCTCAGAAATTGCAGCCCAAATAAATGCTTCACAGAGTTCAAGTAACAGACACATCTCAGCATCAACTGTTCAGATGAGACTGTGTGAATCAGGCCTTCATGGTCCAATTGCCTCAAAGTAACCGCTACTAAAGGACAACAATAATAAGAAGAGACTTGCTTGGGCCAAGAAACACGAGCAATGGACATTAAACCAGTGGAAATCTGTTCTTTGGTCTGGAGTCCAAATTGGAGATGTTTAGTTCCAACCGCCGTGTCTTTGTGAGACGTGGTCTGGGTGAACGGATGATTTCTGCATGTGTATTTCCCACTGTAGAGCATGGAGGAGGTGGTGTTATGGTGTGGGGGTGCTTTGCTGGTGACTCTGTCTGTGATTTATTTAGAATTCAAGGCACAGTTAACCAGCATGGCTAACACAGCATTCTGCAGCGATACGCCATCCCATCTAGTTTGGGCTTAGTGGGACTATCATTTGTTTTTCAACAGGACAATGACCCTAAACACACCTCCAGGCTGTGTAAGGGCTATTTTACCAAGAAGGAGAGTGATGGAGTGCTGCATCAGATGACCTGGCCTCCACAATCCCCTGACCTCAACCAAATTGAGATAGTTTGGGATGAGTCGGACCTCAGAGTGAAAGAAAAGCAGCCAATAAGTGCTCAGCATATGTGGGAACTGCTTCAAGACTGTTGGAAAAGCATTCCAGGTGAAGCTGGTTGAGAGAATGACAAGAGTGTGCAAAGCTGTCATCAAGGCAAAGGGTGGCTATTTGAAGAATCCCAAAATAAAATATATTTTCTTTTGTTTAACATTTTGGTTAGTATATGATTCCATATATGTTATTTCATAGTTTTGATGTCATCACTACTATTCTACAATGTAGAAAATAGTAAAAATAAAGAAAAAACTTGAATGAGTAGGTGTTCTAAAACTTTTGACCGGTAGTATATAAGAGTAGCCTTTTAGACTCGAACAGTAACTTGTGCTAAGCGCTTCTAACTAAAATCTATTATTATTATTACTATTATTATTATTATTACATAAGGTTTTTCAAGAGTTTGAAATGTGTTACCTCTGAAACTCAGCTCATAAGACTGCTGGCCTGCAGTGAACTTCACCACAGCACTTTGATCCTCCTGGTACCTTTTCTCAAGGTCTTCACTGGTGATGGACGACAATCTGTGCATCTCTTTCTGTGATATATAGAAAAGAAAAAAAAATTCAAGGGGAACAACAGTTTACCGTCTCTATTATTGTCCTCGTAACACATCAGCCTGTTTGAGTGTTTCACACCACTTACGATGGATGCGTACTGGATCCATTTGCCGTACTCGTCCTCCCAGAACCACGCCCACTCTGTGGTGAGTACGTATGTGGGCTTGGTCACAGAGGAAACTGTGGAGAGGCGGCGAACTTCCCATAATCCGCGGCTCATGGAGTCGAAATGCACACGCCCAGATCCCTCACTGTGAAGGCATAACAAATGTAAATGGTTAAAAAAAAACTTGTGCTTAAAGGTAGACAGCGAAATGACGTTGCCACGAGCAGCACTGCAGATATTGAGATGAGAGAGATGCAGGACAGTCACACACAGTAACATATCTGCACATGTGCACGGGTTTGCTTCACGCTGTTACAATGTGGTAGCCACGGGACCAAAACAGCGGGGAAGTTGAGGCTTGCGCTCCAACGCTCTTAGTTGTTGGGGAAATCGCTGAGTCTATCTTTAAGTATGACATAACAACATACTGTACCTGTGTATCTTAGAAGGGTCACAGAAGTCTCTCTCGATTGCTTCATTTTCTGGCAGAGCTGACCAAGTCTGTCCATTGTTCACTTCCCACTTGTAGGGCATTTTGAAGTGGACTCTCGAGCATCTCTCTGAAAGTCATAAGTTTGCAGTGAGATGTGATATGTTGCTGAGTATCATTGTTGCACCTGGGTAACAGCCTGATTTGTCCCTGAATTGTGGTTTCACAGGGTTTGTATTGTGTATCTACTGACAACCTTGAAAGTTATAGATAAACTCATATCCGGCCGGCTGCCATAGCTTCTTCCTGAGTAAAATTGGGGCAAAGCCCTTGCAGCTGTTCTGCCAAAGCAAACATGGGAAAGCTATCCTCTAGACACTCTGCCGCCACACAATATCTCTCTCGTTAAATGTACCTCCTTGTTTGCAGTCCTCCTTGACAAAGAACAGGCAGATCTCATTCCTCACTGTAAATAAACAAATTAACAAACAAACATTTAGTTACATGAAATCATAGTTGGCAACAGGGTTGAGGTCAATTCCAGTTCACTCATGAAGTAAACCAAATTCCAATTCCACATTTTCCTCACTAGCTAGGTTTCCATCCAGACTATCTGCGCATTTTCCCACCAGAGATGTGTTTCCATCAAATTGACTTGTTGCGGGTAAAAGGCTGTGCATGATGACATCGTGCACAGAAAAATTACTTTTGCGTTTAAATTCCCATGTACCGAATAACTGTTTTTGCGTTATATAGCGAATGTGCCCACTCTGGTATAGGCACGTGCGCTCTAGCCACCAGCTCGCAGATACAGTTGTGGGTACAGTCTACATGATGAGATTATTATGGACAAAAGAGCAAGATAATTTTTATTTGTCAAATGGCAGCCAAGCATTGATGATCATGTCACCAGAATAAAACCCTCAATGTTTATTGGAAAGGAGCATCAAGCGTATCACCTTGCACTTTCACCACCCTGAGAAGTTGACCATAACTTGTTTCATCTGTGGCCTAATAAACTGCATGCTTTCCTGAGTCGTAGTGGGAGGACCACACAACATGTCACCCCGTGACTCCAAGTTTACTTCAGTATTTGTGAATAAAAGCGTTTCCGCCATTTCTCGCATAATAACTTACGTTGTCCAGCCTATTTTTATGTCGACATTTGGAAAGTTTACCAATAAAAAAAAAATTCAGGCCTGTCATATATATTTTTCATCCAACATGTACAGTTGAAGTTGGAAGTTTACATGCACCTTAGCCAAATACATTTAAACTCTGTTTTTCACAATTCCTGACATTTAATCCTAGTAAAAATTCCCTGTCTTAGGTCAGTTAGGATCACCACTTTATTTTAAGAATGTGAAATGTCAGAATAATAGTACAGAGAATGATTTATTTCAGCTTTTATTTCTTTCATCACATTCCCAGTGGGTCAGAAGTTAACATACACTCAATTAGTATTTGGTAGCATTGCCTTTAAATTGTTTAACTTGGGTCAAACGTTTTGGGTAGCCTTCCACAAGCTTCCCACAATAAGTTGGGTGAATTTTGGCCCATTCCTCCTGACAGAGCTGGTGTAACTGAGTCAGGTTTGTAGGCCTCCTTGCTCGCACACGCCTTTTCAGTTCTGCCGACAAATTGTCTATAGGCTTGAGGTCAGGCCTTTGTGATGGCCACTCCAATACCTTGACTTTGTTGTCCTTAAACCATTTTGCCACAACTTTGAAAGTGTGCTTGGGGTCATTGTCCATTTGGAAGACCCATTTGCGACCAAGCTTTAACTTCCGGACAGATGTCTTGAGATGTTGCTTCAATATATCCACATCATTTTCCATCCTCATGATGCCATCTATTTTGTGAAGTGCACCAGTCCTTCCTGCAGCAAAGCATCCCACAACATGATGCTGCCACCCCCGTGCTTCACGGTTGGGAAGGTGTTCTATGGCTTGCAAGCTTCCCCCTTTTCCCTCCAAACATAATGATGGTCATTATGACCAAACAGTACTATTTTTGTTTCATCAGACCAGAGGACATTTTTCCAAAAAGTATGATCTTTGTCCCCATGTGCAAACCGTAGTCTGGCTTTTTTTATGGTGGTTTTGGAGCAGTGGCTTCTTCCTTGCTGAGCGGTCTTTCAGGTTATGTCGATATAGGACTTGTTTTACTGTGGATATAGATACTTTTGTACCTGTTTCCTCCAGCATCTTCACAAGGTCCTTTGCTGTTGTTTTGGGATTGATTTGCACTTTTCGCACCAAAGTACGTTCATCTCTAGGAGACAGAACGCGTCTCCTTCCTGAGCGGTATGACGGCTGCGTGGTCCCATGGTGTTTATACTTGCGTACTATTGTTTGTACAGATGAACGTGGTACCTTCAGGCATTTGGAAATTGCTCCCAAGGATGAACCAGACTTGTGGAGGTCTACAATTTTTTTTCTGAGGTCTTGGCTGATTTCTTTTGATTTTCCCATGATGTCAAGCAAAGAGGCACTGAGTTTGAAGGTAGGCCTTGAAATACATCCTATTGACTCAAATTATGTCACTTTGCCTATTAAAAGCTTCTAAAGCCATGACATCATTTTCTGGAATTTTCCAAGCTGTTTAAAGGCACAGTCAACCTACTGTATGTAAACTTCTGACCCACTGGAATTGTGATACAGTGAATTATAAGTGAAATGCTCTGTCTGTATACAATTGTTCGAACAATTAATTGTGTCATGCACAAAGTAGATGTCCTAACCGACTTGCCAAAACTATAGTTTGTTAATTAACAAGAAATTTGTGGAGTGGCTGAAAAACGAGTTTTAATGACTCCAACCTAAGTGTATGTAAACTTCCGACTTCAACTGTACTTTACTCGCATAAAAAGGTTTGATGGAAACCTAGTTATTGAAAAGCATTTCAGAGAATTGGAATTTTATTGTACTTATTTAATTGACTGGTCTGGAATTTAAATAGAATTGACCCCAACCCTGGCTGGCAAGCAAGTCCATAGAGAAATACTTCCAAGTAAGGGTTTGCAGACAACTATAGTGACTGTTCTGAAACATTATTCCCCACTGAACACAACCCTGATGTTTGTTCCTGCAGCCGTCTACCTGTATTTCTCAGAGGACAGCTCTGGAGCCTGTTGATAGAAGCAGCACCACTGGCACCTTCACTTTTCATGGCCTGAATGTTCCGGTAGGTTGACAACATGGACGTCATTAGATCGTTTGGCACTCCCCTCTGTTGCAGAGTCCTTTGTGGGTGGGGCTCGAAGAAGTCATGACACCTGTTGCAGTCGGCTCCTGAGGAACAGGTTCCTCTGATGTACCTGTCACACACATGAAGTCTCCTGCACCCCTCCTGATCCGGGCAGTTGCCATAAAGCCCGGCGCCTTTGTTATAAGAGTTGCACACCTGAAAGAGTGAGTGAAAGGGCTTTTAAAATACTTGTTTACCATACTCTATATGCAAGAAAGCATGAGATGAACACACAGAGGTATTGGGTAAATCCATTTAAATTCAATCACTTTTTGACAGAACCCGTATTGATTTGAACAGAACTTTCCATACATATTTACCCATTGTAGAAGTGCTACAGTTTTTGGACCTTAATACCAAAACCTTAATACCAAAACACAAAGATGTTTTAAGTGAGAATAAAACAGCCTAATTTATACTCTTAGAGGAGGTGCTTCCATTATAATGTGGTTTGTACCGCATACAAGGTAAAGCATTGGATTCTTCACCCACCACAGTAAGACATTATACCATTACGCTACCTTTTCATGCTTTAAAAAAAATGTCATTAAAGCAAGCTTTGCTTTTATACTTACAAGACTATCAGACTTGATTGAACTGTTTTGTCTTGTAGTAATGTGGTGCATCCCTGTATTTTCTTAAACCTTTATTTTAGCAATACATGTCATTGAAAAAATAACATCCTTTTATGGTCAGTATGTGCCCAACAGGTGGTGGTCTGCATTCCTCATTTCTGTAACTGTTAGCTTAATACGTAATAATTTTTTTCTTTATTTTATTTCACCTTTATTTAACCAGGTAGGCAAGTTGAGAACAAGTTCTCATTTACAATTGCGACCTGGCCAAGATAAAGCAAAGCAGTTCGACAACATACAAAAACACAGAGTTACACATGGAGTAAAACAACATACAATCAATGATGCAGTAGAAAAAAATAAGACTATATACAATGTGAGCAAATGATGTGAGATAAGGGAGGTAAAGGCAAAAAAATGCCATGGTGGCAAAGTAAATAAAGTATGGCAAGAAAAACACTGGAATGGTAGATTTGTAGTTTGAAGAAAGTTAAAAGTTAAAATATAAATAATATGGTGCAAAGGAGCAAAATAAATAAAATAAATAAATACAGTAGGGGAAGAGGTAGTAGTTTGGGCTAAATTAAAGATGGGCTATGTACAGGTGCAGAGATCTGTGAGCTGCTAACACAGCTGGTGCTTAAAGCTAGTGAGGGAGATAAGTGTTTCCAGTTTTAGAGATTTTTGTAGTTCGTTCCAGTCATTGGCAGCTGAGAACTGGAAGGAGAGACGACCAAAGGAGGAGTTGGCTTTAGGGGTGACCAGAGAGATATACCTGCTGGAGCGCGTGCTACAGGTGGGTGCTGCTATGGTGACCAGTGAGCGGAGATAAGGGGGGACTTTACCTAGCAGGGTCTTGTAGATGACCTGGAGCCAATGTGTTTGGCGACGATTATGAAGTGAAGGCCAGCCAACGAGAGCATACAGGTCGCAGTGGTGGGTTGTATATGGGGCTTTGGTGACAAAACGGATGGCACTGTGATAGACTGCATCCAGCTTGTTGAGTAGGGTATTGGAGGCTATTTTGTAAATGACATCGCCGAAGTCGAGGATTGGTAGGATGGTCAGTTTTACGAGGGTATGTTTGGCAGCATGAGTGAAGGATGCTTTGTTGCGAAATAGGAAGCCAATTCTAGATTTCACTTTGGATTGGAGATGATTGATGTGAGTCTGGAAGGAGAGTTTACAGTCTAACCAGACACCTAGGTATTTGTAGTTGTCCACAAATTCTAAGTTAGAACCGTCCAGAGAAGTTATGCTGCAGGTGCAGGCAGCGATCGGTTGAAGAGCATGCATTTAGTTTTACTTGTGTTTAGGAGCAGTTGGAGACCACGGAAGGAGAGTTGAATGGCATTGAAGCTCGTCTGGAGGGTTGTTAACACAGTGTCCAAAGAAGGGCCAGAAGTATACAGAATGGTGTCGTCTGCGTAGAGGTGGATCAGAGATTCACCAGCAGCAAGAGCGACATCATTTATGTATACAGAGAAAAGAGTTGGCCCAAGAATTGAACCCTGTGGTACCCCCATAGAGACTGCCAGAGGTCCAGACAGTAGGCCCTCCGATTTGACACACTGAACTCTGTCAGAGAAGTAGTTGGTGAACCAGGCGACGCAATCGTTTGAGAAACCAAGGCTACTAAGTCTGCCGATGAGGATGTGGTGATTAACAGAGTCAAAAGCTTTGGCCAGGTCAATGAATACGGCAGCACAGTATTGTTTCTTATCGATGGCGGTTACGATGTCGTTTAGGACCTTGAGCGTGGCTGAGGTGCACCCATGACCAGCTCTGAAACCAGATTGCATAGCGGAGAGGGTGCGGTGGGATTCGAAATAGTCGGTAATCTGTTTGTTGACTTGGCTTTCGAAGACCTTAGAAAGGCAGGGTAGGATGGATATAGGTCTGTAGCAATTTGGGTCAAGAGTGTCACCTCCTTTGAAGAGGGGGATGACAGCAGCTGCTTTCCAATCTATGGGAATCTCAGACGACACGAAAGAGAGGTTGAACAGGCTAGTAATAGAGGTTGCAATAATTTCGGCAGATCATTTTAGAAAGAAAGGGTCCAGATTGTCAAGCCCAGCTGATTTGTAGGGGTCCAGATTTTGCAGCTCTTTCAGAACATCAGCTGAATGGATTTGGGAGAAGGAGAAATGGGGGAGGCTTGGGCGAGTAGCTGTGGGGGGTGCAGTGCTGTTGAATGCAGTAGGGGTAGTTAGGTGGAAAGCATGGCCAGCCGTAGAAAAATGCTTATTGAAATTCTCAATTATAGTTGGCTTATCGGTGGTGACAGAGTTTCCTATCCTCAGTGCAGTGGGCAGTTGGGAGGAGGTGTTCTTATTCTCCATGGACTTTACAATGTCCCAGAACTTTTTAGAGTTGGAGTTGCACGAAGCAAATTTCTGTTTGAAAAAGCTAGCCTTGGCGTTTCTAACTGCCTGTGTGTATTGGTTTCTAACTTCCCTAAAAAGTTGCATATCGCGGGGGCAGTTCGATGCTAATGCAGGACTCAGAACCTCCTGTGTTTCAGACAGGGTCTTGTTTTATCAATTGCTGTGCTGATCAATGGACAGTTCATTACCGATGTCAAAATAAGATGTAGCTTAAAGTTGTTTGTACTTGTATTTATATTTGCAATAAAGATGGTTATGCAACAATAATACACTGTACAGTCCATTATCCCCCTGAAGAGTATGAATTCGGCTGTTTGAGAAGGTTTGAATCCGAAGCAACCAGCCTACACAGTTTGAAGTACAATACCAACATAGCTACTGTAGTAGGTCAAAGCTGTGTGCTGGAAAACCTTGGGAGAGCATGGGTGGAATAGGCATTGTGGTGCTCATGTGAATTTCATGTATTTTTCGGCTACAGACCAATGCCTATTCTCACGTAAAACTTAGTTTTTTGTTTTTAATTTCCATGGTTTTACACCAAAGTGATTATTAAACATTATTCGACAGCTTAACACATGCTATCCTTGTGAACCCTCACAATGTTGTGCATTTTATTTATTGATAAGATCCCAGCTCATAGTCCTACTGATCATTGCTCAAAGCAAATTGGTGAGAGCAAGGAAACAAAGACTGAAGCAAATATTTACTATGCGATTACACAATGTGGCTAGATGACTACAGGAGAGCGAAAAATGGATGAGCTGTTCTTAATGGAAGGGTTCTGAAATATTCTCTCTCACCAAGGCGATGTGTGACCGTGAATGTATCATAGTCATCCACATCGGTGGAGACAGCCCTGGTGCGTCAGATGTGAGCTGATTTGGAGGTAGTCATCTGAATATCTGACAACAGTGACCTACTCTGACATCCCACAGTGGAGGAGTTGGATGTTTCAGTGAGATGGGGAACATTAACAAGCGCATAGATATGGCACAGCGCTCTGTCAACCAGCTGGTGTTTGCATTTCTCTGTGACAGGCGCATGCCCACAATCTGCCACTCTGCCATAAAGTACTGTATCCCTGGGCAGTACCTTAGGGATGGCGTGCATCTCACTGATCAGGGCAACGACCTCTTCTTTGAGAGTCTGAGAGCTGGGGTCGTATCCACAAAGCATCTCAGGGTAGACAATTGTCCATAAATGCTGAGCATAGAGACATTTTACTCCTACTCTTATGGGGGAAAACATTAAAAAGCTATGCAAGAAGCATCTTTAGTCATAAGAATCACACCTAGATGACAGATGTTTAGGACACATCATGAGCTGTCCTAACCAGTTAAGAGTTACCAGCAGGTGTCTTGATTATAGAAAAAGGCAGCGAGTCAGTGGTTCCGGCACCACAGACAGGCAATTGCTTTGGAGTTGAAAGAATGTTTTGATATTTCTATATGATCAACCCATAAATAATCTTGACCTACATGTAACAGTACCTCTTGCGCTTTCGACAATGATTTTACATGAGGCCTAATTCACATGATTTATGCCTACCACTAGGCTAATAAATAATCACACTTTTCTTTCGATTATTTATTTAACCTACATGTTATTTCAAGCAGAATATCACATTGTTAATAAAGATACCTAAAAATTGGTCATGCCTATAAGTGGGTAATTGAAAGCATTTAATTGTGTTCGGTAAAAATGATACACCTTTCAAACGTTTATGCAACATTATCGGCAAGTAATAACTGTGCCAAAGCGATTTAGTTGTTTAACGGGAGTGCCGAGTATGTGACTATAACGATAATATTATAGAAATTCTGTTTTTAAACCATTATATTATGCCTTTTACATTATTCAAAATATCGAAATTGGAAGAAAAAAATAATAATGATGCATGCCAACATATTAGGAAGGAATTAAGAGTGAAAATGTCAGGTGAAAATTGTATCAAACGTTTTACCATTGCAACATTTTCTGTACAGTCATATTGGCCGTGGTTGTCTGAAGCGTGCTATAAATTTCACCGCTGGCGATGCCTCATCGCCATTGGTTTTTCCCATAGCCGCGGGAAGTAGGGGTGATACGCATCCCCTGAAATATCAGAATAAATAAAAAATCATAATAAAAAATAAATGACATTTTGAAAAAAATATATATATTCACAAAAGTGGGCCTTTACTAATCCTGACCGATATAGCCATCTGTAGCGATTTTTATCAATTGCAATCTGAGCCAGGTGTGCATGATTTGAAAGCTTGTTCTATTGCCAACAAGACTAGCTAAGTTATAAAATATGATATTACAGTGTCAGGCTTTCACAATGCAGTTCAGGAAACCGATCGTAATTTTGTGTCGGTGCAGCGGCAATTTTTTTTCACAGTAGACAAACAGGCTCATTCTGTTCAGGGTATGATGCCATGTCATATTGTAACTGTACAAACATAGTGATCATAAACATTGACACTGTATATGATATGAGTTTTATGATAAGAAAATGTGAAGTGCACATTTGGACAGGTGTTTGGCTTGCTTGTATGACATCAAAGCAGCATTCATTATAATCCTCAACATCTCATATTTCAAGATATTGTACATTGAGTCCTCTTATTTCACAACATTGCCCTCACTCAGTCAACAAAACATTTACAAAAGTTGCCCAATTAGCGGGAGGGATGGGGACAACTTCGTGTCGCGCGCAGGGCTCAAGTTGAGAACGTCTGTCAGTCAAAACCCATACAGCGCTGTGAAGCTCAGAGCCCGAGGTCTGACGACATGTATAGCATCTTACTGTACAGCCACTGCGTTCCAATTTAGGCGTGCCCAAATCTGCCATTCTCAACCTGTATACGGGTACGAGTGTAAAAGGTTAACATTTTTTACGACAATTATAAAAATATAAAAAACTCAAAAAGAATCATATTTGCATATGTTGTAGCTTAGACCCTATTTTACATCATATAAAGTTGTTATGTTGTGCCCGCCATCAGTTGAGACACAACATGCTTTAGAATACAGAGTGGGTGTCATGTTTTGGCTGATAAATGTACTAAAATGGGAATACAATTGAAATGTCTACTTTCAAAATGGTACCAGAAAGATTGTTGGAGGTGTACATATCAGATAACGTTGACTTGAAATGGAAAATCTGTGGTTTTAAATTATATTGTCAATCCACCACAGGAAACCTATTGAAATCATAGAAAAATAGACAATAGAATAGACAAAATTACCATTTAAAGTTGACATTCAACGGTGTTTGGACCTGCGGTCATCTTTGTGGTAGAAATTAGAAGTTAAAATTTCATTTGAATTTACATTTCAATGGAGTACTAGCTAAATTGTTCTGAAGTAGCAATGTGCGGGTTGAATTATAACCTGCAGTCCCCGCGGTTATATCCACGAGGTGGGCACGTATAAGGTCATTAAATATTGTGTGGCTGAATGGCGGGTGTGTGGCGGCGGGTTGAAGAATGAGAAAACAATACCATAAAAAATCCATACAGTGCATTCGGAAAGTATTCAGACCACTTTACTTTTTCCACATTTTGTTACCTTACAGCCTTATTCTTTCACCCCCTCATCAACCTACACACAATAACCCATAACGCCAAAGCAAAAACAGGTGGATAAATTTTTCCTAATTTATGAAAAATAAAAAACTGAAATATCACATTTACATAAGTATTCAGACCCTTTACTTATTCCATTGAAGAATAATGGAAGCCACTGTGTTCTTGGAGACCTTCAATGCTTCAGACATTTTTTGGTATCCTTCCCCAGAATCCTGTCTCGGAGCTCTACGAACAATTCCTTCGACCTCATGGCTTGATTTTTGCTCTGACATGCACTCTCAACCTTGGGACCTTATATAGACAGGTGTGTGCCTTTCCAAATCATGTCCAATCAATTGAATTTACCACAGGTGGACTCCAATGAAGTTGTAGAAACATCTCAAGGATGATCAATGGAAACAGGATGCACCTGAGCTCAATTTCGAGTCTCAAAGCAAAGGGTCTGAACACTTATGTAAATGTGTATTTTTAATACATTTGCAAAAAACAAAAAAAATACTGTTTTCGCTTTGTCATTATGGGGTATTGTGTGTGGATTGATGAGGGGGAAAAAACTATTTGATCCATTCAAAACTTCGGTGTACTGTCCGCGGGACGGCTGAGCAAACGTAGGCTAATGCGATTAGCATGAGGTTGTAAGAAACAAAAAAAAATCCCAGGACATAGACATATCTGATATGGGCAGAAAGCTTCAATTCCTGTTAATCTAACTGCACTGTCCAATTTACAGTAGCTATTAGAGTGAAAGAATACCATGCAATTGTTTGAGGAGAGTGCACAATTATGAACTTGAAAATGTATCAATAAACCAATTAGGCACATATGGGCAGTCTTGATACAACATTTTGAATAGATATGCAATAGTTCATTGGATCTGTCTAAAACTTTGCACATACAGTGCTGCCATCTAGTGGCCAAAGTCTAAATTGCCCCTGGGCTAAAATAATTCATTATGCCCTTTCTCTTGCATTTCAAAGATGATAGTACAAAAAAAATACTAAATAAATGGGTTTTTATTTTCTTTGTATTATCTTTTACCAGATCTAATGTGTTATATTCGCCTACATTCCTTTCACATTTCCATAAACTTCAAAGTGTTTCCATTCAAATGGAATCAAGAATATGCATATCCTTGCCTCAGGGCCTGAGCTACAGACAGTTAGATTTGGGTATGTCATTTTAGGCGAAAATTGAAAAAAAGGTGCGGATTCTTAGAATAAGGCTGTAACGTAACAAAATGTGGAAAGAGGGAATGGGTCTGAATAATTTATGAATGCACTATAAATGTATAATTCCTGTGCAATATATATATCTATAAGCTACATTGAGGTTTTTCTTGAATGACAAGCGACACGTCTGGAGGAAATCTGGCACTATCCCTATGGTGAAGCACGGTGGTGGCAGCATCATGCTGTGGGGATGTTTTTCAGTGGCAGGGACTGGGAGACTAGTCAGGATCAAGGAAAATATGAATGGAGCAAAGTACAGAGAGATCCTTGATGAAAACCTGCTCAGGACCTCAGACTGGAGCAAAGGCTCACCTTCCAACAGGACAACGACCCTAAGCACACAGCCAAGACAACGCTGGAGTGGCTTCAGGACAAGTCTCTGAATGTCTTTGAGTGGCCCAGCCAGAGCCGGACTTGAACCCAATCGAACATCTCTGGAGAGACCTGAAAATAGCTGTGCAGCGACGCTCTCCATCCAACCTGACAGAGCATGAGAGGATCTGCAGAGCAGAATGGGAGAAACACCCCAAATACAGGTGGGCCAAGCTTGTAGCGTCATACTCATGAAGACTCTAGGCTGTAATCACTGCCAAAGGTGCTTCAACAAAGTACTGAGTAAAGGGTCTGAACACTTATGTAAATGTGATATTTCCGTTTTATTTTTATTTGCAACATTTTCTAAAAACCTGTTTTTGCTTTGTCATAATGGGATATTTAAAAATATATATTTTTTAGAATAAGGCTGTAATGTAGCAAAATGTGGAAAAAGTCAAGGGGCCTGGATACTTTCCGTATGCACTGTAGGGTGTAAACATGTTTTGATTCAAATCATAGGCCTATTATATTGAATGTAGGCTACCTGTTCTGCGTGTGTTCATGTGTGTAAAATTCTCGGTTGACAGGGTAGGCTACCGGCAGTACTGTAGGCCTACTGGAGGGTAAACGCAAGTAAACGCCATTTACCCACCTTTTTCAGAAACATGCATTGAAAGTATAGGGAGCGTTACTTTTTTCACCGTGACCATTAATCAGAGTTTACCCACCTATTTTTTTTTACCACAACATCATTGGCTACCGGTAGGTCTATTAGAAGTTCATGGTAATACACATTGTAGCCTGGTCTAGTAAAGTTGGCCGTGTGTGTTAGGGTGACCATCCCAGTTTTCCCAGGACAGTTTCAGCCCCATTTCAGGTGTTCTGACTTTTCAGGCTACAAAAAAGGTACATTTGTCAGATAATATAGGCTAATGAATGTCATTAGGTACACTTGTTGGTGTTTTCTAACAGATGTCTATTTACATTCATCAAATGGCAAGAGTATACATGAAGTTTGGATGCCGGAATTATTTTGGAGTGGACAAACATGCACAGGTAGCCTACTGTTCAAGTCCAAAAGATCACTTTCTGACCACTTCTTCCATGGGCAAACATATGGAAAGTTTTATTTACATAAAATGGGATGCTGTCAAAAAGTGATTGAATTCAAATTGATTTTAATATGTGCAGACAGCACCTCTTCATCAGTCAGTCACACACACGTGGCAGGTTCTATACTTTTGGGGCCTCTAAGAGATTTTTGGTTGCCCCCTCACCGCACACATTTTGCCATGATTTATGCCATGTTAATGATATCTGAGTGAGAGCAACTAACAAAATCAATGGGGGCCCTCTGGAGGTCAGCAGCCCTGCATGCCTGGTTGGTATTTGGCCATGAATACTACAAGTTTAGATAGCTGGATAGACTAACTTACCAATCTCAAAATGGTTAGCTGACATGACTAATTGAGTGACTGTCAGTGACTGACCTAATAAGAGAAAAACTGCTGATACACAAACAAATGTTGAAATTGCACCTTGTGTATTACACTAATCTAACTCTCAACAATAAATTGAGACCGATAGATTCCCCCACCCCCTTGCTTATGTCGCTTATGCCTGGAGCTGGCCCTGCACACACGCAGACACACACATTCCACTGATCCACATCAGCAGTTAGAGGTCAACGGTTGGCTCTTACCGGTGGAAGGAGGGAGTTGTCATTCTGTAATAATAGCTGCCGGATTTCCTGTCGACTCAGCGTCTCAAGTTTATGCTCTCTCAAAACTATGGAGTTGTGTTCAGAGTGCAAGTCATGGCCAAAGTGGCATGTCCGCCTGGGAGTCAAAGTATCAATAAACAGGTCAATAAACATGCAAGGCATAATTCAGTTTGCTGAGTTAATTCAACATCTAAACCCCATTGAATTTTTCAACACTGTTGCAGTTTCAAGTTTTGGCCTGAAATACCTCAAATGTAATAATAGTAATAACCAGTTGCAATGATACATTTAATGTGTAGGCACACAGTCTAACATTGAGCGAGTTCGTTTTGCATGGCCTCGTGGCCTGGATGAGTTTAACCAGGCCATGCAAAACAAACGGTCCTACTTTAAGACTTCTCTGGTCCTATCGTTGCGTTTAGACAGGCAGCCCAATTCTGATCTTTTTTCAATAATTGGTCCTCTGTCCAACCACATCAGCTCTAAAAAAGATCAGATTATGGAAACAAGTTCCGAATTTGAGTGCCTGTCTAAACGCAGCCTATTTAGCCCTTATCGTATAAAACATATTTTATGCTTACCTTCCCCTACTATTCTTACAGTCCCCAAATAGATACAATTTACACAGGTGTAAATCATTGCAGCCATCACATTGCTGAGCCTTGCAGCGTCTAACTTTCGTTTTCGCAATAATGCGTACATTTCCATTGCACACTGCTATAGAACATAAATCGTTTTCAACAAGTTTATCAAGAGCGCAGAACATATCTGCCCCACACCCAATATCTGCCAGACCTGCATAGTCCAATGTTCCCTGATGATTGCAAATGACTTTTAATAACAATTGCTGAGCCATCTCGCAATGACAAACGCGACTGTTTTTCCTGGTTTAGGACAGTGGACCACAGGATACCGCTACATCAAAGACAATACAGTATGAAGATAGGCAAAAACTGCTTCTCCAATAGAACTCCCCGATCGCACTGGGCGATGTCATGACGACGTTGGCTAGCAAAGCGCATGCTCACAAATAAGTTGTTGCGTCTCACGACAAACTGCGCATGTGCGGGCAGTCAAATCAGAGGCATTCCTTCGATATAAAGTAGTTTTGACGAAAATTAAAAGGTGTCAGTTTGTCAATTTCACGAGGTTGGAATAAAAACATGTTAAAATACTTAAGACATTGTATCGAATTTGGTTGTGTCTTTAGATTTCGAGAAAATGAACAACTCAGGAATAATGTTTAATTTCTCTCATTGACTTCTCAAATCCCAAACCCCGGCGTGGTCTGTTTGGCAAGCGTTCCCGGAAGTCTGGCAATGTTGATGTGGTTACACTCTTCCTCATCAGTTGTGATGAAAGAAAAACGAAATTTAGGGAAAAAGGCCAAAGCAACGACAGTAAATACAGTATCACAGAGTTTCTAAATGGAGACCCCCGCCCTCGAGTGTCATGGGTGTAATTCACACACACAATTGGTTGTTTAAAGGGGATTAGCCATATATGGATAATGAATGTGTGATACATATGGAAACATGATATATGGCTGTTTTGGCCTATATCTCCGTAGGCCTTAAAATCAACCCGGAAGTTGCGGTGACTCCGCCTAGTGGCCTTCATTAGCAAAACCGGGCAATTGTGGTTCTCCACAACCAATGGGGGAATCAGGCTTCATGTGATCCGGACCAAAACGGATTAGACCAGAATCTTTGTTTTCGGTCATCCCAGATTCAAATTGCGAGAAGCAATCTCCTAATATTTTTTAATGATTTATGCGCTCAAAGATATCTATTTCGTCCTGCAGAATGATTATGATAATGCTGCACGTTTTTGATTAGAAATACATCCATATTTGTCCAAGATAGCATCAGAGCATTTTGATTTGCGTTGACACTACTACAACAAGCTAAATAACACTGTTATTGATATATATTTGCGACACTGTCGGATATTTTTTGAAAATTGGAAACAAGCAATGGAAAGAAGCCGTATAGAAAATTACAAAGGTGCGTGACTTTTTCGAAATACTGATTTACTTTCACCACCTGGGCAGTGTTTGGCCCACGTTTTTAAAACACTGCTTGCGATCATTGCTTTAAATACAACGTGTATATAGTGGAACTTTCCGAGTTTTCTAGTGCCGACCTGAATGTAACATTATAGAGTTGAGTCTGCTATGCATCTGCATGCCGGTGCCATCCTCGTGAGCCTTTATCCTGCTGCTCATATTTAGTTTAGGCTATGTGCAATTGTTTAACATCTACAATTAATTTGACGTGTCCCATATGTTCGCCAACACAAAGGCTTACTACTAATGAATATTCTCAAATTTAGTATAAGCATGGGGTGGCTAAATACATCATGTGGCATTGTTTTTGTCTTGAAGGGCCAGTAGAGGGCTCCCTGACACTGTTGCCCAGTCAGTCCTATGATGTAATGTCTTTGGAACAGCAAATGCCCAATGTGCTGGTAGATCTTAGTAGTGTTTTAATGTGTGAGTATAATTATTTCTCTCTCTCGCAGATCCCTTTCTATCAGTTTCTTATTTACGCCTTTTGGCTCCACCCCTGCAACTTCTGTCAGCTGCTATGTGGCAAGTTGTGCAGAAAGGACTTGTCATGCATTATGGGATGCTGGAGGAGTTTGTCACCTCGGTGACAGAGATGGTTCCAGAGCTGCTGAGTTACCGGCAGAGGGCCCAACTCATCCTGGGACTGAGAGCCAGGGTTAGCATCTCTGTTGAGAAGTGTGTGAGTGTGTGCATGTGTCTGCACATGGATTTGTTTAGTGACTGAAATGTAGCTTATTTTTGTACATTTAACAACTGTATTAGTTCCCTCCAATCTGTCAAACAGTGGTTGATAGTTGAACCAGTAAACTAGTAGTGCACTGGTGCCAATGATAGCATTGAAATACTTTTTTTGTGACCATAGCTGGTTCTGGAATTGTGTCGTGGTGATCACCAAGTCGACCCTGAGACCATCCAGCCCCACCTGGACAGAATCAAAGCTTCCGTCACTACACCCAGGGACCACTGTGTGGGTGATTTACTATGCACATTAACCCACAGGTGGCTGGTGGCACCTTAATTGGGGAGAACGGGCTCATAGTAATGTCTGCAACGGCATAAACTGAATGGCATCAAACACATGATTTCCATGTGTTTGATGTCATTCCATTCACTCCATTCCAGCCATTATTATGAGCTGTTCTCCCCTCAGTGTCCTCCTGTGCAAGAAAATACATTAAATCAATAGGAAGAAATACACACATAGTTTGGGTAATTCATCTCCCGGGGTGTGTGTGTGCATGTTACAGGTGACTGATGCACAAGTAGAAGATTCTGGGGCCAGTTTCTTGGAGCTGGTCCAAACCCTGCTACAAGACCCAGGTGTGAAAGAGCACTTCTTCCTGGTGAGATGACACTCTCCCTCATTTTCTCTCTCCCCCCCCCCCCCCCCCCCCCTTTCACTTACGGTTCAAAATGTTCTATGTCTTCTAACCCCCCAGGAGGTGTTCCCAGTGCAGTACGGGCAGAAATATGACACAGCACTGGAGATTCTCCTGTGGGAGTTCCTCTCCAGACTGGAGGAGCTGCTGCCGGTACCAGACTTTGCACAGGTGCTACCATTGAACTCAACATTGTATTTCACAACACTTACACATCTTGACTATTGCCTTCAGTTAGCCTTCAGAATACAGCATGTATTGTATTAAACCTTAACCTACCACTGCTAATGCACACCCGTGATGACTAAGGGCCCTTTCTCAGATGGTGTCATGGCTTGATGGTGCCCCCTCAGTTCTGGATGAGTGTTTGCAATCTGCGACTCCGCCAGAGGAGATGAAGGCTTTAATTGAACATCACAGAAATCTTGGACACATTCACCTAAAAAGTAAGGCTGGCTCAGTGGATAATTATGACTGATGTGTCATGATCTTTGCTACTGTATCACTTTGCTTTGATTGTTAGAATTATAAATGTATTATTTGACTAGCAAACAGGTGAGAAGTCGCAGTGATTTACTAAGCCTCTCATTCTCTATTTCTCTCAGACACTTGCTCTTTACCTATGGACGACTGCATCCTCTCCTCTTTGTCTCTCCCTCCAGTCACGAAACTGGGGACTACTGCTGACAAACATACTCAAAAACACTCTGATTGCCTGCAAGAGGCCACACCAATCTCAAACCATCCAAATAAAGAAGAGATTATGGAGATTCCCATTGACCAGTCAAATCTGGGGACCGGCAAGAGGAGGATATCAGAGAGAACAAGACAGAAGCGAAATGAACGGAGGGACAGAATTGAAACGGATGAAATTGTAGAGGAGGGAACGTCATTTTCAGCCAATGAAAGTAGGAGAGGGCAGACTCTGCCCTGGAAGAGGAAAATGAGCAACAGTTCGGAGGTTCCCCGGAAACGGCAAGCAGCTTCACCTCTGTTTCAGTAAGAACTGATATTGAAGTAACACATTGGTGTGTCTCCCAGCATGCCTTTGATGTCATTGTGTTTTTTTGTGGGGGATTTTAAATCTGCTTAATGTGAATTTCTGTGTTCCTCTTTTACAGGGATTCTCCAGTGAATATCGAATCTTCTAGTGAATCTCCTCTCATCTCGATATGGGGAGAATACACAGGTGTGGAATCTCTGTTCATTCTGAATTAATTTGAAATACAGTACATGGTAAAAGAAAATGCATGACAGTTTTACTTACCCTTTTGTGTCAAGAACCCCAAGGTACTGCCTATCCCATGACGACTGACACCAAAGTCCCTTGGTCGGATGATGAGACTCTAAACCTTATAGACATTTGGGGAAAAGACTCTGTGCAGCGAGTTCTGAAAGGCTGTGTCAAAAATCGCCACGTATTCACTCTCATTTCCAAAAATATGTCTGAGAGAGGCTACATGAGAACTGTAGAGCAGTGTCAGACCAGGATCAAACGATTGAAGAACAGCTTTCGTCAGTCTCTTCAGCAGAAGTGAGTACACTACAGAAGAACATTTGCTATATATTTATTTATTTATTTACACACACAGTCGTGGCCAAAAGTTTTGAGAATGACACAAATATTAATTTTCACAAAGTCTGCTGTCTCAGTTTGTATGATGGCAATTTGCATATACTCCAGAATGTTATGAATGAATGTTATGAGTGATCAGATGAATTGCAATTAATTGCAAAGTCCCTCTTTGCCATGCAAATGAACTGAATCCCCAAAAACATTTCCACTGCATTTCAGCCCTGCCACAAAAGGACCAGCTGACATCATGTCAGTGATTTTCTCATTAACACAGGTGTGTGTTGACGAGAACAAGGCTGGAGATCACTCTGTCATGCTGATTGAGTTCGAATAACAGACTGGAAGATTCAAAAGGAGGGTGGTGCTTGGAATCATTGTTCTTCCTCTGTCAACCATGGTTACCTGCAAGGAAACACGTGCTGTCATCCTTGCTTTGCACAAAAAGGGCTTCACAGGCAAGGATATTGCTGCCAGTAAGATTGCAAATAAAAGAAAAACATTTATCGGATGATCAAGAACTTCAAGCAGAACGGTTCATTTGTTGTGAAGAAGGCTTCAGGGCTCCCAAGAAAGTCCAGCAAGCGCCAGGACCGTCTCCTAAAGTTGATTCAGCTGTGGGATCGGGGCACCACCAGTACAGAGCTTGCTCAGGAATGGCAGCAGGCAGGTGTGAGTGCATCTGCACGCACAGTGAGGCGAAGACTTTTGGAGGATGTCCTGGTGTCAAGAAGGGCAGCAAAGAAGCCACTTCTCTCAAGGAAAAACATCAGGGACAGACTGATGTTCTGCAAAAGGTACAGGGATTGGACTGCTGAGGACTGGGGTAAAGTCATTTTCTCTGATGAATCCCCTTTCCGATTGTTTGGGGCATCCGGAAAAAAGCTTGTCCAGAGAAGACAAGGTGAGCGCTACCGTCAGTCCTGTGTCATGCCAACAGTAAAGCATCCTGAGACCATTCATGTGTGGGGTTGCTTCTCAGCCAAGGGAGTGGGCTCACTCACAATTTTGCCTAAGAACACAGCCATGAATAAAGAACGGTACCAACACATCCTCCGAGAGCAACTTCTCCCAACCATCCAGGAACAGTTTGGTGATGAACAATGCCTTTTCCAGCATGATGGAGCACCTTGCAATAAGGAAAAAGTGATAACTAATTGGCTCGGGGAACAAAACATCGATATTTTGGGTCCATGGCCAGGAAACTCCCCAAACCTTAATCCCATTGAGAATTTGTGGTCAATCCTCAAGAGATGGATTGGACAAACAGAAACCCACAAATTCTGACAAACTCCAAGCATTGATTATGCAAGAATGGGCTGCCATCAGTCAGGATGTGGCCCAGAAGTTAATTGACAGCATGCCAGGGCGGGTTGCAGAGGTCTTGAAAAAGAATATTGACTCTTTGCATCAACTTCATGTAATTGCAAATAAAAGCCTTTGACACATGAAATGCTTGTAATTATACTTCAGTATTCCATAGTAACATCTGACAAAAAATATATAAAGACATTGAAGCAGCAAACTGTGAAAATTAATATTTGTGTAATTCTCAACACTTTTGGCCACTATATATATATATAAATAAATAAATAAAATAATGGACATGGGGACAATATCCCTGTAATGTGCTTGTCTATATTCTCTCACTGAAACCATTCCCTATGTACAGAGTGGAGTGTACATTTTTTGACCAACTCGAGCGAATACTTGGGAACGTGTCCCTCTTAATGGTTCCTGAGGTCACCTATGATGTTGAAGAGGTGACAGATGACCAGCTAGAAGACACTGATGATTGGGAGTTCTCTGGCCACTCTGGTCTAGAAGAGATGGGTATGGTCCGATTGTGCCTTTTTTGGTAAATCGCATAATATTGGCTCTTGGGAAAGTGACTAATGTGTGTTTGCATGCAGCATGTTGCCCACGACCATACAAAGAGGTCAAACTGCTTGAATGTTAATACAGCTGATTTTACATTTGGAGTGTGCAATGTGATTCATCTAAATCAGGGCTGCCCAACCCTCTTCCTGGAGATCTGCTGTCCTGTAGGTTTTCAGTCCAACCCTAATTTACCATATCTGATTCAGATAGTTAAGGTCTTGTTGAACAACTAATAAGTAGAATCAGGTGTGTTAAATTAGGGTTGGACTGAAAACCCACAGGAAGGTAGATCTCCAGGAAGAGGGTTGCGCAGCCCTGATCTAAATCAATCAAATTATTAATAATTAGTGTTCACTGCTGTTGTGTTTGTCACTTTTTCCACTGAAGGAACCAGAAGTGTTCCCTGGACAGACTTGGAAACCCTCACCCTAATCAACATATGGGGAGATGACAAAATGCAGAGGGAATTGAGGGGTATGCATAGAAATGGGCACCTTTTTGCTGTGATATCCCAAAAGATGTCTGCCCAGGGCTTTATCCGGACTGCAGAGCAGTGCCAGACGAGGGTTAAAAGACTGAAACGGAGTTTCCGACAGTGCTACGAGAACAAGTATGTCAATTATAGTTTAACTATAATTTTCTTTGTGCATTGGGAGTCCCACAGGGATCTATGCTCAGGCCTTTACATTCTTGTTTGATATCCTGTCATGGCTTACATTTTGTCTATTTGAGCCAGAAAAATGCTTTGCTTTGAAAATGTGCATTGTTTTCTTTCCCCAAATGCAGCATTAACGGCAGAGAACAAGTAGAATGCAAATTCTATGACCTGCTGGAGAGAATACTGGGGAATGAGCTTCCCTCATATGTGGAGATGTCAGAAAACTGTCTTGACATGGAGTCTAGAGAATCATGGTCAGCAGACAACGAGTGCTCTGTTTACTCTTCCCAGGAGAGGGGTAAGGTCACAGTCTCTCTACTGGTTAACCAGTTCCTCTTTCACTAGTAAACTATAATAAGATCAACTTGAAGACCCCTGTATGGGTATGGAAGGACTGGGAAGAAACTCAACCTAGCATATCTGACTCATTCTTTGATATCTGTGAGGAGGAGTCAACAAGGGTTTAGGGATAAGGGTGAGTGGATGGATTGGGCCAATCTTTCTCACACCCTCTTTCCCTTTGACTCTGATCCATCCAGAGGCTGTGGTGGGCGTGCCAGAGGACAGGAAGAAGATCCCCTGGGTGGACGGCGAGACGATGATCCTCCTGGAGCTCTGGGGAGACGACACTGTGCAGCAGAACCTGAAGCGCTGCCCGCACAACAGTCACATATACTCAGAGATTTCAGAAAAGCTCAACTTCCATGGTTATTACAGAACTGCAGAGCAGTGCCACACCAGGATAAAGCGTTTGAAAGCCGGCTATCGGCAGTCCCAGGAAACCATCAGGTAACCATTGCGTTTCAGCTCTATTATTGATACATTTGTCATTTTGCTAATGTGAATTGGATTACAGATTGCAAAATTACAATCAATCTCTCTCTACCTGTGCTCTTTAGTTCATCTGGATCTGAGCAGGTTGATTTGAAGTTCTACGATATTTTAGATCAAATACTTGAGATGCAGCCTCCCACCACCAGAACAGTGGTGACAGACTTGACCAATGACATATCAGAGGAATCAGACAGTGACTCACTTCAAGGTAAAAGTTCAGCTCACATCAACCTATGCAAACTTTCTAATGACACCCTGCATGGGTATGTCAGATTGAACCCTGTTTGTTATATCAAATTTAGCTACTGGTTTTACTGTAGCTGCCGTCCCGTCAACACAAGTACCTTTGCCAAGTCTAAACAGGGAAACGTTCTTGTTATTGAGCTGTTTTGTATTTAGAGTCTATGGAAGTGGACAACAACACCACTTCTGAGAGGATCACACCAGGCTCATGGTCGGATCCTGAGACCCTGGCCCTCATTGACATCTGGGGGGAGGACGAGGTTCAGAGGGTGCTGAGAGACTTTGTCCACAATGGCCCCATCTACATGGACATATCAGAAAAGATGCATGACCAAGGGTATTCTAAGACCCCAGAGCAGTGTCGTTGGAAAGTCAAGTCCATGAGGAACAACTTCCGTCAGTGCTACAACATGAAAAAGTATGTTTGTACCCCACACGTTTAAATTGGACACTTTCTGATGTTTTTATGTTGATATTAATTTGCAGAAACATACAAATAAGTATGCTCTAATCTAACCCATAGCCAGAATACTCCATCTCAAAACTTTTAAATTTTTTAAAAATGGCTTCCTTTTCTGTCTGCTATTCTCAGATGTGGAAGAAAGGGAGCGGAATACAAGTTCTACAATCAGTTGGAGCGAATACTTGGTCATGAAGCGGTCTCCATTGATGAGTATGATGAAAGAAACAATCAAACAGTAGACCAGGACACAGGTACAGTGGTAGTACAGATGGTTATCTGTTTACACTAAAGACTCAGTCCATCCAATCAGCAGAGTCGTACCTACGATCTGGAGGTTTCCAAAGTATATGTCTCCCGGAGCAGGTGCTGATGGGATGAGATACACCCCGTGGTCGGAGCCAGAGACGCTGGCCCTCATTGAGCTGTGGGGGAACGAGGAGGTCCAGACAAGCCTCCGAGGTTGCGTCCGCAACGGGCACATTTTCGCCGACATAGCGGAGAAGCTGGCCTCCATGGGGCATTTCAAAACGGCTGAGCAGTGCCACTCGAGGGTTAAACGGCTGAGGAAAACTTACCGACGGTGTCTCCACAACAGGATGTAAGTGCAAAGCACAGATTATTTGTGGGTAAGGCGAGTGATGGTCATTGGGACCTGTTACAAATGAAGCCTTCACCTCCCACTGTTCTCCACCTCCCTCTACCTCTGGCCGTACCTACAGAAACGGAGGAGAGCCCTTACTCTTCAGATACTACAGGTTCCTGGAGCCGGTGCTAGGCAACGACACTCTCTCCCCCGATGCAGAGATTGTTGATTTGTGTGATGACTTCAATCCAGATCCCACTGAAGAACCAGATCAGGAAACATGTATGGTGCCTCTTTATCATCCTTACACTCTAAGTCTAATGTAATTAGGGCCCTGTGTTTTTCCTGTGTCAGTGCCAGCAGTTGTTTGTCCCGGGTCAGGTCAAATCAGGACCCTAGTCATAATCAATCTTTAAAAATATATTTTAGTAGCCACTGAAAGCCTCTCATAAACATATTGCGCAGGTTAATCCCTACCGCTCATACCTTCCATATGTGTGTCTCATTGTTGTTTTTTGAAGGCCAGGGCTCAGTCAGTTACGCTGTCACAGAGTCCAGCAGAAAGATGCCCTGGTCCGATCGGGAGACCCAGGCTCTGCTGGAGGTCTGGGGTGAGGACCACGTGCAGCTCTCCCTCCGCGGCTGCTTGAAGAACAGACACGTGTTTGAGTACATCTCACGGAGGATGACGGCCCAGGCGTTCTTAAGGACGGCTGAGCAGTGCCACACCCGCATCAAACGACTGAAGGCCCGCTTCCACCATGACAAGTGAATCCAAAGGATTTATAAATACTGTTTTATGTCTAGTTATTTACTTTATAAATTACACTACAACATTGGATATAAATTGATGCTTTACTTAATTTAATCTCATTAATAAACTATGTAATTGCAGTCTTGTTTATATCACTGTTATTGTTACATAGTACATGTGGTCAGAGGACATAATGATCCAACTGAAATTCCCTCTGAACAGTGTGTCTAATCTTTCGTTTCCTCAGAAGGGAATGTAAGTTCTACGACCAGATGGAGGAGATTTTCTCAAGGGAGCTCAACGTCGACAGTTTGGCCGAAGATTCGTTAGACAATGAGGAAGCTGCTGTCTGGGAGTGTACACATGAAGTTGACCAAAGAAAAGGTAAAGCAAAGCCATACCATACCTTGAAATGTTCAGAGTTGTCTTATTTCAACTAACCTTCCCACTGTAATCATTGGGTGTCTTTTTCTTCAGCAAGCCGTCCTTTAACTGACGGCTCCAAGTTCACCTGGAGCGACAGTGCGACACAGGTCCTCCTCAGTATCTGGGGGAGTGACGAGGTCCAGGAGGATCTGAAAGGCTGCACCAAAAACAGACACATTTTCACTGAGATCTCTCAGGCCATGGCCAACGAGGGCTACCTGAGGACAGCCGAACAGTGCCAGTCTAGAGTGAAGCAGCTAAAGGCCAACTTCCGCCAGCTCTGTGAGAGCAAACAGTAAGCCATGGGGGATAAGATATGGATCTGAAATCGATATCCACTATTTATAATTGTGAATTGATTATGAAGACTCCATACTGATGGATCAGTTTTGTATTCAAGGTTAGAGGTTTGCCATGCTCATGTTAGTAAAGCAAAGCTCATTGACTAACCAGATATGAGTAATAAGCGTTGAGTCAACAACCAAATGTCATGTTCTATTTTCCCAGGGTTGGAGGGGAAAAAGTGGAGTGCAAATTCTATGATCAGTTTGTGCAAATATTCGGGAACAAGTATCTATCCTGTAACTCTGGTTGAGGAACCGAATGGCGCCACAGACATGCGAGAGGTCCCAGGTGGACAAGTCCAAGGAACAGGTAAGGAAACAATCTCCTAATCTCTGTACAGTAAATGCTGTTTTTACGTTATACTATCAACGTTGGGCCTTTGTTTACATTTTTTTTAGGCTCTCCAGAATCAGGCAGCTGTCCATCACCATGGGAACTTGATCTCCCCTGGAGCATTGAGGAGACTGAAGTCCTCCTCGACATATGGGGCAGTGACAGAATCCAAGTGGACCTGAGGGGAAACACTGAACTGGAATACATTTATACAGAGATCTCTCAAATGATGGCTGACCAGGTCTTCATGAAAACAGCAGAGCAGTGCCAGACGAGGGCGACGCAACTGAACCTGAGTATTATTCCAATCTGACGACGAGGAAGCATTAGGGAACAACTGAAGATAGTTTTGTAGCACCACAGGAAAGCTGCAATGACTCAACAATGACTTCTGGCAAAGGGGTGTATAAGCAATTACAATGACCTGTGTCTCTCTTGTCTCCTGCGTTGTTTTTGGAGAGGTTCTGTATTCTATCAAAGAGGCACTGTTGCTATGTTGGATATTGCTGAAGAGACTCAACATCCATCCCACTTTTTCTGTCGGAAATCAGACACGTATTTAACTTTTGTATAGGTGCTTAGATCTAAGTGTAATGGACTATCTGAATGTTTTTTGTCATGTATAGTATGTCACTAAGTAGTATGTCACACTCAATTAACTTAACAAAACCTTTAAAATTGATTGGATTGAGTGAATCCTCTAACGAGAAATGGTAAAACCATATGACATTCTGAACATCTTGATTTTGCAATTTGTGGTTTTAGCAAACTCTGTGCTTTTAGGCCCAATTTCAAGTGAACTAATTTAGATTAAATTCCTTTTGAGTGGGGTGTAATTGCCTGACTGGTTGGCTACTGTATCATTTCTGTTGCTGTGGTATATCTTTCTCTCAATGTCTTTAATCCTATATCTAGGGTCACCCAAACACTGAGGTTCCTGTTGTTACCAGCTTTAACCACTGGGGGAGACTGAGACCATCCTATTTTATCCTCAACAGATTGTCTGCAGCAGAGCCCCACAGTAAGTAGCCACTACAATTCTGGAATCACAGGCCCCTACTTTTTGCTTACTCATATGTTATTTTTAGATACCATGGTGAGATAGCCGTTAAAACAAATCCTGTTCTCAGCATTGATGGTGTTGGTTGTTCCTTGGAAGACCATTTGCATAGAGAGGACACTTTGCATAGACAGCACATGCTTCAGTGGTCTGGGAGTGTTTATAGCCCTGAGTTTAACACTTCATGACTGAGAACTGTCCTTCATGACAACAGAACCCACAACAACCATGACTTTTATCACCATCCTCATCTGGACACTGGCCGTCTGCTTTCAAGGTTAACATTTTCTGAATTTATTGTTGAAAATTAATTAAATCTACACAACGGAAATGTGATCAATTTCTATCCAGAACTATTCATTACTATATGTAATATTTATTTCATATACATGGTTTTTATTCTATTTTTCAGAATCCAGAGGACAGTACATTGTGACTCAGACTCCTGCAGTGAAAGCTGTTCTCCCAGGACAGAAAGTCACTATTGACTGTAAAACCAGCAGTAATGTCCATGGTAATATCTACCTAGCCTGGTACCAACAGAAACCTGGAGGAGCTCCTAAACTCCTTATTTACTCTGCTACAACACTTCAGTCTGGGATTCCATCTAGATTCAGTGGCAGTGGATCTGGGAGTGACTTCACTCTGACCATCAGTGGAGTCCAGGCTGAAGATGCAGGAGATTACTACTGTCAGAGTTACCACAGTGGTGGAGTGTTCACACAGTGATACAGAGCCGTACAAAAACCTCCTTCAGTCAGACTGCACAGTGACTGTACTGCTACAGCTGGGACCTACTGCAGGTGCTGAGGGGAGGAGATGATCCAGTACAATGACACAGTGTGTTGTAGAGCTGAACAACAATATCTATTTCTGATAACTCAAAGCTGTTAGATCATATTCAGCCACTATCCCATGGGTTCTTTGACACATTTTCCCATGGGTTCTTTGACACAATCCTTCAAATCCAGTATCATCCAAAACAGTCTTCCTGATACCCCTTGACATTTTTTAAAATGACTTCAGACCCATTGACATTGTATTATTAAGAAGTTGAGATGCTGGGTTTCATGTACTGTAATGATGGTCTACAGAGTCCCAGTGTGTCTGATCAGAGACACAGGAGAGGAGGGAGGGAGCTGAACTCAGTCAGGAACAGAGTAGCAGTCCTGCACAGTGGAGCCCCTCTTCTCTCAGTATCAGTCCAGTAGTCCAGCAGTCAGTCCGCACAGCTCCCTGCACTAACCCAACTCTCCCTGCAGGGGGCGGCACATTACCATAAAAAAATAAAATAAAATTATAACTAGGCAAGCCAGTTAAGAACAAATTCTTATTTACAATGACAGCCTACTCCAGCCAAACCCGGACGACGCTGGGCCAATTATGCGCTGCCCTATGGGACTCCCAATCATGGCTGGATGTGATTCAGTGATCACTGGGAGGTGGAAACTGACTGGTATTCCTCTTTTCCATAGATATCAATATTTTACCAGACCATATTACCATAACACTAATGAACCATACCATATTACCATAACACTAATCAACCATACCATATTACCATAACACTAATGAACCATACCATATTACCATAACACTAATCAACCAGACCATATTACCATAACACGATAAACCATACCATATTACATAACACTAATCAACCATACCATATTACCATAACACTAATCAACCATACCATATTACCATAACACTAATCAACTATACCATATTACATAACACGATAAACCATACCATATTACATAACACTAATCAACCATAACATATTACCATAACACTAATCAACCATACCATATTACCATAACACTAGTCAACAGACAAAGTGATATTCTGTATGTTCAGAAGTGACATTATCCAGTATTCATTATGGTATTGTCTTGCTAAACAACATTGATAGTGGTCATATGTTATGGTACTTAAACCAATAATAGCATTGAATTTATGCACGTGATTTATTTTCAATATTCATATGGACTTCTAGGATTATTAGGTGACAATTGTGAGAGCAAGATCTTCAGATTGTAATGGACTCTCAGTTCTAATCTGATGGATCCTTAGTGGTCTAGGTTGACTGAATAATGGTGGATGGGGAGCAGGCCAAAAGATTATTTGCATAGTGATGATGCACTGCATAGACAGCACATGTTTCAGTGGTCTGGGAGTGTTTATATCCCTGTGAGTTTAACACTTCATGACTGAGAGCTGTCCTTCATGACAACATCGCTTCAACAATGACTTTTATCAGGTGCTTTGTGTGGATATTTATGCTCTTAATTCAGGGTAAGATTTTCTAATATCGTGCTCTTAAATTTACTTTTTTATCGAAGTACTACATCGAACTATTGCCTCTTCCTTGAGAGAATGACATGATTTAAAATTCAGACAAAACAAACACAGTTAAAAAAACATAAACATATCTGTTTCAGAATCCAGAGGACAGGTCACTGTGACTCAGACTCCTGCAGAGAAAACTGTTCTCCCAGGACAGACAGTTATTATAAACTGTAAAACCAGTGCGACTGTATCAAATGCATGTTCTGTATTCTGGTACACCTGTATGGCCTGGTATCACCAGAAACCTGGAGGAGCTCCTAAACTCCTTATTTACTGTGCTACAACACTTCAGTCTGGGACTCCATCTAGATTCAGTGGCAGTGGATCTGGGAGTGACTTCACTCTGACCATCAGTGGAGTCCAGGCTGAAGATGCAGGAGATTACTACTGTCAGAGTTACCACAGTGGTGATGTGTTCACACAGTGATACAGAGCCGTACAAAAACCTCCCTCAGTCAGACTGCACAGTGACTGTACTGCTACAGCTGGGACCTACTGCAGGTGCTGAGGGGAGGAGACAGTGGCATGGAACACTGATCAGCGAGGAAACCTTGAATAAGGATAGAAAGTGACATTTAAATCAGATGTTCTCCATCATCAGGGTTGTGACTCGTTATATTTTTTATGACCTGAAAGATCATATAAAAGTTATTTGAGGTTTTGAAAACACAATACCTGTCCAAATGCAAAATAAGAAGTAAAACGAAAGATGTTATGACCTCAACATTACTTCAACGTTACAATCACTTCAGCCCCGAAAACAATTCCAAAAATGGAGCTCACAACCACATTTAAATGGATTTGATCTCACAGCCTTATATTAACTATTTTCATGAGCAGGTTCCTGACTGTTAGATCTGTGAATGAGATATGATGCTGTGTTCAAACATGAGACACATGTACACTACATACACTATCTACATAAAGTTTAATATCCATTTTATGTGTCATGAATTATATGGTGGCATATCTCCCTCCCCAAATCCACCATAGAGGTTAAAACCAGCCCAGTCCAGGGTACTTCATGCAGTGAAACTGTTCAACTGCTAAACTGGTAGCTGTTGGAGTGAAACTGAGATTTGCATAGACTGGGCTCGGTGGTTCTGCTTTTCTCAGAATAGAGCAGTACTGTCACCATATTAGGAATTAACCGTTATAAATATATATATTATGGTTTATTATCAAATATCATACATTTTTCTCCATGATATTGGAGCTACAGTATAACAGGATCATTCAGTTGTAGTAATGATTGTAGAGTTCTTGTTGGATCAGATGCCTTTTAATTATGTTTGAGAACATGAGAGTAGCTATATGCTACAATGCTGAAATGATAGAACTTGATTGATCTAAATTAGTATGAAATGTTCTGCCTATTTATGAGATAGTGATCACTGGAATGATGATTAATTGTGGTTATTTTTCAATCAAAATAAGCTTTATTTGAAATCAGGGGCAAGTACATCATAATCTCAAAATAGTTAATTTAGCACACAGCTCTACTGATATTATTCACTATTATACTGTAACATTCAGCTCTAAAATACTAATGTTTCCAGAACTAGCACCATGTGGGGACTCTCTAGCCCCTTACAATGGCTTCTCCTGACTCTAGACATTACATTGACTTTTCCGGAAGGTTGCCAAATCACTGGTGTCATCATGAGCGACCCTGCAGGTGTACACCTCTCCCTCTTCCCAGCGTGCCTTGCTCAGGGTCAGGGTGCTGCTGCGGCTGTAGCGTCCACCCTTCTCTTCTTCTGTGGTGGTCAGGACCCCGTCCTTCACCTCCGCCTCGTCCACCTCCCAGCTCACCATCACCCCCTGGGGGGAGTAGCCACTCATCAGGCAGGCCAGTGTGGCCGAGCCCCCAGAGAGCTGCTCAGAGGACGGGGGGAGCAGAGACACTGTGGGCCTGATAGAGGGACCAGCTGGAGGAGAGATGAGAGAGGAGGGTCAGCTACTACTACTATTGTATAATGGAATGTATTAGGAGAGGAGTGGACAGGGGAGGGGAGGGGAGGAAAGGAGAGAGTCAATACACACAGGATAAACAACTAGCTACAGTACTGAGAACAGCTGACAACAACAAAACACTTAATCTATGAAGATAAAGGCAAAAATAAACGCTGAAAATATTTTGGGACAAAACAATCCGTCAGTTAAATGTATGTTACATTCATGCTCTACAGTTTAACCCACTAAGAGCAACAAAACACTTGTCATAGGCTAAAACACACTTTCAATTAAGATTATCCATTGCACTTGCTGTTTCATCCAGGACTAGGAGGAATGTGTCCAGGAAACTGCCCCTAAGTCTACAAGGAAATGCAGTAAACAGATATCACATATTCAGATTTTATAATCAGATTTACTATTCACTGTGTAAATCTCCATATCAATTTTGTCAAATCTACTCTGAGACACAAGCCACAATGACCTCAAAATACTATTCAAAACTGTAGATGAGGTTAACCTTTAAACAACGTCAACCATGAAAAAAATACAAAGTGTTGCTTATGTTATAGAAATAGTAGATGCTACATCTCAACAGAAAAATTAGCTGACATGCAATACTGTATTTCAAAATGTGCTCTTTTTAAATCACATATCAGAATACTTGGTTTTATTGCCAAATAATCTTGGTGGTAAGTAACAATTCTCTCACTTCAGTGACTCTGCCATTTACCAATCTACCAAGGTGTCCATAGAGATCTCTAAAATGATACAGCCTGAATGTATTTCCTCTGGAGAAGATCATAACATCTCATAACGTTGCTCAATAGCATGATAACATGTTGTTTTATGATAGAATACAAAAATAGACTTACTTTTCAGTACAAGTTTTGTGCCGCTTCCAAAAGTCCACCACAGTGATTCATGCTGGTGAAGTCGCCGTACAAAAACCTCCTTCACACAAGAGTGAGCAGCTTCACGCACAAAGCACTCTCAGTCCCACCCTGAATACTGAAGTACTAGTATAAAACAATACTGGCCAACAAAGGTAAAATGCAATAACCACATCATTGTTTTTTCTGTATAGACAGACAGCAATTTCTGATGACCCATGATATATTCTGATCAACTGGCTTGTTGTCGTGTCTGGAAACTAAATATCACATTAGTCAGATAATATACTTGGCCAAAAGATCAAAGATTTTTGACAAAATTCGTTGTTACTGAGTTTTGCTTTTGTAGGGCAGAATAGGGACTGATAGCACTGAAGTACTAGTATAACACAATAGGGACTGATAATCCTGAAGTACTAGTATAATACAATAGGGACTGATAGTACTGAAGTACTAGTATAATACAGTAGGGACTGATAGTACTGAAGTACTAAATTCAGCAAAAAAAGAAACGTCCCTTTTTCAGGACCCTGTCTTTTAAAGATAATTCGTAAAAATCCAAATAACTTCACAGATCTTCATTGTAATGGGTTTTAACACTGTTTCCCATGCTTGCTCAATGAACCATAAACAATTAATGAACATGCACCTGTGGAACGGTCGTTAAGACACTAACAGCTTACAGACAGTAGGCAATTAAGGTCACAGTTATGAAAACTTAGGACACTAAAGAGGCCTTTCTACTGACTCTGAAAAACACCAAAAGAAAGATGCCCAGGGTCCCTGCTCATCTGCGTGAACGAGCCTTAGGCATGCTGCAAGGAGACATGAGGACTGCAGATGTGGCCAGGGCAATAAACCCACCATCGCTGGACCAGACAGGACTGGCAAAAAGCGCTCTTCACTGACGAGTCGCGGTTTTCTCTCATCAGGGGTGATGGTCGGATTCACGTTTATTGTTGAAGGAATGAGCATTACAGCGAGGCCTGTACTCTGGAGCGGGATCGGTTTGGAGGTGGAAGGTCCGACATGGTCTGGGGCAGTGTGTCACAGCATCATCGTACTGAGCTTGTTGTCGTTGCAGGCAATCTCACTCGCTGTGCGTTACAGGGAAGACATCCTCCTCCCTCATGTGGTGCCCTACCTGCAGGCTAGTCCTGACATGACTCTCCAGCATGACAATGCCACCAGCCATACTGCTCTTTCTGTGCGTGATGTCCTGCAAGACAGGAATGTCAGTGTTCTGCCATGGCCAGCGAAGAGCCCGGATCTCAATCCCATTGAGCACGTCTGGGACCTGTTGGATCGGAGGGTGAGGGCTAGGGCTATTCCCCCCAGTAATGTCTGGGAACCTGCAGGTGCCTTGGTGGAAGAGTGGGGTAATATCTCACAGCAAGAACTGGCAAATCTGGTGCAGTCCATGAGGAGGAGATGCACTGCAGTACTTAATGCAGCTGGTGGCCACACCAGATACTGACTGTTACTTTTGATTTTGACCCCTCCCCCTTTGTTCAAGGACACATTGTTCCATTTCTGTTAGTCACATGTCTGTGGAACTTGTTCAGCTTATGTCTCAGTTGTTAAATCTTGTTATGTTCATACAAATATTTACATATGTTAAGTTTTCTGAAAATAAATGCAGTTGACAGTGAGGGACATTTCTTTTTTTGCTGAGTTTAGTATAATAAAGTAAGGACTAATAGTACTGAAGTGGTAGTATAATACAGTAGTGACTGATAGTACTGAAGTACTAGTATAATACAGTAAGGACTGATAGTACTGAAGTACTAGTATAATACAGTAAGGACTGATAGTACTGAAGTACTAGTATAATACAATAGGGACTGATAGTACTGAAGTACTAGTATAATACAGTAAGGACTGATAGTACTGAAGTACTAGTATAATACAATAGGGACTGATAGTACTGAAGTTCTAGTATAATACAGTAAGGACTGATAGTACTGAAGTACTAGTATAATACAATAGGGACTGATAGTACTGAAGTACTAGTATAATACAATAGGGACTGATAGTACTGAAGTACTAGTATAATACAATAGGGACTGATAGTACTGAAGTTCTAGTATAATACAGTAAGGACTGATAGTACTGAAGTACTAGTATAATACAATAGGGACTGATAGTACTGAAGTTCTAGTATAATTTAATATGGGACTGATAATCATGGGTTATGAGTATACTCCACTGACACACTTAGACTATTACGTTTTCGTCTTAGATCACTGATTACCAGTATAAGGTATTTAAATCATGATAAAATAGTCTGAATCTTTATAATCTGTATATAGTTATATAGCAAACAGTTGTGAATGTGGGTAATTCCAGTAAGACCATATTCATATGACAGTTTGCATTGACAGCACATGCTTCAGTGGTCTGGGAGTGTTTATAGCCCTGTGAGTTTAACACTTCATGACTGAGAGCTGTCCTTCATGACAACAGAACCCACAACAACCATGACTTTTATCACCATCTTCATAGCAAATTAGATTAAGAATCCATTAAGATACTGATCTGTAGTTATAATCGTGATGAGAAAGTTAATATCATATGTTGATATAAATGTACATTCTGCCAGTGTTGATGTACACTAAGTTGAGGGTTTTAACTTTGAGTATTAGGACCAAATCACTGAAGCATTGTCATTCTAATTTTGGGTTGGATAATTAATTGGATTTTTATTATGATTTGGAAACGGAATGGTTTTTTGAAAACTGACCAATTGATTTGAGTAAGTTCTTAGTATGTTAATAACTATATGAATGAAGCAATTCAAGTACCATGGGTTGTTTTGATTGTTATGCTAATTGTGACATGGGAAAGAAGTTGTGTAATAAAGATGTTGACACTATTCTCAGCATTCCCTGGTGAATGGAGAGGGTGAACTCTGATCCTGAGAGTGAAACTGATCCTAATCTATTTCACCTATATCCATTACCAAATTACATTTTCATAATATTGATCCAAACCCTGAGCAGAGGGCCCAAATTGATCTGACGGCCCATTTTGGTTTGTAAACGTTGTCCTAAGAGTTGCAACTGCAGATGGTGTTCAAAGGGAAGACGTGAGTCGATGGTCATTTGCACCATGATGAGCCTTATTATTGTGCTAGTGTGACGTTGGCCTGTGTGTTGTAATGAAGCTTGTGTGCTATGTGCCAAAAGAATGATTGTTGTATTTGTTCCACATTCCCATGCGAGCCATAATAACTAAAGGTGTAATCAATGGTATTGGAGGTTGTACCTCCAAAGGGGGGAGTGTAAGGAATTGTATCATATATGTACATTACAGGAAGACGCTTGTGCATGGAAAATACATAGTATGCATAAACTGTTACTTAGGAACACCTGTAATTACAAAAGTACAATGCTTGATGTTTTGCTTTAGCTTGCGATTAAGGATCAGTGTTAAACACATTACACGTGCATTAAGAGGTCAATTGTGCAATTCATATGCCTGTGTGTTGAACTATACTGTTGGTAACAGATGGATAAAGAGAAATAAGCCAGTTCCTGTTGATGCTATGTTCCAGTCTTACTTCTGCTAGCACATGATAGCAATAAGAAGGATTGGGAAACTAACTGACAATGACAACATAAGCTGAACTCCGCCTAACAGAGACAACTTTGTATTAGCAACTGATAATTATGAGCTTATATGGTATTAAAGTTATGGAACATCACCCTGGGCGGGGTGATCCTCAGTAGGGGATAAAAAGGGAAAACACCGTCTTTAGAACTGAATGTCTTGCTTGCAAATTACTGTAAGTGTATACTCCAGGTTGCAATTATTATTAAACGAACTAACCGCTGATCAAAAAGTTTCATGTAGTCTCTTATGTGCACATAGGGCAGAATTCCCATACTGGACCTAATGCAGGTGCTGAGGGGAGGAGATGATCCAGTACAATGACACAGTGTGTAGTAGAGCTGAACAACTATAGAGTCAAACTAGAGCTATGTCTAGAAGACCTTAGATCATAACTGATCACTAAATGTTTCTCCTGATCATTAACTACATGTTGACTCTGTTGAGTAACTCAAGGAAAACCATCAACCAATCTGAAAAGAAATCAAATCAAATTTTATTGGTCACATACACATGGTTAGCAGATTTTTATGCGAGTGTAGCAAAATGCTTGTGCTTCTAGATCCGACCGTGCAGTAATATCTAACAAGTAAACTATACATTTCACAACAACTACCTTATACATACAAGTGTAAAGGAATGAATAAGAATATGTACATATAATTATATGGATGACGATTGCCGTGCGGCATAGGCAAGATGCAGTAGATGGTATAGAGTACAGTATATACATATGAGATGAGTAATGTAGGGTATGTTAACATTATATAAAGTGGCATTGTTTAAAGTGACTGGTGATACATTTATTACATCCAACTAGAGGGGGGCAGGATGGTCAGGGTGGGGGGAACTGTTACCAAGGAGAAACAACACATCAACTACATCAAAATAAAGCACTTTGGAAATGACTTCTAAAACTGTATATGAATATAAAAGTTATATTGCTAAAAGATGTGAAGAAAACAGTAACTTAATGAAAATCAGATTACAAGAATAAAGTATACAAGCAGAAAACATACAGGTATGACGTGTTTAACTTAAACATTACTTTGTCATACAGATATTATTTTAGGAACATATCTGATCAGAATACTCAAATTTATTGTATTTTTTGAATCCAAGAGGTTTGATACAAACATAACTGAGACCCTGTCACAAGTGTAGAGAGGAGTAGGCAGGAGGCAGTCACAGGTTTAGGACTACTGAATTTATTAAAGCACCGTATATAAAAACTGGACTAAACCAAAAGTGCCAAATAATAAAGTACTCAGGAAATGGTAGGAGAGATTCCTCTCAGGAAAACAGGCAACATTTACAATGACCGACAAAGACAAATGACAGAGGGAGTATATATACAGTGATGGAGTGAGGATTGGAACCAGGTGTGTGTAATGATGACGAGACAAGTCTGGGGTTGATGAGTGAAGGGCGTTTGCAAGCAGCAGGTCGGCTTCGCCGAAAGCCTGAACTGGACAGGAGGGGGAGCCAAAATGAAGGCTGGTGTGACAAACACTATTTTGTTTACTAGATGATTCCATATGTGTTATTTCATAGTTTTGATGTCTTCACTATTAAAAAAGTTAAAAAGTTAAAAATAGTAAAAAATAAAGCAAAACCCTGGAATCAGTAGGTGTGTCCAAACTTCTGACTGGTACTGTATATATATATATATATATATATATATATATATATATATATATATATATATATATATACAGCAGAGGGAGCATATATATACAGTTGAAGTCGGAAGTTTACATACACCTTAGCCAAATACATTTAAACTCAGTTTTTCACAATTCCTGACATTTAATCCTAGTAAAAATTCCCTGTGTTAGGTCACTTTCCCCACTTTATTTTAAGAATGTGAAATTTCAGAATAATAATAGAGAGAATGATTTATTTCAGCTTTTATTTCTTTCATCACATTCCCAGTGGGTCATAAGTTTACATACACTGAATTAGCATTTGGTAGCATTTCCTTTCAATTGTTTAACTTGGGTCAAACGTTTCGGGGTAGCCTTCCACAAGCTTCCCACAATAAGTTGGGTGGATTTTGGTCCATTCCTCCTGACAGAGCTGGCGTAACTGAGTCAGGTTTGTAATCCTCCTTGCTCGCACACTCTTTTTCAGTTCTGCCCACAAATTTTCTATAGGATTGAGGTCAGGCGTTCGTGATGGCCACTCCAATACCTTGACTTTGTTGTCCTTAAGCCATTTTGCCACAACTTTGGAAGTATGCTTGGGGTCATTGTCCATTTGGAAGACCCATTTGCGACCAAGCCTTAACTTCCTGACTTATGTCTTGAGATGTTGCTTCAATATATCCACGTAATTTTCCTGCCTCATGATGCCATCTATTTTGTGAAGTGCACCAGTCCCTCCTGCAGCAAAGCACCCCCACAACATGATGCTGCCACCCCCATGCTTCACGGTTGGGATGGTGTTCTTCGGCTTGCAAGCCTCCCCCTTTTTCCCCCCAAAATAACGATGGTCATTATAGCCAAACAGTTCTATTTTTGTTTCATCAGACCAGAGGACATTTCTCCAAAAAGTACGATCTTTGTCCCCATGTGCAGTTGCAAACCGTAGTCTGGCTTTTTTTATGGCGATTTTGGAGCAGTGGTTTCTTCCTTGCTGGGCCTTGTGGGTCCCCTGTGTTGAGGATCAGCGTGGTGGAGGTGTTGTTCAATACCTTCTCCACCTGGGGGCGGCCCGTCAGGAAGTCCAGGATCCAGTTGCACAGGTCGGGGTTCAGACCCAGGGCCCCGAGTTTAATGATGAGCTTGGAGGGTACTATGGTGTTGAAGGCTGAGCTATAGTCAATTAACAGCATTCTTACATAGGTATTCCTCTTGTCCAGATGGGATAGGGCAGTGTGCAGTGCGATGGTGATTGCATCGTCTGTGGATTTATTGGGGCTGTAAGCAAATTGAAGTGGGTCTAGAGTATCAGGTAAGGTGGAGGTGATATGATCCTTAACTAGCCTCTCAAAACACTTCATGATGACAGGAGTGCTTCGGGGCGATAGTCATTTAGTTTATTTACCTTTGCTTTCTTGGGTACAGGAACAATGGCGGACATCTTCAAGCAAGTGGGGACAGCAGACTGGGATAGGGAGTGATTGAATATGTCCGTAAACACTCTAGCCAACTGGTCTGCGCAGCCAAATTGAGATATTTTTTTCACTCTGACCAATTAAATCAGCGCTGATGTCAAAAGATCTGATCTGATTGGTCAAAAGACAAATGAGTGAGAAAAAGATCAGAATTGGCCTGTCTGTGTAGACGCAGCCAGTGTCCCTCTGGGATCATGAAGGTATGTTTGCATAGAGAGGACATTGTGAGTTGAACACTTCATGACTGAGAGATATCCTTCATGACAACAGAACCCACAACAACCATGATTTTTGTCACCATCTTTATCTGGACACTTGCCCTCTGCTTTCAAGGTAATACCATTTACAGAAAATTACCCATAGAATATAAAGTTATTATTTTATACAGTACTGGACAAATTAATTAACAATTGAATGCTTACTACTATACATCCCTGTTTCAGAATCCAGAGGACAGATCACTGTGACTCAGTCTCCTGCAGTGAAAACTTTTTCGGTGGGTTACTCAGTCAGTCTCAGCTGTAAGACCAGCAGTGCTGTAAACATTTACGGACATAGACAGAGGTTGGCCTGGTATCAACAGAAACTTGGAGACACTCCTAGGCTCCTTACATATTTCATTAGTACCCGTAACTCTGGGATACCATCTAGAATCAGTGGCAGTGGATCTGGGAGTGACTTCACTCTGACCATCAGTGTAGTCCAGGCTGAAGATGCAGGAGATTACTACCGTCAGAGTGCACACTACTTAAGTGCCTGGGTGTTCACACAGTGATACAGAGCCGTAAAAAAGCCTCCCTCAGTCAGACTGCGCAGTCACTCTACTGCTACAGCTGGGACCTACTGCAGGTGCTGAGGGGAAGACAGTGACATGGAACACTGATCAGTAGAGGTCAGTAGAGGTCAACTTTGAAAATGGTTGGAAAGTATCTTTCCAATCACACGTTTTCCAACGTCAAATTCTTTTTCACAACTGCGACCTGGCCAATATAAAGCAAAGCAGTGCGACAAAAACAACAACACAGAGTTACACATGGGATAAACAAACATACAGTCAATAACACAATAGAAAAATCTACGTAGAGTTTGTGCAGATGTAGTAAAATTAGGGAGGTAAGGCAATAAATCGGCCATAGTGGCGAAAATAATTACAATTTAGCATTAACACTGGAGTGATAGATGTGCAGATGATGATGTGCAAGTAGAGATACTGGGGTGCAAAAGAGCAAAACAATAAATAACAATATGGGGATGAGGTAGTTGGGTGGGCTATTTACAAATGGGCTGTGTACAGATGCAGTGATCGGTAAGCTGCTCTGACAGCTGATGCTTAAAGTTAGTCAGGGATTTTTGCAATTCATTCCAGTCATTGGCAGCAGAGAACTGGAAGGAAAGGCGGCAATAGGGGGTGTTGGCTTTGGGGATGACCAGTGAAATATACCTGCTGGAGCGCGTGCTACGGGTGGGTGTTGCTATGGTGACCAGTGAGCTGAGATAAGGCGGGGCTTTACCTAGCAGAGACATGTAGATGACTTGGAGCCAGTGGGTTTGGTGACGAGTATGAAGCGAGGGCCAGCCAACGAGAGCATACAGGTCACAGTGGTGGGTAGTATATGGGGCTTTGGTGACAAAACGGATGGCACTGTGATAGACTACATCCAATTTGTTGAGTAGAGTGTTGGAGGCTATTTTGTAAATGACATCGCCGAAGTCGAGGATTGGTTGGATGGTCAGGTACAGGTACAGTCCAGTGATGGTGTCGAGGACTAGACCAGTGGTAGTGTTCAGGACTAGACCAGTAATGGTGTTGAGGACTAGACCTCATCTATACTAGATGCTGTTCTTCCACTAATCTCATTGCAACTCCCCTCCAAGTCTCCGACCACTACCTTGTATCCTTTTCCCTCTCGCTCTCATCAAACACTTCTCACTCTGCCCCTACTCGGATGGTATTGCGCCGTCGCAACCTTCGCTCTCTCTCTCCCGCTACTCTCTCCTCTTCCATCCTATCATCTCTTCCCTCCGCTCAAACCTTCTCTAACCTATCTCCTGATTCTGCCTCCTCAACCCTCCTCTCCTCCCTTTCTGCATCCTTTGACTCTCTATGTCCCCTATCCTCCAGGCCGGCTCGGTCCTCCCCTCCTGCTCCGTGGCTCGACGACTCATTGCGAGCTCACAGAACAGGGCTCCGGGCAGCCGAGCGGAAATGGAGGAAAACTCGCCTCCCTGCGGACCTGGCATCCTTTCACTCCCTCCTCTCTACATTTTCCTCTTCTGTCTCTGCTGCTAAAGCCACTTTCTACCACTCTAAATTCCAAGCATCTGCCTCTAACCCTAGGAAGCTCTTTGCCACCTTCTCCTCCCTCCTGAATCCTCCCCCCCCTCCTCCCTCTCTGCGGATGACTTCGTCAACCATTTTGAAAAGAAGGTCGACGACATCCGATCCTTGTTTGCTAAGTCAAACGACACCGCTGGTCCTGCTCACACTGCCCTACCCTGTGCTTTGACCTCTTTCTCCCCTCTCTCCAGATGAAATCTCGCGTCTTGTGACGGCCGGCCGCGCAACAACCTGCCCTCTTGACCCTATCCCCTCCTCTCTTCTCCAGACCATTTCCGGAGACCTTCTCCCTTACTTCACCTTGCTCATCAACTCATCCTTGACTGCTGGCTACGTCCCTTCCGTCTTCAAGAGAGCGAGAGTTGCACCCCTTCTGAAAAAACCTACACTCGATCCCTCCGATGTCAACAACTACAGACCAGTATCCCTTCTTTCTTTTCTCTCCAAAACTCTTGAACGTGCCGTCCTTGGCCAGCTCTCCTGCCATCTCTCTCAGAATGACCTCCTTCATCCAAATCAGTCAGGTTTCAAGACTGGTCATTCAACTGAGACTGCTCTTCTCTGTGTCACGGAGGCTCTCCGCACTGCTAAAGCTAACTCTCTCTCCTCTGCTCTCATCCTTCTAGACCTATCTGCTGCCTTTGATACTGTGAACCATCAGATCCTCCTCTCCACCCTCTCCGAGTTGGGCATCTCCGGCGCGGCCCACGCTTGGATTGCGTCCTACCTGACAGGTCGCTCCTACCAGGTGGCGTGGCGAGAATCTGTCTCTGCACCACGTGCTCTCACCACTGGTGTCCCCCAGTGCTCTGTTCTAGGCCCTCTCCTATTCTCGCTATACACCAAGTCACTTGGCTCTGTCATATCCTCACATGGTCTCTCCTATCATTGCTACGCAGACGACACACAATTCATCTTCTCCTTTCCCCCTTCTGATAACCAGGTGGCGAATCGCATTTCTGCATGTCTGGCAGACATATCAGTGTGGATGACGGATCACCACCTCAAGCTGAACCTCGGCAAGACGGAGCTGCTCTTCCTCCCGGGGAAGGACTGCCCGTTCCATGATCTCGCCATCACGGTTGACAACTCCATTGTGTCGTCCTCCCAGAGTGCTAAGAACCTTGGCGTGACCCTGGACAACACCCTGTCGTTCTCCACTAACATCAAGGCAGTGACCCGATCCTGTAGGTTCATGCTCTACAACATTTGCAGAGTACGACCCTGCCTCACACAGGAAGCGGCGCAGGTCCTAATCCAGGCACTTGTCATCTCCCGTCTGGATTACTGCAACTCGCTGTTGGCTGGGCTCCCTGCCTGTACCATTAAACCCCTACAACTCATCCAGAACACCACAGCCTGTCTGGTGTTCAACCTTCCCAAGTTCTCTCACGTCACCCCGCTCCTCCGCTCTCTCCACTGGCTTCCAGTTGAAGCTCGCATCCGCTACAAGACCATGGTGCTTGCCTACGGAGCTGTGAGGGGAACGGCACCTCCGTACCTTCAGGCTCTGATCAGGCCCTCCACCCAAACAAGGGCACTGTGTTCATCCACCTCTGAGGAAGCACAGTTCCCGCTCAGCCCAGTCAAAACTGTTCGCTGCTCTGGCACCCCAATGGTGGAACAAGCTCCCTCACGACGCCAGGACAGCGGAGTCAATCACCACCTTTCGGAGACACCTGAAACCCCACCTCTTTAAGGAATACCTGGGATAGGATAAAGTAATCCTTCTACCCCCCCCCCCTAAAAGATTTAGATGCACTATTGTAAAGTGGTTGTTCCACTGGATATCATAAGGTGAATGCACCAATTTGTAAGTCGCTCTGGATAAGAGCGTCTGCTAAATGACTTAAATGTAAATGTAATAGTGTTGAATACAACACCAGTGATAGTGTTGAGGACTAAGCCAGTGATAGTGTTCAGGACTAGACCAGTGATAGTGTTGAGGACTATAAACAGTGATAGTGTTAGGGACTAGACCAGTGATAGTGTTGAGGACTAGACCAATGATAGTGTTGAGGACTAGACCAGTGATAGTGTTCAGGACTTGACCAGTGATAGTGTTCAGGACTAGACCAGTGATAGTGTTCAGGACTAGACCAGTGATAGTGTTGAGGACTAGACCAGTGATAGTGTTAGGAACTAGACCAGTGATAGTGTTAGGGACTAGACCAGTGACAGTGTTGAGGACTAGACCAGTGAAAGTGTTGAGGACTATAAACAGTGATAGTGTTAGGGACTAGACCAGTGATAGTGTTGAGGACTAGACCAATGATAGTGTTGAGGACTAGACCAGTGATAGTGTTCAGGACTTGACCAGTGATAGTGTTCAGGACTAGACCAGCAATAGTGTTGAGGACTAGACCAATGATAGTGTTGAGGACTAGACCCGTGATAGTATTCAGGACTAGACCAGTGATAGTGTTGAGGACTAGAATAATGATAGTGTTGAGGACTAGACCAGTGATAGTGTTGAGGACTATACCAGTGATAGTGTTCAGGACTAGACCAGCAATAGTGTTGAGGACTAGACCAATGATAGTGTTGAGGACTAGACCAATGATAGTGTTGAGGACTAGACCAGTGATAGTGTTGAGGACTAGACCAATAATAGTTTTGAGGACTAGACCAGTGATAGTGTTGAGGACTAGACCAGTGATAGTGTTCAGGACTAGACCAGTGATGGTGTTGAGGACTAGACCAGTGATAGTGTTAGGGACTAAACCAGTCATAGTGTTAGGGACTAGACCAGTGATAGTGTTAGGGACTAGACCAGTGATAGTGTTAGGGACTAAACCAGTCATAGTGTTAGGGACTAGACTAGTGATGGTGTTCAGGACTAGACCAGTGATAGTGTTAAGGACTAGACACAGTGATTGTGTTGAGGACTACAGTCTAGAGTATCATTGGTTCATTTTATCATTTGACAGACCAATACCTCAAAATGAAAACAGTCACAGAATGGAGGATTTACACTGAGAGGACAAAACATTACAGATGTTCTATGACAGACTGAGCAGGTGAATCCAGGGGAAAGCTATGATCCCTTATTGATGTCACTTCTTAAATCAACTTCAATCAGTGTAGATGAAGGGGAAGAGACAGGTTTAATAAGGATTTTTAAGCCTTGAAACAATTAAAACATGGATTGTGTGTGTGTGCCATTTAGAGGGTGAATGGGAAAGACAAAATATTTAATTGACTTTGAACGGGCATGGTGATAGGTGCCAAGCGCACCAATTTGAGTGGGTCAAGAACTGCAATGCTGCTGGATTTTTCACGCTCAACAGTTTCCTGTGTGTATCAAGAATGGTCGCCCACCCAAAGTACATCCAGCCAACGACAGGGAAGTGGTTGAAAATGGGTCATTGATTAAAAAGGACAAATTAATTTTTATTTATTTATTTCACCTTTATTTAACCAGGTAGGCAAGTTGAGAACAAGTTCTCATTTGCAACTGCGACCTAGCCAAGATAAGAGCGTAGCAATTCGACACATACAACAACACAGAGTTACACATGGAATAAACAAAACATACAGTCAATAATACAGTAGAACAAAAGAAAACAAAAGTATATACAGTGAGTGGAAATGAGGTAAGTTAAGGCAATAAATAGGCCATGGTGGCGAAGTAATTACAATATAGCAATTAAACACTGGAATGGTAGATGTGCAGAAGATGAATGTGCAAGTAGAGATACTGAGGTGCAAAGGAGCAAGATAAATAAATAAATACAGTATGGGGATGAGGTAGGTAGATAGATGGACTGTTTACAGATGGTCTATGTACAGGTGCAATGATCTGTGAGCTGCTCTGACAGCTAGTACTTAAAGATAGTGAGGGAGATATGAGTCTCCAGCTTCAGAGATTTTTGCAGTTCGTTCCAGTCATTGGCAGCAGAGAACTGGAAGGAAAGACGACCAAAGGAGGAATTGGCTTTGGGGGTGACCAGTGAGATATACCTGCTGGAGCGCGTGCTATGAGTGGGTGCTGCTATGGTGACCAGTGAGCTGAGATAAGGCGGGGCTTTACCTAGCAGAGACTTGTAGATAACCTGTAGCCAGTGGGTTTGGCGACGAGTATGAAGCGAGGGCCAACCAACGAGAGCGTACAGGTCGCAATAGTGGGTAGTGTATGGGGCTTTGGTGACAAAACGGATGGCACTGTGATAGACTGCATCCAGTTTGTTGAGTAGAGTGTTAGAGGCTATTTTATAGATGACATCACCGAAGTCGAGGATCGGTAGGATGGTCAGTTTTACTAGGGTATGTTTGGCAGCATGAGTGAAGGTGTTACGGGTGTCGTAATGATTGGACCAAGGTGCAGCGGGAAAGTGTATACTCATCTTCTTTATTACTCAAAAGAAGGAAAAAACAAACAAAACACGTATACAAACACAACAAACGACACTAACAGTCCTGTCAGGTGCTCAGACACTAAACAAGGAGACAACTACCCACAATTCCCATTACCAAAACACCCCTATATACATAGGACCTTCAATCAGAGGCAACGAGGAACAGCTGCCTCCAATTGATGGCCAAATCAATAAACTAAACATAGAACTAGAAAGACTAGACTAGAACATAGAAATATACTAACATAAAACATTAACCAAAACCCCGGAACTCTCTAAACAAACACCCCTTTACAAAACACATAGCCCAACAAACCCCGAAACACTCTAAACAAATACCCCCTGCCACGTCCTGACCAAACTAATATAACAAATAACCCCTTTACTGGTCAGGACGTGACAGAAGGTTGCTTTGTTGCGATATAGGAAGCCGATTCTAGATTTAATTTTGGATTGGAGATGCTTAATGTGAGTCTGGAAGGAGAGTTTACAGTTTAACCAGACACCCAGGTATTTGTAATTGTCCACGTATTCTAAGTCAGAGCCGTCCAGAGTAGTGATGCTTGACGGGCGAGCAGGTGCGGGCAGCGATCGATTGAATAGCGTGCATTTAGTTTTACTTGCATTTAAGAGCAGTTGGAGGCCACGGAAGGAGAGTTGTACGGCATTGAAGCTCGTCTGGAGGTTAGTGAACACTGTGTCCAAAGAGGGGCCAGAAGTATACAGAATGGTGTCGTCTGCATAGAGGTGGATCAGAGAATCACCAGCAACAAGAGCAAAGTCATTGATGTATACGGAGAAGAGAGTTGGCCCGAGAATTGAACCCTGTGGCACACCCATAGAGACTGCCAGAGGTCCGGACAACAGGCCCTCCGATTTGACACACTGAACTCTATCAGAGAAGTAGTTGGTAAACCGCAACTTTCCAATCTTTGGGAATCTCAGACGATACGAAAGAGAGGTTGAAGAGGCTAGTAATAGGGGTTGCAACAATTTCGGCAGATAATTTTAGAAAGAGAGGGTCCAGATTGTCTAGCCCGGCTGATTTGTAGGGGTCCAGATTTTGCAGCTCTTTCAGAACATCAGCTATCTGGATTTGGGTGAAGGAGAAATGGTGGGGGCATTGGCGGGTTGCTGTGGAGGGTGCCGGGCAGTTGACCGGGGTAGGGGTAGCCAGGTGGAAAGCATGGCCAGCCGTAGAGAAATGCTTATTGAAATTCTCAATTATAGTGGATTTATCGGTGGTAACAGTGTTTCCTAGCCTCAGAGCAGTGGGCAGCTGGGAGGAGGTGCTCTTAATCCCCATGGACTTTACAGTGTCCCAGAAAGTTTTTGAGTTAGTACTACAGGATGCAAATTTCTGTTTGAAAAAGTTTGCCTTAGCTTTTCTAACTGCCTGTGTATATTTGTTCCTAACTTCCCTGAAAAGTTGCATATCATGGGGGCTATTCGATACTAATGCAGAACGCCACAGGATGTTTTTGTGCTGGTCAAGGGCAGACAGGTCTGGAGTGAACCAAGGACTATATCTATTCCTAGTGTTTTGAGTGGGGCATGCTTATTTAAGATGGTGAGGAAGGCACTTTTAAAGAATAGCCAGGCATCATCTACTGACGGGTTGAGGTCAATGTCATTCCAGGATACCCTGGCCAGGTCGATTAGAAAGGCCTGCTCGCAGAAGTGTTTTAGGGAGCGTTTGACAGTGATGAGGGGTAGTCGTTTGGTCGCAGACCCATTACAGATGTAGACAAAGGAGGCTGACATGAAATGTGCAGAGCAACAGATGGGCTACAGTTAGTTAACTGACAGACTAGTACAACATTGGTGCCCAAAGACCCATAAAAGAATACGCAACTCGTCTTACCTTGACACGAGTGGGGTATGGCAGCCGACAACCTTAGAGTTCCACTTCTGCAGCACAAAAACATGAAACTGAGGTTGCAGTGGGCTAAGGAACGAAAACACCGGACACAATAGAATTGTAAAAAAAATGATCTGGTCTGATGAATCACGGGTCCTGCTGTTTCACGTTGATGGGAGGAGTAGGGTATGGAGAAAACCACGAGTACATGCATCCATCATACCGTGTGTCAACATTACAGGCTGGTGATGGTGTGAGGTCTGTTTTCATGGCACACATTGAGCCCCTTGACAAAAGTGGAGCAACATTTAAGTGCCACAGGATATCTGAACATCATTACCAATCAGGTGCATCCCTTCATGGCATCAGTGTATCCATCTGCAAATAGATTTTTCTCTGCAGGATAATGCTCCATGCCACAAGGCTAGGATTGTATAGGAATGGATCCACGGACATGACAGTGAATTTAGCTTACTGCAGTGGCTTGCCCAGTCACCAGATTTAAATCCAAATGACCATCTGTAGGATGAGATGGAACGAGCTTTTCAAGGTAGAGAACCACTACCAGCCAACTTGACATAACTGTGGGAAGCATTCGAGACAACATGGGCTAGCATCCCTGTGGAACGCTTTCGACACCTTGTAGAGTCCATGCCCCGAAAAAAATGTAGGCAGTTCTGAGGGCAAAAGAAGGGGTGCAACTCAATATTAGGAAGGTGTTCCTAATGTTTTGTATACTCAGTGTATATCCCGTATGTTACCAATTGAGACATACATTATCTGAAACAAGTTCCACATAAATCAAAATCATGAGTGTGTGCTGTGTGTTTTGTGTAATATTGGGTAGTCCAGGAATCACACCTTATAATTAATTTGAAAATGTTTTTGATAATATTTTCTTGTTCTGTCTAGTTCCTTGCTCCAGGAAGGCTGTTTGCATAGGGAGGGCAGTTTGCATTGGCAGCTCATGATTCAGTGGTCTGGGAGTGTTTATAGCCCTGTGAGTTTAACACTTCATGACTGAGAGCTGTCCTTCATGACAACAGAACCCACAACAACCATGACTTTTATCACCATCTTCATCTGGACACTGGCCCTCTGCTTTCAAGGTTACAATGTAAAAAAATGTCATATTGGAAAAAACAAATCATTCAAACTACACAAAGGAATAATATATATGGCTTCAATATGAATATTCAGAACTATTTATTACAATAATTATTTTATAATGAATTGTTAAAAAAACAAAAAACAGAATCCGGTGGACAGTACGTTATCACTCAGACTCCTGCAGTGAAAGCTGTTCTCCTAGGACAGACAGTCTCTCTGAACTGTAAAACCAGCAGTCCTGTGTCTAATGCATGAAACTTTTATCCCCATCTAGCCTGGTATCAACAGAAACCTGGAGGAACTCATAAACTCCTTGTTTACTGTGCTACAACACTTCTGTCTGGGATTCCATCTAGATTCAGTGGTAGAGGAACTCCTAGTGACTTCACTCTGACCATCAGTGGAGTCCAGGCTGAAGATGCAGGAGATTACTACTGTCAGAGTTTACACTACCCCAACAGTGTCTGGGTGTTCACACAGTGATACAGAGCCGTAAAAAACAGACTGCACAGTGACTGTACTGCTACAGCTGGGATCTACTGCAGGTGCTGAGGGGAGGAGACAGTGACATGGAACACTGATCAGAAGGGGGCAACTTTGAATAAGGTTAGAAAGTATCATTCAGATCAAACGTTCTCCAACATCGTCTTCATCATCCTCATCATCATCATCATCATCATCATCATCATCGTCATCATCATGGCTGTAACTTGTTATATTGGTCATGAACTGGAAGTGTATATAAAAGGTATTAGATGTTTTGGAAGACATTACCAGTTCATATGTAGAGTAAGATCTACTGAAGTAAAAAGAACATTGATGTTAAATCAACATCAGCCCCTCAACCCAAATCCCTACATGAGCTTCACAACCAATTATTGATCTGATCATCTAGCATGTATTAATGAGCTGTTAGATCTGTGAATGAGACATGATGCTGGGCTCAAACAGGAGACACATTTACGTAGAGACATACACTACACAGTATCATCAGAAATTATAATATCAGTTTAATTTGTCATTAATTACATGCCACCATATATTTTATGTCTCCCTCTCTGAATCCACCATAGAGGTTAAAACCACTCCACTCTCTCACATCTGGCCCAGTCTAGGGTATTTCAGACAGTGAATCTGTTCAACTGCTAGACTGGTAGCTGTGGGAGTGAAACTGAGATTTACATAGACAGGGCTGGTTCTGCTTGTCCCAGAATAGAGCAGCACTGTCACCAGATGTTCACTCTGTTCCCAGGGGGTTGGAGGTAAAGAAGACTATCACTCTACTCTATATTTCTTGAAATAGTGGCACTTGTAGAATTATATATATATATTTGTTTACATGTATTTACCTTTAAATAACAGACTATACCATAGTATATTGTGATAGTATTAATTACTGGTCAATGATGATGTTAAGTGAGAATGAGGTTAAGGCCTGACAGTTTTCAAAGACATCATGAATCAGCCTTACTGATTACATTTCTTTTTCCAGAATATTACAAATATATCTAAGATCCAGTTTATTAATAGGAACATCACAAATATGCAATTGAAAAATACATCTTTATTTGAATCCATTATTACATAATCGAAGTATCAAACCAAACATGATAGTGAATAAAACAGATCACATCAAATCTAAAACTAACAAAATCTCAGTCTACAGAATGGATTGACACGAACTAAAGCCAAGCCCCCTGTTAGTCTACACGAGAGTGATCACTAAATCAGAGAACGACTGATATTAAAACAAAGCAAGTAAAAGCAGAGGAACCAGCATCCTCTCTCCACAGGGTGTGTGGCTGGTGGGTCCTACCCAGAACAGTTAGCCCTCCTCAGGGTCTTGGTGACCGGAGTCTGGGATTTCTGCTGGGCTTCACAGGTCACCTCCTGCCTTGGTCCACTCCTGGGCAGTGAGAGTCAGGGTGCTGCTCCAGCTGTACATACTGTCCTCCAGGACCCTGGGACTGGCCTCTTGTTTCTTGCTGGTCCCGTCCACTTTCCAGCTCATAGTCCAGTCTGAGCGGAAGCCCTTTTTGGCCAGACATATCAGTGTGGCTGTTGTTGTACTGGACAGCTCCTCACTAGAGGTGGGCAGGACGGTGAGTTACTGCTTGTAAAAAAAACTCCCACTCATTGGGCAAGATGAAAACTTACATTTTTTAGACTGTGGTTTAAATAATGAACTCATATGAATACTGGCCAAATACAATGTTATCCTCTCTAGGGTCGGCGGGACGAAATCGTCCCACCTACGTAACAGCCAGTGGAATCCTGTGGCGTGTTATTCAAATACCTTAGAAATGCTATTACTTCAATTTCTCAAACATATGACTATTTTACACCATTTTAAAGACAAGACTCTCGTTAATCTAACCACACTGTCCGATTTCAAAAAGGCTTTACAACGAAAGCAAAACATTAGATTATGTCAGCAGAGTACCCAGCCAGAAATAATCAGACACCCATTTTTCAAGCTAGCATATAATGTCACAAAAACCCAGAAGACAGCTAAATGCAGCACTAACCTTTGATGATCTTCATCAGATGACACACCTAGGACATTATGTTATACAATACATGCATGTTTTGTTCAATCAAGTTCATATTTATATCAAAAAACAGCTTTTTACATTAGCATGTGACGTTCAGAACTAGCATACCCCCCGCAAATTTCCGGTGAATTTACTAAAAATTTACTAAATTACTCACGATAAACGTTCACAAAAACATAACAATTATTTTAAGAATTATAGATACAGAACTCCTCTATGCACTCGATATGTCCGATTTTAAAATAGCTTTTCGGTGAAAGCACATTTTGCAATATTCTAAGTAGATAGCCCGGCATCACAGGGCTAGCTATTTAGACACCCAGCAAGTTTAGCACTCACCTAAGTCAGATTTACTATAAGAAAAATGTTATTACCTTTGGTGTTCTTCGTCAGAATGCACTCCCAGGACTTCTACTTCAATAACAAATATTGGTTAGGTCCCAAATAATCCATAGTTATATCCAAACAGCGGCGTTTTGTTCGTGCGTTCAAGACACTATCCGAAAGGGTAAAGAAGGGTGACGAGCACGACGCATTTCGTGACAAAAAAAATTCTAAATATTCCATTACCGTACTTCGAAGCATGTCAACCGCTGTTTAAAATCAGTTTTTATGCAATTTTTCTCGTAAAAAAGCGATAATATTCCGACCGGGAATCTGCGTTTAGGTAAAAAGACGAAAGAAAATAAAGCATGGGGTCGACTCGTGCACGCGCCTAAGCCCATTGTCCTCTGATCGGCCACTTGCCAAAAGCGCAAATGTGTTTCAGCCTGGGGCTGGAATTACATCATTCAGCTTTTTCCCGCCTTCTGAGAGCCTATGGGAGCCGTAGGAAGTGTCACGTTACAGCAAAGATCCTCAGTCTTCAATAAACAGAGGCAAGAAGCTCAAGGAATGGTCAGACAGGCCACTTCCTGTAAGAAATCTTCTCAGGTTTTTGACTGCCATATGAGTTCTGTTATACTCACAGACACCATTCAAACAGTTTTAGAAACTTTAGGGTGTTTTCTATCCAAAGCCAATAATTATATGCATATTCTAGTTTCTGGGCAGTAGTAATGACCAGATTAAATCAGGTACGTTTTTTATCCGGCCGTGTAAATACTGCCCCCTACCCCCAACAGGTTAAATTCCTCTTTTGAAATAGTTTTTAGACTAATTGAAAAACATCATAGTTTTATTTTAAAATATAAAGGTATTCAACAAACCAACAAATTGCTCAACATAAAGTCATACAGTTGAGAAAATAAAAAAAGTGGTTATTTTGTGGTTTACTTACTTCCAACATCAAGTCTGATGCCAATACCCAAAAGTCCACCACAGTGATACAATCCGTATTACTGCTCGTACAAAAACCTCTCTGTGTTGTGATGCTGCAGATGTTACAGTGAAGATCACTCATACAGCATCATAATCAACACAAATACCATTTAACATCTTTCAACGTAGAAGAAATACTTCATTTGAGCTACCTTCAGAGTTTACACCTTCCCAATGGTAAACATGCGTTCCAAAGTGATACAGAGCTGTACAAAAACCTCCCTCAGCAGTTGGCACAAGCAGTTGGCACACAGTTCGGATACCCATCGGTACAACACAAGACATGCAACAAGAGGTCTCTTCACAGTCCCCAGGTCCAGAACAGAGGCTGTGAAACACAGTACTAAATAGAGCCATGACTAAATGGAACTCTCTGCCACCACAGGTAACTCAAGCTAGCAATAAAACCAGTTAAAAAAAACATATAAAAGAACGCCTTACTGCACAAAGGGGACTGTGAAGAGACATAGCCATTTTATATATATACAGTATATATATATATTGTATTAGAATTTGCACTGCACTATTTATTAGACCTTGATATTGTGTACTGATATGTAGGCTATGTGTGAAGTTTTAATTGTATGTATTTCAGTCCTTGACTAATAAAGTTCTGCACTGTGTATTATGTCAGGTTTCATGTGGACCCCAGGAAGAGTAGCTGATGCTTTTGCAGCCTACTATATACCTAAATAATAGTGTCTTATATAATTTCAGAATAAAACCCTCAGTCTCTGTATTGGGTCCCTTTGTCGAATAATAAAGTTCAAGAAACAATTCAACCATCATTGTAATGTTACTTCCTGACGGCCTTGCCAAAACACGTCAGAGTTGAAAAGATTTTGCTTTATTGAACATGCCATCATAATAAAGACCTTCCCAGTCTTTAGTTTATTCCAGTCATGACTCATTTACCAATCAAGACCATGATTTGGCTGGACAATCAGCCTCAACCTTTTAAAAGTCTGCTACTCACACAGATCTGTTCAACTGCACTACATTGGTTTCGTTTACACAAAATCTAATCAGATCAAATCGGTCGCATACACATATTTAGCAGATGTTATTGTGGGTGTAGCGAAATGCTTGTGTTCCTAGCTTCAGCAGTGCAGTAATATCTAACAATTCACAAAAATACACACAAATCTAAAAGTAAAAGAATGGACTTAAGAAATATAGAAATATTAGGATGGGCAATGTCGACAATGTCCCAAGTATGTATATATGTATATATATATATATATATATATATATATATATATATATATATATGTGTCATGGAATGTATAGACATTATGGACAGCATGTGGATAGAAAATGTAGTATATCTGTAGAATACGTAGGATAGAATACTATATATACAGCAATAGTTGAATAGGATGGCATTGACTAGAATTCCATATATTCATTGAAATTAGTAAAACAGTATGTAAACATTATTAAAGTGACCAGTGATTGATTCCATATATATGTACATAGAAACAGCAGCAGCCTCTACGGTGCAGGGTCGAGTAACCGGGTGGTAGCCGGCTAGTAACAGTGACTAAGTTCAGGCTACTGGGTGGAGGCCAGCTAGTGATGGCTATTTAACAATCTGATGGCTTTGAGATAGAAGCTGGTTTTCAGTCTCTCAGTCCCAGCTTTGCTGCACCTGTACTGACCTCGCCTTCTGGATGATAGCGGAGTGAACAGGCCGTTTCTCGGGTGGTCGTCGCGGATCCCTCCGGTACTGCTGCTCATTCTGTTCACCAGTTCCGGAGGTCGACGTCAACGGACTTCTAGGCTTCTAGGCTTCACTTTTGTTTGGGTACATCCCAGTGTTTTGGAAACGTGTTTGTTTTGGGTATATTAAAAACCCTATTATGTATTCCTGCTCCTGTCGCCAAATCCTTTATACCAGCGTGACAGTGGTTGATCTTTTTGGCCTTCCTGTGACATTGGGTGCTGTAGATGTCCTTGGAGGGCAGGCAGTATGCCCCTGGTGATTCGTTGGGCAGACCGCACCACCCGCTGGAGAGCCCTGCGGTTGCAGGCAGTGCAGTTGACGTAACAGCCGTTGATACATCCTGACAGGATGCTCTCAATGGTGCATCTGTAAAGGTTTGTGAGGGTCTTAGGGACCAAATCTGAATTTCTTGAGACTCTTGCGGCCCCGTCGATGTGGATTGGGAGTGCTCCCTCTGCTGTCTCCTTAAGTTCACGATCAGCTCAGCATAGTGGAGGTGTTGTTTCCTACCTTCACCACCTGGGGGTGGCCCGTCAGGTAGCCCAGGATCCAGTTGCACAGGGCGGGGTTCAAACCCAGGGCCCCGAGCTTAATGATGAGGTTGGAGGGTACTGTGGTGTTGAAGACTGAGCTATAGTCAATGAACAGCAATCTTACATAGGTATTCCTCTTGTCCAGATGGGATAGAGCAGTGTGAAGTGTGATGGCGATTGCATCGTCTGTGGATCTATTGGGTTGGTATTCAAATTGAAGTGGGTCTAGGGTGTCAGGTAAGGTGGAGAGATATGATCCTTAACTAGCCTCTCAAAGCACTTCATGATGACAGAAGTGAGTTTTATGGGGCGATAGTCCTTTAGTTCAGTTACTTTTGCTTTCCTGGGTACAAGAACAATGGTGGACATCTTCAAGCAAGTGGAGACAGCAGACAGGGATATGGAGAGATTGGATATGTCCGTAAACACCCCAGACAACACTTTGCATAGGCAGCACATGCTTCACTGCACTGGTAGTGTTTATATCCCTGTGAGTTTAACACTAAATGACTGAGAGCTGTTCCTTCATGACAACAGAACTTCAATGATGGCTGTTATCATGAGCTTTGTGTTGATATTGGTTTTTGTTTTGTTATTTCGTTTCAGGATCCAGTGACTCAGACTCCTGCAATGGAAACTGTTTTCACCGGACAGCCAGTCATTATAAACTGTAAAACCAGTGAAACGGGTTTGCATTGAGGATTACACTTGTATGGCCTGGTAACAACAGGAGAAGCAGGAGAAGCTCCTAAACTTCTGATGCACTCTTCAAACAGACTTCAGTCTGGGACTCCATCTAGATTCAGTGGCAGTGGATCTGGGAGTGACTTCACTCTGACCATCAGTGGTCCAGGCTGAAGATGCAGGAGAGTTCAGAGTTTCCACTATCCCAATAGTAAATATGTGTTCACACAGAGCTGTACAAAAACGTCTCTCAGTCAGACTGCACATTGACTGTACTGCTACAGCTGGAACCTACTGCAGGTGCTGAGGGGAGGAGATAATCCAGTACAATGACAGTGTGTAGTAGAGCTGAACAACAATATCTATTTCTTATAACTCAAAGCTGTTGAATCGTATTCAGTCATTTATGGGTTCATTATATCATTTTTACAAAATGTTCTTGAGTATCTCATGGAGATCCATGAACCCAGCTATCTTCAAAGGGTTCAAATCTGGTATCTTCTGAAACAGAGGATACCAGAAATAACTTTCTACATTCAAAAGATCACTAAAAACATAAGATGGTCTTTTTCTTTAGGAACATGTCTTGTTTTCATTTCAATCTAGAAGATACTTTGTTGCAGACACTTTTTAGCCTTTGTTGGACCATGGTGATATTATGGAATGCCCCAGAATCTTACCTGCACACACTAGTCGCTCTACCATGATGGTGTTAGATTAGTAACCAAACACAAGCCCTTTAACCTCACTAGGGTATGTGTTCCACCCGCGGGACACTCGCCAACAGCCAGTGAAATAGCAGGGTGCCAAATTAAAAACAACAAAAATCTCATAATTCAAATTTCTCAAGCATACAACTATTATGCACCATTTGAAAGATAAACTTCTCATTAATCTAGCCACAGTGTCTGATTTCAAAAAGGCTTTACGGCGAAAGCATAGCATTAGATTATTTTAGGACAGCGCCTAAATAAGAAAAACCACACAGCCATTTTCCAAGCAAGGAGAGGCGTCACAAAAAACAGAAATACAGCTAAAATTAAGCACTAACCTTTGATGATCTTCATCAGATGGCACTCATAGGACTTCATGTTACACAATACATGTATGTTTTGCTCGATAAAGTTCATATTTATATCCAAAAACCCCATTTTACATTGCCGTGTAATGTTCAGAAATGTTTTGTCTCCAAAAACTTCCGGTGAATGAGCACATCAATTTACAGAAATACTCATCATAAATGTTGATAAAATAAAAAACTGTTATTCAAAGAATTAAAGATAAACTTCTCCTTAATGCAACCACTGTGTCAGATTTCAAAAAAGTTTTACGGCGAAAGCACACTTTGCAATAATCTGAGTACAGAGCTCAGCCATCAAAGCAAGCTATACAGTTACCCGCTAAGTTCTGGAGTCAACAAAACTCAGAAATAGTATTATAAATCTTCACTTACCTTTGCTGATCTTCGTCGGAATGCACTCCCAGGACTCCTACTTCCACAAGAAATGTTTGTTTTGTTCGATAAACTCCATATTTATGTCCAAATACCTCCGTTTTGTTCGCTCGTTCAGATCACTATTCCAAAGGCATAATACGCGAGCACAAAACCCTAGATAAAAAGTCAAAAAGTTCCATTACCGTTCGTAGAAACATGTCAAACGATGTTTACAATCAGTCCTTAGCGTCTTTTTATCATAAATCTTCGATAATATTCCAACCGGACAATAGCGTATTCATTACAGAGGAAAAAGAGGGATACTGCGCTGCGTGACAGCGCAGTAAACAACTCATTGGCCTCAGGCAGTCCACTTGTTGACTCAGCTCTTATTCTCTCCCCATTCACAGTAGAAGCATAAAACAATGTCCTAAAGACTGTTGGCACCTGCGTGACAGCGCAGTAAACAACTCATTGGCCTCAGGCAGTCCACTTGTTGACTCAGCTCTTATTCTCTCCCCATTCCCAGTAGAAGCATAAAACAATGTCCTAAAGACTGTTGACATCTAGTGGAAGCCTTAGGAAGTGCAAAATGAACCCTAAGTCAATGTATACTGTATGGACAATCACTTGAAAAACTACAAACCTCAGATTTCCACACCACCTGGTTGGATTTTTCTCAGGTTTTTGCCTGCCATATGAGTTCTGTTATACTCACAGACATCATTCAAACAGTTTTAGAAACTTCAGAGTGTTTTCTATCCAAATCTACTAATAATAAGCATATCCTACCTTCTGGGCCCGGGTAGCAGGCAGTTGAATTTGGGCACGCTTTTCATCCAAAATTCCGAATGCTGCCCCCTACCCTAGTGAAGTTTTAACACATCCCTGTACCTTATATCAGTTAGCAGGATTTGAGGTCACAGACTCTCTGGTACGTTTGTCTTTGAGGACATCTTAGGGCAGCTGCCATTATATTTAAGAACTTGACTCACCCTACAATCATGGACATTAATGTCTGAGATCACAGAATTGTATTTTATATAATGTTCCCAACACAAGAACTGAGTTTGGTAAGAGTGCTTGTAGCTTTTCTGCCCCGTCATCTTGGAACAGTTTACAAAAGGACTTATAATTGTCTAATTTAATTGTAATTGATGATTTTTAATCGCAGTGTCACGCCCTGACCTGAGAGAGACGTTTTATTTCCCTATTTTGTTAGGTCAGGGTGTGGGGTGGGCATTCTATGTGTTATATTTCTATGTTGTTTTTTTCCTTTGATTGGCCTAGTATGGTTTCCAATCAGAGGCAGCTGTCTATCGTTGTCTCTGATTGGGAATCATACTTAGGCAGTCCTTTTTCCCTCCTTCAGTGTGGGATCTTGTTTTTGTACAGCTCAGTAAGCCTGCAGAACGTGACGTTCATTTTTCATTGTTTATTATTTTGATTTAGTGTTCTGAGTTAAATAAAATAGAAATATGACACTTCCCACGCTGCACCTTCGTCTTCTCCTTACGACGATCGCCACACGCAGATTGGAGGTTGCTGCTGATCACTGTCTGCACATGTTTTTAAACCTGCTCTTTGAAACTCTCCTATTCACTTGGCACTGTTTTAACTTCCATTCATTGTTATGCTTTATACTGAACCAAATTGTAAACTCAACATGCAACACTTTCAATGATTTTACTGAGTTGCAATTCAAATCAGTCAATTTAAATAAATTCTTATGCCCTAATCTATGGATTTCACATGATTGGGAATACAGATATGTATCTGATGGTCACAGCCACCTTAAAAAAAGGGGCGTGGATCAGAAAATCTGTCATTATCTGGTGTGACGAACATTTGCCTCATGCACCGCGACACAGCTCCTTTGCATGGAGTTGATCAGGCTGTTGATTGTGGCCTGTGGAATGTTGCCCTACTTCTCTTCAATGGCTGTACATAGTTGCTGGATATTTGCGGGAACTGGAACACACTATCATACACATCGATCCAGAGCATTCCAAACATGCTCAATTGATATTTGCCACTGAGTATGCAGGCCATGGAAGAACTGGGACACTTTCATGTTCCAGTAATTGTGTACAGAACCTTGCGACATGGGACCGTGCATTATCATGCTGAAACATGAGGTGATGGTGGCGGATGTATGGCACGACAATGGGATGTCAGTGACTACATAGACATCATGTTTCTACATCACATCAGTCTGGTTGTCCAGGAAGACTATTTACATATTGGACTATTTCCATATAGAACACTTTGCATTGGTAACACATGCTTCAGTGGTCTGGGAGTGTTTATAGCCCTGAGTTTAACACTTCATGACTGAGAGCTGTCCTTCATGACAACAGAACCCACAACAACCATGACTTTTATCACCATCTTCATCTGGATATTTGCCCTATGTCTCCAAGGTAATATATTTTACAGAACATTTTCCAGACCACTGTAATATTAGGCTATATAACAATTGAATTGATTGCAATTGATTGCTAATACTACATGGCATCTCTGTTTCAGAGTCCAGAGGCCAGATCACTGTAACTCAGACTCCTGCAGTGAAAACTGTTTCAGTGGGTCAGTCAGTCAGTCTCAGCTGTAAGACCAGCAGTGCTGTATACAGTGACAGCAATGGACAGTGGTTGGCCTGGTACCAACAGAAACCTGGAGGAGCTCCTCAACTCCTAATATACTGGGCTAAAACCCTTCAGTCTGGGACTCCATCTAGATTCAGTGGCAGTGGAACTGGGAGTGACTTCACTCTGACCATCAGTGGAGTCCAGGCTGAAGATGCAGGAGATTACTACTGTCAGAGTTTCCACTATCCCAATAGTAAACATGTGTTCACACAGTGATACAGAGCCGTACAAAAACCTCCCTCAGTCAGACTGCACAGTGACTGTACTGCTACAGCTGGGACCTACTGCAGGTGCTGAGGGAAGGAGATGAACCACTACAATGACACAGTGTGTAGTAGAGCTGAACAACATTAGAGTCAAACTAGAGCTATGTCAAGAAGACCTTAGATCATAACTGATCACAATGTTTCTCCTGACCATTAAGTACATGTTGACTCTGTTGAGTAATTCACGGAAAACCGTCAACCAATCTGAATAGAGATGATGTGCAATGATCAAAACTTCTAAAGATGACCTGTGTTTTGAATAGCTAGAATTGAATCAACATGATTCAAACACATACAATAAAGCCCCTAAACATTCCCCATACATCCTCCCTCACACCACTGTGGTAGTTCCAGAGAGCAGCAGGTGAAGCAGGAGACTGGAGATGTCAGAGCTCTTGAGATCTCAGCCTTTAGATCAGTCAGTCAGCAGCATCTCACACAGTCGACACACAGACTGCAGTTATTGAGTCTGACCACTGGAGGGAAACAGTAAGCAGATACTATCTGTTCTGGTATCACAGTACTAACAATATGCTCCATTTGTAGGTGTCTCTAATCAATATATCAGTCCCCAATAAGTACTTCTAACAGAAATAATGTCAGTGATTATATAGCTATCATGTTTCTACACCACATCCCACAACATGTATTAATAAGTTTGATTGTTCAGGAAGACTATTTAAGCAATAAGGCCCGAGGAGGTGTGGTATATGCCCAATATACCACGGCTAAGGGCAGTTTTTATGCACGTCGCAACGAGGAGTGCCTAGACAGAGCCCTTAGCCGTGGTATATTGGTCATATATCACAAACCCCCAAGGAGCCTTATTGCTATAATAAACCGGTTACCAACGTAATTATGTGTTTTGTCATACCTGTGGTATACGGTCTCAAATACCATGTCTGACAGCCAATCGGCATTCAGGGTTCAAACCACCCAGTTTATAATGACATATAAGACACTTTGCTTTGAGATGATATAACATGATTATAAGTATTTAAACCACCTAAGGTTCTGTCAAGGCATAACCTTTCTCCTGCCACACCCAGCTAGAACCTTCCAGAACTTTCCCAGCCTTTGATTGAGCCCAGATGAGCCTTGTTTACCAATCAAGGCCATGATTGGCTGGACAATCAGCCTCTACCTTTAAAATACTTCTGTTCACACAGATCCCTTCAATGCCGAGTTTTTTTAAACGAGTGTGGAGGAGGATGAGGGGTTGATATTCTGTCAGATGGAAAGATGGAGGACAAGAAAAAAAGGAAAAATACTATGAATAAATATGAAGTGGGGGATTGTACTACCCTTATGAAAGATCTGGTGAAGGAGAAGATGATGGACAAGGAAAAAAGGAAAGACATGGAATATGTTTTCACGAAATATGGAATGGAGGATCGCACAGAACTTTTGGAAGAGCTTGAGGAGGAAATGGAAAATGACGAGTGAGGATAAATTAAATGAAGTGGCAGGTGTAGTGATGACTGCTGAGAAGAAGTTGAGTGTAGAGGGAAGTAGTGAGGAAGGTGGGTGTTAAGTTCAAAAACAAGCATACGTGCTCCAGTTGTTCAGAGACGGAACTTGTTGAGAGTGAGGGTGAAGTACCTGCGGCGAGGATCGCCTAGTTCGGGCCTCGTCCCAAGTATGATAAGGATGATTTTGCTGTTTGGCTGATCCATATGTGGTGTCAGGCTGGGTGGAGGACAGGTTGGGGACTGTTGAGCTGGTTAAGTCAAAGCGGACTCCTGATGATTTATTGTGTTTGTACTGCCCAGAGGGAGAGGGCGCGCCGGATAACGAGATTAGGGACAACAATTGTGACGTGATTTTCTCGGCGGAGCAGGGCCTCATTGAAGGGAGTGATAACAGCGGTGGAATTAAGTGGAGGAGGAGCAGTTGAAATGGAAGATTCCTGGTGTCTGTGACGCCCACCGTTTAGTGAGACGTAAATCCGGTGGGGAAACTGAGAAGATATTATCTGTCATGCTGAGGTTTGATGCAGAGTCGTTACCAGATAAAGTCAAGGTAGGAAGTGTCAGTTATCCCAGGAGAGCATATGTTTCTGAAAATATTACTGTGTTTTAGGTGTCAAGGTTATGGGCATATTGTAGCAGTGTGTAAGAGGGAGATTCCTAGATGTGAGAAGTGTGCAGGAGGGCATGAGACAAGGAATGTGTGGTATCTGTGAAGAAAGTTGTGTGTGTTAGTTGTGGGGGTGTTCGGTGAGAGAAAGGCAGATTGAGGTTGCCAGGGTTAGAGTACTACAGAAAGTGTTTCATGCTGAAGCAGTGAAGACAGTGGTAGAGGAAGATGGATACAGGGTGAGGGATCCTGATAGGATTCCTGTGAGTAGGCAGAGAACAAGAGAGAGTGATGGGAGGAATATGTGCTTCAGTAAGGTGGGCTTTTTAGCATTTATAGCCATGGTTGTTAATTGTACTGCAGAAATGGATCGAAAGTCACAGAAAATAGTGGTTGTGGTGGCAGCGGATTGCGAGGATTTACTGCAGAACAGCTGGAGGGGGTGTTGAGTGGTAGTGATATGTCCTCTCAGACCGTTGGTCTTGAGTAGGACTAGGTAGGGTTAAATAGTGGAATAGGTGGTGTATTTTTTAGAGAGGGCTAATAGTTGGTGGGGTCATTGTCCTTTTTCCCAATGTAGTATTATTGTATCAAATAATATAATGTAGGTAGGGCGTGAATGGCCTCACACACCAGTACAGTAGGTGGCGGTGTATGCAACTAAAAGTTGGATGCGATCCGCCAACCAAATCCCAAAAAAGAAAAAGATCCCTTTAACTACAGTATCTCTGTGGGACCAAAAAAGTATGTTTGCATAGTGAGGACACTTTGCATAGACAGCACATGCTTCAGTGGTCTGGGAGTGTTTATAGCCCTGTGAGTTTAACACTTCATGACTGAGAGCTGTCCTTCATGACAACAGAACCCACAACAACCATGACTATAATCACCATCTTCATCTGGACACTGGCACTCTGCTTTCAAGGTTACAATGTTAAGATTTGTTTTCATATTGTCTAAAAAAATCATAAAAGAAACACAAAGGAATAATATATATGGCTTTAGTATGTATATTCAGAACTATTTATTCCAATATGTATTTAATAATTCATTGTGTTTTTAATACATTTTTCAGAATCCAGAGGACAGATAAGTGTAACTCAGACTCCTGCAGTGAAAGCTGTTCTCCCAGGACAGTCAGTCTCTCTGAACTGTAAAACCAGCAGTAATGTGTATGATAATAACTTCCTAGCCTGGTATCAACAGAACCCTGGAGGAACTCCTAAACTCCTTATTTACTATGCTAAAACACTTCAGTCTGGGACTCCATCTAGATTCAGTGGCAGTGGATCTGGGAGTGACTTCACTCTGACCATCAGTGGAGTCCAGGCTGAAGATGCAGGAGATTACTACTGTCAGAGTGCACACTACTTAAGTGCCTGGGTGTTCACACAGTGATACAGAGCCGTACAAAAACCTCCCTCAGTCAGACTGTACAGTGGCTGTACTGCTACAGCTGGGACCTACTGCAGGTGCTGAGGGGAGGAGATGATCCAGTACAATAACACAGTGTGTAGTAGAGCTGAACAACAATAGAGTCAAACTAGAGCTATGTCTAGACCTTAGATCATAACTGATTACTAAATCTTTCACTTGATCATTAACTACATGTTCACTGTGTTGAGTAACTCAAGGAAAACCACCAACCAATCTGAATAGAGATCAAATCAAGTTTTATTGGTCACATAGACATGGTTAGCAAATTTTAATGTGAGTGTAGCAAAATGCTTGTACTTCTAGTTCCAACCGTGCAGTAATATGTAAAGGAATGAATAAGTGTAAAGGAATGAATAAGAATATGTACATATAAATATATCGATGATCGATGGCGGTGCAGCATAGGCAAAATGCAGTAGATGGTACAGAGTACAGTACATACATATGAGATGAGTAATGTAGGGTATGTAAACATTATATAAAGAGGCATTGTTTAAAGTTAATAGTGATACATTTATTACGTCCAATTTTTTATTATTAAAGTGGCTAGAGATTTGAGTCAATATGTTGGCAGCAGCCACTCAATGTTAGTGATGGCTGTTTAACAGTCTGATGGCCTTGAGATAGAAGCTGTTTTTCAGTCTCTCGGTCCCAGCTTTGATGCACCTGTACTGACCTCGCCTTCTGGATGATAGCGGGGTGAACAGGCCGTTTCTCGGGTTTGATGTCCTTGATGATCTCTTGGCCTTCCTGTGACATCGGTAGTGTAGATGTCCTTGGAGGGCAGGCAGCGTGTCCCCGGTGATGCGTTGGGCAGACCGCACCACCATCTGGAGAGCCCTGTGGTTGCAGGAGGTGCAGTTTCCGTATCAGGCGTTGATACATCCATACAGGATGCTCTTAATGGTGCATCTGGAAAGGTTTGTGAGGGTCTTAGGAACCAAGCTGAATTACTTGAGCCTCCTGCGGCCCCGTCGATGTGGATCGGGGTGTGCTCCCTCTGCTGTCTACTGTAGTCCACAGTCTCCTTCGTTTTGTTGACATTGAGGGAGAGGTTATTTACCTGGCACCACTCTGCCAGGGCCCTCACCACCTTCCTGTAGGCTTTCTTGTCATTCTTGATAATCAGGCCTACCAATGTTGTGTCGATTGCAAACTTGATGATTGAGTTGGAGGTTTGCATGGCCACGCAGTCATTGGTGAACAAGGAGTACAGGAGGGGGCTGAGCATGCACCCTTGTGGGGCCCCTGTGTTGAGGATCAGCGTAGTGGAGGTGTTGTTTCTTACCTTCTCCACCAGGGGGCGGCCCGTCAGGAAGTGCAGGATCCAGTTGCACAGGTCGGGGTTCAAACCCAGGGACGGTATCGTCCCACCTGCCTAAGAGAGGTTAAGGCAAATCTGAAGATGGTGCTGGCTAAAGCTGAAACTGGCTCGTGTAAAGAGTATAGGGATATTGTGATCCACGTCAGCAACAACGATGTTAGGATGAAACAGTCAGAGGTCACCAAGCGCAACAAAGCTTCAGCGTGTAAATCAGCTAGAAAGATGTGTCGGCATCGAGTAATTGTTTCTGGCCCCCTCCCAGTTTAGTTGAGTGATGAGCTCTACAGCAGAGTCTCACAACTCAATCGCTGGTTGAAAACTGTTTTCTGCCCCTCCCAAAAGATAGAATTTATAGATAATTGGCCCTCTTTCTGGGACTCACCCACAAACAGGATCAAGCCTGGCCTGTTGAGGAGTGACGGACTCCATCCTAGCTGGAGGGGTGCTCGCATCTTATCTACGAACATAGACAGGAATCTAACTCCCTTAGCTCCACAGTGAAATAGGGTGCAGGCCAGGCAGCAGGCTGTTAGCCAGCCTGCCAGCTTAGTGGAGTCTGCCACTTGCACTGTCAGTGTAGTCACCTCAACTATCCCCATTGAGACTGTATCTGTGCCTCGACCTAGTTTGGGCAAAACTAAACATGGCGGTGTTCGCCTTAGCAATCTCACTAGAATAAAGACTTCCTCCATTCCTGCCATTATTGAAAGAGATTGTGATACCTCACATCTCAAAATAAGGCTACTTAATGTTAGATCCTTCACTTCCAAGGCAGTTATAGTCAATGAACTAATCACTGATCAAAATCTTGATGTGATTGGCCTGATTGAAACATGGCTTAAGCCTGATGAATTGACTGTGTTAAATGAGGCCTCACCTCCTGGTTATACTAGTGACCATATCCCCTGCGCATCCCGCAAAGGCGGAGGTGTTGCTAACATTTACGATAGCAAATTTCAATTTACAAAGAAACAGATGTTTTCGTCTTTTGAGCTTCTAGTCATGAAATCAATGCAGCCTACTCAATCACTTTTTATAGCTACTGTTTACAGGCCTCCTGGGCCATATACAGCGTTCCTCACTGAGTTCCCCAAATTCCTATCGCATCTTGTAGTCATAGCAAATAATATAAAAAAAAATTACTTTAATATTCACATGGAAAAGTCCACAGACCCACTCCAAAAGGCTTTCGGAGCCATCATCGCCTCAGTGGGTTTTGTCCAACATGTCTCCGGACCTACTCACTGCCACAGTCATACTCTGGACCTAGTTTTGTCCCATGGAATACATTTTGTGGATCTTAATGTTTTTCCTCATAATCCTGGACTATCGGACCACCATTTTATTACGTTTCCAATCGCAACAAATAACCTGCTCAGACCAAGGAGCATCAAAAGTCGTGCTATAAATTCTCAGACAACCCAAAGATTCTTTGATGCCCTTCCAGACTCCCTCTGCCTACCCAAGGATGTCAGAGGACAAAAATCAGTTAACCACCTAACTGAGGAACTCAATTTAACCATGTGCAATACCCTAGATGCAGTTGCACCCCTAAAAACTAAAAACATTTGTCATAAGAAACTAGCACCCTGGTATACAGAAAAAACCCGAGCTCTGAAGCAAGCTTCCAGAAAATTGGAACGGAAATGGCGCCACACCAAACTGGAAGTCTTCCGACTAGCTTGGAAAGACAGTACCGTGCAGTATCGAAGAGTCCTCACTGCTGCTCGATCATCCTATTTTTCCAACCTAATTGAGGAAAATAAGAACAATCCGAAATTTATTTTTGATACTGTCGCAAAGCTAACTAAAAAGTAGCATCCCCAAGAGAGGATGGCTTTCACTTCAGCAGTAATAAATTCATGATCTTCTTTGAGGAAAAGATCATGTTCATTAGAAAGCAAATTATGGACCTCTCTTTAAATCTGCGTATTCCTCCAAAGCTCAGTTGTCCTGAGTCTGCACAACTCTGCCAGGACCTAGGATCAAGGGAGACACTCAAGTGTTTTAGTACTATATCTCTTGACACAATGACGAAAATAATCATGGCCTCTAAACCATCAAGCTGCATTCTGGACCCTATTCCAACTAAACTACTGAAAGAGCTGCTTCCTGTGCTTGGCCCTCCTATGTTGAACATAATAAACGGCTCTTTATCCACCGGATGTGTACCAAACTCACTAAAAGTGGCAGTAATAAAGCCTCTCTTGAAAAAGCCAAACCTTGACCCAGAAAATATAGAAAACTATCGGCCGATATCGAATCTCCCATTCCTCTCAAAAATATTTAAAAAGCTGTTGCGCAGAACCTCACTGCCTTCCTGAAGACAAACAATGTATACGAAATGCTTCAGTCTGGATTTAGACCCCATCATAGCACTGAGACTGCACTTGTGAAGGTGGTAAATGACCTTTTAATGGCGTTAGACCGAGGCTCTGCATCTGTCCTCGTGCTCCTAGACCTTAGTGCTGCTTTTGATACCATTGATCACCACATTCTTTTGGAGAGATTGGAAACCCAAATTGGTCTACACGGACAAGTTCTGGCCTGGTTTAGATCTTATCTGTTGGAAAGATATCAATGTGTCTCTGTGAATGGTTTGTCCTCTGACAAATCAACTGTAAATTTCAGTGTTCCTCAAGGTTCCGCATTAGGACCACTATTGTTTTCACTATATATTTTACCTCTTGGGGATGTCATTCAAAACATAATGTTAATTTTCACTGCTGTGCAGATGACACACAGCTGTACATTTCAATTAAACATGGTGAAGCCCCAAAATTGCCCTCGCTGGAAGCCTGTGTTTCAGACATAAGAAAGTGGATGCTGCAAACTTTCTACTTTTAAACACGGACAAAACAGAGATGCTTGTTCTAGGTCCCAAGAAACAAAGAGATCTTCTGTTGAATCTGACAATTATTCTGGATGGTTGTACAGTCATCTCAAATAAAACTGTGAAGGACCTCGGCGTTACTCTGGACCCTGATCTCTCTTTGACGAACATATCAAGATTGTTTCAAGGACAGCTTTTTTCCATCTGCGTAACATTGGAAAGATCAGACATTTTCTGCCCAAATTTGATGCAGAAAAATGTATCCACGCTTTTGCTACTTCTAGGTTAGACTATTGCAATGCTCTACTTTCCGGCTACCCGGATAAAGCACTAAATAAACTTCAGTTAGTGCTAAATACGGCTGCTAGAATCCTGACTAGAACCAAAAAATGTGAACATATTACTCCAGTGCTAGTCTCCCTACACTGGCTTTCTGTTAAGGCAAGGGCTGATTTCAAGGTTATACTGCTAACCTACAAAGCATTACATGGCCTTGCTCCTACCTATCTTTCCAATTTGGTCCTGCCGTACATACCTAAACGTACGCTACGGCACAAGACGCAGGCCTCCTAATTGTCCCTAGAATTTCTAAGCAAACAGCTGGAGGCAGGGCTTCCTCCTATAGAACTCAATTTGTATGGAATGGTCTGCCTACCCATGTGAGAGATGCAGACTCGGTCTCAACCTTTAAGTCTTTATTGAAGACTCATCTCTTCAGCAGGTCTTATGATTGAGTGTAGTTTTGCCCAGGAGTGTGAAGGTGAACGGAAAGGCACTGGAGCAACGAACAGCCCCTGCTGTCTCTGCCTAGCCGGTTCCCCTCTCTCCACTGGGATTCTCTGCTTCTAACCCTATTACAGGGGCCGAATCACTGGCTTACTGGTGCTCTTCCATGCCGTCCCTAGGAGGGGTGCATCACATGAGTGGGTTGAGTCACAGATGTGGTCTTCCTGTCTGGGTTGGCGCCCCCCCTTGGGTTGTGCCGTGGCGGAGATCTTTGTGGGCTATACCCGGCCTTGCCTCAGGACGGTAAGTTGGTGGTTGAAAATATCCCTCTAGTGGTGTGGGGGCTGTGCTTTCGCAAAGTGGGTGGGGTTATATCCTGCCTATTTGGCCCCGTCCGTCGGTATCATCAGATGGGACCACAGTGTCTCCTGACCCCTCCTGTCTCAGCCTCCAGTATTTATGCTACAGTAGTTTGTGTCGGGGGGCTAGGGTCAGTCTGTTATATCTGGAGTATTTCTCCAGTGTCCTGTGTGAATTGAAGTATGCTCTCTCTAATTCTCTCTTTCTCTCTTTCTCGCTCTTGGGGGACCTGAGCCCTAGGACCATGCCTCAGGACTACCAGGCATGATGACTCCTTGCTGTCCCCAGTCCACCTGGCCATGCTGCTGCTCCAGTTTCAACCGTTCTGCCTGCCGCTATGGAACCCTGACCTGTTCACCGGACATGCTACATGTCCCAGACCTGCTGTTTTCAACTCTCTAGAGACAGCAGGAGTGGTAGAGATACTCTCAATGATCGGCTATGAAAAGCCAACTGACATTTACTCCTGAGGTGCTGACCGGTTGCACCCTCGACAACTACTGTAATTATTATTATTTGACCATGCTGGTCATTTATGAACATTTGAACATCTTGGCCATGTTCTGTTATAATCTCCACCCGGCAGAGCCAGAAGAGGCCTGGCCACCCTTCATAGCCTGGTTCCTCTCTAGGTTTCTTCCTAGGTTTTGGCCTTTTGTGGGAGATAAGCAGCTGTGCTGAAGGGGAAAGAACATAAATATTTTGGCTATAGGAGGAGAAGAAGTCATCTGGTTCTGATAGAGCAACAGGCCACGGTGGGAGGCATAGCGACCTGACAACCAGACTTGAGTTATGCAGAAAGGGCCCCAAATACTCAAGATAGCCAGACAAAGGGGTACAGAGGAAAGGATGAGCATACACTGCATGCATTATTTTTGTACCACATGAGGAGGCCCTGCTAGCATTATAATCTATACAGCTGTCAGATGTGGGCGTCAACAAGCAACAACTGATATGGAGAGATAATGGTAAAGAACGGTCAAGGGAAGCTATTTTCATATAGAGGGAGGGGACTCTATACGTTATGCAAAGACAGAATCATATAAAGATAGGACTCTGTAATATGAGAATTTAGTCTTTTTTCATGGAGGGGCTCGGCTCTGTTGCGTGTGTGGTAGGGTCCTTCCATGGAAGGGCTCGGCTTTGCTACTCTGTATTAAAGTCTATATTGAATTCACAAGTTCTTGTAAGAGTATTATGTTCTTAAGACAATTTTCCACTACACTTTCTAAGGAGTTTTTCCTAGCCACCGTGCTTCTACACCTGCATTGCTTGCTGTTTGGGGTTTAAGGCTGGTTTCTGTGCAGCACTTTGAGATATCAGCTGATGTAAGAAGGGCTATATAAATACATTTGATTTGATTTGATTCATGGTTTCCTTATTTATTTTATTTTTATTTCACCTTTATTTAAAAGTAATTTCCTCACCATCTTAAACAAGCATGCCACATTCAAAAAATGTAGAACTAAGAACAGATATAGACCTTGGTTCACTCCAGACTTGACTGCCCTCGACCAGCACAAAAACATCCTGTGCCGTACGGCATTAGCATCAGATATTCCCCGCGATATGCAACTTTTCAACAAGTCAGGAACCAATATACACAGTCAGTTAGGACAGCAAAGGCTAGCTTTTTCAAACGGAAATGTGAATCTTGTAGCACTAATTCCCAAAAACTTTGGAACACTGTAATGTCCATGGACAATAAGAGCACCTCCTCCCAGCTGCCCACTGCACTGAGGCTAGGAAACACTGTCACCACCAATAAATCTACGATAAACGAGAATTTCAATAAGCATTTTTCTATGGCTGGCCATGTTTCCACCTGGCTACACCTACCCCGGCCAACAGCTCTGCACCCCCAGCAGCAACTTGCCCAAGCCCCCCCCCCACCCCGAATCCAGATAGCTGATGTTCTGAAAGACCTGCAAAATCTGGACCCCTACAAATCAGCTGGGCTAAACAATCTGGACCCTCTATTTCTAAACCCTTTCTTTCTAAGCTCTTATTGTAACCCCTATTACTTGCCTGTTCAACCTCTCTTTCGTATCGTCTGAGATCCCTAAAAGTTGGAAAGCTGCCGTGGTCATCCCCCTCTTCAAAGGAGGCGACACTCTAGACCCAAACTGTTACAGTCCTGCCTTTCTAAAATCTTGGAAATCCAAGTTAACAAACAGATCACTGACCATTTCGAATCCCACCGTACATTCTCCACTATGCAATCTGGTTTCCGAGCTGGTCATGGGTGCACCTCAGCCACGCTCAAGGTCCTAAACGATATCATAACCGCCACTGATAAAAGACAGTAGTACTGTGCTGCCGTCTTCATCGACCTGGCCAAGGCTTTCGACTCTGTCAATCAATGCATTCTCATCGGCAGACTCAATAGCCTTGGTTTCTCAAATGATTGCCTCGCCTGGTTCACCAACTACTTCTCAGATAGAGTTCAGCGTGTCAAATCGGAGGGCCTGTTGTCCGGACCTCTGGCAGTCTCTATGGGGGTGCCACAGGGTTCAATTCTCGGGCCGACTCTTTTCTCTGTATTTATCAGGGATGTCGCTCTTGCTGCTTGTGATTCTCTGATCCACCTCTACGCAGACGACACCAATCTGTATACATCTGGCCCTTCTTTGGACACTGTGTTAACAAACCGCCAATCGAGCTTCAATGCCATACAACACTCCTTCCGTGGCCTCCAACTGCTCTTAAATGCAAGTAAAACTAATGCATGCTCTTCAAATGATTGCTGCCCGCACCTGCCCGCTCAACTAGCATCTCTACTCTGGACGGTTCTGACTTAGAAAATGTGGACAACTACAAATACCTAGGTGTCTGGTTAGACTGGAAAATCTCCTTCCAGACTCACATTAAGAAAATTGGATGCAGTCTATCACAGTGCCATCCGTTTTGTCACCAAAACCCCATATACTACCAACCACCGCGACCTGTATGCTCTCGTTGGCTGGCCCTCGCTACATATTCATTGCCAAACCCAGGTCATCTATAAGTCTTTGCTAGGTAAAGCACCGCCATATCTCAGCTCACTGGTCACCATAGCAACACCCACCCATAGCACACCCTCCAGCAGTTATATTTCACTGGTCATCCCCAAAGCCACACCTCTTTTGGCCGCCTCTCCTTCCAGTTCTCTGCTGCCAATGACTGGAACGAATGGCAAAAATCACTGAAGCTGGAGACGTATATCTCCCTCACTAACTTTAAGCATCAGCTGTCAAAGCAGCTTACCGATCACTGCACCTGTACACAGCCCGTCTGTAAATATCCCACCCAATTACCTCATCCCCATATTGTTATTTATTGTTTTGCCCTTTTGCACCCCTGTATCTCTACTTGCACAACATCATCTGCACATCTATCACTCCAGTGTTAATGCTAAATTGTCATTATTTCGCCACTATGGCCTATTTATTGCCTTACCTCTGCACACAATGTACATATATTTTTATTTTGTGTCATTGACTGTACGTTTGTTTATCCCATGTGTAACTCTGTGTTGTTGCTTATGTCACACTGCTTTGCTTTATCTTAGCCAGGTCGAAGTTGTAAATGAGAACTTGTTCTCAACTGGCCTACCTGGTTAATTACATCTAGACATTCCGCTAGCGGAACACCTGCTCCAATATCCAATGATGGGCGTGGCGCGAAATACAAACTCCTCGAAAATCCGAAAACAAACATTTTTCAAACATATGACTATCTTACACCATTTTAAAGACAAGACTCTCCTTTTTCTAACCACACTGTCCGATTTCAAAAAGGCTTTACAACGAAAGCAAAACATTAAATTATGTCAGGAGAGTACCCAGCCAGAAATAATCAGACACCCATTTTTCAAGCTAGCATATAATGTCACAAAAAACAAAACCACAGCTAAATCCAGCACTAACCTTTGATGATCTTCATCAGATGACACTCCTAGGACATTATGTTATGCAATACATGCATGTTTTGTTCAATCAAGTTCATATTTATATCAAAAACCAGCTTTTTACATTAGCATGTGACGTTCAGAACTAGCATTCCCACCGAACACTTCCGGTGAATTTACTAAATTACTCACGATAAACATTCACAAAAACACAACAATTATTTTAAGAATTATAGATACAGAACTCCTTTATGCAATCACAGTGTCCGATTTTAAAATAGCTTTTCGGTGAAAGCACATTTTGCAATATTCTGAGTAGATAGCTCGCCATCATGGGCTAGCTATTTTGACACCCACCAAGTTTGGTACTCACCAATCTCAGATTTACTATAAGAAAAATTGGATTACCTTTGCTGTTCTTTGTCAGAATGCACTCCCAGGACTTCTACTTCAATAACAAATGTTGGTTTGGTTCCAAATAATCCATAGTTATATCCAAATAGCGGCGTTTTGTTCGTGCGTTCAAGACACTATCCGAAGGGTAACGAAGGGTGACGCGCGGACGCGTATCGTGACAAAAAAATTCAAAATATTCCATTACCGTACTTTGAAGCATGTCAAACGCTGTTTAAAATCCATTTTTATGCGATTTTTCTCGTAAAATAGCGATAATATTCCGACCGGGAGTCGTCCTTTCCGTTCAACGACTGATAATCTAAAATGGACTCTTCACGTGCTTCCGCGCACCCGTCTCATTGTTCTCAGATCGACCACTTACCAAATGCGCTACTGTTTTTCAGCCATGGGCTGCAAAGTCATCATTCAACGTTCTGGCGCCTTCTGAGAGCCTATGGGAGCCTTAGAAAATGTCACGTTACAGCAGAGATCCTTTGTTTTGGATAGAGATGACAAAGAAGGCCAAGAAATGGTCAGACAGGGTACTTCCTCTACAGAATCTTCTCAGGTTTTGGGCTGCCATTTGAGTTCTGTTATACTCACAGACACCATTCAAACAGTTTTAGAAACTTTGGAGTGTTTTCTATCCAAAGCTACTAATTATATGCATATTCTAGTTTCTGGGCAGGAGTAATAACCAGATTAAATCGGGTATGTTTTTTTATCTGGCCGTGAAAATACTGCCCCCTATCCATAACAAGTTAACCTCTTACATCTAGACATTCCGCTAGCGGAACACCTGCTCCAATATCCAATGATAGGCGTGGCACGAATTACAAATTCCTCAAAAATTCAAAAACTTCAATTTTTCAAACATATGACTATTTTACACCATTTTAAAGACAAGACTCTCCTTTATCTAACCACACTGTCCGATTTCAAAAAGGCTTTACAGCGAAAGCAAAACATTAGATTATGTCAGCAGAGTACCCAGCCAGAAATAATCAGACACCCATTTTTCAAGCTAGCATATAATGTCACAAAAAACAAAACCACAGCTAAATCCAGCACTAACCTTTGATGATCTTCATCAGATGACACTCCTAGGACATTATGTTATGCAATACATGCATGTTTTGTTCAATCAAGTTCATATTTATATCAAAAACCAGCTTTTTACATTAGCATGTGACGTTCAGAACGAGCATTCCCACCGAACACTTCCGGTGAATTTACTAAATTACTCACAATAAACGTTCACAAAAAACATAACAATTATTTTAAGAATTATAGATACAGAACTCCTTTATGCAATCGCGGTCTCCGATTTTAAAATAGCTTTTCGGTGAAAGCACATTTTGCAATATTCTGAGTAGGCTAGCTATTTTGACACCCACCAAGTTAGGTACTAACCAAACTCAGATTTACTATAAGAAAAATGGGATTACCTTTGCTGTTCTTCATCAGAATGCACTCCCAGGACTTCTACTTCAATAACAAATGTTGGTTTGGTTCCAAATAATCCATAGTTATATCCAAATAGAGGCGTTTTGTTCATGCGTTCAAGACACTATCCGAAGGGTAAAGAAGGGTGACGCGCCCGGTGCGTTTCGTGACAAAGAAATTCAAAATATTCCATTACCGTACTTCGAAGCATGTCAAACGCTGTTTAAAATCAATTTTGATGCGATTTTTCTCGTAAAAAAGCGATAATATTCCGACCGGGAAACCCTGTTTTCATTCAAAGACGAAAAAATAAAAACATGGTGTCGGCTCGTGCACGCACCCCCAGTCTCATTGTTCTCAGATCGACCACTATCCAAATGCGCTACTGTTTTTCAGCCATGGCCTGCAAGTCATCATTCACCCTTCTGCCGCCTTCTGAGAGCCTATGGGAGCGTTAGAAAATGTCACGTTATGCCAGAGATCCCCTGTTTTGGATAGAGATGATCAAGAAGGCCAAGAAATAGTCAGAGAGGGCGCTTCCTGTTTGGAATCTTCTCAGGTTTTGGCCTGCCAAATGAGTTCAGTTATACTCACAGACACCATTCAAACAGTTTTAGAAACTTTGGAGTGTTTTCTATCCATATTCTAGTTTCTGAGCAGGAGTAATAATCAGATTAAATCGGGTACGTTTTTTATCCGGCTGTGAAAATACTGCCCCCTATCCATAACAAGTTAAAGAACAACCAGGCATCCTCTACTGACGGTATGAGGTCAATATCCTTCCAGGATACCCGGGCCAGGTCGATTAGAAAGGCCTGCTCGCTGAAGTGTTTTAGGGAGCGTTTGACAGTGATGAGGGGTGGTCGTTTGACCGCGGACGCACAACGGACGCAGGCAATGAGGCAGTGATCGCTGAGATCCTGGTTGAAGATAGCAGAGGTGTACTTAGAGGGCAAGAGTTGGTCAGGATGATATCTATGAGGATGCCCATGTTTACGGATTTAGGGTTGTACCTGGTAGCTTCCTTGATAATTTGTGTGAGATTGAGGGAATCTAGCTTAGATTGTAGGACGGCAGGGTTGTTAAGCATATCCCAGTTTAGGTCACCTAACAGTGCGAACTCTAAAGATAGATGGGAGGAAATCAATTCACATATGGTGTCCAGGGCACAGCTGGGGGCTGAGGGTGGTCTATAACAAGTGGCAACGGTGAGAGACTTGTTTCTGGAAAGCTGGATTTTTAAAAGTAGAAGATATAACTATTTGGGCACAGACCTGGATAGTATGACAGACCTCTGCAGGCTATCTCTGCAGTAGATTGCAACTCTGCCCTTTTTGGCAGTTCTATCTTGATGGAAAATGTTGTAGTTGGGGATGGAAATATCAGAATTTTTGGTGGCCTTCCTAATCCAGGATTCAGACACGGCTAGGACATCAGGGTTGGCGGAGTGTGCTAAAGCAGGGAATAAAACAAACTTAGGGAGGAGGCTTCTGATGTTAACATGCATGAAACCAAGGCTGTTACGGTTAGAGAAGTCAACAAATGAGAGCGCCTGGGGAATAGGTGTAGTACTGAGGGCTACAGGGCCTGGGTTAACCTCTACATCACTAGAGGAACAGAGGAGGAATCGGCTAAGGGTACGGCTAAAGGCTATGAGAACTGGTCGTCTAGTGCGTTGGGAACGGAGAATGAAAGGAGCAGATTTCTGGGTGTGGTAGAATAGATTCAGGGCATAATGTACAGATAATGGTATGGTAGGATGTGAGTACAGTGGAGGTAAACCTAGGCATAGAGTGACGATGAGAGAGGTTGCATCTCTGGAGGCACAAGTTAAGCCAGGTTTGGTCTCCGCATGTGTAGGGGGAGTGTCAAAAGAGATATCTAAGGCATGTTGAGCGAGACTGGGGGCTCTGCACTGCATCAGTTTTGTAGCCGAGTGATCATAGGGTCCAATGAGCAGCAATAGGTGAGTCAGGGAGCCATTCGGTTGTCGGCACTACGCCATGCGAGCGGGAGACCCGGCTTTTAGAAAACTAGCGGACCAGTGCTGGCAGACGGGTCTTCGGCGACATCGCAACGGAAAAGCCTGATGAAGCTACATCGGACGATTACGTCTGCAGACCCGTCGTGGTGGATTGGCAAGGCTCGGTGTTGACAATAAAGGGTCCAGGCCAAATGGCAAAAGAGGTATTGTAGCCCAAGAGTTAGCTGGTATACTTAGTCGGCTAGCCGGGAGATGGGCCTAGCTCGGGGATACCTCAAGGCTAACTGGTGCTTGCTTCAGGACAGAGGCGTTAGCCAACAATAGCCACTCGGTTGCAGCTAGTTAGCTGCGATGATCCGGTGTAATGGTCCAGAGCTTGCGACCAGAATACGGTGATGTGGTAGAAAAAGTAGTCTGATATGCTCTGCTAGCAGTGACTAACAATGACTACTAGCTAGTAGCTAGTTAGCTGGCTGGCTTCTAATGGAGGTTCCAGTTAGAAAGTATAAACATTGCAGATCCGTACCACATTGGGTGAGGCTGGATGCAGGACAGTATATTTAGATCGTAGATGGAAAGCGAGATTAAAATATTTACACAAAACCCCCCGAAGAAACAGACTATTTACATGGGACAAGACAAACACACGTCCGACTGTTACGCCATCTTAAGTGCATGAGGTGATAGTTTGTAGTGTGATTTCCTTTACGGTCCATAGAGGTATTTAAAACCGCATTATAATCTCCCACCATAATAATAGAGTCTTGTATTGCTTGTAGGGTTTATAAATTATTATTATTTTTATTTTTTTAAGTGTGGATCATCATTATTTGGACCGTATAGGTTAATGTGCCATATCTGTTTATGGTCCAATAACATATTTAAAATCATCCATCTACCTTGAGGATCTGTTTGGACAATTAGTACATTCGAATCAAAATTACTGTTAATTAATATCATTACTCCTATCATCACTCCGGGTTGGTTCCTCTCTAGGTTTCTTCTTAGGTTTCGGCCTTTCTAGGGAGTTTTTCCTAGCCACCATGCTTCTACACCTGCATTGCTTGCTGTTTGGGGTTTTATGCTGGGTTTCTGTACAGCACTTTGTGACATCAGCTCATGTAAGAAGGGCTTTATAAATACATTTGATTGATTGATTGCTTTTGAATTTCTTTGCCCATGGGAGAAATATATTTTGACCCCCCAGTCCTTTTTCCACACAACTTTTTTTTAAATTGTTGATTGAGTTTCCTGTAAACAATAGATATTATATTCCTTCTCTTTTAGACAGGTAAATACTCATCTTCTTTTCTTATTATCTGCTAAGCCATTACAATTATAACTGGCTATCCTTATTTCACCATTTGCCATACTGAGACACAAGTTTCAAATCTATTTATCATAACACATGTTTGTAAACTCACCATTAAAAAGTAGCATAGTGATTGAGTGCCCATATACCATGATATTTGCATTGCTACTAAGTAAACCTCAAATTGTTCCCCACTATTCCACCCACTAAAACCCTCCCCATTCTAAATTGGGTTGTCATCCCAGTGACTAGCAGACCACCCCCGTTCCCACGGGTCCCAGGACCCCCAAGCGACCGGGATGTAGGCAGTTCATGCTGAGGATTGTTACCTGTAACCAGAATTGCCATGACAAAAATTACATTTTTGGCAAGAAAGTAATATTTTAGCAAACAATTATTGTGATTCATCCTATATTGTCCCTAACATCTTTACTCCCTAGCAACAGTTGTGGGATACATACACACACACACAAACACTCATACACACTCAACCCCTTTCCCCCACAAACAACCATAAACTCAGATGCTCAACAGTTGTTCAATCCCAGAGCCCAACTCAAGAAAGGACTTGATTTCCGAATGCATATACAGTTGCAGATGTTTGAGAAGACATGCAAAATTGAGCAAAAATGGGCAAAAATTGGGAGATTTGGTTAACCGCTGTCAAGTCCTACGTGACTGAGATCAGATACACCCCCTTCCCCTGAAACACACACACAAGGGTCCCCCGTTGTGACCATTTTCCCAAGCATCTCTGTGCAGTCAGACCTTTGATTATTTTGTGCCACCAAGGCCACAATAATATGCCCCCTCTCTGAATGTCTGAGTGTGACAGCCTCCCCATGGGTTACTGCAGATAGTGTTGCCAGCACTGCCACTACCTGGGTGGGGGCACCCCACCGGAATCCCCACCAGCTAGGTACAAGGTCGTAAAGGTTCTCATTATCAGCTTTGAGAATTTCCTTGTATATTATGCTCTCCCATCAAGGGGCTTTGGCTTTGTAGGACCAAACCTGCCAGGCAGGCTGAGAATCGTGAGGGGGCGGTGTTGCTTTAGTAGGTCTCTGACCACATTCATCTTTCTGATTTGGCTGTGAATAGGGTACTTACAGCAGGCCCATATAACAGATAAGGACTTTTCCTTAGTGTATGGGTTGCTCATTCCATCAGGATAGAAGAATAAATAAATAAACAATATTATAATTTATTTTAAAATGTATATCTCATATCTGCAAAAAATGGAAGGCTCTCTGGCACAACCTCTGCTCACAAACACACATGGGCTCTGGGATTTGCAACCTTTATCCTTTTTTAACTCACTTAACACTTTTCTAAACCCAAAAAACACACCCCACCTTCCATCACAATACATCTGCACACACCCTCATCCTGTGCCTTCTATGTCCTCTGTTAGCTGCGTTTTATCTCTACCATGTTGATTGAGTAATTTTGTGTTCCAGTTCCTTATATTTAAAAATCCATTATTTCGCTGATTATCCTTTCTTTTAATGCTGTCTTATGAATTTATGAAATACTATAAACAGAAAGTCTAACACTATTTTCCAACATTCCCCCTATCTAGAATGGTATAGCGTAGTTTATTATTAGCCATGGAGTAGTCTTTGTGTCTCGGAACATTTGGTTATCAATGTACAGTTTATCGACTACGAGAGCTACAAGTTTCCCTTTCAATCTATTCTCCTTGAAGATTAGTTACGGAACTTTGTGGCGTTCTGCAATTTCATTCATGCCTATTTTCATGCCAGCAAGTCTTTTACCCAGGATTTTAACCATTATTTTATCTTTAAAGAAAGCGTATTTGGCAACAGTTGGGCGCTCATATCTCTGTCCTCTCTATCTGAAACAGTGTACATTTCGAGTTGGATTTTGTCGACAGCTTCGCGTGGGATCTGAAGCGCTGTAAGGAGGAACTCCCTCACTACACCTTCAGGAATTTCTCCTTCTTTCTCTTGGATACCAGTAAGTACCAGATTTTCTCTCCTAGTTCTAGTCTGTATGTCAAGTAAGGCTTCTCTCAGAAAGATGTTATCATTTTTAAGTTCATTAATGTCCATTTCAATCTTATTGACTGTCCCTTTTAGCTTGTTTGTTTCTTTCTCCATTGTCACAGCTTTTTCGTCACTCATCTCGAGGCTCGCCTTCAACTCATTTTTATCATTACTGGGTAGTTCAATTATGCCCAGTTTGTCATTTATCGATTTTAACAGATCAATTTCCACCCATACCATTCCCGGGGTGAAAAGCTTAAATCGTCTGTGTTCATCGAGGTGTGGCCTTTTCTTTTGATATTGGTTCTCCTTGTTTACCTTCCGTCATGTTTGGGTGTTGCTTGTTTTCCTAATATTTCTAGATACATTTCTCTACTTACAGATATTGAATATTACATTTTTATCTTGAGGTGATTTGCACTGCTGTGTTCAGTCCGCCAACTTGCCGCCTAGCAGTCATGTCTTTAGTAATATCCATCTTATATGCAATCTATTACATGCTGGTTTATTCATTGTAAAAGTCCCCCTCTTTGAATCCACCATAGAAGTTACAGTAAAACTTGTCCACCCACTCAAATCTGGCCCAGTCCAGGCAGTGAAACTGAAACTAGACTGGTAGCTGTGGGAGTGAAACAGATTTGCATAGACTGGGCTTGGTGGTTCTGCTTGTCCCAGAATAGAGCAGCACTGTCACCAGATGTTCGCCCTGTCCCCAGGGGCTTGGAGGTAGAGAAGACTATAACTCTACTCTCTATCTTGAAGTAGTGGCACTTGTAATATTAGTCATTTTTATAATGTATTTAGCTTCAAATCACAGACTATAACACACGTCCAAGATGCCGGTAGACTGTGTGATAGTTCTTATTTTATTGCTGTAAAGTCTGTCAAGTTAAACAGGTCTGACACAGACTCAGTATCCTGATGAATACAGACAGTCATCAACTACTTCCATGGCAGAACCTCTTATATTAAATCATAGTATATTGTGATGGTATTAATTACTGGTCAGTGATGATGTTCAGTGAGAATGAGGTTTAGGCCTGACAGTTTTCAAAGACACCATGAATCAGGCTTACTGAATGCATTTATTTTTCCAAATATTCCAAATATATCTATGATCCAGTTAATTAATAGAAACAACACAAATATGTATTGCAAAAATACATCTTTATTTTAATCCATTATTACATAATTGAAGCATCAAAGCAAACATGATAGTGAATTAAAGCAGATCACATCAAATCTAAAATGAACAAAATCGCAGTCTACAGAATGGATTGACACATGAACTCAAGCCAAGCCCCTGCTAGTCTATACGAGAGCGATCAATAAATCAGAGAATGAAGCAAGTCAAAGCAGAGGAACCAGCAATCTCTCTCCACAGGGGTGTGTGACTGGTGGGTCCTACCCAGAACAGTCAGCCTTCCTCAGGGTCTTGGTGACTGGAGTCTGGGATTTCTGCTGGGCTTCACAGGTCACCTCTCCTGCCTTGGTCCACTCCTGGGCAGTGAGAGTCAGGGTGCTGCTCCAGCTGTACAGACCGTCCTTCTCCAGGACTCCGGGATTGGCCTCCTGCCCCTTTCTGGTCCCATCCACTTTCCAGCTCATGGTCCAGTCTGAGGGGAAGCCCTTGTTGGCCAGACATGTCAGTGTGGCTGTTGTTGTACTGGACAGTTCCTCATTAGAGGGGGGCAGGACGGTGAGGGTGGGGACACTGTTACCTGGAACAAACAGAACACATCAACTTATTAACTACATCAAGTACAACTTCAGTAAAGTACACATCAAAATAAAGTGAATTGGAAATGCCCTGTAAATATGAATGTAAAAGTTAGATTTTTTAGTGAGATTGTTTAGTAATATGATAAAGCAGATTTATAAACTGAACAAGTATTAAATAAGTAGAGTTACAAGTTATACGACGTCAGTTAAACATGTCATACAGATATTGTTTAGGAATGGATCTAATGAGAATGGCCTAGTCATATTCATAGTATTTGCAGAATTTGAGCCTAAATTATATTTAATCACATATCAACCATGTTAGTTCATGAAGTTGGTTACAAACATAACTGAGACCTTTTGTCTTCACACTAACAGTGAACGCTACCATGAACTCAATGCAACAATAATGACTACTATATCCAATACTATTAAACAATTGTCATACCAGAACTAAGAGTTATATTCTGCAATATACAAATCAGACAAAAATAACCCTACAATTTAACATTTTGATTCAATAAAATGTTAGTTGAAAGAAGGCCCAGTCAAAAGCAATGAAAACATTTTGAAAATCTAAAATCGCAATATTTTCATATAGACAGAGTGTAAGAATAATATACTTAGTGTAAACAGAAAGAAATATCAAGAGATCTTGTTTCTTACTTCCAACATCTAGTCTGGTGCCGCTACCAAAAGTGTACCACAGTGATACAATCCCTATTACTGCTGGTACAAAAACCTCCTGACCATTGGGAAGCTGAATTTCCTTAGATTGTGGTTCAAATCATTGACTCTAATATGGTATGAATACTTGCCAAAGATGATTTTATCTTGTTCATTTGAAATAAAGTGTTTTTTTGTTTTGTTTTCCTAAAGAATTTGCTGAAACTACTGTTTATTGAACATTTCCTACAAGGTGCAGTATGTTTGTTCATACAACTAATCTAGAATGTAGGCTAATCACTTTCATAGTTTAAAGACAGGTCAAATTTGATTAGACGTAATAACATTCATATTCTAACTGGTTATATTATGTGTATTTTGTTTCCCAAAATCATGTAAAAAAAAGTAAGTAAAAAATCCTCAATATTGAGGCTAAATTTATAGAAATATTGAAACACGACATCAAAAGTTGAATAAAACAGTTAATTTAGTTGTTTACTTACTTCCAACATCTAGTCTGGTGCCGCTACCAAAAGTCCTCCACAGTGATACAATCCCTATTACTGTTGGTACAAAAACCTCTCTGTGTTATGATGCTGCAGCTGTTACAGTGAAGATCAGTCATACAGAATCATAATCAACACTAATACACCTGACCATCTTCCAGGTAAAACAAACTGTTCTAGATAATACAAATGAATTGAACCTTAAATCCAGATATGAGTATTTTTTCCTTCCTCTGTGTATCAGGTTCTCCTAGTTTGTCGTTATAGTCCTGCATTAGATCCAGTGTTGCTAGTATTCCTCCATATTGTCCATATGAAAGACAACAGCAGCAGCAGTAGTGATAGTGATCCATGTTGTATAATCCTTTATTAAACATGTTGATCTCAGATTTAACAGTGGTGGTAAAGTCACAGAGGACAGACAACACTACCAGAGGAATCCTACCAGCTTTAGTTTAGAGAAGTGTTCACTAACTGATTAGAGGAACTTACATCAGAGACCAAGCATGAGTGAACAGACAGTTCATTATATCTGATCATCATCAGAATAAAAATACAAAGGTGATGTGACATAAAAGTGGCCATACATCAGTTACCTGAGTAAACAGTTACTGTTTGATGTTATTAAAGGGGCAGCAGGTAGCTAGCGCATAGAGTGTTGGCTTAGTAACCAAAAGGTTGCTAGTTCAAATCCCCAGGTCGAAACTGTGAAACGTCTGTCGATGTGCCCTTTTGCTAGGCACTTAGCCCTAATTGCTCCAGGGTCGTAATTAATAATGGCAGATGCTGGCCGTGACCACAGTAGTGGAGTGTATAATATACGTGTAAAATAGGACAAATATAAGGACCCACCTAATTACTATTATTATAAAAGCAAGCCCATACAGGACAAAATATATTCTAATTCATTGACACTGAAATAGAGTTGAAACACTCATTTGCATAATGCATCTGCCCTGCTGCTCTAAGAGTGTTTATAGCCCTGTCAGTTGAACACTTCATGACTGAGAGCTGTCCTTCATGACAACAGAACCCACAACAACCATGACTTTTATCACCATCTTCGTCTGGATATTGCTATATGCAGGTTAACATTTTAGGTTAACACTTTCTGAATTTATTGTTGAAAGTGAATTATATCTACACAACGGAAATGTGATCAATTTCTATCCAGAACTATTCATTACTTTATGTAATATTTCTTTCATATACATGTTTTTATTCTATTTTTCAGAATCCAGAGGACAGTACATTGTGACTCAGACTCCTGCAGTGAAAGCTGTTCTCCCAGGACAGAAAGTCACTATTGACTGTAAAACCAGCAGTAATGTCCATGGTAATATCTACCTAGCCTGGTATCAACAGAAACCTGAAGGAACTCCTAAACTCCTTATTTACTATGCTAAAACACCTCAGTCTGGGATTCCATCTAGATTCAGTGGATCTCATAGTGACTTCACTCTGACCATCAGTGGAGTCCAGGCTGAAGATGCAGGAGATTACTACTGTCAGAGTTACCACAGTGGTGGAGTGTTCACACAGTGATACAGAGCCGTACAAAACCTCCCTCAGACAGACTGTACAGCGTGCCTTGCTCAGGGTCAGGGTGCTGCTGTGGCTGTAGCGGCCACCCTTTTCTTCTTCTGAGTTGGTCAGGACCCCCTCCTTCACCTCCGCCCCCTCCACCTCCCAGCTCACCATCGCCCCCTGGGGGGACTAGCTGCTCAGCAGGCAGGCCAGAGTGGCCGAGCCCCCAGAGAGCTGTTCAGAGGACAGGAGGGAGCAGAGACAGAGGGGCCTGACAGAGGGACCAGCTGGAAGAGAGGAGAGGAGAGGTGCAGTAAACAGATATCACATATTCAGATTTAATAATCAGATTTAGTATTCACAATGTACATTTCCATATCAAAATGACCTCAACATACGGTTCAAAACTATAGATGAGGTTCACCTTTAAACCATGTCAGTGTTAATATCTACCATACTGATGTACTAGTATAATACAATAGGGACTGATAGTACTGAAGTACAAGTATAATACAATCAAATCAAATCAAGCTTTATCTATACAGCACATTTCTAGACATGGAATGCAACACAATGTGCTTTACAGGAAAACAAACTAATAATTAACAATGAAAATAAAAGCTGAAATATTTACTACACAACAAACATAAGATATAAACAAAATACTGACACAAACTGAACAACAAAAAAGGACCCTAAGGAAAGAAAAGCTAAAAATATGTGTTTTAAGGCCACTTTCAAATTAAAGGCTGCCTCTCCATGCCTCTTGGTCCTAGGCTTGGGATGGTTAAAAGGCCAGTGCCAGAGGAACTGAGGGACCTACTGGGTGCATACCTTAAAAGCATGTTTGACATGTACGTATTGGGTTGCACAATAATGGATTGATTTAAAAAAAAAAATAATGTTAAAATGAATTCTAAAACTCATAGGCATCCAGTGCAGAGACCTTTAAAATCAGTGTAATGTGTACTCTCCGTCTGGTCTTGGTCAGGACCGTGCTGCAGCATTTTGGTCTCATTCCTAATGTGTGATTTCAAATTGTGTTCAGAATCTAAAATAACAACTAGGTTTTTTACCTGGTGAGTGGATGGTTTGGGATTGGGCCAATCTTTCTCACACACTCTTTCCCCTTTACTCTGATCCATCCAGAGGCTGCGGTGGGCGTGCCAGAGGACAGGAAGAAGATCCCCTGGGCGGACGGCGAGACAATGATCCCCCTGGAGCTCTGGGGGGGCGACACTGTGCAGCAGAACCTGAAGCGCTGCCCGCACAACAGTCACATATACTCAGAGATTTCAGAAAAGCTCAACTTCCGTGGTTATTACAGAACTGCAGAGCAGTGCCACAAAAGGATAAAGCGTTTGAAAGCCAGCTATCGGCAGTGTGAGGAAACCATCAGGTAACCATTGCGTTTCAGTTTCTGTTATTGATACATTTGTTATTTAGCTAATGTGAATTGGATTACAGATTGATTCTAATTTTGCAATCTCTCTCTACCTGTGCTCTTTAGTTCATCTGGATCTGAGCAGGTTGATTTGAAGTTCTATGATATTTTAGATCAAATACTTGAGATGCAGCCTCCCAACCCCAGAACAGTGGTGACAGACTTGACCAAGGACATATCAGAGGAATCAAACAGTGACTCACCACAAGGTTAAAGTTCAGCTAATTTCAAACTTTGCAAACTTTCTAATGGCACCCTGCATGGGTATGTCATATTGAATCCTGTTTGTTATGCTACTGGTTTGACTGTAAGTGCTATCCCCTCAGCACAAGTACCTTTGCCAAGTCTTAACAGGGAAACGTTATTGAGCTGTTTCGTATTTAGAGTCTACAGAAGTGGACAACAAAGTCCATGAGGAACAACTTCCGTCAGTGCTACAACAGGAAAAACTATGTCTGTGCCCCACAGGTTTAAATTTGACACTTTCTGATGTTTATACTTTTATGTTGATATTAACTTACAGAAACATAGAAGTAAGTGTATTCTAATCTAACCCCTAGCCACAATACTGCAGCTAAATACACAATACTACTATATCCAAGATGGCGTAGCAGTGCAGACGTGGTTTGTCGTCCTCTCGTGTACTTTTTGTATTTTTCGTCTTTTTTTTTTATTTTCAATCTCTTTTTCATTTGTAAATTAAATATACCTTCCGGTATCCCTCCTCACACAATGTGATATGGATCCGCAATTTTTTTGACTTTATAGCCAGAACTTCCATCAGAAGCTAGCCATCAGAAGCTAACCAGCTAATTAGCTGCTAGCTATTTAGTCATTGTCAGCCACTGTTGCGGCCTTTACCTTCTGCACAGACACCAGTCATTTTTTAGCCTAGATAATACTTGCCAGCCTGCCAGTATCGGACGGTTTTCTCCACTACAACGCCGGATTCCTGCTGTAAGCCCTGGACCTTTACTCCTCATCATCACAGCTAGCTAGCTGCCACCGAGTGACCCAGCCCCGAAGCTAGCCCTGAGCCAGGACCACCTGCCGGCCTACTCAGTGATCCCTCGGCTACACAGCTGATGCCTCCTGGACTCTACCCCAACACGGCTAGAATCCACTACCCCACCGGATCCTTGCCGTAAGCTATGGACCTTTGCATCGGATCATCGCTGCTAGCTAGCTGCTACCAAGTGGCTATAGTGGCTAATGCCCCTGCCCCGAAGCTAGCACCAATTAGCTGCGAGCCAGGCGCATCTCCCAGCTAGCAAACACAATTACTACAACTACAATACCTCTTTCGCCATCTGGCCTGGACCTTTTGTCGACACGGCACTCCGCCGTACCACCATGACTGGTCTGCCGACGTAACTCCATCTGCTGTGCTCTCAACCGGCCTTTGCCGGACATCGGAGCAGACGCTTCTACCAACCCCGGCCTGCTAACTTTAAACTCCGTGTCTCCCGCGTGCTAGAGTAGCAACGACTATCCCGCGGCTTCCCTGTTCCATCTATTGTTGTTCACTGGACCCTATGATCACTTGGCTACATAGCTGATGCCTGCTGAACTGTTCATTAATCACGGTACTCAATTTTGTTTATTTTTTGTTTATCTGTCGGCCCCAGCCTCGAACTCAGGCCCTGTGTGTAGTTAACCGACCCTCTCTGCCCATTCATCACCATTTTACCTTGTTGTTGTCTTTGCTGATTAGCTGTTGTTGTCAATCTTCCATTTTTAAATTAAATATACCTTCCGGTAACCCGCCTCACCCAATGTGATACGGATCCGCTATTTTTTAGACCTTATAGCCAGAACCTCCATCAGAGGCTAGCCATCAGAAGCTAACCAGTTAATTAGCTACTAGCTATTTAGTCATTGTCAGCCACTGCTAGCGGCCTTTACCTTCTGCACAGACACCAGCCATTTGTTAGCCTGGATAATACTTGCAAGCCTGCCAGTATTGTTAATTTTTTGTTTATCTGTTGGCCCAGCCTCGAACTCAGGCCCTGTGTGTAGTTAACTGACCCTCTCTGCCCATTTTACCTGTTGTTGTTGTCTTAGCTGATTAGCTGTTGTTGTCTTACCCGTTGTTGTCTTAGCTAGCTCTCTCAATCAACACCTGTGATTGCTTTATGTCTCTCTCAAATGTCAATATGCCTTGTATACTGTTGTTTAGTATAGTTATCGTTTTAGTTTACTGCAGAGCCCCTAGTCCCACTCAACATGTCTCAGATACCTCCTTTGTCCCACCTCCCACAAATGCGGTGACCTCACCCAGCATAACTAGCACTTCCAGAGATGCAACCACTCTCATCGTCACTCAATGCCTAGATTTACCTCCACTGTACTCACACCCTACCATACCCTTGTCTACATTATGCCCTGAATCTATCCTACCACGCCAAGAAATCTGCTCCTTTTATTCTCTGTCCCCAACGCACTAGACGACCAGTTTTGATAGCCTTTAGCCGTACCCTCATCCTACTCCTCCTCTGTTACTCGGGTGATGTGGAGGTTAACCCAGGCCCAGCGTGTCCCCAGGCACTCTCATTTGTTGACTTCTCTAACCGAAAAAGCCTTGGTTTCATGCATGTTAACATCAGAAGCCTCCTCCCTTAGTTTGTTTTACTGACTGCTTTAGCACACTCTGCCAACCCTGATGTCCTTGCCGTGTCTGAATCCTGGCTTAGGAAGGCCACCAAATTTTTTTAGATTTCCATACCCAACTACAACATTTTCCGTCAAGATAGAACTGCCAAAGGGGGAGGAGTTGCTGTCAAACTTTCCAGGTCTATGCCCAAACAGTTCGAGCTTCTAATTTAAAAAATGAATCTCTCCAGAAATAAGTCTCTCACTGTTGCCGCCTGTTATAGACCCCCTCAGCTCCCAGCTGTGCCCTGGACACCATATGTGAATTGATTGCCCACCAAAGCCTCCCAAAAACATCTTGCTCAGATTAATCCCTACCACTCATACCTTCCATATGTGTGTCTCATTTTTGTTTTTTGAAGGCCAGGGCTCAGTCAGTTACGCTGTGACAGAGTCCAGCAGAAAGATGCCCTGGTCTGATCGGGAGACCCAGGCTCTGCTGGAGGTCTGGGGTGAGGACCACATGCAGCTTTCCCTCCGCGGCTGCTTCAAGAACAGACATGTGTTTGAGTACATCTCAAGGAGGATGACGGCCCAGGGGTTCTTAAGGACGGCTGAGCAGTGCCACACCCGCATCAAATGACTCAAGGCCAGCTTCCACCATGACAAGTGAGTGCAAAGGATTTATAACTACCATTTCATGTCTAGTTCTTTACATTATAAATTTCACCACAACATCAGATATAAATTGAGATGGAATATATTTAATTCATCAAATCAATGCTTTACTTAATTTCATCACAATTCCCTTCCCATTGTAAAATATGTGTTCATTGGGTGTCTTTGTCTTCAGCTAGCCATCCTTTAACTGACGGCTCCAAGTTCCCCTGGAGCGACAGTGAGACCCAGGTCCTCCTCAGTATCTGGGGGAGTGATGAGGTCCAGGAGGATCTGCTGCACCAAAAACAGACACATTTTCACCGAGATCTCTCAGGCCATGGCCAACGAGGGCTACCTGAGGACAGCCGAACAGTGCAAGTCTAGAGTGAAGCGGCTAAAGGCCAACTTCTGCCAGTTCTGTGAGAGCAAACAGTAAGCCGTGGGGGATAAGATATGGATCTGAAATTGGTAACCTCTATTTATAATTGTGAATTGATTATGAAGACTCCATACTGATGGTACAGTTGTGTATTCATGGTCAGAGGTTTGCCATGATCATGTTAGACAAGTAAAGCTCATTAACTAACCAGATATGAGTAATAATCATTGTGTCAACAACCAAATGTTATGTTCTATTTTCCCAGGATTGGAGGGGAAAAAGTGGAGTGGAAATTCTACGATCAGTTTGTGCAAATATTCGGGAACAAATATATATCCTGTGACTCTCTGGCTGAGGAACCGAACGGCGCCACAGACATGCGAGAGGTCCCAGGTGGACAAGTCCAAGGAACAGGTAAGGAAACAATCTCCTAATCTCTGTACAGTAAATGCTGTTTTTACATTATACTATCAACGTTGGGCCTTTGTTTACGTTTTTTTAGGCTCTCTAGAATCCGGCAGCTGTCAGTCACCATGGGAACTAGATCTCCCCTGGAGCATTGAGGAGACTGAAGCCCTCCTCGACATGTGGGGCAGTGACAGAATCCAAGAGGACCTGGGGGGAAACACTGAACTTCAACACATTTATACAGAGATCTCTCAAATGATGTCTGACCAGGGCTTCATGAAAACAGCAGAGCAGTGCCAGACGAGGACGACGCAACTGAACTTCAGTATTATTCCAATTTGACGACGAGGAAGCATTAGGGATCATCTCAAGACAGTTTTGTAGCACCACAGGAAAGCTGCAATGGTTCAACAATGACTTCTGGAAAAGAGGTGTATAAACAATGACCTGTGTCTCCTGTCTCCTGCGTTGTTTTCGGAGAGGTTCTGTATTCTATTAAAGAGGCACTATTGCTTTGTTAAAACCTCTTAGAGACTTAGACTTAGACTTTCAGCCAGTGAAATAGCAGAGCGCCAAATTCAAAACAATAAAAATCTCATAATTTACATTTCTCACACATACAAGTATTATACACCATTTTAAAGATAAGATTCTCGTTAGTCCAACCACATTGTCCGATTTCAAAAAGGCTTTACGGCGAAAGCATAGTATTAGATTATGTTAGGACAGCACATAGACAAGAAAAACCACACAGCCATTTTCCAAGCAAGGAGAGGCGTCACAAAAACCAGAAATACAGCTAAAATTAAGCACCAACCTTTGATGATCTTCATCAGATGGCACTCACAGGACTTCATGTTACACAATACATGTATGTTTTGCTCGATAAAGTTCATATTTATATCCAAAATCCCCATTTTACATTGGCGCGTAATGTTCGGAAATGTTTTTCCTCCAAACCCGCCGGTGAATGAGCACAATGAGCACACATATTACAGAAATACTCATCATAAACTTTGATAAAAGACACAAGTGTTATGCACAGAATTATAGATACACTTCTCCTTAATGCAACTGCTGTATCCGATTTCAAAAAAGCATCACGGTGAAAGCACACTTTGCAATAATCTGAGTACGGCGCTCAGACAACAACAACAAGCCAAACAGAAACCCGCCATCTTGGACTCAACAAAACTCAGAAAAAGTATTATAAATATTCACCTACCTTTGATGATCTTCATCAGAATGCACTCCCAGGAATCTCAGCTCCACAATAAATGTTCGATAAAGTTTATCTTTATGTCCAAATACCTCAATTTTGTTCGCGCGTTAGGTTCACTATCCAAATGCGCTCGCTTACTAAATCCAGACGAAAAGTCAAAAAAGTTATACTACAGTTTGTAGAAACATGTCAAACGATGTATAGAATACATTTTTAGGTTGTTTTTAACATATATTTTCAATAAAAATCCAACCAGACAAATCCGTTCTCTTTAGGAATGAAGATGAACTCAGCTCGCTCCCAAGGCTGGCGCGTGACTGAACTCATGGCTTATCCTGGGACACCAGTTTGCCACAGCTCTTATTCTCTCCATATTCACAGTAAAAGCATGAAACAAGGTTCTAAAGACTGTTGACATCTAGTGGAAGCCTTAGGAAGTACAACATGACCCTGTTAACACTGTATGTTAGATAAATTTATCTCAGGTTTTTGCCTACCATATGAGTTCTGTTATACTCACAGACATCATTCAAACAATTTTAGAAAATTCAGAGTGTTTTCTATCCAAATTTACTAATAACATGCATATCCTACCTTCTGGGCCCGAGTAGCAGGCAGTTTCATTTGTGCACGTTTTACATCCGGCCGTGAAAATACTGCCCCCTATCCCGAAGAGGTTTTAAGAAACTCAACATCCATCCCACTTTTTTGTCTGAAATCAGACACTTATTTAACCTGCTTAAATCTAAGAGTAATGGACTATCTGAATGCATTTGTCATGTATGTCACTAAGTGCATGTGTTGTGACGAAGGGAACTGAACTTTAAAAAAACCTTTCAATGGGATTGGCTTGAGTGAATCCTTTAACGAGAATTGGTCAAAATCACATGACATTCTGGACATCTTGATTTTGCATTAAGATTTGCAAAACAAAAGGCTTGCTATTATGCATATATTTGTGTATTTTATGTACATTTGTGTTTTAGCAAACAATATGCTTTTTGGCCTATTTTCAAATGAACTAATTTAGATTTTAATTCCTTTGAGTGGGGTTTGATTGCCTGACTGTTATGCTACTGTATAATCTCGGTTACCGTGGGATGTCTTTCTCTCAATTGATTTTTATCTCTATCTAGGTTCACTGAAACACTGAGGTTTCTATTGTTACCAGCTCTAACCACTGGGGGGAGACAAACAAAATCCTATTTTATCCTCAACAGATTGTCTGGAGCCAGAGTAAGTAGCCATTAGAATTCTGGAAGCACAAGCACCTACTTTTTGCTTACGCATATGTTATTTTTTAGATAACACAGTAAGGTAGCCGTTGAAACAAATCCTGTTCTCAGCATTGATGGTGTTGGTTGTTCTTCGGAATACCATTTGCATAGAGAGGACACTTTGCATTGGCAGCACATGATTCAGTGCTCTGGGAGTGTTTATATCTCTGTGAGTTTAACACTTCATGACTGAGAGCTGTCCTTCATGACAACAGAACCCACAATAACCATGACTTTTATCACCATCTTCATCTGGACACTGGCCCTCTGCTTTCAAGGTGATGATTGTATTTGCTTGGTTTTACGTTAAATTATTTTGTTATAGTGAAATTATGATATGATTTACACAATAAGACATGCTAAACGATTAAATTAGGTACTTGCTAATTGTTTGATGTCTTTTTTTCAGAATCCAGAGGGCAGTACACTTTGACTCAGACTCCTGCTGTGAAAGCTGTTCTCCCAGGACAGATGGTCTCTCTGGGGTGTAAAACTAGCACTGATCCAGGTGGGAATTGTGGTGGTTGAGGTAAACAGTGTCTAGCTTGGAACCAACAAAAACCTGGAGGAGCTCCTAAACTCCTCATTTACTATACAAGCACCCTTCAGTCTGGGACTCCATCTAGATTCAGTGGCAGTGGATCTGGGAGTGACTTCACTCTGACCATCAGTGGAGTCCAGGCTGAAGATGCAGGAGATTACTACTGTCAGAGTTTAAACTGCAATCCATGTGTGTTCACACAGTGATACAGAGTCGTACAAAAGTCTCCCTCAGATTTCTCAGTGACTGTACTATTTGAGTGTGACTGCAGGTGCTGAGGGGGAAGAGACAGTGACTTGGAACACTGACTGAACTAAAATAAACTGAGATAAATATATCAGTGAAACTTAATCTGTCAACCCATTTACTGTTATCAAAGAATTCCTGAAATGGCAACTCATACTGTCACCAAAGCATTCCTGAGGTGGCCACCCATATACTGTCACCAAAGCATTCCCATTCATACTTATACATGTCTAGGAATTATATTATCTGTTGAAAGTATTAACCACCTTGAACATTTTCCCCTAGATCCTACACATTTGACCAATTTAATCATTGATTATTCCACATCTGCTTTGAAAAATCAGGTTTATTTTGAATGCAAACACTTCATTATATGCAGGAATGTGCAATACATTGAATGGACTGCATAATTATGTGTGTAATAATAATGTCTCACATTATTTCAGAATAAATACCCCAGTCATGGCCCCCTGCTGAATAGAGCATTTCAAGCAATATTTCAACCATATTTATTGATGTTATAAATTAGTAATAAACTCCTTAAACCAGAGCACAAAGACCCTCAAGTCTAAACATCACCTGCACACTAAATAGCCACCCTCTGGTTCCGGGATTGTCCATGTAGGAAGAAATGTTCTGTTTCACCTGTCCTTGTGATTGTCTCCACCCCTCCAGGTGTTGCTTATTATCCCCGGTGTATTTATCCCTGTGTTTCCTGTCTCTCTGTGCCTGTTCGTCTTGTTTGTCTAAGTCAACCAGCGTTTTTTCCGTTCTCCTGCTTTTTCTATTTCTCTTTTTTCTAGTCCTCCCGGTTTTGACCCTTACCTGTTTCTGGACTCTGTACCCGCCTGCCTGACCATTCTGCCTGCCTTGACCTCGAGCCTGCCTGCCACTCTGTACCTCCTGGAATCTGATCTGGTTTTGACCTTTTGCCTGTTCACAACCATTCTCCTGCCTACTCCTTTTTGGATTATTAAACATCTAAGACTCCAACCATCTGCCTCCTGTGTCGGGCAACGCCAGCATGGTGTGTGCAACGCCAGTGTTGTGGGTTTGATTCCCACGGGGGGCCAGTACAATTTTTTTTTAAATAAATAAATAAAATAAAAAATGCATGAAATGAAATGTACGCATTCACTACTGTAAGTCGCTCTGGATAAGAGCGTCTGCTAAATGACTAAAAATGTAAAAATTTTAATGTGTCTGCGTCTGCGTCTGGGTCTCGCCTTGAGTTATGATATGTTGAATCATCAGCCCCTCAAACCAAATCCCTTCATGCAACCAATTATTGATGTGATCAACTAGCATGTATTAACCTTTTTCATGAGCTGTTAGATCTGTGAATGAGACATGATGCTGGGCTCAAACATGACACATTTATGTAGAGACATACGCTACACACTATTATCATGAAGTATAATATCTGTTTTATCTTTCACATGGTGTCCCTCACCGGAATCCACCATAGAGGTTAAAACCAGTCCACTCCCTCACATCTGGCCCAGTCCAGGGTATTTCAGGCTGTGAAACTGTTCAACTGGTAGCTGTAAGAGTGAAACTGAGATTTGCATAGACAGGGCTGGGTGGTTCTGCTTGTCCCAGAATAGAGCAGCACTGTCACCAGATGTTCACTCTGTTCCCAGGGGGTTGGAGGTAGAGAAGACCAAGGGGGAAAATAATAGAGATTACACATTGTTGAAAACCATTGCTAAAACATCTAATATAATAAAATCACATTAGGAATTAAACATAAATACAGTGCATTCAGACCCCTTGAGTTATTCCACATCATATTACGTTACAGCCTTATTCTAAAATTGATTAAATGATTTCCCTCATCAATCTACACACAACACAGAGCTTCCTGCCATCCAAGACCTATATAATAGTCGGTGTCAGAGGAAAGCCCATAAAATTGTCAGAGACCCCAGTCATCCAAGTTATTGACTGTTTTCTCTGCTACCGCACGGCAAGCGGTACCAGAGCGTCAAGTCTAGGACCAAAAGGCTCTTCAACAGCTTCTACCCCCAAACCATTAGACTGCTGAACAATTCATAAAAATCGCCACCGGACAATTTACAGTGAGGGAAAAAAGTATTTGATCCCCTGCTGATTTTGTATGTTGCCCACTGACAAAGAAATGATCAGTCTATAATTTTAATGGTAGGTTTATTTGAACAGTGAGAGACAGAATAACAACAACAAAAACGCATGTCAAAAATGTTATAAAATGATTTGCGTTTTAATGAGGGTAATAAGTATTTGACCCCTCTGCAAAACATGACTTAGTACTTGGTGGCAAAACCCTTGTGGCAATCACAGAGGTCAAATGTTTCTTGTAGTTGGCCACCAGGTTTGCACACATCTCAGGAGGGATTTTGTCCCACTCCTCTTTGCAGATCTTCTCCAAGTCATTAAGGTTTCGAGGTTGACGTTTGGCAACTCGAACCTTCAGCTCCCTCCACAGATTTTCTATGGGATTAAGGTCTGGAGACTGGCTAGGCCACTCCAGTACCTTAATATGCTTCTTCTTGAGCCACTCCTTTGTTGCCTTGGACGTGTGTTTTGGGTCATTGTCATGCTGGAATACCCATCCACGACCCATTTTCAATGCCCTGGCTGAGGGAAGGAGGTTCTCACCCAAGATTTGACGGTACATGGCCCCGTCCATTGTCCCTTTGATGCGGTGAAGTTGTCCTGTCCCCTTAGCAGAAAAACACCCCCAAAGCATAATGTTTCCACCTCCATGTTTGACGGTGGGGATGGTGTTCTTGGGGTCATAGGCAGCATTCCTCCTCCTCCAAACACGGCGAGTTGAGTTGATGCCAAAGAGCTCCATTTTGGTCTCATCTGACCACAACACTTTCACCCAGTTGTCCTCTGAATCATTCAGATGTTCATTGGCAAACTTCAGACGGGCATGTATATGTGCTTTCTTGAGCAGGGGGACCTTGCGGGCGCTGCAGGATTTCAGTCCTTCACGGCGTAGTGTGTTACCAATTGTTTTCTTGGTGACTATGGTCCCAGCTGCCTTGAGATCATTGGCAAGATCCTCCCGTGTAGTTCTGGGGTGATTCCTCACCGTTCTGATGATCATTGCAACTCCATGAGGTGAGATCTTGCATGGAGCCCCAGGCCGAGGGATATTGACAGTTCTTTTGTGTTTCTTCCATTTGCGAATAATCGCACCAACTGTTGTCACCTTCTCACCAAGCTGCTTGGCGATGGTCTTGTAGCCCATTCCAGCCTTGTGTAGGTCTACAATCTTGTCCCTGACATCCTTGGAGAGCTCTTTGGTCTTGGCCATGGTGGAGAGTATGGAATCTGATTGATTGATTGCTTCTGTGGACAGGTGTCTTTTATACAGGTAACAAGCTGAGATTAGGAGCACTCCCTTTAAGAGTGTGCTCCTAATCTCAGCTCGTTACCTGTATAAAAGACACCTGGGAGCCAGAAATCTTTCTGATTGAGAGGGGGTCAAATACTTATTTCCCTCATTAAAATGCAAATAATTTTATAACATTGCGTTTTTCTGGATTTTTTGTTGTTGTTATTCTGTCTCTCACTGTTCACACAAACCTACCATTAAAATTATAAACTGATCATTTCTTTGTCAGTGGGCAAACGTACAAATCAGCAGGGGATCAAATACTTTTTTCCCCTCACTGTATACGCTACAATGCTGAAATGATAAAAGCTGATTAATCTAAATTAGAATGAAATGTGTGTCCACGTATGCTGATGATACAACCATATACGCATCAGCAAACACAGCTAATGAAGTCCCTGAAACCCTTAACAAAGAGATGCCGTCTGTTTTGGAATGGGTGGCCAGTAATAAACTGGTCCTGAACATCTCTAAAACTAAGAGCATTCTATTTGGTACAAATCATTCCTTAAGTGCTAGACCTCAGCTGAATCTGGTAATGAATGGTGTGGCAGTTGAACAAGTTGAGGAGACTAAATTACTTGGTGTTGCCTTAAATTGTAAACTGTCATGGTCAAAACATATAGATTCAATGGTTGCAAAGATAGGGAGAGGTCTAGCCATAATAAAGAGAAGCTCTGCTTTTTTGACACCACACTCCAAAAAGCAAGTTCTGCAGGCTCTAGTTTTGTCTAATCTTGATTATTGTCCAGTTGTGTGGTCCAGTGCGGCAAGGAAAGACCTAGTTAAGCTGCAACTGGCCCAGAACAGAGCGGCACGTTTGCTCTTAATTGTAATCAGAGGGCTAATATTAATACTATGCATGTCAGTCTCTCTTGGCTAAGAGTTGAGGAGAGACTGACTGCATCACTTTTTATTTTTATAAGAAACATTCATGTGTTGAAAATCCCAAATTGTTTGCATAGTCAATTTACACACAGCTCTGACACACACACTTATCCCACCAGATATGCCATCAGGGGTCTTTTCATAGTCATCAAATCCAGAACAAATTCAAAGAAAACGTATTATATATAGCCCTTATTGCATGAAACTTCCTTCCATCTCATATTGCTCAAACAAACAGCAAACCTGGTTTTGTCACGGTTGTCGTCGGTGAAGGAGGACCAAAACGCAGCAGGTATGTGCAGGTTCATCTTGATTTTTATTAACTATCAAAAATGAACGTACAAAAATAACCAAAAAAAACACGAACGATCAACAAAAACAAGGCGAAACACAGAACAATCACCCACCCATACCAAACACAAACACACCCTACTATATGGGACTCTCAATCAAAGGCAGATAGACAACACCTGCCTTCAACTGAGAGTCCTAACCCCAATTAACCAAACATAGACATACACTCACTAGACTCCACATAGAAATACCTAAACATAAACCAAAACCCGGAATTACTAAATCAAACACCCTTTTAACAAAACACACCACCCTGAACCACATAAAACAAATACCCTCTGCCACGTCCTGACCAAACTACAATACTAATTAACCCTTATACTGGCCAGGACGTGACAGTACCCCCCCCCTTAAAGGTGCTAACCCCGGAAGCACCTTAAAAACAAAAAAACAACAACCCCAAACAACAAAACAAATTTCCCCTCTACTAAAAGGGAGGGAAGGGAGGGTGGCTGCCGTCAACGACGGCACTGTGCTACACCCCCCCTCCCCAACCCACCTATATCAGGAGGTGGCTCCGGTTCTGGCCGTTCCGGGCAGTCGGGCCACTCTGGCAGTTCGGGGCAGTCTGGCCAGTCTGGCAGCTCGGGGCAGTCTGGGCAGTCTGGCAGCTCGGTGCAGTCTGGCAGCTCGGGGCAGTCTGGCAGCTCGGGACAGTCTGGCAGCTCGGGGCAGTCTGGGCAGTCTGGCAGCTCGGGGCAGTCTGGCAGCTCGGGGCAGTCTGGCAGCTCGGGGCAGTCTGGCAGCTCGGGACAGTCTGGCCACTCTGGCAGTTCGGGGCAGTCTGGCCAATCTGGCAGCTCGGGGCAGTCTGGGCAGTCTGGCAGCTCGGTGCAGTCTGGCAGCTCAGGGCAGTCTGGCAGCTCGGGAGTCTGGCAGCTCGGGACAGTCTGGGCAGTCTGGCAGCTCGGGGCAGTCTGGGCAGTCTGGCAGCTCGGGGCAGTCTGGCAGCTCGGGGCAGTCTGGCAGCTCGGGACAGTCTGGGCAGTCTGGCTGCTCGGGACAGTCTGGGCAGTCTGGCAGCTCGGGACAGTCTGGCAGCTCGGGACAGTCTGGGCAGTCCGGCAGCTCGGGGCAGTCTGGGCAGTCCGGCAGCTCGGGGCAGTCTGGGCACTCCGGCAGCTCGGGGCAGTCTGGCCACTCTGGCAGCTCGGGGCAGTCTGGCCACTCCGGCAGCTCGGGGCAGTCTGGCCACTCCGGCAGTTCGGGGCAGTCTGGGCAGTCCGGCAGCTCGGGACAGTCTGGGCAGTCCGGCAGCTCGGGACAGTCTGGGCAGTCCGGCAGCTCGGGACAGTCTGGGCAGTCCGGCAACTGGGGACAGTCTGGGCAGTCCGGCAACTGGGGACAGTCTGGGCAGTCCGGCAACTCGGGACAGTCTGGGCAGTCCGGCAACTCGGGACAGTCTGGGCAGTCCGGCAACTCGGGACAGTCTGGGCAGTCCGGCAACTCGGGACAGTCTGGGCAGTCAGGCAACTCGGGACAGTCTGGGCAGTCTGGCAACTCGGGACAGTCTGGGCAGTCTGGCAACTCGGGACAGTCTGGGCAGTCTGGCCACTCCGGCAGTTCAGGGCAGTCTGGCCACTCCGGCAGTTCAGGGCAGTCTGGCCACTCCGGCAGTTCAAGGCAGTCTGGCCACTCCGGCAGTTCAGCGCAGTCTGGCCACTCCGGCAGTTCAGCGCAGTCTGGCCACTCCGGCAGTTCAGCGCAGTCTGGCCACTCCGGCGACTGTTGACTGGCGGGGAGCTCCGACGACTGTTGACTGGCGGGCAGCTCCGACGACTGTTGACTGGCGGGCAGCTCCGACGACTGTTGACTGGCGGGCAGCCCCGACGACTGTTGACTGGCGGGCAGCCCCAACGACTGTTGACTGGCGGGCAGCCCCGACGACTGTTGACTGGCGGGCAGCCCCGACAACTGTTGACTGGCGGGCAGCCCCGACGACTGTTGACTGGCGTGCAGCTCCGACGACTGTTGACTGGCGTGCAGCTCCGACGACTGTTGACTGGCGTGCAGCTCCGACGACTGTTGACTGGCAGGCAGCTCCGACGAGTGTTGACTGGCAGGCAGCTCCGACGACTGTTGACTGGCAGGCAGCTCCGACGACTGTTGACTGGCGGGCAGCTCTGACGACTGTTGACTGGCGGTGCTGGGTTTACGCACTTGAAGGCTAGTGCGGGGAGCGGGAACAGGACGAGTCGGACTGGGTTGACGCACTTCCGGGTCCGCACGAGAGACAGGAGCTGGAAACCCAGGGCTATGGAGGCGCACAGCCGGTCTAGATCTTACCTCCTGCACAACCCGCCTTGGCTGGATGGAACTAGTAGCCCTGTACGAGCGGGGTGCTTGTACAGGGCAGACTGGGCTGTGCAGGGGCCTGATGGTAGCCGTGCGTAGAGCGGGAGTTGGGTAGCCTGGTCCTCGGAGGCGTACCGGCGACCAGATGCGCTGCGCAGGCATCCTCCTACCAGGCTGGATGCCCGCTCTAGCACGGCACCTGCGAGGGGCTGGAATAACTCGCACCGGACTGTGCGTGCGTATGGGTGAGATAGTGCGCTTCTCAGCGAAACATAGCGCTCTCCACCCCATACGCTCCTCCATATAACCACGGGTAGCTGGCTTCCGGCTCTTCCTACGCCTAGCCAAACTACCCGTGTGCCCCCCCAAAAAAAATTCTTGGGGGTGCCTCTCGTGCTTCTCCCTCAGCGCGTCTATGGCCTCGTACCACCGCCTCTCTGCCTTGGCTGCCTCAATTTCCCACTGCGGGCGACGATAATCCCAGCCTGATGCCAAGGTCCGGCCCCGTCCAGAATTTCCTCCCAGGTCCACTTCTCCCGCCAGTCCAACTCGAATTCCTTCTGCTCCTTCCTCTGCTGCTTGGTCCTTGAGTGGTGGGTGATTCTGTCACGGTTGTCGTCGGTGAAGGAGGACCAAAACGCAGCAGGTATGTGCAGGTTCATCTTGATTTTTATTAACTATCAAAAATGAACGTACAAAAATAACAAAAAAAAACACGAACGATCAACAAAAACAAGGCGAAACACAGAACAATCACCCACCCATACCAAACACAAACACACCCTACTATATGGGACTCTCAATCAAAGGCAGATAGACAACACCTGCCTTCAACTGAGAGTCCTAACCCCAATTAACCAAACATAGACATACACTCACTAGACTCCACATAGAAATACCTAAACATAAACCAAAACCCGGAATTACTAAATCAAACACCCTTTTAACAAAACACACCACCCTGAACCACATAAAACAAATACCCTCTGCCACGTCCTGACCAAACTACAATACTAATTAACCCTTATACTGGCCAGGACGTGACAGTACCCCCCCCCCTTAAAGGTGCTAACCCCGGAAGCACCTTAAAAACAAAAAAACAACAACCCCAAACAACAAAACAAATTTCCCCTCTACTAAAAGGGAGGGAAGGGAGGGTGGCTGCCGTCAACGACGGCACTGTGCTACACCCCCCCTCCCCAACCCACCTATATCAGGAGGTGGCTCCGGTTCTGGCCGTTCCGGGCAGTCGGGCCACTCTGGCAGTTCGGGGCAGTCTGGCCAGTCTGGCAGGTCGGGGCAGTCTGGGCAGTCTGGCAGCTCGGTGCAGTCTGGCAGCTCGGGGCAGTCTGGCAGCTCGGGACAGTCTGGCAGCTCGGGGCAGTCTGGGCAGTCTGGCAGCTCGGGGCAGTCTGGCAGCTCGGGGCAGTCTGGCAGCTCGGGGCAGTCTGGCAGCTCGGGACAGTCTGGCCACTCTGGCAGTTCGGGGCAGTCTGGCCAGTCTGGCAGCTCGGGGCAGTCTGGGCAGTCTGGCAGCTCGGTGCAGTCTGGCAGCTCGGGGCAGTCTGGCAGCTCGGGAGTCTGGCAGCTCGGGACAGTCTGGGCAGTCTGGCAGCTCGGGGCAGTCTGGGCAGTCTGGCAGCTCGGGGCAGTCTGGCAGCTCGGGGCAGTCTGGCAGCTCGGGACAGTCTGGGCAGTCTGGCTGCTCGGGACAGTCTGGGCAGTCTGGCAGCTCGGGACAGTCTGGGCAGTCTGGCAGCTCGGGACAGTCTGGGCAGTCCGGCAGCTCGGGGCAGTCTGGGCAGTCCGGCAGCTCGGGGCAGTCTGGGCACTCCGGCAGCTCGGGGCAGTCTGGGCAGTCCGGCAACTCGGGACAGTCTGGGCAGTCTGGCAACTCGGGACAGTCTGGGCAGTCTGGCAACTCGGGACAGTCTGGGCAGTCTGGCAACTCGGGACAGTCTGGGCAGTCTGGCCACTCCGGCAGTTCAGGGCAGTCTGGCCACTCCGGCAGTTCAGGGCAGTCTGGCCACTCCGGCAGTTCAAGGCAGTCTGGCCACTCCGGCAGTTCAGCGCAGTCTGGCCACTCCGGCAGTTCAGCGCAGTCTGGCCACTCCGGCAGTTCAGCGCAGTCTGGCCACTCCGGCGACTGTTGACTGGCGGGGAGCTCCGACGACTGTTGACTGGCGGGCAGCTCCGACGACTGTTGACTGGCGGGCAGCTCCGACGACTGTTGACTGGCGGGCAGCCCCGACGACTGTTGACTGGCGGGCAGCCCCAACGACTGTTGACTGGCGGGCAGCCCCGACGACTGTTGACTGGCGGGCAGCCCCGACAACTGTTGACTGGCGGGCAGCCCCGACGACTGTTGACTGGCGTGCAGCTCCGACGACTGTTGACTGGCGTGCAGCTCCGACGACTGTTGACTGGCGTGCAGCTCCGACGACTGTTGACTGGCAGGCAGCTCCGACGAGTGTTGACTGGCAGGCAGCTCCGACGACTGTTGACTGGCAGGCAGCTCCGACGACTGTTGACTGGCGGGCAGCTCTGACGACTGTTGACTGGCGGTGCTGGGTTTACGCACTTGAAGGCTAGTGCGGGGAGCGGGAACAGGACGAGTCGGACTGGGTTGACGCACTTCCGGGTCCGCACGAGAGACAGGAGCTGGAAACCCAGGGCTATGGAGGCGCACAGCCGGTCTAGATCTTACCTCCTGCACAACCCGCCTTGGCTGGATGGAACTAGTAGCCCTGTACGAGCGGGGTGCTTGTACAGGGCAGACTGGGCTGTGCAGGGGCCTGATGGTAGCCGTGCGTAGAGCGGGAGTTGGGTAGCCTGGTCCTCGGAGGCGTACCGGCGACCAGATGCGCTGCGCAGGCATCCTCCTACCAGGCTGGATGCCCGCTCTAGCACGGCACCTGCGAGGGGCTGGAATAACTCGCACCGGACTGTGCGTGCGTATGGGTGAGATAGTGCGCTTCTCAGCGAAACATAGCGCTCTCCACCCCATACGCTCCTCCATATAACCACGGGTAGCTGGCTTCCGGCTCTTCCTACGCCTAGCCAAACTACCCGTGTGCCCCCCCCAAAAAAATTCTTGGGGGTGCCTCTCGTGCTTCTCCCTCAGCGCGTCTATGGCCTCGTACCACCGCCTCTCTGCCTTGGCTGCCTCAATTTCCCACTGCGGGCGACGATAATCCCAGCCTGATGCCAAGGTCCGGCCCCGTCCAGAATTTCCTCCCAGGTCCACTTCTCCCGCCAGTCCAACTCGAATTCCTTCTGCTCCTTCCTCTGCTGCTTGGTCCTTGAGTGGTGGGTGATTCTGTCACGGTTGTCGTCGGTGAAGGAGGACCAAAACGCAGCAGGTATGTGCAGGTTCATTTTGATTTTTATTAACTATCAAAAATGAACGTACAAAAATAAAAATAAAAAACACGAACGATCAACAAAAACAGTCTGGTAAGGCACAAGGCGAAACACAGAACAATCACCCACCCATACCAAACACAAACACACCCTACTATATGGGACTCTCAATCAAAGGCAGATAGACAACACCTGCCTTCAACTGAGAGTCCCAACCCCAGTTAACCAAACATAGACATACACTCACTAGACTCCACATAGAAATACCTAAACATAAACCAAAACCCGGAATTACTAAATCAAACACCCTTTTAACAAAACACACCACCCTGAACCACATAAAACAAATACCCTCTGCCACGTCCTGACCAAACTACAATAGTAATTAACCCTTATACTGGCCAGGACGTGACAGGTTTAAAAAAACAGATAAAGCAACACCTCGCGGCAGAACGCCTCTCCCCTATTTGACCTAGATAGTTTGAGTGTATGATATGTAGGCTATGTGTGTCTTTTTAAAATGCATGTAGTTTTGTCCTTGAGCTGTTCTTGTCTAATGATGTTCTGTATTATGTCATTCGGTATTACTGTATGTTTCATGTTTTGAGTGGACCCGAGGAAGAGTAGCTGCTGCTTTTGCAACAGCTAAGGGGGATCCTAATAAAATACCAAATACCAATACTACTACTCCTACTACTCCTCCTCCTCTTCTCCTACTACTACTACCACTACTACTACTACTATGACCACAACAACTACTACTACTACAATTACTGCTACTACTACTATTACTACCACTGCTCCTACTACTACTACTACTACAACTACTACTCCAACTTTTACTACCACAACTACTAGTACTATTACTAGCGCGACAACAACTACTACAACAACTACTACTACTGCTACTACTACCCCTGCTGCTACTACTACAACTACTACTCCTACAACTACTACCATGACTACTATTACTATTACTAGCGCTACAACAACTGCTGCTACTACTACTACTACTACTACTACTACCACTACTATTACTACCACTGCTCCTACTGCTACTACTGTTATTACTACCACTGCTCCTAGTACTACTACTACAACTACTACTCCTACTATTACTACCAATACTGCTATTACTATTACTAGTGCTACAACAACTACTACTACAACTACTACTGCTACTACTACCATTACTACCACTGCTCCTACTACTACTACAACTCCTACTATTACTACCATGATTACTATTACTATTACTAGTGCTACAACAACTACTACTACAACTACTACTACTACTACTGCTACTACTACTATTGCTACCACTGCTCCTAGTACTACTAGTACTACTACCACTACTACTATTATTATTACTAGCGCGACACCAACTACTGCTGCTACTGCTACTACTACTACTACTACTACTACTACTACTGCTACTACCATTACTACTACTTCTCCTACTAGTACTACTTATACTACTACTACTACCATTACTACCACTGCTCCTACTACTACTACGACAAATCGTACTATTACTACCATGATTACTATTACTAGCGCTACAACAACTACTACTACTACTACTGCTACTACTACTATTACTACCACTGCTCCTAGTACTACTACTACAACTACTACTCCTACTATTACTACCACGACAACTATTACTATTACTAGCGCTACAACAACAACTACTACTACTACTACCACTACTACTGCTACCACAACTACTACTACTACAACTTATACTACTCCTACTATTACTACCACTACTACTATTATTATTACTAGCGCGACACCAACTACTGCTGCTGCTACTACTACTACTACTGCTACTACCATTACTACTACTTCTCCTACTATTACTACTTCTACTACTACTACTAATACTCTGTAACATTAGAAGAGGAGAGGGGAGAAAACACACTGGCCTTGTCTGAATACCCATACTACCGTACTAAATAGTATGTGAAACAATTGCATTTTATAGTATATGAATTTTCTAACATAGTACCTGAATGCGTCCGGTAATGCACGATTGTGTTGACCAGCCATTCGTTGATTTTGGTACAGCTCGTCAATTTATCTGATTATCAGCTGTTGCCAAACAGTGAGTGAATTCTACTTGATCAAACACCAAAATGAGTATGCAGTTTAAATGTGTCCACAGTTTCGGCCCCCCTCACATTCTCTGGAAGTCTATTCCAGAGGCTGTGGGTGTAATAACTAAAGGCTACCTCTTCATGCCTCTTGGTCCTAGGCTTTGGGATAGTCAAAAGGCCAGTACCAGAGGACCTGAAGGACCTACTGGGTACATAACTTAAAAGCATGTCTGACATGTATTGGGGTGCACAATCGTGGATTGATTTAAAAACTAATCTCAAAATGAATTTTCAAACTCAGACAGCCAGTGCAGAGACCTTAAAACCGGTGTAATGTGTGCTCTCCGTCTGGTCTTGGTCAATACCTGTGCTGTAGCATTCTGACTGTTTTGCAGTTGACCAATGGCTTTCTTTGATAGACAAAGCTATTTTGGTCACATTCCTAATGTGTGATTTGAAATTTAGTTCAGAATCTAAAATAAACCCTAGGTTTTTTACCTGGTGTTTTATCTTTATTGCCTGTGAATTAAAATGTGTGGCTAGATTCTCTCTCTGGGCGTTGGCTCCAACAATAAGTACCTCAGTCTTTATTTAGATGGAGGAAGTTGTGACCCATCCAAGTATTTAGATCACTAGTACAGTCTAATAATATATGCATGGAGCGAAAATCCTTGTGTATCGTCTGTGTAGGCAGTGAAAATCAATGCTGTGCTTTCTGATAACCCTGGCAAGGGGTAATGTAAATAAGCTGAAGCAGGAGACTGGCGTCATCAGAGCTCTGGAGATCTCCCCTTCAGATCAGAGTCAGTCAGCAGCATCACACAGTCCACACACATACTGCAGTTACTGACCCTGACCACTGGAGGGAGACAGAAAGCAGATACCATCTGGTCTAATAACACAGTGATTACAATCTACTCTATTTATAGGTGTCTATTATCACAAATATCAGTCCCCATTCATCACTTATATCAGAAACCATATCAGTGATTACATAGCTACTAGGTTTCTACATCACATTGGTCCGACTGTCCAGGAAGACTATTTACATATAAGACACTTTGCATTGGCAGCACATGCTTCAGTGGTCTGGGAGTGTTTATATCTCTGTGTTTAACACTTCATGACTGACAGCTGTCATTCATGACAACAGAACTCAAAACATCAACGACTTTGATCATGATTTTTCTGTGGATATTGATGTTCTTAAATCAAGGTAAGATTCGACAATTTGTTGGTCTAAAAAAAAATTCTTATTGAAATCTTTATTCTTAATTTTACCTCATATTTGACTCAAGAGAGACATGACCAAACGTTGACAACATGAACAACTGTTATTACATAAATAATGATGAGATCTTAAATGTATCTGTTTCAGAATCCAGAGCACAGGTCACTGTGACTCAGACTCCAGCAGTGAAAGCTGTTCTCCCAGGACAGACAGTCTCTCTGAACTGTAAAACCAGCAGTGATGTGAATGGCGCAGGAAGCTCTATTCCCCGTCTAGCCTGGTATCAACAGAAACCTGGAGGAGCTCCTAAACTCCTTATTTACTATGCTACAACACTTCAGTCTGGGACTCCATCTAGATTCAGTGGCAGTGGAACTCATAGTGACTTCACTCTGACCATCAGTGGAGTCCAGGCTGAAGATGCAGGAGATTACTACTGTCAGAGTGAACACTACATTAATAGTAAATATGTGTTCACACAGTGATACAGAGCTGTACAAAAACCTCCCTCAGTCAGACTGCACAGTGACTGTACTACTACAACTGGGACCTACTGCAGCTGCTGAGGGAGAAGACAGTGACATGGAACACTGATCAGTAGAGGAGGTCAACTTTGAAAATGGTTGAAAAGTATCATACAAACCACACGTTCTCCAACGTCGTCATTATCGTCTTCATCATCATCATCATCATCATGGCTGTAACTTGTTATGTTGGTCATGAACTGAAAGTGTATATAAAAGTTATTTGTAGTTTTGGAACACATTACCAGTCCATATGTAGAGTAAGATCTACTGATGTTAAATCAGCATCAGCCCCCCAAACCAAATCCCATCAGCCCCCCAAACCAAATCCCATCAGCCCCTAAACCAAAGCTTCACAACCAACCAACACTGCTGTGATCATCTAGCATGTATTAACAAGCTGTTAGATCTGTGAATAAGACATGATGCTGGGCTCAAACATGAGACACATTTATGTAGAGACATACACTACACACTATTATCATAAAGTGTATTCATTTTATCTTTCATTAATTACATGAATGCATATCTGTTATGTCTCCGTCCCTGAATCCACCATAAAGGTTAAAACCAGTCCAATCCCTCACATCTGGCCCAGTCCAGGGTATTTCAGGCAGTGAAACTGTTCAACTGCTAAACTGGTAGCTGTGGGAGTGAAACTGAGATTTACATAGACAGGGCTGGGTGGTTCTGCTTGTCCCAGAATAGAGCAGGACTGTCACCATCTTTAGAATGGAACATTAAAAATATACATGTTATGGAAAGAGACCGTTAAGCAGAGTGGGTCCTGAGAGAATCATTGGTATTGGTTCTATAGTATTACAGGATCATTCAATTGTAGAAATGATTGCAGAGTATTTGTTGTATCAGATGCCCTTTTAATTCTGTTTGAAAACATGAGTAGCTATTTGCTACAATGTTGAAATTATAAATGAAGCTGATTGATATCAATTAGTATGAAATGTGCTGCATATTCATGAGCTAGTGATGATTGGAATCTTCATTAAATTAACTATTGGGGTTATATCTCAATCAAAACAAGCTTTATTTGAACTTTATTTGAAGTCAAGAAGACATATACAACTTAATCTCAAAATAGTTCATTTAGCACACAGCACTACTGATATTATTCACTATTATGCTGTAACATTCAGCTCCAAAATACTAATGTTTCCAGAACTAGCACCATGTGGGGACTCTCTAGCCCCCTACAATGGCTTCTCCGGTCTCTAGACACTACAGGGATTTCACCGGAAGGCGGACGAATCATTGGTGTCATCATGGGCGACCCTGCAGGTGTACACCTCTCCCTCTTCCCAGCGGGCCTTGCTCAGGGTCAGGGTGCTGCTACGGCTATAGCGACCACTCTTCTCTTCTTCTGTGGTGGTCAGGACCCCCTCCTTCACCTTCGCCCCGTCCACCTCCCAGCTTACCATCGCCCCCTGGGGGGAGTAGCCACTCAGCAGGCAGGCCAGAGTGGCCGAGCCCCCAGAGAGCTGCTCAGAGGACGGGGGGAGCAGAAACACTGTGGGCCTGACAGAGAGACCAGCTGGAGAAGAGGAGAGATGGAAAAGCAGGGTCAGCTAGTACTATTGTATAATGGAATGTATTAGGAGAGGAGTGGAGAGAGGAGTGGAGGGCTAGGCTTAATGTGTCTGGCAAACAGCCCCTAAGTCTACAAAGACATGCGGAAATACCGTATATGAATTTTATTTTTATTTTTTTAATCGCACGTTATTATTGCCAGATAATCTTGGTGATATGTGAACAATTCTCTCACTTCGGTGACTCTGCCATTTACCAATCTACCAAGGTGTTCATAGAGATCTCTAAAAAGATACAGCCTGAAAGTATTTCCTCTGGAGAAGATCATAACGTTGTTACAGATGATTACTACTGTCGGAGTGAACACTACCCCAACAGTGTCTGGGGTTTCACACAGTGATATAGAGCCATACAAAAACATACCTCAGATTTCACAGTGACTTCACTAGTTGAGTATGACTGCAGGTTTATTTTTTTATTTCACCTTTGTAACTAGGCAAATCTGTGTAGAACAATTTCTTACAATGACAGCCTACCCCGGCCAAACCCTAACGCAGATGACACTGGGCTAATTGTGCACCGCCCTATGGGACTCCCAATCACGGCAAGTTGTGATACAGCCTGGAGTCGAACCAAGGTCTGTAGTGATGTCTCTAGCGCTGAGATGCAGTGCCTTAGACCTCTGCGCCACTCGGGAGATCCTAAACTCCTGAGTGGGAAGAGACGTGCTGAGTGGGAAGAGACAGTGGCCAAACTGGCCATGTCCGAATACTAGCATACTAAATAGTAATAGTTTTATACTATGTGAAATTTGGATAATAGTAGGCCTACTCCATATGCGTCATCTAATGCGATATTCCATTGACTCCCGTTATTCATTCATTTTGGTACAGCGCGTCAATTTATCTGATTATCAGCTGTTGCCAAACATGTGAGTCGGAAAAGAGTAGTGAAGTCTTCTAGATCAAATGCCGAAAATAGTGTAAGTATGTAGTAATAGTTTAAGTATGTAGTACGCTAGTATGGATATATTTATACACGGCCACTGACCTGGAACACTAACTGAACTAAAGTACACTGAACTAAATACAATATATGAGTGTACAAAACATTAGGAACACCTTTGTAATATGGAGTTGCACCCCTTTGTCCTTTAGAACAGCCTCAATTTGTCGGGGCATGGACTGTACAAGGTGTCGAAAACGTTCCACAGGGGCGCTGGCCCATTTTGACTCCAATGCACCCCACAGTTGTGTCATGTAGGCTGGATGTCCTTTGCGTGGTGGCCCATTCTTGATACACACGGGAAACTGTTGAGAGTGAAAAACCCAGCAGCGTTGCAGTTCTTGACACGAACCAATGCCCCGGCACCTACGATTATACCCTGTTCAGAGGAATGTCGTGGAAAATTGCAAGATTATGTTATAATGCTTGTATTGTATTATAATGGCTGTTTTATTTGACAGAATAGAGTATTCTGTTGACTATTGTGTGTGTTTTACGAAGGATGGGCCTCTACGAGATAGCACTGACAGAGGAGATTTACGATGTCTTTGGGTAATAAAGTCTAAAGAGCATTCCAGAGAACATGAGCTAATGGTTCTGTTCTATACCGTACCAGGGAGAGACGGTTCCAGTTTGGAGTAGGAGGACCAGACACTGGTCTATACAATGAAAACTGTTGACACAGCAGTGGCAGTCTGCTATGTTTTATAGATATCTTTCATACAAATCTTAACCTTGTGACCATTCTATGTATCTGTTGTTCGTCATGTACGTTGAGAGGGGTGTATCTTGGCTATAAAAGATCTTTGTACTTCTGTGTTGTCACTTTTCAATGGCGCATCATTGAAAGTCAAGTGCTATTGCAAAGCTCTTATTATTAAAGATGTAGTTTAAGTATAACTCTGACTGGTGTGTGAAGTGTGTAACTTTAGTAATGCAGAAATTAGCCACCACATTTGGCGACGGGGATGGGATGTGAATCTTCACTTGGTTACCGCTCCCGACGATCTGGGCAAATCGTGCACAAGGGATCCCTCAAACTTGGGATTTCGAGGAAACCACACTTCAGGAACGAAGCAGATTGACCCACCTTTGATCTGAGAGGCAGCAAGCCGAGTGGATAGCACATCTCAAACTTAGTTTTTTTTAGAAAGAGGTGAGCAAACCACACTTGAAGTTGAGTTTTTAGAAAAGCCTCTGTTACGTGAGCACTGAGTGTGTATTCCTTTGTGAGGGGGGCACCTTGGAGGCGTAAGCAGGGCCGAGTTAGAGGAGAGTAATCTGAGAGTTTGCGGACTCAAAGATACTCTGCCACTGGTCGTTGCGGGCGACCTAGAGCCGTCCTGACACTGAATTGATCACAGTGGGGATTGGTGCGGTCTGTGGGGGTGAGAGACCAGGGTGACTGTGTGTTCTGTGTGAAACATGGTACTTGGTGAAACCCTATTGGAAGAAGGACCTCGTTCTGAAAGTGTCTGTGTGACTGTCTAAGTGACCCTCAGAGGTGGTGAATTCCAATTATTTTAAATGTGCTAGCCAGGTATGCCCTGGGTTACTCTGTGTGAGTATTTTGTTTTGGGACCACTAGGACCACTAGGTAATCTCTGTGTGTGCGCGGTAGGTTGACTCTGTGTGGGTCACCTTTCAATTATGTTCTGATGTTCTGTGTGGACATCTGACCAGTTCTGTGTGAGCATCTGACCAATCCTGTGAGGGTGATCCTTAAAGTTCTGTGTGAGTGCCTAAGAATTTCTAACGTTTTATATGGATTCTGTGAGTATATGAAAATATGATCAATTGTATGTGTGTATAATCGATTACTAGAGATTTGATAAAGTAATGCTGAGAATATAATTAGATACAATTTAAACCACACATTCGTAGACGTACCTAGGTTTTTAGTTGGTATCTTTAATGGATAATTTGATAAAGATGAGGTTTTAAGCATTATTAAACTGTCTACAATGTCTGGGAAATTGTGCTCTAGAAACTGATTGGAGTGTGTCCACTTTTGGTTATCTTACCTTAACGATGTAACTATAAATGCATGTTGGATTATCTCCGTCTGGGTAAAACAGTTGAAATAAAACTCCCCTTAAGGTCTGAAACTGTTTTATTTTTTCCTCCCAGTATGAGAGGAGTTGCTGGATTTATTGAATAAACCGTTTTCCATAAAGTTAGAGCGAATTAAGATGGAATCTCGATGTCATTTATAATGTCGTACAAAGCCTAGGGTATCCATCAAACTAATTATCATTGCGTGATTAATGTGATGTAGTAAAGTAATTGAAATACGTTGCATGAGAAAACATAATCTACTTTTATTATAAGGCGCAAGATCTGTTTCCTAGTCTATGAATGTCGATTTTACTCGTTGACTGCTAATCTATTAATTTGGCATGTGAGAATCATTGCCGGAGTAACGCTTGTACCTTTAAATTAGGGTTATTTTCTGGGAATTGTCTTGGGAGTACATGCCTGATTTTACGACTACAGACAATTGTAAATTGGTTTATTTGCGGGGAGTCTTAGTCATTTAAATAGCATTGGTGGTTCAGTGGTAGAATTCTCACCTGCCACGCGGGAGGTCTGGGTTTGTTTCCCGGCCAATGAAATCTGGGTTTCTGATTGTAATTCAACTATTGATATGTTTTGCCTGGAAAGACACGGTCGCTAGTGTTTGTTTAATATACACTGCTCAAAAAAATAAAGGGAACACTAAAATAACACATCCTAGATCTGAATGAATGAAATAATCTTATTAAATACTTTTTTCTTTAAATAGTTGAATGTGCTGACAACAAAATCACACAAAAATAATCAATGGAAATCCAATTTATCAACCCATGGAGGTCTGGATTTGGAGTCACACTCAAAATTAAAGTGGAAAACCACACTACAGGCTCATCCAACAAGTCAAAAAGAGGCTCAGTAGTGTGTGTGGCCTCCACGTGCCTGTATGACCTCCCTACAACGCCTGGGCATGCTCCTGATGAGGTGGCGGATGGTCTCCTGAGGGATCTCCTCCCAGACCTGGACTAAAGCATCCGCCAACTCCTGGACAGTCTGTGGTGCAACGTGGCGTTGGTGGATGGAGCGAGACATGATGTCCCAGATGTGCTCAATTGGATTCAGGTCTGGGGAACGGGCGTGCCAGTCCATAGCATCAATGCCTTCCTCTTGCAGGAACTGCTGACACACTCCAGCCACATGAGGTCTACCATTGTCTTGCATTAGGAGGAACCCAGGGCCAACCGCACCAGCATATGGTCTCACAAGGGGTCTGAGGATCTCATCTCGGTACCTAATGGCAATCAGGCTACCTCTGGCGAGCACATGGAGGGCTGTGCAGCCCCCCAAAGAAATGCCACCCCACACCATGACTGACCCACCGCCAAACCGGTCATGCTGGAGGATGTTGCAGGCAGCAGAACGTTCTCCACGGCGTCTCCAGACTCGGTCACGTCTGTCACGTGCTCAGTGTGAACCTGCTTTCATCTGTGAAGAGCACAGGGCGCCAGTGGCGAATTTGCCAATCTTGGTGTTCTCTGGAAAATGCCAAACGCCCTGCACGGTGTTGGGCTGTAAGCACAAGCCCCACCTGTGGATGTCGGGCCCTCATACCACCCTCATGGAGTCTGTTTCTGACCGTTTGAGCAGACACATGCACATTTGTGGCCTGCTGGAGGTCATTTTGCAGGGCTCTGGCAGTGCTCCTCCTGCTCCTCCTTGCACAAAGGTGGAGGTAGCGGTCCTGCTGCTGGGTTGTTGCCCTCCTTATGGCCTCCTCCATGTCTCCTGATGTACTGGCCTGCCTCCTGGTAGCGCCTCCATGCTCTGGACACTACGCTGACAGACACAGCAAACCTTCTTGCCACAGCTCGCATTGATGTGCCATCCTGGATGAGCTGCACAACCTGAGCCACTTGTGTGGGTTGTAGACTCCGTCTCATGCTACCACTAGAGTGAACGCACCGCCAGCATTCAAAAGTGACCAAAAAATCAGCCAGGAAGCATAGGAACTGAGAAGTGGTCTGTGGTCACCACCTGCAGAACCACTCCTTTATTGGGGGTGTCTTGCTAATTGCCTATAATTTCCACCTGTTGTCTATTCCATTTGCACAACAGCATGTGAAATGTATTGTCAATCAGTGTTGCTTCCTAAGTGGATAGTTTGATTTCACAGAAGTGTGATTGACTTGGAGTTACATTGTGTTGTTTAAGTGTTCCCTTTATTTTTTTGAGCAGTATATAAACGTAACATTTTAATAGCTTGTTTGGTTCAAATTGAAAGACGAATTCATTCAACATAAATAGTTTTGATATAATTTTGATATAATTCGTTGTCTGTTGCCTAAATGGCCTGCTGAAATAACATATTGCGAATAGGAGTCGTATTTAAATAACTGAATCAAGGAAGAGACAGTTACCTAAATCTAATGAATTATAATAATAGCGGAGAGGTAATTGCGATAAAGTTGAGCCCACCGAAATGTGTTGTTTATTCTTATGGATTGACTGATGTATTTTATAAATTTGGCTCTTTACATGTTATTTTTAAAGTCTTGGACATTTCATAAGTGTGAAGCCAAAAGAGAAGAGAAAGTTGTAAAGTTTGGTTTTAATCTTACGAAAGAGGTAAGGCAGAACGTTGTTTGAGTAGGGGTTATATTTTTGCCTGCTGGTAAGGATTGGAGAGTTGGTTTTGTGCGCTGGGCTATGTTGGGCTATGTTTGGCTGTAAGGGATTCAGGTGTGAATAAGGAAACATTTTGTGATAGTTTCTGGTTATTGATTCTTGGTTTGAATGTTTAGGTAACACCAGTGAATTTGAACATGAAGTTAATGTTCTAACAATATTCTAACATTATAATCTGTTTCCATTACATGGAACAATGTCAGGTCAGTAAAGTGAATTGCAGGTTGAGTTAATTTTATTTTACAGGGACAGTGCACATTAATCACAGTTGTGTGTGTGTCTAATGGCAGGGTATTCCAGACATGGGAAGCTCTCACACTGAAAGCAGATTGATTAAAGGTGTTTTTCCTTAAGAGAACTATACAGTCATATCTCATGGCGGACCTTGTGGATCTGCTGCCATAAGGTTTGGGTTTTCTGTTTAACAAAAGTACTGAGTGGAGGGGGAGCCTGGACATTTAGAATCTTGAATACAAGATATGAGTCAGTGTATTGCACAAGATTTTTTTCCAACTTAGGAGTTTATGCTTTCTATAGCTATTGGGCTTCCTATCAAGCACTTTGAGAGCCTGTTTGACATACTGAATGGGTTTTAATGTTGTACAGCAAGCTTGGGCCAAACTAGTAAAGCAGTATGTTAGTATATAGTTTTGTTAACTCTGTAGTCAAACAATTTCATATGTTTTGGAAATTAGCTAGGTTGAATTGGTTATTTGAGTTCCCTTTTTCATTTGCTTTTTAAAGGAGAGGTTGGAATCAAGTATGGTGCCGTGGTACTTAAAATCAGATACCACCTGGAGCTTTTCCCCTGATACATAGACATCTGTCTTAGGGGCAACAGTTGTTTTCTTTGTGAGGAACATGCAGACTGTGTGTTTTTACATTTTTTATTGAGATGCAAAGATGAGTCTCTGAGCAACTTTGTCATCTTAACCATTACAGTAGTGAGTTCTTGTGTAGCTTGTTGTTTGTTATTTGCATGCATTTATCACTGTATCATCTGCAGACATTGGAACTTCAGACCCTGTACAGACAGAAGGTAGATCATTAATGTACGAGCTGAACAGTATTGACCTTTGGGGAATGAAAACATTGTATATTATGAGTGGAAAAAAGTTAGTTTTGATTCTTACGCTGATGAGACAGCACCAACTTTTGAAAGGTTTTAGATTTGTTAAACAACAGGTTTGTTTTTACAAAATTTATGCAACAGGTTGAAATGATTAGATTGCTGGAAAGGGGTTATGGGTTTGTTTATTGTTTACTGTTTATTGCTTATTTTAGGTGTTGATTTTACTTAATTAAACATTGTATTATCTGATGTGTTTGAGTAGGATTCTTTCTTCCGGGACGGATGGAAGTCAACTAAAGTATGTATGTTAAAGGAGACTGTCACGGGCGGATAGAACAGTTTAAGGGTGAGTCAAGCGCAGGAGACTGAGGTCCGTTGGAACAAACGTGATTTAATAAATCCAAGGGCAAAATCCATATAAGGCTGGGAGCACAACAGTCAAAAGACTAAACGAAGCTCCGCTCAAAAAGGCAGACGGGGCGCAGCCCGGCAACCCTAATGCCTATACAATAAGTCGTAACCCAAACAATATAACACCACACGTAACAAAGAACAATCCCGCACGAATCCTAACTAAACACAGAGAGACTAAATACCCCCCCACTAATGACAAACACGAAACAGGTGCAATCAAAAAACAGACATAACTAACAGACACTGAAACACAGATCGGTGGCAGCTAGTAGGCCGGCGATGACGACTGCCGAGCACCGACCGAGGAGAGGTGCCACCTTCTGTGGACGTTGTGACAGAGACATGGGAGAACATGTCTCAAACAACATTTTATTTAATGCCTGGGATTAAATATCACTGATTCCTTACGTTGAGAAATGTACTACATTTGCGACAGCATTTTTTACATTTAGTGGGGTAACAGGAACAATCCAAAGGAGAAAAAGCTATTACATATTTGTTGGACATTGGTCTAGCAATGATACCAGGATAAGTGTATCTAAGGGTAGTGCATGTTCAATTAAGCATACATATACATTGATGTAGATTAAAACTAATGATTTGAGGGAGTACGGTGGAATTATCATTATTATATGGTTTTGTTTGAAGTTAACTTTTGGGTTTCTGAATCGGTGTAGTATAATGAATGCTGACCAAGTGTTTGTGTTTCTTTCTCTGGGAAAATAAGTGTTTCATTGTCTCTCTTTGGAATGTTTCCTAGAGTCACGTTTATACACACATGGAATGTTCAAAGTTTTATTTTCTGATTTTTAATAAAAAATGTGTTCTTTTGATAAAGAAATGTTCTGGGAACCTGGGATACAACATGTAGAACATGTTTGATGGTTTTTCTTTCACTGAAATACTAGTATAAGACAATAGGGACTGATAGTACTGAAGTACTGAAGTACTAGTATAATGCAATAGGGACTGATAGTATTAAAGTACTAGTATAATTCAATATGGACTGATAGTCCTGGTTTATAAGTATAATCCAATAAAGAACACAGATAATAACGTTTTCATTTTGGACCAATGGTTTACAGTAAAAGGTATTTAAAACATGATAAAATAATGTGTATAATCTGTATCATAGTTAACAGTTGTAAATGTGGGTGCTAACCAGGAAGATGATTTACTTTTTTTATTATTCTGGAAAATACCAGAAGCTTATTTGCATAGTGATGATGCTCTGCATAGACAGCACATGCTTCAGTGGTCTGGGAGTGTTTATATCCCTGTGAGTTTAACACTTCATGACTGAGAGCTGTCCTTCATGACAACAGAACCCACAACAACCATGACTTTTATCACCATCCTCATCTGGACACTTTCTTTCTACATCAAGGGTAAAACATTATTTAATGAAAATTCAACAATGAGTAAACTGAAAGATTGTTTTATTAATTCCTGGTTATTAATTCCAATTGTTGGTGTTATCTATGTTGCAGAATCTAGAGGACAGATCACTGTGACTCAGACTCCTCCAGTGAAAGCTGTTCTCCCAGGACAGACAGTGTCTCTGAACTGTAAAACCAGCAGTGATGTGTATCCTAACTGTGGTTCATCTATGCCCTGTATGGCCTGGTACCAACAGAAACCTGGATCCATTCCCAAACTCCTTGTTTATCGAGGAAGTACTCTTAACTCTGGGACTCCATCTAGATTCAGTGGCAGTGGTTCTGGGAGTGACTTCACTCTGACCATCAGTGGAGTCCAGGCTGAAGATGCAGGAGATTACTACTGTCAGAGTCAACACTACCCCAACAGTGTCTGGGTGTTCACACAGTGATACAGAGCCGTACAAAAACCTCCCTCAGACAGACTGCACAGTGACTGTACTGCTACAGCTGGGACCTACTGCAGGTGCTGAGGGGAGGAGATGATCCAGTACAATGACACAGTGTGTAGTAGAGCTGAACAACAATAGAGTCAAACTAGAGCTATGTCTAGAAGACCTTAGATCATAACTGATCACAGTATGTTTCTCCTGACCATTAACTACATGTTGACTCTGTTGAGTAACTCAAGGAAAACCACCAACCAATCTGAATAGAGATGATGTGAAATGGTTAAAGCTGGAATCCATAGCGGTGAAACTTTCAAGTTCGTTTGCAACATTACAACAACAAAGACTTTACTTCAAACATCCAACACTGTTTTTTTCCCTTGGACATCATTGCATGAGTGATAGAACAGCAGAGTATGTTCAAAGATATTTGTTTACCACGATGCAGGATGGTCCTGGCCCCGTTTATAAAAACAAACAAAAACAATCACATATGAGCCTGGGGTGACTAGTGGCAGTTTCACCCTATGCGATCTCAGCTTTAAAACCCCTCAGGATTGTATTTTGAATAGCTAGAATTGGATCAACATGATTCAAACACATACAATAAAGCCCCTAAACATTACCAAGGCATCCTCCCTCACACCACTGTGGTAGTTCCAGAGAGCAGCAGGTGAAGCAGGAGACTGGAGACGTCAGAGCTCTGGAGATCTCCCCTTTAGATCTGAGTCAGTCAGCAGCATCACACAGTCCACACACAGACTGCAGTTACTGAGTCTGACCACTGGAGGGAGACAGTAAGCAGATACTATCTTGTCTAATAACACAGTAATAACAATACGTTCCGTTTGTAGATGTCTATAATCAATATATCAGTCCCCATTCAGCACCTATATCAGAAACCATTTCAGTCATTACATAGACATCATGTTTCTACATCACATCAGTCTGACTGTCCAGGAAGACTATTTACATATAAGACACTTTGCATTGGCAGCACATGCTTCAGTGGTCTGGTAGTGTTTATATCTCTGTGAGTTGAACACTTCATGACTGAGAGCTGTCCTTCATGACAACAGAACCCACAACAACCAGGACTTTTTTCACCATCTTCATCTGGACACTTTCCCTCTGCTTTCAAGGTTATATCGTTTACAGAAAATAACCTTGACAATATAATGTTATTATTTTATACAGTACTGGACAAATGAATTAACAATTTAATGCTAATTACAATACATCTCTGTTTCAGAGTCCAGAGGACAGATCACTGCGACTCAGTCTCCTGCAGTGAAAACTGTTTCAGTGGGTTACTCAGTCAGTCTCAGCTGTAAGACCAGCAGTGCTGTAATCATTTACGGACATAGACATAGGTTGGCCTGGTATCAACAGAAATGGAGAAACTCCTAGACTCCTTACATATTTCATTAGTACCCCTAACTCTGGGACTCCATCTAGATTCAGTGGTAGTGGATCTGGGAGTGACTTCACTCTGACCATCAGTGGAGTCCAGGCTGAAGATGCAGGAGATTACTACTGTCAGAGTGTACACCTTCACAATGATAAACATGTGTTCACACAGTGCTATAGAGACTTATAGAAACATCCCTCAAATTTCACAGTAACTGCACTAGTTGGGTATGACAGCAGGTGCTGAGGAAGAGACAGTGACCTGGAACACTGACTGATCTAAAATACACTGAGCTAAATATATCAGTGAAAGTTAATCTGTCAACTCATATACTGTCACCAAAGCATTCCTGAAGTGGTAACCCATATACTGTCACCAAAGCATTCCTGAAGTGGTAACTCATATACTGTCACCAAAGCATTCCTGAAGTGGTAACCCATATACTGTCACCAAAGCATTCCTGAAGTGGTAACACATCAGTGGCGGCACATACATTCTTATAAATGTCTAGGAATTATATTATCTATAGAAAGTCTTAAGCACCTTGATCATTTTCCCCTAGATCCTACAATGTTCACCCATTTCATAATTGATTATTCCACATCTGCTTTGAAAAATCCAATGCAAACATTTCATTATACGCAAGAATGTGCAATACATTGAATGGACTGCATAATTATGTGTGTAATAACAATGTCTCACATTGTTTCAGAATAAATACCCCAGTCATGTCCCCCTGCTGAATAGAGCATTTCAAGCAATATTTCAACCATATTTATTGATGTTATAAATTAGTAATAAACTCCATAAACCAGAGTACAAAGACCCTCAAGTCTAAACATCACCTGCACCCTAAATAGCCACCCTCTGGTTCCAGGATTGTCTATGTAGAAAGAAGTTAACTGGTCCCGTGTGGCTCAGTTGGTAGAGCATGGCGCTTGCAATGCAAGGTTTGTGGGTTCGATCCAATGGGGACCAGTATGGGAAATGTATGCACTCACTACTGTCAATTGTTCTGGAGAAGAGCATCTGCTAAATTACTAAAATGAATCTGCTGCCCTCTCTCTTCACAGATCCCAGCATCAAGCTGATCTGTTTGCATAGAGAGGACACTTTGCATTGGTAGCACATGCTTCAGTGGTCTAGGAGTGTTTATATCCCTGTGAGTTTAACACATCATTGCTGAGAGCTGTCCTTCATGACAACAGAACCCACAACAACCATGACTTTTATCACCATCTTCATCTGGACACTTTCCCTCTGCTTTCAAGGTTACCATTTTTTTGTTCTTCGTATTATAGAAAATGTCATTCAAGCAACATGAAAGAATCATATGTATGGCTTTAATATGTGTATTCAGAACTATTTATTTATTTAATAATTGTGTTTTTATTATATTTTTCAGAATCTAGAGGACAGTACACTGTGACTCAGACTCCTGCAGTGAAAGCTGTTCTTCCAGGACAGACAGTCTCTCTGAACTGTAAAACCAGCAGTAATGTGAATGGCGCAGGAAGCTCTTATCCCCGTCTAGCCTGGTATCAACAGAAACCTGGAGGAGCTCCTAAACTCCTTATTTACTATGCTACAACACTTCAGTCTGGGACTCCATCTAGATTCAGTGGTAGTGGAACTCATAGTGACTTCACTCTGACCATCAGTGGAGTCCAGGCTGAAGATGCAGGAGATTACTACTGTCAGAGTTTCCACTATCCTAATAGTAAATATGTGTTCACACAGTGATACAGAGCCGTACAAAAACCTCTCTCAGTCAGACTGTACAGTTACTGTACTGCTACAGCTGGGACCTACTGCAGGTGCTGAGGGGAGGAGATGATCCAGTACAATGACACAGTGTGTAGTAGAGCTGAACAACAATAGAGTCAAACTAGAGCTATGTCTAGAAGACCTTAGATCATAACTGATCACTAAATCTTTCACTTGATCATTAACTACATGTTGACTTTGTTGATAAATCAAGGAAAACTATCAACCAATCTGAATAGAGATCAAATCAAATTTTATTGGTCACATACATATGGTTAGCAGATTTTAATGCGAGTGCTTGTGCTTCTAGTTCGACCGTGCAGTAATATCTAACAAGTAAACTTTCACAACAACTAACTTATACATACAAGTGTAAAGGAATGAATAAGAATATGTACATAAAAATATATGGATGAGCGATGGCCGAACGGCATAGGCAAGATGCAGTAGATGGTATAGAGTACAGTATGTACATATGAGATGAGTAATGTAGGGTATGTAAACATTATATAAAGGGGCATTGTTTAAAGTGACTGGTGATACATTTATTACATCCAATTTTTCATTATTAAAGTGGCTAGAGACTTGAGTCAATATGTTGGCAGAAGCCACTCAATGTTAGTGATGGCTGTTCAACAGTCTGATGGTCTTGAAATTGAAGCTGTTTTTCAGTCTCTCGGTCCCAGCTTTGATGCACCTGTACTGACCTCGCCTTCTGGATGATAGCGGGGTGAACAGGCAGTGGCTCGGGTGGTTGTTGTCCTTGATAATCTTTTTGGCCTTCCTGTGACATCGAGTGGTGTAGGTGTCCTGGAGGGCAGGTAGTTTGCCCCCGGTGATGCGTTGTGCAGACCTCACTACCCTCTGGAGATCCTTACGGTTGTGGGCGGAGCAGTTGCAGTACCAGGCGGTGATACAGCCCGACAGGGTGCTCTCGATTGTGCATCTGTAAAAGTTTGTGTGTGTTTCCGGTGACAAGACAAATTTCTTCAGCCTCCTGAGGTTGAAGAGGCGCTGTTGCGCCTTTCCTTCACCATACTGTCTGTGTGGGTGGATCATTTCAGTCTGTCCGTGATGTGTACGCCGAGGAACTTAAAACTTTCCACCTTCTCCACTACTGTCCTGTCAATGTGGATAGGGGGGTGCTACCTCTGCTGTTTCCTGAAGTCCACAATCATCTCCTTTGTTTTGTTGAAGATACAATAATCAAAGCCCCTAAAGATTACCACTGTTTTGAATACACTCCTGGATAGAGAGTCGGGGTGCTGCTCCAGCTTAACAGGTCATCCTTTTCCAGGACTCCAGGACTAGCTTCCTGCTTGTTGGTGGTCTCGTTCACTTTCCAGCTCATGATCCAGTCTGAGGGGAAGCCCTTGTTGGCCAGGCACATCAGTGTGGTTGTTGTCTTACTGGAGGGGGGCAGGACGGTGAGGGTGGGGGAACTGTTACCAAGGAGAAACAACACATCAACTACATCAAAATAAAGCACTTGGAAATGACTTCTAAAACTGTATATGAATATAAAAGTTATATTGCTAAAATATGTGAAGAAAACAGTTACTTTATGTAAAGCAGATTACAAGAATAAAGTATACAAGCAGAAAACATACAGGTATGACGTGTTTAACTTAAACATTACTTTGTCATACAGATATGACACTCCTAGGACATTATGTTATACAATACATGCATGTTTTGTTCAATCAAGTTCATATTTATATCAAAAACAGCTTTTTACATTAGCCTGTGACGTTCAGAACTAGCATTCCCACCGAACACTTCCGGTGAATTTACTAAATTACTCACGATAAACGTTCACAAAAAACATAACAATTATTTTAAGAATTATAGATACAGAACTCCTTTATGCAATCGCGGTGTCAGATTTTAAAATAGCTTTTCGGTGAAAGCACATATTGCAATATTCTGAGTAGATAGCTCGCCATCACGGGCTAGCTATTTTGACACACACCAAGTTTGGTACTCACCAAACTCAGATTTACTATAAGAAAAATTGGATTACCTTTGCTGTTCTTCGTCAGAATGCACTCCCAGGACTTCTACTTCAATAACAAATGTTGGTTTGGTTCAAAATAATCCATAGTTATATCCAAATAGCGGCGTATTGTTCGTGCGTTCAAGACACTATCCGAAGGGTAACGAAGGGTGACGCGCCCAGCACGTTTCGTGACAAACAAATTCAAAATATTCCATTACCGTACTTCGAAGCATGTCAAACGCTGTTTAAAATCAATTTTTATGCGATTTATCTCGTAAAAAAGCGATAATATTCCGACCGGGAGTTGTTGTTTTCATTCAAAGACTGAAAATGAAAACATGGAGTCATCTCGTGCATGCACGCCTCAGTCTCATTGTTCTCAGATCGACCACTTACCAAATGCGCTACTGTTTTTCAGCCATGGCCTCCAAAGTCATCATTCAACGTTCTGGCGCCTTCTGAGAGCCTATGGGAGCGTTAGAAAATGTCACGTTACAGCAGAGATCCCCTGTTTTGGATAGAGATAACAAAGAAGGCCAAGACATGGTCAGAGAGGGCGCTTCCTGTTTGGAATCTTCTCAGGTTTTGGCCTGCCAAATGAGTTCTGTTATACTCACAGACACCATTCAAACAGTTTTAGAAACTTTGGAGTATTTTCTATTCAAAGCGAATAATTATATGCATATTCTAGTTTCTGGGCAGGAGTAATAATCAGATTAAATCGGGTACGTTTTTTATCCGGCCGTGAAAATACTGCCCCCTATCCATAAAAGGTTAAGTCAGAACCGTCCAGAGTAAAGATGCTAGTTGAGCGAGCGGGTGCGGACAGCAATCTTTTGAAGAGAATGCATTTAGTTTTACTTGCATTTAAGAGCAGTTGGAGGCCACGGAAGGAGTGTTGTATGGCACTGAAGCTTGATTGGAGGTTTGTTAACACAGTGTCCAAAGAAGGGCCAGATGTATACAGAATGGTGTCGTCTGCGTAGAGGTGGATCAGAGAATCACCAGCAGCAAGAGCGACATCATTGATATATACAGAGAAAAGAGTCGGCCCGAGAATTGAACCCTGTGGCACCCCAATAGAGACTGCCAGAGGTCAGGACAACAGGCCCTCCAATTTGACACGCTGAACTCTATCTGAGAAGTAGTTGGTGAACCAGGCGAGGCAATCATTTGAGAAACCAAGGCTATTGAGTCTGCCGATAAGAATGTGTTGATTGACAGAGTCGAAAGCCTTGGCCAGGTCGATGAAGACGGCTGCACAGTACTGTCTTTTATTGATGGTGGTTATGATATCGTTTAGGACCTTGAGCGTGGCTGAGGTGCACCCATGACCAGCTCGGAAACCAGATTGCATAGTGGGGAATGTTCGGTGGGATTCGAAATGGTCAGTGATCTGTTTGTTAACTTGGATTTCCAAGACTTAGAAAGGCAGGGCTGTAACAGTTTGGGTCTAGAGTGTCTCCTCCTTTGAAGAGGGGGATGACCGCGGCAGCTTTCCAACTTTAGGGATCTCAGACGATACAAAAGAGAGGTTGAACAGGAAAGTAATAGGGGTTGCAACAATTTCGGTGGATAATTTTAAAAAGAGAGGGTCCAGATTGTCTAGCCCAGCTGATATGTAGGGATCCAGATTTTGCAGCTCTTTCAGAACATCAGCTATATGGATTCGGGGTGGGGGGGCTTGAGCAAGTTGCTGCGGGGGGTGCAGAGCTGTTGGCCGGGGTAGGGGTAGCCAGCTGGAAACACGTCCAGCCATAGATTGAAATTCTCGTTTATCGTACATTTATCGGTGGTGACAGTGTTTCCTAGCCTCAGTGCAGTGGGCAGCTGGGAGGAGGTGCTCTTATTTTCCATGGACTTTACAGTGTTCCAAATCTTTTTGGAATTAGTGCTACAGGATGCACATTTCTGTTTGAAAAATCTTGCCTTTGTTAATCTAACTGACTGTGTATATTGGTTCCTGACTTCCCTGAAAAGTTGCATATCGCGGGGGATATCCGATGCTAATGCAATACGCCACAGGATGTTTTTGTGCTGGTCAAGGGCAGTCAAGTCTGGAGTGAACCAAGGGCTATATCTGTTCTTAGTTCTAAATTTTTTGAATGTGGCATGCTTATTTAAGATGGTGAGGAAAGTACTTTTAAATAACAACCAGACATCCTCTACTGACGGGATGAGGTCAATATCCTTCCAGGATACCCGGGCTAGGTCGATTAGAAAGGCTTGCTTGCTGAAGTGTGTTAGGGAGCGTTTGACAGTGATGAGGGGTGGTCGTTTGACCGCGGACCCACAACGGATGCAGGCAATGAGGCAGTGATCGCTGAGATCCTGGTAGAAAACACCAGAGCTGTATTTAGAGGGCAAGTTGGTCAGGACGATATCTATGAGGGTGCCCATGTTTACGGATTTAGGGTTGTACCTGGTAGGTATGTTAATCATATCCCAGTTTAGGTCACCTAACAGTATGAACTCTGAAGATAGATGGGAGGAAATCAATTCACATATGGTGCCCAGGGCACAGCTGGGGGCTGAGGGTGGTCTATAATAAGTGTCAACGGTGATAGACTTATTTCTGGAAAGCTGGATTTTTAAAAGTAGAAGATTGAACTGTTTGAGCACAGACCTGGATAGTATGACAGAGCTGTGCAGGCTATCTCTGCAGTAGATTGCAACTCCTCCCTTTTTGGCAGTTCTATCTTGACGGAAAATGTTGTAGTTGGGGATGGAAATATCTGAATTTTTGGTGGCATTCCTAATCCAGGATTCAGACATGGCTGGGACATCAGGGTTGGCGGATTGTGCTAAAGCAGTGAATAAAACAAACTTAGGGAGGAGGTTTCTGATGTTAACATGCATGAAACCAAGGCTTTTACAGTTAGAGAAGTCAACAAATGAGAGCGCCTGGGGAATAGGTGTAGTACTGGATGCTACAGGGCCTGGGTTAACCTCTACATCACCAGAGGAACAGAGGAGGAATCGGCTAAGGGTATGGCTAAAGGCTATAAGAACTGTTCGTCTAGTGCATTGGGAACGGAGAATAAAATGAGCAGATTTCTGGAAGTGGTAGAATAGATTCAGGGCATAATGTACAGATAAGGGTATGGTAGTATGTGAGTACAGTGGAGGTAAACCTAGGCATTGAGTGACGATGAGAGAGGTTGCATCTCTGGAGGCACCAAGCCAGGTTTGGTCTCCGCATGTGTGGGGGGTGGGTCAAAAGAGATATCTAAGGCATGTTGAGCGGGTCTGGGGGCTCTACAGTGAAATGAAACAATAAGAACTAACCGAAAGAGCAGTTGACAAGGCATATTGACATTAGAGAGAGGCATAAAGCAATCATAGGTGTTGATCGGGAGAGCTAAGACAACAACGGGTAAATTGTGATGAATGGGCAGAGAGGGTCAGTTAGGTACACCTGAGTTCGAGGCAGGGGCCGACAGATTAACAAAATGAGGTACCATGTTAGTAAACAGTCCAGCAGGCATCAGCTGTGTAGTTGGGTGATCATAGGGTCCAATGAGCAATAATAGGTGAGTCAGGGAGCCGTTCGGTAGTCGGTACTACGCTAGGCGAGCGGGAGACACGTCATTCAGAAAGCTAGCAGATCAGGGCTAGCAGATGGGTTTTCGGCGACATTGCAATGGAAAAGCCTGTTGAAACCACATTGGACGATTACGTCGGCAGACCAGTTTTGATGGATCGACGAGGCTCAGTGACGACAATAAAGAGTCTAGGCCAAATGGCAAAAGAGGTATTGTAGCCCAAGAGCTAGCTGGTATACTTCGTCGGCTAGCCGGTAGACGGCCCTAGTTTGAGGCTAGCTCAAGGCTAACTGGTGCTTGCTCCGGGACAGAGGCGTTAGCCAACAATTAGCTGTGGTAGAGAAAAGCAGTCCAATATGCTCTGGGTTGATATTGCGCTGTGCAGACTGGCAGGTATTGACCGAGCTAAAGCTGGCTGGTGTCCGAGCTAAAGGTGAAGACCACTAACAGTGACTAACAATGACTACTGTGGCTAGTGGCTAGTTGGCTGGCTAGCTTCTAATGGAGGTTCCAGTTATAAAGTATAAAAATAGCAGATCCGTACCACATTGGGCGAGGCTGGTTGCAGGACAGTATATTTAGATCGTAGATGGAAAGTGAGATTAAAATATTTACGAAAACCCCCCCGAAGAAACAGACTATTTACATGGGACAGCACTTTGTGACATCAGCTGATGTAAGAGGGGCTTTATAAATACATTTGATTGGTTGATTGCTTTTGAATTTCTTTGCCGATGGGAGAAATATATTTTACCCCTCCAGTCCTTTTTCCACACAACTTTATTTAAAATTGTTGAATGAGTTTCCTGTAAACAACAGATATTATATTCCTTCTCTTTTAGCCAGGTAAATACTGATCATCTTTTCTTATTATCTGCTAAGCCATTACAATTACAACTGGCTATACTTATTTCACCATTTACCATAATGAGACACACGTTTGAAATCTATTGATCATAACATATGTTTGTAAACTCACCATTAAAAAGTAGCATAGTGATTGAGTATCAGCTATCCCATGATATTTGCATTGCTACTAAGTAAACCTACAATTGTTCCCCACTATTCCACCCACTAAAACCCCTCCCCATCTTAAGTTGGGTTGTCATCCCAGTGACTATCAGACCACCCCCGTTCCCACGGGTCCCAGGACCCCCAAGCGACCGGGACCCATCCTTCGAAAAGAGCACACAGTGCCACCCACAGAACAGAAGCAGATCAATCGCCAAAAGCATTTCCATCGCCCTCACCTCGATTTGTATTATATATAGTTATTAAAAAATATATTAATATTAAAAATCCTGCTTATCTTAATTTCCATAATTAACAAATCATTTTCATTATAATGTAGGCAGTTCATGCTAAAGATTGTTAGCTGTAACCAGAATTGCCACTACAAAAATTACATTTTTGGCAAGAAATTATTATTTTAGCAAACAATTATTGTGATTCATCCTATATTGTCCCTAACATCTTTACTCCCTAGCAACAGTTGTGGGATACATACACACACACAAACACTCATACACACTCAACCCCTTTCCCCCACAAACAACCATAAACTCAGATGCTCAATAGTTGTTCCATCCCAGAGCCCAACTCAAGAAAGGACTTGATTTACGAATGCATATACAGTTGCAGATGTTTGAGAAGGCATGCAAAATTGAGCAAAAACTGGCAAAAATTGGGAGATTTGGTTAACCGCTGTCAAGTCCTAGGTGACTGAGATCAGATACACACCCTTCCCCTGAAACACACACGCAAGGGTCCCCCGTTGTGACCATTTTCCCAAGCATCTCTGTGCAGTCAGACCTTTGATTATTTTGTTCCACCAAGGCCACAATAATATGCCCCCTCTCTGAATGTTTGAGTGTGACCCCCTCCCCATGGGTTACTGCAGATAGTGTTGCCTGCACTGCCACTACCTAGGTGGGGGTACCCCACCGGAATCCCCACCGGCTAGGTACAAGGTCGTAAAGGTTCTCATTATCAGCTTTGAGAATTTCCTTGTATATTATGCTCTCCCATCAAGGGGCTTTGGCTTTGTAGGACCAACCCTGCCAAGCAGGCTCAGAATCTTGAGGAGGCGGTGTTGCTTTAGTAGGTCTCTGACCACATTCATCTTTCTGATTTGGCTGTGAATAGGGTACTTACAGCAGGCCCATAAAACAGATAAGGACTTTTCCTTAGTGTATGGGTTGCTCATTCCATCAGGATAGAACAATAAATAAATAAACAATATTATAATTTATTTTAAAATGTATATCTCATATCTGCACAAAATGGAAAGCTCTCTGGCACAACTGTAACGTGCGTCGTATAGAGGGGACCAAGGCGCGGCGTGTGCTCATGATTATTCTTTAATGAAAACTAAACACTTTTACAAAGAAACAAAACGACAGCCAACAGTTCTGTCAGGTTACATACACTAAACAGAAAACAACTACCCACAAAACACAATAGGAAAACCCCAACTTAAATATGATCTCCAATCAGAGGCAACGAGGACCAGCTGCCTCCAATTGGAGATCAACCCAAAAACCCAACATAGAAATAGAAAACCTAGAACTAAAACCTAGAAATAGAAAACATAGAAAAACACAAAACACCCCCTGTCACGCCCTGACCTACTCTACCATAGAAAATAACCTCTTACTATGGTCAGGACGTGACAACAACCTCTGCTCACAAACACACATGGGCTCTGGGATTTGCAACCTTTTTCCTTCTTCACTCACTTAACACTTTTCCAAACACAAAAAAACACACCCCACCTTCCATCACAATACATCTGCACATACCCACATCCTGTGCCTTCTATGTCCTCTGTTAGCTGTGTTTTATCTCTACCATGTTGATTGAGTGCTTTTGTGTTCCAGTTCCTTATATTTAAAAATCCATTATTTCGCTAATTATCCTTTCTTCTAATGCTGTCTTATCAATTTATGAAATACTATAAACAGAAAGTCTAAATACTATTTTCCAACATTCCCCCTATCTAGAATGGTATAGCGTAGTTGTAGTTTACATTTTTGTCATTTAGCAGACACTCTTATCCAGAGCGAATTACAGTAGTGAATGCATACATTTCCATACATATCATACATTTTTTTTCTGTGCTGGCCCCCCGTGGGAATCGAACCCACAACCCTGGTGTTGCAAACACCATGCTCTACCAACTGAGCTACAGGGAAGGCCCTGTTTATTTCTTTAACAATTGTTGTATTTTATTGCTTTTCTATATATTTTTTTTATTAAAATCCCTAACATGGCTAGTATTCGGAGTTGCATTATTTGACTCCTCTATGGGAATTTTGTAACATTTAGAATAGCCATGGAGTAGTCTTTGTGTCTCGGAACATTTGGTTATCAATATAAAGTTTATTGACTACGAGAGCCACACGTTTCCCTTTGAATCTATTCTCCTTGAAGACTGGGTACAGAACGTTGTGGCGTTCTGCAATTTCATTCATGCCTATTTTCATGCCAGCAAGTCTTTTACCCAGGCTTTTAACCGTTATTTTATCTTTAAAGAAAGCAAATTTGGCAATGACTAGGCGCTCATATCTCTGTCCTCTCTGTCTGAAACAGTGTACATTTCGAGTTGGATTTTGTCGACAGCTTCACGTGGGATCTGAAGCGCTGTAAGGAGGAACTCCCTCACTACACCTTCAGGAATTTCTCCTTCTTTCTCTTGGATACCAGTAAGTACCAGATTTTCTCTCATAGTTCCAGTCTGTATGTCAAGTAAGGCTTCTCTCAGAAAGATGTTCTCCTTTTTAAGTTCATTAATGTCCATTTCAATCTTATTGACTGTCCCTTTTAGCTTGTTTGTTTCTTTCTCCATTGTCACAGCTTTTTCTTCACTCATCTCGAGGCTCGCCTTCAACTCATTTATATCATTACTGGGTAGTTCAATTATGCCCAGTTTGTCATTTATCAATTTTAACAGATCAGTTTCCACCCTTACCATTCCCGGGGGTGAAAAGCTTAAATCGTCTGTGTTCATCGAGGAGTGGCATTTATTTTTGCATATTGGTTCTCCTTGTTTACCCTCTGTCATGTTTGGGTGTTGCTTGTTTTCCTAATATTTGTAGATACATTTCTCTAACCTTATGATTTGTTTTGTGTTGTTATCTAGATTGAAGGTTATTACCCACCAGTATGTGAAGTGCTAATATTGAGTCTAACTTATAGATATTGTATATTATAATACGTTTTTATCTTGAGGTGATTTGCAGTGCTGTGTTCAGTCCGCCATCTTGCCGCCTAGCAGTCATGTCTTTAGTAATATCCATCATATATGTAATCTATTACATGGTGGTTTATTCATTGTAAGAAAGTCCCCCTCCTTGAATCCACCATAGAGATTACAGTAAAACCTGTCCACCCACTCAAATCTGGCCCAGTCCAGGCAGTGAAACTGAAACTAGACTGGGAGCTGTGGGAGTGAAACAGATTTGCATAGACTGGGCTCGGTGGTTCTGCGTGTCCCAGAATAGAGCAGCACTGTCACCAGATGTTCGCCCTGTCCCCAGGGGCTTGGAGGTAGAGAAGACTATAACTCTACTCTCTATCTTGAAGTTGTGGCACTTGTAATATTAGTCTTTTTTATAATGTATTTAGCTTCTAATCACAGACTATAACACACGTCCAAGATACCGGTAGACTGTGTGATAGTTCTTATTTTATTTCTGTAAAGTCTGTCAATTTAAACAGGTCTGACACAGACTCAGTATCCTGATGAATACAGACAGTCATCAACTACTTCCATGGCAGAACCTCTTCTATTATATCATAGTATATTGTGATGGTATTAATTACTGGTCAGTGATGATGTTCAGTGAGAATGAAGTTTAGGCCTGACAGTTTTCAAAGACACCATGAATCAGGCTTACTGAATGCATTTATTTTTCCAAATATTCCAAATATATCTATGATCAAGTTAATTAATAGAAACAACACAAATATGTATTGCAAAAATACATCTTTATTTTAATCCATTATTACATAGTTGAAGCAGCAAACATGATAGTGAATAAAAGCAGATCACATCAAATCTAAAACGAACAAAATCGCAGTCTACAGAATGGATTGACACATGAACTCAAGCCAAGCCCCCTGTTAGTCTATACGAGTGTGATCACTAAATCAGAGAACGAAGCAAGTCAAAGCAGAGGAAGCAGCAATCTCTCTCCACAGGGGTGTGTGACTGGTGGGTCCTACCCAGAACAGTCAGCCTTCCTCAGGGTCTTGGTGACTGGAGTCTGGGAATTCTGCTGGGCTTCACAGGTCACCTCTCCTGCCTTGGTCCACTCCTGGGCAGTGAGAGTCAGGGTGCTGCTCCAGCTGTACAGACCGTCCTTCTCCAGGACTCCGGGATTCGCCTCCTCCCCCTTTCTGGTCCCATCCACTTTCCAGCTCATGGTCCAGTCTGAGGGGAAGCCCTTGTTGGCCAGACACGTCAGTGTGGCTGTTGTTGTACTGGACAGCTCCTCACTAGAGGGGGGCAGGACGGTGAGGGTGGGGACACTGTTACCTGGAACAAACAGAACACATCAAGTTATTAACTACATCAAGTACAACTTCAGTAAAGTACACATCAAAATAAAGTGAATTGGAAATGCCCTGTAAATATGAATGTAAAAGTTAGATTGTTTAGTGAGATTGTTTAGTAATATGATAAAGCAGATTTATAAACCGAACAAGTATTAAATAAGTAGAGTTACAAGTTATACGACGTCAGTTATACATGTCATACAGATATTATTTAGGAATGAATCTGATGAGAATGGCCAAGTCATATTCATAGTATTTGCAGAATTTGAGCCTAAATTATTTTTAATCACATATCAACCATGTTAGTTCATGACGTTGGTTACAAACATAACTGAGACCTTTTGTCTTCACACTAACAGTGAAGGCTACCATGAATTCAATGCAACAATAATGACTACTATATCCAATACTATTAAAAATTGTCGTACCAGAACTAAGAGTTACATTCTGCAATCATACAAATCAGACATAAATAAACCTACAATTTAACATTTTGATTCAATAAAATGTTACTTGAAAGAAGGCTCAGTCAAAAGCAATTAAAATATTTAGAAAATCTAAAATCGCAATATTTTCATAGAGACAGAGTGTAAGAATAATATACTTAAGTGTAATCAGAAAGAAATATCAAGAGATCTTGTTACTTACTTCCAACATCAAGTCTGGTGCCGCTACCAAAAGTGTACCACAGTGATACAATCCCTATTACTGCTGGTACAAAAACCTCCTGACCATTGGGCAAGCTGAATTTCTTTAGACTGTGGTTCAAATCATTGACTCTAATATGGTATGAATACTTGCCAAAGATGATTTTATCTTGTTCTTTTCAAATACAGTGTTTTTTGTTTTGTTTTCCTAAAGAATTTGCTGAAACTACTCTTTATTGAAAATTTCCTACAAGGTGCAGTATGTTTATTCATACAACTAATCTAAAATGTAGGCTAATCACTTTCATAGTTTAAAGACAGGTACAATTTAATTAGATGTGATAACATTCATATTCTAACTTGCCATATTATGTGTAGGCCTTGTATATTGTTTCCCAAAATCATGTAAAAAAAAAAGTAAGTAAAAAATTCTCAATATTGAGGCTAAAATTATTGAAATATTGAAACACAAGATCAAAAGGTGAATAAAACAGTTAATTTAGTTGTTTACTTCCAACATCTAGTCTGGTGCCGCTACCAAAAGTCCTCCACAGTGATACAATCCCTATTACTGCTGGTACAAAAACCTCTATGTTGTGATGCTGCAGCTGTTACAGTGAAGATCAGTCATATAGAATCATAATCAAAACTAATACACTTGACCATCTTCCAGGTAGAACAAACACTTCATATAAGCTGTTCTAGATAATACCGATGAATTGAATCTTAAATCCAGATATGAGTATTTTGTCCTTCCTCTGTGTATCAGGTTCTCCTAGTTTGTCGTTATAGTCCTGCATTAGATCAGTGTTGCTAGTATTCCTCCATATTGTCCATCTGAAAGACAACAGCAGCAGCAGTAGTGATAGTGATCCATGTTGTATATTCCTTTATTAAACATGTTGATCTCAGATTTAACAGTGGTGGTAAAGGACAGACAACACTAACAGAGGAATTCTACCAGCTTTAGTTTAGAGAAGTGTTCACTAACTGATTAGAGGAACTTACATCAGAGACCAAGCATGAGTGAACAGACAGTTCATTATATCTGATCATCATCAGAATAAAAATATAATGGTGATGTGACATAAAAGTGGCCATACATCAGTTACCTGAGTAAACAGTTACTGTTTGATGTTCTTAAAGGACAGCAGGTAGCTAGCGCATAGAGTGTTGGCCTAGTAACCAAAAGGTCGCTGTCACGTCCTGACCAGCAGAGGGCGTAATTGTATTCGTTTTGGTCAGGACGTGGCAGAGTTTTGTTTTTCTATGTTTAGTTGATTGAGGTTGGACTCCCAATTGAAGGCAGGTGTGTTGAGTTGCCTTTGATTGGGAGTCCTATATAGTAGTGTGTGTTTTTCTTTGGGGTTGTGGGTAATTGTTTCTTGTTTAGTGTGTTTGCACCTGACAGGACTGTTGGCTGTCAGTTTCCTTGTTTTGTTTGTTATAGTGTTCTTTCTAATTAAATTGAAAGATGAATACTAACTCCGCTGCATTTTGGTCCATTCCTGAAGACAGCCCTTACAGTCGCTAGTTCAAATCCCCAGGCTGTGTAACGGTTGTCGTCGGGAATAGAGGACCAAAACGCAGCAGGAATGTGGATGCTCATCTTGTATTTATTTTAAAATAAAGAGAACACCAAAATAACAAAATGAAGAACGCATGAACAACAAAACAGTCTTTGTCAGGCTCACACAGGCAAAACAGGAAACAATCTCCCACAAACACTTAACCAAACCCATACCCATATATAGGACTCTCAATCAGAGGCAACTAGAAAACACCTGCCTCCAATTGAGAGTCCAACCCCAATAAACTAGACAAAGAAATACAAAAGACTAGAGACCACATAGAAATACAAACCTAGAACATAACCCCAAAAACCCGGAAATAATAAATCAAACACCCTACTACATAAAACACCACCCCGAACCACATAAACAAAATACCCTCTGCCACATCCTGACCAAACTACAATAACAAATAACCCTTATACTGGTCAGAACGTGACAGGCTGACACAGTGAAAAATCTGTCGATGTGCCCTTTAGCTAGGCACTTAACCCTAATTTCTCCAGGGTCGTCATTAATAATGGCAGATGCTGGCCGTGACCACAGTAGTGGAGTGTATAATATACATGTGTGAAATAGGACAAATATAAGCACCCACCTAATTACTATTATTATAAAAGCAAGCTCATGCAGGACAAAACATATTCTAATGATGGGAGCCTACTTGGAAACTGAAATAGATTTGAAACAATAATTTGTATAATGCATCTGCCCCGCTGCTCTAAGAGTGTTTATAGCCCTGTCGATTTAACACTTCATGACTAAGAGCTGTCATTTATGACAACAGAATCCACAACAATCATGACTTTTATCACCATCTTCATCTGGACACTGGCCGTCTGCTTTCAAGGTTACACATTTCCAAATTTACTGTTGAAAATTAATGAAATCTACACAATTGAAATGTATATCTATGTTAATATTTCTATTCAGAACTATATGTAATATTTTTTTAATGTAATTTTTTTAATTATATTTTTCAGAATCCAGAGGACAGATTACTGTGACTCAGACTACTGTTGTGAAAGCTGTTCTCCCAGGACAGACAATCATTATTGACTGTAAAACCAGTATTGATGTGCTTGGTACTAACTACCTAGCCTGGTATCAACGAAACCTGGAGGAGCTCCTATACTCCTTATTTACTCTGCTACAACACTTCAGTCTGGGATTCCATCTAGATTCAGTGGTAGTGGAACTCATAGTGACTTCACTCTGACCATCAGTGGAGTCCAGGCTGAAGATGCAGGAGATTACTACTGTCAGAGTTTACACCTTCACAATGATAAACATGTGTTCACACAGTGCTATAGAGACATATAGAATTATCCCTCAGATTTCACAGTAACTGCACTAGTTGGGTATGACAGCAGGTGCTGAGGAAGAGACAGTGAACTGGAACACTGACTGAACTAAAATACACTGAGCTAAATATATCAGTGAAAGTTAAGCATTCCTGAAGTGGTAACTCATATACTGTCACCAAAGCATTCCTGAAGTGGTAACTCATATACTGTCACCAAAGCATTCCTGAAGTGGTAACTCATATACTGTCACCAAAGCATTCCTGAAGTGGTAACCCATATACTGTCACCAAAGCATTCCTGAAGTGGTAACTCATATACTATCACCAAAGCATTCCTGAAGTGGTAACACATCAGTGGCGACACATACATTCTTATAAATGTCTAGGAATTATATTATCTATAGAAAGTCTTAACCACCTTGATCATTTTCCCCTAGATCCTACAATGTTCACCCATTTCAGAATTGATTATTCCACATCTGCTTTGAAAAATCCAATGCAAACATTTCATTATATGCAAGAATGTGCAATACATTGAATGGACAGCATAATTATGTGTGTAATAATAATGTCTCACATTGTTTCAGAATAAATACCCCAGTCATGGCCCCCTGCTGAATAGAGCATTTCAAGCAATATTTCAACCATATTTATTGATGTTATAAATTAGTAATAAACTCCATAAACCAGAGTATAAAGACCCTCAAGTCTAAACATCACCTGCACCCTAAATAGCCACCCTCTGGTTCCAGGATTGTCTATGTAGAAAGAAGTTAACTGGTCCCGTGTGGCTCAGTTGGTAGAGCATGGCGCTTGCAATGCAAGGTTTGTTGGTTTGAGCCCATGGGGGACCAGTATGGGAAATGTATGCACTCACTACTGTAAATTGCTCTGGAGAAGAGTATCTGCTAAATTACTAAAATGAATCTGCTGCCCTCTCTCTTCACAGATCCCAGCATCAAGCTAATCTGTTTGCATAGAGGACACTTTGCATTGGCAGCACATGCTTCAGTGGTCTGGGAGTGTTTATATCCCTGTGAGTTTAACACATCAGGACTGAGAGCTGTCCTTCATGACAACAGAACCCACAACAACGATGACTTTTATCACCATCTTCATCTGGACACTTTCCCTCTGCTTTCAAGGTTACCATTTTTTTGTTCTTCGTATTATAGAAAATATCATTCAAGCTACATGGAAAATCATATATATGGCTTTAATATGTATATTCAGAACTATTTATGTATGTAATAATTGTGTTTTTATTATATTTTTCAGAATCTAGAGGACAGTACACTGTGACTCAGACACCTCCAGTGAAAGCTGTTCTCCCAGGACAGACAGTCTCTCTGAACTGTAAAACCAGCAGTGATGTGTATGGCGCAGGAGGCTCTTATCCTGAACTAGCCTGGTATCAACAGAAACCTGGAGGAGCTCCTAAACTCCTTATTTACTATGCTAAAACACTTCAGTCTGGGACTCCATCTAGATTCAGTGGTAGTGGAACTCATAGTGACTTCACTCTGACCATCAGTGGAGTCCGGGCTGAAGATGCAGGAAATTACTACTGTCAGAGTTACCACAGTGGCCCAGTGTTCACACAGTGATACAGAGCCGTACAAAAACCTCCCTCAGTCAGACTGCACAGTGACTGTACTGCTACAGCTGGGACCTACTGCAGGTGCTGAGGGGAAGAGATGGTCCAGTACAATGACACAGTGTGTAGTAGAGCTGAACAACAATAGAGTCAAACTAGAACTATGTCTAGAAGACCTTAGATCATAACTGATCACTAAATCTTTCACTTGATCATTAACTACATGTTGACTCTGTTGACTAACTCAAGGAAAACAATCAACCAATCTGAATAGAGATCAAATCAAATTTTATTGATCACATACCTCTGATCCACCACTACGCAGACGACACCATTCTGTATACTTCTGGCCCTTCTTTGGACACTGTGTTAACAACCCTCCAGACGAGCTTCAATGCCATACAACTCTCCTTCCGTGGCCTTCAACTGCTCTTAAATACAAGTAAAACTAAATGCATGCTCTTCAACCGATCGCTGCCTGCACCTGCCCGCCCATCAAGCATCACTACTCTGGACAGTTCTGACTTAGAATATGTGGACAACTACAAATACCTAGGTGTCTGGTTAGACTGTAAACTCTCCTTCCAGACTCACATCAAACATCTCCAATCCAAAGTTAGATCTAGAATTGGCTTTCTTTTTCGCAACAAAGCATCCTTCACTCATGCTGCCAAACATACCCTCGTAAAACTGACCATCCTACCGATCCTCGACTTCGGCGATGTCATTTACAAAATAGCCTCCAATACCCTACCCAATAAACTGGATGCAGTCTATCACAGTGCCATCCGTTTTGTCACCAAAGCCCCATATACAACCCACCACTGCGACCTGTACGCTCTTGTTGGCTGGCCCTCGCTGCATACTCGTCGCCAAACCCACTGGCTCCAGGTCATCTACAAGACCCTGCTAGGTAAAGTCCCCCCTTATCTCAGCTCACTGGTCACCACAGCAGCACCCACCTGTAGCACGCGCTCCAGCAGGTATATCTCTCTGGTCACCCCCAAAGCCAATTCCTCCTTTGGCCGTCTCTCCTTCCAGTTCTCTGCTGCCAGTGACTGGAACGAACTACAAAATCTTTGAAACTGGAAACACTTATCTCCCTCACTAGCTTTAAGCACCAGCTGTCAGAGCAGCTCACAGATCACTGCACCTGTACATAGCCCATCCATAATTTAGCCCAAACAACTACCTCTTCCCCTACTGTATTTATTTATTTATTTATTTTGCTCCTTTGCACGCCATTATTTATATTTCTACTTTGCACTTTCTTTCACTACACATCTACCATTCCAATGTTTTACTTGTTATATTGTATTTACTTTGCCACCATGGCCTTTTTGCCTTTACCTCCCTTATCTCACCTCATTTGCTCACATTGTATATAGACTTATTTTTCTACTGTATTATTGACTGTATGTTTGTTTTACTCCATGTGTAACTCTGTGTTGTTGTATGTGTCGAACTGCTTTGCTTTATCTTGGCCAGTTCGCAATTGTAAATGAGAACTTGTTCTCAACTTGCCTACCTGGTTAAATAAAGGTGAAATAAATAAATAAATAAATAAAAAATACACATGGTTAGCAGATTTTAATGCGAGCGTAGCAAAATGCTTGTGCTTCTAGTTCCGACCGTGCAGTAATAACTAACAAGTAAACTATACATTTCACAACAACTACGTTATACATACAAGTGTAAAGGAATGAATAAGAATATGTACATAAAAATATATGGATGAGCGATGGCCGAACGGCATAGGCAAGATGCAGTAGATGGTATAGAGTACAGTATGTACATATGAGATGAGTAATGTAGGGTATGTAAACATTATATAAAGTGGCATTGTTTAAAGTGACTGGTGATACATTTATAACATCCAATTTTTAATTATTAAAGTGGCTAGAGACTTGAGTCAATATGTTGGCAGCAGCCACTCAATGTTAGTGATGGCTGTTTAACAGTCTGACGGCCTTGAAACAGAAGCTGTTTTTCAGTCTCTCGGTCCCAGCTTTGATGCACCTGTACTGGCCTCGCCTTCTGGATGATAGCGATGTAAACAGGCAGTGGCTCGGGTGGTTGTTGTCCTTGATGATCTTTTTGGCCTTCCTGTAACGTCGGGTGATGTAGGTGTCCTGGAGGGCAGGTAGTTTGCCCCCGGTGATGCATTGTGCAGACCTCACTACCCTCTGGAGATCCTTACGGTTGTGGGCGGAGCAGTTGCAGTACCAGGCGGTGATACAGTCCGACAGGATGCTCTCGACTGTACATCTGTAAAAGTTGGTGAGTGTTTTCGGTGACAAGACAAATTCCTGAGGTTGAAGAGTCGCTGTTGCGCCTTTCTTCACCACGCTGTCTGTGTGGGTGGATCATTTCAGTTTGTCCGTGATGTGTATGTACGCTGAGGAACTTTAAACTTTCCACCTTCTCCACTACTGTCCCGTCGATGTGGATAGGGGGGTGCTCCCTCTGCTGTTTCCTGAAGTCCACAATCATCTCCTTTGTTTTGTTGACGGTACAATAATCAAAACTCCTAAAGATTACCACTGTTTTGAATACACTCCTGGATAGAGAGTCAGGGTGCTGCTCCAGCTGAACAGGCCGTCCTTTTCCAGGACTCAAGGACTAGCTTCCTGCTTCTTGGTGGTCCCGTCCACTTTCCAACTCATGATCCAGTCTGAGGGGGAAGCCCTTGTTGGCCAGGCACATCAGTGTGGTCGTTGTCTTACTGGACAGCTCCTCACTAGAGGGGGGCAGGACGGTCAGGGTGGGGGAAACTGTTACCAAAGAGAAACAACACATCAACTACAGTGGGGGAAAGAAGTATTTGATCCCCTGCTGATTTTGTACGTTTGCCCACTGACAAAGAAAAAATCAGTCTATAGTTTTAATGGTAGGTTTATTTGAACAGTGAGAGACAGAATAACAACAAAAATATCCAGAAAAACGCATGTCAGAATTTTTATAAATTGTTTTACATTTTAAGGAGGGAAATAAGTATTTCACCCCCTCTCAATCAGAAAAATGTCTGGCTCTCAGGTGCCTTTTATACAGGTAACGAGCTGAGATTAGGAGCACACTCTTATTAAAGGGAATGCTCCTAACCACAGCTTGTTACCTGTAAAATGACACCTGTCCACAGAAGCAATCAATCAATCAGATTCCAAACTCTCCACCATGGCCAAGACCAAAGAGCTCTCCAAGAATGTCAGGGACAAGATTGTAGACCTACACAAGGCTGAAATGGGCTACAAGACCATCGCCAAGCAGCTTGGTGAGAAGGTGACAACATTTGGTGCGATTATTCGCAAATGGAAGAAACACAAAAGAACTGTCAATATCCCTCGGCCTGGGGCTCCATGCAAGATCTCACCTCGTGGAGTTGCAATGATCATGAGAATGGTGAGGAATCAGCCAAGAACTACACGGGAGGATCTTGTCAATGAACTCAAGGCAGCTGGGACCGTAGTCACCAAGAAAACAATTGGTAACACACTACGCCGTGAAGGACTGAAATCCTGCAGTGCCCGCAAGGTCCCCCTGCTCAAGAATACATATACATGCCTGTCTGAAGTTTGCCAATGAACATCTGAATGACTCAGAGGACAACTAGTGAAAGTGTTGTGGTCAGATGAGACCAAAATGGAGCTCTTTGACATCAACTCAACTCGCTGTGTTTGGAGGAGGAGGAATGCTGCCTATGACCCCAATTACACCATCTCCACCTTCAAACATGGAGGTAGAAACATTATGCTTTGGGGGTGTTTTTCTGCTAAGGGGACAGGACAACTTCACCGCATCAAAGGGATGATGGACGGGGCCATGTACCGTCAAATCTTGGGTGAGAACCTCCTTCCCTCAGCCAGGGCATTGAAAATGGGTCGTGGATGGGTATTCCAGCACGACAATGTCCCAAAACACACAGCCAAGGCAACAAAGGAGTGGCTCAAGAAGAAGCACATTAAGGTCCTGGAGTTGCCTAGCCAGTCTCCAGACCTTAATCCCATAGAAAATCTGTGGAGGGAGCTGAAGGTTCGAGTTGCCAAACGTCAGCCTCGAAACCTTAATGACTTGGAGAAGATCTGCAAAGAGGAGTGGGACAAAATCCCTCCTGAGATGTGTGCAAACCTGGTGGTCAACTACAAGAAACGTCTGACCTCTGTGATTGCCAACAAGGGTTTTGCCACCAAGTACTAAGTCATGTTTTGCAGAGGGGTCAAATACTTATTTCCCTCATTAAAATGCAAATCATTTATAACATTTTTGACATGCGTTTTTCTGGATTTTTTTGTGGTTGTTCTGTGTCTCACTGTTCAAATAAACCTACTATTAAAATTATAGACTGATCATTTCTTTTTAAGTGGGGAAACGTACAAAATCAGCAGGAGATCAAATACTTTTTCCCCCCACTGTACATCAAAATTAAGCACTTTGGAAATGACTTCTAAAACTGCATATGAATATAAAAGTTATATTGCTAAAGGATGTGAAGAAAACAGTTACTTTATATAAAGCAGATTATAAGAATAAAGTATACAAGCAGAAAACATACATGTATGAAGTGTTTAACTTAAACATTACTTTGTCATACAGATATTTTTTTAGGAACATATCTGATCAGAATACTCAAATTTATAGTATTTTTTGAATCCAAGAGGTTTGATACAAACGTAACGGAGACCCTGTCACAAGTGTAGAGTGGAGTAGGCAGTCGCAGGTTTTGAACTACTGAATTTATTGAAGCACCATATTTAAAAAAGTGACAAAACCAAAAGTGCTAAATAATAAAGTACTCAGGAAATGGTAGGAGAGATTCCTCTCAGGAAAACAAACATTTACAATGACTGACAAAGACAAATGACAGAGGGAGTATATATACAGTGAAAGAGTGAGGATTGGAACCAGGTGTGTGTAATGATGACGAGACAAGTCCGGGGTTGATTAGTGAAGGGTGTTTGCAAGCAGCAGGTCGGCTACGCCGAAAGCCTGAGCTGGAGAGGAGGGGGAGCCAAAGCGAAGGCTGGTGTGACAAACACTTTTTTGGTTACTAGATGATTCCATATGTCTTATTTCAAAGTTTTCATGTCTTCACTATTAAAAAAGTTAAAAAGTAAAAAATAGTAAAAAAATGAAGCAAAACCCTGGAATGAGTAGGTGTGTCCAAACTTTTTACTGGTACATGTCCTGGTATATATAAATATATATATATACAAAAAAAATGTCTAAGTGCTAGAGTACAGAACCAAAATAACAAAAATTGTCACTGTCCAATGAATTATGGTGCTCACTGTATACAATGACAATGGGGGGGAAAGTATACAATGACAATGGGGGTGAAGTGCAGACTGTCAGCTTTAATTTTAGGGTATTTTCATACATATCGGATGAACCGTTTAGAAATGATAGAAGCTTTTGTACATAGTACCCCCCATTTTCGGGCATTACAAAACATTGGACAGTTTAACATAATGAGAATAAAGTAATCATTGTTAATATTTGGTCGCATATCCTTTGCATGCAAGGACTGCTTGAAGTCTGCGATGCATCTACATCACCAGACGCTGGTTATCATTTACATTTACATTTTTGTCATTTAGCAGACGCTCTTATCCAGAGCAACTTACAGTAGCGAATGCATACATTTCATGCATTTTTTAAATTTGATTTTGTACTAGCCCCCCGTGGGAATCAACCATGGCGTTGCACAACCATGGCGTTGCACACACCATGCTGGCGTTGCAAACACCATGCTCTATCAACTGAGCCACAGGGAAGACTGGTATCTTCCATGGTGATGCTCTGCCAGGCCTGTACTGCAGCCATCTTCAGCCTTCAGTCTCCTCTTCAGCATATAAAATGCATGTTCAATTGGATTCAGATCCAGTGATTGACTCTGCCAGTCAAGGATTTTCCACTGTTTGGCAATCAAAATCCCCTTCGTTGCTCTAGCAGTATGTTTAGGGTCATTGTCTTGTTGCTTTTTTATAACCTCCCAACCCTTTAGTAAACCCAGAAATCTCTTCGTTAGATATTCCTTCATATATACATTTTTGTTACCACCTTCAAATAATATTTATGCAGGAATCTCCTTGTGAATGATTTTGCCTAAGATTGTATCTCCCCGGCCTGGGCTTGAGTTTGGAGGCATTTGGTTTTATCTGAGCAGATAAAATATTTCTGTAGACTTCAGAATTCATTGTTCTACCTCTGTCTGCAGTCACATCATCGATGAAGACAAGTGAGCCTGTTCCACTGGCAGTCATACAGGCCCAAGCCATAACACCCGCTCCACCATATTTCACGGATGAGGTGGTATGCTTTGGATCATGGACATGTCTTTTTTTTCTCAACACTTTCCTCTTTCCATCACTCTGGTACATGTTAATCTTTGTCTCATCTGTCCACAATACTTTTTTACAGAAACCTTGGGGCTCTTTTAGGTGCTTTTTAGCAAACTGTAATCTCGCCTTTCTGTTCTTCAGGCTTATCAGTGGTTTGCATCTTGTAGTGTACCCTCTGTAGTCCTGCTGGTGTAGTCTTCTACGTATGGTAGACTTTGACACATCTACATCTGTATCCAGGAGAGTGTTTCTGATCTGTTGGGCTGTTGTCAGGGGGGTTTTCCTCACAATTGTTGGTCCCTCTCCTTGTTCGAGCAACGTTCGGCGGTCGACGTCACCGATATTCTAGCCATCGCCGATCCATTTTTCATTTTCTGTTGGTTCTGTCTTGTCTTCCATCGCACCTGGTTCCAATTCCATCAATTACATGTTGTGTATTTAACCCTCTGTTCCCCCCCATGTCCTTGTCCGTAATTGTTTGTTGTAGTGCTTGTGCACGGTATGCTGGTAGTGACTGGGTTTTGTTTGACCCATTTATTGTATTATTCTGTTGACGGTGGTTTATGGTTATTAAACATAACCGTTGTAAATCAGTTTCCGCTCTCCTGCGCCTGACTTCACTGCCGCCAGTAGCATCGCATTACAGAATTAGGGACCAATACTATGGAGTCAGCAGGAGCAGGTACCCCGGTTATAGGGGTGGAGGAGCGTGTCCAGGAGCACGCAGCAATGCTCCAACATCTTTGCACTGCCATGGACAGCTTTGTCCAGACAATGGACCGCTGGGAGAGACAGGGAGTTCATCCTGCGCCTCCACCAGCACAACCGGGGTCTCCACTGAGCGCCCCTCTTCATCCTGGTCCCATTGGGGTTCCTCTCTCCCTGCCCCAGGAATACGATGGGAAGGCTGTGAACTGCCAGGGGTTCCTTCTACAACTGAACCTACACCTGGCCACCGTCCACCTGGCTCCGTCGGGCCGTGAGAGGGTGTCCGCCCTCGTCACGTGCCTCACCGGGAAAGCCCTGGAGTGGGCCAATGCCGTGTGGAGAGAGGGAGACGCCGCGTTGGACCAGTTTGAGGAGTTCACCCGCCCGAGGGTAGAGTGGTGAAGGAGCGCCTCTTCGATCTGAGGCAGGAGACGAGGAGCGCCCAGCAGTTCACCCTGGAGTTTAGGACCCTGGCTGCCCGCGCAGGATGGAACGACAGGGCCCTGATCGACCATTACCGAGTTGGCCTGCAGAGACACCACCCTCACGTTTGACCAGCTGGTGGACCTGTTCATCCGGCTGGACAATTTCCTGGCTACCTGCGGACGTTCAGATCGGAGTCTGGTGGTTCCATCCCCCCACTCCCCCTCTCTGATACCTATGGAGCTGGGGGGGCGGTGCACAGGGAGACCGGAGGGGGTTCCAGCTCGTGCACCGTCTGTGGCCGCAGAGGTCACACTGCCGGTCGGTGCTGGGCTGGTTCCTCTAGGGATCGAGGCAGCAGGCAGGGCGCTTTGGCGTCACCCCAGGTGAGCCAGCACCATTCTCACCGAGAGCCCTCTGTTGCTCATATGTTTGTCTATGTCACAGTTTTCCTCGCATTCCCAGCATAAGGCGCTCGTCGATTCAGGCGCAGCTGGGAACTTTATAGATAGATCGTTCGCCCATAGATTAGGGATCCCCATTGTTCCTGTGGCTGTGCCCTTCCCCGTTCCCGCCTTAGATAGTCGACCATTAGGGTCAGGTTTGATCAGGGAGGCCACCGCTCCTCTGGGCATGGTGACGCAGGGCGGACACAAGGAGAGATTTAGTCTCATCCTTATTGACTCTCCTGCGTTTCCCGTGGTGCTAGGCCTACCCTGGTTAGTTTGTCATGACCCCACTGTTTCTTGGCCACAGAGGGCTCTCACGGGGTGGTCGCGGGAGTGCTCGGGGAGGTGTTTAGGGGTTTCCGTTGGTGCTACTACGGTGGAAAGTCCAGACCAGGTCTCCACCGTGAGCATTCCCCCTGAATATGCCGATTTGGCTCTCGCCATCGCTAAAAAGAAGGTGATTCAATTACCACCCCATCAACGGGGCGATTGTGCGATAAATCTCCTGGTAGACGCTGCACTTCCCAGGAGTCACGTGTATCCCCTCTCACAGGCGGAGACGGAGGCTATGGAAACATATGTCTCCGAATCCCTGTGTCAAGGGTACATTCGGTCCTCCACTTCACCCGTCTCCTCGAGTTTCTTTTTTGTAAACAAGAAGGAGGGAGGTCTGCGCCCGTGTATTGACTATCGGGGTCTGAACCAGGTATAGTTACCCGCTACCACTCATAGCCACAGGGATTGTGTCAATGCACAGGGCGCGCTTCTTCACTAAACTAGATCTCAGGAGCGCTTACAACCTGGTGCGTATCCGAGAGGGAGATGAGTGGAAGATGGCTTTCAGTACCACCTCAGGGCACTATGAGTAACTCGTCATGCCGTACGGGTTGATGAATGCGCCATCAGTCTTCCAAGCCTTTGTAGACAAGATTTTCAGGGACCTGCACAGGCAGGGTGAAGGGGTGTATATTGATGACATTCTGATATACTCCGCTACACCCGCTGAGCATGTGTCCCTGGTGCGCAGGGTGCTTGGTCGCCTGTTGGAGCATGACCTGTAAGTCAAGGCTGAGAAATGCTTGTTTTTCCAGCAATCCGTCTCCTTCCTAGGGTATCGCATTTCCACCTCAGGGATGGAGATGGAGAGTGACCGCATTTCAGCCGTGCGTAATTGGCCGACTCCCACCACAGTAAAGGAGGTGCAGCGGTTCTTAGGGTTTGCCAACTTCTACCGGAGGTTTATCCGAGGTTTTGGTGTCATTTCTGGTCACAACTTGCAGACTTGTTTACGTGCTGCTGTGCGTTTTGTTGCTAACCTTTCTTTGCTACCTGACAACTTTACCGTTTTTACTTTTTAATTATCGTTTATATTTTTTGTTTTTCCCTCACTCAACTTTTTTTTCAGTCAACTTTTTCACTCCGGATGCTTTATCTGGACATGGTTCATCAAGACCTCCAACAGTGGAAGCTAAGTAGTAACATTAACATGATGCCTTCTAATTGCAGTCGATGTACTCATAATATACAGGAGAACGATCGCCTTACGGTGAGGATAGCTGTGCTGCAAGCCCAGCTTCAGACGCAATCATTAGGCAAGGGTAATTTCAGTGTAGGAAAGGATGAAACAGCGTCTGTGCCACCAGTAAGTACAGATAGTAGTATAAATTCCACTTGCACAGTCCCCGCAGCCGGACAACTTTCTCATGGCTTCTGGAGGGAAATGCTGTAGGAATGCTCAACCGGTGTCGCTTATTCAGCCGACAGAAACTTTCAACCGGTCCTCCCCATTAAGCAGCGGGTCGGAGTCTAAGGCCGAGCCTTCTCTGGTCTCTACTCCTCCCGTTACGGGGTCTGAGATGCCAAAGGCTCCCACCATTAGCTCTGAAAAATTGAAAACCCTAGTCATTGGCGACTCCATTACCCGCAGTATTAGACTTAAAACGAATCATCCAGCGATCATACACTGTTTCCCAGGGGGCAGGGCTACCGACGTTAAGGCTAATCTGAAGATGATGCTGGCTAAAGCTAAAACTGGCCAGTGTAGAGAGTATAGGGATATTGTTATCCACGTCGGCACCAACGATGTTAGGATGAAACAGTCAGAGGTCACCAAGCGCAACATAGCTTCAGCGTGTAAATCAGCTACAAAGATGTGTCGGCATCGAGTAATTGTTTCTGGCCCCCTCCCAGTTTAGGGGAGTGATGAGCTCTACAGCAGAGTCTCACAACTCAATCGCTGGTTGAAAACTATTTTCTGCCCCTCCCAAAAGATAGAATTTGTAGATAATTGGCCCTCTTTCTGGGACTCACCCACAAACAGGACCAAGCCTGGCCTGTTGAGGAGTGACGGACTCCATCCTAACTGGAGGGGTGCTCTCATCTTATCTACGAACATAGACAGGGCTCTAACTCCCTTAGCTCCACAATGAAATAGGGTGCAGGCCAGGCAGCAGGCTGTTAGCCAGCCTGCCAGCTTAGTGGAGTCTGCCACTAGCACAGTCACTGTAGTCAGCTCAACTATCCCCATTGAGACCGTGTCTGTGCCTCGACCTAGGTTGGGCAAAACTAAACATGACGGTGTTCGCCTTAGCAATCTCACTAGAATAAGACCTCCTCCATTCATGCCATTATTGAAAGAGATCGTGATACCTCACATCTCAAAATAGGGCTACTTAATGCTAGATCCCTCACTTCCAAGGCAGTTAGAGTCAATGAACTAATCACTGATCATAATCTTGATGTGATTGGCCTGACTGAGACATGGCTTAAGCCTGATGAATTTACTGTGTTAAATGAGGCCTCACCTCCTGGTTACACTAGTGACCATATCCCCTGCGCATCTCACAAAGATGGAGGTGTTACTAACATTTACGATAGTAAATTTAAATTTACACAAAAAAAGGGTGTTTTCGTCTTTTGAGCTTCTAATCATGAAACCTATGCAGCCTACTCAATCACTTTTTATAGCTACTGTTTACAGTCCTCCTGTGCCATATACAGCGTTCCTCACTGAGTTCCCTGAATTCCTATCGGACCTTGTAGTCATAGCAGATAATATTCTAATTTTTGGTGACTTTAATATTCACATGGAAAAGTCCACAGACCCATTCCAAAAGGCTTTCGGAGCCATCATCGACTCAGTTGTTTTTGTCGAACATGTCTCCGGACTTACTCACTGCCACAGTCATACTCTGGACCTAGTTTTGTCCCATGGAATAAATGTTGTGGATCTTAATGTTTTTCCTCATAATCCTGGACTATCGGACCACCATTTTATTACGTTTGCAATCACAACAACTAATCTGCTCAGACCCCAACCAAGGAGCATCAAAAGTCGTGCTATAAATTCTCAGACAACCCAAAGATTCATTGATGCCCTTCCAGACTCCCTCTGCCTACCCAAGGATGTCAGAGTACAAAAATCAGTTAACCACCTAACTGAGGAACTCAATTTAACCTTGCGCATTACCCTAGATGCAGTTGCACCCCTAAAAACTAAAAACATTTGTCATGAGGAACTAGCTCCCTGGTATACAGAAAATACCCAACCTCTGAAGCACGCTTCCAGAAAATTGGAACGGAAATGGCGCCACACCAAACTGGAAGTCTTCCTACTAGCTTGGAAAGACAGTACCGTGCAGTATCGAAGAGCCCTCACAGCTGCTCGATCATCCTATTTTTCCAACTTAAATGAGGAAAATAAGAACAATCCGAAATTTATTTTTGATACTGTCGCAAATCTAACTAAAAAGCAGCATTCCCCAAGAGAGGATGGCTTTCACTTCAGCAGTAATAAATTCATGCACTTCTTTGAGGAAAAGATCAGGATCATTAGAAAGCAAAAAAATTCAACTTTTTAGGGAAGTTAGAAACCAATACACACAGGCAGATAGAAACGCCAAGGCTAGCTTTTTCAAACAGAAATTTGCTTCGTGCAACTCCAACTCTAAAAAGTTCTGGGACATTGTAAAGTCCATGGAGAATAAGAACACCTCCTCCCAACTGCCCACTGCACTGAGGATAGGAAACTCTGTCACCACCGATAAGCCCACTATAATTGAGAATTTCAATAAGCATTTTTCTACGGCTGGCCATGCTTTCCACCTAACTACCCCTACTGCATTCAACAGCACTGCACCCCCCACAGCTACTCGCCCAAGCCTCCCCCATTTCTCCTTCTCCCAAATCCATTCAGCTGATGTTCTGAAAGAGCTGCAAAATCTGGACCCCTACAAATCAGCTGGGCTTGACAATCTGGACCCTTTCTTTCTAAAATTATCTGCCGAAATTATTGCAACCCCTATTACTAGCCTGTTCAACCTCTCTTTCGTGTCGTCTGAGATTCCCATAGATTGGAAAGCAGCTGCTGTCATCCCCCTCTTCAAAGGAGGTGACACTCTTGACCCAAATTGCTACAGACCTATATCCATCCTACCCTGCCTTTCTAAGGTCTTCGAAAGCCAAGTCAACAAACAGATTACCGACTATTTCGAATCCCACCGCACCCTCTCCGCTATGCAATCTGGTTTCAGAGCTGGTCATGGGTGCACCTCAGCCACGCTCAAGGTCCTAAACGACATCGTAACCGCCATCGATAAGAAACAATACTGTGCTGCCGTATTCATTGACCTGGCCAAAGCTTTTGACTCTGTTAATCACCACATCCTCATCGGCAGACTTAGTAGCCTTGGTTTCTCAAACGATTGCGTCGCCTGGTTCACCAACTACTTCTCTGACAGAGTTCAGTGTGTCAAATCGGAGGGCCTACTGTCTGGACCTCTGGCAGTCTCTATGGGGGTACCACAGGGTTCAATTCTTGGGCCAACTCTTTTCTCTGTATACATAAATGATGTCGCTCTTGCTGCTGGTGAATCTCTGATCCACCTCTACGCAGACGACACCATTCTGTATACTTCTGGCCCTTCTTTGGACACTGTGTTAACAACCCTCCAGACGAGCTTCAATACCATTCAACTCTCCTTCCGTGGTCTCCAACTGCTCCTAAACACAAGTAAAACTAAATGCATGCTCTTCAACCGATCGCTGCCTGCACCTGCCCGCCCATCCAGCATAACTTCTCTGGACGGTTCAAACTTAGAATTTGTGGACAACTACAAATACCTAGGTGTCTGGTTAGACTGTAAACTCTCCTTCCAGACTCACATCAATCATCTACAATCCAAAGTGAAATCTAGAATTGGCTTCCTATTTCGCAACAAAGCATCCTTCACTCATGCTGCCAAACATACCCTCGTAAAACTGACCATCCTACCAATCCTCGACTTCGGCGATGTAATTTACAAAATAGCCTCCAATACCCTACTCAACAAGCTGGATGCAGTCTATCACAGTGCCATCCGTTTTGTCACCAAAGCCCCATATACAACCCACCACTGCGACCTGTATGCTCTCGTTGGCTGGCCTTCACTTCATAATCGTCGCCAAACACATTGGCTCCAGGTCATCTACAAGACCCTGCTAGGTAAAGTCCCCCCTTATCTCCGCTCACTGGTCACCATAGCAGCACCCACCTGTAGCACGCGCTCCAGCAGGTATATCTCTCTGGTCACCCCTAAAGCCAACTCCTCCTTTGGTCGTCTCTCCTTCCAGTTCTCTGCTGCCAATGACTGGAACGAACGACAAAAATCTCTGAAACTGGAAACACTTATCTCCCTCACTAGCTTTAAGCACCAGCTGTCAGAGCAGCTCACAGATCACTGCACCTGTACATAGCCCATCTATAATTTAGCCCAAACTACTACCTCTTCCCCTACTGTATTTATTTATTTTATTTATTTTGCTCCTTTTGCACCATATTATTTAGATTTGAACTTTGAACTTTCTTCAAACTACAAATCTACCATTCCAGTGTTTTTCTTGCTATACTTTATTTACTTTGCCACCATGGCATTTTTTTTGCCTTTACCTCCCTTATCTCACATCATTTGCTCACATTGTATATAGTCTTATTTTTTTCTACTGTATTTTTGACTGTATGTTGTTTACTCCATGTGTAACTCTGTGTTGTTGTATGTTGTCGAACCGCGTTTGCGTTATCTTGGCCAGGTCGCAATTGTAAATGAGAACTTGTTCTCAACTTGCCTACCTGGTTAAATAAAGGTGAAATAAATAAAAAATAAATAAAAATTACGGACTCCTCTTTAAATCTGCATATTCCTCCAAAACTCAGTTGTCCTGAGTCTGCACAACTCTGCCAGGACCAAGGATCAAGGGAGACACTCAAGTGTTTTAGTACTATATCTCTTGACACAATTATGAAAATAATCACGGCCTCTAAACCTTCAAGCTGCATACTGGACCGTATTCCAACTAAACTACTGAAAGAGCTGCTTCCTGTGCTTGGCCCTCCTATGTTAAACATAATAAACGGCTCTCTATCTACCGGATGTGTACCAAACTCACTAAAAGTGGAAGTAATAAAGCCTCTTTTGAAAAAGCCAAACCTTGACCCAGAAAATATAAAAAACTATCGGCCTATATCAAATCTCCCATTCCTCTCAACTTTTTTGGAAAAAGCTGTTGCGCAGCAACTCACAGCCTTCCTGAAGACATACAATGTATACGAAATGCTTCAGTCTGGTTTTAGACCCCATCATAGCACTGAGACTGCACTTGTGAAGGTGGTAAATTACCTTTCAATGGCGTCAGGCCGAGGTTCTGCATCTGTCCTCATGCTCCTAGATCTTAGTGCTGCTTTTGATACCATCGATCACCACATTCCTTTGGAGAGATTGGAAACCCAAATTGGTCTACATGGACAAGTTCTGGCCTGGTTTAGATCTTATCTGTCGGAAAGATATCAGTTTGTCTCTGTGAATGGTTTGTCCTCTGACAAATCAACTGCAAATTTTGTGGTTCCTCAAGGTTCCGTTTTAGGACCACTATTGTTTTCACTATATATTTTACCTCATGGGGATGTCATTCGAAAACATAATGTTAACTTTCACTGCTATGTGGATGACACACAGCTGTACATTTACATTACATTTACGTCATTTAGCAGTTGCTCTTATCCAGAGTGACTTACAGTAGTGAATGCATACATTTCATTTTCATTTCATACATTTTTTTTTCTTCGTACTTGGCCCCCCGTGGGAATCGAACCCACACCCCTGGTGTTGCAAACACCATGCTCTACCAACTGAGCTACGGGGAAGGCTATGAAACATGGTGAAGACCCAAAATTGCCCTCGCTGGAAGCCTGTGTTTCAGACATAAGGAAGTGGATGGCTGCAAACGTTCTACTTTTAAACTCGGACAAAACAGAGATGCTTGTTCTAGGTCCCAAGAAACAAAGAGCTCTTCTGTTGAATCTGACAATTAATCTTGATGGTTGTACAGTCGTCTCAAATAAAACTGTGAAGGACCTCGGTGTTACTCTGGACCCTGATCTCTCTTTTGAAGAACATATCAAGACTGTTTCAAGGACAGCTTGTTTCCATCTGCGTAACATTGCAAAGATCAGAAATGTTCTGTTTAATATTGATGCAGAAAAATTAATCCATGCTTTTGCTACTTCTAGGTTAGACTGCTGCAATGCTCTACTTTCCGGCTACCCGGATAAAGCACTAAATAAACTTCAGTTAGTGCTAAATATGGCTGCTAGAATCCTGACTAGAACCCAAAAATGTGAGCATATTATTCCAGTGCTAGTCTCTGGCTTCCTGTTAAGGCAAGGTCTGATTTCAAGGTTTTACTGCAAACCTACAAAGCATTACACGGGCTTGCTCCTACCTATCTTTCCAATTTGGTCCTGCCGTACATACCTACACGTACGCTACGGTCACAAGACGCAGGCCTCCTAATTGTCCCTAGAATTTCTAAGCAAACAGCTGGAGGCAGGGCTTTCCCCTATCGAGCACCATTTTTATGGAATGGTCTACCTACCCATGTGAGATACGCAGACTCGGTCTCAACCTTTAAGTCTTTATTGAAGACTTATCTCTTCAGTAGGTCCTATGATTGAGTGTAGTCTGGCCCAGGAGTGTGAAGGTGAACGGAAAGGCACTGAATTAACGAATCGCTCGTGCTGTCTCTGCCTAGCCGGTTCCCCTCTCTCCACTGGGATTCTCTGCCTCTAACCCTATTACAGGGGCCGAGTCACTGGCTTATTGGTGCTCTTCCATGCCGTCCCTAGGAGGGGTGCGTCACTTGAGTGGGTTGAGTCAGTGACGTGGTCTTCCTGTCTGGGTTTGCGCCCCCCCCTTGGGTTGTGCCGTGGCGGAGGTCTTTGTGGGCTATACTCGGCCTTGTCTCAGGATGGTAAGTTGGTGGTTGAAGGTATCCCTCTAGTGGTGTGGGGGCTGTGCTTTGGCAAAGTGGGTGGGGTTATATCCTGGGCACCCTCATAGGGGCAAAACAATAAATAACAATATGGGGATGAGGTAATTGGGTGGGCTATTTAAAAAATGGGCTGTGTACAGGTGCAGTGATTGGTAAGCTGCTCTGACAGCTGATGTTTAAAGTTAGTGAGGGAGATATAAGTCTCCAGCTTCAGTGATTTTTGCAATTCGTCCCAGTCATTGGCAGCAGAGACCTGGAAGGAGAGGCGGCCAAAGAGGTGTTGGCTTTGGGGATGACCAGTGGAATATACCTGCTGGAGGGTGTGCTATGGGTGGGTGTTGCTATGGTGACCAGTGAGCTGAGATATGGCGGGCTTTACCTAGCAAAGACTTATAGACGACCTGTTCTTAGTTCTACATTTGTTGAATGTGGCATGCTTATTTAAGATGGTGAGAAAAGTACTTTTAAAGAACAACCAGGCATCCTCTACTGACAGGATGAGGTCAATATCCTCCCAGGATACCCGGGCCAGGTCGATTAGAAAGGCCTGCTCGCTGAAGTGTTTTAGGGAGCGTTTGACAGTGATGAGGGGTGGTTGTTTGACCGCGGACCCACAACGGATGCAGGCAATGAGGCAGTGATCGCTGAGATGCTGGTTGAAGATAGCAGAGGTGTATTTAGAGGGCAAGTTGGTCAGGATGATATCTATGAGGGTGCCCATGTTTAAGGATTTAGGGATGTACCTGGTAGGTTCCTTGATAATTTGTCTGAGATTGAGGGCATCTAGCTTAGATTGTAGGACGGCTGGGTTGTTAAACATATCCCAGTTGAGGTCACCTAACAGTACAAACTCTGAAGATGGGAGGAAATCAATTCACATATGGTGCCCAGGGCACAGCTGGGGGCTGAGGGTGGTTTATAACAAGTGGCAACGGTGAGAGACTTATTTCTGGAAAGCTGGATTTTTAAAAGTAGAAGATTGAATTGTTTGGGCACAGACCTGGATAGTATGACAGAACTCTGCAGGCTATCTCTGCAGTAGATTGCAACTCCGCCCTTTTTGGCAGTTCTATCTTGACGGAAAATGTTGTAGTTGGGGATGGAAATATCAGAATTTTTGGTGGCATTCCTAATCCAGGATTCAGACACGGCTAGGACATCAAGGATGGCGGATTGTGCTAAAGCAGTGAATAAAACAAACTTAGGGAGGAGGTTTCTGATGTTAACATGCATGAATCCAAGGCTTTTACTGTTAGAGAAGTCAACAAATGAGAGCGCCTGGGGAATAGGTGTAGTCCTGGACACTACAGGACCTGGGTTAACCTCTACATCACCAGAGGAACAGAGGAGGAGTCAGTTAAGGGTATGGCTATAGGCTATAAGAACTGGTCGTCTAGTGCGTTGGGAATCGAGAATAAAAGGAGCAGATTTCTGGGCGTGGTAGAATAGATTCAGGGCATAATGTACAGATAAGGGTATGGTAGGATGGAGGTAAACCGTGTACAGTGGAGGTAAACCTAGACATTGAGTGACGATGAGAGAGATTGCATCTCTGGAGGCACCAGTTAAGCCAGAATCGGTCTCTGCATGTGTGGGGGGTGGGTCAAAAGAGATATCGAAGGCATGTTGAGCGGGACTGGGGGCTCTACAGTGAAATAAAACAATAAGACCTAACCGATACAGCAGTAGGCAAGGCATATTGACATTAGAGAGTGGCATAAAACAATCATAGGTGTTGATCAGGTAAGACAACAACGGGTAATTTGTGATGAATGGGCAGAGAGGTTCAGTTAGGTACACCTGAGTTCGAGGCAGGGGCCGACAGATTAATAAAATATGGTACCGTGTTAGTAAACAGTCCAGCAGGCATCAGCTGTGTAGTTGGGTGATCATAGGGTCCAATGAGCAGCAATAGGTGAGTCAGGGAGCCATTCGGTAGTCGCTACTACGCTAGGCGAGCGGGAGACACGGCGTTCAGAAAGCTAGCAGACCGGGGCTAGCAGATGGGTCTTCGGCGACATCGCAACGGAAAAGCCTGTTGAAGCCACATCGGACGATTACGTCGGCAGACCAGTTTTGATGGATCGACGAGGCTCAGTGACGACAATAAAGGGTCTAGGCCAAATGGCAAAAGAGGTATTGTAGCCCAAGAGTTAGCTGGTATACCTTGTCGGCTAGCCGGGAGACGGGTCTAGGTTGAGGCTAGCTCAAGGCTAACTGGTGCTTGCTCCGGGACAGAGGCGTTAGCCAACAATTAGCTGTGGTAGAGAAAAGCAGTCCGATATGCTCTGGGTTTATATTGCGCTGTGTAGACTGGCAGGTATTGTCCGAGCTAAGGCTGGCTGGTGTCCGAGCTAAAGGTGAAGACCGCTAGCAGTGGCTAACAATGACTACTAGCTAGTAGCTAGTTAGCTGGCTGGCTTCTAATGGAGGTTCCAGTTATAAAGTATAAAAATAGCAGATCCGTACCACATTGGCTGAGGCTGGTAGCAGGACAGTATATTTAGATCGTAGATGGAAAGCGAGATTAAAATATTTACGAAAAAAACCCCAAAGAAACAGACTATTTACATGGGAAAAGATAAACACACGTCCGACTGCTTCGCCATCTTAAGTGCATGAGGTGATAGTTTGTAGTGTGATTTCCTTCACGGTCCATAGAGGTATTTGAAACCGCATTATATTCTCCCACCATAATAATAGAGTCTTGTATTGGTTGTAGGGTTTATAAATTATTCTATACATTTTTAAAGAAGCGTGGATCATCATTATTTGGACCGTATAGGTTAATGTGCCATATCTGTTTATGGTCCAATAAAATATTTAAATTCATCCATCTACCTTGAGGATCTGTTTGGACAATTTGTACATTCGAATCAAAATTACTGTTAATTAATATCATCACGCCTATCATCACTCCGGGTTGGTGCCATCCCCCCCCCCCCCCCCCCCCCCCCCCCCCCCCCGGGTTCGTGCCGTGGGGGAGATCTTCGTCGGCTGTCTCAGGATAGTAAGTTGGCGGTTGAAGTTACCCCTCCAGTGGTGTGGGGGCTGTGCTTTGGCAAAGTGGGTTGGGTTATATCTTCCATGTTTGGCCCTGTCCGGGGGTATCGTCAGACGGGGCCACAGTGTCTCCCGACCCCTCATGTCTCAGCCTCCAGTATTTATGCTGCAAAAGTTTGTGTCGGGGGGCTAGGGTCAGTCTGTTATATCTGGACTATTTATCCTGTCTTATCCGGTGTCCTGTGTGAATTTAAGTATGCTCTCTCTAATTCTCTCTCTCTCTCTCTCTTTCTTTCCCTCACTTTCTCTCGAAGGACCTAAGCTTTAAGACCATGCCTCAGGACTACCTTCCTTACTGTCCCAAGTCCACCTGGTCGTGCTGCTGCTCCAGGTTCAACTGTTCTGCCTGCGGCTACGGAACCCTGACCTGCTCACCGGACATGCTACCCTGTCCCAGACCTGCTGATTCAACTCTCTAGAGACAGCATGTGCGGTAGAGATACTCTGAATGATTGGCCATGAAAAGCCACCTGACATTTATTCCTGAGGTGCTGACCTGTGATTATTATCTGACCATGCTGGTCATCTATGATCTTGGCCATGTTCTGTTATAATCTCTACCCGGCACAGCCAGAAGAGGACTGGCCACCCCTCATAGCCTGGTTCCTCTCTAGGTTTCTTCCTAGGTTTCGGCCTTTCTAGGGAATTTTTCCTAGCCATCGTGCTTCTACATCTGCATTGCTTGCTGTTTAGGGTTTCAGGCTGGGTTTCTGTACAGCACTTTGCCCCTGTGACAACAATTCCTAAATGTAGAGTATGAAATAATTTTTACATAACACATTTTTGCTATCGTTCTTTTTTAACATCCGTTATCAGACAGTGGCAACGTGGAACATGGTCTGTTGCCTGCTAAAGCCTGCAATGCAGTGAAGAAAACGATATGACAACAATAACGTCTAATGTAACAGGCCCCTCTAACAGTACACCTGGCCCCAGGTTGGCCCCCCCAGTTGAAATGGTCTAGAACCGCCACTGGCGACCGGGACCCATCCTTTGAAAAGAGCACACAGTGCCACCCACAGAACAGAAGCAGATCAACCGCCAAAAGCATTTCCATCGCCCTCACATCGATTTGATTTTATATTAATATTAATATTAAAAATCCTGCTTATCTTAATTTCCATAATTAACAAATCATTTTTGTAATAATGTAGGCAGTTCATGCTAAGAATTGTTACCTGTAACCAGGATTGTCATTACAAAAATTACATTTTCGTCAATAAATTATTATTTTAGCAAACAATTATTGTGATTCATCCTATATTGTCCCTAACATCTTTACTCCCTAGCAACAGTTGTGGGATACATACACACACACAAACACTCATACACACTCAACCCCTTTCCCCCAAAAACAACCATAAACTCAGATGCTCAATAGTTGTTCCATCCCAGAGCCCAACTCAAGAAAGGACTTGATTTACGAATGCATATACAGTTGCAGATGTTTGAGAAGGCATGCAAAATTGAGCAAAACTGGCAAAAATTGGGAGATTTGGTTAACCGCTGTCAAATCCTAGGTGACTGAGATCAGATACACACCCTTCCCCTGAAACACACACGCAAGGGTCCCCCGTTGTGACCATTTTCCCAAGCATCTCTGTGCAGTCAGACCTTTGATTATTTTGTTCCACCAAGGCCACAATAATATGCCCCCTCTCTGAATGTCTCAGTGTGACCCCCTCCCCATGGGTTACTGCAGATAGTGTTGCCTGCACTGCCACTACCTGGGTGGGGGCACCCCACCGGCTAGGTACAAGGTCGTAAAGGTTCTCATTATCAGCTTTGAGAATTTCCTTGTATATTATGCTCTCCCATCAAGCGGCTTTGGCTTTGTAGGACCAACGCTACCAGGCAGCCTTTAGTAGGTCTCTGACCACATTCATCTTTCTGATTTGGCTGCGAACAGGGTACTTACAGCAGGCCCGTAAAACAGATAAGGACTTCTCCTTAGTGTATGGGTTTCTCAGGTGGGTGTCCAGGGTATAGGGCTGGGGACCATTCCATCAGGACAGAACAATAAATAAATAAATATTATTAATTTTAAAATGTATATCTCATATCTGCACAAAATGGAAAGCTCTCTGGCACAAATGTAACGTGTGTCGTATAGAGGGGACCAAGGCGTGGCGTGTGGAGTGCTCATGATTATTCTTTAATGAAAACTAAACACTTTTACAAAGAAACAAAACGACAGCCAACAGTTCTGTCAGGTTACATACACTAAACAGAAAACAACTACCCACAAAACACAATAGGAAAACCCCAACTTAAATATGATCTCCAATCAGAGGCAACGAGGACCAGCTGCCTCCAATTGGAGATCAACCCAAAAACCCAACATAGAAATAGAAAATCTAGAACTAAAACATAGAAATAGAAAACATAGAAAAACACAAAACACCCCCTGTCACACCCTGACCTACTCTACCATAGAAAATAACCTCTTACTATGGTCAGGACGTGACAACAACCTCTGCTCACAAACACACATGGGCTCTGGGATTTGCAACCTTTTTCCTTCTTCACTCACTTAACACTTTTCCAAACACAAAAAAACACACCCCACCTTCCATCACAATACATCTGCACATACCCACATCCTGTGCCTTCTATGTCCTCTGTTAGCTGTGTTTTATCTCTACCATGTTGATTGAGTGCTTTTGTGTTCCAGTTCCTTATATTTAAAAATCCATTATTTCGCTAATTATCCTTTCTTCTAATGCTGTCTTATCAATTTATGAAATACTATAAACAGAAAGTCTAATACTATTTTCCAACATTCCCCCTATCTAGAATGGTATAGCGTAGTTGTAGTTTATTTCTTTAACAATTGTTGTATTTTATTGCTTTTCTATATATTTTTTTTATTAAAATCCCTAACATGGCTAGTATTCGGAGTTGCATTATTTGACTCCTCTATGGGAATTTTGTAACATTTAGAATAGCCATGGAGTAGTCTTTGTGTCTCGGAACATTTGGTTATCAATATACAGTTTATCGACTACGAGAGCTACACGTTTCCCTTTGAATCTATTCTCCTTGAAGACTGGGTACAGAACGTTGTGGCGTTCTGCAATTTCATTCATGCCTATTTTCATGCCAGCAAGTCTTTTACCCAGGCTTTTAACCGTTATTTTATCTTTAAAGAAAGCAAATTTGGCAATGACTGGGCGCTCATATCTCTGTCCTCTCTGTCTGAAACAGTGTACATTTCGAGTTGGATTTTGTCGACAGCTTCACGTGGGATCTGAAGCGCAAATGGAGGAACTCCCTCACTACACCTTCAGGAATTTCTCCTTCTTTCTCTTGGATACCAGTAAGTAACAGATTTTCTCTCATAGTTCCAGTCTGTATGTCAAGTAAGGCTTCTCTCAGAAAGATGTTCTCCTTTTTAAGTTCATTAATGTCCATTTCAATCTTATTGACTGTCCCTTTTAGCTTGTTTGTTTTTTCTCCATTGTCACAGCTTTTTCGTCACTCATCTCGAGCCTCGCCTTCAACTCATTTTTATCATTACTGGGTAGTTCAATTATGCCCAGTTTGTCATTTATCGATTTTAACAGATCAGTTTCCACCCTTACCATTCCCGGGGGTGAAAAGCTTAAATCGTCTGTGTTCATCGAGGAGTGGCGTTTATTTTTGGAGATTGGTTCTCCTTGTTTACCCTCCGTCATGTTTGGGTGTTGCTTGTTTTCCTAAAAATTTGTAGATACATTTCTCTAACCTTATGATTTGTTTTGTGTTGTTATCTAGATTGAAGGTTATTACCCACCAGTATGTGAAGTGCTAATATTGAGTCTAACTTATAGATATTGTATATTATATTAAGTTTTTATCTTGAGGTGATTTGCAGTGCTGTGTTCAGTCCGCCATCTTGCCGCCTAGCAGTCATGTCTATAGTAATATCCATCATATATGTAATCTATTACATGCTGGTTTATTCATTGTAAGAAAGTCCCCCTCCTTGAATCCACCATAGAGGTTACAGTAAAACCTGTCCACCCACTCAAATCTGGCCCAGTCCAGGCAGTGAAACTGAAACTAGACTGGGAGCTGTGGGAGTGAAACAGATTTGCATAGACTGGGCTCGGTGGTTCTGCTTGTCCCAGAATAGAGCAGCACTGTCACCAGATGTTCGCCCTGTCCCCAGGGGCTTGGAGGTAGAGAAGACTATAACTCTACTCTCTATCTTGAAGTAGTGGCACTTGTAATATTAGTCATTTTTATAATGTATTTAGCTTCTAATCACAGACTATAACACACGTCCAAGATACCGGTAGACTGTGTGATAGTTCTTATTTTATTGCTGTTAATTCTGTCAAGTTAAACAGGTCTGACACAGACTCAGTATCCTGATGAATACAGACAGTCATCAACTACTTCCATGGCAGAACCTCTTCTATTATATCATAGTATATTGTGATGGTATTAATTACTGGTCAGTGATGATGTTCAGTGAGAATGAAGTTTAGGCCTGACAGTTTTCAAAGACACCATGAATCAGGCTTACTGAATGCATTTATTTTTCCAAATATTCCAAATATATCTATGATCCAGTTAATTAATAGAAACAACACAAATATGTATTGCAAAAATACATCTTTATATTAATCCATTATTACATAGTTGAAGCATCAAAGCAAACATGATAGTGAATAAAAGCAGATCACATCAAATCTAAAATGAACAAAATCGCAGTCTACAGAATGGATTGACACATGAACTCAAGCCAAGCCCCCTGTTAGTCTATACGAGTGTGATCACTAAATCAGAGAACGAAGCAAGTCAAAGCAGAGGAAGCAGCAATCTCTCTCCACAGGGGTGTGTGACTGGTGGGTCCTACCCAGAACAGTCAGCCTTCCTCAGGGTCTTGGTGACTGGAGTCTGGGAATTCTGCTGGGCTTCACAGGTCACCTCTCCTGCCTTGGTCCACTCCTGAGCAGTGAGACTCAGGGTGCTGCTCCAGCTGTACAGACCGTCCTTCTCCAGGACCCCGGGATTGGCCTCCTCCCCCTTTCTGGTCCCATCCACTTTCCAGTTCATGGTCCAGTCTGAGGGGAAGCCCTTGTTGGCCAGACACGTCAGTGTGGCTGTTGCTGTACTGGACAGTTCCTCACTAGAGGGGGGCAGGACAGTGAGGGTGGGGGCACTGTTACCTGGAACAAACAGAACAACTCAACTTATTAACTACATCAAGTACAACTTCAGTAAAGTACACATCAAAATAAAGTGAATTGGAAATGCCCTGTAAATATGAATGTAAAAGTTAGATTGTTTAGTGAGATTGTTTAGTAATATGATAAAGCAGATTTATAAACCAAACAAGTATTAAATAAGTAGAGTTACAAGTTATACGACGTCAGTTATACATGTCATACAGATATTGTTTAGGAATGGATCTGATGAGAATGGCCTAGTCATATTCATAGTATTTGCAGAATTTGAGCCTAAATGATATTTAATCACATATCAACCATGTTAGTTCATGACGTTGGTTACAAACATAACTGAGACCTTTTGTCTTCACACTAACAGTGAAGGCTACCATGAACTCAATACAACAATAATGACTACTATATCCAATACTATTAAAAATTGTCATACCAGAACTAAGAGTTACATTCTGCAATCATACAAATCAGACATAAATAAACCTACAATTTAACATTTTGATTCAATAAAATGTTACTTGAAAGAAGGCTCAGTCAAAAGCAATTAAAATATTTAGAAAATCTAAAATCGCAATATTTTCATAGAGACAGAGTGTAAGAATAATATACTTAAGTGTAATCAGAAAGAAATATCAAGAGAGCTTGTTACTTACTTCCAACATCTAGTCTGGTGCCGCTACCAAAAGTGTACCACAGTGATACAATCCCTACTACTGCTGGTACAAAAACCTCCTGACCATTGGGCAAGCTGAATGTCCTTAGATTGTGGTTCAAATCATTGACTCTAATATGGTATGAATACTTGCCAAAGATGATTTTATCTTGTTCTTTTCAAATACAGTGTTTTTTGTTTTGTTTTCCTAAAGAATTTGCTGAAACTACTCTTTATTGAACATTTCCTACAAGGTGCAGTATGTTTATTCATACAACTAATCTAAAATGTAGGCTAATCACTTTCATAGTTTAAAGACAGGTCAAATTTAATTAGATGTGATAACATTCATATTCTAACTGGCCATATTATGTGTAGGCCTTGAATATTGTTTCCCAAAATCATGTAAAAAAAAAAGTAAGTAAAAAATCCTCAATATTGAGGCTAAAATTATTGAAATATTGAAACACAACATCAAAAGGTGAATAAAACAGTTAATTTAATTGTTTACTTACTTCCAACATCTAGTCTGGTGCCGCTACCAAAAGTCCACCACAGTGATACAATCCCTATTACTGCTGGTACAAAAACCTCTATGTTGTGATGCTGCAGCTGTTACAGTGAAGATCAGTCATACAGAATCATAATCAAAACTAATACACTTGACCATCTTCCAGGTAGAACAAACACTTCATATAAGCTGTTCTAGATAATACCGATGAATTGAATCTTAAATCCAGATATGAGTATTTTGTCCTTCCTCTGTGTATCAGGTTCTCCTAGTTTGTCGTTATAGTCCTGCATTAGATCAGTGTTGCTAGTATTCCTCCATATTGTCCATATGAAAGACAACAGCAGCAGCAGTAGTGATAGTGATCCATGTTGTATAATCCTTTATTAAACATGTTGATCTCAGATTTAACAGTGGTGGTAAAGTCACAGAGGACAGACAACACTACCAGAGGAATCCTACCAGCTTTAGTTTAGAGAAGTGTTCACTAACTGATTTTAGGAACTTACATCAGAGACCAAGCATGAGTGAACAGACAGTTCATTATATCTGATCATCATCAGAATAAAAATATAATGGTGATGTGACATAAAAGTGGCCATACATCAGTTACCTGAGTAAACAGTTACTGTTTGATGTTCTTAAAGGACAGCAGGTAGCTAGCGCATAGAGTGTTGGCCTAGTAACCAAAAGGTTGCTGTCACGTCCTGACCAGCAGAGGGCGTAATTGTATTCGTTTTGGTCAGGACGTGGCAGAGTTTTGTTTTTCTATGTTTAGTTGATTGAGGTTGGACTCCCAATTGAAGGCAGGTGTGTTGAGTTGCCTTTGATTGGGAGTCCTATATAGTAGTGTGTGTTTTTCTTTGGGGTTGTGGGTAATTGTTTCTTGTTTAGTGTGTTTGCACCTGACAGGACTGTTGGCTGTCAGTTTCCTTGTTTTGTTTGTTATAGTGTTCTTTCTAATTAAATTGAAAGATGAATACTAACTCCGCTGCATTTTGGTCCATTCCTGAAGACAGCCCTTACAGTCGCTAGTTCAAATCCCCAGGCTGTGTAATGGTTGTCATCGGGAATAGAGGACCAAAACGCAGCAGGAATGTGGATGCTCATCTTGTATTTATTTTAAAATAAAGAGAACACCAAAATAACAAAATGAAGAACGCATGAACAACAAAACAGTCTTGTCAGGCTCACACAGGCAAAACAAGAAACAATCTCCCACAAACACTTAACCAAACACATACCCATATATAGGACTCTCAATCAGAGGCAACTAGAAAACAACTGCCTCCAATTGAGAGTCCAACCCCAATAAACTAGACAAAGAAATACAAAAGACTAGAGACCACATAGAAATACAAACCTAGAACATAACCCCAAAAACCCGGAAATAATAAATCAAACACCCTACTACATAAAACACCACCCCGAACCACATAAACAAAATACCCTCTGCCACATCCTGACAAAACTACAATAACAAATAACCCTTATACTGGTCAGGACGTGACAGGCTGACACAGTGAAACATCTGTCGATGTGCCCTTTAGCTAGGCACTTAACCCTAATTTCTCCAGGGTCGTCATTAATAATGGCAGATGCTGGCCGTGACCACAGTAGTGGAGTGTATAATATACATGTGTGAAATAGGACAAATATAAGCACCCACCTAATTACTATTATTATAAAAGCAAGCTCATGCAGGACAAAACATATTGTAATGATGGGAGCCTTCTTGGAAACTGAAATAGATTTGAAACAATAATTTGCATAATGCATCTGCCCCGCTGCTCTAAGAGTGTTTATAGCCCTGTCGATTTAGCACTTCATGACTGAGAGCTGTCATTTATGACAACAGAATCCACAACAATCATGACTTTTATCACCCTCTTCATCTGGACACTGGCCGTCTGCTTTCAAGGTTACACATTTCCAAATTTACTGTTGAAAATTAATGAAATCTACACAATTGAAATGTATATCTATGTTAATATTTCTATTCAGAACTATATGTAATATTTTTTTAATGTAATTTTTAAATTATATTTTTCAGAATCCAGAGGACAGATTACTGTGACTCAGACTCCTGTTGTGAAAGCTGTTCTCCCAGGACAGACAGTCATTATTGACTGTAAAACCAGCATTGATGTGCTTGGTACTAACTACCTAGCCTGGTATCAACAGAAACCTGGAGGAGCTCCTAAACTCCTTATTTACTATGCTACAACACTTCAGTCTGGGACTCCATCTAGATTCAGTGGTAGTGGAACTCATAGTGACTTCACTCTGACCATCAGTGGAGTCCAGGCTGAAGATGCAGGAGATTACTACTGTCAGAGTTTACACTACCCCAACAGTGGCTGGGTGTTCACACAGTGATACAGAGCCGTACAAAAACCTCCCTCAGTCAGACTGCACAGTGACTGTACTGCTACAGCTGGGACCTACTGCAGGTGCTGAGGGGAGGAGATGATCCAGTACAATGACACAGTGTGTAGTAGAGCTGAACAACAATAGAGTCAAACTAGAGCTATGTCTAGAAGACCTTAGATCATAACTGATCACTAAATCTTTCACTTGATCATTAACTACATGTTGACTTTGTTGAGTAAATCAAGGAAAACCATCAACAAATCTGAATAGAGATCAAATCAAATTTTATTGGTCACATACATATGGTTAGCAGATTTTAATGCGAGCGTAGCAAAATGCTTGTGCTTCTAGTTCCGACCGGCAGTAATATCTAACAAGTAAACTATAAATTTCACAACAACTAACTTATACATACAAGTGTAAAGGAATGAATAAGAATATGTACATAAAAATATATGGATGAGCGATGGCCGAACGGCATAGGCAAGATGCAGTAGATGGTATAGAGTACAGTATGTACATATGAGATGAGTAATGTAGGGTATGTAAACATTATATAAAGGGGCATTGTTTAAAGTGACTGGTGATACATTTATTACATCCAATTTTTCATTATTAAAGTGGCTAGAGACTTGAGTCAATATGTTGGCAGAAGCCACTCAATGTTAGTGATGACTGTTTAACAGTCTGATGGCCTTGAGATAGAAGCTGTTTTTCAGTCTCTCGGTCCCCGCTTTGATGCACCTGTACTGACCTCGCCTCCTGGATGATAGCGGGGTGAACAGGCAGTGGCTCGGGTGGTTGCTGTCCTTGATAATCTTTTTGGCCTTCCTGTGACATCGAGTGGTGTAGGTGTCCTGGAGGGCAGGTAGTTTGCCCCCGGTGATGCGTTGTGCAGACCTCACTACCCTCTGGAGATCCTTACGGTTGTGGGCGGAGCAGTTGCAGTACCAGGCGGTGATACAGCCCGACAGGGTGCTCTCGATTGTGCATCTGTAAAAGTTTGTGAGTGTTTCCGGTGACAAGACAAATTTCTTCAGCCTCCTGAGGTTGAAGAGGCGCTGTTGCGCCTTCCTTCACCATGCTGTCTGTGTGGGTGGACCATTTCAGTTTGTCCGTGATGTGTATGTACGTTGAGGAACTTTAAACTTTCCACCTTCTCCACTACTGTCCCGTCAATGTGGATAGGGGGGTGCTACCTCTGCTGTTTCCTGAAGTCCACAATCATCTCCTTTGTTTTGTTGAAGATACAATAATCAAAACCCCTAAAGATTACCACTGTTTTGAATACACTCCTGGATAGAGAGTCGGGGTGCTGCTCCAGCTTAACAGGTCATCCTTTCCAGGACTCCAGGACTAGCTTCCTGCTTGTTGGTGGTCTCGTTCACTTTCCAGCTCATGATCCAGTCTGAGGTGAAGCCCTTGTTGGCCAGGCACATCAGTGTGGCTGTTGTTGTACTGGACAGCTCCTCACTGGAGGGGGGCAGGACGGTGAGGGTGGGGGAACTGTTACCAAGGAGAAACAACACATCAACTACATCAAAATAAAGCACTTGGAAATGACTTCTAAAACTGTATATGAATATAAAAGTTATATTGCTAAAATATGTGAAGAAAACAGTTACTTTATGTAAAGCAGATTACAAGAATAAAGTATACAAGCAGAAAACATACAGGTATGACGTGTTTAACTTTAACATTACTTTGTCATACAGATATTTTTTTAGGAACATATCTGATCAGAATACTCAAATGTATAGTATTTTTTTAATCAAAGAGGTTTGATACAAACATAACGGAGACCCTGTCACAAGTGTAGAGAGGAGTAGGCAGTTGCAGGTTTTGAACTACTGAATTTATTAAAGCACCATATAAAAAAGTGACAAAACCAAAAGTGCTAAATAATAATGTACTCAGGAAATAGTAGGAGAGATTCCTCTCAGGAAAACAAACAACATTTACAATGACCAACAAAGACAAATGACAGAGGGAGTATATATACAGTGATGGAGGGAGGATTGGAACCAGGTGTGTGTAATGATGACGAGACAAGTCTGGGGTTGATGAGTGAAGGGTGTTTGCAAGCAGCAGGTCGGCTACGCCGAAAGCCTGAGCTGGACAGGAGGGGGAGGCAAAGCAAAGGCTGGTGTGACAAACACTTTTTTGGTTACTAGATGATTCCATAAGTCTTATTTCATAGTTTTGATGTCTTCACTATTAAAAAGTAAAAAAGCTAAAAATTGTAAAAAAAATTAAGCAAAACCCTGGAATGAGTAGGTGTGTCCAAACTTTTGATTGGTACATGTACTGGTATATATATATATATACAATACAAAAAAATGGTCAAAGTGCTAGAGTACAGAACCAAAATAACAAAAAAATGGTCACTGTCCAATAAATGATGGTGCTCACTGTATACAATGACAATAGGGGTGAAGTGCAGACTGTCAGCTTTAATTTTAGGGTATTTTCATACATATCGGATGAACCGTTTAGAAATGATAGAAGCTTTTGTGCATAGTCTTCCCCCATTTTCGGGCATCAAAAATCATTGGACAGTTTAACATGTTGGGGCTAGGGGGCAGTATTTGCACGGCCGGATAAAAAACGTACCAGATTTAAACTGGTTACTACTCTTGCCCAGAAACGAGAATATGCATATAATTAGTAGATTTGGATAGAAAACACTGTAAAGTTTCTAAAACTGTTTTAATGGTGTCTGTGAGTATAACAGAACTCATATGGCAGGCCAAAACCTGAGAAGATTCCATACAGGAAGTGCTTTGTCTGACAATTTCTTGTCCTTCTGTTGCATCTCTATCGAAAATACAGCATCTGTGCTGTAACGTGACATTTTCTAAGGCTTCCATTCGCTCTCTAAAGCCGCCAGAGAGTGAAATGGGGTGTCTGCTGTCTCTGGGCGAAGAACAGTGGGAGAGTTTGTGAGTGGTCAGCCTGGGGACAGTGACACTGGAGATGCGCATTCACGAGACTACTCCATTTTTTCTTTCAACCTTTGAATGAATACAACGTTGCCCGGTTGGAATATTATCGCTATTTTACGATAAAAATTGATTTTAAACAGCGTTTGACATGCTTCTAAGTACGGTAATGGAATATTTAAAAATGTTTTGTCACAAAATGCGCTCACGCGTCACCCTTCGGATAGTGACCTGAATGCATGAACAAAACGGAGGTTTTTGAATATAACTATGGATTATTTGGAACCAAAACAACATTTGTTGTTGAAGTAGAAGTCCTGGGAGTGCATTCTGACGAAGAACAGCAAAGGTAATCCAATTTTTCTTATAGTAAATCTGAGTTTGGTGAGCCCCAAACTTGGTGGGTGTCAAATTAGCTAGCCTGTGATGGCCGAGCTATGTATTCAGAATATTGCAAAATGTGCTTTCGCCGGAAAGCTATTTTAAAATCGGACATAGCGATTGCATAAAGGAGTTCTGTATCTATAATTCTTAAAATAATTGTTATGTATTTTGTCAACGCTTATCATGAGTAATTTAGTAAATTCACCGGAAGTTTTCGGTGGGTATGCTTGTTCTGAACATCACATGCTAATGTATAAAGCTGGTTTTTGATATAAATATGAACTTGATTGAACAAAACATGCATGTATTGTATAACATAATGGCCTAGGAGTGTCATCTGATGAAGATCATCAAAGGTTAGTGCTGCATTTAGCTGTGGTTTGGGTTTATTTGACATATATGCTTGCTTGGAAAATGGCTGTGTGATTATTTGTGTCTATGTACTCTCCTAACATAATCTAATGTTTTGCTTTCGCTGTAAAGCCTTTTTGAAATCGGACAATGTGGTTAGATTAACGAGAGTCTTATCTTTAAAATGATGTAAAATAGTTGATTGTTTGAGAAAATTGAATTGTGGTATTTCAGTTGGTTTTGTATTTCGCGCCGTGCGATGCCATTGGCTGTTGGCTATGGGTTCCGCAGGTGGAACGGGGTTCCACTAGCGGAACGTCTGTCATCAACAGGTTAACCTCTTACATCTAGACGTTCCGCTAGCGGAACACCTGCTCCAATATCCAGTGATGGGCGTGGCGCGAAATACAAAGTCCTCGAAAATCCGAAAACTTCAATTTTTCAAACATATGACTATTTTACACCATTTTAAAGACAAGACTCTCCTTTATCTAACCACACTGTCCGATTTCAAAAAGGCTTTACAGCGAAAGCAAAACATTAGATTATGTCAGCAGAGTACCCAGCCAGAAATAATCAGACACCCATTTTTCAAGCTAGCATATCATGTCACAAAAAACAAAACCACAGCTAAATGCAGCACAAACCTTTGATGACCTTCATCAGATGACACTCCTAGGACATTATGTTATACAATACATGCATGTTTTGTTCAATCAAGTTCATATTTATATCAAAAAACAGCTTTTTACATTAGCCTGTGACGTTCAGAACTACCGTACCCACCGAACACTTCCGGTGAATTTAGTTCTTAGTTGTTTACTTCCAACATCTAGTCTGGTGCCGCTACCAAAAGTCCACCACAGTGATACAATCCCTATTACTGCTGGTACAAAAACTTCTCTACTTGTATGTTGTGATGCTGCAGCTGTTACAGTGAAGATCACTCATACAGAATCATAATCAACACTAATACACCTGACCATCTTCCAGGTAGAACAAACTGTTTCTAGATAATACAAATGAATTGAATCTTAAATCCAGATATGACTATTTTGTCCTTCTTCTGTCTATCAGGTTCTCCTAGTCTGGAGGTCCAGTCCAGCATTAGATCCAGAGTTGCTAGTATTCCTCCATATTGTCCATATGAAAGACAGCAGCTGCAGTAGTGATAGTGATCCATGTTGTATATTCCTTTATTAAACATGTTGATCTCAGATTTAACAGTGGTGGTAAAGTCACAGAGGACAGACAACACTTCCAGAGGAATCCTACCAGCTTTAGTTTAGAGAAGTGTTCACTAACTGATTAGAGGAACTTACATGAGAGACCAAGCATGAGTGAACAGACAGTTCATTATATCTGATCATCATCAGAATCAAAATATAATAGTGGTGTGGCATAAAAGGTGCCATACATTAGTGATCTGAGTAAACAGTTGCTGTTTGATGTTATTAAAGGGGCAGCAGGTAGCTAGCGGATAGAGCGTTGGCCTAGTAACCAAAAGGTTGCTAGTTCAAATCCCCAGGCTGACACAGTGAAACATCTGTCGATGTGCCCTTTAGCTAGTCAATTAGCCCTAATTGTTCCAGGGTCGTCATTAATTATGACAGATGCTGGCCGTGACCACAGTAGTGGAGTGTATAATATACGTGTGAAATAGGACAAATATAAGCACCCACCTAATTACTATTATTATAAAAGCAAGCTCATGCAGGACAAAATATATTCTAATGATGGGAGCCTACATTGACACTGAAATAGAGTTGAAACACTCATTTGCATAATGCATCTGCCCTGCTGCTCTAAGAGTGTTTATAGCCCTGTCAGTTGAACACTTCATGACTGAGAGCTGTCCTTCATGACAACAGAACCCACAACAACCATGACTTTTATCACCATCTTCATCTGGATCCTTGCCCTCTGCTTTCAAGGTTAACATTTTTTGAATTTATTGTTGAAAATTAATTAAATCTACACAACGGAAATGTGATAAATTTCTATCCAGAACTATTCATTAATATATGTAATATTTCTTTCATATACAGATGAAGTTGGAAGTTTACATACACCTAGGTTGGAGTCATTAAAACTAATTTTTCAACCACTCCACAAGATTCTTGTTAACAAACTATAGTTTTGGCAAGTTGGTTAGGACATCTACTTTGTGCATGACACAAGTAATTTTTCCAACAATTGTTTACAGAAAGATTATTTCACTTATAATTCACTGTATCACAACTCCAGTGGGTCAGAAGTTTACATACACTAAGTTGACTGCACCTTTAAACAGCTTGGAAAATTCCTGAAAATGATGTCATGGCTTTAGAAGCTTCTGTTAGGTTAATTGACATAATTTGAGTCAATTGGAGGTGTACCTGTGGATGTCTTTCAAGGCCTACCTTCAAACTCAGTGCGTCTACTTGACATCATAGGAAAATCAAAAGAAATCAGCCCAAGATCTCCACAAGTCCGGTTCATCCTTGGGAGCAATTTCCAAATGCCTGAAGGTACCACGTCCATCTGTACAAACAATAGTGCGCAAGTATAAACACCATGGGACCACGCAGCCGTCATCCCGCTCAGGAAGGAGACGCGTTCTGTCTCCTAGAGATGAACTTACTTTGGTGCGAAAAGTTAAAAATCAATCCCAGAACAACAGCAAAGGACCTTGTGAAGATGCTGGAGGAAACAGATACAAAATATCTATATCCACAGTAAAACGAGTCCTATATCGACATAACCTGAAAGGCCGCTCAGCAAGGAAGGAGCCACTGCTCCAAAACCGCCATAAAAAAGCCAGACTGTGGTTTGCAACTGCACATGGGGACAAAGATCAGCATCATGTTCTGAATCATGTTCTGAATGTTCTGAGTACTATGGTGTTGAAGGCTGAGCTATAGTCAATGAACAGCATTCTTACATAGGTATTCCTCTTGTCCAGATGGGATAGGGCAGTGTGCAGTGCGATGCTGATTGCATTGTCTGTGGATCTATTGGGGCGATATTCATTTATTTCAGTTACCTTTGCTTTCTTGGGTACAGGAACAATGGTGGCCATCTTGAAGCAAGTGGTGACAGCAGACTGGGATAGGGAGAGATTGAATATGTCCGTAAACACTCCAGCCAACTGGTCTGCGCAGCCCAATTCAGATCTTTTTTTCACTAGTTGGTCGTCTGACCAATTAAATCAGCTCTGATGTCAAAAGATCTGATGTGTTTGGTCAAAAGACAAACAAGTGGGAAAAAGATCAGAATTGGCCTGCCTGTGTAGACACCTTCATGATCCCAGAGGGACACTGGCTGTATGTTTTCATAGAGAGGACACTTTGCATTGGCAGCACATGCTTCAGTGCTCTGGGCGTGTTTATAGCCCTGTGAGTTTAACACTTCATGTCACAGGTGTAGCCGTGTTGAATCGACCAAAACACAGCCGGGATGTGAATACTCATCTTTATATTTATTTTGAATAAAGCATACACGGGAAACCAATAAACAAGAACAACTAGTGACAGTTTCACAGGCTATACATTCACTAGCAGTGTAAAATACAACCCACAAAAACCAGGTGACAAACACACTCCTAATATATGACTCCCAATCAGGAACAACGATAACCAGCTGTCCCTGATCGGGAGCCACACAGACCAACATAGAAACAGAAATACTAGACAAACACATACCCAGTACTTCTGCCACGTCCTGACCACAATACTAAACAACTACTCCCTCTGCTGGTCAGGACATGACACTTCATGACTGAGAGCTGTCCTTCATGACAATAGAACCCACAACAACCTTGACTTTTATCACCATCTTCATCTGGACACTTTCCATCTGCTTTCAATGTTATATCGTTTACAGAAAATTACCCTGACAATATAAAGTTATTATTTTATACAGTACTGGATAAAGGAATTAACAATTGAATGCTAATTATTATACATCTCTATTTCAGAGTCCAGATCACTGTGTCTCCTGCAGTGAAAACAGTTTCAGTGAGTTACTCAGTCAGTCTCAGCTGTAAGACCAGCAGTGCTGTAATCATTTATGGACATAGACAAAGGTTGGCCTGGTATCAACAGAAATGGAGAAACTCCTAGACTCCTTACATATTTCATTAGTACCCCTAACTCTGGGACTCCCTCTAGATTCAGTGGCAGTGGATCTGGGAGTGACTTCACGCTGACCATCAGTGGAGTCCAGACTGAAAATGCAGGAGATTACTACTGTCAGAGTTTACACCTTCACAATGATAAACATGTGTTCACACAGTGCTATAGAGACGTATAGAATTCTCCCTCAGATTTCACAGTAACTGCACTAGTTGGGTATGACAGCAGGTACTGAGGAAGAGACAGTGACCTGGAACACTGACTGAACTAAAATACACTGAGCTAAATATATCAGTGAAAGTTAATCTGTCAACTCATATACTGTCACCAAAGCATTCCTGAAGTGGCAACTCATATACTGTCACCAAAGCATTCCTGAAGTGGTAACACATATACTGTCACCAAAGCATTCCTGAAGTGGTAACCCATATACTGTCACCAAAGCATTCCTGAAGTGGTAACCCATCAGTGGCGGCACATACATTCTTATAAATGTCTAGGAATTATATTATCTATAGAAAGTCTTAACCACCTTGATCATTTTCCCCTAGATCCTACAATGTTCACCCATTTCAGAATTGATTATTCCACATCTGCTTTGAAAAATCCAATGCAAACATTTCATTATATGCAAGAATGTGCAATACATTGAATGGACAGCATAATTATGTGTGTAATAATAATGTCTCACATTGTTTCAGAATAAATACCCCAGTCATGGCCCCCTGCTGAATAGAGCATTTCAAGCAAGATTTCAACCATATTTATTGATGTTATAAATTAGTAATAAACTCCATAAACCAGAGTAAAAAGACCCTCAAGTCTAAACATCACCTGCACCCTAAATAGCCACCCTCTGGTTCCAGGATTGTCTATGTAGAAAGAAGTTAACTGGTCCCGTGTGGCTCAGTTGGTAGAGCATGGCACTTGCAATGCAAGGTTTGTGGGTTCAATCCCATGGGGGACCAGTATGGGAAATGTATGCACTCACTACTGTAAATTGCTCTGGAGAAGAGCATCTGCTAAATGACTAAAATGAATCTTCTGCCCTCTCTCTTCACAGATCCCAGCATCAAGCTGATCTGTTTGCATAGAGAGGACACTTTGCATTGGCAGCACATGCTTCAGTGCTCTTGGGAGTGTTTATAGCCCTGTGAGTTTAACACTTCATGACTGAGAGCTGTCCTTCATGACAACAGAACCCACAACAACCATGACTTTTATCACCATCTTCATCTGGACACTGGCTGTCTGCTTTCAAGGTTACAAGTGTTTTTGTTCTTCGTATTATAGAAAATATAATTCAAGCTACATGAAAGAATCATATATATGGCTTTAATATGTATATTCAGAACTAAATATTATGTATTTAAAAATTAATTGTGTTTTTGTTATATTTTTCAGAATCCAGAGGACAGTATACTGTGACTCAGGCTCCTGCAGTGAAAGCTGTTCTCCCAGGAGACACAGTTTCTCTGAACTGTAAAACCAGCAGTAACGTGTATGGAAATAACTATCTAGCCTGGTACCAACAGAAACCTAGAGGAGCTCCTAAACTCTTAATTTACTCTACAAGCACCGTTCAGTCTGGGACTCCATCTAGATTCAGTGGCAGTGGATCTGGGAGTGACTTCACTCTGACCATCAATGGAGTCCAGGCTGAAGATGCAGGAGATTACTACTGTCAGAGTTACCACAGTGGTGATGTGTTCACACAGTGATACAGAGCCGTACAAAAACCTCCCTCAGTCAGACTGCACAGTGACTCTACTGCTACAGCTGGGATCTACTGCAGGTGCTGAGGGGGAAGAGACAGTGACATGGAACACTGACTGAACTAAAAGACACTGAGCTAAATATAACAGTGATGCTGACAATATGTCAACTCTTCCACCCTCATGTTAAATCATTCCTGAACTGATAACACCCACAGATCCAGATGACATAAATATTACTTCCCTGCTGCTATGGCCAACAAACCTTTTCATAACATGTCACACAATAAGTTGAATGGAATCCATCTATGTGCAATAGTAATGTCTAACATAATTTAAGAATAAATGACCTAGCTTCTGTAAGGTCCCTCAGTCAGTTAGGGAATTTAAAGCAAAGATTCAAGCTAATATATTGAGATAATATAACATGATTATAATCCCCTAAAATGTCCTGTGGTTCTGTCCTGTCTCTCCTGTCAACACGTCAGATCCTTCCCAGCCTTTAATTGAGCCCAGCTGAGGCTTGTTAACCAATTAAGACCAGCCTCAAACTTTTTGTAATTGCTCCTGCTCACACAGATCTCTTCAACTACAGTTTCCCTGGGGGATCAAGAAAGACTGTTTGCATAGAGAGGACACTTTGCATAGACAGCACATGATTCAGTGGTCTGGGAGTGTTTATATCCCTGTGAGTTTAACACTTCATGACTGAGAGCTGTCCTTCATGACAACAGAACCCACAACAACCATGACTTTTATCACCATCTTCATAGCAAATTAGATTAAGAATCCATTAAGATACTGATCTGTAGTTATAATCGTGATGAGAAAGTTAATACCATATGTTGATATAAATGTACATTCTGCCAGTGTTGATGTGTACTAAGTTGAGGGTTTTAACTTTGAGTGCTAGGACCAATGCTAATCACTGAAGCATTGTCATTCTAATTTTGGGTTGGATAATTAATTGGATTTTTATTATGATTTGGAAACGGAATGATTTTTTTAAAACTGACCAATTGATTTGAGTAAGTTCTTAGTATGTTAATAACTATATGAATGAAGCAATTCATGTATCATGGGTTGTTTTGATTGTTATGATAATTGTGACATGGGAAAGAAGTTGTGTAATAAAGATGTTGACACTATTCTCAGCATTCCCTGGTGAATGGAGAGGGTGAACTCTGATCCTGAGAGTGAAACTGATCCTAATCTATTTGACCTATATCCATTACCAAATTACATTTTGATAATATTGATCCAAACCCTGAGCAGAGGGCCCAAATTGATCTGACGGCCCATTTTGGTTTGTAAACGTTGTCCTAAGAGTTGCAACTGCAGATGGTGTTCAAAGGGAAGACGTGAGTCGATGGTCATTTGCACCATGCTGACCCTTATTATTGTGCTAGTGTGACGATTGTCCTGTGTGTTGTAATGAAGCTTGTGTGCTATGTGTATTTGTTCCACATTCCCATGCGAGCCACAATAACTAAAGGTGTAATCAATGGTATTGGAGGTTGTACCTCCAAAGGGGGGAGTGTAAGGAATTGTATCATATATGTACATTACAGGAAGACGTTTGTGCATGGAAAATACATAGTATGCATGAACTGTTACTTAGGAACACCTGTAATTACAAAAGTACAATGCTTGATGTTTTGCTTTAGCTTGCGATTAAGGATCAGTGTTAAACACATTACAAGTGCATTAAGAGGTCAATTGTGCAATTCATATGCCTGTGTGTTGAACTATACTGTTGGCAACAGATGGATAAAGAGAACGAAGCCAGTTCCTGTTGATGCTATCTTCCAGTCTTACTTCTGCTAGCACATGATAGCAATAAGAAGGATTGGGAAACTAACTGCCAATGACAACATAAGCTGAACTCTGCCTAACAGAGACAACTTTGTATTAGCAACTATTTATTATGAGCTTATATGGTATTAAAGTTAAGGAACATCACCCTGGGTGGGGTGATCCTCAGTAGGGGATAAAAAGGGAAAACACCATCTTTAGAACTGAATGTCTTGCTTGCAAATTACTGTAAGTGTATACTCCAGGTTGCAATTATTATTAAACGAACTAACCGCTGATCAAAAAGTTTCATGTAGTCTCTTATGTGCACATAGGGCAGAATTCCCATACTGGACCTAATGCAGGTGCTGATGGGAGGAGATGATCCAGTACAATGACACAGTGTGTAGTAGAGCTGAACAACTATAGAGTCAAACTAGAGCTATGTCTAGAAGACCTTAGATCATAACTGATCACTAAATGTTTCTGCTGATCATTAACTACATGTTGACTCTGTTGAGTAACTGAAGGAAAACCATCAACCAATCTGAAAAGAAATCAAATACAATTTTATTGGTCACATACACATGGTTAGCAGATTTTTATGCGAGTGTAGCAAAATGCTTGTTCTTCTAGATCCGACCGTGCAGTAATATCTAACAAGTAAACTATAACATTCACAACAACTACCTTATACATACAAGTGTAAAGGAATGAATAAGAATATGTACATATAATTATATGGATGACGATTGCCGTGCGGCATAGGCAAGATGCAGTAGATGGTATAGAGTACAGTATATACATATGAGATGAGTAATGTAGGGTATGTTAACATTATATAAAGTGGCATTGTTTAAAGTGACTGGTGATACATTTATTACATCCAACTAGAGGGGGGCAGGATGGTCAGGGTGGGGGGAACTGTTACCAAGGAGAAACAACACATCAACTACATCAAAATAAAGCACTTTGGAAATGACTTCTAAAACTGTATATGAATATAAAAGTTATATTGCTAAAAGATGTGAAGAAAACAGTAACTTAATGTAAATCAGTTTACAAGAATAAAGTATACAAGCAGAAAACATACAGGTATGACGTGTTTAACTTAAACATTACTTTGTCATGCAGATATTCTTTTAGGAACGTATCTGATCAGAATACTCAAATTTATTGTATTTTTTGAATCCAAGAGGTTTGATACAAACATATCTGAGACCCTGTCACAAGTGTAGAGAGGAGTAGGCAGGAGGCAGTCACAGGTTTAGGACTACTGAATTTATTAAAGCACCATATATAAAAACTGGACTAAACCAAAAGTGCCAAATAATAAAGTACTCAGGAAATAGTAGGCAAGATTCCTCTCAGGAAAACAAGCAGCATTTACAATGACCGACAAAGACAAATGACAGAGGTAGTATATATACAGTGATGGAGGGAGGATTGGAACCAGGTGTGTGTAATGATGACGAGACAAGTCCGGGGTTGATTAGTGAAGGGTGTTTGCAAGCAGCAGGTCGGCTTCGCCGAAAGCCTGAACTGGACAGGAGGGGGAGCCAAAACGAAGGCTGGTGTGACAAACACTATTTTGCTTACTAGATGATTCCATATGTGTTATTTCATAGTTTTGATGTCTTCACTATTAAAAAAGTTAAAATGTTAAAAATAGTAAAAAATAAAGCAAAACCCTGGAATCAGTAGGTGTGTCCAAACTTCTGACTGGTACTGTATATATATATATATATATATATATATATATATATATATATATATACAGCAGAGGGAGCATATAAATGTATATATATATATACAGTTGAAGTCGTAAGTTTACATACACCTTAGCCAAATACATTTAAACTCAGTTTTTCACAATTCCTGACATTTAATCCTAGTAAAAATTTCAGAATAATAATAGAGAGAATGATTTATTTCAGCTTTTATTTCTTTCATCACATTCCCAGTGGGTCATAAGTTTACATACACTCAATTAGCATTTGGTAGCATTTCCTTTAAATTGTTTAACTTGGGTCAAACGTTTCGGGGTAGCCTGGTAGGCTTAAGATGCCTGGTAGGCTGAAGATGCAGGAGATTACTACTGTCAGAGTGCACACTACTTAAGTGCCTGGGTGTTCACACAATGATACAGAGCCGTACAAAAGCCTCCCTCAGTCAGACTGCGCAGTCACTCTACTGCTACAGCTGGGACCTACTGCAGGTGCTGAGGGGAAGACAGTGACATGGAACACTAATCAGTAGAGGTCAGTAGAGGTCAACTTTGAAAATGGTTGGAAAGTATCTTTCAAATCACACGTTTTCCAACATCAAATTCTTTTTCACAACTGCGACCTGGCCAATATAAAGCAAAGCAGTGCGACAAAAACAACAACACAGAGTTACACATGGGATAAACAAACGTACAGTCAATAACACAATAGAAAAATCTACGTAGAGTTTGTGCAGATGTAGTAAAATTAGGGAGGTAAGGCAATAAATAGGCCATAGTGGCGAAAATAATTACAATTTAGCATTAACACGAGTGATAGATGTGCAGATGATGATGTGCAAGTAGAGATACTGGGGTGCAAAAGAGCAAAACAATAAATAACAATATGGGGATGAGGTAGTTGGGTGGGCTATTTACAAATGGGCTGTGTACAGATGCAGTGATCGGTAAGCTGCTCTGACAGCTGATGCTTAAAGTTAGTCAGGGATTTTTGCAATTCATTCCAGTCATTGGCAGCAGAGAACTGGAAGGAAAGGCTTTGGGGATGACCAGTGAAATATACCCGCTGGAGCGCGTGCTACGGGTGGGTGTTGCTATGGTGACCAGTGAGCTGAGATAAGGCGGGGCTTTACCTAGCAGAGACATGTAGATGACTTGGAGCCAGTGGGTTTGGCGACGAGTATGAAGCGAGGGCCAGCCAACGAGAGCATACAGGTCGCAGTGGTGGGTAGTGTATGGGGCTTTGGTGACAAAACGGATGGCACTGTGATAGACTACATCCAATTTGTTGAGTAGAGTGTTGGAGGCTATTTTGTAAATGACATCGCCGAAGTCGAGGATTGGTTGGATGGTCAGGTACAGGTACAGTCCAGTGATGGTGTCGAGGACTAGACCAGTGGTAGTGTTCAGGACTAGACCAGTAATGGTGTTGAGGACTAGACCTCATCTTTACTAGATGCTGTTCTTCCACTAATCTCATTGCAACTCCCCTCCAAGTCTCCGACCACTACCTTGTATCCTTTTCCCTCTCGCTCTCATCCAACACTTCTCACTCTGCCCCTACTCGGATGGTATTACGCCGTCGCAACCTTCGCTCTCTCTCTCCCGCTACTCTCTCCTCTTCCATCCTATCATCTCTTCCCTCTGCTCAAACCTTCTCCAACCTATCTCCTGATTCTGCCTCCTCAACCCTCCTCTCCTCCCTTTCTGCATCCTTTGACTCTCTATGTCCCCTATCCTCCAGGCCGGCTCGGTCCTCCCCTCCTGCTCCGTGGCTCGACGACTCATTGCGAGCTCACAGAACAGGGCTCCGGGCAGCCGAGCGGAAATGGAGGAAAACTCGCCTCCCTGCGGACCTGGCATCCTTTCACTCCCTCCTCTCTACATTTTCCTCTTCTGTCTCTGCTGCTAAAGCCACTTTCTACCACTCTAAATTCCAAGCATCTGCCTCTAACCCTAGGAAGCTCTTTGCCACCTTCTCCTCCCTCCTGAATCCTCCCCCCCTCCTCCCTCTCTGCGGATGACTTCGTCAACCATTTTGAAAAGAAGGTCGACGACATCCGATCCTCGTTTGCTAAGTCAAACGACACCGCTAGTCCTGCTCACACTGCCCTACCCTGTGCTTTGACCTCTTTCTCCCCTCTCTCCAGATGAAATCTCGCGTCTTGTGACGGCCGGCCGCCCAACAACCTGCCCTCTTGACCCTATCCCCTCCTCTCTTCTCCAGACCATTTCCGGAGACCTTCTCCCTTACCTCACCTCACTCATCAACTCATCCTTGACCGCTGGCTACGTCCCTTCCGTCTTCAAAAGAGCGAGAGTTGCACCCCTTCTGAAAAAACCTACACTCGATCCCTCCGATGTCAACAACTACAGACCAGTATCCCTTCTTTCTTTTCTCTCCAAAACTCTTGAACGTGCCATCCTTGGCCAGCTCTCCTGCTATCTCTCTCAGAATTACCTCCTTGATCCAAATCAGTCAGGTTTCAAGACTGGTCATTCAACTGAGACTGCTCTTCTCTGTCTCACGGAGGCTCTCCGCACTGCTAAAGCTAACTCTCTCTCCTCTGCTCTCATCCTTCTAGACTTATCTGCTGCCTTTGATACTGTGAACCATCAGATCCTCCTCTCCACCCTCTCCGAGTTGGGCATCTCCGGCGCGGCCCACGCTTGGATTGCGTCCTACCTGACAGGTCGTGGCGAGAATCTGTCTCCGCACCACGTGCTCTCACCACTGGTGTCCCCCAGGGCTCTGTTCTAGGCCCTCTCCTATTCTCGCTATACACCAAGTCACTTGGCTCTGTCATATCCTCACATGGTCTCTCCTATCATTGCTACGCAGACGACACACAATTCATCTTCTCCTTTCCCCCTTCTGATAACCAGGTGGTGAATCACATCTCTGCATGTCTGGCAGACATATCAGTGTGGATGACAGATCACCACCTCAAGCTGAACCTCGGCAAGACGGAGCTGCTCTTCCTCCCGGGGAAGGACTGCCCGTTCCATGATCTCGCCATCACGGTTGACAACTCCTATGTGTCCTCCTCCCAGAGTGCTAAGATCCTTGGCGTGACCCTGGACAACACCCTGTCGTTCTCCACTAACATCAAGGCGGTGACCCGATCCTGTAGGTTCATGCTCTACAACATTCGCAGAGTACGACCCTGCCTCACACAGGAAGCGGCGCAGGTCCTAATCCAGGCACTTGTCATCTCCCGTCTGGATTACTGCAACTCGCTGTTGGCTGGGCTCTCTGCCTGTACCATTAAACCCCTACAACTCATCCAGAACACCACAGCCCGTCTGGTGTTCAACCTTCCCAAGTTCTCTCACGTCACCCCACTCCTCCGCTCTCTCCACTGGCTTCCAGTTGAAGCTTGCATCTGCTACAAGACCATGGTGCTTGCCTACGGAGCTGTGAGGGGAACGGCACCTCCGTATCTTCAGGCTCTGATCAGGCCCTACACCCAAACAAGGGCACTGTGTTCATCCACCTCTGGCCTGCTGGCCCCCCTACCTCTGAGGAAGCACAGTTCCCGCTCAGCCCAGTCAAAACTGTTCGCTGCTCTGGCACCCCAATGGTGGAACAAGCTCCCTCACGATGCCAGGACAGCGGAGTCAATCACCACCTTCCGGAGACACCTGAAACCCCACCTCTTTAAGGAATACCTGGGATAGGATAAAGTAATCCTTCTACCCCCCCCCTAAAAGATTTAGATGCACTATTGTAAAGTGGTTGTTCCACTGGATATCATAAGGTGAATGCACCAATTTGTAAGTCGCTCTGGATAAGAGCGTCTGCTAAATGACTTAAATGTAAATGTAATAGTGTTGAATACAACACCAGTGATAGTGTTGAGGACTAAGCCAGTGATAGTGTTCAGGACTAGACCAGTGATAGTGTTGAGGACTAGACCAGTGATAGTGTTAGGAACTAGACCAGTGATAGTGTTGAGGACTAAGCCAGTGATAGTGTTCAGGACTAGACCAGTGATAGTGTTGAGGACTAGACCAGTGATAGTGTTAGGAACTAGACCAGTGATAGTGTTGAGGACTATAAACAGTGATAGTGTTAGGGACTAGACCAGTGATAGTGTTGAGGACTAGACCAATGATAGTGTTGAGGACTAGACCAGTAATAGTGTTCAGGACTTGACCAGTGATAGTGTTAGGGACTAGACCAGCAATAGTGTTGAGGACTAGACCAATGATAGTGTTGAGGACTAGACCCGTGATAGTGTTCAGGACTAGACCAGTGATAGTGTTCAGGACTAGACCAATGATAGTGTTGAGGACTAGACCAGTGATAGTGTTGAGGACTAGACCAGTGATAGTGTTGAGGACTAGACCCGTGATAGTGTTCAGGACTAGACCAGTGATAGTGTTGAGGACTAGACCAATAATAGTTTTGAGGACTAGACCAGTGATAGTGTTGAGGACTAGACCAGTGATAGTGTTGAGGACTAGACCCGTGATAGTGTTCAGGACTAGACCAGTGATAGTATTGAGGACTAGACCAATAATAGTTTTGAGGACTAGACCAGTGATAGTGTTGAGGACTAGACCAGTGACAGTGTTCAGGACTAGACCAGTGATGGTGTTGAGGACTAGACCAGTGATAGTGTTAGGGACTAAACCAGTCATAGTCTTAGGGACTAGACTAGTGATGGTGTTCAGGACTAGACCAGTGATAGTGTTGAGGACTACAGTGTAGAGTATCATTGGTTCATTTTATCATTTGACCGACCAATACCTCAAAATGAAAACAGTCACAGAATGGAGGATTTACACTGAGAGGACAAAACATTACAGATGTTCCATGACAGACTGAGCAGGTGAATCCGGGTGAAAGCTATGATCCCTTATTGATGTCACTTCTTAAATCAACTTCAATCAGTGTAGATGAAGGGGAAGAGACAGGTTTAATAAGGATTTTTAAGCCTTGAAACAATTAAAACATGGATTGTGTGTGTGTGTGCCATTTAGAGGGTGAATGGGAAAGACAAAATATTTAATTGACTTTGAACGGGCATGGTGATAGGTGCCAAGCGCACCAATTTGAGTGTGTCAAGAACTGCAATGCTGCTGGATTTTTCACGCTCAACAGTTTCCTGTGTGTATCAAGAATGGTCGCCCACCCAAAGTACATCCAGCCAACAACAGGGAAGTGGTTGAAAATGGGTAATTGATTAAAGAGGACAAATGTATTTTTATTTATTTATTTCACCTTTATTTAACCAGGTAGGCAAGTTGAGAACAAGTTCTCATTTGCAACTGCGACCTAGCCAAGATAAGAGCGTAGCAATTCGACACATACAACAACACAGAGTTACACATAGAATAAACAAAACATACAGTCAATAATACAGTAGAACAAAAGAAAACAAAAAGTCTATATACAGTGAGTGGAAATGAGGTAAGTTAAGGCAATAAATAGGCCATGGTGGCGTAGTAATTACAATATAGCAATTAAACACTGGAATGGTAGATGTGCAGAAGATGAATGTGCAAGTAGAGATACTGGGGTGCAAAGGAGCAAGATAAATAAATAAATACAGTATGGGGATGAGGTAGGTAGATAGATGGACTGTTTACAGATGGGCTATGTACAGGTGCAATGATCTGTGAGCTGCTCTGACAGCTGGTACTTAAAGCTAGTGAGGGAGATATGAGTCTCCAGCTTCAGAGATTTTTTCAGTTTGTTCCAGTCATTGGCAGCAGAGAACTAGAAGGAAAGACGACCAAAGGAGGAATTGGCTTTGGGGGTGACCAGTGAGATATACCTGCTGGAGCGCGTGCTACGAGTGGGTGCTGCTATGGTGACCAGTGAGCTGAGATAAGGCGGGGCTTTACCTAGCAGAGACTTGTAGATAACCTGTAGCCAGTGGGTTTGGCGACGAGTATGAAGCGAGGGCCAACCAACGAGAGCGTACAGGTCGCAATAGTGGGTAGTGTATGGGGCTTTGGTGACAAAACGGATGGCACTGTGATAGACTGCATCCAGTTTGTTGAGTAGAGTGTTGGAGGCTATTTTATAGATGACATCACCGAAGTCGAGGTTCGGTAGGATGGTCAGTTTTACGAGGGTATGTTTGGCAGCATGAGTGAAGGTGTAACGGGTGTCGTAATGATTGGACCAAGGTGCAGCGGGAAAGTGTATACTCATCTTCTTTATTACTCAAAAGAAGGAAAAAACAAACAAAACACGTATACAAACACAACAAACGACACTAACAGTCCTGTCAGGTGCTCAGACACTAAACAAGGAGACAACTACTCACAATTCCCATTACCAAAACACCCCTATATACATAGGACCTTCAATCAGAGGCAACGAGGAACAGCTGCCTCCAATTGATGGCCAAATCAATAAACTAAACATAGAATTAGAAAGACTAGACTAGAACATAGAAATATACTAACATAAAACATTAACCAAAACCCGGAACACTCTAAACAAACACCCCTTTACAAAACACATAGCCCAACAAACCCCGAAACACTCTAAACAAATACCCCCTGCCACGTCCTGACCAAACTAATATAACAAATAACCCCTTTACTGGTCAGGACGTGACAGAAGGTTGCTTTGTTGCGATATAGGAAGCCGATTCTAGATTTAATTTTGGATTGGAGATGCTCTCTGGAAGGAGAGTTTACAGTTTAACCAGACACCCAGGTATTTGTAATTGTCCACGTATTCTAAGTCAGAGCCGTCCAGAGTAGTGATGCTTGACGGGCGAGCAGGTGCGGGCAGCGATCGATTGAATAGCGTGCATTTAGTTTTACTTGCATTTAAGAGCAGTTGGAGGCCACGGAAGGAGAGTTGTACGGCATTGAAGCTCGTCTGGAGGTTAGTGAACACTGTGTCCAAAGAGGGGCCAGAAGTATACAGAATGGTGTCTTCTGCATAGAGGTGGATCAGAGAATCACCAGCAACAAGAGCAAAGTCATTGATGTATACAGAGAAGAGAGTTGGACCCGAGAATTGAACCCTGTGGCACACCCATAGAGACTGCCAGAGGTCCGGACAACAGGCCCTCCGATTTGACACACTGAACTCTATCAGAGAAGTAGTTGGTAAACCGCAACTTTCCAATCTTTGGGAATCTCAGACGATACAAAAGAGAGGTTGAACAGGCTAGTAATAGGGGTTGCAACAATTTTGGCAGATAATTTTAGAAAGAGAGGGTCCAGATTGTCTAGCCCGGCTGATTTGTAGGGGTCCAGATTTTGCAGCTCTTTCAGAACATCAGCTATCTGGATTTGGGTGAAGGAGAAATGGTGGGGGCATTGGCGGGTTGCTGTGGAGGGTGCCGGGCAGTTTATCGGGGTAGGGGTAGCCAGGTGGAAAGCATGGCCAGCCGTAGAGAAATGCTTATTGAAATTCTCAATTATCGTGGATTTATCGGTGGTAACAGTGTTTCCTAGCCTCAGAGCAGTGGGCAGCTGGGAGGAGGTGCTCTTATTCCCCATGGACTTTACAGTGTCCCAGAAAGTGTTTGAGTTACTACAGGATGCAAATTTCTGTTTGAAAAAGTTTGCCTTAGCTTTTCTAACTGCCTGTGTATATTTGTTCCTAACTTCCCTGAAAAGTTGCATATCATGGGGGCTATTCGATGCTAATGCAGAACGCCACAGGATGTTTTTGTGCTGGTCAAGGGCAGACAGGTCTGGAGTGAACCAAGGACTATATCTATTCCTAGTTTTTTGAGTGGGGCATGCTTATTTAAGATGGTGAGGAAGGCACTTTTAAAGAATAGCCAGGCATCATCTACTGACGGGATGAGGTCAATGTCATTCCAGGATACCCCGGCCAGGTCGATTAGAAAGGCCTGCTCGCAGAAGTGTTTTAGGGAGCATTTGACAGTGATGAGGGGTGGTCATTTGGTCGCAGACCCATTACGGATGTAGACAAAGGAGGCTGACATGAAATGTGCAGAGCAACAGATGGGCTACAGTTAGTTAACTGACAGACTAGTACAACATTGGTGCCCAAAGACCCATAAAATAATACGCAACTCGTCTTACCTTGCCACAAGTGGGGTATGGCAGCCAACATTCTTACAGAGTTCCACTTCTGCAGCAAAAAAACATGAAACTGAGGTTGCAGTGGGCTAAGGAACGAAAACACCGGACACAATAGAATTGTAAAAAAAATTGTCTGGTCTGATGAATCACGGGTCCTGCTGTTTCACGCTTATAACTCAAAGCTGTTAAATCATATTCAGTCATTTATGGGTTCATTATATCATTTTTATAAAATGTTCTTGAGTATCTCATGGAGAGCCATGAACCCAGCTATCTTCAAAGGGTTCAAATCTGGTATCTTCTGAAACAGAGGATACCAGAAATGACTTTCTACATTCAAAAGATCACAAAAAACTTAAGATGGGCTTTTTCTTTAGGAACATGTCTTGTTTTCATTTCAATCTAGAAGATACTTTGTTGCAGCCACTTTGTAGCCTTTGTTGGACCATGGTGATATTATGGAATGCCCCAGAATCTTACCTGCACACACTCGTCGCTCTACCATGATGGTGTTAGATTAGTAACCAAACACAAGCCCTTTAACCTCACTAGGTTATGTGTTCCACCCGCGGGACACTCGCCAACAGCCAGTGAAATAGCAGGGTGCCAAATTCAAAACAACAAAAATCTCATAATTCAAATTTCTCAAGCATACAACTATTATACACCATTTTAAAGATAAACGTCTCATTAATCTAACCACAGTGTCTGATTTCAAAAAGGCTTTACGGCGAAAGCATTAGATTATGTTAGGACAGCGCCTAAATAAGAAAAACCACACAGCCATTTTCCAAGCAAGGAGAGGCGTCACAAAAAACAGAAATACAGCTAAAATTAAGCACTAACCTTTGATGATCTTCATCAGATGGCACTCAGAGGACTTCATGTTACACAATACATGTATGTTTTGCTCGATAAAGTTCATATTTATATCCAAAAACCCCATTTTACATTGGCGTGTAATGTTCAGAAATGTTTTGTCTCCAAAACCTTCCGGTGAATGAGCACATCAATTTACAGAAATACTCATCATAAACGTTGATAAAATAAAAAACTGTTATTCAAAGAATTAAAGGTAAACTTCTCCTTAATGCAACCACTGTGTCAGATTTAAAAAAAGTTTTAATCTGAGTACAGAGCTCAGCCATCAAAGCAAGCTATACAGTTACCCGCCAAGTTCTGGAGTCAACAAAACTCAGAAATAGTATTATAAATCTTCACTTACCTTTGCTGATCTTCGTCGGAATGCACTCCCAGGACTCCTACTTCCACAAGAAATGTTTGTTTTGTTCGATAAACTCCATATTTATGTCCAAATACCTCTGTTTTGTTCGCTCATTCAGATCACTATTCCAAAGGCATAATGCGCGAGCACAAAACCCTAGACGAAAAGTCAAAAAGTTCCATTACCGTTCGTAGAAACATGTCAAACGATGTTTACAATCAATCCTTAGGGTCTTTTTATCATAAATCTTCGATAATATTCCAACCTGACAATAGCGTATTCATTACAGAGGAAAAAGAGGGAACGGCGCGCCTGCGTGACTACGCAGTAAACAACTCATTGGCCTCAGACAGTCCACTTGTTGAGTCAGCTCTTATTTTCTCCCCATTCACAGTAGAAGCATAAAACAATGTCCTAAAGACTGTTGACATCTAGTGGAAGCCTTAGGAAGTGCAAAATGAACCCTAAGTCAATGTATACTGTATGGGCAATCACTTGAAAAACTACAAACCTCAGATTTCCACACCTCCTGGTTGGTTTTATCTCAGGTTTTTGCCTGCCATATGAGTTCTGTTATACTCACAGACATCATTCAAACAGTTTTAGAAACTTCAGAGTGTTTTCTATCCAAATCTAATAATATGCATATCCTACCTTCTGGGCCCGAGTAGCAGGCAGTTGAATTTGGGCACGCTTTTCATCCAAAATTCAGAATGCTGCCCCCTACCCTAGTGAAGTTTTAACACATCCCTGTATCTTATATCAGTTAGCAGGATTTGAGGTCACAGACTCTCTGGTACGTTTGTCTTTGAGGACATCTTAGGGCAGCTGGCATTATATTTAAGAACTTGACTCACCCTACAGTCATGGACATTAATGTCTGAGATCACAGAATTGTATTTTATATAATGTTCCCAACACAAGAACTGAGTTTGGAAAGTGGTCGAAATTGGGTCATTGATGAAAGAGGACAAATGAGGTTGACACGAATTGTGCAGAGCAACAGATGGGCTACATTTAGTTAACTGACAGTCCAGTACAACATTGGTGCCCAAAGACCCATAAAAGAATACGCAACTCGTCTTACCTTGACACAAATGGGATATGGCAGCCGACAACCTTACAGAGTTCCACTTCTTTCAGCAAAAAACAAGAAACTGCGATTGCAGTGGGCTAAGGAACGAAAACACTGGACACTGGAGAATTGTAAAAACATTGCCTGGTCTGATAAATCCTGGTTCCTGCTGTTTCACGCTGATGGGAGGAGTAGGGTATGGAGAAAACCACGAGTACATGCATCCATCATACCATGTGTCAACATTACAGGCTGGTGGTGTGATAGTGTGGGGTGTGTTTTCATGGCACACATTGGGTCCCTTGACAAAAGTGGAGCAACGTTTGAATGCCACAGGAAATCTGAACATCATTTCCAATCATGTGCATCCCTTCATGGCAGCAGTGTATCCATCTGTAAATTTCTTTTTTCAGCTCTATAATGCCACAAAGCTAGGATTGTCCAGGGATGATTCTACGAACATGACAGTGAATTCAGCTTACTGCAGCGGCCTGCCTAGACACCAGATCTCAATACAAATGACCATCTGTGGGATGAGATGGAACGAGCTATTTGGAGTAGAGATCTACTACCAGCCAACTTTGGAAAGCATTGGAATCAACACGGGCCATTATCCCTGTGGAATGCTTTTGACACCTTGTAGAGTCCATGCCCAGAAAAAAACGCGAGGGGAAAATTGTGGGTGCAACTCAATATTAGGAAGGTGTTCCTAATGTTTTGTACACTCATTGTATATGTAACCGATGTGAAATGGCTAGCTAGTTAGCGGGGTGCGCGCTAATAGCGTTTCAATCGGTGACGTCACTCGCTCTGAGACCTTGAAGTAGTTGTTCCCCTTGCTTTACAAGAGCCGCGGCTTTTGTGGAGCGATGGGTAACGATGCTTGCCTAGACGAGGGTGGTTGTTGTTGATGTGTGCAGAGGGTCCCTGGTTCAAGCCCAGCGAGGGGAGGGACGGAAGCTTTGCTGTAACATATGTTACCAAATGAGGCATACATTATCTGAATCACGTTCCATATAAATCAATAGTGTGTGTGTGTGTGTGTGTGTGTGTGTGTTTATTGTATAGTAAGGGCTAAAAGCATTCAATTAGAATGTTGTGATCCAGAAGTAGCACCATATATTTTCTTGGAATAATTATTTTGATCTTATTTTCTTCATAAAACCTTGTCCTGTCTACTGCCTTGCTCCAGGAGGGAGGGACATTTGCATAGAGAGGACACTTTGCATAGACAGCACATGCTTCAGTGGTCTGGGAGTGTTTATATCCCTGTGAGTTTAACACTTCATGACTGAGAGCTGTCCTTCATGACAACAGAACCCACAACAACCATGACTTTTATCACCATCTTCATCTGGATATTTGCCCTCTGTCTCCAAGGTAATATATTTTCCAGAACATTTTCCAGACCATTGTAATATTAGGCTATATAACAACTGAATTGATTGCAATTGATTGCTAATACTACATGGCATCTCTGTTTCAGAGTCCAGAGGACAGATCACTGTAACTCAGACTCCTGCAGTGAAAACTGTTTCAGTGGGTCAGTCAGTCAGTCTCAGCTGTAAGACCAGCAGTGCTGTATACAGTGACAGCAATGGACAGTGGTTGGCCTGGTATCAACAGAAACCTGGAGGAGCTCCTAAACTCCTTATTTACTATGCTAAAACACTTCAGTCTGGGACTCCATCTAGATTCAGTGGTAGTGGAACTGGGAGTGACTTCACTCTGACCATCAGTGGAGTCCAGGCTGAAGATGCAGGAGATTACTACTGTCAGAGTGACCACACAGGTGCAGTGTTCACACAGTGATACAGAGCCGTACAAAAACCTCCCTCAGTCAGACTGCACAGTGACTGTACTGCTACAGCTGGGACCTACTGCAGGTGCTGAGGGGAGGAGATGAACCAGTACAATGACACAGTGTGTAGTAGAGCTGAACAACAATAGAGTCAAACTAGAGCTATGTCTAGAAGACCTTAGATCATAACTGATCACTGTATGTTTCTCCTGATCATTAACTACATGTTGACTTTGTTGAGTAAATCAAGGAAAACCATCAACCAATCTGAATAGAGATGATGTGTAATGATCAAAACCTCTAAAGATGACCTGTGTTTTGAATAGCTAGAATTGAATCAACATGATTCAAACACATACAATAAAGCCCCTAAACATTACCCATACATCCTCCCTCACACCACTGTGGTAGTTCCAGAGATCAGCAGGTGAAGCAGGAGACTGGAGACGCCAGAGCTCTGGAGATCTCCCCTTTAGATCAGAGTCAGTCAGCAGCATCACACAGTCCACACACAGACTGCAGTTACTGAGTCTGACCACTGGAGGGAGACAGTAAGCAGATACTATCTGTTCTGGTAACACAGTTACAACAATATGCTCCATTTGTAGATGTCTCTAATCAATATATCAGTCCCCAATAAGTACTTCTAACAGAAATAATGTCAGTGATTATATAGCTATCATGTTTCTACACCCCATCCCACAACATGTATTAATACGTTTGATTGTTCAGGAAGACTATTTAAGCAATAAGGCCCGAGGAGGTGTGGTATATGCCCAATATACCACGGCAGTTTTTATGCACGTCGCAACGAGGAGTGCCTAGACAGAGCCCTTAGCCGTGGTATATTGGTCATATATTACAAACCCCCAAGGAGCCTTATTGCTATTATAAACTGGTTACCAACGTAATTACATGTTTTGTCATACCTGTGGTATACGGTCTCAAATACCATGTGTGACAGCCAATCGGCATTCAGGGTTCAAACCACCCAGTTTATAATGACATATAAGACACTTTGCTTTGAGATGATATAACATGATTATAAGCCATTTAAACCACCTAAGGTTCTGTCAAGGCATAACCTTTCTCCTGCCACACCCAGCTAGAACCTTCCAGAACCTTCCCAGCCTTTGATTGAGCCCAGATGAGCCTTGTTTACCAATCAAGGCCATGATTGGCTAGACAATCAGCCTCTACCTTTAAAATACTTCTGTTCACACAGATCCCTTCAACGTCCAGTTTTTTTAAACGAGTGCGGAGGAGGATGAGGGGTTGATATTCTGTCAGATGAAGAGATGGAGGACAAGAAAAAAAGGAAAAATACTATGAATAAATATGAAGTGGGGGATTGTACTACCCTTATGAAAGATCTGGTGAAGGAGAAGATGATGGACAAGGAAAAAAGGAAAGACATGGAATATGTTTTCAGGAAATATGGAATGGAGGATCGCACAGAACTTTTGGAAGAGCTTGAGGAGGAAATGGAAAATGACGAGTGAGGATAAATTAAATGAAGTGGCAGGTGTAGTGATGACTGCTGAGAAGAAGTTGAGTGTAGAGGGAAGTACTGAGGAAGGTGGGTGCTAAGTTCAAAAACAAGGATACGTGCTCCAGTTGTTCAGAGACGGAACTTGTTGAGAGTGAGGGTGAAGTACCTGCGGCGAGGATCGCCTAGTTTGGGCCTCGTCCCAAGTATGATAAGGATGATTTTGCTGTTTGGATGATCAATATGTGGTGTCAGGCTAGGTGGAGGAGAGGTTGGGGACTGTTGAGCTGGTTAAGTCAAATTGGACTCCTGATGATTTATTGTGTTTGTACTGCCCAGAGGGAGAGGGCGCTCTGGATTACGAGATTAGGGACAATAATTGTGACGTGATTTTCTCGGCAGAGCAGGGCCTCGTTGAGGGGAATGATAACAGAGGTGGAATTAAGTGTCGGAGGAGCAGTTGAAATGGAAGATTCCTGGTGTCTGTGACGCCCACCGTTTAGTGAGACGTAAATCCGGTGGGGAAACTGAGAAGATATTATCTGTCATGCTGAGGTTTGATGCAGAGTCGTTACCAGATAAAGTCAAGGTAGGAAGTGTCAGTTATCCCAGGAGAGCATATGTTTCTGAAAATATGACTGTGTTTTAGGTGTCAAGGTTATGGGCATATTGTAGCAGTGTGTAAGAGGGAGATGCCTAGATGTGAGAAGTGTGCAGGAGGGCATGAGACAAGGAATGTGTGGTATCTGTGAAGAAAGTTGTGTGTGTTAGTTGTGGGGGTGTTCGGTGAGAGAAAGGCAGATTGAGGTTGCCAGTGTTAGAGTAATACAGAAAGTGTTTCATGCTGAAGCAGTGAAGACAGTGGTAGAGGAAGATGGATACAGGGTGAGGGATCCTGATAGGATTCCTGTGAGTAGGCAGAGAACAAGAGAGAGTGATGGGAGGAATATGTGCTTTAGTAAGGTGGGCTTTTTAGCATTTATAGCCATGGTTGTTAATTGTACTGCAGAAATGGATCATAAGTCACAGAAAATAGTAGTTGTGGTGACAGCGGATTGCTAGGATTTACTGCAGAAGAGCTGGAGTGGGTGTTGAGTGGTAGTGATATGTCCTCTCAGACCGTTGGTCTTGAGTAGGACTAGGTAGGTTTAATAGTGGAATAGGTGGTGTATTTTTTAGAGAGGGCTAATAGTTGGTGGTGTCATTGTCCTTTTTCCCAATGTAGTATTATTGTATCAAATAATATAATGTAGGTAGGGCGTGAATGGCCTCACACACCAGTATAGTAGGTGGCGGTGTATGCAACTAAAAGTTGGATGCGATCCGCCAACCAAATCCCAAAAAAGAAAAAGATCCCTTCAACTACAGTATCCCTGTGGGACCAAAAAAGTATTTTTGCATAGAGAGGACACTTTGCATAGACAGAACATGCTTCAGTGGTCTGGGAGTGTTTATAGTCCTGTGAGTTTAACACTTCATGACTGAGAGCTGTCCTTCATGACAACAGAACCCACAACAATCATGACTTTCATCACCATCTTCATCTGGACACTGGCCCTCTGCTTTCAAGGTTACAATGTTAAGATTTGTTTTCATTTTGTCGAAGAAATCATAAAAGAAACACAAAGGAATAATATATATGGCTTTAATATGTATATTCAGAACTATTTATTACAATATGTATTTAATAAATCATTGTGTTTTTAATAAATTTTTCAGAATCCAGAGGACAGATAAGTGTAACTCAGACTCCTGCAGTGAAAGCTGTTCTCCCAGGACAGTCAGTCTCTCTGAACTGTAAAACCAGCAGTAATGTGCATAGAAATGATCATCTAGCCTGGTATCAACAGAAACCTGGAGGAGCTCCTAAACTCCTGATGCACTCTTCAAACTTCACTTTGGGATTCCATCTAGATTCAGTGGCAGTGGATCTGGGAGTGACTTCACTCTGACCATCAGTGGTGTCCAGTTTGAGGATGCTGGATATTACTACTGTCAGAGTGACCGCACAGGTGCAGTGTTAACACAGTGATACAGAGCTGTACAAAAACCTCTCTCAGTCAGACTGCACAGTGACTGCACTGCTACAGCTGGGACCTACTGCAGGTGCTGAGAGGGAAGAAACAGTGACATGGAACACTAGTCAGCAGAAGACATTAACTCTGGCATGTGACAATATCAGAAAGCGATAATTCAGATCAAATGTTCTATCATCACTATACTGATTAAATGATCACTATTTGTCCTAACATGTAAGTGCATCTATACAAAGTAACCCCACTGATTTACAGAAGCCCCCACTCCCCCCCGTATAAAAATAATATGATGTGGGGCTCAGACACGTCAGTAACTGTCAATGGCTGTCTTTAGTAATACCCATCTTATATATCATCTATTACATGGTGTTAGTCATTGTAAGAAAGTCCCCCTCCTTGAATCCACCATAGAGGTTACAGAAAATATAGTCCACCCACTCACATCTGGCCCAGTCCAGGCAGTGAAAGTGAAACTAGACTGGTAGCTATGGGAGTGAAACTGAGATTTGCATAGACAGGGCTGGGTGGTTATGCTTGTCCCAGAATAGAGCAGCACTGTCACCAGATGTTCACTCTGCTCCCAGGGGCTTGGAGGTAGAGAAGACCCCCCATTGTTGAAAACCATTGCAAAAACATTGAATTTAGTAAAATCATATTAGGAATAAAACATGATGAATATATATGTTATGGAAAGTAACTGTTTGGCAGTGTGAGTTCTGAGAGCAGATCAGAGGTTTATTATAAAATATCTCTAATTATTATCACTGGTATTGGTGCTACAGTATAACAGGATCATTCAGTTGTAGTAATGATTGCAGAGTTCTTGTTGGATTAGATGCCTTTTTTATTCTGTTTGAAAACATGAGAGTAGCTATATTCTACAATGCTGAAATGATAGAACCTGATTGATCTAAATTAGTAGGAAATGTGCTGCATATTCATGACATAGTGATGACTGAAGTGATGACTAAATGAACTATTGGGGTTAGTTTTCAATCAAAACAAGTTTTATTTTAATTCATAGGCAAGAAGACATGAACAACTGAGTCTCAAAATAGTTCATTTATCATACAGCACTACTGATATTATTCACTATTATACTGTAACATTCAGCTCCAAAATACAAATGTTTCCAGAACTAGCACCATGTGGGGACTCTCTAGCCCCCTACAATTGCCTCTCCGGTCACTAGACACTACAGTGACTTTTACGGAAGGCGGCCGCATCACTGGTGTCATCATGGGTGACCCTACAGGTGTACACCTCTCCCTCTTCCCAGGATGCCTTGCTTAGGGTCAGGGTGCTGCTGCGGCTGTAGCGGCCACCCTTCTCTTCTTCTGTGGTGGTCAGGATCCCCTCCTTCACCTCTGCTCCGTCCACCTCCCAGCTCACCATCGCCCCCTGGGGGGAGTAGCCACTCAGCAGGCAGGCCAGTGTGGCCGAGCCCCCAGAGAGCTGCTCAGATGATGGGGGGAGCAGAGACACTGTGGGCCTGACAGATGGACCAGCTGGAGAAGAGAGGAGAGAGCAGGGTCAGCTTGTACTACTCCATAATGGAATATATTAGGAGAGGAGATGAGAGGATATGAGAGAGAGAGAGAGAGAAAGAGAGAGAGAGAGAGAGAGAGGGAGAGAGAGAGAGAGAGTAAGGAGAGGCAATACACACAGGATAAACAATTAGATACAGTACCGAGAACAACTGACAACAACAAAACAAGGAATCTATAAAGATAAAGGCAAAACTAAACTGAAAATATTTTTGGACTAAACAATCCATCAGAAAAATGTATGTTACATTCATGCTCTACAGTATAGCCCATCAAGAGAAACAAAACACTAGGAGGGGGTTTCAAGGACACAGATGAAGCCTTATCCAAGACTAAAAAGCACTTTCAATTAAGATTTTCCATTGAGCTTGCTTTTTAGTTCAGGACTAGTTTTAATGTGTCTGGCAAACGGCCCCTATTTCTACAGAGACATGCAGTAAACAGATATCACATATTCAGATTTAATAATCAGATTGACTATTCACTGTGTAAATCTCCATATCAAGTTCGTCCGGTCTACTCTGAGACACAAGCCACAACGACCTCAAAATACTATTCAAAACTATAGATGACGTTCAACTTTAAACTATGTCAGTGTTATCATCGACTATAATGACAACACAAATTGTTGCTTTTATTATAGAAATAGTAGTTGCTACGTCTTGACAGAACAGTGAGGTGATATTTAAGCAATACTGTATATCAAAATGTGCTCTTTTTAAATCGTATGTCAGAAAACTTTATTGCCAAATAAACTTGGTGATATGTGAACAATTCTCTCACCAATCTACCAATCTGTCCACAGACATTTCTAAAAAGATATAGCCTAAAAGTATTTCCTCTGGCGAACATAACTTTTCATAACGTTGTTCAATAGCAAGATTACATTTTGTTGTATGATAGAAGACAAAAAATGTACTTACTTTTCAGCACCGGTTTTGTGCCACTTCCAAAAGTCCACCACGGTGATACATTCTGGTGAATTCGCCAGAGCACCTTCACACACAGAGCACTCGCAGTACCACCTTAGTAGTTCTGAAGTACTAGAATAATATAATAAAGACTTATAATACTGAAGTACTAGTATAATACAATAGGTACTGATTTTACTGAAGTACTAGTATAATACAATAGGGATTGATAGTACTGAAGTACTAGTATAATACAATAGGGACTGATCGTCCTGAAGTACTAGTATAATACAATAGGGACTGATTGTACTGAAGTACTAGTATAATACTATAGGGACTGATAGTACTGAAGTACTAGTATAATACAATAGGGACTGATAATCCTGAAGTACTAGTATAATACAATAGGGACTGATAGTACTGAAGTACTAGTATAATACAATAGGGACTGATAATCCTGAAGTACTAGTATAATACAATAGGGACTGATAGTACTGAAGTACTAGTATAATACAATAGGGACTGATAGTACTGAAGTACTAGTATAATACTATAGGGACTGATAGTACTGAAGTACTAGTATAATACAATAGGGACTGATAATCCTGAAGTACTAGTATAATACAATAGGGACTGATAGTACTGAAGTACTAGTATAATACAATAGGGACTGATAGTACTGAAGTACTAGTATAATACAATAGGGACTGATAGTACTGAAGTACTAGTATAATACAATAGGGACTGATAGTACTGAAGTACTAGTATAACACAATAGGGACTGATAGTACTGAAGTACTAGTGTAACACAATAGGGACTGATCGTCCTGAAGTACTAGTATAATACAATAGGGACTGATTGTACTGAAGTACTAGTATAATACAATAGGGACTGATAGTACTGAAGTACTAGTATAATACAATAGTGATTGATAGTACTGAAGTACTAGTATAATCAATAGGGACTGATAGTACTGAAGTACTAGTGTAACACAATAGGGACTGATCGTCCTGAAGTACTAGTATAATACAATAGGGACTGATTGTACTGAAGTACTAGTATAATACAATAGGGACTGATAGTACTGAAGTACTAGTATAATACAATAGTGATTGATAGTACTGAAGTACTAGTATAATACAATAGTGATTGATAGTACTGAAGTACTAGTATAATACAATAGTGATTGATAGTACTGAAGTACTAGTATAATACAATAGGGATTGATAGTACTGAAGTACTAGTATAATACAATAGGGACTGATTGTACTGAAGTACTAGTATAATACAATAGGGACTGTGTAGCTCTCTTCACGACAACAGACACAGGTTGGTTCCTTGAAACGGGCGTTTATTGCATTGCAGGTCTTTTTCTCCGATGCATCCACGTCACGCCGTGAGAACTATATGTTTTAATGAACACAGTAACGTTGATAAATTATACAGTACTGAAACAAAGAAATACAAATGGCGCTCGGCGCAACAATACAAATGGCGCTTGGCGCGACAATACAAATGGAACTTGGCGCGACTATAAACAAAGTTCTATATACCTTGTTGGCTGCTTGTCCTGAAAAGAGGTTCTTGAATCCTTAAAGTCCCTTGAAAGTCCCTTTTACTGTCTTTCTTAGCCTCTGCCATCAACAATTATGACTCAGACTAAGATCTGCTTAAGTTAGATTGCACACAGTCAATTAACAAATACCGTAGCAGTAACACAACAGAGAACGTTAGTTCCGGGATGGAACATAAAAACACAATTAATGGCCTAACGTTAATTTACCTCTTACATCACATTTAAATTCTTATCTATACATCAATAAATCATTTATTTATTTACTACATCAAATAAACCTTGAATTATGTATTAATCATGCATCGTGAACACAGCATCTATGTAACAACACTTACAGACTGATTGTACTGAAGTACAAGTATAATACAATAGGGACTGATAGTACTGAAGTACGAGTATAATACAATAGGGATTGATAGTACTGAAGTACTAGTATAATACAATAGGGATTGATAGTACTGAAGTACTAGTATAATACAATAGGTACTGATAGTACTGAAGTACTAGTATAATACAATAGGGACTGATAGTACTGAAGTACTAGTATAATACAATAGGGATTGATAGTCCTGGGTTAGAAGTATAATCTAATAAAGAATGCAGGTAATTACATTTTCATCTTGGATCACTGATTTACAGTATAAGGTATTTACAACATTATAAAATAGTCTGTCTGTATAATCTGTAAATAGTTACATGGTTAACAGTTATGAATGTGTTATGAATGTGGGGCCTTATTTATTTTATTTACATAAAACACTTTGCATTGGCAGCACATGCTTCAGTGCTCTGGGAGTGTTTATAGCCCTGTGAGTTTAACACTTCATGACTGAGAGCTGTCCTTCATGACAACAGAACCCACAACAATCATGACATTTTTTACCATCCTCATTTGCACACTTGCATTCAACATCAAGGGTAAAAATAAATAATTCTACAGTATGTTTGGATACTGAAAAGTAAACAGTGAGTAAACTGGACGGTTGTTGATATGGTTTTATTTATTCCTGGTGATTTATTCATAGTATTCTCTATGTTTCAGAATCCAGTGGACAGGTCACTGTGACTCAGACTCCTGCAGTGAAAGCTGTTCTCCCAGGACAGACAGTCTCTCTGAACTGTAAAACCAGCAGTAATGTGAATGGCGCAGGAGGCTCTTATCCTGAACTAGCCTGGTATCAACAGAAACCTGGAGGAGCTCCTAAACTCCTTATTTACTATGCTACAACACTTCAGTCTGGGATTCCATCTAGATTCAGTGGCAGTGGAACTCATAGTGACTTCACTCTGACCATCAGTGGAGTCCAGGCTGAAGATGCAGGAAATTACTACTGTCAGAGTGTACACTACATCAATAGTAAATATGTGTTCACACAGTGATACAGAGCCGTACAAAAACCTCCCTCAGTCAGACTGCACAGTGACTGTACTGCTACAGCTGGGACCTACTGCAGGTGCTGAGGGGAGGAGATGATCCAGTACAATGACACAGTGTGTAGTAGAGCTGAACAACAATAGAGTCAAACTAGAACTATGTCTAGAAGACCTTAGATCATAACTGATCACTATATGTTTCTCCTGATCATTAACTACATGTTGACTCTGTTGAGTAACTCAAGGAAATCCATCAACAAATCTGAATAGAGATCAAATCAAATTTTATTGGTCACATACACATGGTTAGCAGATTTGAATGCGAGTGCTTGTGCTTCTAGTTCCGACCGTGCAGTAATATCTAACAAGTAAACTATACATTTCACAACAACTACCTTATACATACAAGTGTAAAGGAATGACTAATGTGATATGTACATAAAAATATATGGATGAGCGATGGCCGAACGGCATAGGCAAGATGCAGTAGATGGTATGTACATATGAGATGAGTAATGTAGGGTATGTAAACATTATATAAAGTGCCATTGTTTAAAGTGACTGGTGATACATTTATTACATCCAATTTTTAATTATTAAAGTGGCTAGAGATGAGTCAATATGTTGGCAGCAGCCACTAAATGTTAGTGATGGCTGTTTAACAGTCTGATGGCCTTGAGATAGAAGCTGTTTTTCAGTCTCTCGGTCCCCGCTTTGATGCACCTGTACTGACCTCGCCTTCTGGATGATAGCGGGGTGAACAGGCAGTGGCTCAGGTGGTTGTTGTCCTTGATGATGTTTTTGGCCTTCCTGTAACGTCGGGTGGTGTAGGTGTCCTGGAGGGCAGGTAGTTTGCCTCCGGTGATGCGTTGTGCAGACCTCACTACTCTCTGGATAGCCTTACGTTTGTGGGCGGCGCAGTTGCAATACCAGGCGGTGATACAGCCCGACAGGGTGCTCTCGATTGTGCATCTGTAAAGGTTTGTGAGTGTTTTCTGTGACAAGACAAATTTCTTCAGCCTCCTGAGGTTGAAGAGGCGCTGTTGCGCCTTCCTTCACCATGCTGTCTGTGTGGGTGGATCATTTCAGTTTGTCCGTGATGTGTACGCCGAGGAACTTAAAACTTTCCACCTTCTCCACTACTGTCCCGTCGATGTGGATACGGTGGTGCTCCCTCTGCTGTTTCCTGAAGTCCACAATCATCTCCTTTGTTTTGTTGACGATACAATAATCAAAACCCCTAAAGATTACCTCTGTTTTGAATACACTCCTGGATAGAGAGTCAGGGTGCTGCTCCAGCTGAACCGGCCATCCTTTTCCAGGACCCCAGGACTAGCTTCCTGCTTCTTTGTGGTCCCGTCCACTTTCCAGCTCATGATCCAGTCTGAGGGGAAGCCCTTGTTGGCCAGGCACATCAGTGTGGTCGTTGTCTTACTGGACAGCTCCTCACTGGAGGGGGGCAGGACGGTCAGGGTGGGGGAACTGTTACCAAGGAGAAACAACACATACACTACATCAAAATTAAGCACTTTGGAAATAACTTCTAAAACTCTGTATGAATATATGTAAACAGTGAGCACCATAATTCATTGGACAGTGACCATATTTTTGTTATTTTGTACTCTAGCACTTTGAGTTTAAAAGAATACAATGACAATGGGGGTGAAGTGCAGACTGTCAGCTTTAATTTGAGGGTATTGTCATACATATCGGATGAACCGTTTAGAAATCATAGAAGCTTTTGTACATAGTCCCCCCCATTTTCGGGCATAAAAAAAAACATTGGACAGTTTAACATAATGAGAATAAAGTAAACTTTGTTAATATTTGGTCTCATATACTTTGCATGCAATGACTGCTTGAAGTCTGCGATGCATCGACATCACCAGACGCTGGGTATCTTCCACGAATGCTCTGCCAGGCCTGTACTGCAGCCATCTACAGTTCCTGCTGGTTTTGGGGACTTTTTGCCATCAGTCTCCTCTTCAGCATGTAAAATGCATGTTCAATTGGATTCAGATCCAGTGATTGACTCGGCCAGTCAAGGATTTTCCACTTTTTGGCCATCAAAAACCCCTTCGTTGCTCTAGCAGTATGTTTAGGGTCATTGTCTTGTTGCATGATGAAGTGCCTTCCAATGAGTTTGGAGGCATTTGGTTTTATGTGAGCAGATAAAATATTTTTGTAGACTTCAGAATTCATTGTTCTACTTCTGTCTGCAGTCACATCATCGATGAAGACAAGTGAGCCTGTTCCACTGGCAGCCATACAGGCCCAAGCCATAACACCCCCTTCACCATGTTTCACGGATGAGGTGGTATGCTTTCGATCATGGGCATGTCTTTTTTTTCTCAACACTTTCCTCTTTCCATAACTCTGGTACATGTTCATCTTTGTCTCATCTGTCTACAATACTTTTTTACAGAACTCTTGGGGCTCTTTTAGGTGCTTTTTAGCAAACTGTAATCTCACCTTTCTGTTCTTCAGGCTTATCAGTGGTTTGCATCATGTAGTGTACCTTCTGTAGTCCTGCTGGTGTAATCTTCTACATATGGTAGACTTTGACACATCTACACCTGCATACAGGAGAGTGTTTGTGATCTGTTGGGCTGTTGTCAGGGGGGTTTTCTTCACCATAGAGTGTATTCTCCGGTCATCTACTACGGTGTTCTTCCTCAGTCTACCGGGTCTTTTGACATAATTGAGTTCACCGGTTGTTCTTTTCTTGTTAATGATGAACCAAACTGTTGACTTGGGCATGCCCAGGGTTTTTGCAATTTTCCTGATTTACTGAATTTCTTTTCTGAGCCTTATGACGGCCAGCTTCATTTGCATCGACACTGCTGTCTTCCTCATGTTGTCACACTGTCATGACTTCTGCCGAAATTGGTCCCTCTCCTTGTTCGGGCAAAGTTCGGCGGTCGACGTCACCGACCTTCTAGCCATCGCCGATCCATTTTTAATTTTCCATTGGTTCTGTCTTGTCTTCCATCACACCTGGTTCCAACAATTACATGTTGTATATTTAACCCTCTGTTTCCCCCCCATGTCCTTGTCCGTAATTGTTTGTTGTGGCGCTTGTGCACGGTATGCTGGTAGTTACTGGGTTTTGTTTGACCCATTTATTGTATTATTCTGTTGACGGTGGTTTATGGTTATTAAACACAACCGTTGTAAATCAGTTTCCGCTCTCCTGCGCCTCATTTCACTGCCGCCAGTAACATCGCATTACAGAATTACGGACCAATACTATGGAGTCAACAGGAGCAGGTACCCCGGTTATAGGGGTGGAGGAGCATGTCCGGGAGCACGTAGCAATGCTGCAACATCTTGGCACTGCCATGGACCGCGTTGTTCAGACAATGGACCACTGGGAGAGACAGGGAGTTCTTCCAGTGCCTCCACCAGCACAACCGGGGTCTCCACTGAGCGCCACTCTTCATCCTGGTCCCAGTGGGATTTGTCTCTCCCTGCCCCAGGAATACGATGGGAAGGCTGCGAACTGACAAGGGTTCCTTCTACAACTGGACCTATACCTGGCCACCGTCCACCCGGCTCCGTCGGGCCATGAGAGGGTGTCCGCCCTCGTCTCGTGCCTCACCGGGAAAGCCCTGGAGTGGGCCAACGCCATGTGGAGGGAGGGAGATGCGGCGTTGGACCACTTTCGGGAGTTCACCCTCCGTTTCCCGGGTAGTCTTCCAACCCCCTTCTGAGAGTAGACCGGTTGGGTGAGCGCATCTTCCATCTGAGGCAGGAGACGAGGAGCTCCCAGGAGTTCGCACTGGAGTTTAGGACCCTGGTTGCTGGCGCGGGATGGAACGACAGGGCCCTGATCGACCATTACCGCTGCAGTCTGCGCAAGGATGTCCGAAGGGAGTTGGCCTGCAGAGACACCACCCTCACGTTTGACCTGTCCATCCGGCTGGACAACCTGCTGGCTACCTGCGGACATTCAGATCGGGGTCTGGTGGTTCCATCCCCCCGCACCCGCTCTCTGATACCTATGGAGCTGGGAGGGGCGATGCGCAGAGGGACCGGAGGGGGTTCCAGCTCGTGCACCATCTGTGGCTGCAGAGGTCACACTGCCGGTCGGTCCCGGGTTGGTTCCTCTGGGGATAGAGGCAGCAGGCAGGGAGCTCTGGCGTCACCCCAGGTGAGCCGGCACCATTCTCACCCAGAGCCCTCTGTTGCTCATATGTTTGTCTGTCACTTCTTCTGAGTTTTCCCTGCATTCCCAGCATAAGGCGCTCGTTAAATTCAGGCGCGGCTGGGAACTTTATAGATAGATCGTTCGCCCATAGATTAGGGATCCCCATTGTTCCCGTGGCTGTGCCCTTCCCCGTTCATGCCTTAGATAGTCGACCATTAGGGTCAGGTTTGATCAGGGAGGCCACAGCTCCTCTGGGCATGGTGACGCAAGGGGGGCACAAGGAGAGAATTAGTCTCTTCCTTATTGACTCTCCTGCGTTTCCCGTGCTGCTAGGCCTACCCAGGTTAGTTTGTCATGACCCCACTGTTTCTTGGCCACAGAGGGCTCTCACGGGTTGGTCGCGGGACTGCTCGGGGAGGTGTTTAGGGGTTTCTATTGGTGCTACTACGGTGGAAAGTCCAGACCAGGTCACCACCGTGCGCATTCCCCCTAAACATGCCGATTTGGTTCTCGCCTTCTCTAAAAAGAAGGCGACTCAATTACCACCTCATCGACGGGGCGATTGTGCGATAAATCTACTGGTAGACGCTGAACTTCCCAGGAGTCACGTGTATCCCCTCTCACAGGCGGAGATGGAGGCTATGGAAACATATGTCTCCGAATCCCTGTGTCAAGGGTACATTCGGTCCTCCACTTCACCCGTCTCCTCGAGTTTCTTTTTTGTGAAAAAGAAAGAGGGAGGTCTGCACCCGTGTTTTGACTATCGGGGTATGAACCAGATCACTGTGAGGTATAGTTACCCGCTGCCACTCATAACCACAGCGATTGAGTCAATGCACAGGGCGCGCTTCTTCACTAAACTAGATCTCAGGAGCGCTTACAACCGGGTGCGTATCCAAGAGGGAGACGAGTGGAAGACGGCTTTCAGTACCACCTCTGGTACCTCGTCATGCCGTATGGGTTGATGAATCCGCCATCAGTCTTCCAAGCCTTTGTAGACAAGATTTTCAGGGACCTGCACAGGCAGGGTGTAGTGGTGTATATTGATGACATTCTGATATACTCCGCTACACGCGCCGAGCATGTGTCCCTGGTGCGCAGGGTGCTTGGTCGCCTGTTGGAGCATGACCTGTACGTCAAGGCTGAGAAATGCTTGTTTTTCCAGCAATCTGTCTCCTTCCTAGGGTATCGCATTTCCACCTCAGGGGTGGAGATGGAGAGTGACCGCATTTCAGCCGTGCGAAATTGGCCGACTCCCACCATGGTAAAGGAGGTGCAGCGGTTCTTTGGGTTTGCCAACTATTACCGGAGGTTTATCCGAGGTTTTGGTGTAATTTCCGGTCACAACTTGCAGACTTGTTTACGTGCTGCTGTGCGTTTGTTGCTAACCTTACTTTGCTACCTGACAACTATATGATTTTTACTTTTTAATTACCGCTTATATTTTTTGTTTTTCCCTCACTCAACTTTTTTTTCATTCAACTTTTCACTCCGGATGATTTATCTGGACATGGTTCGTCAAGACCTCCAACAGCCGAAGCTAAGTAGTAACATTAACATGATGCCTTCTAGTTGCAGTCGATGTACTCATAATATATAGGAGAACGATCGCCTTAAGGCGAGGATAGCTGTGCTGCAAACCCAACTTCAGATGCAATCGTTAGGCAAGGGTAATTTCAGTGCAGGAAAGGATGAAACAGCATCTGTGCCATCATTCCTCCTAACTGGGCGCCAGAAACAATTACTCGATGCTGACACATCTTTGTAGCTGATTTACACGCTGAAGCTATGTTGCGCTTGGTGACCTCTGACTGTTTCATCCTAACATCGTTGGTGCCGACGTGGATAACAATATCCCTATTTGCTAGCTTGAAAAATGGGTGTGTGATTATTTCTGGCTGGGTACTCTCCTGACATAATCTAATGTTTTGCTTTCGTTTTAAAGCCTTTTCGAAATCGGAAAATGTGGTTAGATAAAGGAGAGTCTTGTCTTTAAAATGGTGTAAAAAAGTAATATGTTTGAAAAATTGAAGTTTTAGCATTTTTTTGGTATTTGTAATTCGCGCCACTCTATACCATTGGATATTGGTGAGGCGTTCCCCTAGCGGAACATCTGTCCCTAACAGGTTTTAACCACCTAACTGAGGAACTCAATTTAACCTTGCGCAATACCCTAGATGCAGTTGCATCCCTAAAACCGAAAAACATTTGTCATAAGAAACTAGCTCCCTGGTTTACAGAAAATACCCAAGCTCTAAAGCAAGCTTCCAGAAAATTGGAACGGAAATGGTGCCACACCAAACTGGAAGTCTTCCGACTAGCTTGGAAAGACAGTACCGTGCAGTATCGAAGAGCCCTCATTGCTGCTCGATCATCCTATTTTTTCAACCTAATTGAGGAAAATAAGAACAATCCGATATTTATTTTTGATACTGTCGCAAAGCTAACTAAAAAGCGGCATTCCCAAAGAGAGGATGGCTTTCACTTCAGCAGTAATAAATTCATGAACTTCTTTGAGGAAAAGATCATGATCATTAGAAAGCAAATTATGGACTCCTCTTTAAATCTGCGTATTCCTCCAAAGCTCCGTTGTCCTGAGTCTGCACAACTCTGCCAGGACCTAGGATCAAGGGAGACACTCAAGTGTTTTAGTACTATATCTCTTGACACAATGATGAAAATAATCATGGCCTCTAAACCTTCAAGCTGCATTCTGGACCCTATTCCAACTAAACTACTGAAAGAGCTGCTTCCTGTGCTTGGCCCTCCTATGTCGAACATAATAAATGGCTCTCTATCCACCGGATGTGTACCAAACTCACTAAAAGTGGCAGTAATAAAGCCTCTCTTGAAAAAGCCAAACCATGACCCAGAAAATATAAAAAACTATCGACCTATATCAAATCTTCCATTCCTCTCAAAATTTTTAGAAAAAGCTGTTGCGCAGAAACTCACTGCTTTCCTGAAGACAAACAATGTATACAAAATGCTTCAGTCTGGTTTTAGACCCCATCATAGCACTGAGACTGCACTTGTGAAGGTGGTAAATTACCTTTTAATGGCGTCAGACCGAGGCTCTGCATCTGTCCTCGTGCTCCAAGACCTTAGTGCTGCTGTTGATACCATTGATCACCAATGGGAACCCCGTTCCGCCTGCGGAACCCCTAGCCAACAGCCAATGGCATCGCACGGCACGAAATACAAAACCAACTAAAATACCAAAATTCAATTTTCTCAAACAATCAACTATTTTACACCATTTTAAAGATAAGACTCTCGTTAATCTAACCACATTGTCCGATTTCAAAAAGGCTTTACAGCGAAAGCAAAACATTAGATTATGTTAGGAGAGTACATAGCCACAAATAATCACACAGCCATTTTCCAAGCAAGCATATATATCACATAATCCCAAACCACAGCTAAATGCAGCACTAACCTTTGATGATCTTCATCAGATGACACTCCTGGGACATTATGTTATACAATACATGCATGTTTTGTACAATCAAGTTCATATTTATATCAAAAAACAGCTTTTTACATTAGCATGTGATGTTCAGAACTAGCATACCCACCGAAAACTTCCGATGAATTTACTAAATTACTCATGACAAACGTTGACAAAATACATAACAATTATTTTAAGAATTATAGATACAGAACTCCTTTATGCAATCGCTATGTCCGATTTTAAAATAGCTTTTCGGCGAAAGCACATTTTGCTATATTCGGAGTACATAGCCCAGCCATCACGGCTAGCTATTTTGACATCCGCCAACTTCGGGGTCACCTAAACTCAGAATTACTATTAGAAAAATTGGATTACCTTTGCTGTTCTTCGTCAGAATGCACTCCCAGGACATCTACTTCAACAACAAATGTTGTTTTGGTTCCAAATAATCCATAGTTATATCCAAATACCTCCGTTTTGTTCGTGCGTTCAGGTCACTATCCGAAGGGTAATGTGCGAGCGCATTTCGTGACAAAAAATTTCAAAATATTCCATTACCGTACTTAGAAGCATGTCAAACGCTGTTTAAAATCCATTTTTATGCTATTGTTCTCGTAAAATAGCGATAATATTCCAACCGGGCAACGTTGTATTCATTCAAAGAGAGAAAGAAAAACATGGCGAGTTCTCGGGGCATCTCCAGTCTCACTGTCCCCAGGCTGACCACTTACAAACTCTGCTCCTATACTTTGCCCAGAGACAGCAGACACCCAATTCCACTTTCTGGCGGCTTTAGAGAGCCAATGGATGCCTTAGAAATTATCATGTTACAGCACAGATGCTGTAATTTCGATAGAGATGTAACAGAAGGACAACAAATTGTCAGACAGGGCACTTCCTGCCTGGAATCTTCTCAGGTTTTGGCCTGCCATATGAGCTCTGTTATACTCACAGACACCATTCAAACAGTTTTAGAAACTTTAGAGTGTTTTCTATCCAAATCTACTAATTATATGCATATTCTAGTTTCTGGGCAGGAGTAGTGACCAGATTAAATGTTTTTTATCCGGCCGTGAAAATACTGCCCCCTATCCCAAAGAAGTTAACTTTCACTGCTATGCAGATGACACATAGCTGTACATTTCAATGAAACATGGTGAAGCCCCAACATTGCCCTCGCTGGAAGCCTTTATTTTAGACATAACGAAGTGGATGGCTGCAAACCTTCTACTTTTAAACTCGGACAAAACAGAGATGCTTGTTATAGGTCCCAAGAAACAAAGAGATCTTCTGTTGAATCTGACAATTAATCTTGATGGTTATACAGTCGTCTCAAATAAAACTGTGAAGGACCTCGGCGTTACTCTGGACCCTGATCTCTCTTTTGACGAACATATCAAGATTGTTTCAAGGACAGCTTTTTTCCATCTGCGTAACATTGCAAAGATCAGAAATTTTCTGTCCAAAATTGATGCAGAAAAATTTATCCACGCTTTTGCTACTTCTAGGTTAGACTATTGCAATGCTCTACTTTCCGGCTACCCGGATAAAGCACTAAATAAACTTCAGTTAGTGCTAAATACGGCTGCTAGAATCCTGACTAGAACCCAAAAATGTGACCATATTACTCCAGTGCTAGCCTCCCTACACTGGCTTCCTGTTAAGGCAAGGGCTGATTTCAAGGTTTTACTGCTAACCTACAAAGCAATACATGGGCTTGCTCCTACCTATCTTTCCGATTTGGTCCTGCCGTACATACCTACACGTACGCTACGGTCACAAGACACAGGCCTCCTAATTGTCCCTAGAATTTCTAAGCAAACAGCTGGAGGCAGGGCTTCCTCCTATAGAGCTCAATTTTTATGGAATGGTCTGCCTACCCATGTGAGAGACGCAGACTCGGTCTCAAACTATAAGTCTTTATTGAAGACTCATCTCTTCAGTAGGTCCTATGATTGAGTGTAGTCTGGCCCAGGAGTGTGAAGGTGAACGGAAAGGCACTGGAGCAACGAACCGCCCTTGCTGTCTCTGCCTAGCCGGTACCCCTCTCTCCACTGGGATTCTCTGCCTCTAACCCTATTACAGGGGCCAAGTCACTGGCTTACTGGTGCTCTTCCATGCCGTCCCTAGGAGGGGTGCGTCACTTGAGTGGGTTGAGTCACTGACGTGGTCTTCCTGTCTGGGTTGGCACCCCCCCTTGGGTTGTGCCGTGGCGGAGATCTTTGTGGGCTATACTCGGCCTTGTCTCAGAATGGTAAGTTGGTGGTTGAAAATATCCCTCTTGTGGTGTGGGAGCTGTGCTTTGGCAAAGTGGGTGGGGTTATATCCTGCCTATTTGGCCCTGTCCGGGGGTATCATCGGATGGGGCCACAGTGTCTCCTGACCCCTCCTGTTTCAGCCTTCAGTATTTATGCTACAGTAGTTTATGTGTTGGGGGGCTAGGGTCAGTCTGTTATATCTGGAGTATTTCTCCAGTGTCCTGTGTGAATTGAAATATGCTCTCTCTAATTCTCTCTTTCTCTCTCTCGGGGGACCTGAGCCCTAGGACCATGCCTCAGGACTACCTGCTGCTGCTCCAGTTTCAACTGTTCTGCCTGCGGCTATGGAACCCTGACCTGTTCACCGGACGTGCTACCTGTCCCAGACCTGCTGTTTCCAACTCTCTAGAGACAGCAGGAGCGGTAGAGATACTCTCAATGATCGGCTATGAAAAGCCAACTGACATTTACTCCTGAGGTGCTGACCTCGACAACCAATGTGATTATTATTATTTGACCATGCTGGTCATTTATGAACATTTGAACATCTTGGCCATGTTCTGTTATAATCTCCACCCAGCACAGCCAGAAGAGGACTGGCCACCCCTCATAGCCTGGTTTCTCTCTAGGTTTCTTCTTAGGTTTCGGCCATTCTCGGGAGTTTTTCCTTGCCACCGTGCTTCTACTCCTGCATTGCTTGCTGTTTGGGGTTTTAGGCTGGGTTTCTGTACAGCACTTTGTGACATCAGCTGATGTAAGAAGGGCTTTATAAATTCATTTGATTGATTGTTTGATTGCTTTTGAATTTCTTTGCCCATTTGAGAAATATATTTTCCAGTCCGTTTTCCACACAACTTATTTTTAAATTGTTGAATGAGTTTCCTGTAAACAATAGATATTATATTCCTTCTCTTTTAGCCAGGTAAATACTGATCGTCTTTTCTTATTATCTGCTAAGCCATTACAATTATAACTGGCTATCCTTATTTCACCATTTACCATAATGAGATACAAGTTTCAAATCTATTTATCATAACACGTTTGTAAACTCACCATTAAAAAGTAGCATAGTGATTGAGTGCCCATATACCATGATATTTGCATTGCTACTAAGTAAACCTCCAATTGTTCCCCACTATTCCACCCACTAAAACCCCTCCCCATCTTAAGTTGGGTTGTCATCCCAGTGACTAGCAGACCACCCCCGTTCCCACGGGTCCCAGGACCCCCAAGCGACCGGGACCCATCCTTCGAAAAGAGCACACAGTGCCACCCACAGAACAGAAGCAGATAAACCGCCAAAAGCATTTCCATCGCCCTCAGCTCGATTTGTATTATATATAGTCATTAAAAAATATATTAATATTAAAAATCCTGCTTATCTTAATTTCCATAATTAACAAATAATTGTCATAATAATGTAGGCAGTTCATGCTAAGAATTATTACTTGTAACCAGGATTGCCATTACAAATTTTTTATTTTTGTCAATAAATTATTATTTTAGCAAACAATTATTGTGATTCATCCTATATTGCCCCTAACATCTTTACTCCCTAGCAACAGTTGTGGGATACATACACACACACAGACACTCATACACACTCTACCCCCTTCCCCCACAAACAACCATAAACTCAGATGCTCAACAGTTGTTCCATCCCAGAGCCCAACTCAAGAAAGGACTTGATTTTCGAATGCATATACAGTTGCAGATGTTTGAGAAGGCATGCAAAATTGAGCAAAAACTGGCAAAAATTGGGAGATTTGATTATTAACCACTGTCAAGTCCTAGGTGACTGAGATCAGATACACCCTCGTCCCCTGAAACACACACACAAGGGTCCCCCGTTGTGACCATTTTCCCAAGCATCTCTGTGCAGTCAGGCCTTTGATTATTTTGTGCCACCAGGGCCACAATAATATGCCACCTCTCTGAATGTCCGAGTGTGACAGCCTTCCCATGGGTTACTGCATGGGTTATCTCTACCATGTTGATTGGGTACTTTTGTGTTCCAGTTCCTTATATTTAAAAAAATCATTATTTCGCTGATTATCCTTTCTTTTAATGCTGTCTTATCAATTTATGAAATACTATAAACAGAAAGTCTAATACTATTTTCCAACATTGCCCCTATCTAGAATGGTATAGGGTAGTTTAGTATTAGCCATGGAGTAGTCTTTGTGTCTCGGAACATTTGGTTATCAATATACAGTTTATCGACTACGAGAGCTACACGTTTCCCTTTTAATCTATTCTCCTTGAAGATTGGGTACAGAACTTTGCGGCGTTCTGCAATTACATTCATGACTATTTTCATGCCAGCAAGTCTTTTACCAAGGATTTTGACCATTATTTTATCTTTAAAGAAAGCAAATTTGGCAACAATTGGGCACTCATATCTCTGTCCTCTCTGTCTGAAACAGTGTATATTTCGAGTTGGATTTTGTCAACAGCTTCGCGTGGGAACTGAAGCGCTGTTAGGAGGAACTCCCTCACTACACCTTCAGGAATTTCTCCTTCTTTCTCTTGGATACCAGTAAGTACCAGATTTTCTCTCATAGTTCCAGTCTGTATGTCAAGTAAGGCTTCTCTCAGAAAGATGTTCTCCTTTTTAAGTTCCTTAATGTCCATTTCAATCTTCTTGACTGTCCCTTTTAGCTTGTTTGTTTCTTTCTCCATTGTCACAGCTTTTTCGTCACTCATCTCGAGGCTCGCCTTCAACTCATTTATATCATTACTGGGTAGTTCAATTATGCCCAGTTTGTCATTTATCAATTTTAACAGATCAGTTTCCACCCTTACCATTCCCGGGGTGAAAAGATTAAATCGTCTGTGTTCATCGAGGAGTGGCGTTTTCTTTTGGAGATTGGTTCTCCTTGTTTACCCTCCGTCATGTTTGGGTGTTGCTTGTTTTCCTAATATTTGTAGATACATTTCTCTAACCTTATGATTTGTTTTGTGTTGTTATCTAGATTGAAGGTTATTACCCAACAGTATGTGAAGTGCTAATATTGAGTCTAACTTATAGATATTGAATATTAAGTTTTTATCTTGAGGTGATTTGCAGTGCTGTGTTCAGTCCGCCATCTTGCCGCCTAGCAGTCATGTCTTTAGTAATACCCATCTTATATGTCATCTATTACATGCTGGTTTATTCATTGTAAGAACGTCCCCCTCCTTGAATCCACCATAGAGGTTACAGTAAAACTTGTCCACCCACTCAAATCTGTCCCAGTCCAGGCAGTGAAACTGAAACTAGACTGGTAGCAGTGGGAGTGAAAGTGATTTGCATAGACTGGGCTCGGTGGTTCTGCGTGTCCCAGAATAGAGCAGCACTGTCACCAGATGTTCTCCCTGTCCCCAGGGGCTTGGAGGTAGAGAAGACTATAACTCTACTCTCTATCTTGAAGTAGTGGCACTTGTAATATTAGTCATTTTTATAATGTATTTAGCTTCTAATCACAGACTATAACACATGTCCAAGATACCGGTAGATTGTGTGATAGTTCTTATTTTATTGCTGTTAAGTCTGTGAAGTTAAACAGGTCTGACACAGACTCAGTATCCTGATGAATACAGAGAGTCATCAACTACTTCCATGGCAGAACCTCTTCTATTATATCATAGTATATTGTGATGGTATTAATTACTGGTCAGTGATGATGTTCAGTGAGAATGAGGTTTAGGACTGAAAGTTTTCAAAGACACCATGAATCAGCCTTACTGAATGCATTTATTTTTCCAAATATTCCAAATATATCTATGATCCAGTTAATTAATAGAAACAACACAAATATGCATTGCAAAAATACATCTTTATTTGAATCCATTATTACATAACTGAAGCGTCAAAGCAAACATGATAGTGAATAAAAAGAATCACATCAAATCTAAAACAAACAAAATCTCAGTCTACAGAATGGATTGACACATGAACTCAAGTCAAGCCACCTGTTAGTCTATATGAGAGTGATCACTAAATCAGAGAACGAAGCAAGTCAAAGCAGAGGAACCAGCAATCTCTCTCCACAGGGGTGTGTGACTGGTGGGTCCTACCCAGAACAGTCAGCCTTCCTCAGGGTCTTGGTGACTGGAGTCTGGGATTTCTGCTGGGCTTCACAGGTCACCTCTCCTGCCTTGGTCCACTCCTGGGCAGTGAGAGTCAGGGTGCTGCTCCAGCTGTACAGACCGTCCTTCTCCAGGACCCCGGGATTCGCCTCCTCCCCCTTTCTGGTCCCATCCACTTTCCAGTTCATGGTCCAGTCTGAGGGGAAGCCCTTGTTGGCCAGACACGTCAGTGTGGCTGTTGCTGTACTGGACAGCTCCTCACTAGAGGGGGGCAGGACGGTGAGGGTGGGGGCACTGTTACCTGGAACAAACAGAACATATCAACTTATTAACTACATCAAGTACAACTACAGTAAGAGCTCATCTTCAGCAAAGTACACATCAAAATGAAGTGAATTGGAAATGTCTTCTAATTATGAATGTAAAAGTTAGATTGTTTAGTGAGATTGTTTAGTAATATGATAAAGCAGATTTATGAACTGAACAAGTATTAAATAAGTAGAGTTACAAGTTATACGACGTCAGTTATACATGTCATACAGATATTATTTAGGAATGGATCTGATGAGAATGGCCTAGTCATATTCATAGTATTTGCAGAATTTGAGCCTAAATTATATTTAATCACATATCAACCATGTTAGTTCATGAAGTTGGTTACAAACATAACTGAGACCTTTTGTCTTCACACTAACAGTGAACGCTACCATGAACTCAATGCAACAATAATGACTACTATATCCAATACTATTGAAAATTGGCATACCAGAACTAAGAGTTATATTCTGCAATCATACAAATCAGACAAAAATAACCCTACAATTTAACATTTTGATTCAATAAAATGTTAGTTGAAAGAAGGTTCAGTAAAAATCTATTAAAAAATTTGAAAATCTAAAATTGCTATATTTTCATAGAGACAGAGTGTAAGAATAATGTACTTGGTGTAATCAGAAAGAAATATCAAGAGATCTTGTTACTTACTTCCAACATCAAGTCTGGTGCCGCTACCAAAAGTGTACCACAGTGATACAATCCCTCTTACTGCTGGTACAAAAACCTCCTGACCATTGGGCAAGCTGAATATCTTTAGACTGTGGTTCAAATCATTGACTCTAATATGGTATGAATACTTGCCAAAGATGATTTTATCTTGTTCATTAGAAATAAAGTTTGTTTGTTTTCCTAAAGAATTTGCTGGAACTACTGTTTATTGAACATTTCCTACAAGGTGCAGTATGTTTATTCATACAACTAATCTAGAATGTAGGCTAAACACTCTCGTAGTTTAAAGACAGGTCAAATGTGATTAGATGTAATAACATTCATTTTCTAACTGGTTATATTATTTGAGTTTTGTTTCCCAAAATCATGTAAAAAAAAGTAAGTAAAAAAATCCTCAATATTGAGGCTAAATTCATAGAAATATTGAAACACGACATCAAAAGTTGAAGAAAACAGTTAATTTAGTTGTTTACTTACTTCCAACATCTAGTCTGGTGCCGCTACCAAAAGTCCTCCACAGTGATACAATCCCTATTACTGCTGGTACAAAAACCTCTCTGTGCTGTGATGCTGCAGCTGTAACAGTGAAGATCAGTCATACAGAATCATAATCAAAACTAATACACTTGACTATCTTCCAGGTAAAACAAACTGTTCTAGATAATACAAATGAATTGAATCTTAAATCCAGATATGAGTATTTTTTCCTTCCTCTGTTTCAGGTTCTCCTAGTTTGTCGTTATAGTCCTGCATTAGATCAGTGTTGCTAGTATTCCTCCATATTGTCCATATGAAAGACAACAGCAGCAGCAGTAGTGATAGTGATCCATGTTGTATATTCCTTTATTAAACATGTTGATCTCAGATTTAACAGTGGTGGTAAAGTCACAGAGGACAGACAACACTTCCAGAGGAATCCTACCAGCTTTAGTTTAGAGATGTGTTCACTAACTGATTAGAGGAACTTACATGAGAGACCAAGCATGAGTGAACAGACAGTTCATTATATCTGATCATCATCAGAATAAAAATACAAAGGTGATGTGACATAAAAGTGGCCATACATCAGTTACCTGAGTAAACAGTTAATGTTTGATGTCATTAAAGGGCAGCAGGTAGCTAGCGCATAGAGTGTTGGCCTAGTAACCAAAAGGTTGCTAGTTCAAATCCCCAGGTCGAAACTGTGAAACATCTGTCGATGTGCCCTTTTGCTAGGCACTTAGCCCTAATTGCTCCAGGGTCGTCATTAATAATGGCAGATGCTGGCCGTGACCACAGTAGTGGAGTGTATAATATACATGTGTGAAATAGGACAAATATAAGGACCCACCTAATTACTATTATTATAAAAGCAAGCCCATGCAGGACAAAATATATTCTAATTCATTGACACTGAAATAGAGTTGAAACACTCATTTGCATAATGCATCTGCCCTGCTGCTCTAAGAGTGTTTATAGCCCTGTCAGTTGAACACTTCATGACTGAGAGCTGTCCTTCATGACAACAGAACCCACAACAACCATGACTTTTATCACCATCTTCGTCTGAATATTGCTACATGCAGGTTAACATTTTAGGTTAACACTTTCTGAATTTATTGTTGAAAGTGAATTAAATCTACACAACGGAAATGTGATCAATTTCTATCCAGAACTATTCATTACTTTATGTAATATTTCTTTCATATACATGTTTTTATTCTATTTTTCAGAATCCAGAGGACAGTACATTGTGACTCAGACTCCTGCAGTGAAAGCTGTTCTCCCAGGACAGAAAGTCACTATTGACTGTAAAACCAGCAGTAATGTCCATGGTAATATCTACCTAGCCTGCTATCAACAGAAACCTGAAGGAACTCCTAAACTCCTTATTTACTATGCTAAAACACCTCAGTCTGGGATTCCATCTAGATTCAGTGGATCTCATAGTGACTTCACTCTGACCATCAGTGGAGTCCAGGCTGAAGATGCAGGAGATTACTACTGTCAGAGTTACCACAGTGGTGGAGTGTTCACACAGTGATACAGAGCCGTACAAAACCTCCCTCAGACAGACTGTACAGCGTGCCTTGCTCAGGGTCAGGGTGCTGCTGTGGCTGTAGCGGCCACCCTTTTCTTCTTCTGAGTTGGTCAGGACCTCCTCCTTCACCTCCGCCCCCTCCACCTCCCAGCTCACCATCGCCCCCTGGGGGGAGTAGCTGCTCAGCAGGCAGGCCAGAGTGGCCGAGCCCCCAGAGAGCTGTTCAGAGGACAGGAGGGAGCAGAGACACTGTGGGCCTGACAGAGGGACCAGCTGGAAGAGAGGAGAGGAGAGTTGAGGAGAGGAGATATGCAGTAAACAGATATCACATATTCAGATTTAATAATCAGATTTAGTATTCACAATGTACATTTCCATATCAAAATGACCTCAACATACTGTTCAAAACTATAGATGAGGTTCACCTTTAAACCATGTCAGTGTTAATATCTACCATACTGAAGTACTAGTATAATACAATTGGGACTGATAGTACTGAAGTACAAGTATAATACAATAGGGATTGATAGTACTGAAGTACTAGTATAATACAATAGGGACTATTAGTACTGAAGTACTAGTATAATACAATCAAATCAAATCAAGCTTTATCTATACAGCACATTTCTAGACATGGAATGCAATGTGCTTTACAGGAAAACAAACTAATAAATAACAATGAAAATAAAAGCTGAAATATTTTCTACACAACAAACAAGATATAAACAAAATACTGACACAAACTGAACAACAAAAAAGCACCCTAAGGAAAGGAAAGCTAAAAATATGTGTTTTAAGACCACTTTCAAATTAAAGGCTGCCTCTCAATGCCTCTTGGTCCTAGGCTTTGGGATGGTTAAAAGGTGCCAGAGGAACTGAGGGACCTACTGGGTGCATAACTTAAAAGCATGTTTGATATGTATTGGTGTGCACAATAATGGATTGATTAAAAAAAAAAATCTTAAAATGAATTCTAAAACTCATAGGCATCCAGTGCAGAGACCTTTAAAAACAGTGTAATGTGTACTCTCCGTCTGGTCTTGGTCAGGACCGTGTTGCAGCATTTTGGTCTCATTCCTAATGTGTGATTTCAAATTGTGTTCAGAATCTAAAATAACAACTAGGTTTTTTACCTGGTGAGTGGATGGTTTGGGATTGGGCCAATCTTTCTCACACACTCTTTCCCCTTTACTCTGATCCATCCAGAGGCTGCGGTGGGCGTGCCAGAGGACAGGAAGAAGATCCCCTGGGTGGACGGCGAGACGATGATCCTCCTGGAGCTCTGGGGAGACGACACTGTGCAGCAGAACCTGAAGCGCTGCCCGCACAACAGACACATATACTCAGAGATTTCAGAAAAGCTCAACTTCCGTACTAATTACAGAACTGCAGAGCAGTGCCACAAAAGGATAAAGCGTTTGAAAGCCGGCTATCGGCAGTGTCAGGAAACCATCTGGTAATCATTGCGTTTCAGTTTCTGTTATTGATACATTTGTTATTTAGCTAATGTGAATTGGATTACAGATTGATTCTAATTTTGCAATCTCTCTCTACCTGTGCTCTTTAGTTCATCTGGATCTGAGCAGGTTGATTTGAAGTTCTATGATATTTTAGATCAAATACTTGAGATGCAGCCTCCCACCACCAGAACAGTGGTGACAGACTTGACCAAGGACATATCAGAGGAATCAAACAGTGACTCACCTCAAGGTAAAAGTTCAGTTCATTTCAAACTATGCAAACTTTCTAATGACACCCTGCATGGGTATGTCATATTGAATCCTGTTTGTTAAGCTACTGGTTTTACTGTAAGTGCCGTCCCCTCAACACAAGTACCTTTGCCAAGTCTAAACAGAGAAACGTTGTTGTTATTGAGCTGTTTTGTATTTAGAGTGTACAGAAGTGGACAACAACACCACTTCTGAGAGGATCACACCAGGCTCATGGTCGGATCCTGAGACCCTGGCCCTCATTGACATCTGGGGGGAGGACGAGGTTCAGAGGGTGCTGAGAGACTTTATCCACAATGGCCCCATCTACATGGACATATCAGAAAAGATGATGACCAAGGGTACTCCAAGACTCCAGAGCAGTGTCTTTGGAAAGTCAAGTCCATGAGGAACAACTTCCGTCAGTGCTACAACAGGAAAAACTATGTCTGTGCCCCACATGTTTAAATGACACTTTCCAATGTTAATTTTATATTTAACTAGGCAAGTCAGTTAAGAACAAATTCTTATTTTCAATGACAGCCCAGCAACAGTGGGTTAACTGCCTTGTTCTGGGGTAGAATGAAAGATTTTTACCTTTTCAAGGGGATTCGATCTTGCAACCTTTCGGTTACTAGTCCAACCCTCTAAACACTAGGCAACCTGCCTAATTGATATTAACTTAGAGAAACATAGAAACAAGTGTACTCTAATCTAACCCCTAGCCACACTACTGTATCCTAAAACATTTTCGGACCACAATTTTTTATCTCTTCAAAATGGCTTCCTTTTCTGTCTGCTGTTCTCAGATGTGGAAGAAAGGGATTTGTCACGGCTGTCATAGGAATTAGACCAAGGCGCAGCGGGTTGCGTGCTCATCATTATAAACTTGAACACGGGAAAAACAAGAAAACAGAGTAACACAACAGTAAACAGGCTTGCAGGCTAGACTACAAGCAATGCAAAAACAACTACCCACAATCAAACAAGTGAAAACAAGCTCCCTAAATATGACTCTCAATCAGGAACAACGATGTACAGCTGTTCCTGATTGAGAGCCACACAGACCAACAAAGAAATACACAAACTAGAAAAACCTAGAACACCAACACAAGAACATATACCAAAACCCCCGGAGCACATAAATACAATACCCCTCTATAAACACATGACCCCCAAACCATATAAAACAAATACCCTCTGCCACATCCTGACCAAACTACAATAACAAATAACCCCTATTACTGGTCAGGACGTGACAGGATTAGAATACAAGTTCTACAATCAGTTGGAGCGAATACTTGGTCATGAAGCAGTCTCCATTGATGAGTATGATGAAAGAGATGATCAAACAGTAGACCAGGACACAGGTACATTGGTAGTACAGACGGTTATCTGTTTACACTGAAGACTCAGTCAATCCGATCAGCCGTACCTACGATCTGGAGGTTGCCAATGTATATGTCTCCCGGAGCAGGTGCTGATGGGATGTGATACACCCCGTGGTCGGAGCCAGAGACGCTGGTCCTCAATGAGCTGTGGGGGAACGAGGAGGTCCAGACGAGCCACCGAAGTTGCATCCGCAATGGGCACATTTTCGCCGACATAGCGGAGAAGCTGGCCTCCATGGGGCACTTCAAAACGGCTGAGCAGTGCCACTCGAGGGTTAAGCGGCTGAGAAAAACCTATCGACAGTGTCTCCACAGCAGGACGTAAGTGGAAAGCACAGATCACTTGTGGGTAAGGCGAGTCATGGTGCCTAAATTGAGAATTGTTACAAATGAATCCTTCACCTCTCACTGTTCTCCACCTCCCTCTATCTCTGGTCGTACCTACAGAAATGGAGGGGAGCCCTTACTCTTCAGATACAACAGGTTCCTGAAGCCGGTGCTAGGCAACGACACTCTCTCCCTCGATGCAGAGATTGTTGATTTGTGTGATGACTTCAATCCAGATCCCACTGAAGGAGCAGATCAGGAAACATGTATGGTGCCTCCTCATCATCCTTACCCTCTATGTAAGTCTATGATGCTGTGACATACCGCCCCAGACCATGACGGACTCTCCACCTCCAAATCGAGGTACAGGCCTCGGTGTAACGCTCATTCCTTTGACGATAAACTCGACTCCGACCATCACCCCTGGTGATACAAAACCGCGACTTGTCAGTGAAGAGCACTTTTTGCCAGTCCTGTCTGGTCCAGCGACGATGGGTTTCTGCCCATAGGCGACGTTGTTGCCAGTGATGTCTGGTGAAGCCCTGCATTACAACAGGCCTACAAGCCCTCAGTCGAGTCTCTCTCAGACTATTGCAGACAGTCTGAGCACTGATGGAGGGATTGTGCATTCCTGGTGTAACTCGGGCAGTTGTTGTTGCCATCCTGTACCTGTCCCGCAGGTATGATGTTCGGATGTACCGATCCTGTGCAGGTGTTGTTACACGTGGTCTGCCACTGCGAGGATGATCAGCTGTCCATCCTGTCTCCCTGTAGCGCTGTCTTAGGGGTCTCACAGTACGGACATTGCAATTTATTGCCCTGGCCTCATCTGCAGTCCTCATGCCTCCTTGCAGCATGCCTAAGGCACGTTCACGCAGATGAGCAGGGACCCTGGGCATCTTTCTTTTGGTGTTTTTCAGAGTCAGTAGAAAGACCTCTTTAGTGTCCTAGGTTTTCATAACTGCGACCTTAATTGCCTACCGTCTGTAAGCTGTTAGTCTCTTAATGACCGTTCCACAGGTGCATGTTCATTAATTGTTTATGGTTCATTGAACAAGCAATGAAGATCTGTGAAGTTATTTGGATTTTTTACGATTTATCTTTGAAAGACAGGGTCCTGAAGAAGGGGCGTTTATTAGAGTAAAAAGTTGCTGTTTGTTGTTATAAAAGCTAACATGTGCAGGATAAAATAAAATATGTTGTTCACTAGTTTACTCCATTTAGGGGAAGGGTGGTAGGGTTAGAAAGTAATAAAGGAAAATATATATATTTTTTTAAAGATGTGTATATATAGTTATGTATATGTATTTATATGTATGTATGTGTATTTGTATGTATTTATAAGTGTATGAACAGTACCAGTCAAAAGTTTGGACACACCTACTCATTCAAGGGTTTTTATTTATTTTTACTATTTCCTACATTGGAGAATAATAGTGAAGACATCAAAACTATGAAATAACACATATGGAATCAGGTAGTAACAAAAAAAAGTGTTAAACAAATCAAATTATATTTTATATTTTAAATTCTTCAAAGTAGCCACCCATTGTCTTGATGACAGCTTTGCACAGTCTTGCCATTCACTCAACGAATTATCTTTGAAAGACAGGGTCCTGAAAAAGGGACGTTTCTTTTTTCTCCAGCCAGTTACGCTGTGACAGAGTCCAGCAGAAAGATGCCCTGGTCTGGTCGGGAGACCCAGGCTCTGCTGGAGGTCTGGGGTGAGGACTATGTGTAGCTCTTCCTCCGCGGCTGTTTGAAGAACAGACACGTGTTTGAGTACATCTCACGGAGGATGACGACCCAGGGGTTCATAAGGACGGCTGACAGTGCCACACCCCCATCAAACGACTCAAGCCAAGCTTCCACCATGACAAGTGAGTGCAAAAGATTTATAACTACCATTTCATGTCTAATTATTTACTTCATAAATTACACCGCAACATCGGGTATAAATTGAGATGCTATATTTTTTATTTATCAAATCAATGCTTTACTTAATTTCATCACATTAATAAACTATGTAATTGCAGTCTTGTTTATATCACTGTTATTGTTACATAGTACATGTGGTCAGAGGATATAATGATCCAACTGAAATTCCCTCTGAACAGTGTGTCTAATCTTTCGTTTCCTCAGAAGGGAATGTAAGTTCTACGACCAGATGGAGGAGATTTTCTCGAGGGAGCTCAACGTCGACAGTTTGGCCGAAGATTCGTTAGACAATGAGGAAGCTGCTGTCTGGGAGTGTACACATGAAGTTGACCAAAGGAAAGGTAAAGCAAAGCCATACCATCCCTTGAAATGTTCATGAAATGTTCTATGAGTTGTCTTATTTCAACTAACCTAACCCCCTTCCCACTGTAAACAATGTCTTTATTGAGTGTCTGTCTTCAGCTAGCCCTACTTTAACTGATGGTTCCAAGTTCCCCTGGAGCGACAGTGACCCTGGTCATCCTCAGTATCTGGGGGAGTGATGAGGTACAGGAGGGTCTGAAGGGCTGCACCAAAAACAGACACATTTTCACCGAGATTTCTCAGGCAATGGCCAACGAGGGCTACCTGAGGACAGCCGAACAGTGCCAGTCTAGAGTGAGCTGCTAAAGGCCAACTTCCGCCAGCTCTGCGAGAGCAAACAGTAAGCCATGGGGGATAAGATATGGATCTGAAATTGATAACCACTATTTATAATTGTGAATTGATTATGAAGACGCCATACTGATGGATCAGTTTTGTATTCAAGGTTAGAGGTTTACCATGCTCATGTTAGTAAAGCAAAGCTCATTAACTAACCAGATATGAGGAATAAGCATTGTGTCAACAACCAAATGTTATGTTTTATTTTCCCAGGATTGGAGGGGAAAAAGTGGAGTGCAAATTCTACGATCAGTTTGTGCAAATATTCGGGAACAAGTATATATTCTGTGACTCTCTGGCTGAGGAACCAAATGACGCCACAGACATGGGAGAGGTCCCAGGTGGCCAAGTCCAAGAAACAGGTAAGGAAACAATCTCCTAATCTTTCATTATACTATCAACGTTGGGCCTTTGTTTTTTTTGTTTTTATTTCAGGCTCTCCAGAATCAGGCAGCTGTCCATCACCATGGGAACTAGATCTCCCCTGGAGCATTGAGGAGACTGAAGCCCTCGACATATGGGTCAGTGACAGAATCCAAGTGGTCCTGAGGGGAAACACTGAACTGGAACACATTCATACAGAGATCTCTCAAATGATGGCTGACCAGGGCTTCATGAAAACAGCAGAGCAGTGCCAGACAAGGTCAACACAACTGAACCTGAGTATTATTTCATTCTTACGACAAGGAAGCATTTGTTTTACATTTTTTATTCAACCTTTATTTAACTAGGCAAGTCAGTTAAGAACAAATTCTTATTGAGGACCAGGACGAGGCTGGGCCAATTGTGTGCCGCCTTATGGGACTCCCAGTCACGTCCGGATGTGATGCAGCTTGGATTAGGGATCATCTGAAGACAGCTTTGTAGCGCCACAGGAAAGCTGCAATGACTCAACAATGACTTTGGAAAAGAGGTTTATTAACAATTACAAAGACCTGTCTCCTGCGTTGTTTTCAGAGAGGTACTGTATTCTATCAAAGAGGCACTGTTGCTTTGTTGGATATTGCTGAAGGGACTCAACATCCATCCTACGTTTCCTGTTGGAAATCAGACACATGTATTTAACCTTTGTATAGGTGCTTAAATCTAAGTGTAATGGACTATCTGTATGTTCTTTGTCATGTATGTCACAGTAAGTGCACATGTGTTGTGACATAAGGTCCTTTTCACTAAACGTAACAAAACCTTTTTAAAGGGATTGGCTTGAGTGAATACTCTAACGAGAATTGTTCAAAACCTCATGACGTTATGAACATCTTGCATTATGATTTACCAAACAAAAGGCTGGCTATTATGTATATATTTGTGTATTTTATATACATTTGTGTTTTAGCAAACTCACTGTACTTTTAGGGCTATTTTCAAGTGAACTAATTTAGATAAAATTCATTTGAGTGGAGTTTGATTGCCTGACTGTTTGGGTACTGTATCATATCTGTGACTGTGGGATTTCTTTCTCTCAATGTGTTTTAACCTATATCTTGGTTCACCGAAACACTGAGGTTTGTGTTGTTAACAGCTTTAACCATTGGGGGGAGACTGTGAACAAATCATATTTTTATCCTCAACATGACTTGGGAATAAACCACTAGAATTCTGGAAGCACAGGCACCTAATTCTGGAAGCACAGGCACACATATCAAGGACAGAACTAAGCTAACCTCGGCGTGAGCTATGGTATGAACTGGTATGAACTTTGAGCTTATTCACTACAGAAGTGATACTTCCTAGCCGTTGAGTTAGCCGCTGCTAACGTGGGCTAGGAAAGGACGGACGACGGATCCAGTCTAACAACCAGACGAAGATACCACCACGTATCCAATTTACCACCATTGATATTCTTCCACTACAGGAAGATCTGTTGGCCAACCCGGCCAGCATCTACGACCAATCTACCGAAGCGCAGCTCAGAGTAAATATTTATTGCATTTTCCTTTTCCAAATGGGCGGTAATTTAGAATGCATAAGATAATGTATTTACGATAGCATTGCTGCTGTTTCTGTGTTCCTAAATCTTCCCGCTCTTTCATTCAAGCCCAACCCCCTTTCCTTTGTGTAACCAGCTTTCATACAGGTTCCGTCCACCAGGGATGTTTTCTGTATGACATCATTTGTATTCTGTGTATTTGTAATTCTGTGTGATTAGTTAGGTATTTAGTAAATAAATAATTAAACCCAATTTTGTATTGCTGATTCAACTTGTTAGCCAGGGTTCGTGAAGATAACCAAGAATTTACAATTTTCATTATGAGACTGAAAATAAGATAAGTGTTAATATTGACTGCTATCGATGTTAAATATTACTAAGTATTTTAAGAGTTTATTCGGAAGATAACAGCTCTATAAACGTTCTTCCGTGGTGCCCCGACTTTCTAGTTAATTACATTTACATGATTAGCTTAATCAGGTAATATTAATTACAGAGAAATCATTTTATAAGTTAGCATGTCATATCACTTAATCCGGCATAGCCAAAGACACGACATAATGGAGCCCCCGTGCGAGGAATCTAAAATAGGATGAAGCTTTCATTTTGATTCTGCCTATATAAAATTGAAAAGCAGATTACATAATATACCAAGTTGATTATATACATTATGGGATTTGTAGACCGGAATTATTGGTGCGTGTGTGCTCTGGAGAATCGCCTCCGTGTTGTGCTCTGACGTAGTCAGTGGGTAGCATACCCTATACAGTTCTGTAGGAGGGCTGATAAAGCTATCTGAGAAATAGCGCGTTTGGCCAAACGCAGGGCTATTTCTGCCTCGCGCGTTTCAGACGCGTGTTGGCTAGGTCATTATTAATTTCTCGAGCGAGGACAAGGAGCCAGCCGATTGAAATTTAGGAGAGATTAGCTTGACCAGCTGTCTCTCGCGTTTCGATGCGAGTAGACCACGGTGCATTTTGTTGTTTACCGCGAGTTCCGGTTAAAACATCGTCAAATATCGCCGAAAAGGGTTTGAACATAATACGTTATAAGTAAAACCTTTCCCTTGCCAAGGGAATCCTATGTGAGCATTTTTCAGGCATCAAGTAGCATTAGCTTGCTTGAGATGCTAAGCTAACAAAAGGGAAAACAGCCATTTTGTTTGTGCCACATTGTAATTCATCCGACTTGCGGAACGAAAGTCCTGCCCTGGGTACTTCCGTTTGATTTCAACGTCTGCTGGCACACTCCCCTCTGAAGAGTCTCCAGTACTTTACTTCAAATAATTAGTCAGGTGACACTCAAGTCGTTACTCATGATATCCAGACGGATATCGATGTCTTATTCAATTGAACTAATAAGTGAAATTGCCAGATTTACATTCTCAAGTGGATCTTTTAAAAAAATATATCCAAATTGATGAGTTTTCTAAATGAGACATTGTAATCTTTGTTCCACATTAACCTAGATGAATAAACCTCTCAGGTTAATTAAAGTTTAAATCCCAAATAGCCTATACAGGTTTGATTTATCATTAAAATTGATCAATCATTAAAATTTGGTTTTTGCAAAACCCATTCAGTAATCCAGTACTGACAGAAGTCCCGCCCCAGTGGGAATCCCATGTGGCTTCGGCCTAAGGAAGAAGTGTACCATAGTGGGAAGTGTTCCCAACATTTAATCTACTGTTTACACTTATGATATCCAATCAATGGAGATTGTATGGATTATCATCTCATTCAATTTAATAAGTTAAATTGTTGAACAAACCTTAATGTTCTTGCAATCAAATGAGACACTTTTAAAACGTATCATATTAACCTGGATGAAGCAACCTCTAAGGTTAATTCAAGTTTAATACGCAGATAGCCTACCCAGGTAGGATTAATCATTGGCATTGATTAATTAATTCAATTTGCTTTTGCAAATTCATTCACATCCAACTTCCACATTACTGGTACAGTACTGATGGTTCGTCAACATCTATAAATAGATTAAACTTGTCTTTGCAGCTTCCAATGAATTCCAAACCCAAATAAGAAAAAAAATAGGAAAATTTTTCCTCTTAATTGTTCTAATTATGTGCAAGTTACCAAAGGAGGTGGTCACCACTCCTCCGCTAATTAGTGAACCTCAACCCATAAAAGGATCGATCTCTGAACTCAGCAGGGATACCAACCCTAATTATGACATTAGCGAAAACACAGCCGAAATTGTGAACGCTCTCCAAAATCAACCGTCAAACACAGGCTTTGTGACGGTTCTCTCCACTTTAGCACTTATGTATCGCCATCAAAGGTTGGCATCGATCCAATACCACAGTGCACAGCTGAAGCACGTGCAAGACATGGCTAACATGAGGGCAAAGGTGGAGAGAACTGAGCAACTATTGACAAAAGCAGGAAATGAAAACATTCTGCTAGTCGAGGAACTGCGTTTGAAATCGGAACAATTAAAAGTAATTGCAAATACTTATGACGATGAACGAGCACAAGCTCTTCAACAAAATCCTCTTCTACAGGAACAAAATCATATGCTACAGGAACAACTCGATTTAGCCAAAACTAAATACGATGATGTCCACGCCAAACTAGATAAATCTGAAGAGTTATCTACAAACAGGAGCGCTCAACTTGACAACATGCATGCTGTTTTGTTGAACGTTACTCAAGGTAACAATGTTCTACTCCAAATTCTGCAGACCAAAGACGATCAGTTGATGAACACAATGACAAAGTTGGATGACAAATCAGCAGAACTTATTGAAGTCGCTGACCAAATGAATGATGAGAGAACTCAGGTGATGAGGGTGGAAATATTGATTTCTAAGCAAGCAGAGGAAATCTCATCACTGAATCTCTCGCTCCGTACTCGAGACCTCTATCTGCAAACCATGACAGATAAGTTTGAGACTGAAAGGAGCAGGTGTGACACTCACATGTCCAAAATCGGTACTCTAGGCGCTCAAGTGGACTCTGCAATGCAGCAGAAGACCACCCTTAGGTACCATCTGGAGGAAGTCCAGAATGGTCACGCTCTACAGCATGACTACCCATCCAAGCAACCGGAGTCCGGTACTCAAAGGAGTTTTTTATTTATTTTATTTCACCTTTATTTAACCAGGTAGGCAAGTTGAGAACAAGTTCTCATTTACAATTGCGACCTGGCCAAGATAAAGCAAAGCAGTTCGACAACATACAACAACACAGAGTTACACATGGAGTAAACAACATACAGTCAATAATACAGTAGAAAAAAAATAAGACTATATACAATGTGAGCAAATGATGTGAGATAAGGGAGGTAAAAGCAAAAAAATGCCATGGTGGCAAAGTAAATAAAGTATAGCAAGAAAAACACTGGAATGGTAGATTTGTAGTTTGAAGAAAGTTCAAAGTTCAAATATAAATAATATGGTGCAAAGGAGCAAAATAAATAAAATAAATAAATACAGTAGGGGAAGAGGTAGTAGTTTGGGCTAAATTATAGATGGGCTATGTACAGGTGCAGTGATCTGTGAGCTGCTCTGACAGCTGGTGCTTAAAGCTAGTGAGGGAGATAAGTGTTTCCAATTTCAGAGATTTTTGTAGTTCGTTCCAGTCGTTGGCAGCAGAGAACTGGAAGGAGAGACGACCAAAGGAGGAGTTGGCTTTAGGGGTGACCAGAGAGATATACCTGCTGGAGCGCGTGCTACAGGTGGGTGCTGCTATGGTGACATGTGAGCGGAGATAAGGGGGGACTTTACCTAGCAGCGTCTTGTAGATGACCTGGAGCCAATGTGTTTGGCGACGATTATGAAGTGAAGGCCAGCCAACGAGAGCATACAGATCGCAGTGGTGGGTTGTATATGGGGCTTTGGTGACAAAATGGATGGCACTGTGATAGACTGCATCCAGCTTGTTGAGTAGGGTATTGGAGGCTATTTTGTAAATGACATCGCCGAAGTCGAGGATCGGTAGGATGGTCAGTTTTACGAGGGTATGTTTGGCAGCATGAGTGAAGGATGCTTTGTTGCGAAATAGGAAGCCAATTCTAGATTTCACTTTGGATTGGAGATGATTGATGTGAGTCTGGAAGGAGAGTTTACAGTCTAACCAGACACCTAGGTATTTGTAGAGTGAACACGATAGGTTTCAGACATTGCCTCCATCATGTGTCCCTCAGTCTTCTCCTCTTGGCCATTCGGCACTGAGTAATATGGAGCCTCTTGGCCAACAAAGCCAAAGCTTGGCTTCTCCTCTTGGCCTGTCGGCCCCAATTTCTCCACAGGATGAAGCCAATCCTCTCCGCCCGCTTGGCGCGGAATACCTTGACAAACTCGTCAAGAATTTCCCCACCTTTGACCCCGTTCCAGGTCAGCCAAACGATACTGAGACGTTCCTAGCTGACATAGTGGACGCGTTGGGTGGCTACCCGAACGCTACGGGTTCTGACAGGGTTTACCTGTTGAAGCGAACGTCGAATAGACACGTGACGAGGTTCATTCGTTTACAACAGCAACACATGCTAAATGACTACGCTAAACTTGCCACAGCTTTGAAATTAGAATTCAGTGGTTCTGCAACTCGCAAACACGATAGCTCACTGGCTAACACGGTCAAACAAGCTCGGAACGAACACCCACAAGCTTTCTATCATAGGCTTCGTTCAGCTTACTTTGGCCTACTCACGGAAACAGGAATGGAAGAGCTGTTACCATTCAAACAAATGTTTCTGTCGAACATGTATCCCACCTTCATTACCTACTTGGGCCCTGCAGCCCACGTTGGCTTTCCTATCTTACAACTTAGAGAGCTTGCAAGCACAGCTTTTGAGGCATCAAAAGCTCGCAACACTAAGAGCCCTGACCACTCGTTTTTGAAGTTTGACCAGGAGCACTCACTCCAGTTAGAGGGTGCATTATCAGGTATTGGAGCGTCGAGAGATGACGCACAACAACAGTTTCTACCACGAAACCATGGTTCCAATAACCTCCGCGGTCGAAATAACTGTAAAGTACGTAGCCATCAACATGACTACCGCTACAATCGACCCGTTCGCTACGTTCCTGCACCCAACCCACAAAAAGTGTCAGAGCACAAGGGTAACAAAGGGTTGAAGGACGATCAAAACGTAGACCAATGTTCTCCAGAAGTCCCACTACGGGAAGAACTAAAGCGAGAACAATTTGAGAAAAGGGTAAAAGATAAGTCACAAGGACTAGACGGGGAATTACCGGACACCAGGTCCGCAGGAATTAACACCCATAGCATGGACGTTAAAGTTCAAATTTCTCCCGCTCTCATTCAAGACCCTATCCAGGGCCGGCTTGATCAAGAAACAAGCCCCCGGGCTCTGTCTATAGACGCTGATACAAAAGTTGCGAAGATAAAGGTCAAACGCTTCGTTAAAGCCAAGCCCACTCAAAATCGGAAAAGTCAATCTGCTTCCATCTTGAACAGACATGGCACACCACGTCGTTGCGAACGACCACTCCACTTTGTGGGGAATATGTCCACTAACCACAAATCTAAACGGCCATACCTGGAAACAGTCCTGGAGGACTGCTTAGCTTGTCATGCCCTAATTGATTCGGGTGCGACAATATCACTCATCTCTCAAACATTGTTTGATGATCTCAAAAGGGCTTTGAAGCCAACTAAACGTTGGTTAAAAGTGGAACGATGCGACACTACACTTCGAGGGGTCACTCAGACTACCTCGCCTCTCACATTGAGAGTCATGCTGAAACTACACTTCCAGGACGTATCGCTCGTTCATCCTGTGTATGTTACCAGCCTCGAAACAGTACCCCTGCTACTTGGAGCAGACTTGATGGATCGGTTACTCCCATTGATGGATTGGAAAACCAACCAGGTATGGTCACAGGCCACAGTGCCTTCTCCACTGACCACACTGTCTTCCCCTAACGCTAGCTGCAACGCAGTCCTTCACGAGGGGTATCTGTCGAAAGCACCCCTTGGGAAAAAGACGTTTAGAAACCTCTTGGTGCAGAATCCGATCCAAGGAGATATTACGATATCTCGACACATTCCATCAGCCAATCTGATTGACCATTCTTTTCATGATTTCGAGCCAGCTGTCTCTGTGAATGAGCAACTTCCCTCCTTCTTGCAGACGTGCAATACGGTAGTTGAGATGAACTTCTCTTGCCCCTCGGACACTTCCGCAAGCACTGCGGCCGTCTCAGCAAGAAAAACATTGATGCGCAGAGTACACTCTGCTTCCGATGATACACCTTCTGCTTTGTTGGGGACTGCCACCCCTTACAATGACACTAATGGCGTCAGTCCAGCAACTGACCCGATGACTCCCACTGGTGAAACACTTTGCGATATCACAGACCGATATCCTCGTCTCAGTTTGCAGGTACTGAAGAGGTTGCCACACGCGGACGCGGTGGTGACTGACAGACCTCGACAGCCACTGAGGGTGTTGAAGCACAAACACCAGGAGATTTGGTTGAAAGGTTACAGCCATTCTCATAATAACGCGGCCACTGACAACTCGTACATAGGGTCCGACCTTTTCGTTTGCGCCTCGGACACCAATACCACCCGCTGGTGGGGGGGTCCCGAGACACAAAGGGGGGGAATAGTAGCCCAGACCCATGATGAGCCTCATCGAGGCCGGTGGGGGGGTCGAGACTACGGACAACACCGTACGAGGCCGCCAGAGCATAAATCAAATCTAGTTGTAAACTCCCCTATGAGAACGGTGAGGAACAGACAGGCCCCTAGACGGGGATTATCTTAGAACACATCTAAGATAGTTCTGAGGTGTACCACACTGGTCGTAAAGGAAGTCCAGTGGACTTGTCCACCTCCAAAACAAATGGCAACAATAATCATTCCTTGCCATGTGTAGGTTCAACTACAATACAACTAGTAATATGCTCCAATCATGTGTTCTGGTAGATAATATTTCAGAATAAATCGGTAGGACAACTGGACCCCTTGAATACCAGTACCAATACCACAGTCAGTCCAGCAACACTCAGTAAGAGGATTAGTAACCTCACAAGTTAAATTGCTATTGATAATAGCGACATAGGAGTCACTCAGAGTGCAACACGGGGAAGGGAATCTCCATTGCACTCTTCCAATGGTTAACACATGCCACTAATAAATAGAACCCTCCTTTCAGGAGAAAAGTTATTAGAAGTCATGAACCATGATCACACCACGTACGACTGGTCTAATAATTAGAGTACTTCCGTCGTGAGGTTAGCTCCTCCGTGGATAACATAGCTATGAAATAGACTTCATACCTACCGCCACTACAATAGTGGAAGACACAGTGACTTGTAGAAAAACTACTACAGACTCCCTTGACACCAATTCTGACTGACCTCCAGGCATTGACCTGAAAATTACCTGACTAAGTCAGACTCATTCTGAACAAGTTGTAATCTGCCAGGATACTTGGTTATCTTCCCTTGACATACCCGATTGTGTAAGCATAAACGCACATGCACAACGGAACATCCAATTAGGATTTATGCTAGGATCAGTTAAGGGTCCAAGCAAAATATCATCCTTAGTAAAGTTGAACATTTACTTCTAGGCCTTTGACTCTACAGCACTCACCAGTTTTCTAACCAGAAGTCCATAGGTCAACCTGTAGACTGCCCAAAACTAGTGCCTTACAGCTGTAGACTTATCATATAGTTGTCAACTTAGGATAGTACCCTAAGCGCCACCCCGCAAATTAGGAAAGCCCTAGATATGACATTAGACAATGCCATGATAGGGTCATTTTGCCAAGACCATGGACGTAGATAGAATACAGTCCAATTAGATGATTAAGGTGGCATAACTATTTTGTTTTGTTTATGCTTTCATTAATTTTGTTTCATTTTCTTTGGCACATAGAAAGTGATAGAGCCATAAACAACTCCCCCATACAACCATCAGTTAGTGCCACAACGCCGCTCATTTGGGAGGAAATGTAATGATATATTTCATGAGTGTGTGTGCGTTGTTAACCTCTGCCTAAGTTACTGCCCAGATATTCCAGTCTGGACGACCAGACGACGGGTCCGGAACGGCGATCCCAATCCGGACATCCGCTGCCGAGTCATGGAACGGACATCTTAATTTGCAGAGACCTTATCCGGGTCGACCACCAGAGGGGGGACTGCAATAGCAACCACCAACTGGACATCTGCTGCCCAGCCTTGGAGCGGACTTCTTCATTTGCAGACACCCTACCCGGGTCGACCGCCAGATGGGGACCACAACGATGATCCACAACCAGGACAACCCACGTTCATTTTTATGGTGGTTTACAACATGCAGGTTAATCGCAAGATTGAACCCAACATGGGGGGACTGTCATGACGTTGGCCTGTGGGTAATGTTTATGACCCCCCCATAAATACCTTTTTCCCTTCCCCTCTCTTACTGACCCTACTGAAGGACTGCTGTCCTGTTAAATATAGAGAGTCTGGGAACATCAAACAAATGGGGAAAGGAACCATATTTACATAATAAAACCAGTTGGAAATATGCTTGATAACGTAATGAGTATGGAGGTCAGTTCATTGTTATCTGGGACATTATGATTGATGACAGGACGACATAAACTGTACCTGAGAAAGTATACACCCTCTAGTTAACAGAGTCACATGGAATTGTTATGCAATTGAAATGTTTGATATTGAAATTGTTTGTTAGGAGATTAAATGTAATTTTAGCTTCCAAATGAGAGATTTGGGTTTTCATAAGGAAAGTGCCCTGCTCGATCAGTGGCCCAACCCTGTGACGAGACAGGGGTTATAAACGATGAAACACCTCCTTCCCCCTCTCCACTATATAAGCCTTTGACGAAAAGACATTCACGAGTTCCAGTACGGGAGGTCTGCAGCCTCTACGTTAGAAGGACACATATCAAGGACAGAACTAAGCCAACCTCGGCGTGAGCTATGGTATGAACTGGTATGAACTTTGAGCTTATTCACTACAGAAGTGATACTTCCTAGCAGTTGAGTTAGCCGCTGCTAACGTGGGCTAGGAAAGGACGGACGACGGATCCAGTCTAACAACCAGACGAAGATACCACCACGTATCCAATTTACCACCATTGACATTCTTCCACTACGGGAAGATCTGTTGGCCAACCCGGCCAGCATCTACGACCAATCTACCGAAGCGCAACTCAGAGTAAATATTTATTGCATTTTCCTTTTCCAAATGGGCGGTAATTTAGAATGCATAAGATAATGTATTTACGATAGCATAGCTGCTGTTTCTGTGTTCCTAAATCTTCCCGCTCTTTCATTCAAGCCCAACCCCCTTTCCTTTGTGTAACCAGCTTTCATACAGGTTCCGTCCACCAGGGATGTTTTCTGTATGACATCATTTGTATTCTGTGTATTTGTAATTCTGTGTGATTAGTTAGGTATTTAGTAAATAAATAATTAAACCCAATTTTGTATTGCTGATTCAACTTGTTAGCCAGGGTTCGTGAAGATAACCAAGAATTTACAATTTTCATTATGAGACTGAAAATAAGATAAGGGTTAATATTGACTGCTATCGATGTAAAATATTACTAAGTATTTTAAGAGTTTATTCGGAAGATAACAGCTCTATAAACGTTCTTCCGTGGTGCCCCGACTTTCTAGTTAATTACATTTACATGATTAGCTTAATCAGGTAATATTAATTACAGAGAAATCATTTTATAAGTTAGCATGTCATATCACTTAATCCGGCATAGCCAAAGACACGACAATACCCTGCATGGGTATGTCATATTGAATCCTGTTTGTTAAGCTACTGGTTTTACTGTAAGTGCCGTCCCCTCAACACAAGTACCTTTGCCAAGTCTAAACAGAGAAACGTTCTTGTTATTGAGCTGTTTTGTATTTAGAGTGTACAGAAGTGGACAACAACACCACTTCTGAGAGGATCACACCCGGCTCATGGTCGGATCCTGAGACCCTGGCCCTCATTGACATCTGGGGGGAGGACGAGGTTCAGAGGGTGCTGAGAGACTTTATCCACAATGGCCCCATCTACATGGACATATCAGAAAAGATTCATGACCAAGGGTACTCCAAGACTCCAGAGCAGTGTCGTTGGAAAGTCAAGTCCATGAGGAACAACTTCCGTCAGTGCTACAACAGGAAAAACTATGTCTGTGACCCACATGTTTAAATGACACTTTCCAATGTTAATTTTATATTTAACTAGGCAAGTCAGTTAAGAACAAATTCTTATTTTCAATGACAGCCCAGCAACAGTGGGTTAACTGCCTTGTTCTGGGGTAGAATGAAAGATTTTTACCTTTTCAAGGGGATTCGATCTTGCAACCTTTCAGTTACTAGTCCAACCCTCTAAACACTAGGCTACCTGCCTAATTGATATTAACTTAGAGAAACAAGTGTACTCTAATCTAAGCCCTAGCCACACTACTGTATCCTAAAACATTTTCGGACCACAATTTTTTATCTCTTCAAAATGGCTTCCTTTTCTGTCTGCTGTTCTCAGATGTGGAAGAAAGGGATTTGTCACGGTTGTCATAGGAATTAGACCAAGGCGCAGCGGGTTGCGTGCTCATCATTATAAACTTGAACACGGGAAAAACAAGAAAACAGAGTAACACAACAGTAAACAGGCTTGCAGGCTAGACTACAAGCAATGCAAAAACAACTACCCACAATCAAACAAGTGAAAACAAGCTCCCTAAATATGACTCTCAATCAGGAACAACGATGTACAGCTATTCCTGATTGAGAGCCACACAGAGCAAAAAAGAAATACACAAACTAGAAAAACCTAGAACACCAACACAAGAACATATACCAAAACCCCCGGAGCACATAAATACAATACCCCTCTATATACACATGACCCCCAAACCATATAAAACAAATACCCTCTGCCACGTCCTGACCAAACTACAATAACAGATAACCCCTATTACTGGTCAGGACGTGACAGGATTAGAATACAAGTTCTACAATCAGTTGGAGCGAATACTTGGTCATGAAGCGGTCTCCATTGATGAGTATGATGAAAGAGATGATCAAACAGTAGACCAGGACACAGGTACATTGGTAGTACAGACGGTTATCTGTTTACACTGAAGACTCAGTCAATCCGATCAGCCGTACCTACGATCTGGAGGTTGCCAATGTATATGTCTCCCGGAGCAGGTGCTGATGGGATGTGATACACCCCGTGGTCGGAGCCAGAGACGCTGGTCCTCAATGAGCTGTGGGGGAACGAGGAGGTCCAGACGAGCCAACGAAGTTGCATCCGCAATGGGCACATTTTCGCCGACATAGCGGAGAAGCTGGCCTCCATGGGGCACTTCAAAACGGCTGAGCAGTGCCACTCGAGGGTTAAGCGGCTGAGAAAAACCTATCGACGGTGTCTCCACAGCAGGACGTAAGTGGAAAGCACAGATCACTTGTGGGTAAGGCGAGTCATGGTGCCTAAATTGAGAATTGTTACAAATGAATCCTTCACCTCCCACTGTTCTCCACCTCCCTCTATCTCTGGTCGTACCTACAGAAATGGAGGGGAGCCCTTACTCTTCAGATACAACAGGTTCCTGGAGCCGGTGCTAGGCAACGACACTCTCTCCCTCGATGCAGAGATTGTTGATTTGTGTGATGACTTCAATCCAGATCCCACTGAAGGAGCAGATCAGGAAACATGTATGGTGCCTCCTCATCATCCTTACCCTCTATGTAAGTCTAATGTAGTTAGGGTCCTGTGTTTTTCCTGTGTTAATGACAACAGTTCTTTGTCCTGGTCAGGTAAAATCAGGACCCTAGTCATAATCAATCTTCAAAAATATACTTAGTAGCCACCTAAAGCCTCCCAAAAACATATAAACTTAGCAAAAAAAGAAATGTCCTCTCACACTGTCAACTGCGTTTATTTTCAGCAAACTTAACATATGTAAATATTTGTGTGAACATAACAAGATTCAACAACTGAGATATAAACTGAACAAGTTCCACAGACATGTGACTAACAGAAATGGAATAATGTGTCCCTGAACAAAGGGGGGGTGAAAATCAAAGCACAATCAGTATCTGGTGTGGCCACCAGCTGCATTAAGTACTGCAGTGCATCTTTTCCGCATGGACTACACCAGATTTGCCAGTTCTTGCTGTGAGATGTTACCCCACTCTTCCACCAAGGCACCTGAACGTTCCTGGACATTTCTGGGGGGAATGGCCCTAGCCCTCACCCTCCAATCCAACAGGTCCCAGACGTGGTCAATTGGATTGAGATCCGAGCTCTTCGCTGGCCATGGCAGAACACTGACATTCCTGTCTTGCAGGAAATCAAGCACAGAACGAGCAGTATGGCTGGTAGCATTGTCATGCTGGAGGGTCATGTCAGGAAGAGCCTGCAGAAAGGGTACCCTGTAACGCACAGCTTTGAGATTGACTGGAATGACAACAAGCTCAGTCCGATGATGCTGTGACATACCGCCCCAGACCATGACGGACTCTCCACCTCCAAATCGAGGTACAGGCCTCGGTGTCACGCTCATTCCTTTGACGATAAACTCGACTCCGACCATCACCCCTGGTGAGACAAAACCGCGACTTGTCAGTGAAGAGCACTTTTTGCCAGTCCTGTCTGGTCCAGCGACGATGGGTTTCTGCCCATAGGCGACGTTGTTGCCAGTGATGTCTGGTGAAGCCCTGCATTACAACAGGCCTACAAGCCCTCAGTCCAGTCTCTCTCAGCCTATTGCGGACAGTCTGAGCACTGATGGAGGGATTGTGCATTCCTGGTGTAACTCGGGCAGTTGTTGTTGCCATCCTGTACCTGTCCCGCAGGTATGATGTTCGGATGTACCGATCCTGTGCAGGTGTTGTTACACGTGGTCTGCCACTGCGAGGATGATCAGCTGTCCATCCTGTCTCCCTGTAGCGCTGTCTTAGGGGTCTCACAGTACGGACATTGCAATTTATTGCCCTGGCCTCATCTGCAGTCCTCATGCCTCCTTGCAGCATGCCTAAGGCACGTTCACGCAGATGAGCAGGGACCCTGGGCATCTTTCTTTTGGTGTTTTTCAGAGTCAGTAGAAAGACCTCTTTAGTGTCCTAAGTTTTCATAACTGCGACCTTAATTGCCTACCGTCTGTAAGCTGTTAGTCTCTTAATGACAGTTCCACAGGTGCATGTTCATTAATTGTTTATGGTTCATTGAACAAGCATGGGAAACCGTGTTTAAAACCTTTACAATGAAGATCTGTGAAGTTATTTGGATTTTTTACGATTTATCTTTGAAAGACAGGGTCCTGAAGAAGGGGCGTTTATTAGAGTAAAAAGTTGCTGTTTGTTGTTATAAAAGCTAACGTGCAGGATAAAATAAAATATGTTGTTCACTAGTTTACTCCATTTAGGGGAAGGGTGGTAGGGTTAGAAAGTAATAAAGGAAAATATATATTTTTTTTTAAAGATGTGTATATATAGTTATGTATATGTATTTATATGTATGTATGTGTATTTGTATGTATTTATAAGTGTATGAACAGTACCAGTCAAAAGTTTGGACACACCTACTCATTCAAGGGTTTTTATTTATTTTTACTATTTCCTACATTGGAGAATAATAGTGAAGACATCAAAACTATGAAATAACACATATGGAATCAGGTAGTAACAAAAAAAGTGTTAAACAAATCAAATTATATTTTAAATTTTAAATTCTTCAAAGTAGCCACCCATTGTCTTGATGACAGCTTTGCACAGTCTTGCCATTCACTCAACTAATTATCTTTGAAAGACAGAGTCCTGAAAAAGGGACGTTTATTTTTTCTCCAGCCAGTTACGCTGTGACAGAGTCCAGCAGAAAGATGCCCTGGCCTGATCGGGAGACCCAGGCTCTGCTGGAGGTCTGGGGTGAGGACTATGTGTAGCTCTCCTCCGCGGCTGCTTGAAGAACAGACACGTGTTTGAGTACATCTTACGGAGGATGACGACCCAGGGGTTCATAAAGACGGCTGACAGTGCCACACCCCCATCAAATGACTCAAGCCAAGCTTCCACCATGACAAGTGAGTGCAAAAGATTTATAACTACCATTTCATGTCTAATTATTTACTTCATAAATTACACCGCAACATCGGGTATAAATTGAGATGCTATATTTTTTATTTATCAAATCAATGCTTTACTTAATTTCATCACATAAATAAACTATGTAATTGCAGTCTTGTTTATATCACTGTTATTGTTACATAGTACATGTGGTCAGAGGATATAATGATCCAACTGAAATTCCCTCTGAACAGTGTGTCTAATCTTTCGTTTCCTCAGAAGGGAATGTAAGTTCTACGACCAGATGGAGGAGATTTTCTCGAGGGAGCTCAACGTCGACAGTTTGGCCGAAGATTCGTTAGACAATGAGGAAGCTGCTGTCTGGGAGTCTACACATGAAGTTGACCAAAGGAAAGGTAAAGCAAAGCAATACCATACCTTGAAATGTTCATGAAACGTTCTATGAGTTGTCTTATTTCAACTAACCTAACCCCCTTCCCACTGTAAACAATGTCTTTATTGAGTGTCTGTCTTCAGCTAGCCCTACTTTAACTGATGGTTCCAAGTTCCCCTGGAGCGACAGTGACCCTGGTCATCCTCAGTATCTGGGGGAGTGATGAGGTACAGGAGGGTCTGAAGGGCTGCACCAAAAACAGACACATTTTCACCGAGATTTCTCAGGCAATGGCCAACGAGGGCTACCTGAGGACAGCCGAACAGTGCCAGTCTAGAGTGAGCTGCTAAAGGCCAACTTCCGCCAGCTCTGCGAGAGCAAACAGTAAGCCATGGGGGATAAGATATGGATCTGAAATTGATAACCACTATTTATAATTGTGAATTGATTATGAAGACGCCATACTGATGGATCAGTTTTGTATTCAAGGTTAGAGGTTTACCATGCTCATGTTAGTAAAGCAAAGCTCATTAACTAACCAGATATGAGGAATAAGCATTGTGTCAACAACCAAATGTTATGTTTTATTTTCCCAGGATTGGAGGGGAAAAAGTGGAGTGCAAATTCTACGATCAGTTTGTGCAAATATTCGGGAACAAGTATATATCCTGTGACTCTCTGGCTGAGGAACCAAATGACGCCACAGACATGGGAGAGGTCCCAGGTGGCCAAGTCCAAGAAACAGGTAAGGAAACAATCTCCTAATCTTTCATTATACTATCAACGTTGGGCCTTTGTTTTTTTTGTTTTTATTTCAGGCTCTCCAGAATCAGGCAGCTGTCCATCACCATGGGAACTAGATCTCCCCTGGAGCATTGAGGAGACTGAAGCCCTCCTCGACATATTGGGCAGTGACAGAATCCAAGTGGACCTGAGGGGAAACACTGAACTGGAACACATTTATACAGAGATCTCTCAAATGATGGCTGACCAGGGCTTCATGAAAACAGCAGAGCAGTGCCAGACAAGGTCAACACAACTGAACCTGAGTATTATTTCATTCTTACGACAAGGAAGCATTTGTTTTACATTTTTTATTCAACCTTTATTTAACTAGGCAAGTCAGTTAAGAACAAATTCTTATTGAGGACCAGGACGATGCTGGGCCAATTGTGTGCCGCCTTATGGGACTCCCAGTCACGTCCGGATGTGATGCAGCTTGCATTAGGGATCATCTGAAGACAGCTTTGTAGCGCCACAGGAAAGCTGCAATGACTCAACAATGACTTTGGAAAAGAGGTTTATTAACAATTACAAAGACCTGTCTCCTGCGTTGTTTTCAGAGAGGTACTGTATTCTATCAAAGAGGCACTGTTGCTTTGTTGGATATTGCTGAAGGGACTCAACATCCATCCTACGTTTTCTGTTGGAAATCAGACACATGTATTTAACCTTTGTATAGGTGCTTAAATCTAAGTGTAATGGACTATCTGTATGTTCTTTGTCATGTATGTCACAGTAAGTCCACGTGTTGTGACATAAGGTCCTTTTCACTAAACGTAACAAAACCTTTTTAAAGGGATTGGCTTGAGTGAATACTCTAACGAGAATTGTTCAAAACCTCATGACGTTATGAACATCTTGCATTATGATTTACCAAACAAAAGGCTGGCTATTATGTATATATTTGTATTTTATGTACATTTGTGTTTTAGCAAACTCACTGTACTTTTAGGGCTATTTTCAAGTGAACTAATTTAGATAAAATTCCTTTGAGTGGAGTTTGATTGCCTGACTGTTTGGGTACTGTATCATCTCTGTTACTGTGGGATATCTTTCTCTCAATGTGTTTTAACCTATATCTTGGTTCACCGAAACACTGAGGTTTGTGTTGTTACCAGCTTTAACCATTGGGGGAGACTGTGAACAAATCCTATTTTTATCCTCAACATGTCTTGAGGATAAACCACTAGAATTCTGGAAGCACAGGCACCTAATTCTTGCTTAGTCATACGTTATTGTTATATACCACGGTGAAATAGCCGTTGCAACAAATCCTGCTCTCAGCATTGATGGTGTTCGTTGTTCATAGGAAGACTATTTGCATAGAGAGGACACTTTGCATTAGCAGTGCATGCTTCAGTGCTCTGGGAGTGTTTATATCCCTGTGAGTTTAATACTTCGTGACTGAGAGCTGTCCTTCATGACAACAGAACCCACAACAACCATGACTTTTATCACCATCTTCATCTGGATACTTGCCCTCTGCCTTCAAGGTGAAAATTGTATTTGCTTGGTTTATGTTAAACTCTTTTGGTATACTGAAAGTATTATATAATTTACACACTAAGATGTGTTAAAGGAGGTACTTGCTAATTGGTTGAAGTATTTTTTTTCAGAATCCAGAGGTCAGTACACTTTGACTCAGACTCCTGCTGTGAAAGCTGTTCTCCCAGGACAGATGGTCTCTCTGGGGTGTAAAACTAGCAGTGATCCACATGGGAATTGTGATGGTTCAGGTAAACAGTGTCTAGCTTGGTACCAACAGAAATCTGGAGCAGCTCCTAAACTCCTAATTTACTATACAAGCACCCTACAGTCTGGGACTCCATCTAAATTCAGTGGCAGTGGATCTGGGAGTGACTTCACTCTGACCATCAGTGGAGTCCAGGCTGAAGATGCAGGAGATTACTACTGTCAGAGTTACCACAGTGGTGGAGTGTTCACACAGTGATACAGAGCCGTACAAAAACCTCCCTCAGACAGACTTTACAGTGACTGTACTGCTACAGCTGGGATCTACTGCAGGTGCTGAGGGGGAAGAGACAGTGACTTGGAACACTGACTGAACTAAAATACACTGAGCTAAATATAACAGTGGTGCTGACAATATGTCAACTCTTCCACCCTCATGTTAAATCATTCCTGAACTGATAACACCCACAGATCCAGATGACATAAATATTACTTCCCTGCTGCTATGGCCAACAAACCTTTTCATAACATGTCACACAATAAGTTGAATGGACTCCATCTATGTGCAATAGTAATGTCTAACATAATTTAAGAATAAATGGCCTAGCTTCTGTAAGGTCCCTCAGTCAGTTAGGGAATTTAAAGCAAAGATTCAAGCTAATATATTGAGATAATATAACATGATTATAATCCCCTAAAATGTCCTGTGGTTCTGTCCTGTCTCTCCTGTCAACACGTCAGATCCTTCCCAGCCTTTAATTGAGCCCAGCTGAGGCTTGTTAACCAATTAAGACCAGCCTCAAACTTTTTGTAATTGCTCCTGCTCACACAGATCTCTTCAACTACAGTTTCCCTGGGGGATCAAGAAAGACTGTTTGCATAGAGAGGACACTTTGCATAGACAGCACATGATTCAGTGGTCTGGGAGTGTTTATATCCCTGTGAGTTTAACACTTCATGACTGAGAGCTGTCCTTCATGACAACAGAACCCACAACAACCATGACTTGTATCACCATCTTCATAGCAATTTAGATTAAGAATCCATTAAGATACTGATCTGTAGTTATAATCGTGATGAGAAAGTTAATACCATATGTTGATATAAATGTACATTCTGCCAGTGTTGATGTGTACTAAGTTGAGGGTTTTAACTTTGAGTGCTAGGACCAAATCACTGAAGCATTGTCATTCTAATTTTGGGTTGGATAATTAATTGGATTTTTATTATGATTTGGAAACGGAATGATTTTTTGAAAACTGACCAATTGATTTGAGTAAGTTCTTAGTATGTTAATAACTATATGAATGAAGCAATTCATGTACCATGGGTTGTTTTGATTGTTATGCTAATTGTGACATGGGAAAGAAGTTGTGTAATAAAGATGTTGACACTATTCTCAGCATTCCCTGGTGAATGGAGAGGGTGAACTCTGATCCTGAGAGTGAAAGTGATCCTAATCTATTTCACCTATATCCATTACCAAATTACATTTTGATAATATTGATCCAAACCCTGAGCAGAGGGCCCAAATTGATCTGACGGCCCATTTTGGTTTGTAAACGTTGTCCTAAGAGTTGCAACTGCAGATGGTGTTCAAAGGGAAGACGTGAGTCGATGGTCATTTCCACCATGATGACCCTTATTATTGTGCTAGTGTGACGATTGTCCTGTGTGTTGTAATGAAGCTTGTGTGCTATGTGCCAAAAGAATGATTGTTGTATTTGTTCCACATTCCCATGCGAGCCACAATAACTAAAGGTGTAATCAATGGTATTGGAGGTTGTACCTCCAAAGGGGGGAGTGTAAGGAATTGTATCATATATGTACATTACAGGAAGACGCTTGTGCATGGAAAATACATAGTATGCATGAACTGTTACTTAGGAACACCTGTAATTACAAAAGTACAATGCTTGATGTTTTGCTTTAGCTTGCGATTAAGGATCAGTGTTAAACACATTACACGTGCATTAAGAGGTCAATTGTGCAATTCATATGCCTGTGTGTTGAACTATACTGTTGGTAACAGATGGATAAAGAGAACTAAGCCAGTTCCTGTTGATGCTATGTTCCAGTCTTACTTCTGCTAGCACATGATAGCAATAAGAAGGATTGGGAAACTAACTGACAATGACAACATAAGCTGAACTCCGCCTAACAGAGACAACTTTGTATTAGCAACTGATAATTATGAGCTTATATGGTATTAAAGTTATGGAACATCACCCTGGGCGGGGTGATCCTCAGTAGGGGATAAAAAGGGAAAACACCATCTTTAGAACTGAATGTCTTGCTTGCAAATTACTGTAAGTGTATACTCCAGGTTGCAATTATTATTAAACGAACTAACCGCTGATCAAAAAGTTTCATGTAGTCTCTTGTGTGCACATAGGGCAGAATTCCCGTACTGGACCTAATGCAGGTGCTGAGGGGAGGAGATGATCCAGTACAATGACACAGTGTGTAGTAGAGCTGAACAACAATAGAGTCAAACTAGAGCTATGTCTAGAAGACCTTAGATCATAACTGATCACTAAATCTTTCACTTGATCATTAACTACATGTTGACTCTGTTGAGTAACTCAAGGAAAACCACCAACCATTCTGAATAGAGATGATGTGAAATGGTTAAAGCTGGAATCCATAGCAGTGAAACTTTCAAGTTCGTTTGCAACATTACAACAACAAAGACTTTACTTCAAACATCCAACACTGTTTTTTTCCCTTGGACATCATTGCATGAGTGATAGAACAGCAGCGTATGTTCAAACATAATTTTTTACCATGATGCAGGATGGTCCTGGCCCCATTTATTAAAACAAACAAAAACAATCACATATGCGCCTGGGGTGACTAGTGGCAGTTTCACCCTATGCGATCTCAGCTTTAAAACCCCTCAGGATTGTATTTTGAATAGCTAGAATTGGATCAACATGATTCAAACACATACAATAAAGCCCCTAAACATTACCCAGACATCCTCCCTCACACCACTGTGGTAGTTCCAGAGAGCAGCAGGTGAAGCAGGAGACTGGAGACGTCAGAGCTCTGGAGATCTCCCCTTTAGATCTGAGTCAGTCAGCAGCATCACACAGTCCACACACAGACTGCAGTTACTAAGTCTGACCACTGGAGGGAGACAGTAAGCAGATACTATCTTGTCTAATAACACAGTAATAACAATACGTTCCGTTTGTAGATGTCTATAATCAATATATCAGTCCCCATTCAGCACCTATATCAGAAACCATTTAAGTGATTACATAGATATCATGTTTCTACATCACATCAGTCTGAATGTCCAGGAAGACTATTTACATATAAGACACTTTGCATTGGCAGCACATGCTTCAGTGGTCTGGTAGTGTTTATAGTCCTGTGAGTTTAACACTTCATGACTGAGAGCTGTCATTCATGACAACAGAACCCACAACAACCATGACTTTTATCACCATCTTCATCTGGACACTTGCCCTCTGGTTTCAAGGTTACAGTGTTAAGATATTGTTTTATATCGTAGAAAGAAATCATTCAAGATGCACAAAATATTAATATATATATGGCTTTAATATGTATATTCCAAACTATTTATTACAATATGTATTTAATCATTAAATGTGTTTTTAATTCATTTTCAAGTGGACAGTACACTGTAACTCAGACTCCTGCAGTGAAAGCTGTTCTCCCAGGACAGTCAGTCTCTCTGAACTGTAAAACCAGCAGTAATGTGTATAACAATAACCATCTATACTGGTACCAACATAAACCCGGAGGAGCTCCTACACTCCTTATTTACTATGCTACAACACTTCAGTCTGGGACTCCATCTAGATTCAGTGGATCTGGGAATGACTTCACTCTGACCATCAGTGGAGTCCAGGCTGAAGATGCAGGAGATTACTACTGTCAGAGTGAACACTACATCAATAGTAAATATGTGTTCACACAGTGATAAAGAACGTGACAAAAACCTCCCTCAGTCAGACTGCACAGCGACTGTACTGCTACAGCTGGAACCTACTGTAGAGGAGATCAACTCTGGCTTTTGACAATGTGATTAGAAAGCAATAATTCGGACAAAATGTTCTCTGTTATCATTATCATTATCATCATCATCAGTATCCTGATTAAATTACAGATGATTATTGCTATATTGTCATGACACCTCAGTGTAAATATAAGAATTAACCCCACCGAGTCGCAGAAGTCCAAAAAATGTGAAACATTTCAGCCTCCACTTCCCTCCGTGTATGAAATAAAAAGATGTGGAGCTCAGACATTAGACTCGTGTCAGTAACTGTCAATGCCTGTCCTTAGTAATACCGATCTTATGTCATCTATTAAATGGTGGTTTATTCAGTGTAAGAAAGTCCCCCTCCTTGAATCCACCTCAGAGGTTACAGTAAAACTAGTTCACCCACTCACATCTGGCCCAGTCCAGGCAGTGAAAGTGAAACTAGACTGGGAGCTGTGGGAGTGAAACAGATTTGCATAGACTGGGCTCGGTGGTTCTGCGTGTCCCAGAATAGAGCAGCACTGTCACCAGATGTTCACTCTGCTCCCAGGGGCTTGGAGGTAGAGAAGACCCCCCATTGTTGAAAACCATAGCAAAAACATTGAATTTAGTAAAATCATATTAGGAATAAAACATGATAAATATATATGTTATGGAAAGTAACTGTTTGGCAGTGTGAGTTCTGAGAGCAGATCTTAGAGGTTTATTATCAAATATCACTAATTATCATCACTGGTATTGGTGCTACAGTATAACAGGATCGTTCAGTTGTAGTAATGATTGCAGAGTTCTTGTTGGATCAGATGCCTTTTTTATTCTGTTTGAAAACATGAGAGTAGCTATATGCTACAATGCTGAAATGATAGAACCTGATTGATCTAAATTAGTAGGAAATGTGCTGCATATTCATGAGATAGTGATCACTGGAGTGATGATTAAATGAACTATTGGGGTTAGTTTTCAATCAAAACAAGCTTTATTTTAATTCATAGGTAAGAAGACATGAACAACTGAGTCTCAAAATAGTTCATTTATCCTACAGCACTACTGATATTATTCACTATTATACTGTAACATTCAGCTCTAAAATACTAATGTTTCCAGAACTAGCACCATGTGGGGACTCTCTAGCCCCTTACAATGGCTTCTCCGGTCTCTAGACATTACAGTGACTTTTACGGAAGGCGGCCGAATCACTGGTGTCATCATGGGCGACCCTACAGGTGTACACCTCTCCCTCTTCCCAGGATGCCTTGCTTAGGGTCAGGGTGCTGCTGCGGCTGTAGCGGCCACCCTTCTCTTCTTCTGTGGTGGTCAGGATCCCCTCCTTCACCTCTGCTCCGTCCACCTCCCAGCTCACCATTGCCCCCTGGGGGGAGTAGCCACTCAGCAGGCAGGCCAGTGTGGCCGAGCCCCCAGAGAGCTGCTCAGAGGACGGGGGGAGCAGAGACACTGTGGGCCTGACAGAGGGACCAGCTGGAGAAGAGAGGAGAGAGCAGGGTCAGCTAGTACTACTCCATAATGGAATATATTAGGAGAGGAGATGAGAGGATATGAGAGAGAGAGAGAGAGAGAGAGAGAGAGAGAGAGAGAGTAAGGAGAGGTAATACACACAGGATAAACAATTAGATACAGTACCGAGAACAACTGACAACAACAAAACAAGGAATCTATAAAGATAAAGGCAAAACTAAACTGAAAATATTTTTGGACTAAACAATCCATCAGAAAAATGTATGTTACATTCATGCTCTACAGTATAGCCCATCAAGAGAAAAAAACACTAGGAGGGGGTTTCGAGGACACAGATGAAGCCTTATCCAAGACTAAAAAGCACTTTCAATTAAGATTTTCCATTGAGCTTGCTTTTTAGTTCAGGACTAGTTTTAATGTGTCTGGCAAACGGCCCCTATTTCTACAGAGACATGCAGTAAACAGATATCACATATTCAGATTTAATAATCAGATTGACTATTCACTGTGTAAATCTCCATATCAAGTTCGTCAGGTCTACTCTGAGACACAAGCCACAACGACCTCAAAATACTATTCAAAACTATAGATGACGTTCAACTTTAAACCATGTCAGTGTTAACATCGACTATGATGACAACACAAATTGTTGCTTTTATTATAGAAATAGTAGTTGCTAAGTCTTGACAGAACAGTGAGGTGATATTTAAGCAATACTGTATATCAAAATGTGCTCTTTTTAAATCGCATGTCAGAATACTTTATTGGCAAATAAGCTTGGTGATATGTGAACAATTCTCTCTCTTCTCTGCCCTCTACCAATCTACCAATCTGTCCACAGACATTTCTAAAAAGATATAGCCCAAAAGTATTTCCTCTGGCGAACATAACTTTTCATACCGTTGTTCAATAGCAAGATTACATTTTGTTGTATGATAGAAGACAAAAAATGTACTTACTTTTGAGCACCAGTTTTGTGCCACTTCCAAAAGTCCACCACGGTGATACATTCTGGTGAATTCGCCGTACAAAAACCTCTTTCACACAAGAGTGAGCACCTTCACACACAGAGTACTCTCAGTACCACCCTGATAGTTCTGAAATACTAGAATAATATAATAAAGACTTATAGTACTGAAGTACTAGTATAATACAATAGGGATTGATAGTACTGAAGTACCAGTATAATACAATAGGGACTGATTGTACTGAAGTACTAGTATAATACAATAGGGACTGATAGTACTGAAGTACTAGTATAATACTATAGGGATTGATAGTCCTGGGTTAGAAGTATAATCTAATAAAGAATGCAGGTAATTACATTTTCATCTTGGATCACTGATTTACAGTATAAGGTATTTACAACAGTATAAAATGGTCTGTCTGTATAATCTGTAAATAGTTACATGGTTAACAGTTATGAATGTGGGGCCTTAACAGGAATATTATTTACATAAAACACTTTGCATTGGCAGCACATGCTTCAGTGCTCTGGGAGTGTTTATAGCCCTGTGAGTTTAACACTTCATGACTGAGAGCTGTCCTTCATGACAACAGAACCCACAACAATCATGACATTTTTTACCATCCTCATTTGCACACTTGCATTCAACATCAAGGGTAAAAATAATAATTCTACAGTATGTTTGGATACTGAAAAGTAAACAGTGAGTAAACTGGACGGTTGTTGATATGGTTTTATTTATTCCTGGTGATTTATTCCTAGTTTTCTCTATGTTTCAGAATCCAGTGGACAGGTCACTGTGACTCAGACTGCAGTGAAAGCTGTTCTCCCAGGACAGACAGTCTCTCTGAACTGTAAAACCAGCACTGATGTGTATGGTGCAGGAGGCTCTTATCCCCGTCTAGCCTGGTATCAACAGAAACCTGGAGGAGCTCCTAAACTCCTTATTTACTATGCTAAAACACTTCAGTCTGGGATTCCATCTAGATTCAGTGGTAGTGGAACTCATAGTGACTTCACTCTGACCATCAGTGGAGTCCAGGCTGAAGATGCAGGAGATTACTACTGTCAGAGTGCACACTCCTTAAGTGCCTGGGTGTTCACACAGTGATACAGAGCCGTACAAAAACCTCCCTCAGTCAGACTGCACAGTGACTGTACTGCTACAGCTGGGACCTACTGCAGGTGCTGAGGGGAGGAGATGAACCAGTACAATGACACAGTGTGTAGTAGAGCTGAACAACAATAGAGTCAAACTAGAGCTATGTCTAGAAGACCTTACATCATAACTGATCACTAAATCTTTCACTTGATCATTAACTACATGTTGACTTTGTTGAGTAAATCAAGGAAAACCATCAACCAATCTGAATAGAGATCAAATCAAATTTTATTGGTCACATACACATGGTTAGCAGATTTTAATACGAGCGTAGCAAAATGCTTGTGCTTCTAGTTCCGACCGGCAGTAATATCTAACAAGTAAACTATACATTTCACAACAACTAACTTATACATACAAGTGTAAAGGAATGAATAAGAATATGTACATAAAAATATATGGATGAGCGATGGCCGAACGGCATAGGCAAGATGCAGTAGATGGTATAGAGTACAGTATGAACATATGAGATGAGTAATGTAGGGTATGTAAACATTATATAAAGTGGCATTGTTTAAAGTGACTGGTGATACATTTATTACATCCAATTTTTCATTATTAAAGTGGCTAGAGACTTGAGTCAATATGTTGGCAGAAGCCACTCAATGTTAGTGATGGCTGTTTAACAGTCTGATGGTCTTGAAATTGAAGCTGTTTTTCAGTCTCTCGGTCCCAGCTTTGACGCACCTGTACTGACCTCGCCTCCTGGATGATAGCGGAGTGAACAGGCAGTGGCTAGGGTGGTTGTTGTCCTTGATGATCTTTTTAGCCTTCCTGTGACATTGAGTGGTGTAGGTGTCCTGGAGGGCAGGTAGTTTGCCCCCGGTGATGCGTTGTGCAGACCTCACTACCCTCTGGAGATCCTTACGGTTGTGGGCGGAGCAGTTGCAGTACCAGGCGGTGATACAGCCCGACAGGGTGCTCTCGATTGAGCATCTGTAAAAGTTTGTGAGTGTTTCCGGTGACAAGACAAATTTCTTCAGCCTCCTGAGGTTGAAGAGGCGCTGTTGCGCCTTCCTTCACCATGCTGTCTGTGTGGGTGGGTCATTTCAGTTTGTCCGTGATGTGTATGTACGTTGAGGAACTTTAAACTTTCCACCTTCTCCACAACTGTCCCGTCGATGTGGATAGGGGGGTGCTACCTCTGCTGTTTCCTGAAGTCCACAATCATCTCCTTTGTTTTGTTGAAGATACAATAATCAAAACCCCTAAAGATTACCACTGTTTTGAATACACTCCTGGATAGAGAGTCGGGGTGCTGCAGCAGCTTAACAGGTCATCCTTTTCCAGGACTCCAGGACTAGCTTCCTGCTTGTTGGTGGTCTCGTTCACTTTCCAGCTCATGATCCAGTCTGAGGGGAAGCCCTTGTTGGCCAGGCACATCAGTGTGGTTGTTGTCTTACTGGACAGCTCCTCACTGGGGTGGGGCAGGACGGTGAGGGTGGGGGAACTGTTACCAAGGAGAAACAACACATCAACTACATCAAAATAAAGCACTTGGAAATGACTTCTAAAACTGTATATGAATATAAAAGTTATATTGCTAAAATATGTGAAGAAAACAGTTACTTTATGTAAAGCAGATTACAAGAATAAAGTATACAAGCAGAAAACATACAGGTATGACGTGTTTAACTTAAACATTACTTTGTCATACAGATATTTTTTTAGGAACATATCTGATCAGAATACTCAAATGTATAGTATTTTTTGAATCAAAGAGGTTTGATACAAACATAACGGAGACCCTGTCACAAGTGTAGAGAGGAGTAGGCAGGAGGCAGTCGCAGGTGTTGAACTACTGAATTTATTAAAGCACCATATAAAAAAGTGACAAAACCAAAAGTGCTAAATAATAATGTACTCAGGAAATAGTAGGAGAGATTCCTCTCAGGAAAACAAGCAGCATTTACAATGACCAACAAAGACAAATGACAGAGGGAGTATATATACAGTGATGGAGTGAGGATTGGAACCAGGTGTGTGTAATGATGAGAGACAAGTACGGGGTTGATGAGTGAAGGGTGTTTGCAAGCAGCAGGTCGGCTACGCCGAAAGCCTGAGCTGGAGAGGAGGGTGAGGCAAAGCAAAGGCTGGTGTGACAAACACTTTTTTGGTTACTAGATGATTCCATAAGTCCTATTTCATAGTTTTGATGTCTTCACTATTAAAAAGTAAAAAAGCAAAAAATAGTAAAAAAGTGAAGCAAAACCCTGGAATGAGTAGGTGTGTCCAAACTTTTGATTGGTACATGTACTGGTATGTATATATATATATATATATATATATATATATATATATATATATATATATATATATATATATATATACAATACAAAAAAATTGTCAAAGTGCTAGAGTACAGAACCAAAATATCAAAAAAATGGTCACTGTCCAATGAATTATGGTGCTCACTGTATACAATGACAATGGGGGGGAAAGTATACAATGACAATGGGAGTGAAGTGCAGACTGTCAGCTTTAATTTTACGGTATTTTCATACATATCGGATAACCGTTTAGAAATGATAGAAGCTTTTGTGCATAGTCTTCCCCCAGTTTCGCGCATCAAAAAACATTGGACAGTTTAACCTGTTGGGGCTAGGGGGCAGTATTTGCACGGCCGGATAAAAAACGTACCAGATTTAAACTGGTTACTACTCTTGCCCAGAAACGAGAATATGCATATAATTAGTAGATTTGGATAGAAAACACTCTAATGTTTCTAGAACTGTTTGAATGGTTTATGTGAGTATAACAGAACTCATATGGCACGCCAAAACCTGAGAAGATTCCATACAGGAAGTGCCCTGTCTGACAATTTGTTGTCCTTCTGTTGCATCTCTATCGAAAATACAGCATCTGTGCTGTAACGTGACATTTTCTAAGGCTTCCATTGGCTCTCTAAAGCCGCCAGAAAGTGAAATGGGGTGTCTGCTGTCTCTGGGCGAAGAACAGCAGGAGAGTTTGTGAGTGGTCAGCCTGGGGACAGTGACACTGGAGATGCGCAGTCACGAGACTACTCCATTTTTTCTTTCAGCCTTTGAATGAATACAACGTTGCCCGGTTGGAATATTATCGCTATTTTACGAGAAAAATAGCATAAAAATTGATTTTAAACAGCGTTTGACATGCTTCTAAGTACGGTAATGGAATATTTTGAAATGTTTTGTCACAAAATGCGCTCGCGCGTCACCCTTCGGATAGTGACCTGAACGCACAAACAAAACGGAGCTATTTGAATAGAACTATGGATTATTTGGAACCAAAACAACATTTGTTGTTGAAGTAGAAGTCCTGGGAGTGCATTCTGACGAAGAACAGTAAAGGTAATCCAATTTTTCTAATTGTAATTCTGAGTTTAGTGAGCCCCAAACTTGGTGGGTGTCAAATTAGCTAGCCTGTGATGGCCGAGCTATGTATTCAGAATATTGCAAAATGTGCTTTCGCCGAAAAGCTATTTTAAAATTGGACATAGCGTTTGCATAAAGGAGTTCTGTATGTATAATTCTTAAAATAATTGTTATGTATTTTGTCAACGTTTATCATGAGTAATTTAGTAAATTCACCGGAAGTTTTCGGTGGGTACGGTAGTTCTGAACATCACATGCTAATGTAAAAGCTTGTTTTTGATATAAATATGAACTTGATTGAACAAAACATGCATGTATTGTATAACATAATGTCCTAGGAGTGTCATCTGATGAAGATCATTAAAGGTTAGTGCTGCATTTAGCTGTGGTTTGGGTTTATGTGACATATATGCTTGCTTGGAAAATGGCTGTGTGATTATTTGTGTCTATGTACCCTCCTAACATAATCGAATGTTTTGCTTTCACTGTAAAGCCTTTTTGAAATCGGATAATGTGGTTAGATTGATGAGAGTCTTATCTTTAAAATGGTGTAAAATAGTTGATTGTTTCAGAAAATTGAATTGTGGTATTTTAGTTGGTTTTGTATTTCGAACCGTGCGATGCCATTGGCTGTTGGCTAGGGGTTCCGCAGGCGGAACGGGGTTCCGCTAGCAGAACATCTGTCATCAACAGGTTAAGTCAGAACCGTCCAGAGTAAAGATGCTTGTCGAGCGGGCGGGTGTGGACAGCAATTGTTTGAAGAGAATGCATTTAGTTTTATTTGCATTTAAGAGCAGTTGGAGACAACGGAAGGAGTGTTGTATGGCACTGAAGCTTGATTGGAGGTTTGTTAACACAGTGTCCAAAGAAGGGCCAGATGTATACAGAATGGTGTCTTCTGCGTAGAGGTCGATCGGAGAATCACCAGCAGCAAGAGCGACATCATTGATATATACAGAGAAAAGAGTCGGCCCAAGAATTGAACCCTGTGGCACCCCAATAGAGACTGCCAGAGGTTCGGACAACAGGCCCTACGATTTGACACACTGAACTCTATCTGAGAAGTAGTTGGTGAACCAGGCGAGGCAATAATTTGAGAAACCAAGGCTATTGAGTCTGCCGATAAGAATGCGTTGATTGACAGAGTCGAAAGCCTTGGACAAGTCGATGAAGACGGCTGCACAGTACTGTCTTTTATCGATGGTGGTTATGATATCGTTTAGGACCTTGAGCATGGCTGAGGTGCACCCATGACCAGCTCGGAAACCAGATTGCATAGTGGGAAATATACGGTGGGATTCGAAATGGTCAGTGATCTGTTTGTTAACTTGGATTTCCAAGACTTAGAAAGGCAGGGCTGTAACAGTTTGGGTCTAGAGTGTCTCCTCCTTTGAAGAGGGGGATGACCGCGGCAGCTTTCCAACTTTAGGGATCTCAGACGATACAAAAGAGAGGTTGAACAGGCAAGTAATAGGGGTTGCAACAATTTCGGAGGATAATTTTAGAAAGAGAGGGGCCAGATTGTCTAGACCAGCTGATTTGTAGGGATCCAGATTTTGCAGCTCTTTCAGAACATCAGCTATATGGATTCGGGGTGGGGGGGCTTGGGCAAGTTGCTGCGGGGGGTGCAGAGTTGTTGGCCGGGGTAGGGGTAGCCAGGTGGAAACACGTCCAGCCATAGATTGAAATTCTCGTTTATCGTACATTTATCGGTGGTGACAGTGTTTCCTATCCTCAGTGCAGTGGGCAGCTGGGAGGAGGTGCTCTTATTCTCCATAGACTTTACAGTGTTCCAAAGCTTTTTGGAATTAGTGCTACAGGATGCACATTTCTGTTTGAAAATGCTAGCCTTTGTTAATCTAACTGACTGTGTATATTGGTTCCTGACTTCCCTGAAAAGTTGCATATCGCGGGGGATATCCGATGCTAATGCAATACGCCACAGGATGTTTTTGTGCTGGTCAAGGGCAGTCAAGTCTGGAATGAACCAAGGGCTATAACTGTTCCTAGTTCTACATTTTTTAAATGTGCCATGCTTTTTTAAGATGGTGAGGAAAGTACTTTTAAATAACAACCAGACATCCTCTACTGACGGGATGAGGTCAATATCTTTCCAGGATACCCAGGCCAGGTTTGACAGTGATGAGGGGTGGTCGTTTGACCGCGGACCCACAACAGATACAGGCAATAAGGCAGTGATCGCTGAGATCCTGGTTGAAGATAGCAGAGGTGTATTTAGAGGGCAAGTTGGTCAGGATGATATCTATGAGGGTGCCCATGTTTACAGATTTAGGGTTGTACCTGGTAGGTTCCTTGATAATTTGTCTGAGATTGAGGGCATCTAGCTTAGATTGTAGGACGGCTGGGTTGTTAAGCATATCCCAGTTGACGTTACCTAACAGTACAAACTCTGAAGATAGATGGGAGGAAATCAATTCACATATGGTGCCCAGGGCACAGCTGGGGGCTGAGGGTGGTCTATAACAAGTGGCAACGGTGAGAGACTTATTTCTGGAAAGCTGGATTTTTAAAAGTAGAAGATTGAACTGTTTGGGCACAGACCTGGATAGTATGACAGAACTCTGCAGGCTATCTCTGCAGTAGATTGCAACTCCGCCCTTTTTGGCAGTTCTATCTTGACGGAAAATGTTGTAGTTGGGGATGGAAATTTCTGAATTTTTGGTGGCATTCCTAATCCAGGATTCAGACACGGCTAGGACATCAGGGTTGGCGATTGTGCTAAAGCTGTGAATATAACAAACTTAGGGAGGAGGTTTCTGATGTTAACATGCATGAAACCAAGGCTTTTACGGTTAGAGAAGTCAACAAATGAGAGCGCCTGGGGAATAGGTGTAGAACTGGACGCTACAGGGCCTGGGTTAACCTCTACATCACTAGAGGAACAGAGGAGGAGTAGGATAAGGGCATGGCTAAAGGCTATAAGAACTATAGCTTTAAGAACTGTCTAGTGCGTTGGGAACGGAGAATAAAAGGAGCAGATTTCTGGGCGTGGTAGAATAGATTCAGGGCATAATGTACAGATAAGGGTATGGTAGGATATGAGTACAGTAGAGGTAAACCTAGGCATTGAGTGACGATGAGAGAGGTTGCATCTCTGGAGGCACCAGTTAAGCCAGGTTTAGTCTCCGCATGTGTGGGGGGTGGGTCAAAAGAGATATCTAAGGCATGTTGAGCAGGACTGGGGGCTCTACAGTGAAATAAAACAATAAGAACTAACCGAAACAGCAGTAGACAAGGCATATTGATATTAGAGAGAGGAATAAAGCAGTCATAGGTATTGATCGGGAGAGCTAAGACAACAACGGGTAAATTGTGATGAATGGGCAGAGAGGGTCAGTTAGGTACACCTGAGTTCGAGGCAGGGGCCGACAGATTAACAAAATGAGGTACCATGTTAGTAAACAGTCCAGCAGGCATCAGCTGTGTAGTTGGGTGATCATAGGGTCCAATGAGCAATAATAGGTGAGTCAGGGAGTCGTTCGGTAGTCGGTACTACGCTAGGCGAGCGGGAGACACGGCATTCAGAAAACTAGCAGATCAGGGCTAGCAGATGGGTCTTCGGCGACATCGCAACGGAAAAGCCTGTTGAAACCACATCGGACGATTACGTCGGCAGACCAGTTTTGGTGGATAGACGAGGCTCGGTGACGACAATAAAGAGTCTAGGCCAAATGGCAAAAGAGGTATTGTAGCCCAAGAGCTAGCTGGTATACTTTGTCGGCTAGCCGGTAGACGGCCCTAGTTTGAGGCTAGCTCAAGGCTAACTGGTGCTTGCTCCGGGACAGAGGCGTTAGCCAACAATTAGCTGTGGTAGAGAAAAGCAGTCCAATATGCTCTGGGTTGATATTGCGCTGTGCAGACTGGCAGGTATTGACCGAGCTAAAGCTGGCTGGTGTCCGAGCTAAAGGTGAAGACCACTAACAGTGACTAACAATGACTACTGTGGCTAGTGGCTAGTTAGCTGGCTAGCTTCTAATGGAGGTTCCAGTTATAAAGTATAAAAATAGCAGATCCGTACCACATTGGGCGAGGCTGGTTGCAGGACAGTATATTTAGATCGTAGATGGAAAGCGAGATTAAAATATTTACGAAAACCCCCCCGAAGAAACAGACTATTTACATGGGACAAGACAAACACACGTCCGACTGCTACGCCATCTTAAGTGCATGAGGTGATTGTTTGTAGTGTGATTTCCTTTACGGTCCATAGTGGTATTTGAAACCGCATTATATTCTCCCACCATAATAATAGAGTCTTTTATTGCTTGATTTTATTTTATTTTATTTATTTGTATTGCTAGTAGGGTTTATAAATTATTCCATATATTTTTAAAGAAGCGTGGATCATCATTATTTGGACCGTATAAGTTAATGAGCCACATCTGTTTATGGTCCAATAACATATTTAAAATCATCCATCTACCTTGAGGATCTGTTTGGACAATTTTGACATTCGAATCCAAATTACTGTTAATTAATATCATCACTCCTATCATCACTGTTATATCTGGAGTATTTCTCCTGTCTTATCCGGTGTCCTGTGTGAATTTAAGTATGCTCTCTCTAATTCTCTCTCTCTTTCTCTCGGAGGACCTAAGCTTTAGGACCATACCTCAGGACTACCTTGCTTGATGACTCCTTGCTGTCCCCAGTCCACCTGGTCGTGCTGCTGCTCCAGGTTCAACTGTTCTGCCTGCGGCTATGGAACCCTGACCTGTTCACCGGACATGCTACCTTGTCCCAGACCTGCTGATTCAACTCTCTAAAGAGAGCATGTGTGGTAGAGATACTCTGAATGATCGGCTATGAAAAGCCACTTGACATTTACTCCTGTGGTGCTGACCTGTTGCACCCTCTACAACCATTGTGATTATTATTATCTGACCATGCTGGTCATCTATGATCTTGGCCATGTTCTGTTATAATCTCCACCCGGCACAGCCAGAAGAAGACTGGCCACCCCTCATAGCCTGATTCCTCTCTAGGTTTCTTTCTAGGTTTTGGTCTTTATAGGGAGTTTTTCCTAGCCACCGTGCTTCTACACCTGCATTGCTTGCTGTTTAGGTTTTTAGGCTGGGTTTCTGTACAGCACTTTGTGACATCAGCTGATGTAAGAAGGGCTTTATAAATACATTTGATTGATTGATTGATTTTGAATTTCTTTGCCGATGGGAGAAATATATGTTGCCCCTCCAGTCCTTTTTCCACACAACTTTATTTAAAATTGTTGAATGAGTTTCCTGTAAACAACATATATTATATTCCTTCTCTTTTAGACAGGTAAATACTAATCGTCTTTTCTTATTATCTGCTAAGCCATTACAATTACAACTGGCTATCCTTATTTCACCATTTACCATAATGAGACACGTTTCAAATCTATTTATCATAACATATGTTTGTAAACTCACCATTAAAAAGTAGCATAGTGATTGAGTATCAGCTATACCATGATATTTGCATTGCTACTAAGTAAACCTACAATTGTTCCTGTAGTAACTTGACAAGGAATGCCCACACGCATTTCGATATTACTTTCCTTTACTTTCAACCCAAACCTAAAGGTGTATTGCCAGGTACAAACGGTACAGATATAACAGAACTATATAGCCCACTCAGCCGGTGGTAGAATCACATTGCACAGAACTCACTCTTGGTGATGACATCATCAAAGGGGAAAGGTCAAGGTTAATGCCAATAATAACCATGTAATTATTTATATAGTGTCCACACTATAACACTTCTCCCCCCTCAATTTAAATCCCCCCCCCTGTAAGGAAAACATAAGGTTAACAAGTAAACCACATTAGTGTTTTCTTCTCTTTACTACACCACACTGTAGAACTTCTGCTGGTGTTACGGTAAATGTAACCAAAACAACAACAATAAAATGACAGTCCTTATTTCTTTTCAACTAGGTCTGCTGCTCCAAACAAACACTAACACCACGAGTCTCTCAGTCTCAACTACAGAGTTAGTTTTTCAGGAGGCTTGTGACTACGCTGTGATCTGCGCAGTACTCCTGGTGTGCTACGAGACACAGGTAAGGCATGTCCCAGTGGAGCTGGGTCTGAGGGCACAGGAGCGGGTTGGGTGTTTGTGAGAGAATGTCCATCACCCTCTGCTGGAACCACTGAATGCCCCTGTTCCTCAGATGCTGTTTCCTGTGGGATTTCAACTTGTATACTACCACCCACAGCTGTTCCGTCTGAAAACATGGTCTTGTCTTTGTCATAGCGCAGGCGGAGATGGTCCTGGTGTCTGCGCATGACTCGACCATCAGTCAGTTTGACCACAAAGGAGACGGGACCACTCTGACTCAGAATGATACCTGGCAACCAGCGTTGGCTGCTTGTGAAGTTGCGGATGTAGACAGTGTCATTGGGTTTTAACTGTCTCTCCCTTGCGTGGTGGTCATGTCTCTCTTTTTGTTTCTCCTGCTTCCGTTCCACTCGTGCTCTGATGTTCGGACGCAGCAGATCCAGGTGAGCTTTTGGCCTTCTGCCCATTAACATCACCGCTGGAGCCTGTCCTGTTGTTGTTTGTGGCGTGATGCGGTACTGGAACAAGAACCGAGAGAGCTTAGTCGTGATGGTTCCCCCAGTCATCCTTTTGAGCCCCTCTTTCAGTGTCTGCACAGCCCGCTCCGCTAAGCCGTTTGAGGCCGGGTGAAACGGGGCGCTGCGGACATGGCGGATCCCGTTTCTCCGCATGAATTCTTGGAACAAATCACAGGTAAACGTTGTTGCGTTGTCGGACACCAGAGAGTCCGGCAGACCATGGGTTGAAAACACCTGCCGAAGCTTTTCGATGGTTGTGGTCGCTGTGATGTTGCTCATGATGTGCGCCTCCAGCCACTTGGAGTGTGCGTCCACCATGACAAGGAACATGTGACCCATGAAAGGGCCTGCAAAATCTATATGCAGCCTAGACCATGGGTGGTCAGGCCACTCCCACAGATGTAGTGGCGCGGGCGGCGCCATCTTCTGGTTGATCTGGCACTCAGAACATGATTTAACTTTGTCTTCTACCTCCTGATCCATGTTAGGCCACCAGATGTAAGATCTGGCTAAACTTTTCATCCGGGAGGCACCCGGGTGAGCCTCATGGACCTCATCCATGACTTGTGCACGGCCAGGGGGTGGAACAACCACTCTGGACCCCCAGAGTATGCAGCCATCCTGCACACTCAGCTCCGTTTTGCGCTTTGCGTAAGGTCCTAGTCCATCATCCTCTATGACAGGAGGCCAACCCTGCATCAGGAATCTTTTCACTTGGGACAGGATAGGATCCCGGTCTGTCCACTGTTTGATCTGATTGGCATTCACAGGTGAGTTTGACAATCTCTCCATTAGGAAAATTGTCTCGGGAGGCACCACAGTTGTGGCAGGCATCTCTGGTAGCGGGAGACGGCTGAGCGCGTCTGCATTTGCATTGTCCTTCCCCGCTCTATACACTATCGTATACTGGTAAGCCGACAGTGTCAGGGCCCAACGCTGTAACCTTGCTGAAGCCATGGGCGGAATGCATCTTGATTCACTAAAAAGGCTCATCAGTGGTTTGTGGTCAGTGCATATGGTGAAATGACTACCGTAGAGGTACTGATGGAAGCGTTTCACAGCAAAGACTATGGCCAGACCTTCCTTGTCTAACTGTGAATAACCCTTCTCAGCACTCGTCAGCGTACGTGATGCAAATCCAATGGGTCTCTCTGACCCGTCCTCCATCTGATGAGAGAGTACTGCCCCGACGCCATAGGGTGAGGCGTCACATGACAGGATGATCTCTTTGTCTTGGTCAAAATGAACCAGAAGTTGTGCTGATTGTAGTAGTGCTTTCACTTCCTTGAAAGCTTTCTCTTGTGCTGGCCCCCACTTCCATTTACAGTCTTTGTGGAGCAACTGATAAAGTGGAGCCAACACTGTTGACAGCTCAGGGAGGAACTTCCCATAGTAGTTCACCATGCCCAGGAACGACCTGAGCTCTGACCCATTCTTGGGGTTTGGAGCATCCTTGATTGCCCTGACTTTGTCCTCCACAGGACACAGACCCTGCGCTGTGATCTTGTGACCTAGGTATGTCACACTCTGTGCTTGGAATGTGCACTTGCTACGCTTCAGGCGCAGCCCTGCCTCAGAGAATCTCTTTAACACCTGGTCCAGATGGTGGAGGTGCTCCTCCTCCGTCTCCCCTGTAACCAGGATGTCATCCAGGTACACTGCTACATGAGGGATCCCCTGCAGCAGATTGTCCATTGTCCTCTGGAAAATGGCTGGGCTGGACGCCACTCCGAAAACCAAGCGGTTGTACCTGAACAAGCCTTTGTGCGTGTTGACTGTGACATACTCTTTTGAGTCCTCGTCCAGGAGGAGCTGTTGGTAGGCGTGACTCATGTCAAGCTTTGAGAACGTCTTGCCTCCTGCCAGTGTCGCGAACAAGTCCTCCACCCGTGGCAGCGGGTAAGCGTCTAGCTTAGAGGCCCTGTTGATGGTGAGTTTGTAGTCCCCACATATACGCACCGTGCCGTCACTTTTCAGAACGGGAACGATAGGAGCTGCCCAGCGGGAGAACTGAACGGGAGTAATGACGTTTGCTTCCTGCAGCCGCTCCAACTCATCTTCCACTTTCTTTTTCATGGCGTAAGGCACTGTCCTGGGCTTGAAAAAGCGAGGCTCGGCCTGAGGATCCACGAACAGCTTAACTGTAGTGCCCTGCAGTGTGCCCAGTTCCTCTTTGAAAATCTCTGGGTATTTTTGAATGACATCCTCAGTCACTCGGGTGTGTTTTATCTCACCCCAGCTCAGTTGTATTTTGTTTAGCCAGTCACGCCCTAGTAAACTAGGCCCATTCCCTTTCACCACCAGGAGCCGTGCTCTCGCTTCCTGGCTGTTGTATGCAATGTTCACTTCTAGAGCCCCAAGCAATGGTATGGTCTCCCCGGTGTACGTACGCAGTCTGATCCCTGCCGGTGTGAGGGCAGAAACCTGTCTTGAGCCCCATTTTTGTTTGTAGGTCTCCTCACTTATGACAGAGGCAGAGGCCCCCGTGTCAACCTCCATCCTCATCTGCTTTCCATCTACCTCCACTGTAGCATAAATAGGCTCTGCGCGCGGCTCCCTCACATTAAACATGTTGTAGGAACAATGCTCGTCCTCCTCCTCTGTGCTCTCTAGGTGGTGCGCTGCTGACTGAGGCTTTGGTGCTGTGAACTTGCCCAGCCCAGTCCGCCCACCCTCTGGCTTGCTCCTAGGACCCCTGCATTTTTTTGCTAAATGTCCCTTTTTGTTGCAATTGTGACAGACAGTCTCCATGAACTTACAGTTGTTACCATAATGTGTCCCTCCACATCTGAAACATTCCACTGCTTTTCCCCTTTTTCCTGCCGCCTCTTTTGTCACCTGATGCACTGCACAACTTTCACTATTGGCCTTTTGAATATTTTTCACATTACTAGCGGCCATCTCCATCCCTTGAGATAGTTCCAATGCCCTCTTGAAAGTCAGTGTGGCTTCCCCAAGCAACCGGCGCTGTATGCTGTCCTCATTAATGCCACAGACTAATCTGTCACGGAGCATGTCCTCTAACATAGCCCCAAACTCACAATGTTCAGAGAGTTCCCGTAATTCAGCAACAAAGTTAGCAACAGACTGACCTGTTTTCCGAAAATGGCAGTTAAACTTGAACCTCTGGACAATCACTGAAGGCTTTGGATTGTGGTGAGTCTGAACGAGAGCAACTAGATCCCCAAAAGGAATTTCTCCCGGTCTCCGTGGTGTAGCCAAATTCCTCATTAGCTTGTAGGTTTTAGCCCCACACACACTCAAGAGAATAGAGCGCTGTTTAGCCTCATCTATGATTCCATTTGCCAAGAAAAAGTGTCCCAACCTTTCCACATATTCCGTCCAGTCTTCGTTCTCTTCCACAAACTCAGTGATAGTCCCAAACATTGCCATTATAACGCCAACCTGTCCTTGATCCTCGTTAGCGATTTGCACTTGCTGCTGATTGTCCCCGTCGGCGTTTCCGTCCAGTGGCACCTGCTCTCCGTCGCTCATTAAGCTAGCTAGCTAACTCGCCCTGTACAAGTTGATAAAGTTTTATCCTCGTCGCCAAAAAGGTGTAGTAACTTGACAAGGAATGCCCACACGCATTTCGATATTACTTTCCTTTACTTTCAACCCAAACCTAAAGGTGTATTGCCAGGTACAAACGGTACAGATATAACAGAACTATATAGCCCACTCAGCCGGTGGTAGAATCACATTGCACAGAACTCACTCTTGGTGATGACATCATCAAAGGGGAAAGGTCAAGGTTAATGCCAATAATAACCATGTAATTATTTATATAGTGTCCACACTATAACAGTTCCCCACTATTCCACCCACTAAAACCCCTCCCCATCTTAAGTTGGGTTGTCATCCCAGTGACCAGCAGACCACCCCCATTCCCCCTTGGTCCGAGGGCCCCCTTAGCGACCCGCACTAGCAGTTCTGAGGGGGGGGGGGGGGGGGGGGGGGGCAACTGTGACAACAATTTTGGACCCCCTTGTGGCCCCCCTAAATGTGGATGAAATAATTTTTACATAACAAATTTTTGCTATCGTTCTTTTTTTACATCCGTTATCAGACAGTGGCAACGTGGAACATGGTCTTTTGCCTGCTAATGCCTACAATGCAGTGAAGAAAATGATATGACAACAATAACGTCTAATGTAACAGGCCCCTCTAGCAGTACACCTGGCCCCAGGTTGGCCCCCCCAGTTGAAATGGTCTAGAACCGCCACTGGCGACCGGGACCCATCCTTTGAAAAGAGCACACAGTGCCACCCACAGAACAGAAGCAGATCAACCGCCAAAAGCATTTCCATCGCCCTTACATCGATTTGTATTATATATAGCTATTAAAAAATATATATTAATATTAAAAATCCTGCTTATCTTAATTTCCATAATTAACAAATCATTTTTGTAATAATGTAGGCAGTTCATGATAAGAATTGTTACCTGTAACCAGGATTGCCATTACAAAAATTACATTTTTGGCAAGAAATTATTATTTTAGCAAACAATTATTGTGATTCATCCTATATTGTCCCTAACATCTTTACTCCCTAGCAACAGTTGTGGGATACATACACACACACAAACACTCATACACACTCAACCCCTTTCCCCCACAAACAACCATAAACTCAGATGCTCAATAGTTGTTCCATCCCAGAGCCCAACTCAAGAAAGGACTTGATTTACGAATGCATATACAGTTGCAGATGTTTGAGAAGGCATGCAAAATTGAGCAAAAACTGGCAAAAATTGGGAGATTTGGTTAACCGCTGTAAAGTCCTAGGTGACTGAGATCAGATACACACCCTTCCCCTGAAACACACACGCAAGGGTCCCCCGTTGTGACCATTTTCCCAAGCATCTCTGTGCAGTCAGACCTTTGATTATTTTGTTCCACCAAGGCCACAATAATATGCCCCCTCTCTGAATGTCTCAGTGTGACCCCCTCCCCATGGGTTACTGCAGATAGTGTTGCCTGCACTGCCACTACCTGGGTGGGGGCACCCCACCGGAATCCCCACCGGCTAGGTACAAGGTCGTAAAGGTTCTCATTATCAGCTTTGAGAATTTCCTTGTATATTATGCTCTCCCATCAAGGGGCTTTGGCTTTGTAGGACCAACCCTACCAGGCAGGCTCAGAATCTTGAGGGGGCGGTGTTGCTTTAGTAGGTCTCTGACCACATTCATCTTTCTGATTTGGCTGCGAACAGGGTACTTACAGCAGGCCCATAAAACAGATAAGGACTTCTCCTTAGTGTATGGGTTTCTCAGGTGGGTGTCCAGGGTATAGGGTTGGGGACCATTCCATCAGGATAGAACAATAAATAAATAAATAAATATTATTTATTTTAAAATGTATATCTCATATCTGCACAAAATGGAAAGCTCTCTGGCACAACTGTAACGTGTGTCGTATAGAGGGGACCAAGGCGTGGCGTGTGGAGTGCTCATGATTATTCTTTAATGAAAACTAAACACTTTTACAAAGAAACAAAACGACAGCCAACAGTTCTGTCAGGTTACATACACTAAACAGAAAACAACTACCCACAAAACACAATAGGAAAACCCCAACTTAAATATGATCTCCAATCAGAGGCAACGAGGACCAGCTGCCTCCAATTGGAGATCAACCCAAAAACCCAACATAGAAATAGAAAACCTAGAACTAAAACCTAGAAATAGAAAACATAGAAAAACACAAAACACCCCCTGTCACACCCTGACCTACTCTACCATAGAAAATAACCTCTTACTATGGTCAGGACGTGACAACAACCTCTGCTCACAAACACACATGGGCTCTGGGATTTGCAACCTTTTTCCTTCTTCACTCACTTAACACTTTTCCAAACACAAAAAAACACACCCCACCTTCCATCACAATACATCTGCACATACCCACATCCTGTGCCTTCTATGTCCTCTGTTAGCTGTGTTTTATCTCTACCATGTTGATTGAGTGCTTTTGTGTTCCAGTTCCTTATATTTAAAAATCCATTATTTCGCTAATTATCCTTTCTTCTAATGCTGTCTTATCAATTTATGAAATACTATAAACAGAAAGTCTAATACTATTTTCCAACATTCCCCCTATCTAGAATGGTATAGCGTAGTTGTAGTTTATTTCTTTAACAATTGTTGTATTTTATTGCTTTTCTATATATTTTTTTTATTAAAATCCCTAACATGGCTAGTATTCGGAGTTGCATTATTTGACTCCTCTATGGGAATTTTGTAACATTTAGAATAGCCATGGAGTAGTCTTTGTGTCTCGGAACATTTGGTTATCAATATAAAGTTTATTGACTACGAGAGCTACACGTTTCCCTTTGAATCTATTCTCCTTGAAGACTGGGTACAGAACGTTGTGGCGTTCTGCAATTTCATTCATGCCTATTTTCATGCCAGCAAGTCTTTTACCCAGGCTTTTAACCGTTATTTTATCTTTAAAGAAAGCAAATTTGGCAATGACTGGGCGCTCATATCTCTGTCCTCTCTGTCTGAAACAGTGTACATTTCGAGTTGGATTTTGTCGACAGCTTCACGTGGGATCTGAAGCGCTGTAAGGAGGAACTCCCTCACTACACCTTCAGGAATTTCTCCTTCTTTCTCTTGGATACCAGTAAGTACCAGATTTTCTCTCATAGTTCCAGTCTGTATGTCAAGTAAGGCTTCTCTCAGAAAGATGTTCTCCTTTTTAAGTTCATTAATGTCCATTTCAATCTTATTGACTGTCCCTTTTAGCTTGTTTGTTTCTTTCTCCATTGTCACAGCTTTTTCGTCACTCATCTCGAGGCTCGCCTTCAACTCATTTATATCATTACTGGGTAGTTCAATTATGCCCAGTTTGTCATTTATCAATTTTAACAGATCAGTTTCCACCCTTACCATTCCCGGGGGTGAAAAGCTTAAATCGTCTGTGTTCATCGAGGAGTGGCATTTATTGGTTCTCCTTGTTTACGCTCTTGTTTACGCTCTGTCATGTTTGGGTGTTGCTTGTTTTCCTAATATTTGTAGATACATTTCTCTAACCTTATGATTTGTTTTGTGTTGTTATCTAGATTGAAGGTTATTACCCACCAGTATGTGAAGTGCTAATATTGAGTCTAACTTATAGATATTGTATATTATAATACGTTTTTATCTTGAGGTGATTTGCAGTGCTGTGTTCAGTCCGCCATCTTGCCGCCTAGCAGTCATGTCTTTAGTAATATCCATCATATATGTAATCTATTACATGGTGGTTTATTCATTGTAAGAAAGTCCCCCTCCTTGAATCCACCATAGAGATTACAGTAAAACCTGTCCACCCACTCAAATCTGGCCCAGTCCAGGCAGTGAAACTGAAACTAGACTGGGAGCTGTGGGAGTGAAACAGATTTGCATAGACTGGGCTCGGTGGTTCTGCGTGTCCCAGAATAGAGCAGCACTGTCACCAGATGTTCGCCCTGTCCCCAGGGGCTTGGAGGTAGAGAAGACTATAACTCTACTCTCTATCTTGAAGTTGTGGCACTTGTAATATTAGTCATTTTTATAATGTATTTAGCTTCTAATCACAGACTATAACACACGTCCAAGATACTGGTAGACTGTGTGATAGTTCTTATTTTATTTCTGTAAAGTCTGTCAAGTTAAACAGGTCTGACACAGACTCAGTATCCTGATGAATACAGACAGTCATCAACTACTTCCATGGCAGAACCTCTTCTATTATATCATAGTATATTGTGATGGTATTAATTACTGGTCAGTGATGATGTTCAGTGAGAATGAAGTTTAGGCCTGACAGTTTTCAAAGACACCATGAATCAGGCTTACTGAATGCATTTATTTTTCCAAATATTCCAAATATATCTATGATCCAGTTAATTAATAGAAACAACACAAATATGTATTGCAAAAATACATCTTTATTTTAATCCATTATTACATAGTTGAAGCAGCAAACATGATAGTGAATAAAAGCAGATCACATCAAATCTAAAACGAACAAAATCGCAGTCTACAGAATGGATTGACACATGAACTCAAGCCAAGCCCCCTGTTAGTCTATACGAGTGTGATCACTAAATCAGAGAACGAAGCAAGTCAAAGCAGAGGAAGCAGCAATCTCTCTCCACAGGGGTGTGTGACTGGTGGGTCCTACCCAGAACAGTCAGCCTTCCTCAGGGTCTTGGTGACTGGAGTCTGGGAATTCTGCTGGGCTTCACAGGTCACCTCTCCTGCCTTGGTCCACTCCTGGGCAGTGAGAGTCAGGGTGCTGCTCCAGCTGTACAGACCGTCCTTCTCCAGGACTCCGGGATTGGCCTCCTGCTCCTTTCTGGTCCCATCCACTTTCCAGCTCATGGTCCAGTCTGAGGGGAAGCCCTTGTTGGCCAGACACGTCAGTGTGGCTGTTGTTGTACTGGACAGCTCCTCACTAGAGGGGGGCAGGACGGTGAGGGTGGGGACACTGTTACCTGGAACAAACAGAACACATCAAGTTATTAACTACATCAAGTACAACTTCAGTAAAGTACACATCAAAATAAAGTGAATTGGAAATGCCCTGTAAATATGAATGTAAAAGTTAGATTGTTTAGTGAGATTGTTTAGTAATATGATAAAGCAGATTTATAAACCGAACAAGTATTAAATAAGTAGAGTTACAAGTTATACGACGTCAGTTATACATGTCATACAGATATTATTTAGGAATGAATCTGATGAGAATGGCCAAGTCATATTCATAGTATTTGCAGAATTTGAGCCTAAATTATTTTTAATCACATATCAACCATGTTAGTTCATGACGTTGGTTACAAACATAACTGAGACCTTTTGTCTTCACACTAACAGTGAAGGCTACCATGAATTCAATGCAACAATAATGACTACTATATCCAATACTATTAAAAATTGTCGTACCAGAACTAAGAGTTACATTCTGCAATCATACAAATCAGACATAAATAAACCTACAATTTAACATTTTGATTCAATAAAATGTTACTTGAAAGAAGGCTCAGTCAAAAGCAATTAAAATATTTAGAAAATCTAAAATCGCAATATTTTCATAGAGACAGAGTGTAAGAATAATATACTTAAGTGTAATCAGAAAGAAATATCAAGAGATCTTGTTACTTACTTCCAACATCAAGTCTGGTGCCGCTACCAAAAGTGTACCACAGTGATACAATCCCTATTACTGCTGGTACAAAAACCTCCTGACCATTGGGCAAGCTGAATTTCTTTAGACTGTGGTTCAAATCATTGACTCTAATATGGTATGAATACTTGCCAAAGATGATTTTATCTTGTTCTTTTCAAATACAGTGTTTTTTGTTTTGTTTTCCTAAAGAATTTGCTGAAACTACTCTTTATTGAACATTTCCTACAAGGTGCAGTATGTTTATTCATACAACTAATCTAAAATGTAGGCTAATCACTTTCATAGTTTAAAGACAGGTCAAATTTAATTAGATGTGATAACATTCATATTCTAACTGGCCATATTATGTGTAGGCCTTGTATATTGTTTCCCAAAATCATGTAAAAAAAAAAGTAAGTAAAAAATCCTCAATATTGAGGCTAAAATTATTGAAATATTGAAACACAACATCAAAAGGTGAATAAAACAGTTAATTTAGTTGTTTACTTACTTCCAACATCTAGTCTGGTGCCGCTACCAAAAGTCCTCCACAGTGATACAATCCCTATTACTGCTGGTACAAAAACCTCTATGTTGTGATGCTGCAGCTGTTACAGTGAAGATCAGTCATATAGAATCATAATCAAAACTAATACACTTGACCATCTTCCAGGTAGAACAAACACTTCATATAAGCTGTTCTAGATAATACCGATGAATTGAATCTTAAATCCAGATATGAGTATTTTGTCCTTCCTCTGTGTATCAGGTTCTCCTAGTTTGTCGTTATAGTCCTGCATTAGATCAGTGTTGCTAGTATTCCTCCATATCGTCCATCTGAAAGACAACAGCAGCAGCAGTAGTGATAGTGATCCATGTTGTATATTCCTTTATTAAACATGTTGATCTCAGATTTAACAGTGGTGGTAAAGGACAGACAACACTACCAGAGGAATTCTACCAGCTTTAGTTTAGAGAAGTGTTCACTAACTGATTAGAGGAACTTACATCAGAGACCAAGCATGAGTGAACAGACAGTTCATTATATCTGATCATCATCAGAATAAAAATATAATGGTGATGTGACATAAAAGTGGCCATACATCAGTTACCTGAGTAAACAGTTACTGTTTGATGTTCTTAAAGGACAGCAGGTAGCTAGCGCATAGAGTGTTGGCCTAGTAACCAAAAGGTCGCTGTCACGTCCTGACCAGCAGAGGGCGTAATTGTATTCGTTTTGGTCAGGACGTGGCAGAGTTTTGTTTTTCTATGTTTAGTTGATTGAGGTTGGACTCCCAATTGAAGGCAGGTGTGTTGAGTTGCCTTTGATTGGGAGTCCTATATAGTAGTGTGTGTTTTTCTTTGGGGTTGTGGGTAATTGTTTCTTGTTTAGTGTGTTTGCACCTGACAGGACTGTTGGCTGTCAGTTTCCTTGTTTTGTTTGTTATAGTGTTCTTTCTAATTAAATTGAAAGATGAATACTAACTCCGCTGCATTTTGGTCCATTCCTGAAGACAGCCCTTACAGTCGCTAGTTCAAATCCCCAGGCTGTGTAACGGTTGTCGTCGGGAATAGAGGACCAAAACGCAGCAGGAATGTGGATGCTCATCTTGTATTTATTTTAAAATAAAGAGAACACCAAAATAACAAAATGAAGAAAGCATGAACAACAAAACAGTCTTTGTCAGGCTCACACAGGCAAAACAAGAAACAATCTCCCACAAACACTTAACCAAACACATACCCATATATAGGACTCTCAATCAGAGGCAACTAGAAAACACCTGCCTCCAATTGAGAGTCCAACCCCAATAAACTAGACAAAGAAATACAAAAGACTAGAGACCACATAGAAATACAAACCTAGAACATAACCCCAAAAACCCGGAAATAATAAATCAAACACCCTACTACATAAAACACCACCCCGAACCACATAAACAAAATACCCTCTGCCACATCCTGACCAAACTACAATAACAAATAACCCTTATACTGGTCAGAACGTGACAGGCTGACACAGTGAAAAATCTGTCGATGTGCCCTTTAGCTAGGCACTTAACCCTAATTTCTCCAGGGTCGTCATTAATAATGGCAGATGCTGGCCGTGACCACAGTAGTGGAGTGTATAATATACATGTGTGAAATAGGACAAATATAAGCACCCACCTAATTACTATTATTATAAAAGCAAGCTCATGCAGGACAAAACATATTCTAATGATGGGAGCCTACTTGGAAACTGAAATAGATTTGAAACAATAATTTGTATAATGCATCTGCCCCGCTGCTCTAAGAGTGTTTATAGCCCTGTCGATTTAACACTTCATGACTAAGAGCTGTCATTTATGACAACAGAATCCACAACAATCATGACTTTTATCACCATCTTCATCTGGACACTGGCCGTCTGCTTTCAAGGTTACACATTTCCAAATTTACTGTTGAAAATTAATGAAATCTACACAATTGAAATGTATATCTATGTTAATATTTCTATTCAGAACTATATGTAATATTTTTTTAATGTAATTTTTTAAATTATATTTTTCAGAATCCAGAGGACAGATTACTGTGACTCAGACTACTGTTGTGAAAGCTGTTCTCCCAGGACAGACAGTCATTATTGACTGTAAAACCAGCATTGATGTGCTTGGTACTAACTACCTAGCCTGGTATCAACAGAAACCTGGAGGAGCTCCTAAACTCCTTATTTACTATGCTACAACACTTCAGTCTGGGACTCCATCTAGATTCAGTGGTAGTGGAACTCATAGTGACTTCACTCTGACCATCAGTGGAGTCCAGGCTGAAGATGCAGGAGATTACTACTGTCAGAGTTTACACCTTCACAATGATAAACATGTGTTCACACAGTGCTATAGAGACATATAGAATTATCCCTCAGATTTCACAGTAACTGCACTAGTTGGGTATGACAGCAGGTGCTGAGGAAGAGACAGTGACCTGGAACACTGACTCAACTAAAATACACTGAGCTAAATATATCAGTGAAAGTTAATCTGTCAACTCATATACTGTCACCAAAGCATTACTGAAGTGGTAACTCATATACTGTCACCAAAGCATTCCTGAAGTGGTAACACATCAGTGGCGACACATACATTCTTATAAATGTCAAGGAATTATATTATCTATATAAAGTCTTAACCACCTTGATCATTTTCCCCTAGATCCTACAATGTTCACCCATTTCATAATTGATTATTCCACATCTGCTTTGAAAAATCCAATGCAAACATTTCATTATATGCAAGAATGTGCAATACATTGAATGGACAGCATAATTATGTGTGTAATAATAATGTCTCACATTGTTTCAGAATAAATACCCCAGTCATGTCCCCCTGCTGAATAGAGCATTTCAAGCAATATTTCAACCATATTTATTGATGTTATAAATTAGTAATAAACTCCATAAACCAGAGTACAAAGACCCTCAAGTCTAAACATCACCTGCACCCTAAATAGCCACCCTCTGGTTCCAGGATTGTCTATATAGAAAGAAGTTAACTGGTCCCGTGTGGCTCAGTTGGTAGAGCATGGCGCTTGCAATGCAAGGTTTGTGGGTTTGATCCCATGGGGACCAGTATGGGAAATGTATGCACTCACTACTGTAAATTGCTCTGGAGAAGAGCATCTGCTAAATGACTAAAATGTATCTGCTGCCCTCTCTCTTCACAGATCCCAGCATCAAGCTGATCTGTTTGCATAGAGAGGACATTTTGCATAGACAGCACATGCTTCAGTGGTCTGGGAGTGCTTATATCCCTGTGAGTTTAACACATCATTGCTGAGAGCTGTCCTTCATGACAACAGAACCCACAACAACCATGACTTTTATCACCATCTTCATCTGGACACTTTCCCTCTGCTTTCAAGGTTACCATTTTTTTGTTCTTCGTATTATAGAAAATATCATTCAAGCTACATGAAAGAATCATATGTATGGCTTTAATATGTATATTCAGAACTATTTATTTATTTAATAATTGTGTTTTTATTATATTTTTCAGAATCTAGAGGACAGTACACTGTGACTCAGACTCCTGCAGTGAAAGCTGTTCTCCCAGGACAGACAGTCTCTCTGAACTGTAAAACCAGCAGTGATGTGTATGGCGCAGGAGGCTCTCATCCCCGTCTAGCCTGGTATCAACAGAAACCTGGAGGAGCTCCTAAACTCCTTATTTACTATGCTAAAACACTTCAGACTGGGATTCCATCTAGATTCAGTGGTAGTGGAACCCATAGTGACTTCACTCTGACCATCAGTGGAGTCCAGGCTGAAGATGCAGGAGATTACTACTGTCAGAGTTTACACATTCCCAATAGTAAACATGTGTTCACACAGTGATACAGAGCCGTACAAAAACCTCCCTCAGTCAGACTGCACAGTGACTCTACTGCTACAGCTGGGACCTACTGCAGGTGCTGAGGGGAGGAGATGATCCAGTACAATGACACAGTGTGTAGTAGAGCTGAACAACAATAGAGTCAAACTAGAGCTATGTCTAGAAGACCTTAGATCATAACTGATCACTAAATCTTTCACTTGATCATTAACTACATGTTGACTCTGTTGAGTAACTCAAGGAAAACCATCAACCAATCTAAATAGAGATCAAATCAAATTTTATTGGTCACATACACATGGTTAGCAGATTTTAATGCGAGCGTAGCAAAATGCTTGTGCTTCTAGTTCCGACCGGCAGTAATATCTAACAAGTAAACTATACATTTCACAACAACTAACTTATACATACAAGTGTAAAGGAATGAATAAGAATATGTACATAAAAATATATGGATGAGCGATGGCCGAACGGCATAGGCAAGATGCAGTAGATGGTATAGAGTACAGTATGTACATATGAGATGAGTAATGTAGGGTATGTAAACATTATATAAAGGGGCATTGTTTAAAGTGACTGGTGATACATTTATTACATCCAATTTTTCATTATTAAAGTGGCTAGAGACTTGAGTCAATATGTTGGCAGAAGCCACTCAATGTTAGTGATGACTGTTTAACAGTCTGATGGCCTTGAGATAGAAGCTGTTTTTCAGTCTCTCGGTCCCAGCTTTGATGCACCTGTACTGACCTCGCCTCCTGGATGATAGCGGGGTGAACAGGCAGTGGCTCGGGTGGTTGCTGTCCTTGGTAATCTTTTTGGCCTTCCTGTGACATCGAGTGGTGTAGGTGTCCTGGAGGGCAGGTAGTTTGCCCCCGGTGATGCGTTGTGCAGACCTCACTACCCTCTGGAGATCCTTACGGTTGTGGGCGGAGCAGTTGCAGTACCAGGCGGTGATACAGCCCGACAGGGTGCTCTCGATTGTGCATCTGTAAAAGTTTGTGAGTGTTTCCGGTGACAAGACAAATTTCTTCAGCCTCCTGAGGTTGAAGAGGCGCTGTTGCGCCTTCCTTCACCATGCTGTCTGTGTGGGTGGACCATTTCAGTTTGTCTGTGATGTGTATGTACGTTGAGGAACTTTAAACTTTCCACCTTCTCCACTACTGTCCCGTCAATGTGGATAGGGGGGTGCTACCTCTGCTGTTCCCTGAAGTCCACAATCATCTCCTTTGTTTTGTTGAAGATACAATAATCAAAACTCCTAAAGATTACCACTGTTTTGAATACACTCCTGGATAGAGAGTCGGGGTGCTGCTCCAGCTTAACAGGTCATCCTTTTCCAGGACTCCAGGACTAGCTTCCTGCTTGTTGGTGGTCTCGTTCACTTTCCAGCTCATGGTCCAGTCTGACGTGAAGCCCTTGTTGGCCAGGCACATCAGTGTGGTCGTTGTCTTACTGGACAGCTCCTCACTGGAGGGGGGCAGGACGGTCAGGGTGGGGGAACTGTTACCAAGGAGAAACAACACATTAACTACATCAAAATAAAGCACTTGGAAATGACTTCTAAAACTGTATATGAATATTAAAGTTATATTGCTAAAATATGTGAAGAAGACAGTTACTTTATGTAAAGCAGATTACAAGAATAAAGTATACAAGCAGAAAACATACAGGTATGACGTGTTTAACTTAAACATTACTTTGTCATACAGATATTTTTTTAGGAACATATCTGATCAGAATACTCAAATGTATAGTATTTTTTTAATCAAAGAGGTTTGATACAAACATAACAGAGACCCTGTCACAAGTGTAGAGAGGAGTAGGCAGGAGGCAGTCGCAGGTGTTGAACTACTGAATTTATTAAAGCACCATATAAAAAAGTGACAAAAGCAAAAGTGCTAATTAATAATGTACTCAGGAAATAGTAGGAGAGATTCCTCTCAGGAAAATAAACAACATTTACAATGACCGACAAAGACAAACGACAGAGGGAGTATATATACAGTGATGGAGTGAGGATTGGAACCAGGTGTGTGTAATGATGACGAGACAAGTCCGGGGTTGATGAGTGAAGGGTGTTTGCAAGCAGCAGGCCGGCTACGCCGAAAGCCTGAGCTGGGCAGGAGGGGGAGGCAAAGCAAAGGCTGGTGTGACAAACACTTTTTTGGTTACTAGATGATTCCATAAGTCTTATTTCATAGTTTTGATGTCTTCACTATTAAAAAGTAAAAAAGCTAAAAAAAATTTAAAAAATTAAGCAAAACCCTGGAATGAGTAGGTGTGTCCAAACTTTTGATTGGTACATGTACTGGTATATATATATACAATACAAAAAACTGGTCAAAGTGCTAGAGGACAGAACCAAAATAACAAAAAAATGGTCACTGTCCAATAAATGATGGTGCTCACTGTATACAATGACAATGGGGGTGAAGTGCAGACTGTCAGCTTAAATTTTAGGGTATTTCATACATATCGGATGAACCGTTTAGAAATGATAGAAGCTTTTGTGCATAGTCTTCCCCCATTTTCGGGCATAAAAAATCATTGGACAGTTTAACCTGTTGGGGCTAGGGGGCAGTATTTGCACGGCCGGATAAAAAACGTACCAGATTTAAACTGGTTACTACTCTTGCCCAGAAACGAGAATATGCATATAATTAGTAGATTTGGATAGAAAACACTGTAAAGTTTCTAAAACTGTTTTAATGGTGTCTGTGAGTATAACAGAACTCATATGGCAGGCCAAAACCTGAGAAGAATCCATACAGGAAGTGCTTTGTCTGACAATTTGTTGTCCTTCTGTTGCATCTCTATCGAAAATACAGCATCTGTGCTGTAACGTGACATTTTCTAAGGCTTCCATTCGCTCTTTAAAGCCGCCAGAAAGTGAAATGGGGTGTCTGCTGTCTCTGGGCGAAGAACAGTGGGAGAGTTTGTGAGTGGTCAGCCTGGGGACAATGACACTGGAGATGCGCATTCACGAGACTACTCCATTTTTTCTTTCAACCTTTGAATGAATACAACGTTGCCCGGTTGGAATATTATCGCTATTTTACGATAAAAATAGCATAAAAATTTATTTTAAACAGCGTTTGACATGCTTCTAAGTACGGTAATGGAATATTTAGAAATGTTTTGTCACAAAATGCGCTCACGCGTCACCCTTTGGATAGTGACCTGAACGCATGAACAAAACGGAGGTATTTGAATATAACTATGGATTATTTGGAACCAAAACAACATTTGTTGTTGAAGTAGAAGTCCTGGGAGTGCATTCTGATGAAGAACAGCAAAGGTAATCCAATTTTTCTTATAGTAAATCTGAGTTTGGTGAGCCCCAAACTTGGTGGGTGCCAAATTAGCTAGCCTGTGATGGCCGAGCTATGTATTCAGAATATTGCAAAATGTGCTTTCGCCGGAAAGCTATTTTAAAATCGGACATAGCGATTGCATAAAGGAGTTCTGTATCTATAATTCTTAAAATAATTGTTATGTATTTTGTCAACGCTTATCATGAGTAATTTAGTAAATTCACCGGAAGTTTTCGGTGGGTATGCTTGTTCTGAACATCACATGCTAATGTAAAAAGCTGGTTTTTGATATAAATATGAACTTGATTGAACAAAACATGCATGTATTGTATAACATAATGTCCTAGGAGTGTCATCTGATGAAGATCATCAAAGGTTAGTGCTGCATTTAGCTGTGGTTTGGGTTTATGTGACATATATGCTTGCTTGGAAAATGGCTGTGTGATTATTTGTGTCTATATACTCTCCTAACATAATCTAATGTTTTGCTTTCACTGTAAAGCCTTTTTGAAATTGGACAATGTGGTTAGATTAACGAGAGTCTTATCTTTAAAATGGTGTAAAATAGTTGATTGTTTGAGAAAATTGAATTGTGGTATTTTAGTTGGTTTTGTATTTCGCGCCGTGCGATGCCATTGGTTGTTGGCTATGGGTTCCGCAGGCGGAACGGGGTTCCACTAGCGGAACGTCTGTCATCAACAGGTTAACCTCTTACATCTAGACATTCCGCTAGCGGAACACCTGCTCCAATATCCAGTGATGGTCGTGGCGCGAAATACAAAGTCCTCGAAAATCCGAAAACTTCAATTTTTCAAACATATGACTATTTTACACCATTTTAAAAGACAAGACTCTCCTTTATCTAACCACACTGTCCGATTTCAAAAAGGCTTTACAGCGAAAGCAAAACATTAGATTATGTCAGCAGAGTACCCAGCCATAAATTATCAGACACCCATTTTTCAAGCTAGCATATAATGTCACAAAAAACAAAACCACAGCTAAATGCAGCACAAACCTTTGATGACCTTCATCAGATGACACTCCTAGGACATTATGTTATACAATACATGCATGTTTTGTTCAATCAAGTTCATATTTATATCAAAAAACAGCTTTTTACATTAGCCTGTGACGTTCAGAACTAGCATTCCCACCAAACACTTCCGGTGAATTTAGTTGTTAGTTGTTTACTTACTTCCAACATCTAGTCTGGTGCCGCTACCAAAAGTCCTCCACAGTGATACAATCCCTATTACTGCTGGTACAAAAACCTCTATGTTGTGATGCTGCAGCTGTTACAGTGAAGATCAGTCATATAGAATCATAATCAAAACTAATACACTTGACCATCTTCCAGGTAGAACAAACACTTCATATAAGCTGTTCTAGATAATACCGATGAATTGAATCTTAAATCCAGATATGAGTATTTTGTCCTTCCTCTGTGTATCAGGTTCTCCTAGTTTGTCGTTATAGTCCTGCATTAGATCAGTGTTGCTAGTATTCCTCCATATCGTCCATCTGAAAGACAACAGCAGCAGCAGTAGTGATAGTGATCCATGTTGTATATTCCTTTATTAAACATGTTGATCTCAGATTTAACAGTGGTGGTAAAGGACAGACAACACTACCAGAGGAATTCTACCAGCTTTAGTTTAGAGAAGTGTTCACTAACTGATTAGAGGAACTTACATCAGAGACCAAGCATGAGTGAACAGACAGTTCATTATATCTGATCATCATCAGAATAAAAATATAATGGTGATGTGACATAAAAGTGGCCATACATCAGTTACCTGAGTAAACAGTTACTGTTTGATGTTCTTAAAGGACAGCAGGTAGCTAGCGCATAGAGTGTTGGCCTAGTAACCAAAAGGTCGCTGTCACGTCCTGACCAGCAGAGGGCGTAATTGTATTCGTTTTGGTCAGGACGTGGCAGAGTTTTGTTTTTCTATGTTTAGTTGATTGAGGTTGGACTCCCAATTGAAGGCAGGTGTGTTGAGTTGCCTTTGATTGGGAGTCCTATATAGTAGTGTGTGTTTTTCTTTGGGGTTGTGGGTAATTGTTTCTTGTTTAGTGTGTTTGCACCTGACAGGACTGTTGGCTGTCAGTTTCCTTGTTTTGTTTGTTATAGTGTTCTTTCTAATTAAATTGAAAGATGAATACTAACTCCGCTGCATTTTGGTCCATTCCTGAAGACAGCCCTTACAGTCGCTAGTTCAAATCCCCAGGCTGTGTAACGGTTGTCGTCGGGAATAGAGGACCAAAACGCAGCAGGAATGTGGATGCTCATCTTGTATTTATTTTAAAATAAAGAGAACACCAAAATAACAAAATGAAGAAAGCATGAACAACAAAACAGTCTTTGTCAGGCTCACACAGGCAAAACAAGAAACAATCTCCCACAAACACTTAACCAAACACATACCCATATATAGGACTCTCAATCAGAGGCAACTAGAAAACACCTGCCTCCAATTGAGAGTCCAACCCCAATAAACTAGACAAAGAAATACAAAAGACTAGAGACCACATAGAAATACAAACCTAGAACATAACCCCAAAAACCCGGAAATAATAAATCAAACACCCTACTACATAAAACACCACCCCGAACCACATAAACAAAATACCCTCTGCCACATCCTGACCAAACTACAATAACAAATAACCCTTATACTGGTCAGAACGTGACAGGCTGACACAGTGAAAAATCTGTCGATGTGCCCTTTAGCTAGGCACTTAACCCTAATTTCTCCAGGGTCGTCATTAATAATGGCAGATGCTGGCCGTGACCACAGTAGTGGAGTGTATAATATACATGTGTGAAATAGGACAAATATAAGCACCCACCTAATTACTATTATTATAAAAGCAAGCTCATGCAGGACAAAACATATTCTAATGATGGGAGCCTACTTGGAAACTGAAATAGATTTGAAACAATAATTTGTATAATGCATCTGCCCCGCTGCTCTAAGAGTGTTTATAGCCCTGTCGATTTAACACTTCATGACTAAGAGCTGTCATTTATGACAACAGAATCCACAACAATCATGACTTTTATCACCATCTTCATCTGGACACTGGCCGTCTGCTTTCAAGGTTACACATTTCCAAATTTACTGTTGAAAATTAATGAAATCTACACAATTGAAATGTATATCTATGTTAATATTTCTATTCAGAACTATATGTAATATTTTTTTAATGTAATTTTTTAAATTATATTTTTCAGAATCCAGAGGACAGATTACTGTGACTCAGACTACTGTTGTGAAAGCTGTTCTCCCAGGACAGACAGTCATTATTGACTGTAAAACCAGCATTGATGTGCTTGGTACTAACTACCTAGCCTGGTATCAACAGAAACCTGGAGGAGCTCCTAAACTCCTTATTTACTATGCTACAACACTTCAGTCTGGGACTCCATCTAGATTCAGTGGTAGTGGAACTCATAGTGACTTCACTCTGACCATCAGTGGAGTCCAGGCTGAAGATGCAGGAGATTACTACTGTCAGAGTTTACACCTTCACAATGATAAACATGTGTTCACACAGTGCTATAGAGACATATAGAATTATCCCTCAGATTTCACAGTAACTGCACTAGTTGGGTATGACAGCAGGTGCTGAGGAAGAGACAGTGACCTGGAACACTGACTCAACTAAAATACACTGAGCTAAATATATCAGTGAAAGTTAATCTGTCAACTCATATACTGTCACCAAAGCATTACTGAAGTGGTAACTCATATACTGTCACCAAAGCATTCCTGAAGTGGTAACACATCAGTGGCGACACATACATTCTTATAAATGTCAAGGAATTATATTATCTATATAAAGTCTTAACCACCTTGATCATTTTCCCCTAGATCCTACAATGTTCACCCATTTCATAATTGATTATTCCACATCTGCTTTGAAAAATCCAATGCAAACATTTCATTATATGCAAGAATGTGCAATACATTGAATGGACAGCATAATTATGTGTGTAATAATAATGTCTCACATTGTTTCAGAATAAATACCCCAGTCATGTCCCCCTGCTGAATAGAGCATTTCAAGCAATATTTCAACCATATTTATTGATGTTATAAATTAGTAATAAACTCCATAAACCAGAGTACAAAGACCCTCAAGTCTAAACATCACCTGCACCCTAAATAGCCACCCTCTGGTTCCAGGATTGTCTATATAGAAAGAAGTTAACTGGTCCCGTGTGGCTCAGTTGGTAGAGCATGGCGCTTGCAATGCAAGGTTTGTGGGTTTGATCCCATGGGGACCAGTATGGGAAATGTATGCACTCACTACTGTAAATTGCTCTGGAGAAGAGCATCTGCTAAATGACTAAAATGTATCTGCTGCCCTCTCTCTTCACAGATCCCAGCATCAAGCTGATCTGTTTGCATAGAGAGGACATTTTGCATAGACAGCACATGCTTCAGTGGTCTGGGAGTGCTTATATCCCTGTGAGTTTAACACATCATTGCTGAGAGCTGTCCTTCATGACAACAGAACCCACAACAACCATGACTTTTATCACCATCTTCATCTGGACACTTTCCCTCTGCTTTCAAGGTTACCATTTTTTTGTTCTTCGTATTATAGAAAATATCATTCAAGCTACATGAAAGAATCATATGTATGGCTTTAATATGTATATTCAGAACTATTTATTTATTTAATAATTGTGTTTTTATTATATTTTTCAGAATCTAGAGGACAGTACACTGTGACTCAGACTCCTGCAGTGAAAGCTGTTCTCCCAGGACAGACAGTCTCTCTGAACTGTAAAACCAGCAGTGATGTGTATGGCGCAGGAGGCTCTCATCCCCGTCTAGCCTGGTATCAACAGAAACCTGGAGGAGCTCCTAAACTCCTTATTTACTATGCTAAAACACTTCAGACTGGGATTCCATCTAGATTCAGTGGTAGTGGAACCCATAGTGACTTCACTCTGACCATCAGTGGAGTCCAGGCTGAAGATGCAGGAGATTACTACTGTCAGAGTTTACACATTCCCAATAGTAAACATGTGTTCACACAGTGATACAGAGCCGTACAAAAACCTCCCTCAGTCAGACTGCACAGTGACTCTACTGCTACAGCTGGGACCTACTGCAGGTGCTGAGGGGAGGAGATGATCCAGTACAATGACACAGTGTGTAGTAGAGCTGAACAACAATAGAGTCAAACTAGAGCTATGTCTAGAAGACCTTAGATCATAACTGATCACTAAATCTTTCACTTGATCATTAACTACATGTTGACTCTGTTGAGTAACTCAAGGAAAACCATCAACCAATCTAAATAGAGATCAAATCAAATTTTATTGGTCACATACACATGGTTAGCAGATTTTAATGCGAGCGTAGCAAAATGCTTGTGCTTCTAGTTCCGACCGGCAGTAATATCTAACAAGTAAACTATACATTTCACAACAACTAACTTATACATACAAGTGTAAAGGAATGAATAAGAATATGTACATAAAAATATATGGATGAGCGATGGCCGAACGGCATAGGCAAGATGCAGTAGATGGTATAGAGTACAGTATGTACATATGAGATGAGTAATGTAGGGTATGTAAACATTATATAAAGGGGCATTGTTTAAAGTGACTGGTGATACATTTATTACATCCAATTTTTCATTATTAAAGTGGCTAGAGACTTGAGTCAATATGTTGGCAGAAGCCACTCAATGTTAGTGATGACTGTTTAACAGTCTGATGGCCTTGAGATAGAAGCTGTTTTTCAGTCTCTCGGTCCCAGCTTTGATGCACCTGTACTGACCTCGCCTCCTGGATGATAGCGGGGTGAACAGGCAGTGGCTCGGGTGGTTGCTGTCCTTGGTAATCTTTTTGGCCTTCCTGTGACATCGAGTGGTGTAGGTGTCCTGGAGGGCAGGTAGTTTGCCCCCGGTGATGCGTTGTGCAGACCTCACTACCCTCTGGAGATCCTTACGGTTGTGGGCGGAGCAGTTGCAGTACCAGGCGGTGATACAGCCCGACAGGGTGCTCTCGATTGTGCATCTGTAAAAGTTTGTGAGTGTTTCCGGTGACAAGACAAATTTCTTCAGCCTCCTGAGGTTGAAGAGGCGCTGTTGCGCCTTCCTTCACCATGCTGTCTGTGTGGGTGGACCATTTCAGTTTGTCTGTGATGTGTATGTACGTTGAGGAACTTTAAACTTTCCACCTTCTCCACTACTGTCCCGTCAATGTGGATAGGGGGGTGCTACCTCTGCTGTTCCCTGAAGTCCACAATCATCTCCTTTGTTTTGTTGAAGATACAATAATCAAAACTCCTAAAGATTACCACTGTTTTGAATACACTCCTGGATAGAGAGTCGGGGTGCTGCTCCAGCTTAACAGGTCATCCTTTTCCAGGACTCCAGGACTAGCTTCCTGCTTGTTGGTGGTCTCGTTCACTTTCCAGCTCATGGTCCAGTCTGACGTGAAGCCCTTGTTGGCCAGGCACATCAGTGTGGTCGTTGTCTTACTGGACAGCTCCTCACTGGAGGGGGGCAGGACGGTCAGGGTGGGGGAACTGTTACCAAGGAGAAACAACACATTAACTACATCAAAATAAAGCACTTGGAAATGACTTCTAAAACTGTATATGAATATTAAAGTTATATTGCTAAAATATGTGAAGAAGACAGTTACTTTATGTAAAGCAGATTACAAGAATAAAGTATACAAGCAGAAAACATACAGGTATGACGTGTTTAACTTAAACATTACTTTGTCATACAGATATTTTTTTAGGAACATATCTGATCAGAATACTCAAATGTATAGTATTTTTTTAATCAAAGAGGTTTGATACAAACATAACAGAGACCCTGTCACAAGTGTAGAGAGGAGTAGGCAGGAGGCAGTCGCAGGTGTTGAACTACTGAATTTATTAAAGCACCATATAAAAAAGTGACAAAAGCAAAAGTGCTAATTAATAATGTACTCAGGAAATAGTAGGAGAGATTCCTCTCAGGAAAATAAACAACATTTACAATGACCGACAAAGACAAACGACAGAGGGAGTATATATACAGTGATGGAGTGAGGATTGGAACCAGGTGTGTGTAATGATGACGAGACAAGTCCGGGGTTGATGAGTGAAGGGTGTTTGCAAGCAGCAGGCCGGCTACGCCGAAAGCCTGAGCTGGGCAGGAGGGGGAGGCAAAGCAAAGGCTGGTGTGACAAACACTTTTTTGGTTACTAGATGATTCCATAAGTCTTATTTCATAGTTTTGATGTCTTCACTATTAAAAAGTAAAAAAGCTAAAAAAAATTTAAAAAATTAAGCAAAACCCTGGAATGAGTAGGTGTGTCCAAACTTTTGATTGGTACATGTACTGGTATATATATATACAATACAAAAAACTGGTCAAAGTGCTAGAGGACAGAACCAAAATAACAAAAAAATGGTCACTGTCCAATAAATGATGGTGCTCACTGTATACAATGACAATGGGGGTGAAGTGCAGACTGTCAGCTTAAATTTTAGGGTATTTCATACATATCGGATGAACCGTTTAGAAATGATAGAAGCTTTTGTGCATAGTCTTCCCCCATTTTCGGGCATAAAAAATCATTGGACAGTTTAACCTGTTGGGGCTAGGGGGCAGTATTTGCACGGCCGGATAAAAAACGTACCAGATTTAAACTGGTTACTACTCTTGCCCAGAAACGAGAATATGCATATAATTAGTAGATTTGGATAGAAAACACTGTAAAGTTTCTAAAACTGTTTTAATGGTGTCTGTGAGTATAACAGAACTCATATGGCAGGCCAAAACCTGAGAAGAATCCATACAGGAAGTGCTTTGTCTGACAATTTGTTGTCCTTCTGTTGCATCTCTATCGAAAATACAGCATCTGTGCTGTAACGTGACATTTTCTAAGGCTTCCATTCGCTCTTTAAAGCCGCCAGAAAGTGAAATGGGGTGTCTGCTGTCTCTGGGCGAAGAACAGTGGGAGAGTTTGTGAGTGGTCAGCCTGGGGACAATGACACTGGAGATGCGCATTCACGAGACTACTCCATTTTTTCTTTCAACCTTTGAATGAATACAACGTTGCCCGGTTGGAATATTATCGCTATTTTACGATAAAAATAGCATAAAAATTTATTTTAAACAGCGTTTGACATGCTTCTAAGTACGGTAATGGAATATTTAGAAATGTTTTGTCACAAAATGCGCTCACGCGTCACCCTTTGGATAGTGACCTGAACGCATGAACAAAACGGAGGTATTTGAATATAACTATGGATTATTTGGAACCAAAACAACATTTGTTGTTGAAGTAGAAGTCCTGGGAGTGCATTCTGATGAAGAACAGCAAAGGTAATCCAATTTTTCTTATAGTAAATCTGAGTTTGGTGAGCCCCAAACTTGGTGGGTGCCAAATTAGCTAGCCTGTGATGGCCGAGCTATGTATTCAGAATATTGCAAAATGTGCTTTCGCCGGAAAGCTATTTTAAAATCGGACATAGCGATTGCATAAAGGAGTTCTGTATCTATAATTCTTAAAATAATTGTTATGTATTTTGTCAACGCTTATCATGAGTAATTTAGTAAATTCACCGGAAGTTTTCGGTGGGTATGCTTGTTCTGAACATCACATGCTAATGTAAAAAGCTGGTTTTTGATATAAATATGAACTTGATTGAACAAAACATGCATGTATTGTATAACATAATGTCCTAGGAGTGTCATCTGATGAAGATCATCAAAGGTTAGTGCTGCATTTAGCTGTGGTTTGGGTTTATGTGACATATATGCTTGCTTGGAAAATGGCTGTGTGATTATTTGTGTCTATATACTCTCCTAACATAATCTAATGTTTTGCTTTCACTGTAAAGCCTTTTTGAAATTGGACAATGTGGTTAGATTAACGAGAGTCTTATCTTTAAAATGGTGTAAAATAGTTGATTGTTTGAGAAAATTGAATTGTGGTATTTTAGTTGGTTTTGTATTTCGCGCCGTGCGATGCCATTGGTTGTTGGCTATGGGTTCCGCAGGCGGAACGGGGTTCCACTAGCGGAACGTCTGTCATCAACAGGTTAACCTCTTACATCTAGACATTCCGCTAGCGGAACACCTGCTCCAATATCCAGTGATGGTCGTGGCGCGAAATACAAAGTCCTCGAAAATCCGAAAACTTCAATTTTTCAAACATATGACTATTTTACACCATTTTAAAAGACAAGACTCTCCTTTATCTAACCACACTGTCCGATTTCAAAAAGGCTTTACAGCGAAAGCAAAACATTAGATTATGTCAGCAGAGTACCCAGCCATAAATTATCAGACACCCATTTTTCAAGCTAGCATATAATGTCACAAAAAACAAAACCACAGCTAAATGCAGCACAAACCTTTGATGACCTTCATCAGATGACACTCCTAGGACATTATGTTATACAATACATGCATGTTTTGTTCAATCAAGTTCATATTTATATCAAAAAACAGCTTTTTACATTAGCCTGTGACGTTCAGAACTAGCATTCCCACCAAACACTTCCGGTGAATTTAGTTGTTAGTTGTTTACTTACTTCCAACATCTAGTCTGGTGCCGCTACCAAAAGTCCACCACAGTGATACAATCCCTATTACTGCTGGTACAAAAACTTCTCTACTTGTATGTTGTGATGCTGCAGCTGTTACAGTGAAGATCACTCATACAGAATCATAATCAACACTAATACACCTGACCATCTTCCAGGTAGAACAAACTGTTTCTAGATAATACAAATGAATTGAATCTTAAATCCAGATATGACTATTTTGTCCTTCTTCTGTCTATCAGGTTCTCCTAGTCTGGAGGTACAGTCCAGCATTAGATCCAGAGTTGCTAGTATTCCTCCATATTGTCCATATGAAAGACAGCAGCTGCAGTAGTGATAGTGATCCATGTTGTATATTCCTTTATTAAACATGTTGATCTCAGATTTAACAGTGGTGGTAAAGTCACAGAGGACAGACAACACTACCAGAGGAATCCTACCAGCTTTAGTTTAGAGAAGTGTTCACTAACTGATTAGAGGAACTTACATGAGAGACCAAGCATGAGTGAACAGACAGTTCATTATATCTGATCATCATCAGAATCAAAATATAATAGTGGTGTGGCATAAAAGGTGCCATACATCAGTTACCTGAGTAAACAGTTGCTGTTTGATGTTATTAAAGGGGCAGCAGGTAGCTAGCGGATAGAGCGTTGGCCTAGTAACCAAAAGGTTGCTAGTTCAAATCCCCAGGCTGACACAGTGAAACATCTGTCGATGTGCCCTTTAGCTAGTCAATTAGCCCTAATTGCTCCAGGGTCGTAATTAATAATGGCAGATGCTGGCCGTGACCACAGTAGTGGAGTGTATAATATACGTGTGAAATAGGACAAATATAAGCACCCACCTAATTACTATTATTATAAAAGCAAGCTCATGCAGGACAAAATATATTCTAATGATGGGAACCTACATTGACACTGAAATAGAGTTGAAACACTCATTTGCATAATGCATCTGCCCTGCTGCTCTAAGAGTGTTTATAGCCCTGTCAGTTGAACACTTCATGACTGAGAGCTGTCCTTCATGACAACAGAACCCACAACAACCATGACTTTTATCACCATCTTCATCTGGATCCTTGCCCTCTGCTTTCAAGGTTAAAATTTTTTGAATTTATTGTTGAAAATTAATTAAATCTACACAACGGAAATGTGATCAATTTCTATCCAGAACTATTCGTTAATATATGTAATATTTCCTTCATATACAGTTGAAGTTGGAAGTTTACATACACTTAGGTTGGAGTCATTAAAACTCATTTTTCAACCACTCCACAAGTTTCTTGTTAACAAACTATAGTTTTGGCAAGTTGGTTAGGACATCTACTTTGTGCATGACACAAGTAATTTTTCCAACAATTGTTTACAGAAAGATTATTTCACTTATAATTCACTGTATCACAACTCCAGTGGGTCAGAAGTTTACATACACTAAGTTGACTGACCCTTTAAACTGCTTGGAAAATTCCTGAAAATTATGTCATGGCTTTAGAAGATTCTGTTAGGTTAATTGACATAATTTGAGTCAATTGGAGGTGTACCTGTGGATGTATTTCAAGGCCTACCTTCAAACTCAGTGCCTCTACTTGACATCATGGGAAAATCAAAAGAAATCAGCCCAAGATCTCCACAAGTCCGGTTCATCCTTGGGAGCAATTTCCAAATGCCTGAAGGTACCACGTCCATCTGTACAAACAATAGTGCGCAAGTATAAACACCATGGGACCACGCAGCCGTCATCCCGCTCAGGAAGGAGACGCATTCTGTCTCCTAGAGATGAACTTACTTTGGTGCGAAAAGTTCAAATCAATCCCAGAACAACAGCAAAGGACCTTGTGAAGATGCTGGAGGAAACAGATACAAAATATCTATATCCACAGTAAAACGAGTCCTATATCGACATAACCTGAAAGGCCGCTCAGCAAGGAAGGAGCCACTGCTCCAAAACCACCATAAAAAAGCCAGACTGTGGTTTGCAACTGCACATGGGGACAAAGATCAGCATCATGTTCTGAATCATGTTCTGAATGTTCTGAGTACTATGGTGTTGAAGGCTGAGCTATAGTCAATGAACAGCATTATTACATAGGTATTCCTCTTGTCCAGATGGGACAGGGCAGTGTGCAGTGCGATGGTGATTGCATTGTCTGCGGATCTATTGGGGCGATATTCATTTAGTTCAGTTACCTTTGCTTTCTTGGGTACAGGAACAATGGTGGCCATCTTGAAGCAAGTGGGGACAGCAGACTGGGATAGGGAGAGATTGAATGTGTCCGTAAACACTCCAGCCAACTGGTCTGCGCAGCCCAATTCAGATCTTTTTTTCACTAGTTGGTCGTCTGACCAATTAAATCAGCTCTGATGTCAAAAGATCTGATGTGTTTGGTCAAAAGACAAACAAGTGGGAAAAAGATCAGAATTGGCCTGCCTGTGTAGACACAGCCAGTGTCCCTCTGGGATCATGAAGGTATGTTTTCATAGAGAGGACACTTTGCATTGGCAGCACATGCTTCAGTGCTCTGGGCGTGTTTATAGCCCTGTGAGTTTAACACTTCATGTCACAGGTGTAGCCGTGTTGAATCGACCAAAACACAGCCGGGATGTGAATACTCATCTTTATATTTATTTTGAATAAAGCATACACGGGAAACCAATAAACAAGAACAACTAGTGACAGTTTCACAGGCTATACATTCACTAGCAGTGTAAAATACAACAACCCACAAAAACCAGGTGACAAACACACTCCTAATATATGACTCCCAATCAGGAACAACGATAACCAGCTGTCCCTGATCGGGAGCCACACAGACCAACATAGAAACAGAAATACTAGACAAACACATACCCAGTACTTCTGCCACGTCCTGACCACAATACTAAACAACTACTCCCTCTGCTGGTCAGGACGTGACACTTCATGACTGAGAGCTGTCCTTCATGACAACAGAACCCACAACAACCATGACTTTTATCACCATCTTCATCTGGACACTTTCCATCTGCTTTCAATGTTATATCGTTTACAGAAAATTACCCTGACAATATAAAGTTATTATTTTATACAGGACTGGATAAAGGAATTAACAATTGAATGCTAATTATTATACATCTCTGTTTCAGAGTCCAGATCACTGTGTCTCCTGCAGTGAAAACTGTTTCAGTGGGTTACTCAGTCAGTCTCAGCTGTAAGACCAGCAGTGCTGTAATCATTTATGGACATATACAAAGGTTGGCCTGGTATCAACAGAAATGGAGAAACTCCTAGACTCCTTACATATTTGATTAGTACCCCTAACTCTGGGACTCCATCTAGATTCAGTGGCAGTGGATCTGGGAGTGACTTCACTCTGACCATCAGTGGAGTCCAGGCTGAAGATGCAGGAGATTACTACTGTCAGAGTTTACACCTTCACAATGATAAACGTGTTCACACAGTGCTATAGAGACGTATAGAAACATCCCTCAGATTTCACAGTAACTGCACTTGTTGGGTATGACAGCAGGTGCTGAGGAAGAGACAGTGACCTGGAACACTGACTGAACTAAAATACACTGAGCTAAATATATCAGTGAAACTTAAATCTGTCAACTCATATACTGTCACCAAAGCATTCCTGAAGTGGTAACCCATCAGTGGCGGCACATACATTCTTATAAATGTCTAGGAATTATATTATCTATAGAAAGTCTTAACCACCTTGATCATTTTCCCCTAGATCCTACAATGTTCACCCATTTCAGAATTGATTATTCCACAACTGCTTTGAAAAATCCAATGCAAACATTTCATTATATGCAAGAATGTGCAATACATTGAATGGACAGCATAATTATGTGTGTAATAATAATGTCTCACATTGTTTCAGAATAAATACCCCAGTCATGTCCCCCTGCTGAATAGAGCATTTCAAGCAATATTTCAACCATATTTATTGATGTTATAAATTAGTAATAAACTCCATAAACCAGAGTACAAAGACCCTCAAGTCTAAACATCACCTGCACCCTAAATAGCCACCCTCTGGTTCCAGGATTGTCTATGTAGAAAGAAGTTAACTGGTCCCGTGTGGCTCAGTTGGTAGAGCATGGCGCTTGCAATGCAAGGTTTGTGGGTTTGATCCCATGGGGGACCAGTATGGGAAATGTATGCACTCACTAATGTAATTTGCTCTGGAGAAGAGTATCTTCTAAATTACTAAAATGAATCTGTTGCCCTCTCTCTTCACAGATCCCAGCATCAAGCTGATCTGTTTGCATAGAGAGGACACTTTGCATTGGCAGCACATGGTTCAGTGCTCTTGGGAGTGTTTATAGCCCTGTGAGTTTAACACTTCATGACTGAGAGATATCCTTCATGACAACAGAACCCACAACAACCATGACTTTTATCACCATCTTCATCTGGACACTGGCACTCTGCTTTCAAGGTTACAAGTTTTTTTGTTCTTCGTATTATAGAAGATATAATTCAAGCTACATGAAAGAATCATATGTATGGCTTTAATATGTATATTCAGAACTAAATATTATGTATTTAAAAATTAATTGTGTTTTTATTATATTTTTCAGAATCCAGAGGACAGTACACTGTGACTCAGGCTCCTGCAGTGAAAGCTGTTCTCCCAGGAGACACAGTTTCTCTGAACTGTAAAACCAGCAGTAACGTGTATGGAAATAACCATCTAGCCTGGTACCAACATAAACCTAGAGGAGCTCCTAAACTCTTAATTTACTATACAAGCACCGTTCAATCTGGGACTCCATCTAGATTCAGTGGCAGTGGATCTGGGAGTGACTTCACTCTGACCATCAGTGGAGTCCAGGCTGAAGACGCAGGAGATTACTACTGCCAGAGTTTACACATTCCCAATAGTAAATATGTGTTCACACAGTGATACAGAGCCGTACAAAAACCTCCCTCAGTCAGACTGCACAGTGACTGTACTGCTACAGCTGGGATCTACTGCAGGTGCTGAGGGGGAAGAGACAGTGACATGGAACACTGACTGAACTAAAATACATTGAGCTAAATATAACAGTGATGCTGACAATATGTCAACTCTTCCACCCTCATGTTAAATCATTCCTGAACTGATAACGCCCACAGATCAAGACTACATAAATATTACTTCCCTGCTGCTATGGCCAACAAACCTTTTCATAACATGTCACACAATAAGTTGAATGGACTCCATCTATATGCAATAGTAATGTCTAACATAATTTCAGAATAAATAACCAAGCCTCTGTAAGGTATGTCAGTCAGTTAGTGAATTTCAAGCTAAGATTCAACCATATTTATTGAGATAAACATGATTATAACTCCCTAAAATGTCCTATGGTTCCGTCAAGTTAAAATGTCTCTCCTGCCAACCCTTCAGCACCTTCCCAGCCTTTCATTGAGCCCAGATGAGGCTTGTTTACCAATGAAGACCATGACCATGATGAACCTCAACCTTATTTAATTGCTGCTGATCACACAGATCTCTTCAACTACAGTTTCCCTGGGGGATCAAGAAAGTCTGTTTGCATAGAAAGGACACTTTGCATAGACAGCACATGCTTCAGTGCTCTGGGCATGTTTGTCCGTAAACACTCCAGCCAACTGGTCTGCGCAGCCCAATTCAGATCTTTTTTCCCTAGTTGGTCGTCTGACCAATTAAATCAGCTCTGATGTGATTGGTCAAAAGACAAACAAGCGGGAAAAAGATCAGAATTGGCCTGCCTGCGTAGACACAGTCAGTGTCCCTCTGGGATCATGAAGGTATGTTTTCATAGAGAGGACACTTTGCCTCCCTCAGTCAGACTGCACAGTGACTGTACTGCTACAACTGTGACCTACTGCAGGTGCTGAGGGAGAAGACAGTGACATGGAACACTGATCAGTAGAGGAGGTCAACTTTGAAAATGGTTGGAAAGTATCATACAAATCACACGTTCTCCAACGTCGTCATCATCGTCTTCATCATCGTCATCATCGTCATCATCATCATCATCATGGCTGTAACATGTTATATTGGTCATGAACTGAAAGTGTATATAAAAGTTATTAGACGTTTTGGAACACATTTCCAGTCCATATGTAGACTAAGATCTACTGATGTTAAATCTGCATCAGCCCCCCAAACCAAATCCCTACCTGAGCTTCACAACCAATTACTGATGTGATCATCTAGCATGTATTAATGAGCTGTTAGATCTGTGAATGAGACATGATGCTGGGCTCAAACAGGAGACACATTTATGTAGAGACATAAACTACACACTATTATCGTAAAGTATGATATCCATGTTCTATGTTACAAATTCCACCATAGCCCTGTGTAGGGTGCCGTCTTTCGGATGGGACATTAAATGTGTGTCCTGACTCTCTGAGGTCATCAAGGATCCCATGGCACTTATCATAAGAGTGGAGGTGTTAACCCTGGTGTTCTGGCTAAATTCCCAAGCTGTCCCTCATACCATCACCTAATCATCCCCAGCTTACAGTTGGCTCATAAATCCCCCTCCTCACCCCTGTAACTATTCCCCAGGTTGTTGCTGTAAATGAGAATGTGTTCTCAGTCAACTTACCTGGTAAAATAATGGTAAACCTGTCCTCTCCCTCACATCTGGCCCAGTCCAGTGTATTTCACTCAGTGAAACTGTTCAACTGCTAAATGTGGGACTGAAACTGAGATTTACATAGACAGGACAGGGTGGTTCTGCTTGTCCCAGAATAGAGCAGCACTGTCACCATATTAGGAATGAAACATTATAAATATAAACTCAGCAAAAAAAGAAATGTCCTCTCACTGTCAACTGTGTTCATTTTCAGCAAACTTAACATGTGTAAATATTTGTATGAACATAAGAAGATTCAACAACTGAGACATAAACTGAACAAGTTCCACTAGACATGCGACTAAAAGAAATGGAATAATGTGTCCCTGAACAAAGGGGGGGTCAAAATCAAAAGTAACAGTCAGTATCTGGTGTGTCCACCAGCTGCATTAAGTACTGCAGTGCATCTCTTCCTCATGGACTGCACCAGATTTGACAGCTCTTGCTGTGAGATGTTACCTCACTCTTCCACCAAGGCACCTGCAAGTTCCCGGACATTTCTGGGGGGAATGGCCCTAGCCCTCACCCTCGATCCAACAGGTCCCAGATGTGCTCAATGGGATTGAGATCCGGGCTCTTCACTGGCCATGGCAGAACACTGACATTCCTGTCTTGCAGGAAATCACGCACAGAACGAGCAGTATGGCTGGTGGCATTGTCATGCTGGAGGGTCATGTCAGGATGAGCCTGCAGGAAGGATACCACATGAGGGAGGAGGATGTCTTCCCTGTAATGCACAGTGTTGAGATTGCTTGCAATGAAAACAAGCTCAGTCCGATGATGCTGTGACACACCACCCCAGACTATGACGGACCCTCCACCTCCAAATCAATCCCGCTCCAGAGTACAGGCCTCAGTGTAACGCTCATTCCTTCAACGATAAACGCAAATCCGACCATCACCCCTGGTGAGACAAAACCGCGACTCATCAGTGAAGAGCACTTTTTGCCAGTCCTGTCTGGTCCAGCGACGGTGGGTTTGCGCCCATAGGCAACGTTGTTGCTAGTGATGTCTGGGGAAGACCTGCCTTACAACAGGCCTACAAGCCCTCAGTCCAGCCTCTCTCAGCCTATTGGGGGCAGTGTTAGCACTGATGGAGGGATTGTGCGTTCCTGGTGTAACTCGGGCAATTGTTGTTGCCATCCTGTACCTGTCCCGCAGGTGTGATGTTCGGATGTACCGATCCTGTGCAGGTGTTGTTACACGTGGTCTGCTTCTGCGAGGACAATCAGCTGCCCGTCCTGTCTCCCTTAGGCGTCTCACAGTACGGACATTGCAATTTATTTCCCTGGCCACATCTGCAGTCCTCATGCCTCCTTGCAGCATGTGTAAGGCACGTTCCCACAGATGAGCAGGGACCCTAAACATCTTTCTTTTGGTGTTTTTCAGAGCCAGTAGAAAGGCCTCTTTAGTGTCCTAAGTTTTCATAACTGTGACCTTAATTGCCTACCGTCTGTAAGCTGTTAGTGTCTTAATGACTGTTCCACAGGTGCATGTTCATTAATTTTTTATCGTTCATTGAACAAGCATGGGAAACAGTGTTTAAACCCATTACAATGAAGATCTGTGAAGTTATTTGGATTTTTACGAATTATCTTTAAAAGACAGGGTCCTAAAAAAGGGACGTTTCTTTTTTTGCTGAGTTTATATGTTATGGCAAGTAACTGTTTAGCAATGTGAGTTCTGAGAGCAGATCTTAGAGGTTTATTATAAAATATCACTAATTATTATCACTGGTATTGGTGCTACAGTATAACAGGATCATTCAGTTGTAGAAATGATTACATAGTATTTGTTGGATCAGATGCCCTTTTCATTCTGTTTAAAAACATGAGTAGGGATTTGCTACAATGCTGAAATTATAAAAGAAGCTGATTGATCTAAATTACTATGAAATGTGATGCATATTCATGAGATAGTGATCACTGGAATCATGATTATAGTAATTATTTGGGGTATTTTCTAAATAAAAAAAGCTTTATTTGAACTAGATGACATGCACAACTTAATCTCAAAATAGTTCATTTATCATACAGCACTACTGATATTATTCACTATTATACTGTAACATTCAGCTCTAAAACACTGTTTCCAGAACTAGCACCATGTGGGGACTCTGTAGACCCCTACAACTGCCTCTCCAGTCTCCAGACACTACAGTGACTTTTACGGAAGGCGGCCGAATAACTGGTGTCTGTCACGTCCTGGCCATTATATAAGGTTAATTGTTTTGTAGTTTGGTCAGGGCGTGACAGAGGGTATTTGTTTTATGTGGTTCGGGGTGGTGTGTTTGTGTAAAGGGTGTTTGATTTAGTATGTCCGGGTTTTGGTTTATGTCTAGGTAGTTCTATGTGGAATCTAGTGTGTGTGTTTCTATGTTTGGTTGATTGGGGCTCTCAGTTGAAGGCAGGTGTTGTCTATCTGCCTTTGATTGAGAGTCTCATATATGAGGGTGTGTTTGTGTTTGTGATTTGTGGGTGATTGTTCTGTGTTCAGCCCTAGGCTTTGCCAGACTGTTTAGTTGTTCGTTCGTTTTCGTGTTTTGTTGTTTTGGAGTGCTCTTTTGATAATTTAAATAAAAGTCAAAATGAGCATACACGTACCTGCTGCGTATTGGTCTACATTTTCAGACGACGATTTCGTTATATCGTCGGAAGACGAAGACGACAACCGTGACAGAATCACCCACCTCAAAAGGACCAAGCAGCAGAGGAAGGAGCAGACGGCGTTCGAGTTGGACTGGCGGGAGAAGTGGACTTGGGAGGAAGTTCTGAACGGGGCCGGACCTTGGCATCAGGCTGGGGAGTATCGCCGCCCGCAGTGGGAAATAGAAGCAGCCAAGGCAGAGAGGCGGTGGTACGAGGCCAGAGTGGACGCGCTGAAGGAGATGCACGAGAGGCACCCCCAAGAAAATTTTGGGGGGGGGCACATGGGTAGTTTGGCTAGGCGTAAGAAGAGCCGGAAGCCAGCTACCCGTGGATATATGGAGGAGCGTATGGGGTGGAGAGCGTTATGTTTCGCTGAGGAGCGCACTATCTCACCCATACGCACGCACAGTCCGGTGCGAGTTATTCCAGCCCCTCGCAGGTGCCGTGCTAGAGCGGGCATCCAGCCTGGTAGGAGGATGCCTGCGCAGCGCATCTGGTCGCCGGTACGCCTCCGAGGACCAGGCTACCCAACTCCCGCTCTACGCACGGCTACCATCAAGCCCCTGCACAGCCCAGTCTGCCCTGTACGAGCACTCCGCTCGTGCAGGGCTACTAGTTCCATCGAGCCAAGGCGGGTTGTGCAGGAGGTAAGATCTAGACCGGCTGTGCGCCTCCATAGCCCTGGGTTTCCAGCTCCTGTCTCTCGTGCGGACCCGGAAGTGCGTCCACCCAGTCCGACTCGTCCTGTTCCCGCTCCCCGCACTAAACGGCAAGTGCGTAAACCCAGCCTCGCCAGTCTACAGTCGTCGGAGCTGCCCGCCAGTCAACAGTCGTCGGAGCTGCCCGCCAGTCAACAGTCGTCGGAGCTGCCCGCCAGTCAACAGTCGTCGGAGCTGCCCGCCAGTCAACAGTCGTCGGAGCTGCCCGCCAGTCAACAGTCGTCGGAGCTGCCCGTCAGTCAACAGTCGTCGGAGCTGCCCGCCAGTCAACAGTCGCCGGAGTGGTCAGACTGCGCTGAACTGCCGGAGTGGCCAGACTGCCCTGAACTGCCGGAGTGGCCAGACTGCCCTGACCTGCCGGAGTGGCCAGACTGCCCTGACCTGCCGGAGTGGCCAGACTGCCCTGACCTGCCGGAGTGGCCAGACTGCCCTGACCTGCCGGAGTGGCCAGACTGCCCTGACCTGCCGGAGTGGCCAGACTGCCCTGAACTGCCGGAGTGGCCAGACTGCCCTGACCTGCCCGAGTGGCCAGACTGCCCTGACCTGCCCGAGTGGCCAGACTGCCCTGACCTGCCCGAGTGGCCAGACTGCCCTGACCTGCCCGAGTGGCCAGACTGCCCTGACCTGCCCGAGTGGCCAGACTGCCCTGACCTGCCCGAGTGGCCAGACTGCCCTGACCTGCCCGAGTGGCCAGACTGCCCTGACCGTCCCGAGTTGCCAGACTGCCCTGACCGTCCCGAGTTGCCAGACTGCCCTGACCGTCCCGAGCTGCCAGACTGCCCAGACAGCCTGGAACGGCCTGAGCCGGAGCCGCCTCCAATATAGGTGGGTTGGGGAGGGGGGGTGTAGCACAGTGCCGTCGTTGACGGCAGCCACCCTCCCTTCCCTCCCTTTAGAAAGGGGGAATTTTTCTTTTGGGTATTGTTTGGGGGCATTTATATTTTTTTTGTGTTAAGGTGCTTCTGGGGTAGCACCTTTAAGGGGGGGGTACTGTCACGTCCTGGCCAGTATATAAGGTTAATTGTTTTGTAGTTTGGTCAGGGCGTGACAGAGGGTATTTGTTTTATGTGGTTCGGGGTGGTGTGTTTGTGTAAAGGGTGTTTGATTTAGTATGTCCGGGTTTTGGTTTATGTCTAGGTAGTTCTATGTGGAATCTAGTGTGTGTGTTTCTATGTTTGGTTGATTGGGGCTCTCAGTTGAAGGCAGGTGTTGTCTATCTGCCTTTGATTGAGAGTCTCATATATGAGGGTGTGTTTGTGTTTGTGATTTGTGGGTGATTGTTCTGTGTTCAGCCCTAGGCTTTGCCAGACTGTTTAGTTGTTCGTTCGTTTTCGTGTTTTGTTGTTTTGGAGTGCTCTTTTGATAATTTAAATAAAAGTCAAAATGAGCATACACGTACCTGCTGCGTATTGGTCTACATTTTCAGACGACGATTTCGTTATATCGTCGGAAGACGAAGACGACAACCGTGACAGTGTCACCATGGTCGACCCTGCAGGTGTACACCTCTCCCTCTTCCCAGCGTGCCTTGCTCAGGGTCAGGGTGCTGCTACGGCTGTAGCGACCACTCCTCTCTTCTTCTGTGGTGGTCAGGACCCCCTCCTTCACCTCCGCCCCGTCCACCTCCCAGCTCACCCCCAGCTCACCATCGCCCCCTGGGGGGAGTAGCCACTCATCAGGGAGGCCAATATGGCCGAGCTCCAAGAGAGCTGCTCAGAGGACGGGGGGAGCAGAGACACTGTGGGCCTGACAAAGGGACCAGCTGGAGAGGAGGAGGTCAGCAACTACTACTATTGTATAATGGAATGTATTAGGAGAGGAGTGGAGAGGGGAGTGAAAGGCTTAATGTGTCTGGCAAACAGCCCCTAAGTCTACAAAGACATGCGGTAATACTGTATATGAAAATTAGTTTTTTTTCAATTGCACGTTATTATTGCCAAATAATCTTGGTGGTATGTAACAATTCTCTAACTTCGGTGACTCTGCCATTTACCAATCTACCAAGGTGTCCATAGAGATCTCTAAAATGATACAGCCTGAAAGTATTTCCTCTGGAGAAGATGATAACATCTCATACCATTGTTACAGATGATTACTACTGTCGGAGTGAACACTACCCCAATAGTGTCTGGGGTTTCACACAGTGATATAGAGCCATACAAAAACATACCTCAGCTTTCACAGTGACTTCACTAGTTGAGTATGACTGCAGGTTGAATTTTTTATTTAACTAGGCAAGTCAGTTTAGAACAAATTCTTATTTACAATGACAGCCTACCCCGGCCAAACCCTAGCCCAGATGACACTGGGCCAAATGTGCACCGTCCTATGGGACTCCGAATCACGGCCAGCTGTGATACAGCCTGGAATCGAACCAAGGTCTGTAGTGACGTCTCTAGCAAGGAGATGCAGTGCCTTAGACCTCTGCACCACTCGGGAGCTCCTAAACTCCTGAGTGGGAAGAGACATGTGCTGAGTGGGAAGATGCAGTGGCCAAACTGGCCATGTCCGAATACTAGCATACGAAATAGTAATAGTTTTATAGTATGTGAAATTTGGATAATAGTAGGCCTACTCCGCATGCGTCATCTAATGCGCTATTCCATTGACTCCCGTTATTCATTCATTTTGGTACAGTGCGTCAATTTATCTGATAATCAGCTGTTGTCAAACATGTGAGTCGGAAAAGAGGTGTGAATTCCGCTAGATCAAACGCCAAAAATAGTATGCAGTTTAAGTATGTAGTACTCCAGTATGGATATATTTGTACATAGCAACTGACCTGGAACACTAACTGACCTAAAGTACACTGAGCTAAATACACTGAGTGTACAAAACATTAGGAACACCTTTGTAATATGGAGTTGCACCCCTTTTGCCTTTAGAACAGCCTCAATTTGTCGGGGCATGGACTGTACAAGGTGTCAAAAGCGTTCCACAGGGGCGCTGGCCCATGTTGACTCCAATGCTTCCCACAGTTGTGTCATGTAGGCTGGATGTCCTTTGGGTGGTGGCCCATTCTTGATACACACAGGAAACTGTTGAGCGTGAAAAACCCAGCCGCGTTGCAGTTCTTGACACGAACCAGTACCCCGGTACCTACTTTTATACCCTGTTCAAAGGAACTAGCATCTTTGTGACACCCATCATCATAACCATGTCATAATATGTCATAACAGCTGACATAACAGCTGACATAAGTTGTCACAACCTGTCATAATTGGTAATAACACTTTTCATGACCAACATATTTACACCTGTTGCAACATATATTACATTATTTCATCGCTGGTTATGACACCTACATAAGAGTTTGTTTTGTTTCGTAAATCCTTTGTTGTTGTTGTAATGAATACTTTACAGTAATGTTTTGTTTTCTTTGTATTTTAAATAACTTGTAGGAAATAACGTTACATTTTGTGACTATCATGAAGCATTATGACCATCCTGTGTCACTTTACTTGGACTATGAAAATACACTTTATGACACTGTCAAGAAGCATTATGACCGTCATAATCGTATAAGCCAGATAGGCTTATGACGAACATGCCCTTATGTCAGTCAACAGTAAAAAAGATGGTGTCTTGTCCTGCTCCTGAAATCTGCTCCTGCATTCATCCCAGTCATCAGCAACATAGCATTTGGTACAGTAGGTGCATGTCTGACATCAATGTGTGTGACATCAATTTCAGAAAATGATATATAACATAAACATACTGTTGACAAGTAGGCTATGGTGTAATGGAATGTTTTGCATTATGTGGTAGGTTGTGTGGGTTTTGACACTCTTGTGAAGGTGTCATAACCAGCCATAAAATAAAGCAATATAAATGTCACAAGAGGTCAAAATATATGTGTCATGACAGTGTTATGACCATATTATGACAGGTTATGACAACTTATGTCAGTTGTTATGACATGGTTATGACCGTGTCATAGTGTTAAGACACCAGGTGTCAAGTAAAGTGTTACAACACAATCCATGTCTCAAGGCTTAAAATTCCTTGTTTAACCTGTCTCCTCCCCTTCATCTACATCGATGGAAGTGGATTTAACAAGTAACATAAATAAGGGAAAAATAGCTTTCACCTGGTCAGTCTATGTAACGGAAAGAACATGTGTTCCTAATGTTTTGTACACTCAGTGTATATCAGTAATGATGACAATATGTCAACTCATACACCGTCACGTTAAATCGTTCCTGAAGTAATAACAGCCAAGTCTTCCTACGCTGAATTAGTTCATATGCAAACATTGCCTCAAAATGTCACACAATATTTTGAATGGACTCCATATGTGTTAAATAAGTGTCTCACATCATTTCAGAAAAAACTGTCTCTGTAAGGTCCTTCTGTCGAAGAGTTAATTCCAAGTAAAAATTCAACCATCATTGTACTTCCTGACGGCCATGTCGAAACACATCAGAGTTTGAGAGATTTTAAAAACAAGTTATCGTCCAATAGGCTTTGATTAATTTTCCAATATCCTCAGCCACGTGGAAATTCTGTAACAGTATTATATATGCCAATTATGTGATGGTCTGACCGCATTCTGTCCCCTATCAACACTTTTTAAACATTTGATGCCAGAGAGAATTACATAACAAAGTAATCAAGACGACTAGCATGATTGAGCCTATGCCATGCATATCTCACTAGGTCAGGATATTTAAGCCTCCATATGTCCACTAGTTCCAATATATCCATGACATTCATGATTTCCTTATTTATTTATTTCACCTTTATTTAACCAGGTAGGCCAGTTGAGAACAAGTTCTCATTTCCAACTGTGACCTGGCCAAGATAAAGCAAAGCAGTGGGACAAAAACAACAACACAGAGTTACACATGGGATAAACAAATGTACAGTCAATAACACAATAGAAATATATATGTACAGTGTGTGCAGATGAAGTAAAATTAGGAAGGTAAGGCAATAAAATGGCCATAGTTGCGAAATAATTACAACTTAGCATTTACACTGGAGTGATTGATGTGCAGATGATGATGTGCAAGTAGAGATACGGGGGTGCAAAAGAGGAAAACAATAAATAACAATATGGGGATGAGGTAGATGGGTGGGCTATTTACAGATGAGCTGTTTAAGCTGATGCTTAAAGTTAGAGGGAGATATAAGTCTCCAGCTTCAGTGACTTTGGCAATTCGTTCCAGTCATTGGCAGCAGAGAACTGGAAGGAGAGGCGGCCAAAGAAGGTGTTGGCTTTGAGGATGACCAGTGAAACATTCCTGCTTGAGCACGTGCTACGGGTGGGTGTTGCTATGGTGACCAGTGAGCTGAGATAAGGCGGGGCTTTACCTAGCAAAGACTTATAGATGACCTGGACCCAGTGGGTTTGGCGACCAATATGTAGGGAGGGCAAGCCAACAAGAGCATACAGGTCGCAGTGGTGGATAGTATATGGGGCTTTGGTGACAAAACGGATGGCACTGTGATTGACTACATCCAATTTGCTGAGTAGAGTAGAGTGTTGGAGGCGTTTTACGAGGGTATGTTTGGCAACATGAGTGAAGAATGCTTTGTTGTGAAATAGGAAGCCGATTCTAGATTTAATTTTGGATTGGAGATGCTTAATGTGAGTCTGGAAGGAGAGTTTACAGTCTAACCAGACACCTAGGTATTTGTAGTTATCCACATATTCTAAGTCAGAACCGTCCAGAGTAATGATGCTGGCTGGGCGGGCAGCAATCGGTTGAAGAGCATGCATTTAGTTTTACTTGTATTTAAGAGCAGTTGGAGGCCACGGAAGGAGTGTTGTATGGCAGGTTTGTTAGCACAGTGTCCATAGAAGGGCCAGATGTATACAGAATAGTGTCGTCTGTGTAGAGGTGCATCAGAGAATCACCAGCAGCAAGAGCGACATCATTTATATATACAGAGAAAAGAGTAGGCCCGAGAATTGAATCCTGTGGTACCCCCATAGAGACTGTCAGAGGTCCGGACAACAGGCCCTCCGATTTGACACACTGAACTCTATCTGAGAAGTAGTTGGTGAACCAGGTTCATTATAAACATTCATAAAAGATACATGTGTTATACATCGGCTTAAAGATGAACTTCTTGTTAATCCAGCCACTGTGTCAGATTTCAAAAAGGCTTTACGACAAAAGCATACCATGCGATTATCTGAGGACAGCCCCCCGCTTACAAAAGCATACAAACATTTTCAAGCCAAGTAGAGGAGTCACGGATGTCAGAAATAGCAATAAAATTAATCTCTTACCTTTGATGAGCTTCATCTGGTTGCAGTCACAAGAGTTCCTGTTACACTATAAATGTTTGTTTTGTTTGATAAAGTTCCTCTTTATGTCCCAAAACTCTGTTTTGTCTGCGCGTTTTGTTCAGTAATCCACTGGCTCAATGGTGCTCACAACATGCAGACGAATACATCCTAATAGTACCATTTAAATTCGTTGAAACATGTCAAACGATGTTTATAATTAATCGTCAGGTTGTCTATTGTCTAAATCATCGATAATATTTAAACCGGACAATAGCGTCTTCAATAGAAAGGAAAACCAACGAATGGCGCGTAATCGGTCGCGCGCGCAAAGGTGCTCTGCTTCATTCTGCAAGCCACTTACAATATGGTCTCATTCTTCCTCGTTTTTCAGAATACAAGCCTGAAACAATGTCTAAAGACTGTTGCAATCTAGTGGAAGCCATGGGAACTACAATCTGGGTCCGAGTCTGGCAGTTGAAAACTACACACATCAAAAATATCCCACTTCCTGGATGGATTTTCCTCAGGTTTTTGCCTGCCATATCAGTTCTGTTATACTCACAGACATTATTTTAACAGTTTTGGAAACTTTAGAGTGTTTTCTATATCCTAGCATATCCCAGATTCTGGGCCTGAGTAACAGGCAATTAATTTGTGTACGCTTCTCATCCAGATGTCGAAATACTGCCCCCAAGCCATAACAAGTTAACTTGGCTTTCGAAGTCTTTAGAAAGGTAGGGCAGGATGGATATAGGTCTGTAACAGTTTGGGTCTACAGTGTCTCCCCCTTTGAAGAGGGTGATGACCGCTGCAGCTTTACAATCTTTAGGGATCTCAGACGATACAAAAAAAAGAGGCTGAACAGGCTAGAAATAGTTGCAACAATTTCAGAGCATAATTTTAGAAAGAGAGGGTCCAAATTGTCTAGCCCAGCTGATTTGTAGGGGTCCAGATTTTGCATCTCTTTCAGAACATCAGCTCTCTGGATTTGTGGGGGGGGGGGCTTCAGCAAGTTGCTGCAGGGGTTGCAGCGCTGTTGGCCGGGGTAGGGTTAGCCAGGTGGAAAACATGGCCAGCCGTAGAAAAATGCTTATTGAAATTCTCAATTATCGTAGATTTATCGGTGTTGACAGTGTTTCCTAGCCTCAGTGCAGTGGGCAGCTGGGAGGAGGTGGTCTTATTCTCCATGGACTTTACAGTGTCCCAAAACTTTTTGGAATTAGTGCTACAGGATGCAAATTTCTGTTTGAAAAAGCTAGCCTTTGCTTTCCTAACTGACTGTATGTTAGTTCCTGACTTCCCTGAAAAGTTGCATATCGCAGGGACTATTCGATGCTAATGCATTACGCCACAGGATGTTTTTGTGCGGGTCAAGGGCAGTCAAGTCTGGAGTGAACCAAGGGCTATATCTGTTCTTAGTTCTACATTTTTTGAATGGGGCATGCTTATTTAAGAAGGTGAGGAAAGCACTTCTAAAGAACAACCAGGCATTCGCTACTGATGGGATGAGGTCAGCATCCTTCCAGGTCAATTAGAAAGGCCTGCTCGCTGATGTGTTTTAGGGAGCGTTTGACAGTGATGATGCAGGCAATGAGGCAGTGATCTCTGAGATCCTGTTGAAGACCACAGGTGTATTTAGAGGGCAAGTTGGTCAGGATGATATCTATGAGGATGCCCATGTTTAGGGATTTAGGGTTGTACCTGGTTGGTTCCTTGATAATTTGTGTGAGATTGAGGGCATCTAGCTTAGATTGTAGGACGTCTGGGGTGCTAAACATATCCCAGTTTAGGTCACCTAACAGTACAAACTCTGAAGATAGATGGTGTCCAGGGCACAGCTGGGGTCTGAGGGGGTCTATAACAAGCGGCAACATTGAGAGACTTATTTCTGGAAAGGTGGATTTTTAAAAGTAGAAGCTCCAACTGTTTGGGCGCAGACCTGGATGGTATGACAAAAACTCTGCAGGCTAACTCCGCCCCCTTTGGCAGTTCTATCTTGACAGAAAATGTTGTAGTTGGGGATGGAAATTTCAGAATCTTTGGTTCAGTCACGGCTAGGACATCAGGGTTGGCGGAGTGTGCAAAAGCAGTGAATAAATCAAATTTAGGGAGGTGGCTTCTGATGTTAACATGCATAAAACCAAGGTTTTTACGGATACAGAAGTCAACAAATGGGGAATAGGTGTAGTACTGGGGGCTACAGGGCCTGGGTTAACCTCTACATCACCAGAGGAGGAGTTGGATGAGGGGACAGCTAAAGGCTATAGGAACTGGTCGTCTAGTGCGTTGGGGACAGAGTAAAAGGAGCAGATTTTGGGCGTGGTAGGATAGATTCAGGGCATAATGTACAGACAAGGGTATGGTAGGGTGTGAGTACAGTGGAGGTAAATCTAGGCATTGAGTGACGAGAGAGATTGCATCTCTGGAGGCGCCATTTAAGCTGAGGTCTCCGCATGTGTGGTGGGTGGGACAAAGGAACTAAGGCATGTTGAGCGGGACTAGGGGCCAGAAGTAAAATAAAACAATGAGCGCTAGCCTAAACAGTATACAAGGCATATTGACATTAGAGAGAGGCATAAAGCAATCACAGGTGTTGATTGGGCGAGCTAAGATGTTACGCACGCCTCTAGAAAGAGGGAACGCAACACCCTGCTACAACTTAACTCTCCGTGGTGTGAAAGATGTATGGGAGCTTAGGTGTGAGCAAGGATGACAAAAGGCAGAGAATACCGTTTACAGGGAATTTATTCCTTCACACGGTAAGTTTGGGGATTAGGGGCTGGACAGAACCAAAGCAAAGAAAGTAAATATCGAAGCCCCCTCTCCTACCTTCCCCACTACTAAACTAACTAGCACCACCTGGTGCACTAACCAAAATACAGGGGATGGTCCGCCCAGTTCTTTCCTAGTGTGCATAGACAAACTACTACGGGTAATGTTTGCCCGCGGGCCTCTTGCCTAAGCACTCCCTATGTGCCTTCCCCTTCCCCCCTGGGAACAAATGAAACAGAATAACACAAATGCAAGTAACAATTCCAATAAACCAAACACTGCATCCTATTGACACACAGAATTATCCAATCAGCTACCTCAGCAACAACTAACAGAGTACATACCAAATCTCTTAGTAACAACCAACATGCTACAACCCTCAGCCTCCTCTCTCAGCAAATATCTCTCTTACGATCATCTTCCCCTCTGAGCAACAGAACACTGGCTTATATAGCTGTAGGAGACAACTGCGTCCTGACGAGGGGGCGGGGTCAGCTCTCCAATCAGCAATGGGGCCGACCAATCAGCTGCTTGTAGAGAACTTCAGGAAGCCATTTCCTGAAATTCATACATGAATATACACAAACCACAACACAGAAACTGTGGAACGTAACATAAGACAACAACGGGTAAGACAACAATAGGTAAACAGCTAAGACAACAACAACGGGTAAATGGCGACGAATGGGCAGAGAGGGTCAGTTAGCTACACACAGGGCCTGAGTTCAAGGCTGGGGCCGACAGATAAACAAAATGAGCTACTGTGTTAGTGAACAGTCCAGCAGGCATCAGCTGTGTAGCCGAGTGATCATAGGGTCCAATGAGCAGCAATAGGTGAGTCAGGGAGCCATTCGGTAGTTGATACTACACTAGGTGAGCAGGAGACATGGAGTTCAGAATGCAATCACTACTGTAAGTCGCTCTGGATTAGAGCGTCTGCTAAATTACTAAAATGTAAAAATTATGTATATTTTCAAAGAAGCGTGGATCATCATTATTTGGACCATATACTGTAGGTTAATATGCCATATCTGTTTATGGTCCAATAACATATTTAAAATCATCCATCTACCTTGAGGATCTGTTCGGACAATTTGTACATTCGGATCAAAATTACTGTTAATTAATATCATCACTCCTGTCATCACTCGGGTTGGCGCGCCCCCCCCCCCCCCCCCTGGATTCGTGCCTTGGGGAAGATCATCGAGGGCTATGGTCAGTCTGTCATATCTGGAGTATTTCTCCTGTCTTATCCGGTGTCCTATGTGAATTGAAGTATTTCTCTATCCTTCTCTCTCTCTCTCTCTCTTTCTCTCTCTCTCTCAGAGGACCTAAGCCCTAGGACCATGCCTCAGGACTACCTGGCCTGATGACTTCTTGCTGTCCCCAGTCCACCTGGTCGTGCTGCTGCTCCAGTTTCAACTGTTCTGCCTGCGGCTATGGAACCCTGACCTGTTCACCGAACGTGCTACCTTGTCTCAGACCTGCAGTTTTCAACTCTCTAGAGACAGCGTGTGCGGTAGAGATACTCTGAATGATCGGCTATGAAAGCAAAGTGACATTTACTCCTGAGGTGCTGACCTATTGCACCCTCTACAACCACTGTGATTATTATTATCTGACCCTGCTGGTCATCTATGAACATTCTAACATCTAGGCCATGTTATGTTATAATCTCCACCCGGCACAGCCAGAAGAGGACCCCTCACAGCCTGGTTCCTCTCTTTTCCCTAGCCACTGTGCTTCTACACCTGCATTGCTTGCTGTTTGGGGTTTTAGGCTGGGTTTCTGTATGGCACTTTGTGACATCAGCTGATGTAAGAAGGGCTTTGTAAATACATTTGAATTGATTTTGATTTAACCAATAAGTGAAATTGTCAGATTTACATTCTCAAATGGGTCTTTTAAATAATATCCAAATTGATTAGTTTTCTAAATGAGACATTGTAAACTTTTTCCACATGAACCTAGATGAGGCAACCTCTCATGTTAATTGAAGTTTAATTCCCAAATAGAGTATACAGGTTTGGGTTATCATTGAAATTGATGAAACTGTAAAATGTTGTTTTTGCAAAACACATTCAGTAACCCTGTCACACCCTGACCATAGAGAGCCTTTTTATTCTCTATTTTGGTTAGGTCGGGGTGTGACTAGGGTGGGTGATCTAGTGTGTTTAATTCTATGTTTGCCTTGTATTGTTCCCAATCAGAGGCAGCTGTTTATCGTTGTTTCTGATTGGGGATCATATTTAGGCAGCCATTTCCCCACTGTGTTTTGTGGGATCTTGTTTTTGTGTAGTTGCCTGTGAGCACGCCATAGCTTCACATGTAGTGTATTCTTTATTGTTTTTTTTGTGCGGTTGACTTATAATAAAATTATGTCGAACCAGTATCACGCTGCGCTTTGGTCTGAATGTTCCTACGACGATCGTGACAAACCCAGTACTGACAGAAGTCCCGCCTCCAGGGGGAATCCCATGTGGCTTCGGCCTTCGGGTGAAGTGAACCTTGTGGTGAATGTACCCTAACATTTGCTCTACTGGTTACTCTTATGGTATTCCAAGCAATCCCAATTGATTGGATATCATCGTCTCAGTCAATTTAATAAGATAAATTGTCGAACATACCTTTTTAGGTTCTTCCAATTAAATGAGACATTGTAAACTTTTTCCACATTAACCTAGATGAAACAACCTCTCAGGTTAATTAAAGTTGAATTCCCAAATAGCCTATACAGGTTTGATTGATCATTAAAATTGATCAATCAGTAAAATGTTGTTTTTGCAAAACACATTCAATAACCCAGTACTGACGGAAGTCCCGCCTCCAGCGGGAATCCCATGTGGCTTTGGCCTTAGGGAAAAGTGAACCTAGTGGACTACTGTTTACACTTATGATATCCAATCAATGGAGATTGTATGTATTATCGTCTCATTCAATTTAATAAGTTAAATTGTTGAACATACCTTAAGGTTCTTCCAATCAAATTAGACACTTTTAAACTTCCCATATTAACCTCTCTGGTACATGTGGGACGATTTCGTCCCACCTACGTAACAGCCACTTCAATCCAGTGGCGCGATTTTTGAATCGTTAGAAATGCTATAACTTCAATTTCTCAAACATATGACTATTTCACAGCTATTTAAAGACAAGAATCTCGTTAATCTAACCCCACTGTCCGATTTCAAAAAGGCTTTACAACAAAAGCAAAACATTAGATTATGTCAGCAGAGTACCCAGCCAGAAATAATCACACAGCCATTTTTCAAGCTAGCATATCATGTCACATAAACCCAAACCATATCTAAATGCAGCACTAACCTTTGATGATCTTCATCAGATGACACACCTAGGACATTGTGTTATACAATACATGCATGTCTGTTCAATCAAGTTCATATTTATATCAAAAACCAGCTTTTTACATTAGCATGTGACGTTCAGAACTAGCATTCCCACCGAACACTTCCGGTGATTTTACTAAATTACTCACGATAAACGTTCACAAAAAGCATAACAATTATTTTAAGAATTATAGATACATTACCCCTCTATGCACTCGATATGTCCGATTTTAAAATAGCTTTTCGGATGAAGCACATTTTGCAATAATCTAAGTACATAGCCCGGCATTACAGGGCTAGCTATTTAGATACCCACCCAGTTCAGCCTCCACCAAAATCACATTTCCTATAAGAAAAATGTTCTTACCTTGCTTGTTCTTCATCAGAATACACTGCCAGGACTTCTACTTCAATAACAAATGTTGGTTTGGTCCCAAATAATCCATCGTTATGTTCCAACAGCGACGTTTTGTTCGTGAGTTCTAGAATGCTTCTTCGCGGTGTCGCGCATGGCGCATTGGCGTGTCAAAAATGTCTAAATATTCCATTACCGTACTTCGAAGCATGTCAACCGCTGTTTAAAACCAATTTTTATGCCATTTATGTCGTAGAGAAGTGTTAATATTCCGACCGGGAGTATGCATTGAGCCTAAACAGCCGAATAAAATTTCTCCTCAGAAGCGACTCATGCACGCGCATCATTGAAAGGTCCTCCGAGCATCCACTTACAAAAGGCGATAATATATTTCAACCTGAGGTTCCCTCGTAAACCTTCAGTTATTTCGCGGGCTCTGAGAGCCTATTGGAGCCCTGGGAATTGTCACGTTACAGCTAAGATCCTTACTTTTCAATAAAAAGAGGTAAGACGCACGACTCCTTGTCAGACAGGGTACTTCCTGCTTGAAGCCTTGTCAGGTTTTTGCCTGCCATAGGAGTTCTGTTATACTCACAGACACCATTCAAACAGTTTTAGAAAATTCAGAGTGTTTTCTATCCAAACCTGAACAATAATATGCATATTCTAGCTTCTGAGTTGGTGTAGGAGGCAGTTAAAAATGGGAACATATTTTTTCCAAAATTCTCAATACTGCCCCCTATACCAAACAGGTTAACCTGAATGAACCAACTTCTCAGGTTAATTAAAGTTAAATTCCCAGATAGCCTATCCAGGTATGATTTATCATTGATTAATTCATTCAATTTGCTTTTGCAAATTCATTCACGTCCAACTCCCACATTATAGTACTGATGGTTCGTTAATACAGTGGGGCAAAAAAGTATTTAGTCAGCCACCAATTGTGCAAGTTCTCCCACTTAAAAAGATGAGAGAGGCCTGTAATTTTCATCATAGGTACACTTCAACTATGACAGACAAAATGAGGGGAAAAAATCCAGAAAATCACATTGTAGGATTTTTTATGAATTTATTTGCATATTTATATGCATATTCTCGTTTCTGGGCAAGAGTAGTAACCCGTTTAAATCGGGTACGTTTTTTATCCGGCCGTGAAAATACTGCCCCCTAGCCCAGACAGGTTAAAACCTTCCTGGTTCATTCGAGAGAGTGCATTATTGAAGGTCAAGTGCTTTTGCAAAATTATCTTAAGTATTAAAGATGTAGTTTAACTCGGACTGGTGTGTTTGTAACTCTCCTCATTTGGTAATGCAGAAATTAGCCACCACACTTCTCACAAATAGTTTCATATTTAACAACACTTAGATGCAAACCTGGTCCCTTAAATGCGTACACTTTCAGAGATACAGTTATTTATATATAGCATCCTTAATGATATCACAAAACAATACACTTTTGACAGGATTTATTGTTTAGATCCCAACCAACAATTTCCCACATTATTTATGAAGAAATATTATTTTATTATCCACTTTTGGATGTTGGGGTTATAGCGGCAGATGCTCTCTCAACACACAAAGTATTTTTCTTCTCAATACTGCAGGTCAGAAAGAGAGAATGTTTACGACCTGTCGTTAAATCATACAACTGGCCCAATTTCCCCCCTTCCTCTCTGGTGGGAGAGAGAGAGAGGGGGGGTTCTCTTTGATCCTCACCCAGGAGGGAAAGTCATGACACCCCGTGGTCGGAGAAAGAGACGCTGGCCCTCATTGAGCTGTGGGGGAATGATGGGGTCCAGACAAGCCTCCGATGTTGTGTACACAATGGGCACATTTTCGCCAACATAGCGGAGAAGCTGGCCACCATGGGGCACTTCAAAATGGCTGAGCAGTGCCACTCGAGGGTTAAGCGGCTGAGGAAACCTACCAACATTGTCTCCACAGCAGGACGTAAGTGGAAAGCATAGATCATTTGAGGGTAAGGCCTGAACTCTTCACCTCCCAATGTTCTCCACCTCCCTCTACCTCTGGCTGTACATACAGAGACCGAAGGGAGCCCTTGCTCTTCAGATTCTTCAGGTTCCTGGAGCCGGTGCTAGGCAACAACACTCTCTCCCCCGATCCAGAGATTGTTCATTTTTGTGTTGACTTTAATCCAGATCCCACTGAGGAACCAGATCAGGGAACATGTATGGTACCTCATCATCCTTACCCTCTAAGTGTAATGTTATTAAGGCCCTGTGTCAGTGCCAACATTTGTTTGTCCTGGTCCTTGTTTGTGCTGGTCAGGTCAAATCAGGACCCTAGTCATAATCAATCTTCTAAAAATGTACTCAGCAGGCACCTAAAGCCTCCCAAAAACATCTTGCGCAGATTTAACCCCTACTGCTCATACCTTCCATATATATGTCTCTTTTTTTAAGGCCAGGGCTCAGCCAGTTACGCTGTGACAGAGTCCAGCAGAAAGATGCCCTGGCCCGATCGGGAAACCCAGGCTCTGCTGAAGGTCTGGGGTGAGGACCACATGTAGCTCTCCCTCCGCGGCTGCTTGAAGAAAAGACACATGTTTGAGTACATCTCACGGAGGATGACGGCCCAAGGATTCATAAGGATGGCTGAGCAGTGCCACACCGGCATCAAATGACTCAAGGCCAGCTTCCACCATGACAAGTGAGTGCAAAATAATTTATAACTACCATTTATTTACTTTATAAATGACACCACAACATCGGATATAAATTGAGATGCAAAATCTTTCATCAAATCAATGCTTTACTTAATTTCATAACATTAATAAACTATGTAATTGCAGTCTTGTTTTTATCACTGTTATTGTTACATAGTACATGTGGTCAGAGGATATGATGATCCAACTGAAATTCCCTCTGAACAGTGTGTCTAATCTTCTCTTTCCTCAGAAGGGAATGTAAGTTCTACGACCAGATGGAGATTTTATTGACGGAGGTCAACATCGACAGTTTGGCCGAAGATTCGTTAGACAATGAGGAAGCTGCTGTCTGGGAGTCTACTCTTGAGGTTGACCAAAGGAAAGGTAAAGCAAAGCCATATCATACCCTGAAATGTTAATGAAACGCTCTATGAACTGTCTTATTTCAACTAACCTAACCCCCTTCCCATTGAAAACAATGTGTTCATTGGGTGTCTTTGTCTTCAGCTAGCCGTCCTTTAACTGACGGCTCCAAGTTCCCCTGGAGCGACAGTGCGACACAGGTCCTCCTCAGTATCTGGGGGAGTCACGAGGTCCAGGAGGATCTGAAAGGCTGCACCAAAAACTGACACATTTTCACCAAGATCTCTCAGGCCATGGCCAACAAGGGCTACCTGAGGACAGCCGAACAGTGCCAGTCTAGAGTGAAGCAGCTAAAGGCCAACTTCTGCCAGTTCTGTAAGAGCAAACAGTAAGCCATGGGGGATAAGATATGGATCTGAAATCGATATCCACTATTTATAATTGTGAATTGATTATGAAGACTCCATACTGATCGAACAGTTGTGTATTCATGGTCCGAGTTTTGCCATGCTTATGTTAGATAAGCAAAGCTCACAACCAAATGTTATGTTCTATTTTCCCAGGATTGGAGGGGAAAAATGTGGAGTGCAAATTTTACAGTCAGTTTCTGCAAATATTGGGGAACAAGTATATATCCTGTGACTCTCTGGCTGAGGAATCGAATGACGCCACAGACAATGGAGAGGTACCAGGTGGCCAAGTCAAAGGAACAGGTAAGGGAAACAATCTCCTAATCTCTGTACAGTAAATGCTGTTTTATTTTATACTATCAACGTTGGGCCTTTGTTTCAATTTTTTTCTGGCTCTCCAGAATCAGGCAGCTGTCTGTCACCATGGGAACTAGATCTCCCCTGGAGCATTGAGGAGACTGAAGAGGACCTGAGGGGAAACACTGAACTTCAACACATTTATATAGATCTCTCAAATGATGGCTGACCAGGGTTTCATGAAAACAGCAGAGCAGTGTCAGACAAGGGCGACCCAACTGAACCGGAGTATTATTCCAATCTGACGATGAGGAAGCATAGTGATCATCTGAAGACAGTTTTGTAGCCACAGGAAAGCTGCAATGACTCAACAATTACTTCTGGAAAAGAGGTGTATCAACAATGACCAGTGTCTCTTGTATAGATGTGATTAAGGGATAGGCCCCTGTTTTCTCCATTTCTGCATGAATGACGTGCCTAAAGTAAACTGCCTGTAGCTCAGGCTCTGAAGCCAGGATATGCATATATTTGGTACCATTGGAAACATAACACTTTGAAGTTAGTAGAAATGTTAAAATAATGTCGGAGAATATAACATAATCGATATGGTAGGAAAAAATCCAAAGAAAAACCAACCGGAAATTTTATTTTTTTGAGAGACCATCCTCTTAGAAATGCAAGAGAAAGCTCATATTGTAAAATAGCTCCCTGGGTGCAATTCCTATGGCTTCCACAGGGTGTCAGCAGTCTATGTTCAATTTTTCAGGCTTGTAACTTCAAAAACGAAAAGAAATAGCAGTTTTTGTATGAGGACAAAGTCTTGGAAATCTGTTACTTTGCTCGCCATGATGAAGTTGTGCACCTGATAAAATCGGTTTCCTATTGAACATACTTCTTTCTGAAATAAATATTATAGTTTGATTACATTTTAGGGTGTCTGAGGAGTAAATAGAAATGTATTTTGACTTGTTGAAACAAAGTTTAGGGGTAGATTTTCGGATTCCTTTCTCTGCAAGTTGAACGGGTGGATTACTCAAATCGATGGCGCCAACTAAACAGACTTTTTGGGATATAAAAAAATATTTTATATAACAAAACAACACTACATGTTATAGCTGGGACCCTTTGGATGACAAATCAGAGGAAGATTTTCAAAAAGTAAGTGAATATTTAATCTCTATTTGAGTATTTAATTAATATTTAATCTTTATATGTGAATGTATGAAACCTGTGCCGATGGAAAAATATTTTGATGTGGGGCGCTGTCCTCAAACAATTGCATGGCATGTTTTCTCTGTAATAGCTACTGTAAATCAGACAGTGCAGTTAGATTAACAAGAATTTAAGCTTTCAGTCGATATAAGACCTAAATGTTTAAAATCTATAATAACTATTAGAATTTATTTGAATTACGCACCCTCCAGTTTCAACGGAAGTTGTCCCGCTAGCAGGACACCGATGCTTAAGAGGTTTTAAATCTAAGTGTAATGGACTATCTGAATGTATTTGTGTCATGTATGTCACTAAGTGCACTTGTTGAGGCAAAGGGACGTATTCACTGAACTTAACAAAACATTTTAAAGGGATTGGCTTGAGTGAATCCTCTAATGAGAATTGGTCAAAACCACATGACATTCTGGACATCTTGATTTTATGATTTGTTAAACAAAAGGCTTGCTATTATGCAAATATTTCTGTATTTTATGTACATTTGTGTTTTAGCAAACACTGTGCTTTTAGGACTATTTTCAAGTGAACTCATTTAGATAAAATTCCTTTGAGTGGAGTTTGATTGCCTGACTATTTGGCTACTGTATAATCTCTGTTACTGTGGTATATCTTTCTCTCAATATGTTTTAACCTCTATCTAGGTTCACCGAAACACTGAGGTTTCTGTTGTGTAATGTTGTGTAATGTAACTGCTGCTCTCTCTCTTCACAGATCCCAACATCAAGCCTATTGTTTGTACAGTTTCCACAATCCCAATGTGTTCACACAATGATATAGAGCCGTACAAAAACCTCCCTCAGTCAGACTGCACAGTGGCTGCACTGCTACAGATAGGATGTACTGCAGGTGCTAAGAGGAGAAAAATCATCATCAGTATCCTGATTAAATTACAGATGATTATTGCTATATTGTCAGGACACGTAAGTGCACCTACATACATGAAGGGACCATTTCGGCATTTGCTGTATGGTTAATGAGAAAGTCCATATTGCAAATGTACGGTCCCTTACTAGACGGTGCACGGACTGACGCCGTCCGCGAATTTTACAAACGTCCGCGGACGGCGTCGGGCCGTGCACCGGATCTTCCGGGAAGTCATCGAATGGAGTCTCTCGGACATTCGGTTTCCATTTTATAAAATGTTCTAATTTTGGTAATTTCTCACCTGTCCCGGATTATACCACAGGAGGGCGAATGGAATCATATTGCAAATGTAACAAACATCACCAATCACGACGTGGCCTTTTCTCCTAAATGGAAAATACTTTGAAGACGAAACTTGGTGAGCATTGGTTTGGCATAATGGGCAGTTGGCCCCGAACAAGATGGAGTCGAGGCCTCAACGCTTTTTGAGTTAAGGCCATTTTTCTGGGATTAAAGGTCAAAAATGAAAATAGAGCGCTAAATTGACCGCTTCACGTCAAAGTACATGAGCCTATGGTGTCAGAAAAAAAAGAACCAGACATTTATCTACCGTCATTTAAGAGAAATCGTGCAATGTCAAATTGGTGATATTCAAAATAATTAGTTTTTTTTCCCAAAAAAGTTACAGATCCAGTTGCAGCGTGTTCAGATGAATCCGTTAAGGTGGGTTCCGGAGCTCTGTGAGATTTCTGTGAATTTTTGTGATTTTCTGAAACAACACACACACGTTCAACCCTCTGTAAACAAGTCAGTTCTTAACGTAAAGACTTAAAACTCAATATTCTATAAGAGCCTAACCCAAGGAGGATATGTGTTCACTTTCAGCTTCCTGTGTCAACCAGAAGTGCCTTAAAATGGTGTCATAGGGGCTGTTTCGAAGGGTTAAAAAGGTCAGATCTTTCCACAACTTCATATGTGTGATTAGGCAACCATCGTGAACTGTAAATCAGTCATTTCTCCAAACAGATGTCAAAGAAAAGCTCTCTCACACACACACACACACACACACACACACACACACACACACACACACACACACACACACACACACACACAGCAAGGATGGAGTGACAGAATGAGGTGCTTAAAGACACACAGAGCCTGCAATGGTATTACCATTATCTCTAGGCTGTGCCGAGTTCAACGAGATGCCCCGCTTGACCGTAGCTCGCTCGGTCCAAGCGCAGCGACCGTGAGAAAAAGTAGGCCCAAAATTAAGCCTGGCCCTAAATTTCAAGTGCTTTTGGGTGACAGCAAGAGAACCGTTAGGGTTAGAAGCACAATTCTACCTCAGGAACGTTCCTATCAAAAACCAGCTTTTTACATTAGCATGTGACGTTCAGAACTAGCATACCCCCGCAAACTTCCGGTGAATTTACTAAATTACTCACGATAAACGTTCACAAAAAACATAAAATTATTTTAAGAATTATAGATACAGAGCTCCTCTATGCACTCGCTATGACCGATTTTAAAATAGCTTTTCGGTGAAAGCACATTTTGCAATATTCTAAGTAGATAGCCCGCCATCACAGGGCTAGCCATTTAGACACCCACCAAGTTAAGCACTCACCAAAGTCAGATTTACTATAAGAAAAATGTTATTACCTTTGCTGTTCTTCGTCAGAATGCACTCCCAGGACTTCTACTTCAATAACAAATGTTGGTTTGGTCCCAAATAATCCATAGTTATATCCAAATAGCGCCGTTTTGTTCGTGCGTTCAAGACACTATCCGAAAAGGTAAATAAGGCTTACGCGCCCGACGCGTTTCGTGACAAAAAAATTCTAAATATTCCATTACCGTACTTCGAAGCATATCAACCGCTGTTTAAAATCAATTTTTATGCCATTTTTCTCGTAAAAAAGCGATAATATTCCGACCGGGAAATCGTGTTTTAGTACAAAGAGAGAGAAAATAAAAACATGGTGTCCCCTCGTGCACGAGCCTCAGTCTAATAGTACTCTGATCGGCCACTATCCAAACGTGCTAATGTTTTTCAGCCAGGGCCTGCAAAGCAACCATTCAGCTTTTTGCCGCCTTCTGAGAGCCCATGGGAGCCGTAGGAAGTGTCACGTAACAGCAGAGATCCCCTGTTTTGGATAGAGATGATCAAGGAGGGCAAGAAATGGTCAGACAGGGTACTTCCTGTACAGAATCTTCTCAGGTTTTGGCCTGCCAAATTAGTTCTGTTATACTCACAGACACCATTCAAACAGTTTTAGAAACTTTGGAGTGTTTTCTATCCAAAGCTAATAATTATATGCATATTCTAGTTTCTGGGCAGGAGTAATAATCAGATTAAATCAGGTACGTTTTTTATCCGGCCGTGAAAATACTGCCCCCTATCCATAACAGGTTAGTGCCTTACCGGCCTGTTATTTCGTCATTGTGTTTTGTGTACGTGTTTATTTTGGTTCTCCTTCTTTGCCAATTCAATAAAAGAAGATGAGTGCACATTTCCCCACTGTGTCTTGGTCCGCTTTATCCGACGACAACCGTTACAGTTGACATGTAGTGGAAGCCATAGGAATTGCAATCTGGGAGCTGGATTTAACATTGTCCCTATACATTGTAATGGAAGAGCATGGGATCTCAAAAAAAAACATTTACGGTTGTTTTAAAAAAAATTCTCCTACCATATCAATTGTGTTATAGTCTCATACATTATTTTAACATTTATACAAACGTCAAAGTGTTTTATATCCAATGGTACCAATTATATGCATATCCTGGCTTCTGGGCCTGAGTAACAGGCAGTTTACTTTGGGCACGTCAGTCAGGCAGAAATTGAGAAAAATAGACCCTAGCCTGAAGACTGGCTCTCATCAAGCTGCCCACTCAAGAAAAAACTTCTGTAACCAGTGCCTGCAACCTGATTCAGGTTGTCAGTCAACCTCCTAGGGTATTTACAAACTGCACAGGAATGAAATCATCAACATGTATTGATCATATCTTTACAATTTCTGCAGAAGTTTGCTTTGAAGCAGTATCCAAGTCCATAGGATGTAGTGATCACCATATAATAGCCATATCTAGGAAAACCAAAGTTCCAAAGGCTGGGCCTAATATAGTGTATAAGAGGTCATTGTCACGATTCTCTAAGACAGAACCCAGAAGCAGACCAGGACAAGGTGAGTAAAATGAAGGTGAGTATTTATTGGTAGTCTTGAAGTGTAAATTGAATAATCCAGGAGACGGAACGGCAGCGGAGGTGAGTTGATGAGAGTGAATGGGTTGATCCAATGAAGTCACTGAATCCACCGACGGCCAGGCAAGGGAGTTGAATGTTCCGGGAGAATGACTGTAGACAGAGTAAACGGGAGTGAGTAACCGGCAACAAGTACAGAATAACAAAACAAACTCAGGAAACATGAGGCTGATACGCTGGCACAACATACTGTTCGTTGCTAACAATCCGGCAGGGAATGGATGTCAGGTCAGGGCTTATGAAGAGGTGATGATCAGGACCAGGTGTGCAGATGGTTGATGAGATGCAGGTGCAGGTAATCAAAAGTTCTCCCGCCTAGCTTCGTCGCCTGGCAACCAGACAGGGTGCGTTCAGGAACCTCAGACAAAAGACTCCAAAACAAAAAACAGTCAGCTCAGGCAGAAAACAGACTCAGGAAGCGGGATTCCTGACAGTCGTACAACAACTTTTGTAGTGATTCATATGTTGATGATGTAAATAATATTTGTTGGTCCGTGGTATGTAATGAGAAGGAGCCAGACGCTGCACTTGACACATTTATTGTTGCCTATCAACAATGACAAGCCACCGGGATCTGACAATCTGTATGGAAAATTACTGAGGATAATAGCGAACAACACTGCCATTCCTATTTGCCACGACTTCAATTTAAGCCGATTAGAAAGTGTGTGCCCTCAGGCCTGGAGGGAAGCTAATGTCATTCCTCTACCCAAGAATAGTAAAGCCCCCTTTACTGGCTCAAACAGCCGACTAATCAGCCTGTTACCAACCCTTAGTAAACTTCTAGAATAGTTTTTTTGACCAGATACAATGCTATTTCAGACTTTCAGCACGCTTATACGGAAGAACACTCAACAAGCACAGCACTTACACAAATGACTGATGACTGGCTGAGAGAAATTGATGATAAAATTATTGTGGGGGCTGTCTTGTTTGACTTTAGTGCAGCTTTTGACATTATTGATCATAGTCTGCTGCTGAAAAAACGTATGTGTTATGACGTTACACCCCCTGCTATAATTTGGATAAAGAGTTACTTGTGTAACAGAACACAGAGGGTGTTCTCTAATAGAAGCCTCAAACATAAATCAGATAGAATCAGGAATTCCCCAGGGTAGCTGTTTATGCCCTTTGCTTTTTTCAATCTTTACTAACGACATGCCACTGGCTTTGAGTAAGGCCAGTCTGTCTATGTATGCGGATGACTCAACACTATACACGTCAGCTACTACAGCGACTGAAATGACTGCAACACTTAACAAAGAGATGCAGTTAGTTTCGGAATGGGTAGCAAGGAATACTTTGTCCTAAATATTTCCAAAACTAAAAGCATTGTATTTGGGACAAATCATTCACTAAACCCGAAACTTCAACTACGTCTCGTAATAAATAATGTGGAAATTTAGCAAGTTGACGTGACTAAACTGCTTGGAGTAACCCAGGATTGTAAACTGTCATGGTCAAAAAATATTGATACAACAGTAGCTAAGATGGGGAGAAGTTTGTCCATAATAAAGCGATGCTCTGCCCTCTTAACAACACTATCAACAAGGCAGGTCCTACAGGCCCTAGTTTTGTCGCACCTAGACTACTGTTCAGTAGTGTGGTCAGGTGCCACAAAGAGGGACGTGGGAAAATTGCAGGTGGCTTAGAACAGGCAGCACAGCTGGTCCTTAAAAGTATATGGAGAGCTAACAATAATGGCATGCATGTCAATCTCTCATGGCTCAATGTGGAAGAGAGATTGACTTCATCATTACTTGTTTTGACAAGCTGAATGTACCGACCTGTCTCGGGTACCCATGCATACGTCACAAGACATACCACCAGAGGTCTCTTCACAGTCCCCAAGACACACAAAGGTACAGTCACATGCATATGCACACATTGAGATATTGTTGTATGGTGGTATTGAACATTTTGTGTTGTGGATATGTGGTGGTGTAGGGATGTTTTATGATGTCCTGTTTAATCTTTAGCTCATTCAGTACAAACATAAAACAGTGAATTATCTTTTGTTTTATATGTAATGTGGGTGCTTTGGTGTGTTTGGACCCCAGGAAGAGTAGCTGCTGCCTTCTAAAATACAAATACCAACCCTACCTTGTCACAACAAAACTGATTGGCTCAAACGCATTAAGAAGGAAAAAAATTCCACAAATGAACTTTTAACAAGGCACACCTGTTAATTGAAATGCATTCCAGGTGACCACCTCATGAAGCTGGTTGAGAGAATGCCAAGCATTTGCAAAGCTGTCACTTGGGCCCCCGAGAGGCACATCGGTCTAAGGCACTGCATCTCAGTGCAAGAGGTGTCACTACAGTCCCTGGTTCAAATCCAGGTTGTATCACATCCGGCCGTGATTGGGAGTCCCATAGGGCGGCGCACAATTGGCCCAGCGTCGTCCGGGTTTGGCCGGGGTAGGCCCTCATTGTAAATAAGAATGTGTTCTTAACTGACTTGCCTAGTTAAATAAAGATTAAATAAACAAAAAAATGCAAAGGCTGGCTACTTTGAAGAATCTCAAATATAAAATATTTTTTTATTTGTTTAACACTTTTTTGGTTACTACATGATTCCATATGTGTAATTTCATAGTTTTGATGTTTTCACTATTATTCTACAATGTAGAAAACAGTAAAAGTTAAGAAAAACCCTTGAATGAGTAGGTGTGTCCAAACTTTTCACTGGTACTGTATATGTATTTAGTTTCGAATCACAGCCTATAACACATGTGAGAGTCCAAGATATCTGTCGACTGTTTGACAGTGATTTTATTACTGTAAAGTTTATCAAGTCAAACAGGTCTGACACAGACTCAGTATCCGTAGGAATGAAGACAGTCAACTATTACCATGTCAGAACGTCTTCTAGTTGAACATCAAATATCATAGTATATTGTGATATTATTAAATGCTGGTCAATGATGATGTAAAGTGAGAATGAGATTTAGACTTGACAGTTTTCAAAGACACCATTAAACAGACTTATTTTTCCAGAATTTTACAAATATATCTATGCTCCAGTTTAGAAACAACACACATTTGCATTCCCCCCAAAATATTTATTTTAATCCATTATTACATAATTGAAGCATCAAAGCAAACATGATGGTGAATAAAGTCAGGTCACATCAAATCTAAGATGAACAAAATCTCAGTCTACAGAATTGATTGACACATGAACTCAAGCCAAGCCCCCTGTTAGTCTACACTAGAGTGATCACTAAATCAGAGAATTACTGATCTTAGAACAAGGCAAGTCAAAGCAGAGGAACCAGCATCCTCTCTCCACAGGGGTGTGTGACTGGTGGGTCCTACTCAGAACAGTCAGTCCTCCTCAGGGTCTGGGTGACCGGAGACTGGGAGATCTGGTGGGCCTCACAGGTTACCGACACTGCCTTGGTTCACTCCTGGGCAGTGAGAGTCAGGGTGCTGCTCCAGCTGTCCAGACCGTCCTTCTCCAGGACCCTGGGACTGGCCTCCTGCTTCTTAATGGTCCTGCCCACTTTCCAGCTCATGGTCCAGTCTGATATTTTTTTAGGAATGTATCTGATCAGAATAACCTCATATTTATAGTATTTTACAGAATCCACATTAACAGTGTAGGCTATCATGAACTCAATGCAATGATGACTAAAAATATCTCAAATCTAAATGTCTTACGTAATAGAGATGGAAGAGTCAAGAAAAATGATATAGGTCTAGGTGTAAATCAGCCGAGGTGATAGAGCAATGACCCTGGAATAAAAAACAAAATGTGTATAGGTGGAGAGAGGGTTGGTTTTACAGGTTTACTCGCTCTGGATTGCCAGTACTGCATGTATTCTTGGCTGTCGTGCCATGGCTGTGTCAGAGTTGATTGTAAGTTCAACTTGGGTATTCCTTTATTGGTAGTGTGATGCCTAAGACTAATTGTTACTTGCGGTCATTAGCGGCCGTTAGAATCTATGTTTCTTTTTCCTTCTTCCTTTTTTTGTCGGAATACAACAGGATATAATGAGGACTGCATTAAATATGTCTTGCATTTAATGGACATAAAAAATGTATTTATAGGTTATTTTCTCTTCATTTACATTTTTTTTTCAAACAATTGATTCCAATGAACTGAGCAGGCTGGGCTGACATGCTTATAGCCTTTGTCGTGTCTTTGGGTACCATTAAACTGAAGACATGTTTATCAATTAACTCCCTGTAATTATTATCACGCGATTAAACTGATTAATTGTTTAATTGTAATTAACTAGGAGATCGGGGCACCAAGAAAAATATTCAGATTACAAAGTTATAATTTTCCTAATATAACTTAACCTATATTATAATATAGGCCGATTATCTTCTGGTTTAAATGGTGTATTTTACCTCGAGTCCAGTCTCATTCCAAACGTCGTAAATTGTTTTATCTGCACGAACCCAGTCTTTACTAAAATCATCCATACATCAATTGTCTTAAAATGATTTATTTACTACACTAAGTAATTAACAGAAAACATACAAACAGTAATTATCGTCACAAAGGATTGGTAGCGTAATGTGCCCTAAAGGGCTAACAGGCAGGTCGGCCTGTTGAACAATGGATCATAAAAGTCAGCTGAGGATGCACACCTACAGAGTTCATTAATATTACAATTGACAATTGAACGCTCACTCATTCGGGAACAATTGCAATCAATATATATTTCCGCTCAGTGTCGTCGGGATCCTTGTTCGAGCGTCGTTCTGATGGAGAGTTCTCTCTCTCTCTCTCTCTCTCTCTCTCTCTCTCTCTCTCTCTCTCTCTCTCTCGGTTAGAATGGATCTTTCAAAGCGACATTCATTAATGTCGTTATAGAATGGATGTTTCGTTGGTCTTCGCGTTCGATGATATAATTTACTTAGCTGCAGTCTAATAATTAATATCAAAGACTTGTTCTTATTCTGTCGATCTCGATAGTCTAAAAGTTAACCACGTGGTGTAGTTCACTTTCAGTAGAGGAATTGGATGGTAAAACCTACTGGCCATGGAGTGCAGGCCTGGTCTTAAGAAAGTAAATCAGGGTGGGGTTTTTTATAGGTGACCCTAGAACAGGCTTGTCAAATGACGCCTGGTCCTGTCTGTGTCCCTTGGGGGGCGTGCCGATGGCTGAGTGAAGCTTGGTACAGAAATCCAATTCTATCACATTAACATCAGTACATAGCATCTCAATGTATTACAAATAGCTTTATCCTTATTAATACATTTTATACAACCATTATGATGCAAGTCTCATTGCTGAGGCTATTATATAAACAGTTTTATGGTAATATGGCTATATTTTCTCTTCTGAGTATCACAAAATTGTACCAAGCGGACCAGTTCGTAGCTGGATTCTTCACCAATCTTCCATACCTCTCCAGAACACACATGTCGCTCGGTTCTCCAATTCTATGAGTTGGAAGAATTTCCTTTGTCTCTCTATGAAACATGTGGTAGGAGATTCTCCTCTTAGAGTTTTTACAACCCTTTCACACAGGGCCTGGGTTGGGGGGAAGGTATGTTGGGGGATGGTCCCGTGTGGCTCAGTTGGTAGAGCATGGTGTTTGCAACGCCAGGGTTGTGGGTTCGATTCCCACGGGGGACCAGTACAGAGAAAAAATGTATGAAATGTATGCATTCACTACTGTAAGTCGCTCTGGATAAGAGCGTCTGCTAAATGACTAAAATGTAATGTAAAAATGGATGGTACAAAGGGGAGGGGGTCAACTGATAGCCTTGTACCCAAAGAGGCCAACGTCATGACACCTTGCTAGGACTTTCTAAGTATGAGGATGCATTTATAAGATTGTGCTGTTATTATTTATATTAATATGATCTATTATTGTTTCTATTTATTTTTTTCTGACTGTTTTCTATGTTATTTGGTTAGTTCTCTTTAAAAAGCACCCTCATAGATATTTGTTGTCATGGGACTGTCCGTATTTCCCTCTGGCAAACACCAATTGGTTTGCCTTAGGATGCAAAGGTCGGTCATGAGTCAGGGAGATGGTCTGATGGTGTTAGTCACTGATGGGGGGGATGGTTTTGTGGGTGGAATATTAGGACAATTGGAGGTTTACAAAGTTTCAGCTACATTTTGCTTAACAGTGCAAATATTATGGTATAGCTATATGGACACTTAATCATCATGGTGCTTTTTAATGGTAAGTTTACAAACATTGGTTGTGGTAAGTATAATTGAAATGTGGGTATCATTATGGTGAGTGGGGAAATAAGTATAGCCAGTTATAATTGTAATGGCTTAGCAGATCATTAAAAAATATACATTTTTACATGGCTAAAAGAGAAAGAATATAATTTCTATTGCTTACAGGAAACTCATTCTACAAATATAGATGAGGTTGGGTGGAAAAAGGACAGGGAGGTTAGAAATATAAATTTGTCATTTTCAAATAAACTCAAAAGGGATGATTATACTAATTAATACAAATTTTGATCCGATTGTGCAAACTACAAACAGATCCGCAAGAAAGATGGATTATTTTAAGTATGCTATTGGACCAAAAACAGATCTGGCTAATTAATCTATATGGGCAAAATAACGATGATCCACACTTCTTTGAAAATATATATAATAATCTATTGAGCTCACAAGCAACGAATGAATCTATTATTATGGTGGGAGATTATAATACAGTTTAAAGTATCTCAATGGATCGTTAAAAAAAAAATCACTGTACAAACTATCACCCTCAAGCACTTAAGATGATCACAAAGATCATGGATACATTAGAACTAGTGTTTTTTTGGAGGCTGAAAAACCCTGACATAGTGAGATATACATGGAGGAGGCTTAATCAAGCTAGCTGTCTTAATTACTTCCTAGTCTCATTCTGCTGGCATCAAAAGTCAAATAAGTATTTATAGGAGACCGAATGCGATCGGACCACCATCTATTTGGCCTCCATATAACTCTTTCAGAATTTCCACGTGGACAGGGATATTGGAAATGTAATCAAAGCCTGTTGGATGACAATTTGTTCTTAAGACAAAATATTTCATAATTTACTTTTTTTGCACAACATAGGTACAGCTGATCCCGTTATTGTATGGGACACTTTTAAATGTACTTTTAGAGGCCATTTAATACAATACTCATTATTAAAACAAAAACAGTTTAGGTCAAAAGAGATTAGATGTCACGGTTGTCGTCTGGAATGGAGGACCAAAACACAGCAGGAATGTGGATGCTCATCTTGTATTTATTTTTAAATCAAGAAAACACCAAAATAACAAACAAAGAACACACGAACAAAACAGTCTTGTCAGGCTCACACACGCAAAACAAGAAACAATCTCCCACAAACCCTAAACCAAACAATTACCCATATATAGGACTCTCAATCAGAGGCAACGAGAAACACCTGCCTCCAATTGAGAATCCAGCACCCAAACATAGAAAACCTAAACTAGACAACATGCAGAAATACAACCTAGAACAACTAACCTAGAACATACACCCAAAACCAAGGAACACATAAATCAAACACCCCTCTCTAACACACACAAAACCCCCACCATACAAAACAAACCTCCCTCTGCCACGTCCTGACCAAAATACTAAACAACTACTTCCTCTGCTGGTCAGGACGTGACATTAGAATAATAAAGGAAATAGAGGAAGTAACAGTGCAGGTAGATGGTAATGGAAACTGTACTATATAGAGGCACAAAATAGGTTAGAGGAAAAACAAAAAGAAATGGAGGTACTTATTGAAGAACGATCAAGTGTAATGCATTACAAAAATAAAGCGAATTGGATGGAAAATTGTGAAAAATGCAACAAAAAATAATTTACTGAAACTCGTTACAAATGGAGTCATCCATGATCCACCAAATTATATTTTGAAAGAGGAAGCAACATATTTTAGGCATATGTTTTCTTTTCAGTCTCCTCCATTTCCACTGAATGATGTTAACTGTAAGGATGTATTTCCTAATAATAATAATAATTTAAAATTAACAAATTTACAGAAAGACCTGTGTGAAGGGCAACTTACAGAAGATAAACCTTTTGAGGCAATAACATATTTTCAGTCTGGAAAAACACCAGGGCTTGACGGCAGAGGTATATCAGGCCTTTCTTGATGTACTCAAAGATCCACTATTATTATGTTTTAATTACTCCTGTACAAATTGTAGACTTTCAGGCACTCAACAAGAGGGTCTGATTTCATTTCTACTAAAACAGGACATAGGTGGTAAGTATAAAGATCCAGTCCATTTAAAAAACTGGAGGCCTCTAACACTTAAATGTTGTGATGCATTCATCATGATCAGACAGGTTTTTTACATGGACGATATATTGGAGATAATATACGACAATTACTTGAAACAATTGAACATTATGAAACATCAAAGATACCAGGCCTGGTCTTCATAGCAGATTTTGAAAAGGCGTTGATAAAGTATGACTAGAATTTATATATAGTAGTAAAAAGCACATGACAGCCCGCTTGGAGTTTGCCAAAAGGCACCGAAAGACTCTAAGACCATGAAAAACAAGATTCTCTGGTCTGATGAAACCAAGATTGAACTCTTTGGCCTGAATGCCAAGCGTCATGTCTGGAGGAAACCTCACCATCCCTACAGTGAATCATGGTGGGGAGGCAGCATCATCTTTAGGATAAAGTAATCCTTCTAACCCCCCCCCCCCCCCTGCTAAATGACGTAAATGTAAATGTAAATGTAAAATGTAATGCTGTGGGGATGTTTTTCAGTGGCAGAGACTGGGAGACTTGAATGTCCTTGAGTGGCCCAGCCAAAGCACAGACTTAAACCCGATTGATCATCTTTGGAGAGACCTGAAAATAGCTGTGCAGCAACGCTCCCCATCCAAGCTCACAGAGCTTGAGATGGTCTGCAGAGAACAATGGGAGAAACTCCCAAAATACAGGTGTGCCAAGCTTGTAGCGTCATACCCAAGAAGACTCAAGGTTGTAACCGCTGCCGAGGGTGCTTCAACAAAGTACTGAGTAAAGGGTCTGAATACTTATGTAAATGTGATATTTCAGGGTTTTTTTAGCAAACATTTCTAAAGACCTGTTTTTGCTTTGTCATTATTGGGTATTGTGTGTAAATTGATGAGGAAAATAAACAATTTATTACATTTTTGAATAAGACTGTAACCTAACAAAATGTGGAAAAAGTCAAGGGGTCTGAATACTTTCCGAAGGCACTGTATATCTGGGTGTAAAGTCACAGAGGACAGACAACACTACCAGAGGAATCCTACCAGCTTTAGTTTAGAGAAGTGTTCACTAACTGATTTGAGAAACTTACATAAGAGTCCAAGCATGATTGAACTGACAGTTAGGGCTGTATTCAATCTGTATCGCTGAAGCCTTTACATTTTAATTGGGTTTTAGTGCTGAACTTCAGTGATACGGATTGAATAGAGCCCTTCATCTGGTATAAAAGTTTAAATGGTGTGGCAGAAAAGTTGACACAAAACAATATAATAGACTAAAACGTTGCTGTTTGTTCTTATAAAAGTTATCATGTGCAGGATAAAATACACTCTTAATAATGGGAGCCTACTTGGAAACTGAAATAGATTTGAGACATGAATATGTATAAGCTCGCTAGTGTGTAAAGTAAACATTTGGATTTAACACTTCTTGACTGAGAGCCGTCCGTCATAACAACCAGTGGTGAAAAAGTACTCAATTGTAATACTTGAGTAAAAGTGAAGATACCTTCATAGAAATTGACTCAAGTAAAAGTGAAAGTCACCCAGAAAAACACTACTTGAGCAAAAGTCTAATAGTATTTGGTTTTAAATATACTTAAAACCTCACTGTGGTAGGGGGCACTATTTCCACCTCTGCTACTCAGGCTCAGAGGCTAGGATATGCATATAATTGGTAGATTTGGATAGATAACACTCTAAAACTGTTAAAACAATGTCTGTGAGTATAACAGAACTGATATGGCAGGTGAAAACCTGAGAAAAATCCATCCAGGAAGTGGAATTTTTTATTTTTGTAGTTTTCTATTGAATGCCATTACAGTATCCATTGGCTTGGGACTCAAATTGCACTTCATATGGCTTCCACTAGATGTCAACAGTCTTTAGAAATTGTTTCAGTCTTGTATTCTGAAAAATGAGGGAGTAAGACCAGTCTGAATAAGTGGACACTGCAGTTGCCCAGAGATTTATCATGCGCGAGAAGTAAGTATCCAAAGTAAAAGTATAAATAATTTCAAATTGATTAAAATAGGAAGATCAGACGGCACAATTTTTGTATATATTTTTTACATAATTTACAAATGAAGCATTTGTGTTTCGTGAGTCCTCCAGATCAGAGGCAGTAGGGATGACCAGGGATGTTCTCTTGATAAGTGAGTGAATTGGACCCCTTTCCTGTCCTGCTAAGCATTGAAAATGTAGCAAGTACTTTTGGGTGTCAGGGAAATGTATGGAGTAAAAAGTACATTATTTACTTTGGGAATGTAGTGAATTAAAAGTAGTTAAAAATATAAATATAAAGTATAGATACCTAAAAAAACTACTTAAGTAGTACTTTAAAGTATTTTTACACCACTGATTACAACAGAACCCACAATGACTTTGATCACCATCTTCGGCTCTGTTCAATTTGTATCATTGAAGCGTTACTGACATGTTACATTTACTGAGCAGACGCTCTTACAAGAGAAATTAGGGTTGAGTGCCTTGCTCAAGTGCACGTCAATAATATTTCTCAAATACCGGAGCTTGTGAGTTCAAATAGACTTTATTACAAAGTAACAAAAGCCGAGCTGGTTCATGAAGCAACTGTTTTTCCAAGTCTCAGCACCCTCCTTTTATACAGTTTCAAGTACACACACCTCTCATGGTTGTTCCCCTTCATGTTAACCATCATTCTTCTTGGCTTTGCCCTACTATTATTTCCTACACTAAGTTCTTTCTCTGGGACGTGCTTTCTCCCCCCCATCCAGATCATTAAAACACTACAAATCACTAAACCAATTATATTGGAGTCGCAATCTTGACAGTTTGGAAAACTCTACAAATCACCAAACCAATTAGCGCAACAGTTAAGTTTAAAAAAAATAATAGGGGCCCCTGATAGGCAAAAGTCATACAGTAAGTACACTTCAGTATGTTTATGTGTATCAGCATTCACCAGGTTATATTCATATGTGCATTCATTATTTTAATTATGATGCTTCAAATACAGGCATGCATCTGGATTACAATATGTGTCCGTCCACTTCTTTTATATATGGGCTTTTCTCATGCTGTACGGGTGTGATTATAGGTTCCTTTAAAGCTTTTAATAATTATGTTTCATTACATTATTATTTCACAATATGTTAGTAAAAAATTACTATGCACATCGTCAGATTTTTCACATAGTCATCTCTGTGAATCGAAACAGCAAAATGCTTTCCAAAAACCTCCCTCAGCCAGACCGTGCAGTGACTGCATTGCTACTGCTGGAACCTGTTGTGAGTAGTGAGGCGGAGGTCTAGACCAGTGATAGTGTTGAGGACTACACCAGTGATAGTGTTGAGGACTAGTCCAGTGATAGTGTTCAGGACTAGACCAGTGATAGTGTTGAGGACTAGACTAGTGATAGTGTTGAGGACTAGACCAGTGATAACGTTCAGGACTAGACCAGTGATAGTGTTGAGGACTGGACCAGTGATAGTGTTGAGGGCTAGACCAGTGATAGTGTTGGGGGCTAGACCAGTGATAGTGTTGGGGGCTAGACCAGTGATAGTGTTAGGGGCTAGACCAGTGATAGTGTTCAGGACTAGACACAGTGATAGTGTTCAGGACTAGACCAGTGATAGTGTTCAGGACTAGACCAGTGATAGTGTTGAGGACTAGACCAGTGATAGTGTTGAGGACTAGACCAGTGATAGTGTTGGGGGCTAGACCAGTGATAGTGTTGGGGGCTAGACCAGTGATAGTGTTGAGGGCTAGACCACTGATAGTGTTCAGGACTAGACACAGTGATAGTGATCAGGACTAGACCTGTGATAGTGTTCAGGACTAGACCCGTGATAATGTTCAGGACTAGACCAGTGATAGTGTTGAAGGCCAGACCAGTGATTGTGTTCAGGACTAGATACAGTGATAGTGTTGAGGACTAGAGTCTAGAGTATCATATGTTCCCTTTATTACTTGACAGAACAACACTTCAAACTGAAAACAGTCACACAATGGATGATACACACTGAATGGACAAAACATTAGGAACATTCAATGACATACTGACCAGATTAATTCAGGTGAAAGCTATTATCCCTTATTGATGTCACTTGTTAAATTCACTTCAATCGGTGTAGATGAAGGGGAGGAGACAGGTTATAGAATGACTGTTAACGCTTGAGACAATTAAGACATGGATCGTGTATGTGTGCCATTCAGAGGGTGAATGGGAAAGACAAAAGATTTATGTGCCTTTGAACGGGGTATGGTAGTAGGTACCATGTGCACCGGTTTGAATGTGTCAAGAACTGCAACGCTGCTGGGTTTTTCACGCTCAACAGTTTCCCATGTGTATGAAGAATGGTCCACCACCCAAAGGACATCTAGCCAACGGCAGGCTAGTTGTCGAAAGCGGGTCATTGATGAAAGAGTAGAAAGGAGGCTGACATGAATTGTGCAGAGCAACAGACGTGCTACAGTTGGTCAACTGACAGTCCAGTACAACATTGGTGCCCAAAGACCCATAAAATAATGCACAACTCGTTGTACCTTGACACGAATGGGATATGGCACCCGACATCCTTAAAGTTCCACTTCTTTCAGCAAAAACAAGAAACTGAGGTTGCAGTGGGCTAAGGAACAAAAACACTAGACACTGGAGAATTTGAAAAAATATTGCTTGTTCTGATTAATTCCGGTTCTTGCTGTTTCACGCTGATGGGAGGACTAGGGTATGGAGAAAACCACATTAGTACATCCATCCATCACACTGTTTGTCAACATTGCAGACTAGTGATGGTGGTGTGATGGTGTGGGGTGTGTTTTCATGGCACACGTCGGGTCCATTGATAAAAGTGGAGCAACGTTTGAATGCCACTGGATATCTGAATATCATTATCAATCAGCCAATCAATCAAATTTATTTCCAAAGCCCTTTTTACATCGGCAGATGTCACAAGGTGCTATACAGAAACCCAGCCTAAAACCCCAAACAGCAAATAATGCAGATGTAGAAGCACGGTGACTAGGAAAAAATCCTTAGAAAGACAGGGACCTAGGAAGAAACCTAGAGAGGAACCAGGCTCTGTGGCGTGGCCAGTCCCCTTCTGGCTGTGCCGGGTGGAGATTGTAACAGTACATGGCCATAAAGGCCAGATTTATCTTCAAGATGTTCAAACGTTTATAGATGACCAGCAGGGTCAAATAATAATCACAGTGGTTGTAGACGGTGCGACAGGTCAGTACTTTAGGAGTAAACATCACTTGGCTTTTCATAGCTGGGCATTCAGAGGATGAAATAGCAGGTGCAGTAGAGAGAGTGAGTTGGGTCAAGCTACCACGTCCGGTGAACAGGTCAGGGTTCCATAGCCGCAGGCAGAAGAGTTAAAACTAGAGCACCAGCTCGACCAGGTGGACTGGGGACAGCAAGGAGTCATCAGGCCAGGATGTCCTGAGGCATGGTCCTAGGGCTCAGGTCCTCTGGGAGGGAGAGAGAGAGAGGGAGAAGAGAGAGAGAATAAGAGGGAGCAGACTTAAATTCACACAGGTGTCGTGTCTTTGGCTATGCCGGATTAAGTGATATGACATGCTATTCTATAAAATCCTTTCTCTGTAATTAATATTACCTGATTAAGCTAATCATGTAAATGTAATTAACTAGAAAGTCGGGACACCACAGAAGAGTGTTTATAGACCCGTTATCTTCCGAATAAACTCTTAAAGACTTTAATATTTTACATTGATAGCCGTCAATATTAATCCTCATTTTATGTTCAGTCTCATAATGAAAGTTGTAAATTCTTGGTTATCTTCACGAACCCTGGCTAACAAGTTGAATCAGCAATAAAAAATTGGGTTTAATTATTTATTTACTAAATACCTAACTAATCACACAGAATTACATATACACAGAATACAAATGATGTCATACAGAAAACGTCCCTGGTGGACGGAGCCGACATGGTGGCTTGTCACACAAAGAAAGGGGGTTGGGCTTGAATGAAAGAGCGGGAAGACTTAGGAACAAAGAAACAGCAGCTATGCTATCGTACATACAGAATCTTATGCATTCTAAATTACCGCCCATTTGGAAAAGGAAAATGCAATAAATATTTACTCTGAGCTGCGCTTCGGTAGATTGGTCGTAGATGCTGGCCGGGTTGGCCAACAGATCTTCCTGTCCTCGGAAGAATGTCAATGGTGGTAAAGTGGATACATTGTAGTATCTTCGTCTGTGGTAGACTGGATCCGTCTTCCGTCCTTTCCTAGCCCACGTCTACAGCGGCCGCTGCTAACTCAATGGCTACGAAGTATCACTTCTGTAGTGAATAAGTTCAAAGTTCATACCATTCACAACCAAAGCTCATGCCGAGGTTGGCTTAGTTCTGTACTTGACATGTGTGTCCTTGTAACGCAGAGGCTGCAGACCTCACGTAATGGAACCCGGTTACATTGTGTCATTGTCTTATATAGTGGCGAGGGGAGAAGGGTGTGTCATCGTTTATAACCCCTGTCTCTTCACAGGGGTGGGCCACTGATAAAGCAGGGCACTTTCCTTATGAAAACCCAATTCTCTCAATTGGAAGCTAAAATTACATTTAATCTCCTAACAAACAATGTCAATATCAAACATTTCAATTGCATAACAATTCCATGTGACTCTGATAACTAGAGGGTGTATACTTTCCCAGGTACAGTTTATGTCGTCCTGTCATCAGTCATAATGACTCAGATGACAACCGAACTGACATCCATACTCATTAACCTGTTGGGGCTAGGGGTCAGTATTTGGACGGCCGGATAAAAAACATAGCCGATTTAAACTGGTTACTACTCTTGCCCAGAAATGAGAATATGCATATAATTAGTAGATTTGGATAGAAAACACTCTAACGTTTCTATAACTGTTTGAACGGTGTCTGTGAGTATAACAGAACTCATATGGCAGAACCTGAGAAGATTCCATACAGGAAGTGCCCTGTCTGACAATTTGTTCTCCTTCTGTGGCATCTCTATCAAAAATACAGCATCTCTGCTGTAACGTGACATTTTCTAAGGCTTCCATTGGCTTTCAGAAGGCGCCAGAAAGTGTAATGGGGTGTCTGCAGTCTCTGGGCTAAGTACAGCAGCTCTGTTTGTGAGTGGTCAGGCTGGGAACAATGACACTGGAGATGCGCGTTCATGAGAATTCTCAATTTTTTTCTTTCAGCCTTCGAATGAATACAACGTCGCCCGGTTGGAATATTATCGCTATTTTACGAGAAAAATAGCATAAAAATTGATTTTAAACAGCGTTTGACATGCTTCGAAGTACGGTAATGGAATATTTAGATTTTTTTTGTCACGAAATGCGCTCACGCGTCACCCTTCGGATACTGACCTGAACACACGAACAAAAAGGAGGTATTTGAATATAACTATGGATTATTTGGAACCAAAACAACATTTGTTGGTGAAGTAGAAGTCCTGGGAGTGCATTCTGACGAAGAACAGCAAAGGTAATCCAATTTTTCTTATAGTAATTCTGAGTTTGGTGGGGACCAAACTTGGTGGGTGTCAAATTAGCTAGCCGTGATGGCCGGACTATCTACTCAGAATATTGCAAAATGTGCTTTCGCCGAAAAGCTATTTTAAAATCTGACACCGCGATTGCATAAAGGAGGTCTGTATCTATAATTCTTCAAATAATTGTTATGTATTTTGTGAACGTTAATCATGAGTAATTTAGTAAATTCACCGGAAGTTTGCGGTGGGTATGCTAGTTCTGAACATCACATACTAATGTAAAAAGCTGGTTTTTGATATAAATATGAACTTGATTGAACAAAACATGCATGTATTGTATAACATAATGTCCTAGGAGTGTCATCTGATGAAGATCATCGAAGGTACTCTCCTGACATAATCTAATGTTTTGCTTTCGCTGTAAAGCCTTTTTGAAATCGGACAATGTGGGGACGCGTCCCACCTAGTCAACAGCCAGTGGAATCGTGTGGCGCGAAATACAAATTCCTCATAAATGCTATAACTTCAATTTCTCAAACATATGACTATTTTACACCATTTTAAAGACAAGACTCTCGTTAATCTAACCACACTGTCCGATTTCAAAAAGGCTTTACAGCGAAAGCAAAACATTACATTATGTCAGGAGAGTACCCTGCCAAAAATAATCACACAGCCATTTTCAAAGCATGCGTATATGTCACAAAAACCAAAACCACAGCTAAATGCAGCACTAACCTTTGATGATCTTCATCAGAAGGGTGACGCGCGGGCGCATTTCGTGACAAAATAATTCAAAATATTCCATTACCATTACATTAAATCGGGTACGTTTTTTATCCGGCCGTGCAAATACTGCCCCCTAGCCCCAACAGGTTAACCCACTCAAGTGACACACCCCTCCGAGGGACCGCATGGAAAGCACTAGTAAGTCAGTGACTCAGTCCCCGTAATAAGGCAGAGAATCTCATTGGAGAGAGGGGAACCGGCCAGGCAGAGACAGCAAGGGCTGTTCGTCGCTGCAGTGCCTTTCCGTTCACCTTCGCACCCTTGGGCGAGACTACACTCAATCATAGGATCTACTGAAGAGATGAGTTTTCAGTAAAGACTTAAATGTCGAGACCAAGTCTCCGTCTCTCACATGGATAGGCAGACCATTCCATAAAAATGGTGCTCTATAGGAGAAAGCTCTGCCTCCAGCTGTTTGCTGAGAAATTCTAGGGACAATAAAGAGGCCTGCGTCTTGTGACTGTAGCGTACGTGTAGGTATGTATGGCAGGACCAAATCGTTAAGATAGGTAGGAGCAAGCCCATGTAATGCTTTGTAGGTTAGCAGTAAAACCTTGAAATCAGCCCTAGCCTTAACAGGAAGCCAGTGTAGAGAGGCTAGCACTGGAGTAATATGATCAAATGTTTTGGTTCTAGTTGTCACGACCGTCGGATGAAGTAGACCAAGGTGCAGCGTGGTGAGCGTACATTTTCCTCTTTATTGAATGTCGCCAGCAAAACCAATAAACAATACAAAACGACCGTGAAGTTTACAGGGCAAAGTGCCACAAACAAAGTTAACTACCCAAAAGGACAGGTGGGAAAAAGGGCTACCTAAGTATGGCTCCCAATCAGCGACAACGAAGTACAGCTGTCCCTGATTGAGAGCCATACCAGGCCAAAACAAAGAAATACAAAACATAGATAATAGAACATAGAATGCCCACCCAAATCACACCCTGAGCAAACCTAAATAGAGACATAAAAAGGCTCTCTCAGGTCAGGGCGTGACACTAGTCAAGATTGTAGCAGAAATAAACTGAAGTTTATTTAGTGCTTTTCTCTACTTTCCGGCTTTGTAGCCGGAAAGTAGAGCATTGCAGTAGTCTAATCTAGAAATGACAAAAGGATGGATTAGCTTTTCTGTATCATTTTTGGACAAAATGTTTCAGATGATAATGTTACAAATATGGACTAAAGCTGTCCTTGAAATATTCTTGATATGTTCATCAAAAGAGAGATCCAGGGTCCAGAGTAACGCAGAGGACCTTTTTTGAGACGACTGTACAACCATCAAGATGAAATGTCAGCCCCAACATAAGATCTCATTGTTTCTTAGGACCTAGAACTAGCATCTCTGTGATGTCCGAGTTTAAAAGTAAAAAATGTGCCTCCATCGACTTCCTTATGTTTCATTGAAATGTTCAGCTGTGTGTCATCCACATAGCATTGAAAGTTAACATTGTGTTTCCGAACGACATCACCAAGAGGTAGAATATATAGTGAAAACAATAGTGGTCCTAAAATGGAACCTTAGGGAACACTGAAACGTACAATTGATTTGTCAGAGGACAAACCATCCACAGAGACAAACTGATATCTTTAAGAAAAATAAAATCTAACCCAGGCAAGAACTTGTTCGTGTAGACCAACTAAGATTTCCAATCTCTCCAAAAGAACATGGTGATTGATGATGTCAAAAGCAGCATTAAGTTGCAGAGCCTTGGTTTGACGTCAACCTGTTTGGGATAGGGGGCAGTATTTTCACGGCTGGATAAAAAACGTACCCGATTTAATCTGGTTACTACTCCTGCCCAGAAACTAGAATATGCATATAATTAGTAGATTTGGATAGGAAACATTCTAAGGTTTCTAAAACTGTTTGAATGGTGTCTGTGAGTATAACAGAACTCAATTATTCTACAATGTAGAAAATAGTAAAAATAAGGAAAAACCCTTGAATGAGTTGGTGTTCTAAAACTTTTGACCGGTAGTGTATACGAAACGCTTCAGTCTGGTTTTAGACCCAATCATAGCACTGAGACTGCACTCTTGAAGGTGGTAAATTACCTTTTAACCCCTGGTCGGGCTCGGACATCCAGCGAAAAATCCTATCGCCATTAGCATAACAAAATTTCATATTTTTCTTTTTTCAATTTAAAAAAAAAAATTATATCGTTTTATAGATACACCTCTCCTGAATCGAACCACTTTGTCCGATTTCAAAAAGGCTTTACAGCAAAAGCAAAACATTAGATTATGTTAGAGGAGTATATCGTAAAAGTAGCCACATAGCCATTTTCCGACCAACCACATGCATCACAAATAATCAAAAAACAGCTAAATGCAGCACTAACCTTTGACAATCTTCATCAGATGACACACCTAGGACATCATGTTACACAATACATGCATTCTTTTGTTCGATAAAGTTCATATTTATATATAAAAATAGCATTTTACATCGGCGCGTAACGTTGACTAACTTTTTTCCCTCAAATGCATCCGGTGAAACAGCACTACAATTTACTAAATTATTATTCGAAAACATTTTAAAAATGTAATATTGCCATACTAAGATTTATAGATGAATATCTCTTGAAAGCACCTGTAATGCCAGATTTAAAAATAACTTTACTGGGTAATCACACTTTGCGATAAAAGGGGATGCGATACTCAGAACAATAGGCTAGCAATACAGGTCAGCGCCATCTTGGAACAATCTTGTCTTGTATACTATTGTCAATAATCCCTTACCTTTGATTATCTTCATCCTTAGGCACTTCCAGGAATCCCAGGTCCACAACAAATGTATTTTCGTTAGAAAAAGTTCATCCTTTATGTTCCAATAGATTGTTCTTGTTAGCGCGTTCTGAAGGCTGCACCAAAAGTTCTGTCGTGCGCGGGGCTACTCTTTCAACAAAATGCATTTTTTTCTTATTTAGGTTCGTTCAAACATGTCAAACGTTGTATAACATAAATCTTTAGGGCCTTTTTCAACCAGAGCTCCAATAAGATTCAAGGGGGACGATTGCATTGTCTTTATAAACGTTTCGAAAGGGGAGGGTAGCCAGGGGCGCCGGCGTCATAATGGTGATGGCCCTCCTCATGTGACCACGTTCCACAGCGTGTCATTCAGTCAGTTTTCACAGTAGGAGACTCAAATCACTTTGTAAAGACTGGGGACATCTAGTGGAAGCAATAGGAAGTGCTCAATGAACCATTGCTCACGGTGTGATTTATAGGCAACGAGATGAAGTTGAGTCCGCAATTCAGAATTCCACTTCCTGTTTCAATCTGTCTCTGGGTTTTGACTGCCATATGAGTTCTGCTATACTCACAGACACCATTCAAACAGTTTTAGAAACTTTAGGGTGTTTTCTATCCACAAGTATTAATTATATGCATATCCTAGCGTCTGAGTTTGAGTAGTAGGCCGTTTAAAATCGGCACGAATTTTTTTCAAAAAGCGCTGTAGCGCCCCCTATCCTAGGTGACCGTCAAGAGGTTAATTCTTAAGGACAGACGTTCCGCTAGCGGAACGCCTCACCAATATCCAATGGAAGAGCGTGGCGCGAAATACAAATACCTCAAAAATTGGTTGTCTTCAGTAAGACAGTGAGTTGCTGCACAATAGCTTTTCTCAAATATTTTTTTTACAAAATAATGAGATCCTCAGTTATGACGTTTGTTATATACAGTTGAAGTCGGAAGTTTACATACACTTTAGCCAAATACATTAAAACTCAGTTTTTCACAATTCCTGACATTTAATCTTAGTAAAAATTCCCTGTCTTAGGTCAGTTAGGATCACCACTTTATTTTGAGAATTTGAAATGTCAGAACAATAGTGGAGAGAATGATTTATTTCAGCTTTTATTTCTTTCATCACATTCCCAGTGGGTCAGAAGTTTACATACACTCAATTAGTATTTGGTAGCATTGCCTTTAAATTGTTTAACCTGGGTCAAATGTTTAGGGTAGCCTTCCACAACCTTCCCACAATAAGTTGGATGAATTTTGTCCCATTCCTCCTGACAGAGCTGGTGTAACTGAGTCAGGTTTGTAGGCCTCCTTGCTCGCACACGCTTTATCACTTCTGCCCACACATTTTCTATAGGATTGAGGTCAGGGCTTTGTGATGGCCACTCCAAAACCTTGACTTTGTTGTCCTTAATCCATTTTGCCAAAACTTTGAAAGTTTGCTTGGGGTCATTGTCCGTTTGGAAGACCCTTTTACGACCAAGCTTTAACTTCCTGACTGATGTCTTGAGATGTCGCTTCAATATGTCCACATAATTTTCCTTCCTAATGACGCCATTTATTTTGTGAAGTGCACCAGTCCCTCCTGCAGCAAAGCACCCCCACAACTTGAGCTCCCACCCCTGTGCTTCACGGTTGGGATGGTATTCTTCGGCTTGCAAGCCTCCTCCTTTTTCCTCGAAACATAATGATGGTCATTATGGCCAAACAGTTCTATTTTGGTTTCATCAGACAAGAGGACATTTCTCCAAAAAGTATGATCTTTGTCCCCATGTGCAGTTGCTAACCGTAGTCTGGCTTTTTTATGGCGGTTTTGGAGCAGTGGCTTTTTCCTCGCTGAGCGGCCTTTCAGGTTATAGGACTCATTTTACTGTGGATATAGATACTATTATACCTGTTTCCTCTAGCATCTTCACAAGGTCCTTTGCTGTTGTTCTGGGATTGATTTGCACTTTTCGCACCAAAGTGCGTTCATCTCTAGGAGACAGAACGCGTCTCCTTCCCATCGCGGTATGTTGGCTGCGTGGTCCCATTGTGTTTATACTTTATACTATTGTTTGTATAGATGAACGTGGTACCTTCAGGCGTTTGGTAATTGCTCCCAAGTATGAACCAGACTTTTGGAGGTCTACAATTTGTTTTCTGAGGTCTTGTCTGATATCCTTTGATTTTCCCATGATGCCAAGCAAAGAGGCACTGAGTTTGAAGGTAGGCCTTGAAATACATCCACAGGTACACCTCCAATTGACTCAAATGACGTCAATTAGCCTATCAGAAGTTTCTTAAGCCATTACATCATTTTCTGGAATTTTCCATGCTGTTTAAAGGCACAGTCAACTTAGTGTATATAAACTTCTGACGCACTGGAATTGTGATACAGTGAATTATAGGTGAAATAATCTGTCTCTAAACAATTGTTGAAAAAATTAATTGTGTCATGCACAAAGTAGATGTCCTAACCGACTTGCCAAAACTATAGTTTGTTAACAAGAAATTTGTGAAGTGGTTGAAAAACAAGTTTTAATGACTCCAACCTAAGCGTATGTAAATTTCCGACTTCAACTGTATATATCCACGTAGGTGGAGGGAGTCTGGAAGGGCATCTAGGAATCTTTGGGTTTACCGAGAATTTATGGCATGGCTTTTGATGATCCCTGGTTGAGGTCTGAACAGATGGTTTGTTGCGATTGCAAACGTATTATGAGGAAAAACATTTAGATCCACATTATTTATTCCACGGGACAAGACTAGATCCAGGGTATGACTGTGGCATTGAGTAGGTCAGGAGACATGTTGGACAAAACCCACTGAGTCGATGATGACTCCGAAAGCCTTTTGGAGTGGGACTGTGGACTTTTCCATGTGAATATTAGTCATCAAAAATTTGAATATTATCTGCCATGACTACAAGGTCTGATAGGAATTCAGGGAATTCAGTGAGGAACATGGCTTCATGGCAGCAGTGTATCCATATGCTAATGTATTTTTTCAGCAGGATAATGCCCCATGCCACAAGGCTAGGATTGTCCGGGAATGGCTCCACGAACATGACAGTGAATTCAGCTTACTGTAGTGGCCTGCCCAGTCACCAGATCTCAATCCAATTTACCATCTGTGGGATGAGATGGAACCAGCTATTCAAGAGATCCACTACCAGCCAACTGGACACAACTATGGGAAGCATTGGAATCAACATGGACCAGCATCCTTGTGGAACGTTTTCGACACCTTATAGGGTCCACGCCCCAAAATAAAATGTAGGCTGTTCTGAGGGCAAAAGGGGGTGTAACTCAATATAAGGAAGGTGCTCCTAATGTTTTGTACACTCAGTGTATATCACATATGTTACCAAATGAGGCATACATTATCTGAAACAAGTTCCATATAAATCAAATTTATGAGTGTGTGTGTGTGTTTCGTGTAATATTGCCTGGGCTAAAAAGGGCAAAAAAGGATTCAGTTGGAATATCGTGATGCAATAGTTACACCATAACATTTCTTTCTTATTTATTTGATAATATTTTCTTCATTAATCTTTGTCCTGTCTAGTGCCTTGCTCGAGGAGGGCTATTTTCATAGAGAGGACACTTTGCATTGGCATCACATGCTTCAGTGGTCTGGGAGTGTTTATATCCCTGTGAATTTAACACTTCATGACTGAGAGCTGTCCTTCATGACAACAGAACCCACAACAACCATGACTTTTATCACTTTCTTCATCGGGACACTTGCTTTATGCTTTCAAGGTTAACATTTTCTGAATTTATTTTTGAACAATTATTAAATCTACACCATCGACATGTATAGTATATCAATGTTAATATTTCTATTCAGAACTATTCATTACTATGTGTAATATTTCATTCATACACATGTTTTTTTTCTGTTTCAGAATCCAGAGGACAGTACACCGTGACTCAGACTCCTCCAGTGAAAGCTGTTCTCCCAGGACAGTCAGTCTCTCTGAACTGTAAAACCAGCATTAATGTGTATGCCAATAACTATCTATACTGGTACCAACATAAACCTGGAGGAGCTCCTAAACTCCTTATTTACTATGCTACAACACTTCAGTCTGGGACTCCATCTAGATTCAGTGGCAGTGGATCTCATAGTGACTTCACTCTGACCATCAGTGGAGTCCAGGCTGAAGATGCAGGAGATTACTACTGTCAGAGTTACCACAATCCCAATGTGTTTACACAGTGATAAAGAGCTGTACAAAAACCTCCCTCAGTCAGATTGCAGTGTCTGAGAGGGAAGAAACAGTGACATGGAACACTGGTCACCAGATGAGGTCAACTGTTACATGTTACAATATGGTTAGAAAGCAATCATTCAGATCACATGACCATCATCATCATCATGGTTATGACTTATAGTATTTGTCATGGTCTTTAAGTGTATATATAAAAATCATTTGAAGTTTTGAAACACATTATCTGTCCATATGTAAAGCAAGATCTACAGTTAAACAAAAGGTGTTATGACCTCAACATTACTTCAAAGTTACAATCACTTCAGCCCCCCCAAAACAAGTCCTCCTATGGACCTCACAACCAAATGGCCGATTTAAATTGATGCAATATTCTAGCATTATATTAACTATTTTCATGAGCAGATTATTGACCGTTAGATCTGTGAGTGAGACTGTGAATGAGGCTGGACTCAAACATGAGACACATGTACTGAACACTACATACACTATCTACATACACTATCTACACTGCATACAGTATCTACATACACTAGCTACACTACATACAGTGGGGGAAAAATGCAAATCAATTTATATCATTTCTGACATGCGTTTTTCTGATATTTTTGTTGTTATTCTGTCTCTCACTGTTCAAATAAACCTACCATTAAAATTATAGACTGATCCTTTCTTTGTCAGTGGGCAAACGTACAAAATCAGCAGGGGATCAAATACTTTTTCCCCCCACTATCTACATACCCTATCTACACTACATACACTATCTACATAATTTACACTACATACACTATCTACACTACACTACCTACACTAAATACACTATCTACATACACTATCTACACTATCTACACTATCTACACTATCTACACTATCAACACTACACTACACAATCTACACTACACTATATACACAAAGTGTCTAGGTGTTCACGCAGTGAAACAGAGCCATACAAAAACCTCCCTCAGTCAGACTGCACAGTGACTGTACTGCTACAGCTGGGACCTACTGCAGGTTCTGAGGGAATCAAGTATAGTAACTGTATCTGACCACTAGAGGGGAGTTAAAAAGCAGCCATAACTTATGCTTGAAATCAGTTAGTCCTAACCCACTGGGTACACACTGGTAGAATCAAAGTTGTTTCCACGTCATTTCAATAAAATTAAATTGAACCAACGTGGAATAGACGTTGAATTGACGTCTGTGCCCAGTGAGAAGGCTTCATAATGCGTGTGATAGTGCAGCATGAGAGGAGATGGCAGATAATCCTGATTTCCTGCTGTCTGGGGATTGAGGATCAAACGGTTTTTGATTCATATGGATCTGTCTCTGTCAGTTAGCATGGAACTGGTATTTCCTTCAGCCTACGGCTCATTTCCTTTGTGGCGAGAACAAGCCCCTCTTATGGCCCTCACTGAGATCATCCAGAGCAGGGTAGCTTACTCTCTCTCACACACACACACACACACACACACACACACACACACACACACACACACACACACACACACACACACACACACACACACACACACACACACACACACACACACACACACACACACACACACACAAACAGCAGGCAGTTAAACTGTCATACTGTAGTCACACACACACAGATGATGTGACTCAAAGAGGGGGTGAGACAGCACACACTGTGGCCACACAGCAGCAATAGATATTTAGGCCACAACAAAGTTCAGTCTCAGTAGAGAATGTCTCTGATATGTTGTCATGTCAAAATCTCTGATTAGACAGACATAGACAAGGTAGGAACCTGTGATACATGGTGTTGTATCAAAATATATGACAGTCCAAATGATATAATTTTAGTAAGCGGTTGATTAATGTCTTATCACCGTTGTCCCTTGTTTAAGTGAGACCCCTATATCAGCCCATATATTTTAGAGATATCAGCTCCGATATGTCAAAGATACTAAAAAAGAGATTTCAGCTCTGTTCTCTCAGGGATATCACCCAAGAAGAATCAGTGATACCAGATCAGAGTGTCACCAGTTCAGAGTGACACCAGTTCAGAGTGTCACCAGTTCAGAGTGTCACCAGTTCAGAGTGACACCAGTCCAGAGTGACACCAGTCCAGAGTGACACCAGTCCAGAGTGACACCAGTCCAGAGGGGGAGCTTTCTGCTCTCTATGCAGTTCTTGATGTTGGCTTCATTTGCTACCTCAGTGGTGATCAGGCTTCACCCATTATTGGTGTGTCAGTTGTACTGGTGACTGGTGGAATAAGGATGTTTATGGTCCGTTCCACATTAGTGGACAGCCTTCTATGGCCTCTCTCAAGGTTACTCTCTGGGGTGCCTCCTCTTCTAGATTTAATCTGTGGAACAGAGTATCATGTTGAAGCATCCAAAACCATACACCAGTGCTCTTCAGTCCTAGTCCTGGAGAGCCAGTGTGCAGGCTTTTGTTCTAGCCAAGTATCAAATCAAATCGTATTAGTCACATGCGCCAAATACAACAGGTGTAGACCTTACAGTGAAATGCTTACTTACGAGTCCCTACCCAACAATGCAGTTAAAAAAATATGTATAAGAATAAGAAATAAAGTAACAAGTAATTAAAGAGCAGCAGTAAAATAACAATAGCGAGACTATATACAGGGGGTACCTGTACAGAGTCAATGTGCGGGGACACCGGTTAGTTGAGGTAATATGTACATGTAGGTAGAGTTATTAAAGTGACTATGCATAGATGATAACAACAGAGAGCAGCAGCAGTGTAAAATAGGGGGGGGGGGGCAATGCAAATAGTCTGGGTTGGCATTTGATTAGGTGTTCAGAAGTCTTATGGCTTGGGGGTAGAAGCTGTTTAGAAGCCTCTTGGACCTAGACTTGGCGCTCCGGTACCGCTTGCCGTGCGGTAGCAGAGAGAACAGTCTGTGACTAGGGTGGCTGGAGTCTTTGACAAATTTTAGGGGCTTCCTCTGACACCGCCTGATATAGAGGTCCTGGATGGCAGGGAGCTTGGCCCCAGTGATGTACTGGGCCGTACGCACTACTCTCTGTAGTGCCTTGCGGTCGGAGGCCGAGCAGTTGCCATACCAGGCAGTGATGCAACCAGTCAGGAGAACCTTTTGAGCATCTGAGGACCCATGCTAAATCTTTTTAGTTTCCTGAGGGGGAATAGGTTTTGATGTGCCCTCTTCACGCCTGTCTTGGTGTGCTTGGACCATGTTAGTTTGTTGGTGAGTACTAACACATTTGATGATTAGTTGAAGTGTTGATTTAGATGCGTAGTAGTAGTGCTGGGCTGGAACAAGAGTCTGCATACCCTGTAGGTCTTCTGGACCAGACACTGTCATACAGCCTGAGCAAGCCATCCACATTGTTAACTTACCACCCACACAATGAGGAACACACATGCTGTGACTGGGATCGAAAGCAGGGACAGCAGACTCCCCCTTGACCGAGTCTGTTCATGGTCCTGTGCTTCACTTCCTGAGAGCGACAACAACACGCTCTGTGAGGAAGAGACTTGTGAATGCTGTATGTGGGGGCTGAATGGATACTGTGTGTTGGGGCGTGTTTCTTACCTGGTGTAGTAGGGGCAGGGCAGGATGGAGGCACACAGCGGAATCCTCCTTCTTGGTGAGTTGCAGAATTCAAAATGTCTCTGATATAGTCAAAATACAGCCCAGATGGCCATTTGACCGCCCTATAGTGGCATTTAAAGACTTGCATTGTTGCCTCCTGGAAGTGCAGACAAACAAAGTAAACATCAGGATGGTTGCACCACTTAATACAGTCAATAAACTGGGTCTACAGTAACTGGGTCTACAGTAACTGGTTCTACAGTAACTGGATCTACATTTGGGAGAACTGACAGGCATTACCAGCTCCTCATGATCAAATTGGAAACGTAGATTTTGCAGCATGGTGATAAAGATCATAATATTATCTTTGTTGGAAGAAATGGCACCAAACACTCGGGCCAGTTCCCTAAGGCTTTGTTCCAGTGGATAGATATTCAGTAGAACCCAGCACACACCACTCTGGAGAAAGAAAAAGGAAGAAAACCGACTAGGTTACATATAATTCCATTCCACAGATTCCAGATAAAACAAAAATGTTCATCAACAACAATGCTGCCAAAGTTTAAGACCACCCAGCACAACTTCTCTCCTTCTAATAGTTTCTGCATGATGTTTTGTTTTTGAGAAATTCTACTCACCCTCTCTTTGGGAAGATAATGTATAGAAATGTTATAACCCTTTGGAATATTGTGTTTCTGTAAAAATAAATTAGGATTATTTGGTCATTTATTTTTTGCCCAGTTTGACCCATTTTCTGTATCAAAAGAAGAGATTTAATGTAGTTTTAATGATTAAATAAACTCTAAATAATCACCAGACTAGTTTTGCATAGTACAGTTCAGGTTAGAGTATGTAGAAGTTCTTACCAATAACATCAGCCTGCTCACATCATCTGTTACAGGATTCCCAAATCCTCCGGAGCATACTCCAAGACTTGTGAATAGAAATAGGAGGACACACGTGGTCGTCCGAATCTGACAGAGGAAGCACATCAGAAAGGGAAGACTTTCCTTTCCCAACCCCTCCGTACATTGCTTTCTTTTCTGAATCTGTATATGGCTTCACTTTCTCATCAACCCTCAAGTTAATTCTAGAAACGTTCAAAAAAAAATCACAAAAGGAAAGTCTGATAATATCATACATAAAAATATGGATTTTTACTCACTTTGCTCTTCATATGGAACTTGAGAAGTTAATGAGGAAGACTTGAAATCCAATGTTTCTTCCTTCAGGCAGAGGACTTGTCATGATAACATGTAAATACTATAGACCAGGGTCCGGCGGACTAATGTCGCAAGGGCCGCCTACGAGCACTACTGTCTGTCACTGCCATTCATACACTTACCCGCACGCACACATTTTAAAAACTCTTACTTGTTTGATATTTGTGTTCTATCTAAATGGGGACATTACTTTTTTTTGAAAGAGTTGTTGTCCCCTACCCATTCATAACCTGCCCTGAGCCTCTTCAAGCACCATGCCGTCATCTCACAAAAACGTCTCTGTGCTGTTTCGCTAACATTTCCAGCTAAATATTTATCATAAATGTTATCAAATGGATTGTGAATCAATATCCAGTGTAGTATCCAAGAAAATGAGGAGGATATTTGGCAGTGATGTGGATTAGAAGTGCGTCTGAGAGCCTGAGAGGAGAGACAGCTGTCTGTGATTCATATGCTTTGATTCATCTGACCTTTTGTGTACGGCACAAGGACAGTATTGTGTACCAGTCCACTGTCACCCAGTCACATAGTGTGTGTGTGTGTGCACGTGTGTCTGTGTGTGCGTGTGTGTGTGTGTGTGTGTGTGTGTGTGTGTGTGTGTGTGTGTGTGTGTGTGTGTGTGTGTGTGTGTGTGTGTGTGTGTGTGTGTGTGTGCGTGCAAGCGAGAGAGAGAGAAAGCGAGAGCGTGACAACAAAAGCTGCTCGATGAGAGTGGTTGGTAGCAAATACGAGTCAGACAACATGGAGGAGGATGAACGTACAACTCGTGACAAGTCACTCACTTGTTATTCTCTGTAAGGTTTTGATCAGGCACACACAAGGTTACTTAACAAAGTACATTTTGTCTGTGTAGGATGTTAGGAGCCAATAGGGGCCAGATATATTTACAAGGGGAGGGAAATACTGTAACTCTAAAGTGAACAAAAATATATCTAGACAATGTTTTTATATTAGTGTCTGTCTTACAATATTGGACAGTATTGATATTGTTTTTTTTATGAAGAAATAAACCACACAAAAATTCTGATAATCTCACTGATGATTTGTCAACAGCATTCATATCACAGGTGTCATGTATCATCAGACTGTTTTCTCATTTGCATATGAAGACAATTTGCATTGACAGCACATGCTTCAGTGGGCTTAAAGTGTTTATAGCCCTGTGAATTAAACGTGTCCTTTATAGAAGCAACACAACATAAGACATTTTATCTCCGTAACTATCATGGTCCTTGCATTTTACACAAATGGTAAGTTTGGAATTACTTCAGTAATTAACCTTAAAGCTATCGATTTTAATATCATTATCCTATTTTAAACAACAATTATTTATTCTAATATCCATATTTGAACTGAAAAAGGTTTAATCTAAATCAAAGACTGCAAATTCATATTGTTTTATCTCTTCCAGGCTATGTAGGTGACATTTTATTGACCCAGACTCCTGTAGTTGTCATGGCACAGTCTGGAGAGTCTGCCACGATCAGCTGTAAAGCTAGCGGTGCCATTGACAATGATTTAGCCTGGTACCATCAGAGACCTGGAGAAGCTCCTAAATTCATCATCAACTTTGACAGAGGTTTAACATCTGGTTGATATCATGGCACTGGATATGATATTGATTTCACTCTGACCATCAGTGGAGTTGAAGCTGAAGATGCAGGAGATTACTACTGTCAGCAGCATGAAGCTACTCCGTTCACACAGTGATACAGAGCCGTACACAAACCTCCCTCAGCTGTAGAGAAAGTGATCCAAATCTGCTTACTGGGGACTTTCACAAATGTGTTGAAATACAATATTAACATTTATCATGACAAGGATTATCATGACAAACACAGGTAAGGTCAAGGCCCAATTTGAATATAATATCAGTTAATGTGCCTGTTTGTTGGTGTGTTTATGCCTATTTAGGTAAGGTTGGTCCAGACAGAACGCAGACAATTAACACTGACAGTGTGCAAAGTGTACAAACCATCCAGACATTTGTGTAGACCTAAAAAGTATATGTGTATTCAAGAGTAGGCCTACAATGCGCTATAGGATTTTCAATGTTTTTTGTAGTCTACGCGTCAAATTCCTCCAGCATGCTAGGTGGCGGTAATGCTGCCAGCTTCTATGCTGCCCAAAAAAAAACTTCTGGTTGGATGTTTAGAATATTTTCTGATTCACGGCAGCAACACTACCTGGATCACTGAGGTTTAATAAGAACTGGGGACAACGTCCAAGATGTCCGACTGTTGTTTTCAAGGTAATCTACTCACGTTCACATACACCGCTTCATGGACTGTCTGTACGGGTTGCATCCAGTTTATATGGACCAACCACAGGAGTTTTGTGGCACCTTAATTGGGGAGGATGGACTTGTGGTAATGGCTCGAGAGGAATTAGTGAAATAGTTTCCATGTGTCTGATGTCATTCCAAAAACTCTGTTCTAGCCATTATTATGAGCCACCCCTCAGCAGAATCCACTGGGTCACCAACATCCTATTCATGAGCAGCGACGACATCATCACGTCATCCAAAAATATAGCAAACATTGGATGAATATAAAATGTTAATGGTCTTGCTTGAGTGGTAAGGATTCTGAAGCAAGCGACTGCAGACGAAAGTCGAGGATGTGTTACGATTGTGTGGAGAGACGGACCAAGACGCAGCGTGCGCGGAGTTCCACATCTTTATTTTGTGAAACTTACAAAACAAAAAAGGAAATAATGTCACGGGTGTCGTAGGGTAGAGACCAAGACGCAGCGGGAAAATGTACACTCATCTTTTTATTTGGTGAAGAAGGAAAACACATGAAACGTATACAAAACGAACTGGACAGTCTCGTCAGGCAAACAGCTAAACAAGAACAAAATTCCATGAAAAACAAACTCCTAATTATAGGACCCTCAATCAGAGGCAACAATAACCAGCTGCCTCCAATTGAAGGTCCAACCCCAATTAACTAAACATAGAACTACAAAAGACTAGATAGAACATAGAAATATACTAACATTGAACAATGACTAACAAACCCCGGACTAATAAATCAAATACCCCCTCTACCTAAACACATACACAAAACACACCCTGAACCACATAAAATAAACACCCCCTGCCACGTCCTGACCAAACTATGATAACAAATAACCCCTATACTGGTCAGGACGTGACAAATAAACAACGAACCGTAACATAAGAGGTGCAGCATGCACTAACTCAAAATAAGATCCCACCAGTGGGGAAATGGCTGCCTAAATATGATCCCCAATCAGAGACAACAATAAACAGCTGCCTCTGATTGGGAACCATACCAGGTCAACATAGACATAAAACAACCTAGATAACCCACCCTAGTCACACCCTGACCTAACCAACATAGAGAATAAAAGGCTCTCTATGGTCAGGGCGTGACAGGATGGCGCCGGATGTCGATTGAATCATGGCGCTGGAGAAGATGGCTGAAGTTTTACATGCTCCTAAACAAATGTGTTTTTTTGTTCATTTTTTTGCGTTATTTGTAACTTATTTTTGTACTTATTCTGTACATAATGTAGCTGGTACCATCTCTTATGACAGAAAATAACTTCTGGACATCAGAACAATAATTACTCACCACAAACTGGAAAAAGCTTTTTTTTCCTTTAACAAGTCCGACGAGCCCGACATGAAGGACATACTGATTTCCCGGGAACAGGCCCAAATCCCCGTCATTTGCGTGAAGAGAAGACGGAGAAAAAGAGGACAGAGGTCGGCTGCCTTCTGAGAATTCGTTGGCAATCGAACAAACCCCCACTGCCTTCTGTTCAACTAGCTAACATGCAATCATTGGAAAATAAAATTGACGACCTACGAGGAAGATTAAACTACCAACGGGACATTAAAAATTGTAATATCATATGCTTCACGGAGTCGTGGCTGAACGACGACATTATCAACATACAGCTGGCTGGTTATACGCTGTATCGGCAGCATAGAACAGCGGCATCTGGTAAGACAAGGGGGGAAGGACTATGTATATTTGTAAACAACAACTGGTGCATGATATCTAAGGAAGTCTCAATGTTTTGCTCGCCTGAGGTAGAGTATCTCATGTTAAGCTGTAGACCACACTATCTACCTAGAGAGTTTTCATCTGTATTTTTTGTAGCTGTCTACGTACTACCACAGACCGATGCTGGCACTAAGACCACACAAAAAGAGCTGTATTCCACCATAAGCAAACAGGAAAACGCTCATCCGGAGGCGGCGTTCCTAGCGGCTGGGGACTTTAATGCAGGGAAAATTAACCCGGAAGCTTATAAGAAATCCCGCTATGCTCTAAGACTAAGCACCAAACAGACAAAGCGTCAATACAGGACTAAGATCGAGCACTTAGCACGCCCCCATTCTCATCGACGGGGCTGTAGTGGAGCAGGTTGAGAGCTTCAAATTCCTTGGTGTCCACATCAACAACAAACTAGAATGGTCCAAACACACCAAGACAGGCGTGAAGAGCGCACGACAAAGCCTATTCCCCCTCAGGAAACTAAAAAAATTTGGCATGGGTCCTGAGATCCTCAAAAAGTTCTGCAGCTGCACCATCGAGAGCATCCTGACCGGTTGCATCACTGCCTGGTACGGAAATTGCTCGGCCTCCGACCGCAAGGCACTTCAGAGGGTAATGCGTACGGCCCAGTACATCACTGGGGCAAAGCTGCCTGCCATCCAGGACCTCTTCACCAGGCGGTGTAAGAGGAAGGCCCTAAAAATGTTCGAAAACCCCAGCCACCCCAGTCATTTTTTTTTAGGTCATTTTAGCAGACACTCTTATCCAGAGCAACTTACAGTAGTGTATGTATACATTTCATAATTTTTTTTTCTCCGTACTGGTCCCCCCGTGGGAATCGAACCCACAACCCTGGCGTTGAAAACACCATGCTCTACCAACTGAGCCACAGACTGTTCTACCTACTACCACATGGCAAGCGGTACAGGAGTGCCAAGTCTAGGACAAAAAGGCTTCTCAACAGTTTTTACCCCCAAGACATAAGACTCGTGAACAGGTTACCCGGACTATTTGCATTGTGTGCCCCCCCCAACCCCTCTTTTACGCTGCTGCTACTCTCTGTTTATCATATATGCATAGTCACTTTTACTATACATTCACGTAAATACTACCTCAATTGGGCCGAGCAACCAGTGCTCCCACACATTGGCTAACCGGGCTATCTGCATTGTGTCCCACCACCCGCCAACCCCTCTTTTTACGCTACTGCTACTCTCTGTTCATCATATATGCATAGTCACTTTAACCATATCTACATGTACATACTACCTCAATAAGCCTGACTAACCGGTGTCTGTATATAGCCTTGCTACTGTTATTTTCAAAAGTATTTTTACTGTTGTTTTATTTCTTTACTTACCTACACACACACACACACACACACACACACACATATATACCTTTTTTTTCGCACTATTGTTTACAGCCTGTAAGTAAGCATTTCACTGTAAGGTCTACACCTGTTGTATTCGGCGCACGTGACAAATAAACGTTGATTTGATTTGATTAACCCAATCCTCACTTCCCTCATCAACTTATACTTGACCACTGGCTGCGTCCCCTGTGACTTCAAAATGTTCCGAGTTGCTCCCCTCCTCAAGAAACCAACACTCGACACCTCTGACCTCAAAAACTACAGACCGGTATCCCTTCTTAATTTTCTTTCCAAAACACTTGAGCATGCTGTCTCAGACCTACTCTCTCACTGTCTCTCTCAGAATGATCTTCTTGACCCTAACCAGTCAGGCTTCAAGACGGGTCACTCAACTGAGACTGCTCTTCTCTCTGTCACGGAGGCTCTCCGCACTGCCAAAGCTGACTCTCTCCTCTGTTCTCATCCTTCTAGGTCTATCCTCTTCCTTCGAAAATATGAACCATTAGATCCTCCTCTTCACCCTCCAAGATCTTGGTGTCTCAGGCTCTGTACAGTCTTGGATTGCATCCTATCTGGCAGGCCGCTCCTACCAGGTGACATGGAGACAATCTTTGTCTGCACCACGTACTCTCACTACCGATGTCCACCGGGGCTTGGTTCTGGGCCCTCTTCTGTCTATACACCAAGTCACTCGGCTCCGTCATATCCTCACATGGTCTCTCCTATCATTGCTATGCGGAAGACACTCAACTACTTTTCTCCCCCACCCTTCTGACATCCAGGTGGCGACACGCATCTCTGCATGCCTGGCAGATATCTCAGCTTGGATGTCGGCACACCACCTCAAACTCAACCTAGAGTTTGAGCACGCTCAAACTCAATCTAGACAAGATGGAGCTGCTATTCCACCTCTTTATCATGGCTGGAAGTGGTGACCCACTTCCAGAGTGAAAATGACCTTGGCGTGACCCTTGACAACACCCTTTCGTTCTCTGTAAACATCAAAGCAGTGACTCGCTCCTGCAGGTTCATGCTCTACAACATCCATAGTGTACGACCCTACCTCACACAGGAAGCAGTGCAGGTCCTAATTCAGGCACTTGTCATCTCCTGTCTGGACTACTGCAACTCACTGTGGTCTGGGCTCCCCGCTTGTGCCATCAAACCACTGCAACTTACCCAAAACACTGCAGCCTGCCTGGTGTTCAACCTTTCCAAGTTCTCCCATGTCACCCCACTCTTCCGCACACTCCACTGGCTTCCAGTTGAAGCTCGCATCCACTTCAAGACCATAATACTTGCCTACGGAGCAGCAAGAGGCACTGCCTTCAGGCTATGCTCAAACCCTACAGCCCAACCCGAGCACTCTGTTCTGCCACTTCTGGATCTCTTGGCCTTTCCACCCCCACGGGACAGCAGCTCCCACTCAGCCTAGTCCAAGCTCTTCTATATCTTGGCACCCCAATGGTGGAATCAGTTTTCCCCTGAAGCTAGGACAGTAGAGTCCCTGCCCATCTTCCAAAAAAAAACATATTTAACCCTACCTCTTCAATTAGTATTTTAAATAATCCCCCCCTTAAAAGACTTTTGTTAACTAACACTAGCACTTGACACTGACTTTGCTGATAGCTACTTTACTGAGAAAAAATGTACTTATGACCGCATATATAAATATATATATATATATATATATTTTTTAGCTTGCCCGTTTTGCGTGTTATTTTGGAATTAATACGTGTCACATATCAGTTTGCAAACAATGTAAAAGAAATAGGTACATATCATTCAGTTAATAAAGCTGCATACACACATGGTCTCTTTTTTTGTTTTCCCGAGTAAGGCAGCTCCAAAATGCAGGTATTTCAGCCCAGCTCAGTGCTTTCTGTGATGGTGGGGCAAACCAGCAGCAAATAGGAGCATTGAGCCGTGATTGGCTTAGTGTTCTGTCACTCATGGGGAAAGTACGTCATCACCAGGTTTAAGTCCTTGATACGGGTAGACATCCAAAGTTTCAGCCCTTGGGGTCCTGCCATAGAGTTATATGACAAGTGCCATTCCAAGAAGGCTCAAAGTCATTGGCAAAAGATAAAATTATGTCAAATCACGTTATATGTACAGTAGCTTTGATTGGACTGATCATGTCAATATCTTACTTTCAAAGTATTAGCTAGCAGTCATCATCGTGAATAAAGTCGACGATCAACTGGCAAATCCTTTTAATCCTTGTCAAATGAAGAGAAATAAGGAAGAGAAATTATAGATAAAACGTATCGTGCTCATCGGCCATTGGACATAAAGATTACACAACAAGTTGGAAATAGCAAACTCAACAATGAGTAGTTTGGAAGGAATCAGTGGCTAACTGCAAGCATTGCAAAGCTACCACTAACGTTATCCTGCTATTCAATGGAGTGGCTGTGTGTGTTTTTTTCGTGTGAGTTTCTTTGGTGAGTTCCCACCAAAAATGCAGAGAATGCCGAACTTTGATGACAAAGTTTGATGACAGAATTTGCCCACAAAGGACCGCTGCGCCACCTTCACAAGGCTGCTGCATATATTATGTAATATTCAAGGGAGATACAGTTGAAGTCGGAAATGTACATACATCTTAGCCAAATACATTTAAACTCAGTTTTTCACAATTCCTGACATTTATTCCTAGTCAAAATTCCCTGTCTTACATCAGTTAGGATCACCACTTTATTTTAAGAATGTGAAATGTCAGAATAATAGTTGAGAGAATGATTTTCAGCTTTTATTTCTTTCATCACATTCCCAGTGGGTTAGAAGTTTACATACACTCAATTAGTATTTAGTAGCATTGCCTTTAAATTGTTTAACTTGGGTCAAACATTTTGGGTAGCCTTCCACAAGCTTCCCACAATATGTTGGGTGAATTTTGGCCCATTCCTCCTGACAGAGCTGGTGTAACTGAGTCCGGTTTGTAGGCCTCCTTGCTCACGCACGCCTTTTCAGTTCTGCCCACAAATTTTCTATAGAATTGAGGTTAGAGCTTTGTGATGGCCACTCCAATACCTTGACTTTGTTGTCCTTAAGCCATTTTGTCACAACTTTGGAAGGATGCTTAGGGTCATTGTCCATTTGGAAGACCCATTTGCGACCAAGCTTTAACTTCCTGACTGATGTCTTGAGATGTTGCTTCAATATATCCGCATAATTTTCTTTCCTCATCATGCCATCTATTTTGTGAAGTGCACCAGTCCCTCCTACAGCAAAGCACCCCCACAACATGATGCTGCCACCCCCGTGCTTCACGGTTGGGATGGTGTTCTTCGGCTTGCAAGCATCCCCCTTTTTCCTTCATATATAACGATGGTCATTATGGCCAAACAGTTCTATTTTTGTTTCATCAGACCAGAGGACATTTTTCCAAAAAGTACAATCTTTGTCCCCATGTGCAGTTGCAAACTATAGTCTGACTTTTTTTATGGTGGTTTTGGAGCAGTGGCTTCTTCCTTGCTGAGCGGCCTTTCAGGTTATGTCGATATAGGACTCGTTTAACTGTGGATATAGATACTTTTGTACCTGTTTCCTCCAGCATCTTCACAAGGTCCTTTGCTGTTGTTCTGGGATTGACTTGCACTTTTCGCACCAAAGTATGTTCATCTCTAGGAGACAGAACGCGTCTCCTTCCAGAGCGGTATGACGGTTGCATGGTCCCATGGTGTTTATACTTGCGTACTATTGTTTGTACAGATGAACGTGGTACCTTCAGGCGTTTGGAAATTGCTCCCAAGGATGAACCAGACTTGTAGAGGTCTACCATTTTTTTTCTGAGGTCTTGGATGATTTCTTTTGTTTTTCCCATGATGTCAAGCAAAGAGGCACTGAGTTTGAAGGTAGGCCTTGAAATACATCCACAGGTACACCTCCAGTTGACTCAAATGATGTCAATTAGCCTATCAGAAGCTTCTAAAGCCATGACATCATTTTCTGGAATTTTCCAAGCTGTTTAAAGGCACAGTCAACTTAGTGTATTTAAACTTCTGACCCACTGGAATTATGATACAGTGAATTATAAGTGAAATTATCTGTCTGTAAACAATTGTTGGAAAAATTACTTGTGTCATGCACAAAGTAGATGTCCTAACCGACTTGCCAAAACTATAGTTTGTTAACAAGAAATTTGTGGAGTGGTTGAAAAACAAGTTTTAATGACTGCAACCTAAGTGTATGTAAACTTCCGACTTCAACTGTATGTATACTGTAGCTAAGAAAGTAATACTAAGTGTAGTAAGCTGTTAGTAGCCCATGTGGCTCACCCTACAAATGTAGTATTCTTTTCACCAACGCGGTATTGTAAACACATCGTTCGTGCCCAGTGTGTGCTTGTTTGCCAACTTTTTTTGTACAGCTTTGACAGTGCTACTGATAGTAGTGGTGGTGCTTGGTTTGCATGTGCAAATTCAGCACACACAACATTCTATAATAGAATTGTGTTATTTAACATGTCAAATTGTGTTATATGACATGTATGTTTTTTGACACAATCTTTTTAACTAGGCAAGTCAGTTAAGAACAAATTCTTATTTCCAATGACGGCTTACACCGGCCATCATGTGTTACAGCCTGGAATCTAACCAGGGTGTCTGTAGTGATGCCTCTAGCACTGAGATGCAGTGCCTTAGACCGCTGCACCACTCGGGAGCCCAAATGGTGTTCAATGTGCCTCACCCTAATAATTTGGTCTATTTTCACCTCTTAATTTCGCCTACTATTCTAACATGGTGGTGCACATGTAGCCTATAACCTGTTTTAGAGGAGGGTAATCATTGAATAAGTCATTAAATCATTTAATTGTCTGTTTATATGCCCCCTTTATTTATCCTACGGTTCTGATATGTTGTACAGGGAGTACACTGTAAGAACGGCACATGTTCTGAATTCAGTCGCTGCACATTTCAAAAAGGCTGAACAAATAGTTATATTGACTACGTCTGTCGTCGCTCGCTCATTAATGTCTTAATCGAAATTACGGATTGCCTCTTATCCGCGTGTCCTCCCCTTATGCCATAGTGTGTACATCTCAATTGTCAGTAGAAATCACATTTGTTTAAACAAATCAGCCATATCAGCTATGTTTTTTTAAAAGGCAGTAAATGAGTATGAATGAACTGTTTCGCTGCCAGACAAGGCTCTGCTGAAAGCCAGGTGTAGCAGTGCTAAGGTGTCGGGACTGCTGTTGGGACAGCTTTGTGTAGGCCCTAACAGTTTGGGGGCACTGTTTGTCACCGTTATAGTGTAATTCATGTATTGTTTAGTGTTGAGTTGTGTAGTGGCTTTGCTGGCATGCATCCCCCAAAAAATGTGCTTGCCCCACCAAGATTTACATGCTAAAATCGCCACTGAAATAGAGGTTAATTACTTTTTTACTATTACGTGGTTACTTTTATTTTGAAATTTCCCGAAACAGTGACCCGGAAATACTTTTCTAGTGTTGCTGACGAGACATTAATTACTTTCTGAATGTACGGTTGTTGTTTCCATTTTCACATTTATTTTATTGCTTGTTGATATACAGTTGTATGCTGTTAATTATCCATACATACATTTGATAACAACTTTTTCATCATGGACAAACGAGTCAAAGCGACTGCCAGTACGGGTAGGGGTTGTTTCTAAAAGTAACGTTACAGTCTATGCTATTAACCCTGGCTAAACGTAAGCTAGAGTAGCTCAAATTTAACATACAGGCAGCCCCAAGTGAACTGTAAAGTAACTTATTAATATAGCTAACTACATTCATTTCATGTCAATATCATGTTGGCTTTCTTTCTAAATGTAGCTAGCTATTGCTGCTAAATATAGTAAAACCAGAGATTATAACTCTCATCTGTGGTATAGTCTTATAATATTTTGTATAGCCTTGATGTTGTAGATGAATATGATTTTTTTGTTATGCAACAACCAGTACAGCCTAAATATTTATTGGTTCCCTCTTCTTTCCATAGGTCCCCCACTTCCTCTCTCCTCTTTGCGACTATTGGTTTCTCCCCTGCGGCTGATGTATTCATTTGTATGGCATGTGGTGAATCAACGCAATGTGATGCACTATGGGAAGGTCGAGGAATTTGTAACTGTGGTGACTGAAGCTGTTCCAAAGTTGCTGAGTTACAAACAGAGGGCTCAACTCATCCTGGGCCTGAGAGCAAGGGTGAGTGGCATGATGTGTGGTCATGGGAGGGGTGGTTGATTATGCTTTGATTGACACATTTATATCAATGCCAGTAGAAACTATATGTGTGTAAGGAGGGCAGGGAAGTTGCAAGTTTACTCAATATCGCCATGATTCCCATTATTTAGATGATCTTGGAGATGTTCCGCAAGGATTGTCCACCTAACCCTCAGGCCATCCAACGTCTCCTGGGAAAGATTAACATCAGTGCATCCGCAGGGGTAAGAATATTTTTCTCTCTCCTGCATACATTCAAAGGGTGTAACAGCTACTAATTTTAATAGCTCAATTCAGATAACCAGAAAAGTTATACTTGTGTCAAATATTTCACATTCTGTGTTACAGCAGCAAGATATGGAAGTGGAGAAGTCACAGGCTAACTTTGTGGCGCTGGTCCAAACCCTTCTGAAAAACCCTTATGAGAGGAAGCACTTCTTCCAGGTTTGACATACTTTCTCTCTCTCCCTTTCATCTGACTTGCTTTTAGCGGCTCATCATTCAGGTAGGTTCTCTCAGATACTGTCACTCTTTCCTTCCCTGTAGGAGGAGTTCCATACACAGTATGGCTCCAAGTATGACACAGCACTGCAGGCCCTTGTGGGAGGCTTGGTCCTCAGACTGGAACGACTGCAATCTGTGCCAGATCTCTCCCAGGTAATGAACTGGTACATGACAAGTCTATAACTAACAGTTCACTGATCATACCTAATTTTGTCATTATTAGATAACAGTTTATGTCAACACATGCCATATTATTGTCTTGTCCTCACATGCTAAGCCACCCCCCTTTTGCTGATCTCAGGTTCTTCCTCTCCTTCTCAGATAGCGTCCATTATCAGTGCTGCCCCGTCTGACCTGGAGGAGTGTGGACAGTCTGTGTCTGACCCTGAGCACCTGAAGATCCTCCTCCAGCACCAGAACCTGCTAAATAAAACCCAGTTAAACAAAAATGGTAGGCTTGAAAACAGTCCATAGAAAGCTTTGGAGTCTCTACTTCAATCATTATCTGTTATCCTCTCTGTGTATGTACAGTAGATTTATAAACAGCTAAACAAAGAACATTACAAGTTTTATTTTTGACATCTATAATTAAAAGGACAATGTGGAGAAATCGCTCAGCCATTACCTGGTTGGTAAAATTCTGTAGTGTTCTCCTACTTTCAGTTAGTGACAAAACAAGCAATTTAAATAATTAAACCACTGTGAAATATATTTTCAATGATCATGAATATAATATTTTTAGCTGTATGAATTTAGTTTACAAATCCTTAAATTAAAAGGTTAAAAAGCTCAACTTAAGGATGGAAGGCATAGAAATAGCATGCATAACACTGATATAGCACTTTTCAGCCTTGCTTACAATGAGAAAGACAGAAATATGAGTTATAGATGTATGTACATTTGGTTGGGTCACACACAAAACTACATACGGGACCTTTCAGTTCATTACGAACCACTGTATGATTTTTTTAAACAGGAATGGAAATAAAAAGCTTAGTATTTTTTTAATTAGTAGAATATCCTTAACTGTGATGTACTTAAATATTTTTCTTCTTTTTTTTTTTTTCTCAGTACCTCTCACTTCCTCTGTGGGTGACTGTGTGCTGTCTTCGCTGTCCTTCCGCCTCGCCTGTGGAATGCCATCAATGGAGCCAGATTTTGATGAGCCATCAGAATCATTAGAAGCCGCTCTAAGCCTCATGAACCCTGCCTCCTTCAGTGACTTGGAGGATCTGGGAATGATGTCAGATGACTCGCCACATGCTGGAGAAGATAATACTGTAGAGAGAGAAGAGGATGCCAGGGATAACGGAAGTGGGGTGAAAAATGCAGTGCGTGACAATGCACTGCCAGAGAGCGTGTCTAGTCCTCAAGGTGTTAGCGGACTAGTAGGAGGGTCACCATCAAAAGGGGCGCCAACAGAGAGACACCAACAGCTTGTATCACTGATGAGTAGTTCCTTCACCAAATCCTCTCCTTTACAGATAGTCAAATTAGTCATCCCTGACACGGTCACCAATGGGAACCAACCGTGTATCCCACCGGTCAAAGTAGCGAGTATCCACCAATGGGTCTCCCACATTGCAAGTAACTCGATCTCGCTCCCTTCCTTGCCACCCCTTCCACAAAACAATGATGTAGACAAGGAGATCCGGTCAGGTGACACATGTCTTGGAAGCAGTGTGGTAATTGGGGGTCAGGAAACAGAAGCCAATCTCTTTGAGAAGGCTGTTATCCGAAGGAGATGGGTGCCCAAGCCACAAAGAATAACGGTACCCTCGAAAAGGAGAATCCCTGAGGCAACCATCATTTGCCAGGAGTGTGGGAAGAGTTTTGTCTATCCGTCTCAGCTGGAAAATCACCTCCGCATTCACACAGGAGAGAAACCTTTCAAGTGCACTGAGTGTGGCAGGGCCTTCAGGTCCTTAGGAGGCATGACCACTCATATGAAAAATCACTCTGAAGCGCGGCCATTTAAGTGTGATGAGTGTGACAAGGGCTTTCGGAAAAAGGCTGACTTGAAGAAGCATCAGCTCATCCACACGGGTGCGAAACCACACAAATGCACCATCTGCGGAAAGGGCTTCACCCAAGCATTCTATTGCAGAATACACATCCAGTCTCATGCAAGTGAAAATAACTTTCCCTGCACTCATTGTCAGAAGAGATTCCCAACCCAATACAAGCTGTCTGTCCACGAGCGCTGGCACACCATGGAGCGCCCGTTCATCTGTGAGCAGTGTGGGATGCGCTTCTTTCATCCCAGTGGGCTGAAGAGGCACATGGGCTATCACATTGGGAACCGCCCGTTCCTGTGTGCCCAGTGTGGAAAGACTTTTGTTTATGAGTTCGACCTGAAGAAACACCAAAGGGACCATGGCCCCAAGCCCAAGATCCCATGCCCTGTCTGCCAGAAGGTGTTTGGCAGCAACGGACTCATTAAGGCCCACATGTTTACGCATACCTCTGTAAAACCTTACAGATGTGACATATGTGACAAGACCTTTAAACAGAGCAGCAGCTTGAGCAGTCACAAACGTCTGCACACGGGCGAACGCCCTTACCACTGCGACATGTGTGGGAAGACATACAAGCTGAATCAGCACCTGAAGGAGCACATAATTATCCACCACACGGCGGAGGGGCACCCCTGTGACCAGTGTGGAAAGGTCTTCAAGTTACCACGTCTTCTGAAGGCGCATGAGCGGTTGCACTCAGGAGAGCGATCTGAGCAGACAAGGAAATACAGTCACACCAGCCGTCACAGGAGAAATTCCTCCAAAAGGAGTTGATTTTCTACACAGTGGCTGCCCTCCACACACACAATGACTGGAATGCTAGTTTTATTGTTCTGACACAAGTTTAACTTTGTCACAATGCCATGCCATTGGCTGTAATCATGTCCTTGTTTTTTTTGTTGTAAACTTGACAATTTTGGACCATAATCCAGGATTCCCTAGACTGAACATTGACAAATGGTAGAATGGCTGGCTTAATTCATGCAGAAACAAACATATGTCCTGTTAGATAACAACAATGAATGATTGTGTCATTAAAACATTTGTTTGTGATGCTTTTTTTTTTTGGATAGGTTGAAATTCCAATGACATAAGATGTAAATTGACAGCTACTCACATATCTCTTTTTGAGAGATTGCCAGAAGCCTTTACAATAAATATGCACAACATTTGGTGTTGGATAAAAGCAAATAAAGTCAACATTGTGTGCCACTACTCATTTGTTTTGCTGTTTAAGTTGAAAACATTCACAGCAAGGGAAACCAAATGTTTGTTAGAATGGTCCTGTGCGATTACTTTTTAAAATACATTTAAAGATTGTATTAAGCCCCAAAAGTTCATTAATAAAGATTCATACTCATCCAGATATATAACGTTATACAGAGAAATGATGAAATTCATGTTTTTACCTAAACTGTCATTTCAAGAACAGAGCAGAAGGATTCACTTGCGGCTCTTATTCCAGCACGATAGGTGGCGATAATGATGTTATGCTGCCAATCTTATTGTTAATAGTCTGGTCAAAACTCTGTTCTGGTTCCGTTTCCCTCTGTCCTGTCGTCAACATTTTCACACAAAAAAATCGTCAGTGAGTTGATAGCTATCTGTCATGCTAATTATCTTTAGTTAGATTTCTGCTTATCGTACATATTTGTTAACATTCCGGCATGGACAAACGAGTCAAGAAGAGTACAGCCAGTACGGGTATGTTACATTATATGACACTTACTAGCCATGTATTAGCAATCTAACCAATTTTACAAATGTGAACCTGGCTAGACCCAAGTCACTGCAGTGCAGAGCGCTAGCTAGCTAGCGACTATCTTCAATGGGTAGTTAAGTATAAAACTAATGTCCGTTTCGGCTTGCCTTCTAAATTACGTTTGCTAGCTAGTTAGCCATGTTGCTGGAGGTATTTGTTGCTAAAGAAAGAGGATGAAGCCACACAAGCTAACATTTTGTTCTGTCTTGCTATAGGTCCCCCACTTCCTCTCTCCTCTTTGCGACTATTGGTTTCTCCCCTGCGGCTGATGTATTCATTTGTATGGCATGTGGTGAATCAACGCAATGTGATGCACTATGGGAAGGTCGAGGAATTTGTAACTGTGGTGACTGAAGCTGTTCCAAAGTTGCTGAGTTACAAACAGAGGGCTCAACTCATCCTGGGCCTGAGAGCAAGGGTGAGTGGCATGATGTGTGGTCATGGGAGGGGTGGTTTTGAAACGGTGTATTAGAAAAATCATATACAATTTTGTCCCATTATTTTAGATGATCTTGGAGTTGTTCCGCAAGGACCCACCCAACCTTCAGGACATCCAACGTCTCCTGGAAAAGATGAACATCTTGGGGGTAAGAATATTTATCTCCTGTGTGAAAGTGTGTAAATTCCGCCCCATACCAGTGAACAACTCACATGTAATGCAACATATTCAAGTATGATTGTTGATAGCATTAACCCAGAAAAACCAAGGCTGGAGCGACATCACTTAAACGAGGGTAAAATATGCGCTGTACTCTGATTTGAAAATAGCCTTTAGCTCTGTAATGTACAAATCTGAGGGGACTGGATAAGTGTAAACGACATACAAGTGTTAACACCTTCCAGTGGGGTTGCGGGAGCTTTCTGCCATCTGTCTTGCTTTGCTGTCACTCATCTGATTCCTTAGATCTGCAAAGTGAAAACACGGATGGGGTAAGAGATAAAAGTTGTTTTCAGGCTAGACTTGTGACTTCTACACTCAATGCCCCTCTTTTTAGTAACATGTAATTCTGATGACGGAAGTGGCTGTACTTTGTATCAAATGATTCCTAATCTGTGTTACAGCAGCAAGATGCAGAAGTGGAGGAGTCGCAGGCTAACTTTGTGGCACTGGTCCAAACCCTGCTGAAAAACCCTTATGAGAGGAAGCACTTCTTCCAGGTTCGGCAGGCTTTCTCCCTTTCCTCTCACACTGTCCACTTTGTCATGTCATAGACACTGACTTTAACCTTTTCTTTCCTTCCCTGTAGGAGGAGTTCCATATACAGTATGGCTCCAAGTATGACACAGCACTGCAGGCCCTTGTGGGAGGCTTGGTCCTCAGACTGGAACGACTGCTATCTGTGCCAGATCTCTCCCAGGTAATGAACTGTTACACAACAAGTCTATAACTAACAATTCACCAGTCATATCTAATGTTGACATTGTTAGACAACTATATACACTACCGTTCAAAAGTTTGGGGTCACTTAGTAATGTCCTTGTTTTCCATGAAAACATACATGAAATGAGTTGCAAAATGAATTGGAAATATAGTCTAGACGTTTACAAAGTTATAAATAATGATTTTTAATTTAAATAATAATTGTGTCCTTTTAAACTTTGCTTTCGTCAAAGAATCCTCCATTTGCAGCAATTACAGCCTTGCAGACCTTTGGCATTCTAGTTTTCAATTTGTTGAGGTAATCTGAATAGATTTCACCCCATGCTTCCTGTAGCACCTCCCACAAGTTGGATTGGCTAGATGGGCACTTCTTACGTACCATACGGTCAAGCTGCTCCCACAATAGCTAAATAGGGTTGAGATGTGTAACCTTTATTTAACTAGGCAAGAGATCCAGTGAGTGTGATGGCCACTCCATTATAGACAGAATACCAGCTGACTGCTTCTTCCCTAAATCGTTTTTGCGTAGTTTGGAGCTATGCTTTTGGTCATTGTCCAGGTGGAAATTGGCTCCAATTAAGCACCGTTCACAGGGTATGGCATGGCGTTGCAAAATGGAGGGATAGCCTTCCTTCTTCAAGATCCCTTTTACCCTGTACACATCTCCCACTTTACCACCACCAAAGCAGCCCCAGACCATCACATTGCCTCCACCATGCTTGACAGATGGCGTCAAGCACTCTTCCAGCATCTTTTAATTTGTTCTGCGTCTCACGAATGTTCTTTGTGATCCAAACACCTCAAATGTAGATTTGTCTGTCCATAACACTTTTTTTCCAATCTTCCTCTGTCCAGTGTCTGTGTTCTTTTGCCCATCTTAATCTTTTATTTTTATTGGCCAGTCTTAGATATGGCTTTTTCTTTGTGACTCTGCCTAGAAGGCCAGCATCCCGGAGTCGCCTCTTCACTGTTGACATTGAGACTGGTGTTTTGCGGGTACTATTTAATGAAGCTGCCAGTTGAGGACTTGTGAGGCGTCTGGTTCTCAAACTAGACACTAATGTACTTGTCCTCTTGCTCAGTTGTGGACCGGGGCCTCCCACTCCTCTTTCTATTTTGGTTAGAGACAGTTTGTTCTGTTCTGTGAAGGGAGTAGTACACAGCGTTGTACGGGATCTTCAGTTTCTTGGCAATTTCTCGCATGGAATAGCCTTCATTTCTCAGAACAAGAATAGACTGATGAGTTTCAGAAGAAAGTTATTTGTTTCTTGCCATTTTGAGCCTGTAATTAAACCCACAAATGCTGATGCTCCAGATACTCAACTAGTCTAAAGAATGCCAGTTTTATTGCTTCTTTAATCAGCTCCACAGTTTTCAGCTGTGCTAACATAATTGCAAAAGGGTTTTCTAATGATCAGTTTGCCTGTTAAAATGATAAACTTGGATTAGCTAACACAACGTGCCATTGGAACACAAGAGTGATGGTTGCTGTTAATGTACCTCTGTACGCCTATTTAGATATTCCTTTAAAAATCCTCAGTTTCCAGCTACAATAGTCATTTGCAACATTAACAATGTCTACACTGTATTTCTGATCAATTTTATGTTATTTTAATGGACAAAAAAAACTGCTTTTCTTTCAAAACAAGGACATTTCTAAGTGACCCTAAACTTTTGAACGTTAGTATACGTGCCAACACATGCCATAATATTTTTCGTACTGCGCACTCTAAGAAACCCCCTGGTTGCTGATCTTAGCTTCTAACTCTTCTTCTCAGATAGCGTCCATTATCAGTGCTGCCCCCTCTGACCTGGAGGAGTGTGGACAGTCTGTGTCTGACCCTGAGCACCTGAAGATCCTCCTCCAGCACCAGAACCTGCTGAATAAGATTCAGTTGGGTAGGGTTACTTTAATTAGTATATCTTCTCCATGTTAATGTTCAGTGGAATTATCAACAGCTGAACAGAGAACAATGTAGTTTTCCCTTTTTGTCAAACTGCCATGGTTCAATCTATTGATAACTTTGAACCAGCTGTATTTACAGGAATATGAATGATTTTCAAATGGTATTAATCTAAACATGCCCAGTACTTTCAAATTCAAACAATCAGAATTTGGTGTAATATAAAATATTCATAGATTTTTCTGTATTTGTCCTTTTTTCTCAGTACCTGTCACGTCCTCTGTAGGGGACTGTGTGCTGTCCTCGCTGTCTTTCCGCTTAACCTGTGGAATGCAGTCCATGCAGACAGATTTTGACGAACCAGCGGAATCATTAGAAGCCGCTCTAAGCATCATGAGCCCAGCCTCCTTCAGTGACTTGGAGGATCTGGGAATGATGTCAGTTGAATCGGACCACGCTGGAGCAGTAACTACTGTGGAGAGAGAAGAGCAGAATGCCAGGGATAACGGATGTCGGGTGAAAAATTCTGTACTCGACAGTAAAGAAGACAATGCACTGCCAAAGAACGACGTAGTCTCTTCTACTCCTCAAAGTGTAAGCAGGCCAGTGGTAGGGGCACCAACAGTTGAGAGCATGCTGCCAACAGAGAGACACAAAGAGCTTGCAACACTGATGAATACTTTCATCACCGAAGCCTCTCCTTCACATATTGTCACCCCTGCCACGGTCACTAATGGGAACCAGCCAGATAACCAGCCGGTCGAGCTAGCGAGTGTCCACCAGTGGGTCTCCCATATTGCAAGTAACTCGATCTCGCTCCCTTCCTTGCCACCCCTTCCACAAAACAATGATGTAGACAAGGAGATCCGGTCAGGTGACACATGTCTTGGAAGCAGTGTGGAAATTGGGGGTCATGAAACAGAAGCCAATCTCTTTGAGAGGGCTGTTATCCGAAGGAGACTGCCCAAGCCACAAAGAATAACGGTACCCTCGAAGAGGAAAATCCCTGAGGCAACCATCATTTGCCAGGAGTGTGGGAAGAGTTTTGTCTATCCGTCTCAGCTGGAAAATCACCTCCGCATTCACACAGGAGAGAAACCTTTCAAGTGCACTGAGTGTGGCAGGGCCTTCAGGTCCTTAGGAGGCATGACCACTCATATGAAAAATCACTCTGAAGCACGGCCATTTAAGTGTGAAAAGTGTGACAAGGGCTTTCGGAAAAAGGCTGACTTGAAGAAGCATCAGCCCATCCACATGGGTGCAAAACCACACAAATGCACCATCTGCGGAAAGGGCTTCACCCAAGCATTCTATTGCAGAATACACATCCAGTCTCATGCAAGTGAAAATAACTTTCCCTGCACTCATTGTCAGAAGAGATTCCCAACCCAATACAAGCTGTCTGTCCACGAGCGCTGGCACACCATGGAGCGCCCGTTCATCTGTGAGCAGTGTGGGATGCGCTTCTTTCATCCCAGTGGGCTGAAGAGGCACATGGGCTATCACATTGGGAACCGCCCGTTCCTGTGTGCCCAGTGTGGAAAGACTTTTGTTTATGAGTTCGACCTGAAGAAACACCAAAGGGACCATGGCCCCAAGCCCAAGATCCCATGCCCTGTCTGCCAGAAGGTTTTTGGCAGCAACGGACTCATTAAGGCCCACATGTTTACACACACCTCTGTAAAACCTTACAGATGTGACATATGTGACAAGACCTTTAAACAGAGCAGCAGCTTGAGCAGTCACAAACGTCTGCACACGGGCGAACGCCCTTACCACTGCGACATGTGTGGGAAGACATACAAGCTGAATCAGCACCTGAAGGAGCACATAATTATCCACCACACAGCGGAGGGGCACCCCTGTGACCAGTGTGGAAAGGTCTTCAAGTTACCACGTCTTCTGAAGGCGCATGAGCGGTTGCACTCAGGAGAGCGATCTGAGCAGACAAGGAAATACAGTCACACCAGCCGTCGCAGGAGAAATTCCTCCAAAATGAGTTGATTTACTGCACAGTGGCTGCCTTCCACACCCACCGACTGGGATGCTATTTTTAATGTCCTGACAAATTGCCATTAGTTGTAATAATATTTCACATTTTTTGTTGTAGACTTTAGATTTTGGACCAGAATTCAGGATTCCCTTAATAGACTGAACATTAAAAAGTTGTATAACGTCTGGCTTAATTAATGCAGCAACAAACATTTCTGCTGTTAGATAACAATGAATGATTGTGTCATTAAAACATATTTGTTTGTTTTTGCTTTTCTTTTTTTGGAAAGGTTATTGAAATTCCAATGACGCAAGATGTAAATTGATAGCTACTCACTTATTCCTCTTTTTGAGAGTAGTCAATGATTGCAGGGAGCCTTTACAAAAAATATGCACAACATTTGGTGTTGGATAAAGGCAAATAAAGTCAACATTGTGTGCCACTACTTTCTTGTTTTGCTATTTTATTCACAGCAAGGGAAACCAAATGTATGCTAGAATGGTACTGTGTGATGACTTTTTTATAATACATTTAAAGTGTTCACAAAAGTTAATTAAGCCACAAAATAGAGATTCTTACTCATCCAAATATATATATGTACAGATAATGATGAAATTCGTGTTTTTACCTAAAATGTAATTTCAAAAAAAGAGCAAAGGATTCAATTGCGGCTCTTATTCCAGCACGATAGGTGGCGATAATGATGTTAAGCTGCCAATCTTACTGTTAAATAGTCTGGTCAAAACTCTGTTCTGGTTTTGGTTCCTTTCCCATCTGTTGTTGTCGCCATTTTCATAATTTTTCGTCAGTGAGTTGATAGCTATCTGTCATGCTAGTTATCTTTACTGTTAGATTTCTGCTTATCGTACATATTTGGTAACATTCCGGCATGGACAAACGAGTCAAGAAGAGTACAGCCAGTACGGGTATGTTACATTATATGACACTTACTAGCCATGTATTAGCAATCTAACCAATTTTACAAATGTGAACCTGGCTAGACCCAAGTCACTGCAGTGCAGAGCGCTAGCTAGCTAGCGACTATCTTCAATGGGTAGTTAAGTATAAAACTAATGTCCGTTTCGGCTTGCCTTCTAAATTACGTTTGCTAGCTAGTTAGCCATGTTGCTGGAGGTATTTGTTGCTAAAGAAAGAGGATGAAGCCACACAAGCTAACATTTTGTTCTATCGTCTTGCTATAGGTCCCCCACTTCCTCTCTCCTCTTTGCGACTATTGGTTTCTCCCCTGCGGCTGATGTATTCATTTGTATGGCATGTGGTGAATCAACGCAATGTGATGCACTATGGGAAGGTCGAGGAATTTGTAACTGTGGTGACTGAAGCTGTTCCAAAGTTGCTGAGTTACAAACAGAGGGCTCAACTCATCCTGGGCCTGAGAGCAAGGGTGAGTGGCATGATGTGTGGTCATGGGAGGGGTGGTTTTGAAACGGTGTATTAGAAAAATCATATACAATTTTGTCCCATTATTTTAGATGATCTTGGAGTTGTTCCGCAAGGACCCACCCAACCTTCAGGACATCCAACGTCTCCTGGAAAAGATGAACATCTTGGGGGTAAGAATATTTATCTCCTGTGTGAAAGTGTGGAAATTCCACCCCATACCAGTGAACAACTCGCATGTAACGCAACATATTCAAGAATGATTGTTGATAGCATTAACCCAGAAAAACCAAGGCTGGAGCGACATCACTTAAGAGGGTAAAATATGCGCTGTACTCTGATTTGAAAATAGCCTTTAGCTCTGTAATGTACAAATCTGAGGGGACTGGATAAGTGTAAATGACATACAAGTATTAACACCTTCCAGTGGGGTTGTGGGAGCTTTCTGCCATCTGTCTTGCTTTGCTGTCACTCATCTGATTCCTTAGATCTGCAAAGTGAAAACACGGATGGGGTAAGAGATAAAAGTTGTTTTCAGGCTAGACTTGTGACTTCTACAAACCCAGTCACCCATACACTCAATGCCCCTCTTTTTAGTAACATGTAATTCTGATGACGGAAGTGGCTGTACTTTGTATCAAATGATTCCTAATCTGTGTTACAGCAGCAAGATGCAGAAGTGGAGGAGTCGCAGGCTAACTTTGTGGCACTGGTCCAAACCCTGCTGAAAAACCCTTATGAGAGGAAGCACTTCTTCCAGGTTCGGCAGGCTTTCTCCCTTTCCTCTCACACTGTCCACTTTGTCATGTCATAGACACTTACTTTAACCTTTTCTTTCCTTCCCTGTAGGAGGAGTTCCATATACAGTATGGCTCCAAGTATGACACAGCACTGCAGGCCCTTGTGGGAGGCTTGGTCCTCAGACTGGAACGACTGCTATCTGTGCCAGATCTCTCCCAGGTAATGAACTGTTACACAACAAGTCTATAACTAACAATTCACCAATTATATCTAATGTTGACATTGTTAGACAACTGTATACGTGCCAACACATGCCGTAATGTTGTTTATCCTGCGCACTCTAAGAAACCCCTGGTTGCTGATCTTAGCTTCTAACTCTTCTTCTCAGATAGCGTCCATTATCAGTGCTGCCCCCTCTGACCTGGAGGAGTGTGGACAGTCTGTGTCTGACCCTGAGCACCTGAAGATCCTCCTCCAGCACCAGAACCTGCTGAATAAGATTCAGTTTGGTAGGCTTACTTTAATTATATATTCTCTTTCCTGTTAATGTTAAGTAGAATTATCAAGAGATAAACAAAGAACAATGTAGTTTTCCCCAAACTGTCATGGATCACTTTGAACTAGCTGTATTTACAGGATTGTGAAATAGTTTTTCAATGGTATTAATGTAAACATGCTCATTCCTAGGCTTTCAAATTTAACCAATCAGAATGTCATTTTTCTATATTTGTCCCTTTTCCTCAGTGCCTGTCACGTCTTCTGTTGGTGACTGTGTGCTGTCATCGCTATCCTTCCGCCTCGCTTGTGGAAGGCCGTCAATGGAGGCAGATCTTGACAAGCCATCAGAATCATTAGAAGCCGCTCTAAGCCTCATGAACCCTGCCTCCTTCAGTGACTTGGAGGAGCTGGGAATGATGTCAGATGACTCTGACCATGCTGGAGAAGATAATACTGTGGAGAGAGAAGAGGATGCAGTGCGTGGCGGTGAGGAAGAGAATGCACTGCCAGAGAGCGCCGTGGTCTTCTCTTGTCCTCAAGGTGTTAGCGGACTGGTGGGAGGGGCACCATCAAAAGGGGCACCAACAGTAAGGAGTATGCTGCAAACGATGAGACAGCAACAGCTTGTATCACTGATGAATACTTCCATCACTGAAGCCTCTCCTTCACAGATAGTCATCCCTGCCACGGATAACCAGCCGGTCGAGCTAACGAGTGTCGACCAGTGGGTCTCCCATATTGCAAGTTATACTTTATCGCTCCATTCCTTGCCACCCCTTCCACAAAACGATAATTTGGACAAGGAGATGGAGTCGGCCGACACAGGTCTCGGAAGCAGTGTGGTGATCGGGGATCAGGAAACAGAGGTCGATCTCTTTGAGAGTTCCGTTATCCAAAGGAAGAGGGTGCAAAAGCCACTACGAGTAGCTTGCTCAAAAAAGAGAAACCCTGCAACCAACTCCTGCCAAGAGTGTGGGAAGCGTTTTCTGTCTCGGGGACGGCTGGAGGATCACCTCCGCATACACACAGGAGAGAAACCTTTCAAGTGCACCGATTGTAGCAGGTTCTTCAGGACATTGGCACTCCTGACCAACCATATGAAAATTCACTCTGACGTGCGGCCCTTTAGCTGCGACGAGTGCGGCAAGTGCTTTCGGAGGAAGGTTGGCCTTCAGAATCACCATCGCGTCCACACGGATGCGAGACCATACAAATGCACCATCTGTGGAAAGGGTTTCACCCAAGTACAGTACTGCAAAAGACACATGGATTGTCATACAAGTGAGAATACCTATTTCTGCACTCATTGTCCGAAGAGTTTCCCAACCCAATTCCAGCTGTCCGCCCACCAGCGCTGGCACACCATGGACCGCCCGTACGCCTGTGAGCAGTGTGGGTTGCGCTTCTTTATGCCAAGCTTGTTAAAGAGACACATGGGCTATCACATTGGGAACCGCCAGTTCCTGTGTGCCCAGTGCGGAAGGACCTTTGTCTATGAGTTTGACCTAAAGAGACACCAAAAAGACCATGACCCCAGTCCCAAACTCCCCTGCCCTGTCTGTCAGAAGATGTTTGGCAACAACAGCCTACTCCAGGCCCACATACGCAGGCACTCTTCAGAGAAACCTTACAGATGCGACATATGCGACAAGACCTTTAAAGACAGCGGGGGTCTGCGCATACACAAGCGGGGGCTGCACTCGAACGAACGCCCTTACAGCTGCGACGAGTGTGGGAAGACCTATAAACTACACACGCACCTGAGGGAGCACAAGTTTAAACACACGGGGGAGGGCCACACCTGTGGCCAGTGTGGAAAAGCCTTCAGGTACCTGCGTCTCCTGAAGGCGCACGAGCGATCGCACTCCGAGCCATCTGAGCTCACACGGCGAAACAGTCACACCAGCCGTCACAGGAGACATTCCTCCAAAAGGAGTTGATTTTCTCACATCTGCACACCCTTTACTGTGGCTACAGTAATATACAACCGTATTCAACTTTGTCAATTCCATGTCATTAGCTGTAAGGTTATGTAGGGCAGCCCAGGGTTCCTCTGTGTTGTCTTAGGAATGCTGCATTATCCCACCATTCCCCCATTCTGTGACATCTCTGTGGTGCAGAGGGGCGACATGATGAGGGATGGTGAGATAATTGACTTGAATGGAGAAGAGGGTCTCTGCTGTTCAGGACTGCTGCTCACTGAGTTTAGCTTCCTCCCTCCCTCTATGATCCTCCCTCCTCTGATCAGACATACTGGGACTATACATGCCCTTATTACATGATACACAGCATATCAAGTACAGGTTCTAAATTCATTTCAAATCATGCGATGTCATACATGTTCTATTTTGGGAGGTACCAGAATTGCAGTCCTAACAGCCATGTATACAAAACCGGTTGTGCGTCTGAAGGCTCCCAGAAAATCTGTGGACCTGCAATTCATATTGGGAATCTTTGGAACTATGTTCAGTGAGGTGTGTTTGGTAAACCAGTGAAACAACCACTGTCAGGTGCAGTAAGCTCTCAAGAGAGTGTGGTTTTAATCTGTTGACTTGGATCAGGATTGGGGGTCAATTACATTTTATTCAGGATCTTGCTAATAGAAAATAATTTAAGTTACTACCTGAATTGACTGAATTAATGTCATTGAATCCAACCCTGGTTTGGATACAGTCTCATGGCTTCTCTTGCAGTATAATCATCAGTGTTTGATAGTCACATGTACAGGGTTGCAGGTGTAATTGTGGGGTACAGTGACAATCTTAGGGTCTGAACTCCAACAGAGTGTAGTTCTTCAATTTGTGCTTCTTGTTCTATCGCAATGTTCTTGTTTAATTCAAAAGCTTATAGGCTACATTAATTTGTGGTGTTTATTTTGGACATAAAACAGTCTCCTAACAAGTGTGTGCCACACATTTCCTGTTCTGCAACATTTATTTACTGTAGCTGCCATTTAAACCTTCAGAGAGAGAGAGTTTCTTTTCTTTTTTCTTCCAAATGCAGCATTACCCTTCTTGTGGGCACATCAGAAATTGTGTGAACATACGTGTTATGGCTATGCTGGAGTTGTCATTTATATATTTTTTATGAATCATGAGATTTAACCGGTGGATGTCAGTTTGCCTCATCAGTCTTTTGACATCAACAATATTTTGTGGTAAGCAATACACAAAGTTAATATTGTTTTAATAGTTATAGCTAACAAGATTGCAACAGATGTCTGTCATTTTTCTGTGTGAAATGTTGGTTCACTCCAAAATATCAATTACTGACATCAATTTTTTTTATGTATTTCACACATTTCTCTGGCAAACAATAGTCCACAAAACTACACTTGCAGTCAACAAAACTAAGAAAACCTGTGCGCACTCATGCGTTATTCTGGAAACTGTAAGCATCTACCTGTGAGGGAAATCTAATAGGCTAGGTCATACATTATTTATTTGTGCATGGGGAAAAAGAGCTACGGTACCCTACTGTACTGCAATGCAGGTCCAACAGAATTCCAGCCGTCTTTGAAAATATTTTTGTTTGTTATACAGGAATACGTTATTTTTCAGAATTGAACAGATTACATTTTGATCTTGTTGAATGTTGTTCTCCAACTCCCAATCCCACATCTTTTTGTTTAATCTCATGTCATTCCTCATGCCTTGTGGTCCTAAGAGGAAGAGCAGTGAGTCTGATAGTCATTTATTTTGAAAAGTATGAATTCCTAATAAATAACACTATTACACATGACGTAAATGGTTATAACAACTATGAATGCAATCACATGCATTCCTCATACGAACAAAAGGTCAGGATTCAATTGAATCAACAGTAGGCTTAAGCCTTGTTCGCCAACAAAGCACAGCCTTTCTTTGCTTTTGTTTAGGCTGTGTCAGAGGTGGAAGAGCTTATCAAATAACTGATTAGCTGCTCTTGCGGTCATTGTCATGAAACCACACCCGCGCTTATCCCACCCACGTTTACGTTCTGAACAAGAAAGTGAAGGCTATATAAAAATGACACTCAAATTTATGATAGGGATTTATATCAACCTAATTGCGGTGTAGGGGCTCCCGAGTGGCGCCGCGGTCTACGGCACTGCATCTCAGTGTTGGTCTGATTTGTTATTGTTACCCATCTAACGATCACTGCCCTTCTTTATGAGGCTTTCAAAAAGCTCCCAAGTCTTTGCAATTGAATTTGTGCTTGAAATTCAACACTTGACTTAGGGACCTTACGGATATTGTATGCATGTGGACAGAGGAAGGGTAAGTTAAAAAAAACAACTGTCAATTAAATTTTTTCCCACACAGTGATTCCATGAAATGTATTTATGTGATTTGTTAAGCCAAATTTTACTCCTGAACTAATTTAGGCTTGTCATACTTACCGTATGCAACGACTGTATTTTAGTTATCAAATTTGTATTGATCTTAAAAAATAATCAAAATGTGGCATTAGAGTATTTTGAGTATATTGTTGACAAAAAAATGAATATATTTTAATCCCACTTTGTAACAATAAAATGTGAAGAAATCCAAGGGGTATGAATACTTTTGCAAGGTACTGTAGATGTTTGACTGATTAAATTCTTGATTGCTGTTTCTCATGAGTAGCTCTTGTTACAGATGGCTTCAAAAGTTGATGGAAAGTACATACACTCATCAATAAATACAAATGGCAAAATATTCAACATTGATGATTCCCTTTGTTATTTGGGGGATTTTAGTTACATTCATTATAGTCATCAAATGTTGTGGTAAGAATTTAAAATACGTTTTTAACTCAATCAATACTTCTATAGATGTTTTTTTCTTGAGTCTATTTTGAGCAAGCATGACTATTTCAATTTTTTTTAATGTAAATCACCAGAGGTTTGAGCTCACTCAAACAAATCAGAGCAAAGCAATCATAGCTAAAATAAATCATAGCTTAAATCAAAATGCTTTATTGTGGAGTTATGTTACCATGAAAATAACTATACCGTACCTATCTAAAAGTGATAACCACTGACTTCCATCTGCCTTTTCTTACAGACCATAAAAAGCCCAAACCTGCAGTTGAGAATCCCAACGTAAAAGGCTGGTTTCTTCAAGTAATTCAAGTCACAATGCATCCTGTTTTGAGGGTCGTTCTTGGAACCATGGCATTTGGCAGACTTTCCAGAGGCCTACAGAAACATCCATGAGGAGTGGGTGGAGATGCAGACGGACATTGGATGATGAGTACTCCATGTAATACTATGTCCCATCTGGGAAATATACAAAGTTACAGGTTGTAGTGTAGATAACACATACTATTGAGCCATCATTTTTACTAACATGGTTTAAAGGCATTATTCAAGATGTTGGCAACTAAACCCTTTTAAAAGTTGAAGATGGCATGCTACGTGCTCCCTGTAGACTTTCAGTAATTGTGCTAACGCTAGTTAGCAATGGCTCCAGAAACAAATTGACCTTTAACTTCCTTCAAACTGCACACAGACGTAAGAATTGTATTCATGAGTTAATCTGACTCTGGGTTAATAGAAAATAGGGCTTAAGGGCAAAAATCTTAAACTATACCCTATTAAAGTCATGCTAGTCTTTGAGTTACAATACCGACAGGATCAATTGCTCATGCCAGAACCAACAGGTGGACAGTCCTGATATTTGTTTCGTTTCCATTGGGGTCCTTAATTCTCTTGTGTTTGTACTGAAGTATGTCACTTCCCATAAGGGAAAGTGGGATACCTAGTCAGTTGTACAACTGAATGCATTCAACTGAAATGTGTCATCTGCATAACCTCTGAATCAGCAGGGCAGCGGAGGACTCATCATCTGAGCACACGAGCACCTCCTGGGTGTAGTCCAGGAGGTGTTGCATGGCCTCAGGCTACAGCTCTGCGATGGAGGCCCTGAGGCTGGAGACCAGGACCAGGAGCTCCTCTGTGGTGAAGCCCTTCTCCCTCAAGAAGCCGACTGTCCGTCCACGCCTCAGCCGGCTGCATCAGGATGTAGGGGTTCTGGCTGAGCAGCTTTTGGAACCATAAGCGCAGGTTTCCCTCGTCCCCTCCCAGGTCCAGGCAAGTCTCTCGCAGCGTGTGGATGACCTCCTGGTTGCTCTCCACAGGCTGGCTGAAGCTCTGGGGGGTGCTGGCCATCAGCTTCCCGATGATGCGCTTGCTGAGACATCTCCAGAGCCTGCGCATGTTGTCACGCTGGTTGGTGTGGTGCGTGAGTGTGAAGGAGGAGGCAGGGAACTTCTCAATGATGCCCACCAGCTCACACCGGCCGGTTGGGGCATACGGAGGACCAGAGGTCCCGTTGAGCTGCCACATCCTCGGGCCGACTCAGGATATCCTCGGGGTGGGTCTCCAGCACACGGGCTATGGAAGCAGTGTCGGCGCCCATGTCCTGCAGCAGATCCGCCGTGTCGTACATGTACACAGAGTTCTCTGACAGCACCCATCCCTTGAACATACGCACTTTACGGATGTCCACCGATGGGTCATAAAGGGAGTCGACAGTTTGCTGGTTCTCTGGCCGCTTGTTGGCGAGGGTAGAGGCGGAGAAGCCCATATGAGGGGTTAAGACGCTCCTCTTCTGGCAATAGGCGCACGGGAAGGCAGTGGTGGCACGGAGCATTGTTAAGGCACTAAAGTACAGACGACCTGTATAAGACAAAAACACACTGAGCTGAGTTGCATCACACAAGACCACTACGTCCTTTGTCAGTATTATGTACCAGTTAGTCCTATACTACTGTTTTATGCTTTCAGTACATAGACTGTTTTCTACTGCTCTAAATTAGACCGTTTACTTAACGGTAAAATACATTTTATTTAGGATGATCACATAACAAACATTGCTTTCCTCACTGCAAAGCCTGTCAAAATCAAACAATGTTGAACTGATCTATTGAGGGCAACATCAGTAAATGTAAGTATATTTGGCCAGTAGATATCAGAGTAGTGTTGCTGTGGGAACACGATGTACTAAACGTGTTACTGGGTGGTGGAGAATGTGTACTTAAACTCATAACCAATGTGCCCTCTATATTACCGACGGTAGCAAGTCACTATAGGTCTATAATTATCTAGTTTGTAAAAGGTCTATGCTGCTGTAACAACTGTCTTTCAGCACATGGGACAGAGACCACCTGAATCAACTATAGTAATTCAAATACAGGCTATAAATTCTATATTGTAAACATCTGAATCAACTATAGTAATTAAAATACAGGCTAATCATTCTATATTGTAAATAAAACCAGATGTTTACCAGTTTATTGTCCAGAGGAATACACAAGTTGACGCTGGAAGTTGTTCAGGGCAGGCATTTGTACCACTATGAAAGATTCTAAATGCCCTCTGCTCACATGTTTCAAAATGCGTGTGATTGGCTCTGTTCCCGTCCTCCTACATTGGTGTTGTGCTGCGCAGATTATTAAATTGTGGGAACTCCATCAATATGAATTCCCAATGTAATTAACAATAATATGGTGGGTGTTTATATTGTCCTATTTCACACATGTAGGCTACAAGTGTGTATTATACGCATGTATAATACGCACGCATATCCCAACTCTCCCAGACACCCTCAGAGAGTGGGGTCACGGTGGGGCCGGTGTTATGGGCGGGATTTGGGGGGCCTGTTCCGCCCTACCTTACCTCGTTGCCCGTCCAAATACAATTTTGAAATATGCATAATTTATTTGACGGAGATGCGCGCCAACAGAAAGACGCATCAATCTCAGTTGAAGCATCCGAACAAGCGAAACAGCGCCCCTCTGTCTCAGTATGTAGACCGTGTATTTAATACTGTCTGGACCAAAAGAGTATGGCATGTCATACTAGTTCTGTCCAGACAGCATCAGATACATGGGCTACATAGGGGCGCTGTATCTCTCCTCGCTCGGATACTTTCTTAGGTGATATAGTTTCAGCAGAGAGGAAGAGGCGAGGGCTCACTCTCGTTCAATTCTGGCCAGTATAAACCAAATGCGTTTCTATGGGAATAATATGCAGACCTAAACTTGTCGCCTGCCTTCCTGCCTTTGGGACAAAAACTCATTGTTAGGGCGGAGACATGAGCATCTCATCATTATATGCAGATATCTGGTGTCAGCCTCTTCGGAATTGGAAAGGAAAGTTGGCGGGTGTACAGTGCACTGTTAAGATGCTGGATTGCCCAAAATTAAATTGATGTTCCGCCAAAATTATATAATTATCCTGTCTAAATAAAATCATTCAAAATACTTCACCAGTGAGCATTACTTAGCCACATAGGATAAGTAGCTTCATCAAAAAAGGTTTGCTGTGGTAGTTTTAAATCACCGGTGTGCTTGAGAAGCCCGCGATTTGGGTAGTGGGCGTGGCAATAGGTCTAGCTGATTGAGTTGCGGCTGTCTGAACATAAGAATGAGAGGGTTGTGGCGAAGATATGGCGCTGTCTGAACATAAGAATGAGAGGGTTGTGGCGAAGATATGGCGCTGTCAGTGAACATAACAATGAGAGGGTTGTGGCGAAGATATGGCGCTGTCTGAACATAAGAATGAGAGGGTTGTGGCGAAGATATGGCGCTGTCAGTGAACATAACAATGAGAGGGTTGTGGCGAAGATATGGCGCTGTCAGTGAACATAAGAATGAGAGGGTTGTGGCGAAGATATGGCGCTGTCAGTGAACATAACAATGAGAGGGTTGTGGCGAAGATATGGCGCTGTCAGTGAACATAACAATGAGAGGGTTGTGGCGAAGATATGGCGCTGTCAGTGAACATAACAATGAGAGGGTTGTGGCGAAGATATGGCGCTGTCAGTGAACATAACAATGAGAGGGTTGTGGCGAAGATATGGCGCTGTCAGTGAACATAACAATGAGAGGGTTGTGGCGAAGATATGGCGCTGTCAGTGAACATAACAATGAGAGGGTTGTGGCGAAGATATGGCGCTGTCAGTGAACATAACAATGAGAGGGTTGTGGCGAAGATATGGCGCTGTCAGTGAACATAACAATGAGAGGGTTGTGGCGAAGATATGGCGCTGTCAGTGAACATAACAATGAGAGGGTTGTGGCGAAGATATGGCGCTGTCAGTGAACATAACAATGAGAGGGTTGTGGCGAAGATATGGCGCTGTCAGTGAACATAACAATGAGAGGGTTGTGGCGAAGATATGGCGCGTTCCTCTCTAGAATCCATGCATATGTAGGAACGTGTCCATTTGGCAATTTCTGATTGTCATACAGCATAATTTTTTCTTTGCCTCACACGTCAGCGAAGTCTGTTTTTTAAACATCCATTGCGAATGATAGTTCCTCAGTATTCAAAAAATCTTTCCAACACTCGATAATCACCAAGCCATGTGAAAACGCTAAATATAATGATCTGATGATCCCATATATCCAGTGTAAACGTCATAAAAACAGCTTTCTATCCCGAGCTCACTGGCGCAGGAAACTCTAGGGCCCGGAATAGCTAGCTGATACAATGTTTCACACTTTTTTCGCTAGAGACAGCTTCGGTCCGGACCAAGTGATGATTTGACGTTGTACTTCACTAGCAATAGCTCAAGTCAAGACAGATAGAAAAGAGGCAGACAGGCGGATTAGATAGATTAATGTTATTGAAAGAACCGGGATTTTCATCAGGATATTTTCTACTGTTTTTATTTGTCTATTTTAGGCCTATGTATTTTACTTAGTTGAGGCCTACTGCTGCATCTGAGTTATATTGTCATTTCTTTAACTTTTCAATGGATCACTGTATCAATGTGTCCATATGGCAGAGGCTAGTGCTCTCGCATAGTTGAATTTAAGTGTTTAGATTTGTATAATTTTACTTCCGATTTTTATGATTAACCACGTGACAATGATTTTGATAAAACAAAACCTTATTATTGAAATTAAACCGTTCCAAGAAAATGTGCATATAAAAATAATCATAACGGTAGAAATGGTATGGTAACTGTAGCTTCCCCAAACCTGAAACTCACGAGTTGCCTATTACAGACGTTAAAAGTCCCGTGAAAAAACACGCCCTCTATGGAAATCAAAGGCTCGTCGAACTGATTCGTTCTGCCGCCAGGTCTGGGTCACAGTTAGGGTCTGACATTATCAACTGCAACCATGGAGCAATTAAGGCTAAGTGCCTTGCACTAGGGCACATTGGCAGATTTTCCCACACCTAGTTGGCTCTGGGATTTGAACATATCGGTGGCCATTTTATGGTTAGGGTCATACCTGTATGTCAGGTTAGCTCAAGCACCAACGTCTTAGTTTTTGAGCAGGGGCGGAGCCAGTGGGGTGTTGGGGTGGCATTGGACACCCCTGTCATTTGAAATCCATTAACTCAGTTAGATTTTTGTACTTGAACTCAAAACTAACAATCGTTATTATCAATCTGTTAACGTTACTCAAAAGATGACCACAATTTGCAGATACACCTTTACGATAGCAAACAGGCTAAGAAATTATAGCTAGCTAAATTACTTACTGCAGAGTAGGGCTAACCATGGCATGATCTATCTAGTAACTTAGGCTGGTAGTTGGTTTTAAGGTACAGTTATGATAATGGGGATTTGTAATTGAGATTGGACTAAAATGTGGATTGGATGCTTAGATGTATCCATAGACTGTCTTATTTTTGCATAGGGTAAATTAAACATGAAAACAAAGGGAGAGATATCAAACTTCTTTTTAAAGAAGCACAAACAGGCAGATCAGGTGCAAACAGACCCCAGCCCTTACATCACCACTGGACCCCAGAGCAGCTCCCTACCTGAAACTAGTCAGAGTTAGTGTGGTCAGACTTCACAAGGACCCAGTCTACCACCACCAGGTCAGAGCATCTACCACGCAGTCAGTCACATGCCCAGTTCAGAGTTTAAATTTAGCTTCAGCTTGTAACAGATGATTTTGTCAGATTAAGCCTCACTTTAAAATGTTGGTTGTTGATTCATGTGTGTTCTTGTTTGATGGCTGTGGCATTTGTATTGTGATTATACACTAATGGTTCTTGTGTTATTTTAATGTAATAGATGTATCAAGGGATGACACAGAGACCTCTGGCTCTGAGCAAGACAGTGAGCCAGAGCTGCCAGGAGATGTCATCGAGCCCCTCCCAACTGCATCAAGCACCAGATATGCTTTTCCAAAAGGACCCCGTGGTAGGCCAGGCCTAAACTTTAAACTACACATTTTATTTAGCAGCTGTTAGTATCTAATCTTGTGAATCTCTTAATTCTACATTTCCATAGAGATATGACACATTATTTAACGTGTATTTCAGACATTTCAAGATCCAGAGAAGAGGGTCCTGTACAGCCGTGTTTGAAAACATTTCCCAGAACTCAGCATGGTACTAGGAAAAGGGCTTTCAACAGCTCCTGGTATAAGGACAATTCATGACTGGAATATTCTGTATGTCAAGATAACGACTTATTGTTGGCGCTGTTTAAAGATTCTGGATTTAAGCTCCATTCGAAGGCAGAGCATCATATCAATGCTATGTATGCTTGGAATCAGCATAAAAGGGCTAGTGCCAGCAACTCAATGTTAGATGTCATAAATGAGGACTGGAAAAAGAAAGTGGAGGAAAACTGTACTTACATTAAAACAATTGCAGATGTGCTCCTATTAACTGACACTCAAAATATAGCACAGTCATCGAGAGTCTGATGACTCTCACAACAAGGGTAATTTTGACCCTCTCATAGAGAAAAGAATGAATGCATGTGGCAATGCTAAGTACACAAGCCACCAAATCCAAAACGAAGTTCTTGAGGGCTTAGCTGAGATGGTAAAAGTGAAATAATGTATTTAGTACTATTACAATGGGGCCATCCACGAAAGCTTTTTACACTTTCAGTCAGCAGAAAGCTTAGATGCAGCAGGTCTCACAAAAATGATCGTTGATTGCCTTGAAAAACATGGTCTGGACTACAGAAATAATCTTGTGGGGCAAGGCTGTGACACTGCATCCATCATGAGCAGAAAGCATTCTGGTGTGTCTGCATGGATTAAAAACAGTGCAAGATTTTCATTTCATGTGCACTGTAATGCACATTGTTTTGAATTTGGTTCTTGTCGATGCTGTAAAATCAGTGCCTGAGGCAGTTCACTTTTTTCCTCTCCTGCGGAAGCTTTATAACTTTGTATCTGGCTCATACGTTCATCTCAAGTGACTTACCGTTCAGAAAGAGCTGTATCCACAGCAGCAGCCCAGGGAACTACAGAGACTTACGGATGTAAGGTGGGCATGCAGATACATGGCATGCCATAATCTGAGGGACAGGCTTCCAGCAGTTCTGAGAGTGCTACAGGATATCACACTTGAAAATAGTGGTGATGTCACACCCTGATCAATTTCACCTGTCCTTGTTATTGTCTCCACCCCCTCCAGGTGTTGCTTGTTATCCCTGGTATATATATCCCTGTTTCTCCTGTCTCGCTGTGCCAGTTCGTTTTGTATGTTCCAAGTCAACCAGCGTGTTTTTCCTGTGCTCCTGCCTTTTCTATTCTCTTTTACTAGTCCTCCTGGTTTTGACCCTTGCCTGTTTTCTGGACTCTGTACCTGCCTGCCTGACCATTCTGCCTGCCCTGACCTCGAGCCTACCTGCCTCACTGTACCTCCTGGACTCTGAACTGGTTTTGACCTTTTGCCTGTCCATGACCATTCTCTTGCCTACCCCTTTTGGATACAATAAATATCAAAGACTCAAACCATCTGCCTCCGGTGTCTGCATCTGGGCCTCGCCTTGTGCCCTTATAGGTGATCGATCAGTGGAGGCAAGGGGCCTTCTTTCTCAGATTTACATTTCATAGGGCTTTTGGTTACCTTTTGTTAAGTGCTTGGTGATGCCAAATGTCTTTCTGACATGCTCCAATCAAGCTCTCTTGACCTAGCAAGGGCTGTGGATCTAGTAGGTGCCCTTACAGACAGTGAGGGTTACTTTGGAGAACTATGGAGAGAGATTGCAGAGCACTGCAAAATAAGTTTACAGTGTGTAAAAGACAGCCTAAAACAAGCTTAAGATTTCACGACTCATTGATGATGAGCGCTGTGAAAAATAGTGACCAAAGTGATGGTTTCTGTTACACCAGTGCTTTTTGCGAGAAGCTTCTCAGCTTTAAAACGGATTAAAACCCACCTTAGGACAACAATGGTTGATGACAGGTTAAGTCACCTTGGAATTCTCAGTGTTGAGTCAAGGTGAGCACGCTCCCACAGCATGGATGAGTTTGTGAAACATTTAGCCAGCTCTCACCAGAACAGCAGAATTATTCTGTTTTAAATCTACCTAGGCGTAAGGAATGGAGCTGCAGTTCCGAGGTAGAGACACTGACTATTCATAGTATGTTCAAGAATTCTAGTGAAGTAACCCTTTTGGACCACACTATCTGCCACATTGAAGAACTCCGGGTTAAGTGAATTATCACTTCTACCTCTAATCAGCAATCATAGGATTCATCAATGCTCCTTAGATGCCAGGTTAGGGTTACACAGTAATTTTGTTGTCATGGTCTATGGACCCACTGAAGTAGCCTTGGCCACCCCATGTATAAAACTCTAGTTCTGCCTCTGAATATCACAGAAACACAACACTTTGAATGAATAACAGACAAATGTTCATAACAATTGTCTAGGGATGAAATTGATCAAATTATCTGTTCAAAACATGAAAAACATACAAAAACGTTTATTTAGAATGATTAGATTTCACTATAAATGTGACATTTTTTAAATATATACTTATTTTGGGGAATTTAAACCATTTACTTGTGTTACAAAAGGTTAATAAAATAAAAAGTGTTACTGCTTGGCAGACAGTGTCTCAAAAATGACCCCATTGGTGCTTTTAAGCAAAAAATATGTTGCTGCGTTTAGGGTTAATCTCATTTGCCTTTCTCTTTCTCACAAAAATGCCCTCTAAATGTCTCTCTTCTATGGGATGCATTCAATTTTCCAATTTAAAAAAAAAATACATTTTTTTTCAGACAATTTCTGATTTGTCTGTGTGCATGTTGAGCATCATTTATTTGTATTGCTCCAGTTACAGGAGGGCATGCAATGATTGTGGCAATTGAGTTTGCTATTTGGATTATGGATAGTGGTCATCATAGACAGAAAGTGTGTCTATTACTGGAATGTACTGCTGCGGTCGTCTATATACGTACACGTCAAGTTTCAACATTGTGCAGACATTGTAGTAGCCTACTGTAATGTTTATTTTTTCAGTGTGTCTGTCCTTAGTTCCCCGTAACCCATTTGATGACAAAGCAAAGAGAGCAGTCCAATTCATTGTGGGAGAAATGAGGTCAGAACTCCACAGAGACCAGGGGAAATTAGCTGCTTCCAAAACTGAGTTGATGAAAGGCAGTCGTGCGTCCCAGACAGAGGCGTGTAAAGGGAGTCCTTATTATCCAATGTCCTGCATCAATGCTTCGTTGAGATACATTATTCTACATCTCCCTTTGCCTAGCCACTAAATTGTGTCTTTAACACTTTTTTAATTCATTTTTTTCATAGAATTAGGAGGTAGCCCTTTACCAACTAGGTAGCCCCCCCCCCCACACACACACACACGCACACATACATATAAACACACACTGCTGCCTAGTAGCAGTGAGAAAAGCTCAGAAAGAAAACCTGAAGGAGTAATGTTGCATAAGGAAATGACTCTTAGTCATTGAACAGAGATGTCAATGTGTGTAATGAAAAACAGCCACAACATCTATTTATTTGGGATGTTGACGCACATACCTTGTTGATCTGATACAGGGCATCCTGTACAGTCTGAGCAATCCAGATGAGGCACACTAAACTTTGACGCACGAGTCAAAATAAACAAAGATAAAGACGAAACGGGTTGCCTAGTTGCAATATTCCATGTGTAGCAGTACCTTGCTTGGGTTATAGAACAGTGTAAATCTTTTGGAACCGTGGTCGTATCAGTGTCTATCTTTCAAATGCACTGATAACGTCAAGTCTCTCAATCAATAAAATGGTTCATCTCATCCACGGCTATAAAGCTCTGCTCAACAGCATCCTCAGGTGGAATATAAAGGTGAAAACACAATTGAGCAGCGACGTCAACGTTCAGACTGACAATTGACAAAGATGAAAATGATCAACCAATTAGCACATTCAACCTTTGGCATTCTAAAATGTCACTTTTATAATGAGAGAAAAACACCTCTAAATTGCAAACTCAGTACAGTTACACAAAGTGATGTGTTCCCACCATATTTGTTGCAAGCAGTTGAATGTCCATCAGATTTGGCCTTTAGGTCAGTGCTGACCACAGAGAGCCACATGACTCAGTGGTGTCGAGGAGCTTTGGGCCTGGGGATGATGGGAATGGGCCTGCTGTTCACGTGGGATAGAGGAAGTGGGGAGCCTCTTTGACATCAAGCATCCGACCGTCCGACCTGCAGTGTATTGGTTGAGTCTGTGGTTGTTTGCTTTCCCATGATTTATCGTGGCATTGCAGTTGACAGAGCAGCATGTCAACAGAAATAAACAGTCAGAGTGGTTTTATAGGATTTGTTAATCTGTGTTTTCTGCTACTGACACCAGAAGCATTTATTGTGTGAAGACTCACAGGCTGCGTTTACACAGGCAGCCCAATAAATAAATGCAAATCCCCACTAATTGGTCTTTTGACCAATCACATCAGCTCTGAAAAAAATATCTGATATGATTGGTCAAACGACCAATTAGTGGAAAAAGATATCAGAAATGGGCTGCCTGTGTAAACGCAGGGACTTTGGGCCTGGGCACTTTGTTACCACACTGTTGTATGCATTAGAACAGAGCACATGACAAGACAGAATGGAAGGTTATATTACACAGAGCAGTGGAACAGCCTATATGAATGACAACTCTGTCTGTCTGGAACCAGAGAGAAGAGAGGAAAGTAGAGTCTGCGTCTTGTCATACTCTTACCCTTAAAGGAGGGAAACGGTCAGGCCATACCCGGGGCAGGGGAGGGCTGAAGATAAATAGCGTCTTGGGAATCTGTATACAGTCGCATGAGTCATGTGAGTGCTGTGCAGCGCCTACCTATGCCTGACATTTACAGCAGGGAGAGTGGTGTTTACAATGCCGGACGCGGGTGAACAGGCACCTGGCTTCTTTTATTGTCAGGGAGAATTCCCACTTCCCCGCTCCAATGACCCAGTGCAGTGTGGATGTGTAGTGATGGTAATGATGGTCTCGGTTGTTCCCCTCACTTCTCCTAGACTGACCTCCACTTAGGGTCCTCTTCAACTTGGCTCTGGTTACCCTACTGAAAATTTTACACAAGATGAATAAATTACATTTGCCATTCCAATGTGTTAATATATTTTAAATATATGTGGTGAAAAACATGCAAACTAAAAATGCATTTCAAACCATATTTTTGCGTTTGCTTACAATACATATATTTTCAACACATTTCGATGGGTACATTTCCTGTAGAGTTGGCATAGCTGTGCCAGTCATGCCAGCTTTGAGTCAGCCAATGCCCTCACCAGTCTCCAGTCTATTCATAGCACCATCACCGCTCTCCCATTTAGGCACACAGGCGGCAAAGGGGGACCATATGCAGACATTTTTAAATTGCGTTTTTTTCCTCCTCTGAGTTGGGATACGTCCACTTTTAAATCCAGGGGCCTGCTATTTTCATGCAGTGTGTTGGAGTTGGATGAGAGGAATGAAAAGAGGCCCTCTGTGTTTTAGAGTGACAGTTAAAGTGAATGAGGACGTACAGTATGTGTTTGACTTCTGGGTTATAATGTGATGGACTCAGTTTCACAGTCAACACTGTATGTGGTGTGTGAGATGTCTCAAGGGGGTAGGTATGATTCCGAACCCCGTTCACTGCGGCTCACTGTGCTCTTTCCATCAGGGCTGCAGCCATGGTTCATGCGTGACAAACCCATAGAGTAATCAGCCTACAGATAACTCGGAGGGATGTTCCTCTACCATGTAAGCGTGCCAATGTCTACACCCCAGTGTCAGACAGAGGAAACGCTGTGCGAGGAGAGGACCCAGGCTGGACATCAAGCAGGACAGATAGACCTGTGTGGTCGTGTTGAGGGTTGCTGGGGCCCCCCTCGCCGTCTGCATAGGAAACACGTTAGGGCCACAGAATTGTCCTCGATTTCCTGCTTCGCTCAGCGGCCCGCTAAAGCACACAATCCCTTTGTGTTCACAACTGTCAAGTTCTCTTTACATTGTCCAGGCCACTCCGCGATCTCAAGTTAAACGCTCTCAGATTACTGCCTTGGGTATGGTATTTCAAGCACAGCATTTGTAGGGTACCGGGGGCCTGCACAATCACCTCAGCACTGCTTCATAACAGGTTAAAGAATGGCATTTTTCATACGTAAAGAGTGTTGGAGTTGGTTAACTAAAACCTGCATTGCTAGACGAGTTAGCTGAGTCTCTACTGTACTGTGTCAGAACAGAAGTGCAGGACTCTGGGAGTGAAGAGTCTGTAGCCAGTCATGCAGTAAAGCCAGGGAACAGGCATTAAATAAAGACAATACCATATATGTGCATTTCCTCTCCACAGCCTTATGGAAACACATCACCTGGAGGTGTAACCCCGTGACCTTATCTTGTCACAGCACCCCGAGCATGAGACAATGGCTCGCAGATTTACAGCAAAGGAGCGGGCTTTTCGGGTCGAAGTTATACTCTCATTTGACCATAATAGGTTGAGGCGAAGTAGAAAAAGTGTTGCTGGTAATTGAAGTTTCCCTGAGCAGAGGGAGAGAGAGGGCTGCCAAGCCCTGGGTGCTGGAGGTGAGGGGGCGAGAGGGGTTCTTTGGAGTTTTGTGAGGAATACAGTAGTACGGTTGCCATGGAGACAGGGAAGCATTCTTCAGGGCTTGCTTATGAAGAAGAAAAGCGACGTCGCAGCGAGGGCAGTGAATACAGTGCCTGCCTGCCTGCCTGTCTGCCAAGGGAAATAACGATTAGAGCCACAGGTCTTACCTTTCATATCTCTGTCTGTGGGTCCGTGAATAGGCCCTGTCATTCCCACTCTTCACCCTACATCCTGCTCTTTAAAGAAGTCACATGCATCAACTTTCCCAGTTTCATCATAATGACTTGATCCACTGCGTAAGGGCAGGGCATCCAATATTTGGTTGTGATTAGTCAGACAAAAGAGGAAAATGACAGTTGATGTAACAGCGACATGACCAGGCCACCCTCCTCTAGCTGTGGGCATGTGACTTGTTTAGTTGACGCACACAGCTATCCAAACCATATATTTTCCCATAATGCCTAGCCTTAAAACTTTACTCCAATGCAATTAACCCCTTTAGGTCTAAGCCCTTAGAGCGCAATATCTACTAAGCAAATATATGGAATTGTTTTAAGGACCCCTGCAGGTATAAAAAAAATATACCTATATTTGATAAAACATTGAATTTGGCCTTTACTGCTATAGCCCATAGAAACGCATTGAATAACACATTTGTACATGGCAAACAGACACTGTCTGTCCTATTTCTGAGAAATATAAGAACTTTGTGAGAGTCTCCCTTTTCTATATTGGTGACATATTATTTTGTAGCTCCAATGGTTCGGTCTGGACAACTTGTTCTGTGAGAAGATCTCTTCGCAATGAGGATGTCCGCGACAGAGAGTTCAGACAACTGACGTAAAGCTTGTGGATGTCGTAGAGTGAAACAACCGTTGTGTTCGTGAGTCTCATTTTTTGATGGTGGTAACACTAGTTTGTAGCTCAATCCTTTCGGGTTTTACACATGATTTCGTGATGATTTTCTTGTCTGGATCCTGTCATGCAGAGAAAAAGACCGCTTTCACAAACCCACGTTATGGAATAGGCTCAAACTCTATATCGGTGGAAAGAAGGGATTGAGCTGCAGCCACAACAAGAAACAGTAAGCCTTTAGCATAAACACACGGGGAGCTATTCAATATTCAAAATGACATCACTGTGTGACGCACAGGTCTGTCAATGTGACATAATAGTAGTCTACTTATAGGCTACTTACTGTATGCATCCACAATTTTTAAGTGGAATCATATTGCTACATAATCTAAACACTTTTCCTGCTTGTCCATAGAGACATTGTTTGATCTTCTCAGTGTCAGTTGTGTACATGCTGATAGGCTATCACGTTACACAACATCCCAGGGACTAACACATCTCTGAGTGACAGTTATTTACAGTATGTTTGGCCCCCTCCAGCCTCTTTCTTAGAAGCACCAACCCCAGGGGTGCATAGCGGTGGGCCACTGAAGGGGGGTTTTCCTCACCCTTTACCACAGTATAAAGTTACCCTGGAGGGCAACCAAAATGGCCGTCACTCCATCTCCACCTCTTACCGTTGTGCCATGGCAGCGGTAAATATTGATGTCTGCTGCTGTGTGTGACAGCTCAGGCCGGTAAAATGTGTCCTGGTATTAAACCCTCGTTTGGACTTGAGCCTCTTCCATTAATTTGGCTATTTTAGCAGGCATCGGCTGCATAGTGGCGGGCCTTGCAGACAGCTGTCCTCTGGCCCACTGGGGTGGGAGGCATTGTCCCCTGGCCTGTACACAGGACCAGATGCTCATCATTAGACAGAGCATTAAGTTCCAGGAAGAGACAGAGACTCACACACACTGATTTCACACACTGCTTTTTCAGCAGAGAGAGAAAGAAAGAGAGAGAGAGAGAGAGTGTGTATGTGTGTGTATGCGTGGTTAATGTCACCACTGTCGTTCACTGCCTGTGAATCGGATTGGCTTTTTAGCTTTCTAATGTAGGGAAAATTGTGTCCAAGACCAAAATCTTAAAGAGGATGTTATGGTTAATTAACAGAGTAATGTTTAACTGCCATTTGTAAACATCTAGATGTTTGAGAAAAGGCACGTAGGGGAGAGTGGGGTAAGTTGAGCCAAAGAGGTAAGTTGAGACACACTTGTTTCTAGTAAACCATACACAAAATGAATAATTTGACCAAATATTTAGGAAGTCATCATTCTATTGAGTCTGTGAAGGAAGAAACCACATGGAAAAAGTGGTAAGTTCGGTCCCAAAAAAATATTTTCACAAAGTCAAATAAATGTATTGTTTTAGAGGTTTCATGATGCTTGTATCTGAACAAAAGTAGATACTTTGAAGATTATTTTATACATCAGTTGGGGTCTCGATAAGCTTCAAAATGAGGTCCTAAACCTAGCATGAAAGTGTAGCTCTGTGGGCTAATATAGTCAAAATGTTTGCCTTGAGGTAAGTTGAACCAATGGCCACCATACTCCATACAAATTATAATACAATTTTGTCAGTTTAATGCATAATATGCATAATATTTTGCAACGTGTCATGCATATGAACTCAAGATAGTACATTTTTATTGTTGAGCAAATTTAAATGTTTTCTTCCCAGGCGTAATGTAAGGCATTATCGCTGGAATAGGAGATAACAACAGGGTCTGGCCTATGTTAAAATTGTTTAAATAATAAACTTACCCCACTCTCCCCTACTGTAATATTGAGTTAAAAGCTAGCGCGATGAAACGGCCATGACATTAAGGTGATATCCGATGTGTTCTGTTCACATAAACTACATTTCTTCATCCCACTTTCTCGTAAAGTGTCATTATGTATTTTAGAATGGGTTATTGTTTGTAGAGTGGCTGGATCATTCAAATGTTCTGTCTTAAAGCTATACTTGAAACATTGAGAACATTAAGTTGACCTGGCAATAGAGCAAAGCATAATGGGTAAGTAACTAAACTTGCCAACGCAGTAGTCATTCCCTCACTGTCTCTCTGTCACATTCACACTCTTTCTCCTCCTCTCTCTCAGCCTTTCACTTTCTTTTTTCTCTCTCTCTCGCTCTCTCTCTCACACACACACACACTCCCTCCTCTCTCCCCCCCCCTCCTCTCTCTCCCCCTCCCACTCCTTTGTCCTCCTTTTGTGGTTCTGGTAAGGGTTCATGCAAGAGGCAGAGTGTGGAGGGTGTGTGGGGGCAATCAGCAGCGCTTGGGTCAGGGCAGGGAGGGCCACCACAGCACAGTCCCTCTCCAGTCCGTCTCTGTCTATCTGATGGGCTCTGGGACAGTGGCTGCAGCCTGGACAACATCTGCTGGACCTGAGAGAAAATACAATGATGAATACTGCTGCCAGAACCATGGAGGTTCTTTCCCCCACCACCACCACCACACTCTGAACATGGCCTTGCTGATGAACACCAGTTAGCCAGACTGAATCATACAGTGATAGTGGTAGTGTTATTGCTCTACCTCAGTTACATAATGGACCACCATTATAAATAAATTATTGAATGAGATGCGTTTTGATTGAATAGATGCATGGAAATACATTTTGGTCTATGTCTCATTTTTTGGGGTCTTTGAGTTTTTCTGTTAGTGTCTGTCTGTGTAGTATGACTGCATGCATATGCTCAGTGTGATTTACTGTCTGTTCCTCTGCATAATGTACAGCGTTTTTGTGTTTATAGTCCGGTGCATGTCTGCGTGTCTATAGGATAGGTGTCTCCGATCCACGAGGCCTGCAATGTATGCCATTTTCTGTCCTCACCATAGCTAATCAATGACATCATCAACAATATAGTTCCCAAACCAAAAAGAACTCCATCAGGACTGAGGCCCTTTAGGACTGAGGTTGTACACCCCTGACATAAGCAGCCTAACGGAGTGTCTCTGTGTAACCGTCTTTGTATCGTCGCCGTGTGTGTCTGTGTCTCAGTACAGTCAGTGTCTGTGCTCCTGGCTCCCCAGGAGAAGATAGGATGGGGCTGGGAAGCTGTGTGCTGCTGCTGCTGCTGCTGGGAAAGTGGGCCAGCACAGCGTTCACAAGGCCTCCACAGGAGCACTCCTTAAAAGGCCAGGATGAATGATGTCGTTGTGGACTCTTTTCTTTTCATTTTTTTTCTTTCCTTCTTAAAGAAGAGAGAAGTCTAGCAGCAGGCTTTGTGAAACTCGTCGTGCACATCAGATACACACACAACATCGATGACTTCAGAGAGGTGTAGTACTTAAGCCTCATGTCCATCATATTCTGACTGGTGCACACAGAGACCATGGGTTTATTGGACAAATTGCTACAGTATGTGTAGTCGTTCAATGGGACTGTTTATATTTGTCTCTATTAGATATTGGAAAAGTACAATAAATCCCTGAGTAGGATAAAACTGTTATTTCCAGCAATGCAATCTAATTGTCTCCTCCTCTTCCTCACAAAAGGTACGTAGTTCTCCATGATAGGGCATGTTTAAAGGAGAGAGTGAAGAAGAGAGGGCTGTCCACTTTGATAGAATGTGACATGAACATGGTTGACAACATGATGCGCCGAGGCAGGGTTCTCAAGCATTCTGGACCATTTACAGTCTGCTGAAGGCTCTGGAGAAGGGTGTCATTAATTCAACTGTCATCCGTATGACACCCCTGTTAATGTGCATGGTTCAGTCTTGGGGCCACTGAAGATGGAGAGAAAAACAAGATCATGGAGTGAGCCAAGAAATATATGGGAACAATAGCTGGTTCCCCTTCTACGAAAAATAGAAACATTTCATCAACTACCATGTATGTATGTGTTAATCTAGGCCAACAATACAAATATCAGCAAGATGTATCAAGTGATAATTTCCATGCTATGAAATTCTCATGCCGTTACCAGGAAGGCTCTTTAGCTACATCTTGACCCTAACAACTAATTAAAAAACACAGAACATGTTCAGTAGCGGATGTCTTCTTCAGACAACAGCTGTTGGCCTCTCAGAGGGTCCAACTTTTTCCACCAGGACCTCACTGATAGGGGTCAAGGACTGCTTCATGCACACAATGCTACAACATGGCCGAACCCAGGGTCCCTTTTAAACCCCTGTTTGCCTCCACACAGGACAATTTGGGAGCCCTGTCTCCACTCTTCGCTTTCTCTGCGGTGAACCGCCGCACCAAAGGGCCTGCGATGCCTAGTTTGAAGGGTGTGTGGGCTGTTCCTCCTCTCACCGCGACGTCCAAATCTGTGAGCCATCTGCTGTTATCTGAGGAATGTGCTGCACACTTTATGGACATATATGTACCAGCGCTTTGACGTCTTCCCTATTTTTAGACACCGGCCCCGCTGCTGGAGGTTGTTATTATGATGTCACACAGGCTCTGAAAATAAATCCGTTTGTTTGTCTTAGGTTGCACCTCCCGCCTGCTTTCCATGTCAAGTCTGTTTGTGTTTACATGTCTGTTAAACTGCATTTTTTGATGGCTTCCATGCAGGCTGGTCACAGTTCCAAGGACATTTCCTTGAACGATTTCCAAATGCGGAGTTGATTGGAGGACAATGTGGTGTGTGGATTGGAACCATTTTCAGAGCTGAGAACCTGAAAATGGTTCCTTTTGCTGTGCCTTTTCCAATGATAATGTGGAAGTCTAGCTCCAGGATAGCGTAGATCTCGATTGGAGTCAGCTGATATTCAGTTCCCTGGAGGTGATGCATGAAATTCATATGTAAAACTGTAACCAGAAAATATGCCAAGCATTAATGGGCTGGATGATTTCCATGTCATATGAATTGGATGATAAGTACTTCCCTGATTTAGTTTAGTTTTCACTTTCTCTATCGGTAGATATATCATATTATTGTACCCCTATTTTTAATAGATAACAAGTCCATTATGTAATGATCACATCCTGAAAACAGCAAGCCATGAGAGATGTATATGCTCTCCTGTGAGTGAGTGTGAGATTACATGCACACATTAACACGTGGGAGACCTGTATGTGTGTGTGTGCGTGGGTGTGTGTGTGTGTGTGTGTAGAGAGAGGCATCAAACCATGCAGGCTGAGTTGATCTGGGGTGACAGGTAAATGTGTTTGACTAAATCTGATTTAGGGAAGCTCTGACATGAGCCCAGGGGTGTCTGGGAGGTACACAGTGACTGGCTCCACAAGCTGCATGTCATCCCTCCCTCTCCCTCTTCCTCTCCGACACATACACAAAAATACCACCTTATGTCCTCCACCCTACCCTTAGTACAGGCAGAGAGGAAGAAAGAGATTTTACATTTAAGCAGATGCTCTTATCCAGAGCAACTTACAATAGTGAATGCATACATTTCATACAATTTCATACATTTTTATTTTTTCTGTGCTGGCCCCCCATGGGAATCAAACCCACAACCCTGGCGTTGCAAACACCATGCTCTACCAACTGAGCTACAGGGAAGGCTACACTCTGCTCAAAATCTGTCCATGAAAATAATCCCACAATGTGAGGAATTTTCTATGTAAGGTTTATTTGATTGAATAGAAGTTTCATAATGGTTAGGTTGTTACGAATGCACTGATATAAGTGAACGCATGTGGCATTTCGCAACTTTATATCGAAGCAGTGCCTGTTGTCATAGAGATAGATAAAGGAAACATCATGGATATAACCTGTTTTAGCATGGACATTGCCATTGAGAGCTTCCACCATTTTAAAGTAGTCAACTGGGTGGGGATTCCTATGAGTTGGGAGATATCAGCCAATGAAGAAAAAGAAAATGGACGATGTTAAAATGGAGATGCCTATGCTTTCACAGATGCTATAATGGCACAGATACAAAGATGAGTCATCTTTCTATCTCTATCTCCTCTCTTCCACGTAAGTATCTGCCCTCTTATGGGCTAGAATGGTCCCACCTGATCTCGCCTCCTCCCGCCTGCCTTCCATCTTTGAGGACATGTATTACCACTGTTAGAGTGGTCACTTGACTATCTTGTCAATATAATAGACAGTCTTTCTCTGCGGCCTCTCAGAGAAAGACCGCAGGGAGCACTGATCAGGACCTGTCACGGGCTGATGACAATTTCCACATGATGAACAGCGTCAGTCGTCGGCTTGTCTTCTCTGACACAGCACACACGCCGTCCAGCCTAATAGCTCAGAGACAGCACTGACATTACCTCATCATCATGTAGCAGGAGAGAATACCCATTCAGACTGGCTTGTTGTATTCTACACTATAAAACTCAACACTTAGTAATATATACCTGCAAAATACGCTATACATTTTCCATTGTATCTCAATATTTTTTTTATTTTAATTTGATTTCACCTTTATTTAACCAGGTAGGCAAGTTGAGAGCAAGTTCTCATTTACAACTGCGACCTGGCCAAGATAAAGCAAAGCAGTGCGACACAAACAACAACACAGCGTTACACATGGAATAAACAAACGTACAACCAATAACACAAAATAATAAAATAAAATAAATAAAAAATACAAAATCTATATACAGTGAGTGCAAATGAAGTAAGATTAGGGAGGTAAGGCAATAAATAGACCGTAGTGGCAAAGTAATTACAATTTAGCAATTAAACACTGGAGTGATAGATGTGCAGAAGATGAATGTGCAAGTGGAGGTACTGGGGTGCAAAGAAGCAACAAAAAAAAGAACAATATGGAGATGAGGTAGTTGGATGGGCTATTTGATTTGACACACTGAATTCTGTCTAAGAAGTAGTTGGTGAACCAGGCGAGGCAGTCATTTGAGAAACCAAGGCTGTTGAGTCTGCCCATAAGAATGTGGTGATTGACAGAGTCGAAAACCTTGGCCAGGTCGATGAAGACGGCTGCACAGTATTGTCTTTTATCGATGGCAGTTATGATATTGTTTAGGACCTTGAGCGTGGCTGAGGTGCACCCATGACCAGCTCGGAAACCAGATTACATAGCAGAGAAGGTACGGTGGGATACGAAATGGTCAGTGATCTGTTTGTTAACTTCGCTTTTGAAGACCTTAGAAAGGCTAGGAATAGGGGTTGCAACAATTGCGGTGGATCATTTTAGAAAGAGAGGGTCCAGATTGTCTAGCCCAGCTGATTTGTAGGGGTCTAGATTTTGCAGCTCTTTCAGAACATCAGCTATCTGGATTTGGGTGAAGGAAAAATCGGGGAGGCTTGGGCAAGTTTCTGTGGGGGGTGCAGGGCTGTTGACCGGGGACTGGGGTAGCCAGGTGGAAAGCATGGCCAGCCGTAGAAAAATGCTTATTGAAATTCTCAATTATAGTGGATTTGTCATTGGTGACAGTGTTTCCTAGCCTCAGTGCAGTGGGCAGCTGGGAGGAGGTGCTCTTATTCTCCATGGACTTTACAGTGTCCCAGAACTGTTTTGGAGTTTGTGCTACAGGATGCAAATTTCTGTTTGAAAAAGCTAGCCTTTGCTTTCCTAACTGCCTGTGTATATTGGTTCCTAACTTCCCTGAAAAGTTGCATATCGCAGGGGCTATTCGATGCTAACGCAGTACGCCACAGGAAGTTTTTAAGCTGGTCAAGGGCAGTCAGGTCTGGAGTGAACCAAGGGCTATATCTGTTCCTGGTTCTACATTTTTTGAATGTGGCATGCTTATTTAAAATGGTGAGGAAAGCACTTTTAAAGAATAACCAGGCATCCTCTACTGACGGAATGAGGTCAATATCCTTCCAGGTCGATTAGAAAGGCCTGCTCACTGAAGTGTTTTAGGGAGCGTTTAACAGTGATGAGGGGTGGTCGTTTGACCGCAGAGCCATTATGGACGCAGGCAATGAGGCAGTGATCGCTGAGATCCTGGTTGAAGACAGCAGAGGTGTATTTAGAGGGCAGGTTTGTCAGGATGATATCTATGAGGGTGCCCATGTTTACAGATTTGGGGTTGTACCTGGTAGGTTCATTGATAATTTGTGTGAGATTGAGGGCATCTAGTTTAGATTGTTGGACGGCCAGGGTGTTAAGCATGTCCCAGTTTACGTCACCTAATAGTACGAGCTCTGAAGATAGATGGGGGGCAATCAATTCCCATTGTCCAGGGCACAGCTGGGAGCAGAAGGTGGTCTATAACAAGCAGCAACAGGGAGGGACTTGTTTCTGGAAAGGTGGATTTTAGAAGTAGAAGCTCGAATTGTTTGTACACAGACCTGGATTGTATAACATAACTCTGCTGGCTATCTCTGCAGTAGATTGCAACTCCGCCCCCTTTGGCAGTTCTATCTTGTCGGAAAATATTGTAGTTAGGGATGGAAATTTCAGGATTTTTGGTGGCCTTCCTAAGCTAGGATTCAGACACGGCTAGGACATCCGGGTTGGCAGCGTGTGCTAAAGCAGTGAATAAAACACACTTAGGGAGGAGGCTTCTGATGTTAACATGCATGAAACCAAGGCTTTTACGGTTACAGAAGTCAACAAATGAGAGCGCCTGGGGAATAGGTGTAGTGCTGGGGGCTACAGGGCCAGGGTTAACCTCTACATCACCAGAGGAACAGAGTAGGAGTAGGATAAGGTTCTTAAGGCTATAAGAACTGGTCGTCCAGTGCGTTCGGAACAGAGAGTAAAGGAGCAGGTTTCTGGGCATGGAAGAATAGATTCAAGGCATAACAGACAAGGGCATAACAGACAATCTCCTCTTAACGTGTAGGATGTGAATACAGTGGAGGTAAACCTAGGCATTGAGTGACGATGAGAGAGGTTTTGTCTCTAGAGACATCATTTAAACCAGGTGAGGTCACCGCATGTGTGGGAGGTGAAACAAAAGGGCAAGCTAAGGCATATTGAGTAGGGCTGGAGGCTCTACAGTGAAGTAAGACAATAATCAGTAACCAAAACAGCAATGGACAAGGCATATTGACATTAGGGAGAGGCATGCATAGCCGAGTGATCATAGGGACCAGTGGGTAGCTAGGTGAGCTGGAGACACGGCAATTCAGACAGCTGGCGGGCCGGGGCTAGCAGGCTAGCAGAAGGGCCTTAGGGGGACGTCACAACGCAAGAGTCTGTTGCAGCCCCCTCGGACGGTTACGTCGCCAGACCAGTCGTGATGGATCGGCAGGGCTCTGTGTAGGCAGTAAAAGGGTCCAGGCCAATTGGAAAAATAGGTATTGTAGCCCAAGAAATTGGCTGATGGACCTCTTCAGCTAACAGTCCGATATGCTGCTCTAGACAGCTAGCGGGCCGCGGCTAGCAGGCTAGCAGATGGGCCTTCAGGGGACGTTTTGACGGAGGAGCCTGTTGAAACCCTTGACGGGGCACCGTTTTTTGCAGTAAAATGGGTCCAGGCCAATTGGCAAAATAGGTATTGTAGCTCAAGGAGTGGCTGATGGACCTCTTCAGCTAGCCGGGAGATGGGCCTAGCACGAGGCTAGTTCCAGGCTAACTAGTTCTTGCTTGCTTCAGGACAGAGACGTTAGCTAGGGATAGCCACTCGGATAGGTGAAAAGATTCAGAGCTTGCGGTAGGAATCCGGAGATGTGAAGAAAAAGCAGTCCGGTATGCTCTGGGTTGAATCGCGCAGTGCAGACTGGCAGGAGCTGACCGTGCTGAGGTTAGCTGATGACCGCTAGCAGTGGCCAACTGACTACTAGCTAGTAGCTAGTTAGCTGGCTAGCTTCTGTTGGGGGTTCCGGTTCTAAAGTATAGAAAATAGCACATCCATACCAATAGATTGTATATTGGCAGCCATTTTGTTTTTACTATCTCTGGGCCTAGGATGGAGCGGGACCAGTGGGACGAGTGCAGTGGGCTGACTTTAGACATTCAGCTGACCTTGACCTAATTTGTTACTCTAAATATAAAGCGCATCCCAGAAAGCCGTAGTGGTAGCTCGTCGCTCGGTGACATAACCACCGAGCGATGGTCCACCGAGCGATAGTTCCATGGTCAAAATCATTGACCATTAGCAGCTATGCTGAAACGCTTACTGTGGGTGTAGATTGGCCTTGGAGTCTGTCAGAGGGCAAACGTACGACACAGTTGTCTGGTCATGAAGGGCAAGGCGAGAGAGGGACACTGGCTGTGTTTGGAATAGGATTACAACAAGCTTGATGAGCTATTTCACTCTATTTGTTTAATGAGAGAACGTCTGTCTGTGATAAGTCAACACAGCTGAGTAATTCTACTCTTGTTAGAAATGCAGGTCTCAGCAAAGCTTCCATGGATGCTGAATATTCATATTCACACCTGTGACACCACACCCTCATCTCACCAAAGCAGAATCAATCTTTTTGAATTATTATTGCATTTTATGATAATACATGAATGCATTAATCCTGCAATGTTAATGCCAATGCCATCTCCTTCTGTGTATATTGTATACTTCAGGTCACCTGTGTTAACTTATAAACCAACTGTATTGTGTGCTAAAATAATAGTTTTGTTTCAGCTCAGGAGCATGATTCTTACCTCCTCACTGGTCTTCTGATTCTGGTGAGTGGAGAGCTGCAACATAAACCCTAATAATGAGTATCTCCAGTGTAAAGAGAGGGGGAAGAGTTGAATCTAAGTAAGCAGCTCCATTTATAACTCTGGTTGGAGGGTCTATTCTGTTTGCTTCATCTTGCAGACACTCAACACTGCTGCTCCAGGGCTTCCTGTGTAAAATGGAGGGTCTCTCACTGTACATGTGCCAACTCACCACAGTGGTAACCATGGCGGACTAGGTTTAAGGAGGATTATGTCTTCAATGGCCAGAGGCTCTGGTTGTCTATCTACAGTATTTTTGGTCTGGGCTCCTATTCGCTCTGTAGTTTGTCAACTAACACTGGCTACAATGTTGTGGATGGATAATACTAATGTCCTGTAACTAGTTGTTTTACTCTGGGGTCATGGGGGATATGAGGCCAATGGGAAACAAGATATATGACACCTGTTAAGTGAAACGTGAACCTGTCTGCATGCAGATTTGACTGCCTTGAAGTCCTGTTCATGGCAAATGGGTTGGTCTGGTGAACTGTGAACCCTGAGATAGAGATGTCTCCACTGGGCTCCCATCCACTGATCATCAAAAGGGTTTGGGTTCAGTTCCAACTGAGGGTTGAAGACCCGACAGCCCTCAGGTTGAGTGATCGATCACGTGGCTGCCCTTTTCATCACATGGTTGTCATGAAGGTAGGCTAAATGGAAACAGTCTGGATAGGAGATATAACCAATAGTAACTCTAAAGGGGAAAGCTCCAGTCTCTTTGTCCCAGAGATATATTTGACTCTTTGAAGTCAAGAGGCTTTGTGATATATTATCCATTATCAACCACTCATTAATGTTAACCACTGATATGTCTACTGTCATGGAGAAATGGAGGAAATGACAGACAGACAGACAGACAGACAGACAGACAGACAGACAGACAGACAGACAGACAGACAGACAGACAGACAGACAGACAGACAGACAGACAGACAGACAGACAGACAGACAATGAGGAAGTGACAAGAAAAATAAGGAACAGCAAATCCTCCTGCTGTTAATAAGCCAATAGACACAAATGGAGGAGTAGACAGCTGAGAGTGCCTCTCGTCCACTGGGCTCTTGATGAAGCTGCCAGTGCCAATGTTGCCATGGTAATAATTAGCAGCCCATAGGAGTGGACAGGTCAGCTGTTTGGTAGAGAGACTAAACACACTCCATCACCTTAATACACCGCCTCACCAATGGCGTGTATGTTGTTAACCTTTTATGACAATAAACGATGGATAGGCAGGCGTCTTTTTCCATGGTTTGCTCTGTCGGAGTGACTAATTTGAGCTTTTAGCTCTAACCCATTACCGGTTGCTGCACAGCTCCAGATTCATGCTATTATTAGACTCTTGATATGAAACAAGGTCAGTCCAATAGCCTTGTCTCATTAGGCTGTCACTACTTTGCCTTAAAGAGACATGTATCCCTGCACCAGTAGAGCAATGTGCATAGTATACATCCATTCATTACAGTAAACCATAGCCATACCATAGGAAGTATAACCCCACACTGAGGGGTATCTTAAAAGTTGAACGTTCCTTTGATGGACTACAGTATCTATGTATGTGCAGCCTTTAGACTCGTAGAGACAATGGAGTGACGCTATAGTAGGAAGAGCTGCTAAGTGAGGGGCCTGCCCTGTATCTGGCTGAGGCAGGAGCTCAGCTGTTGTCCATGACAAGATCAGCTCATGATCACTCCTCCTCTTGGGGGGGGGTTGGCGAGGGACGCTCTCGCTGAGATATATCACGTGTTGAGCACAGGGGCGCACCAGCAAGATTTGCCAGGTGTCATGCATTTGACAGACTGGCTGGTATTCTCAAAGAACTGCCTGTCCGCTCACAACGGAGAAATATTGCTCCTTAAGTTGAAGAAGCCACATGCTCAGTGGTGTAGATATCCTAAGAGTGTGAATTCAAAGTGACAAGCTCCCTGAGACTACAGAGAGAAGCTGAGTCTCCCCCATAAGGAGGCTCAGAGCAGCACAGTGAAAAAGGGGGCCCTGGGACAGCTGCGGGGAGGGGGGGAGGGCAGCTCCATCACAGATCTGTCTGACCTCTGACCCCTTGATGCAAGAGTCAAATCCCTGAGTCTCTCTGACTCAGTGTCTCTGCTCTGCTGCTGTTTGCTGGGCGCCACAATTATACCCTGCACTGAGAGTTTAGCCACAGCTTGTTTTTTCCACTACTGCCTTTCTGCTATCTATTTAGTGATGTGTTTCCATAGTTTGGTTGTTGGTTGTTTTGGGTCTTCCGTGAACCTCAAATTGATTGGACTCATCAACAACTGACATGGGCAATAAACTACACTTCAACACTTGAGAAGCTTTTGTCACAGAAGCGTGAAGTGTGTCACCCACAATGTCAAACCTAAAACCCCAGCCTTACATACCATACAGTCATTTTATTCATTTACTTGGGAGAACTGCTCAATAGATTTCTTTAGAAATTATTCAAACATGTGCACAGATCAGATCATCCAGAGCAGGGTAGCTTACTCTCTCTCTCTCTCTCTCACACACACACACACACACACACACACACACACACACACACACACACACACACACACACACACACACACACACACACACACACAACATCAACAGACTTCACAGCATATGACTGGCTTCTGCAGAGATCAGCTTGCTATTATTACTCTACTCAATGAGGATGGTCTGACAGAATCTAACCACTCTGCCTCAGCCAACTCAGCTCAACTCATGGTGGTTCAAAGTTCCACACGTAACATACTTTGAATATATAGAGGCTTAGGGCCTATTTGTCAATGACAGACGTGGATGAGCACAGATGTATAGGAACGGTTGCATTGGGCCTGCTGCCTATTTAAGCGTCATGCTGTCCTTTTCTGGGAATGTGATGATATGTACTTTGCCCATTGCAAAACAGCAGGCCGAGAGCGACACTGTCTGCAGACCTGCTAACTCTCACCTGATACCAGGGACTGGAGGAGAGCTTTAAAATCTGACAGTGTCTAATTGAAGAGGCTAAGGTCTGAGCCGGCACTATCTATGCATTTCTTGCCATCGCCTTTCACATCCCAGATAACATCAAAGCAGGACTATTTCTATCAGTGTGATGATAGCACTGCAGTCTGTGTTTTCTGCTCTGGGAGGAGTTGAGTGTATGTCACAGGCGCCAACGTCGCCACGGTAGCAGGCAGTGGGCGACAGGAAGTGGGCGTCTGGCTTCACTCAGATGGTGCTCACTCGTCCACACTCACGAGTCACCCAGCTCTGAGTGGCTGCTACCTCAGTTACCTTCAGGGACATGTTACTGTAGTTAGTGAACATCTCTGAAGAGACTGTTTTACTGTCAATGGTAGTCAGTTATTTATTGGAAGGATTCTAACTAAGCTGTATTTCATCTTCAGTGCAATATCTGATAATTTACCCTTGTCCAATATATTAACAGTTTCGCACCCACTCACAACCACAGGCAATAGCAATCATCCCACTCACAACAGTCCACAATATTGTATAGCCCTCCACCCTCAGTCAGCTATCTCTTCTGCATGCTCTTAGACTGCTCACCTCATCTGGTTTCACAAACCACATCAGGGAACGGTTTCTCAGAAACACTCAATTACAATAGTAAACACCAGCTTCCCCTGAGGAATCAGTCATAGGTATAACCGTTCTGACACGAGATCACACAACAGCACACACAAACAACAAGCCCCTGGGATAAGTCTTTATGACTTATGGCTTGTTTTTAATAAGCTTCAGTCACTAACATGTCGATGGACAATGCCAAAAAGAGAGTGTTGGTGGTTTGTGCTATTGATACTTTTCATTTGTCTCCCTCTCAAACTTTTTTTTTGATCTCTGCGAGGAACAGGAACAACAGCAAACAGTCCTCTGGCATCAAAGTGAAAGGTAATGAGGGACAAAGTTCGTCTGGATTACCTTCCCTCCCGGTGACACATGATGACTGGACTGGCCTGCATGCAGCTGAGGCAGCCACTAATGGCACACGTGAGCATTGTGGTAAACACAACTGTTTAATGTTTAAGGAAAAGACACCTAAACATTTACTATACCTTCAAGAGGTAGGTTAGTCCACATGGGAATAGCCAAACAGAACGCAACAGTCATATAACTCATGTGGTTAGATGATGAATCACATGGTTGCCCCAGGGAGCAAATTACCACTGTTAGACAAGCAGAGGGGCTATGGCGGTTGTGGTGACTGACTACAGACAGGACCTGGCAGGTTGGGAAGTACAGGCCAGAAGGAGGGGCGGTGGAGAGTGAATATTAATTCACCTTGGGGGCCGTATGATCTACTGTTTCTCTGCTGAGGCATCCAATCAGAAGCCTGTAACAAATTAGCACCATGATGTCTCAGAAGGCCTTGGCTGTAAGATAGAGCTTGGCTCTGTATTTCACCCACAGATGGTTTCTTGGTGGTACTCTACCTGCCTCGTGGAGAGAGACAATTCACTGCCATGCTTGGCTCTGCCTGTATCACAGACTTTGTCTTCTATATTCCGTTCAAGCTACCAATGATCCCTGCAAATTTTATTACAAGCAAATGGATTTACTGTGTTTGACGTGACATCATTGTTACATAATGAATGGTTGGATCTTTATAATCTAACCCGTGGGAAAGGTGTAGCTGTTCAGTCTCACATACAGTATGGTGCTGTATGTTATGTATAGTAAGCATAAACCGATGACAGTAAGGTGTTTAGGTAGGAGAGGGGCCCTGCTTTAAGGTTGATATACAATTTCTCCACTATTGGCTTGACAATCAACATTTGAAAGCAGAAGCAAGAACTTTTGAAGGTGATTTTGACACACATTTGACACATTTTCTAGTGTGTGTTTATTCGGTAGGATAATTTCATTGAGTTTGAGCACCTTGAGCACATTGAGAAGAACAATACGCAGACGCTGACAGATTGTCAGTGTTCCAATACAAACACTACAGATATCAATGCCGTCCAACACACGTACCTTGAACTCACTCACACAGTCCATCACATCACTGGGAGGTCTGCTCCCTGCAATGCCCAGCAGCAGCTTACACATCACTTTCCACTACTAGCTCTCCTGATATCAGCACATAAAACCATTTTAGCCATCATCCTGACACCACAGACATTTGGCGTGCTCCACCTCCCTGTGACTAAACACAAAAGACCTCCCTCCAGGATCTCCTGATGGCTGTTTGCACCATAGACTTTGGTTCGAGGGGTGGCCAGTAAATCAGGACGAACTGGGCCTGATCCCTTCTCTGTGTATCTTGGCCTCCCTCTGGTTCTCCTGGCCTAGAGATCCTCCACGCCTCAGCGTCGGTCCTACCAGGAGGCTGATTTATGCTCTGAGTCTGCAGAAATCAATTACTGTTAAGTCTGTCCTCATTATTATTAAAAAAAGATGTAAAAAAGACCTAGATGGTAAATATAAAGATCCAATCTATGTAAAAAACTGGAGGCCTCTTACACTTCAATAGCAGCTACCTCTCAGAGAGTTTTGAAATTTCAAGAGGAGTTAAAGAAGGGTGTCCTCTGTCACCATATCTATTTGTTACGGCCATCGAAATGCTAGCTATTAAAATCACATTAAATAACAATGTTAGAGGATTTCAAATCCAAGGCTTAAAAACAAAGTTATCTATGTAGGCCGATGATTCAAGTTTTACATTTAACATTTACATTTAAGTCATTTAGCAGACGCTCTTATCCAGAGCGACTTACAAATTGGTGCATTCACCTTATGATATCCAGTGGAATATTAAGTCAGCAAGCTAGATCCCTGCGTTGTCTCATTGAAGCTCTAGATTACTTTTCTGGACTCTCTGGACTTAAACCTAATTATGTGTACAATATTACGTATTGAATCTTTAAAAAATACTACTTTTACATTACACTGCAGTTTACCTATAAAATGGGTTGACGGTGAAGTAGACAATACTTGGTGTTCATATCACAAGATATATAAATTATCTCTCCACAATGAATTTCGATAGAAAACTAGTAAAAATAGACAAAATCCTGCAACCATGGAGAGCAAAATGCTTGTCTATTTATGGGAAAATTGCACTGATTAACTCCTTAGTCATATCTCAATTTAGTCACTTACTTATGGCGCTGCTTACTCCTGATGATTTGTTTTTCAAATCATATGAGCAGAAAATATTTTGCTCTATCTGGGACGCTTAACCAGACAAGATAAAGCGTTCCAATCTATATAATGAATATGAACTCGGTGGGTTGAGATTATTAAATATAAAAGCACTAAACATATCTCTAAAAGCTTCACTTATACAAACGTTTTACTTGAACCCTAAATTGTTGTCAAGTAGATTACTAAGAAAAGCTCATCCACTGTTTAAAAATTGCCTTTTTGCCTTTGTGCAGATTGCCATGTCTCATTTTCAAATTAATTGAAAATTAAACCTTTTTCAAAGTATCTCTCTTATTCAAACAAGCATTGCAGAGCTGATTACAATTTCAATTTCATTCCCCTGAAAAGATAAAACAAATATTACAACAAATATTATGGCTGAACTCAAATATGCTGGTTGATAGAAGACCTGTATTTATGTAAAATATGTTTGAAAAGTGTATTTTGTTTTTAAATGAAAAATAAATAAATTGGAATGGTAGATTTATGTCTTTCATGGAGTTCTCAGAATTGAATGGGAAGGTCTGCTCAATCAAAGATTAGAACCAATTGATTATATCATTACACCAAAAATGGAGGATGCAGGTGGCAGCGGGAGGTGATAGGGAACTGGTCTACCTGCCCAATATGAAGGATCCAAACTGGCGGAGGAATAAAATGAGCATAAATAGGAAAGTATACCAGTTTCATTTGAGGACCAGGATGTTGACAGCTGTGCCATACAGATTGTAAAATAGTTGGGAAGAGATTTTTGATACACCGATTCCATGGTATAGGGTGTAGGAGTTCAAGACTTGCCACCAACAAAACGTTGAATATTTGGGGCATGCAATCATCGCAGCTCTGCAGATTTTGTTGTGAGGATTCATAATCAATATACCATTTGTTTTGGTTTTGACCTCAGGTAGTCTGTTTCTGGTCTCAGGTTCTGGAATGGCTGAAAAAGCTTAACATTAATCTAAAATTGACCCTAGAAATAGCATTGTTGGGAGACCTGGAGAGACCTGGTCAGTCAATTTCTAACATACTAATACTCTTAGTAAAAGTATTTATCTTCAACTCGCAATCTGTGGATTGTATTTGATTAGATAGATTCAAATTGTATGTTAAACATCACAGCATTATTGAAAGATATACTGTATGGTGCTTAGAAATCCGAAGAGGGTGGCCAGGAGAGATAGGTGGGATGGGCCGAGGGAAGCTGAGGATTGGGATGTGGAATTGGAGACAAGTGGGAGTGGGATAAAATGGGCAGGGGATAAAATGACTGTCAATATTTGCCTGAGGCTGATGCCAAGCAGGTGTTTGTACGCGTGTACACATATATATACACACACACTCTCATTCAAACACACACACGTGCACATACATGGACACACACACACATACACACGTAAATAGTGCCATACATGCACTCAAACATACTCAGTTGGCCTTGCTGTTATGACTTTTGTTGTCCTTGATGTCTTTAGTTTTTTGCATTGTTGTTTTCTGTTTTCCTTTGTCTTTGTCTTTTTTTTTGGTTGTTGGTGCATTGGGGGACGGGGGCTTGAGGCGGAGGGGTCTTGGGGGTGAGGACTGGAATTATTTAAAAATATATTTTATTTTTTTCTTCTGGGTGGGGGAGCCTGTGGGGGGGTCTCGGATGGTTGAGGGGCAGCTGTTAGATGACTGAATGTAATGTAAATGTTCAGCGGCTTCACTGCAAGTAGATTGTATGTTTTAATTTTCAATAAAAAAAAACAACAACATAAAAACGAAACAAAAAAAGTCTGTCCTCGCCAGTGGTGTAAAGTACTTAAGTAAAACTACTTTAAAGTACCACTTAAGTACTTTTGGGGGGGTATCTGTACTTTACTTTGCTATTTATACAGTTGAAGTTGGAAGTTTACATACATTTAGGTTGGAGTCATTAAAACTTGTTTTTCAACCACTCCACAAATGTCTTGTTAACTAACTATAGTTTTGGCAAGTCGGTTAGGACATCTACTTTGTGCATGACACAAGTAATTTTTCCAACAATTGTTAACAGACAGATTATTTCACTTATAATTCACTGTATCACAATTCCAGTGGGTCAGAAGTGTACATACTCTAAGTTGACTGTGCCTTTAAACAGTTTTGAAAATTCCAGAAAATGATGTCATGGCCTTAGAAGCTTCTGATAGGCTAATTGACATAATTTGAGTCAATTGGAGGTGTACCTGTGGATGTATTTCAAGGCCTACCTTCAAACTCAGTGCCTCTTCGATTGACATCATGGGAAAATCTAAAGAAATCAGCCAAGACATCAGAAAATTGTTTTTAGACCTTCACAAGTCTGGTTCATCCTCGGGAGCAATGTCCAAACGCCTGACGGCAACATGTTCATCTGTACAAACAATAGTACGCAAGTATAAACACCATGGGACCACGCAGCCATCATACCGCTCAGGAAGGAGACGCGTTCTGTCTCCTAGAGATGAACGTACTTTGGTGCGAAAAGTGCAAATCAATCCCAGAACAACAGCAAAGGACCTTGTGAAGATGCTGGAGGAAACCGGTACAAAAGTATCTATATCCACAGTAAAATGAGTCCTATATCGACATAACCTGAAAGTCCGCTCAGCAAGGAAGAAGCCACTGCTCCAAAACTGCCATAAAAAAGCCAGACTACAGTTTGCAACTGCACATGGGGACAAAGATCGTACTTTTTGGAGAAATGTCCTCTGGTCTGATGAAACATAAATAGAACTGTTTGGCCATAATGACCATCGTTATGTTTGGAGGAAAAACGGGGAGCCTTGCAAGCCGAAGAACACCATCCCAACCGTGAAGCACGGTGGTGGCAGCATCATGTTGTTGGGATGCTTTGCTGCAGGAGGGACTGGTGCACTTCACAAAATAGATGGCATCATGAGGTAGGAAAATTATGTGGACATGTTGAAGCAATATCTCAAGACATCAGTCAGGAAGTTAAAGCTTGGTCGCAAATGGGTCTTCCAAATGGACAATGACCCCAAGCACACTTCCAAAGTTGTGGCAAAATGGCTTAAGGACATCAAAGTCAAGGTATTGGAGTGGCCATCACAAAGCCCTGACCTCAATCCTATAGAACATTTGTGGGCAGAACTGAAAAAGCGTGTGAGAGCAAGGAGGCCTACAAACCTGACTCAGTTACACCAGCTCTGTCAGGAGGAATGGGCCACCTTATTGTGGGAAGCTTGTGGAAGGCTACCCAAAACATTTGACCCAGGTTAAACAATTTAAAGGCAATGCTGCCAAATACTAATTGAGTGTATGTAAACTTCTGACCCACTGGAGAATGTGATGAAAGAAACAAAATCTGAAATAAACCATTCTCTCTATTATTCTGACATTTCACATTCTTAAAATAAAGTAGTGATCCTAACTGACTTAAGACAGGGAATTTTTACTAGGATTAAATGTCAGGAATTGTGAAACTGAATTTAAATGTATTTGGCTACGGTGTGTGTAAACTTCTGACTTCAACTGTATGTTTGACAACTTTTACTCTTATTTCACTACATTCCTAAAGAAAATATTGTACTTTTTACTCCATACATTTTCCCTGACAACCCAAAGTACTCGTTACATTTTGAATGCTTAGCAGGGCAGGAACATTGTGAAATTCACATACTTATCAAGAGAACCAGTGGTCATCCCTACTGCCTATGGTCTGGCAAACTCACTAAACACAAATGTATCTTTGTAAATTATGTCTGAGTTTTGGAGTGTCCCCCTGGCAATCCGTATATTTTAAAAACAAGAAAATGGTGCTGTCTGATTAATATCAGGAATTTGAAATGTTTTATACTTTTACTTCTATTTTTGATACTTAAGTATATTTTAGTAATTACATTTACTTTTGATACTTAAGTATTTTTGAATCCAAAAAAGTTTAGACTTTTACTCAAGTAGTATTGTACTGTGTGACTTTAACTTTTACTTGAGTAACTTTCTATTAAGGTATCTATACTTTTACTCAGGTATGACAATTGGGTACTTTTTCCACCACTGGTCCTTGCTGGACGTCCACTGGGTCTGATGGAGGGACCAGGGTTGGGAAAAGAAGTGGCAGCCGGTTGTATCTACAGAGGAGATCTCTCTCTCGTCAACCCTTCTGTCCTCACAGTTGTCGGTCTGTCTTGAGGTTTAACTCATGTGGGTGGAGCTGTGTAAATGTTTTGGATCATTTCTTTGCTTGGATGGCTTTTTGGCTGACGTTGTCAGATTTTGTCAGATTGTCCAAAGTCAGGCGGGTTTATCGCACAACAACATCTCCGATACTGCTGACAGATACTAGAGGGTTCCATTAACAAATGAAGCATCGTGTCAAGCAACGTTACAGAAGATTAACTAAAGCAGCCTATAATGGGCAACCAACTTAAGAAACATGTATCTGTATCACTATTATCCCCACTTGTTTTATACACAGGGATGTTCTAGATTTAATGTAGGAAATAAATTACTTTGAGATCCAGGAGCCGTTCCCACCAGAATTAGCAGGACAATTAGATCAACAATTATTGCACTCAAACCCATAAACACTATCATTATGAACATGACAGTAAATGGCACTTCCATTTAAATAGTGTTGTGGCATGCTCCATGACGACTGCCTAGGAACTGGCCTCTAGAAATAACTCCACAACCAGCATACAAGGAAGCAAAACCACACCCCTGCGACGTACACATGGGCATCTGCCAAAAATAACGCTCGGTGGTGCCAAAATAAAAACCACTCTTCGCCAGTCCACCTTGCATTCAGTCAGGGCTAAGTCTGGACCACCCCAGAGGCTGAGTCCACTAGACATTCCTTTCACTTCAAATGCTCCCATCAAATCATTCCAGGTACTGGTTTGTGGTAAAGGTGCTTTATATTGCTCTTTGGTGTGCATTGTGCCTCTGTTATGAAAAGGAACACAAATAGGACACAAATACACAGACTATGTCTACCACAGGTGGCTGGTGGCATCTTAAGGGGTGGCAGGTAGCCTAGTGGTTAGAGTGTTGGGCCAATAACCGAAAGGTTGCTAGATCAAATCCCAGAGCTGACAAGGTAAAAATATGTTGTTCTGCTCCCGAACAAGGTAGTTAACCTACTGTTCCTAGGCCATCATTGTAAATAAGAATTTGTTCTTAACTGACTTGCCTAGTGAATAAATCCATTCCAGCCATTGTTATGAGCTGTCCTCCCCTCAGCAGCCTCCTGTTATGTATGTTTATACCACAGGAGGTTCATGACACCTTAATTGGGGAGGACATGCTCATGGTAATAGCTGGAGTGGAATGGTATCAAATGCCATTGCATTTACCCCTCAGCAGCCTCCACTGGTTTATACCTGATATAACCATCCGACACAAAAATAAAGTGCATGTCTCTTGTAAAGGTATTTTCCCCTTACAAAACACACACACAAACACTACTGAGAGACATAGCAGTCCCTTGGGTTTCCACCCTTGGGTTTCCAATCCAATTTGAGGCCAAGGAGGAAGTCAATAGTTTCCTTTAGATAAGTTGTTGTTGCACACTGGTCACTAAATGTTTTCCTATCGACCCACAGTGCTTCAAAGCACCCATGGTAAAAGGCTTCTACTTGTCTCTCTCATATCTAATGTAATTATTTCCATGGACTGGCCAGCTAATGTTTCATGGACAATAGTCTCTCTCTCCATAATGGCTCCTCTGAAGGAGTGGCACAGCTGACACAGATGGGCACAAACTAGGTAAACATACTAATATCCTGCTACTACAGTGAAACTACCACAGAGATAGTTAAGTAGAAAATAGAGACATACTTGTTCAACTAGTGGTTGTTTTGTAAACAAGCTATTGAAAATTGAAAGTCTGATTAAGTGACCATGGTCACATTTCATTTAAAGGCCCAGTTGAAAATTCTTTGGGATGTAATTTGATCTGGCCTCACAAATAACTCTAAATGTAAACACAATGTAATAGCACCACATCCTTGATGAATAAAAGGCTCCGAAAATCATTTTGATAAGACATGCATTTAACTGGCCTGTGTTCTACAGTATGTGGCCTACCTGTTGGCTGATATTGGCTCTGCAACATCAATTTCACTTTTTTTTTCTGAGACCTTGGCATGCAATGCTCAATGTGCTACCTTAAAAAATCTGCAAGTTCTACTTTTGGGGATTGTGCCCTTTTATACCATTTTACCACTGTTGGTAAAACATAAACCCCCTTGCCTATTTCTATTGCCAATGTTCTTTAATTGTTATTGTCTTCCTCTGGTAATTTCATATGAATAGGGATGATGTTCTTTGAACATTATTAATAAACAGCTGAAAAAAAGAATGAAAGAGCTATGTTTACAAATCTAAGAAATTGCCATCACACTGCACACTGCCCTATCCCATCTGTACAAAAGGAATACCTGTGTAAGAATGCTGTTCATTGACTACAGCTCAGCGTTCAACACCATAGTACCCTCCAATCTCATCATCAAGCTGGAGGCCCTGGGTCTCAACCCCGCCCTGTGCAATTGGGTCCTGGACTTTCTGATGGGCCGCCCCCAGGTGGTGAAGGTAGGAAACAACTTCTCCACTTCGATGACCCTCAACACAGGGGCCCCACAAGGGTGCATGCTCAGCCCTCTCCTGTACTCCCTGTTCACCCATGACTGCGTGGCCATGCACGCCTCCAACTCAATCGTCAAGTTTGCAGATGACACAACAGTAGTGGGCTTGATTGCCAACAACGACGAGACAGTCTACAGGGAGGAGGTGACGGCTCTCGGAGTGTGGTGTCAGGAAAACAACCTCTCACTCAACGTCAACAAAACAAAGGAGATGATCGTGGACTTCAGAAAATAAATGAATCTCCCTATTCACATCGAAGGGACAGCAGTGGAGAAGGTGGAAAGTTTTAAGTTCCTTGGTGTACACATCACAGACAAACTGAAATGGTCCACCCACACAGACAGTGTGGTGAAGAAGGTGCAAAAGCATCTCTTCAACCTCAGGAGGCTGAAGAAATTTGTCTTGTCACCCAAAACCCTGACAAACTTTTATAGATGCACAATCGAGAGCATCTTATCGGGCTGTATCACAGCCTGGTACGGCAATTGCACCGCCTTGTGCGGGTGCGGTCTGCACAATGCATCACCAGGGGCAAACTACCTGCCCTCCATGACACCTACAGCACCCGATGTCACAGGAAGGCCAAAAAGATCATCAAGGACATCAACCACCCGAGCCACTGCCTGTTCACACCGCTACCATCCAGAAGGCGAGGTCAATACAGGTGCATCAAAGCTGGGACCGAGAGACTAAAAAACAGCTTCAATCTCAAGGCCATCAGACTGCTAAACAGCAATCACTAACTCAGAGAGGCTGCTGCCTACATTGAGACCCAACCACTGGCCACTTTAATAAATGGATCACTAGTCACTTTATACAATGCCACCCTAAATAATGCCACTTTAATAATGTTTACATATCTTACATTACTCATATCACATGTATATACTGTATTGTATACCATCTATTGCACCTTGCCTGTGCTGTTCGGACATCGCTGATCCATATACTTACATGTACATATTCTCCTTCACCCCTTTAGATTTTTGTGTATTAGGTAGTTGTTGGGGATTGTTAGATTACTTGTTAGATATTACTGCACTGTTGACAAATACAATTTTCTTTTATTTTAAATAAAATACCTATTTTCTCAAATGTTTTGACTTAGTCATCATAAAAACCCTTGAAAAAAACTGGAAGCAATCCTGATAGAACTCACAATGAATAAAATAGAAATTATGCTGGTCTCATTGTTCTTATTTATGATAATACATGATAACATAATGTAAAACCTCCTTTTCCCTTCATCTGCTGATGGTGACGTTATACTGCAGATCCTGAGGTGACGTTGCCTTGTCTCGCGAGCTTATGGAAAACAAATCCAGACGCTCTCACAGCCCCCCCTTCCCACGCCCCAGTGCGCTGTGGGATAGTGGCACTATAAAGTATATCCTCTCTCGGAGAAAGATAAGAAGCCCGAGACAGGAGGGGATGAAGATGGCGGACGCCAAGCAAAAAAGGAACGAACAGTTGAAACGGTGGTTAGGGTCGGAGACAGACATCGAGCCTCCTATTCTGAAAAAGAAGAAGACGAAGGTGAAGTTCGACGATGGCGCCGTGTTTTTGGCTGCCTGCTCAAGCGGCGATACCGAGGAGGTGCTCCGAATGATTGACCGGGGTGCTGACATCAACTACGCCAATGTAGACGGTCTGACTGCCCTCCACCAGGTTTGTATTTTACAACTATAAGCCTAGACACTTCCCATACAATAGCACGACAACCGTATGTCTTGCCAAAGATGGTAGCAAACCTTACCTCCTGCCACAGTAATGGAGAATGGAGTTATTCCTACCGGAGCTCAGTCTGTTTACCTAGCACGCCCGTCTTTTTTTTATTTTTTTTTAGACGAGACAGGGCCATTTCATTTGTTGGGCTGTGTTGATTGAATTGGATCAGAAGCGAAGGGGTGGATAAACTCTTAAAATATCTGATTGGTAGCTATCCTGTTTGAGCTAGCTAGGTATGTTTAAATGCATTCGTAGCTTAACTAATGTTATATGGATTGTTAGCTATTTGGTATTCGTTTATCAGCAACTGATTCAAACATCCAATAGTCAGGAAGAATGACGTTGGCTTGCTTGCTAACATTTAACCAGCCACTTGGGTGGTGCAGTTAGCATAGCTAATTAACGTCAGCCAGTTACAGGCACAGCCCAGATCTGTGCAAACCATTATTGGAACTGATCTGCCGCCCTGCTCTGGCTAACCTGTGTAAGCTATGAAAGATAGTTTAACTCCATATTGTTGTTTAACAAATACTCAATTATTAGTCGTTGGCGAGGTTAAAACTGCAGCCAATTGTGTTATTGGAGTCAATAAGAAGTACCGAAAAGTAACTTTTTTTTTTGTAAGTTGATAGCTAGCTTGCTACAAGTTGGCTAGCTGGCTAACTAACGTTAGCTAACCTGTGGAAAGAACGTTTAACTAGCCAGTGCAGTGGCACTGTTCCTTTCCAAGCATAAGCTTGACTGCAGTCGGTCGGCAGTAAAACTCCATTCAAATTAAATTCAGATGTCAGCTTGGATCACGTCGAAGCTGGAACATGCAGCAATATTTTACAATATGTTTAGCTACAGTAGCTATGCCGCAGGTGAGGAATTCACACAAATTACTGTCTTGTCTGACATTAAGATAGTCCCTGACAAGTAGTACATGTCTCTTAATTAGGGCTGTATTTGAATAAAAATTGACGTTATTTGACGGTATATTATGTTTTTTAATAATACAAGTTCTAAATTTGCTTTGAGTAGTAAGTGACCCTTGGATGGCAACACATACATTCTAAGTGATTTCAATGGGTCTTTCTCCATTCTGATTGTTTTATACTGTTCAATTCAACTTAAACCCCAAAAATGTAATTTTCATAAATGTCTGCATTTAAGATAATTTCTACACTGCCACATAGGGCTGTGCGATATGGGCAAGCAATCTGGGCCTTATTTTTAACCAAATGTTGCAATTTGATTTGGGATTTAGAGCAAAACACTTGGGTTAACTGTTGGAATCATGGAAATAGAATGTCTATTCTAATTATATAGTTAGAATATAATAGTGGGCACTTTTAATAGTGTTTAACATGACAATGAATTAAAATGACAGGGTAGGAACCAAAGTGTTGATAGGTGTTTCCTAAGGGACCCTATAATCTTTGGCTACATTTAATGTTTTCTCTAAGCTCTTTCATGCAGCTAAAATATTCTTGCTTTGCGTATTCCTCTTTAATTTAGAAAATACTGTTGCACAAACAACATGCTGATTTAGGTCTACACTGTCAATGGTATTATCAGGCTGTATAGCTAATTACACTTGCTCTTACTCAGTACATTTATTAGCTAGCGATTTAGCATTAGCGGCTAACAAGATTTAGGAACAACTTGCTAAGAAAAGACAAACTAGCTGTTTGCAGATGTAAGAAACGCAAGCTAATAGTGTATTTATAGAATGCTAGTAGATTTATATTAAGAAGCAAAGTGAAAACTGCATCGTTGTCATCAACATTGTTGCATATGCTGCATTGACCATGCAGACTGAACACAAGTGTCTCGTGGTCGAGGAACAACAAATGTGCTCCTTGAGTGACAGGAGCCGGGGCAAGTCTGTGTAGCATAGAGGGATGACTCAAGTAGCGAAGTAAACTATAAAAATGGACGTTACACACATACCTATCACATTTAACAAAACAAACATTCAAATACTGTTATAGACGGTAAAGTAAAAACCCAAACTGGTCCGTGCATCAATACTGGTATATCGCAAAAAACACTATACCGCCCAGCCCTACTCTTAATTAGCCGTTCTTTAGGGTGACTGAGTTGGTCTTCCTTTCAACTGGAATTAGTCAGCCCCCTGCACTGCGCAGGCTCACTGGGTGAAAACATTGCCTTTTTTTGGACCGGAGTCCACTCCAGGGACAAGCAGAGTGAGGAAAGCATTTGCGACGCAGTATTTGAGACCTAACCATGTCTGGAGAGACTTGGAGCAGCTTTGTTTATGTTCCAGCATGTGATCCTTGGCTTCAGGGTCTTGGAAAAGAGTTGAAGGCGATATAGGGATTGGCGTTTAGCGTGCTAATCCTAGGATTTCAGGAAGGTCAGGCTGATGTTGGTTTGCTCAAATCAACAGAGATTTGGTTTAGGGATATGCACTGTTATTTGAATATCTGAATGGATGTTGGTATTAGAATACTTTTGAGTATTCATTTTAGGGCCCAAAAAATGTGTAGGCCTATTTTAACACAAAGAATTTTCTAAATGTAAAATATCCATGTGACGTTGTTACATGCAAGAATATACCATGACATTTCAAATTATGCATTTAATAAAAACAAACCGTCATAAAAACTACAATGAAAGTTCTCCCCATAAAAAAGACTGGTAGCGTTCAGGTGTTTGTTGGCCAATCAAAGCGGCTCAATGGATAGTGAGTTCACTATTGCAATGCAAGATGGAATACAATTATGTGATTAAAAGTTAGCGAAATGAGTAGGTTACTACGAGCAACCAACAGGTAGGCAGTTGGGGGGAGAGTGCAAAATGTGGCCTCAATTAGCCTAGCTAGCTATTGTTGGCTAGCTTAGCTTCTCTAGGCTACTCCAGTCAAGATGGGCACTCTTATATGGGATGATAAATAACATTGTGGCTTTTACAAGCTAGGTAGTCTTGGCTGTAGACGAGTAGCGTCGCTCTCTGCCTCAGTCTGCTGATTCCCATCTCACCGACAGCTCCTCGTACAGCAGTGCTCAAGTGAATTTAAAAAAATAAAATGCATCTATTTCAGATATCCGGATATCCGACAAATCTAATTTGATTGGACACGTGCTGAATACAACTTCCCCAATAACGCAGTTAAAAAAAAAAGTAAACATTTTTGCTGTTAAAAATATCTTGATACTATTTGAATAGTGACATTTTTGCTAACCCCCATCTAATGTGGCTCAGTCTGGGTTGCCTCTGTTTGTTTTGGTTGCCACGTTAATTGTCCCTGATTGCTTTGCTAATCATTATCCACATTGGGGAATCTCTGCCTTCAAGGAGTAGGGCCAATTGGCTTAGAGAATCAGTTGTCAGAATGAATGGTTAATGACTCTCCCAGAGTGGGATGGACTCCCCTCCTATTAGCAGGAGGCCAGTAGTGGTAATGCACCCTAGTCCTGGTCTTGAATGGAACTAAACCAAACAGTCTAAGTCAATTCTCCCCAATAAGCCACTATCCATCCCCCATTCATTGTAAATAAGCCTCATATTTTCATTGTTCCCTAACAAGTCTTCTACGGAAACGTCTTTATTGGGTGTATAGGATTAGTAGTCATCTGCCTGTGGTTTGACTAGCCTCTTTATTAATAGAGTCAAACATGGTGCCACGATTCACCACTACTGTAATAATTGGCTTAGTTGTGAGACTACGGTGTCTTTAACATGACTCTAATGCTGCTACCACGCAGGTACCCGAGTGACCACTGACCAGCCAGGCAGTGTAGGCTAATTGACATGGTAGAGTGGCAAGTCTCCTTTCAGTTGCAGCTGTAGAGCTGTTATTTTATCTGCAACACTTGTTTATTGGGGTTGTCGGGTGCTGATGACATCAGCGGCCATTGACATGCCCTGAACCATGTCCCTTCCTGGTGACAAGGCAGTGACCTCTAGCTTTGATTGTAACAATTCTTTACAAGGAGGGTCACTCACTCCTCCTTGGGTGCAGTGACTGCACTGCACTCCCGCCACTTCTGAGTGCCAGGTTATAAATACCACCTGCACCAGTTCTTCTCAGTATAGATTGGTTTGTGAAGATGATTCTAAGTTTGGGTATGAGTCACTGCCACACATACTCTGGACCGCTTAGCTTTGTACTGGAGGCCTGGCATGCATTTGGAGTTTGTGGACAGTCTGGCTTGAAAGGGTTTGTCTGTGTAGAACAGAGATCACCTACTAGTCACGGAACAATGGCCGCTGATGTTCACCTTTTGTTGTGAATGACCACCACTGTTCTTAACTATGGACCTGGAGGACTAGGCCTATTTGATTTGAGACGTTGTTAATCTGAATCGGGTGTGTTAAGGCTTCCGCATGCTACCAGTTCGGAATAGTTGTGATAATATATGCACAAACATTTTGTGATGTTTTGGACTTCAGTGAGGGTTTTTTTGGCTGTTTGGGCACTTTATTTGAAAAAATAAAAATAAAAAAAATTCCTGGAGGTAAGTTGAAGCCGAAGACTATGCCCCTTCGTCTGATTGGTCAACGGTAGGGATTCTTCAATAAAAGATTACTTGTTTTTTTTTTTTAATTCACATTTTTTTCCCCCATGAAATACTGAATCAAACATCTTAAATGAAAAACTGCGTGACTAAGACCTTGGCAAAAATGTCAAATTTGAGTTATCATAAAATTCTTAGATTAATTCTGAATAGTTGGCTATGGCATCTTAATGGACAAATGGTATTATTGCCACTTTCTAGGTTTTCAAAGCGAAAGTCTTTAAGGAAGTATGCGAGCACACTCGTTCGGCTACTTGAGTTTGACGAGGCACTAGCCGAACTGAAGCATGCTGACGTCTTTACTGCTGGGGGACAAGCCCTCACACCCTGCAGCCCTCTAGGACCACTGAGTAAATTTGTAAACCAGAATTGTAACGCTTTCCACACAGTTGCTCCCCAAAGGTGAGGGGTGTAGAGAAGGTACAGGGAGTTGTGAATGAGGGGGCAGGACTGGAGAAAGATGTTTGTAGATATGCACTGGATGGGTAGCATTCCGGCCCTGTCGTCCTGGCCCGTGCATTCCTCGCATGACAGTCGGTGGAAACCATGGCAAAGGGAGAGCAGAGCAGGCATTCCTCAGCTGTCACCTACTACACCCCACACACACACACAGTCCTACCCTCCTCTTTCTGCCCTGCCTGCCAGCCTCTCCCTAGGCGATGCCAGGACCCAGCTGACTGCTGCATACTGTGCCCTATCAAGGCAGGGCCTACACAGGGAAACAACAGGCGTATTCACCCATATCTGGCCTTTCTCTTGAGTCATCCACATTGTATATCATTGGTAATGCACTTAGTGTATGTAGTCTAGCTGGTACAGTTATTGTCAAAGGATTACATTTTTACTGGCTCATCAAAATAGGTTTTTGAAAGTTGTGGTTTTGACGTCACGGTGAAGGTTTTACGACATCATTGGGATAGGCTTGATAAAATGCCAACTGTTCACTTTTTTACCTTAACAACAGTTTACATTCCACGCCCTCACTATCGGTGTGTGAACTCTAACAATGTAACCATGGCAACGTCTCATGCCAAGTTGCTAGCGGCTTGGCGGCCGATTTGCGTACATACAGAGTTACATAACCACTGACTGAGCAGAGTAGCCAGCAGCAGTTTAGAATCACATGGACTGCAATTTTATTTTAATTTTATTCTGCATGAATCTTGAAATGGAACCGATGCAGACAGCAGTGCATGGGGCCCTCACTGCAGTTTCATCCAAAGCAGCACCAGTTACATTAACACATTACATAATTGCTCCAGCCCCAACCCTGAGATTCTCAGCTGTGGCAGAGGCTCCCAGTCGGCCAATGAGAGCCAGGTGGGTGGGGGCTGTCTCATGGCAGGAAGCGTAGATTCAACTTTCAGTGGAGGTGTTGAGATGTTTTTGTTGCTTGAATTGAATCTCTTGATTAAATTTGGAAAATGTACTTGTTGACTTGATATTTTGAAGGTCTGACCTTGTAAAGTGTTGTCGTCACACAGATCCTATTGCTGAAATATTATGTTCTGGAACATTTCTTCCACCAGTCATGCGGCGCTCTGTTTTGTTCTTAAGGCTGTAAACTCACTTACCCTGGTGGGAAGCGGAGAGCGTTTTGGTTTACCACGATCACCTGATCCGAAGTGAGAATTGTGTGTGTCAGGACCAGAAAGCGCTGCCCAATTAGTGCTAGATTTAAGTTGATTTGGGATGAAACGAGCTGTGACTTTTGATGACGGGGGAGCACCGTGTTCCTCATTGCTAGGGACATTTGTCGTCGTTCACCTTGGAAGATAATCAAAGGAATGCCGAACAACAGTTTTTTTTCTTTTCTCCCCCATACCAAGGTCCAGAAGATAGACATCATTCTCTACTTGATACCTTTTCCTGTAGATGCCACTCAATGTCACTCCAAGACGGTTTTCTCATTGAAGGTGTCTATTCCTAGCCCTAAACCAGTTGGAGGTGGCCTGTTTGGCAGTGGACTGGGTATGCAGGCGCTGCGCGAACACAGCACATGGCACTGTTTGGTTTGTGGAGGAGGGGACTCTTACAGTGGAATGCCCCACTTCCTTTGTTGAAACCATTCTGAGGAATGGTCAGAAACCCCTGCCTCTGGTGTTGGGCCCTGTCAACAGAGGCTGTTTAGCCCTGCCAAAGGTCAGTGCCATTACAAATGGCAGCTCTGAATGAAATGTAATTGTAGCCATTGGTTTATGGTGAAGGGGGTACTGTACAGCAGCTGGATGACCTTATATTTGTAATGCGATGGTGGTGATATTTCGTCACTGTTTGTCAAATTTTAAGACATTAAACATTTGGTCGTTTTTGGAGAACTTTGTGAAATCCATACTACTATGGTGGTTGAGGTGAGTTTAGATTTATTTAAAGCTCTTGAAGTACCTCTGGTAGAAAGGCACTATAGAAATCTATTATTATAAGAAAAATATTTCAACCACCCCTTTTTTGTTGTAGATGAAATTTAGGCTTTCTAATTGACCTGCCAAAAGGCAGCAATTCATGCATTTATAATGCACAGAGCAGCATGAGAATACATTAAAATGTCACTCAGTTATTTATAGTATGGAATGAAGACAATCTGAATCGTATTACTCTGCGTTCAGTCGTGTGTCTTGTAGAAAGGTTAATGGCTAATGCAGTGATGTTTTCATAACCGTAGCAGTCGATTGCTTGTCAGTTTTTTTTGTGGGCACTAGTGCATTAATAACATATTATAATTCAAGTGTTATGGGTCACCCAACCCAATGTTAATTCAACGTTGCTTCTGAATCATCAGCATAACCCTCACGGGCCTCTAGCTTGTGACAACTGTAATATTAGGAAAGCTCACAGAACTTGCACATTCTACCTGTTTATAATTGGTAGGTCTTGCTCTGTCAGGCGAGCCCTGTCTAAGTTTTCATTGAAGTTTTTCCACAAAACCTATAATCAAGTGCAGGAAGTCCTTGTGTCGTTGCTCTCGACTGCTTCTCAACATGTCAGGTAGTCTGCTGATCATAACACGTCTGCATGGCTTCCTTACGCAATGTGTCACACATTAGAAAGCGGACACCTTCCATACCTGTTCAACTTCAGATTTTCTTAGAAAAACGACTCAATGTTACCTCAAATAAAACGCATAAAATATAGGCATAAACACTCACATTTTCTTGAGACGTATTGATACCCAATTTCTTGATGCTTTAATTATGAAAGGGCTCAAGTGGTAGGAACTGTCTGAAGTATTTGAGACTAGCGTCACCGCAGGTTGAAACTGGTTCACCTGGGGTTGTAGGTAGAATTCCTCAGCAGTGGCGTAAACTCGACCCTCTTTTGCCACATGTGCTCAGACAGATGTGACAGCCAGGCAGGCTGTGGAGGCGGAATTGACCTGTCACACACTAGCAACCGATAGGCTAGGTGCTCTGCGGATGTCGGCAATGATCAAAACGAGACAATGAAGCTGGCGACTCGGCTATACATTTAAAGGCAAAGTCACGGTTGATTTGAAACCAGAAACTGCCATTCATCCACACCTGTGTACCACCCTCTCCCACAAGTACATTTTGTTACTGTTTTCCAGTACATGCAAACTATTTCTCACCCAAGCGAGAAGCTATAGATCTCTCACTATGTCGTCGGGGCTCCTCGGGTCGCTGAGAAATAGTCCTGGCACATAGACCTGTTGACAACATCTGTGTAAGGTAAACTGGGATGAGAAGCTGCCAAGAGCTCTCTTGCTCTCTTTCCTACCCCTCTGCCCCACATCTCCGGCCACACTTGGGCCTTAGCATAGTATTGAGCTGCTGCAAAATTTTAGTGGGATGACTTCAGCAGCGTGTCTGTTTTTATTCACCCTGTGGCACAGTCTCCTCTGCTCTAGATTGGTATTTAAACTATCCCAGGGTTCTTTGCTTTCCAGCAGTCATGCCTCACTGAGTGTGGGTTTATAAAATGTTTTTGAACTGAAAACACCTGGACGCTGAAGACTCTGAATTCCTATGTCTTATGAAGCGAGGAGGACAATTAAGCCCAGAGTCTGTTTTGTTGTTGTCCTGGGAGGAAGAAGTTACATTCTTTCCATTAGTCTCAAAATGGCCTCATCTTTCCAGCCAGTGAAATTGGTGCTGCAAAAACTGTACTTACAGGTGTTGCATTAACAGAGTTATGCGCTGTTCATGCAAAAAAGAGAACGCATATGAAATATCTTGATGCGTTTTGTAAACACAGATCTAAAATGCTGCTTATTGTAATTTCTGCATGGCATCAGACTAATGTAGTGTTTCAGTTGCTCTTCTCCACTCAAATGCTGTTTGTGAATTCTCATCTATCAGCAGACAGCCCTCTGACTGATGTGGAGATACTTTTCTCTGGTGAAATGCAATATTAAATTCAAGCAAATCATTAGGAAATGTAGCTGGCTACATTCTTTCTATAATACACATTAGAAATATGATGGCCTTTTTTTGTTGTAAGCAATGTAAAACGCAGGTGAAATTGTTTAAAATCAGATTCTTTGGTCTGCGTTGAAAATGCAGATATCTGAACTCGACCGCGATCCTTGAGGTAAAGCCCTGATTACAGCCTAGGTGAAGGCCCGTAAGATCTAGGCCTAGACCACCCTAGAGTATGAGTGAAGGACCTACAGCCTACGAGACGTGACGGGCTTCACACCCCTATGTGGTTTCAAAGTGGGCTACTTGCCTTGCCTATAGTCAACCAACCCTGTACACAACAAACTCTTTTTAGCCACCTTTGTACATCTAACCAGTCTGCCTCTTCCCCTCAGCCTGCGATGGATCTAGTTTTGTACTGAGCCACCACCAGCCTTGTGACTATGTGCCAGTGAAACTGCTGCGTGCAGTTGTGCTGACAGGGGCTTTTAATTATAGTCTGTGGTGTGTGTGCTGTGCTACGTGTGTGTGCTGTGCGTGTGTATTTGACTGCAGAGTAAAAGCAGTGGCAGTGTTTGGCTTGTGAGTTTTGATGGCTGCAGGCATTGGACATCATTCAAAACCACTGATTTATTTAGTATCTCCAGGTACAGTAATTTAGTGGTGCCATTAACACTGCTGAACAGACCAGAGTAGGAAACTATTCAGAACAGGAATATACTACAAGGTAAATGTACTTTTTTAAATCAGTGGACATTTTGGTTCAATGTCTCCATTTGCATATTTTTCACTGTTCATTTCCTAATATTGTAGACTTGATTGACATTTTGTAGAGCGTGAATATTGTCTGGTCGTTAAGCCTAATTGAGCTCCTATCCCAGATGTTGATAGCCTGCCAAATTAATTAAATGAACCAAAAATAACCAGACTGCCCTACTGTACATGTGCCTGTCTGGAGAAAGGAGGCTACAGTCGGAAGCACAACCCTTTCAATCCAAATAAGTGAAATCTTTCTTTCACAAGCAATGAGCCTTTTAGCATACATTTACAAAATATATTGAACTCTTGGTGTACCAGTAATTTTGGTCCAATTTAGTCTCCTCAGACCACACTGGAGATTCATATGAGCTTTCCAATGTAGTTGACATTTTCTGAGGCTCAGGGAGATTAGGTGTGCCTTTGGAAATCCCAACACCCTAGTCTCCACCAGAGCTTTTGTCTCTGCTCAGGACTCCTCGTGTGGATTTTCATTGGCTAATTAAAGGTGTTCTTTGCTGTCGTCTGTTTTGAGAGGGCAGGAGGACTGACAGGAATGTTTCTCTTCTTAAATGGGGGGGAATAGGATGTAGTGGGGGATGGGGGTGTTGGAGAGATTTTTCAGGCAGAGGAACAGGAAGTATTTGTTTATTTTCCTCATTTCCTCGTTGAGGCTCCACAAGTGAGCATGGCTTCATCTACTAACTCCTATTGCCTGCTTTTATCACTACCCCCCCCACCCAGCATTCGACACCAAAACCACCACCATAGAACACACACCCAGCTCCTCTCCTACTTGAAAGCCCAGTCTGCACTATATGCCCCTCTTACATTGGAGAGCGAAGACAACCCTCCTCCAAATTGTGTAAACTGTTTCCTCATTGGCTACTGTGTGGCTTAGCTCTTTAAGGAAATCACTCTGATGCTTCTGTCTTCACTCATTCTTTCCCAAAAGCAGCCTTTTGGTGATACCAGGAACGAAAGAGATCCTGTCTCGTGAGCTAGGCCTAAGAAGATAGGCAATATAATGTGCATGATGGTTCTATGTGAGACATTGAGTTCAGATCACGTGTGGAGGTGTTGATGGTGGCGCAGGGGACAACGGCTGGAGCCTTTATTCCACCTATGGAGGTGATCCATATTTTTCAACCGTAATGGCTATGGATTGTTTGAATGCCTGGCGGGCAGACACATTATACACACTGTCCCTTTAACCTCTGGAGTTCAGGCAGTGCTTGCCTGGAGAATGACATGAACACCAGGCTTCATCAGCATTTTCTGCTCATGGCTGTAGGTTAACCCACAATGCACGGTATTAAAGGAGATTGTGCTACACACACACGTGTTACTGTGGCCGTCTGACCTTGTTGCCCCCAACTCATTTGCCCCCCCCCCCCCTCTCCTTGGACCACTGACAGTAACAGCTCATGGAAACAAACTTGGCTCTAAAGCAGGGCTATTGCTTTGGCTGTAGAGCGTAAGCCGAAATGTATAGTTACAATCTCCCTGGACTTTTTTCCCCCCTCTGTTTCAATCCTGGCCTTTTTCCATGGGAATCCCAGAGCCATATATGGTCATCCTCAGCAGTGGAGGCAGAGTTCTCTGTGCAGCCGGGTTACTGCTCCCAACAGGGCTCATCTAGTGGAGGAACCCAGCTGGCCGCCCCGCAGCGCTCCCCCCCCCCCCCAACCCTTCCCCTGGCCTCCTGCAGTAGCTTTGTGCTTTTAAATCGCACACACATTCACTCACTTGCTCCCTCTTTTTAATTTTCTCTCTCTTCCCCTCTCTCTCTCGCGAGCATACATACACACACACACACACACACACACACACACACACACACACGGTAAGAAGGAATTCCTTTTGTGGAAGTGCCTCTGAGCCGGTGACATAGCCCAGTAGGTGTGGCCAGAGCGTCACTCGAAGCGTTGAGCCCCGGAGTATTACTTATCTGGGAAGTTCTCCACTGCTATGCTAGACTGTGGCTTGGCTGCAGCTATGCTAGGTGGCTGTGGAAAGGAAGCAAGGTTGTGAGGGAGAGAAAGGGGCCAGTGTTGGTCTCCAGGAGAAGCTGCTTTGTCTCCATACTGTTGCTTTAGAAGGGAGTGAAGGGTCTTTTCCAAAGAGAAAACAAGGGCTCCACAGTGGAGCCCATCTCCTGTTATTACATTGAGTTGCTGACTCAAAAAGCCAGCGGGTATATTTGGGTTGTACACGTGATATTTTAAAGCCAGGCCCGTGATGGATGTTTTGCTTTTTTTGACAGCTGCTCAATGTTGCACTGCCTTCATCTCTCTCCTCTGAAATTAGATTACCAGTTTTGTTTTCTCAAAAGGCCTGTGAGGCTTATCTGAAACATGAGTAGACGGTTGACAAAATGATAGTTGCTACAGAAAAAAAATACGACAGTTGTACTTTTTTATGGTGTTGATATTGTGACCGATAATGCTGTCATTTGGGTTATGTCATGTTTTCAAAGAGCTCGACGTGCTTGGTGGCTGTGCTGGTGCTTTGATCCCACCTGGACAGTGACTCAGGCCTCGCTCTGTCGTTATGGGTTTAAACAGCTGCTCACTCACCACACTGTTCTCCACTCATGGCACTCAGTGTTTTGTTTCATCTCTTCTGAGCTGGTTCCTGTGCTAAAACAAAAGTTTCTAAAACCAGCGCTGGCAGTGCCATACCAGCACTGGCTGTGCCAATACCCATGCCTAGGGCCCTGTATGTTTCCTGATCTAGGGTCCTGATATGATCCTGGTAACGTTACATTTGCTTTAGTCATTTAGCAGATGCTCTTATCCATAGCGATTTACAGTAGTGAACCCACAACCCTAGCGCTGCAACTGCAATGTTCTACCAACTGAGCCACACTGGTACAAGTCACGTTGTCGGGAAATACGCAGGGTCCTAGCCATGGCTAACAGTGGTTGGAATGACCCGTTGGAGACCTGTCTGCTTGGTGGGTTGATACCAGGGTTTCCGTTAGCTGGGAATAGCCGGCCTTTGTATGTTTTGCCGGCCAATTGTCTGCGAGGCGATAATAATTTTAAGCCTATTCATTGATGGAAATACCAGTCTGTAAAAATAATTTGACTGGTCATGCTTATCAGTCTATACAGTGGAGGAAAAAAGTGTTTGATCCCCTGCTGATTTTGTACGTTTGCCCACTTACAAATAAATTATCAGTCTATAATTTTAATGGTAGGTTTATTTGAACAGTGAGAGACAGAATAACAACAAAAAATCCAGAAAAACGCATGTCAAAAATGTAATAAAATTATTAGCATTTTAATGATGGAAATAAGTATTCGACCCCTCTGCAAAACATGACTTAGTACTTGGTGGCAAAGCCCTTGTTGGCAATCACAGAGGTCAGACGTTTCTTGTAGTTGGTCACCAGGTTTGCACACATTTCAGGAGGGATTTTGTCCCACTCCTCCTTGCAGATCTTCTCCAAGTCATTAAGGTTTCGAGGCTGAGGTTTGGCAACTCGAACCTTCAGCTCCCTCCACAGATTTTCTATGGGATTAAGGTCTGGAGACTGGCTAGGCCACTCCAGGACCTTAATGTGCTTCTTCTTGAGCCACTCCTTTGTTGCCTTGGCTGTGTGTTTTGGGTCATTGTCATGCTGGAATACCCATCCACAACCCATTTTCAATGCCCTGGCTGAGGGAAGGAGGTTCTCACCCAGGATTTGATGGTACATGGCCCGTCCATCGTCCCTTTGATGCGGTGAAGTTGTCCGGTCCCCAAAGCATAATGTTTCCACCTCCATGTTTGACGGTGGAAATGGTGTTCTTGGGGTCATAGGCAGCATTCCTCCTCCTCCAAACATGGCGAGTTGATGCCAAAGAGCTCCATTTTGGTCTCATCTGACCACAACACTTTCACCAGTTGTCCTCTGAATCATTCAGATGTTCTTTGGCAAACTTCAGACAGGTATGTATTCTTGAGCAGGGGGACCTTGCGGGCGCTGCAGGATTTCAGTCCTTCACGGTGTAGTGTGTTACCAAATGTTTTCTTGGTGACTGTGGTCCCAGCTGCCTTGAGATCATTGACCGTTCTCAAGATCATTGCAACCCCACGAGGTGAGATCTTGCATGGAGCCCCAGGCCGAGGGAGATTGACAGTTCTTTTGTGTTTCTTCCATTTGCGAATAATCGCACCAACTGTTGTCACCTTCTCACCAAGCTGCTTGGCGATGGTCTTGTAGCCCATTCCAGCCTTGTGTAGGTCTACAATCTTGTCCCTGACATCCTTGGAGAGCTCTTTGGTCTTGGCCATGGTGGAGAGTTTGGAATCTGATTGCTTCTGTGGACAGGTGTCATTTTTACAGGTAACAAGCTGCGCTTAGGAGCACTCCCTTTAAGAGTGTGCTCCTAATCTCAGCTCGTTACCTGTATAAAAGACACCTGGGAGCCAGAAATCTTTCTGATTGAGAGGGGGTCAAATACTTATTTCCCTCATTTAAAATGCAAATCAATGTATAAAATTTGACATGCGTTTTTCTGGATATTTTTGTTATTCTGTCTCTCACTGTCTCACACAGAGCTGCTGCATCTTTTGGGCTTTCAAGACAACTGGGAACTCTGGAAAAATACGAGGTCAAATCATGTCAGTCATCTCAGGTTGTAATGTCGGAGTGCTAGAAAGAGGCCTGAGATCCCGAGTTGGATATACGTACAAAATGATTTTTCCCAGTTTTGAACTTGGCAACAGAAGGCAGGCTTCATCAGAACATCACACACTGCTTTGCAGTGAGCTGGAGGCCGTATGCATTTTGAAAATGTATACTAAATTGTTTTAAACCTGAATGTTTTAATACATATTAGGATTATAAGTCTTACCTTGCTTCAAAATAACCTATTACTTCCCATCTTTCTAAATTTCTAACGGATATTTTCATCTGTCACGTGAAACCACTTGCATGTGCAGTGCCCTTGTGACAAGTGTTTCCCGCTAATTCCGTTATGGAACAAACATTCACTTGTAGCCTACTGAATTGTGTACATTGCTGTGCCTATAATGTAAAGAAATACATTTCTCAACATTTTGAATCTAAACGTTCTGATCTGTTGCATCAGACTCATTGCTTTAACTTTTTTCTTTGTTGTCTAGGCCTACTGGTTGTGTGAATTTGGGATTTATCGTCTTACAATTGTTCCAGAGTCTGTTTGCCATCGGAGGGCCCTGCCAGAGGAAGTGGTGGGAGGGATCCTCAAGTGTCTTCTCCTTGATGTGGAGTGCTGCTAAAGTTAGCTTGGAGCGCTCTGCACGATGCCCCCACCCCACTATCAGTAGGAAGTACAGTGCCTTTTAAAGTATGGAAAAAGCCTTCTGTCCTTTTTCTGAACTGTACTATGGGTGGGAGATGGGGTTTGGAAGCTGTCACAGGTTCATTATGTTGTATGAAATGTTTTCCTATTGTGACTTCATTGTAATTGATAGGCAAACCTGTATACATGGGCTAGGATTCTCTTTTTGGAGAAATACTCTTGGTTGGAGCATAATGGTTAAACACATTTTAATCAGGTGGAAGTCTTTAATGTTCCCTTTGATTTGACAGTAAAAGAATATCTAAAATGCATTGTGGTCGTATTGCATTATTGGTCAGACTTTTCAGTGTCGGCCTCAAGTCTGGTTATATGGATGACAGACACGCCATTAGCAAGAAGTTGTATTTTTTGAGGGGGGGTTGTGGGTTTTTCCACAGAAATAGCCACCCTGAAGTTTCAGTTCTCTTAATGTAGGCTGTCACCATTCTATTTGTATCCATTTAAGCTAACCTATTATGGTTCATGGTGACCTATGCTTTCAACCTGTCCAATAATATACTCTGCGATTCTGGAGATGAGCACTGGTACCTTTGCTGAGAGGTCTAGCAGCAGAGAACAGCGTTTCTGTCCTTTGACCATAACCGGTCATGAGAACAGTGGTGGGGTGAACGAAAACTCGGAACGTCCAAAAAGAGAAGGAACCCTTCTCTCCCCCTGTTCTCAAGATTAGCTGTTGATCTTGTACTTGCGTGGTCTGGTCCGTGCGCTGTCTCCGTGGGCTGTCTGAGCAACCCCAGTGTGCTTTAAATTAACTATTTTCTCTCTTTATTTATGTTTCTTACAAAGGCCCGACGACTGAATTCTCGTCTTTTGGTTGCCATGGCCCAGGCTCTCTTGGAGGGGGGGGGGGACACACGCCATTGGTGCAGTTTTGGTCGTGCTCTGAGAACGGCTTTGCCCATCTCTGCCCGCTCGCCAGGGCTCTTGAAATCCTCTATTTTAGCATTAGACTGGTGCATATGGACACTGTATTCTTTCTGCTCTTAGTGTTTCCATAGTTATCCCTGCTTCTCAGGGTGGGTTCATTAAGTTAATCTATAGATAGTGCCCTGTAATCAGCCCCATATGGGTGCCCTAAATTGAAGAGAATGTGTGAGGCGCATAGGGCACTGCTTCACTTGCCTTGCGGTTGGAGAAAGTCTCGACTGCTGGGGAACAGTCGCTCCTTGTAGCCTGAGCTTGTGAACACAGTCAGCATGGAGGCTACCTCCAAGCGTCTCTTCCAGCAGACGAGGTTGGTTCTGTCATGTGTTAAACATTCTACTCGTTAGTTCCCTCTTCACTTCCAACTTTCTATTCCATTAAACCATGTTTGACAAGGCCTGGACAGATGCAGAGCATTCGCTCACTGATGCCCGCGGATATGATTTCCTGCAGTCAGCACATGGACAGCTAGCTAGCAGGGCCATGATGTGAAGGCATTTGGCTGTGCTAACATAGTGGTTTACAGCGTGAACCCAGTGTGTTTTTGTATGGGTCAGGTTTCACTGGGGTGTTTAGGCTCTGCTCTCAGACTACAAGAGAAAGCCTCTACCTCCCACCCTCGGTGCTCTTTTGTGAAGTGTGCACTCATAGCCACAGTCACTTCCTGGCACATGCCGGCTGACGCTCAACTGATGGGAATGGGTAATCGAATGTACACACACCCAATAAACACGCACAGGTTTGATTTAGGAGTACTTTTCAGTGTTTGAAAAGAGCATCGGTTACAACAGTCCTGTGTTGTCGTGTTTAAAGTACCCTCCAGTGAAAATAAGATGCTAAGTGTTCTGTCACTTAGCAGCACTGAGATTGAGTGCAGATTAGTTACACCTGTGGTAAATTCCCACACAGTTTCTCTAATCACAAGCAGGCCTGGTAAGAATTGATCCACTATTATAAATTATTCCAGTAGTCGCCTTTGAATATAAAGTAATTGTAGAGATTCCTAAGAACATTAGAGCTGTGTGTTTCATAGAGATTGTTTTTTTTTTTACATATTGCAACTGGTAAGGATGATTACATCTCGATTTACTTGAACTTAATTAAACATAATCCGCTAGGATCTGTTGCTAGTCGGTCAGTAACACAAAAAGAGCATCATTACCTGGCTTTGGGTGGTGGGCGTCATGATGACGACTATTCGTCCTGGTCAGACCATTTTAATGGATAAACAGACTGTTTTTCAGATGGAGAGGCACGTACATTTTAAAGCTGCAATATGTAACCTTTGGACAAACTGACCAAATTCACATATGTGAGTTATAGATCTGTCATTCTCATTTGAAAGCAAGTCTAAGAAGCAGTAGATCTGTTCTTTGTGCTATTTCTATGCTTCAAATAGCTGGAAATACAATATTTCTCTACATTAGCTTGTTTTGTCACAAACTGAAATTAGGGGAACTATTAAAATGTTAGCAACCAGGAAATGGCGGAGCTATTTCTCCATAGTGCATCTTTACTCTATAAACCAATGAAGTGGGGGATCCTGTCAATGTGCATCATTGATTCATTTACTAAAGCTCTGTCAGTGTTTACTTCCCAGAACCCCTATCTTCCTCCATTATAGAAGGGCATTCCCAGAAAGGCCACCTTGCCTGCAGGCTAAGGCACCTGCTATGGATGTGCTTTACATATATCACTCTCGCATATAGACACTTCACCCGGGCCGGAGGGGACATGCAGTTTGCCAAGATGGGATGGCATTTTATCCGGCTCGTACGGCTTTCCAGGCCTGGCCCTGACTTGAGTTCTCACCTGCAGGGATGGCCGGGGAGAGGGAGGGATCCCTGGTTTCAGGGCTAGCGGTGATCCAGCCCTTATAGTTAGACTCAGTGTAAAACAATTTGACACAACCCGGTGCGTTCATGAGTTTTAGTGACAAATGTCAATAAAATATATAAGGTCGCCAAAGCAAATCTGATAAATTAATTTATATGAATGCTGTAAGTACAGATTGTTTGCTCAGTAGGAAATGAATGTCCAACTAGTCAGTGACAACTGTTTTGAGTTTGACAGCAACTATGTGAGCTAAAGACACTGTCGTGGGATTTCTAATGTAGAAGAACCCCTTACCTTCCAATGACTCGTGTGTAGCTTGTGAGCGTCATGGAGCAGAACATGTTACATGTGCGTGCTTGTTTGATATAGCGCAAACCGTTGACTCTACAGACTTAAAAAGACCTGGCCCCAGGGCTTTTCAGGATCGGCTATTGTCTCATAAACACCGTTAATCACACAGACTAATGGTTGGTGTCTTCAGATTCAGAATAAATAGATGAATCCGATGGTACAGCCCTGGAATATTTTAAAAGGGGTTTGAAGTCCAAAATGCACTGGTGTTAGTGGGACTCATTGGTTTAAGAACATGCTGGAAGGGAAATGGAGAAGTAGCCCCCGCTGCTGTACTCAGCTGCTGTCTTCATGTTATGTCTGTTAGCACAGCCCTCTTCAGTATTACTATCGGCGACATCGCTCTGTGTGGTTGAGGATCACTGGACTTGAACTGCGAGTCATGATGATGCTACATTTATTTTGTGAGTTCGAGACACAGCATTGCCCCCCCCCGGTCTGTGTTATGCAGACTGCTGACAAGGCCTGCTCTCTAGCTAGAACACTGGTCAAACAGGTTTGCATGGCAACGTGCATGTTTCCTATGGAGTGCGAGTCAGTACATGTCTGCAGTGTTTCACCTAAATTTATTGAATAAAGTGTTACCCTTGACACTGCTGACAAGTTTCCCCTAGAATTGTCTGTGTGCAGAACAGGCCTGTCCGTCAGTCGTGGTGAGGCGGGCTTTACTCAATGTCTCCTGTTATTACCTACATTAATAGTCAGATTAGCTCCCTCTCTCCCCATAGTGTGTTTAGCATTCAAATAAAGATGTCTTTATCTGCCTTGTTCGGCTTTAACCACTGAAACACTGCTGCAATCCCCCGTCAGTAAAAATATGTTTCAACCCATTCCCAGTATTGCTCCCGTCGCATTTCTCAGCGGCTCCTATATTGGTCAAGGAATGCCCCCCTCACTTTAAACAGTGGCAGTGTCCCTCCTGCGTCAGTGGGTGTCTCACAGGCCACTGAGCGATGCCTGGCTGCCCCACTCTGTCTCTGAGCGGTGACAGTGGGGCAGCCAGGTATGCCACTTTCCCCACAGCTCTGCCAAAGGACTGTTAGCAAAGGATGACTCCCCATCGTCTCCTTTTTTTTGTTCTCCTCGTCCTGTCCCACGGGCTGCCATGCTACTCGTCCCTGTGATGTTGGCAGTAACTCTGGCACCTGTCAGCTACACACAATCACATCCGTTAAGGGATTACCATTGTTGGGCTCCTGTAGCCGGTGGGCTGGGCGTCCTGTAGGGGATGACGCAGAGGGGAGCATCAGGAACCGGCTGTGAGTTCTCCTTAAGGGGCATGGTAGCAGATTTGTAAACGAATCAACTGCCCTAAATTGCTACTACCTTAGTTGCCTATAGTATCAGTCACCTGCAGGTATGAGACTTCAGATGGTGCAGAACAACGGTCTAGCTGTTTTTAATACCATCTACAGTTAGCTACATTATTTTTGGTTTCAGCATTTAGCAGACAGTCTCTTATCAAGAATGACTACAATGTATGTATCTAAGGGATGGTGACGGGTGACTGAACTCTTGACAGACAGACGGGTCATCTTGTCACTCAGCCAGAGTGTGGTTGTAAGCAGCTGTGTGGGTTGCGCTCAGTGGAGTGCCGTCTGTCTGCCCTGCAGCAAAGTCAGAGGAGCCCAGCCAGTCAGTTAAAGGTGGATACACGCTTCCAAGCAGCTGCCTGAACAGCTTACATCCTACGGCCTCCACACATACACACGGGAAATGTCTCCATGAGGGAGAATTTTCCTTGTTTTACTATCATCGCAGGAACTTTGAGGATATCAGGTATCCATGAGGATAGTAAAACACACACACACACACACACACACACACACACACACACACACACACACACACACACACACAGTCCCAGATAAGAGCAGCGAGGCCCACACACTCTTCTCCAGCCCTGGCCATGTACGATGCTGTAAACGGCCCAAATTTGGACAAGGATCCCAGCCAGATAGCGCTGTGACCCAAACGTGAGTCCGGTGTGTGTTTTCCCCCCTTGGTGCTTTTGAGGTGTCATAGCAGCTCGCAGAGAGAGTGGGAAACTTTAGACTGCTTTTAGAAAGGGGGAACCCTCAAGGTCAGAAAGTTATGAAGAGATCAAGGTTATGCAATGCAAAGCAGGGAATTCAATTCCAGGTCCTGGGTCCGAAAAGGTATCCCAGAATGACATTTAACAGTAGTACTCTTTCAGTCGAATGAGGGTGGGGGGGGCCTTTCGGGCATTCCTGATTTGTGAAATCCACTTACTATAGTAACTGAGATCTGAAACTTGCCGTCAAAAGTGAAAGGTTGTTTCACTCATTTTATCCAGCTTTAATCCCGTAATTTCTGTGTGTAATGTTTTGCCTGGCCTTGTTTCTTTGTCGACAGTCACCTTATTATCTGGCTGGCTTTGAAGCGGGTGACATTTTAACCCCTAGGTCGTCACTGAGGTCTCTAGATCTGGCCCAGCAGCCCCTAGTCCTCTGAAGAGTCAACTCCCTACAGCCCTCTCACTCTCCTTTCTCTGTCTCTGCTACAGATAGTTGGCCTTTGTCATCCCTTTTACCTCTCAGCCTCGGCAGGGAACGCCCCCAGCTAGTATGCACACACCGTTGCTGGCTCGCTCCCACATGTCACTTTATTGTATTGTTATGGTTTGTCTTTGGATGCAACCTAAAATTAGCAGATTAGTCTTTACAGCCATTTTGTAGTGTCATTGCTTAGGCCTAATGTTTTCCCTTCTCAGGTTTGTGCTCCTTGCCTCTATCAAGTCCTGGCATGCGTATTTGAAGGAAAAGAAGGCTCCTTTTAGAATTTCTGACTTACCGGTTTCTTGTTCTTAGAATGCAAAGGAATAGCCTATTCCTGGGGACTAAATACTACTGAGTCGAGGGTATAATGGCGAGTGTGTTTTGGGTAGCTCAATGGTCTTTTCTGTCTAACCACATCTTGACTGGAATGAAACATTGGTCATGTTGTCTAGAGCTGCACAAATCCATAGGTACAGCCTTTGAATGGGACAGCCTGAAAGAGGGAGTGAAAAGTCAAAGAATTTGCATATTTTTTTTTGCATATGAGCTGTCGGAGAACACCCAGTTTTCCCCCACCCCATCAGCAATAGTACGCACTGAGGTATTCCAAACACCTCGGCTATGTCCTGACGTTTTGGCCATTGTTAACCCCGCCGACATACCCCAACAATTTCTAGAGAAGTGAGGCGCCTCTTTTAAAACGGGGCGTGAGGTAGCCCCTACTGACACCACCCACTCCCTGTCGGCGGGGTCAACTGTGTGTGTGTGTGTGTGTGTGTGTGTGTGTGTGTGTGTGTGTGTGTGTGTGTGTGTGTGTGTGTGTGTGTACACACACATGCAGGTGCTGCAAGCTGGTTCTTGACACTCTGAGGAAGGCATCGTACACAAACAAGCCTACCTGCATGTCCCTGAAGGCTCGTGATTTTTCTCCTTTCGGGGGTCGTCACACTGAAGTTTCTTAGAAAAGTCCAACATTTAACACTAACGTACTTACTATTTCTCTCTCCCTCCCTTCAGGCGTGCATAGATGACAATGTGGACATGGTGACGTTCCTGGTGGAGCATGGGGCTGCCATCAACCAGCCTGACAATGAGGGCTGGATCCCCCTCCATGCTGCAGCCTCCTGTGGATACATGGACATAGCAGAGTAAGTACAGCTGCTGGGCTAGAGGTGTCATGGCTGACGTGGGTCCAGCTGGAGGCTGTTATGGACCTCTAGGGAATGGCTGGTCTCTAGCGCCCAAGTGTTACAAGGCTATTCCCTGAGGTTTATGGCTGGTTGAACACACAATTGTGCGAATGCCTTTTCATTTGGAGAACATCCATTACCCTGCCCAGACACATTTTGTTGTAAATCACTAGTCAGGTTAGGTCATCAATCAACCTTTTTTCTATTCAATCGTCTTAGACTATGAAATGCAATGCTAATCAATTCAATCCTAATAGCTACTTATGGCGTAGACAGCCTAAACTTGCCAGGGGTCACTGTTTTCAATGGTCCGTGCTTCTCCAAGGTGCATGATTACATGTTGATTGGGGCAACCGCCTGTCAGATGGCCCCAACCACCTTGCACAAGTTCCTTGTGATGTAATCAATATAGCAAAATCGGGGGTAACCTCCGGCATCAGTCATTACTCCAGTTGCTTTCCAATCCTTTCTTTCATTGTCCTTTTGAGGTAAGAAGGCTGTTTAAAGGGATCAGAAACCGGGCCGGCAAGTAGGGAGATATTATCAGTAGATATTTTAAACAGTCTGAGAGCTGAAGGAACTCACTTGCACTCATTCTGCAGTGACCTGTTTTACTTCTCTGTATTATATTACAGGAGCCTGGCATGAGCGTTGTTATCCCACAATCACACCCTGTGCAGTCCTGCTGCCCAAGTTAGAGTAGAATTATCATACTACGCTACCAACGTTATTGGTTGACAAATTGTGCCTTTTTATGGTGTTTCATCAGCTGCAATTGGTTGTTGGAATTCCAAGAGCCGCCTTGTAGATATTACCGGAAAGTTCTATCCTTCAGACTTCCCTCTCACCCCTACGGCAAATTATTTATTAAAAGTAAGTAAAAAAAGCTGTCGACTGTTAAGTTTAATCATTTTCATACAGTGGGTAGTCTACCTTATTGCCCCATTTTCTCCATATCAGGGCTGGGCTATTGAAAACAAGGGCTCTCTTTACTTTCAATGCAATGAGGAATGAAGGAGAAATGTGAAGGGCCTTGTCTGATATGGCTGACTAATGGAGTGCTCTGGTCTTGGGCGACTCTGGGACCTGATGTGGGTGGTAGGAGCACACAGCAGCGCCATTTTAGCCCACAACACTATCCCCGTCATTCCCATTCCCAGTCCTACAAAGCCGGAAAGGCAATGGCAGCCTTTTGCGCCAAGCCCTTTGGTGTCAAACCCACAACCATCCGATGGCAGTAGTTCTGAGCGATTAACCAACACTTGTTCTTTTTTAAACAACTCATTGACTATCTGTTTTTAACTATTTGAATTCCATTTAGTTTTTCTGTGAGCTCAATGCACAGTTTCTCTCGAAATCGGATCAAGGCCGAACTGGGTGATATAGTAAGGAGTTGTAGTTTCCAACAGGCCAATATTATACATAGTTTAGCGCAGAAAACATGGTAATGACCATAATCCCTTGCGAGCCTACTTGTTCAGTCTATAGCACAGACCGTCTGTGTGGGGCAGACCGAAAGAGACAAGAACACTGATCGAGAGGGTTAGAGAGCAGTTGCTTCGAGGTATCTCTACTTGAAAATACATGATCTATGTGATAGTTGGTATTCAGGAGTCATAAAAGTAGGCTTTATTTACTTTGGACAATATCCATTTTTTGTAGTTTTACAGCAGCTCTATAGATATGGACTTGGAATTAAATTACAGTCATCAAATGTTATATAGAGAACTGAACGATTTTATTAACCTCTCTCGGGTATGTGGGACAAAATCGTCCCACCTAGTCAACAGCCAGTGGAATCGAGTGGCACGAAATACAAAAACCTTAAATGCTATAACTTCAATTTCTCAAACATATGACTATTTTACACCATTTTAAAGACTCTCGTTAATCTAACCACATTGTCCGATTTCAAAAAGGCTTTACAGCGAAAGCAAAACATTAGATTATGTTAGGAGAGTACCCAGCCAGAAATAATCACACAGCCATTTTTCAAGCTAGCATATATGTCACAAACACCAAAACCACAGCTAAATGCAGCACTAACCTTTGAGGATCTTCATCAGATGACACTCCTAGGACATTGTTATACAATACATGCATGTTTTGTTCAATCAAGTTCATATTTATATAAAAAAACAGCTTTTTACATTAGCATGTGACGTTCAGAACTAGCATACACACCGAAAACTTCCGGTGAATTTACTAAATTACTCTTGATAAACGTTTACAAAATACATAATTATTTAAAGAATTATAGATACAGAACTCCTTTATGCAATCGCGGTGTCAGATTTTAAAATAGCTTTTCGGCAAAAGCACATTTTGCAATATTCTGAGTAGATGGCTCGGCCATCAAGGCTAGCTAAACAGACACTCGCCAACATCGAGGCTCAGTAAACTCAGAATTACTAGTAGAAAAATTGGATTACCTTTGCTGTTCTTCGTCAGAATGCACTCCCAGGACTTCTACTTCAACCACAAATGTTGTTTTGGTTCGAAATAATCCATAGTTATGTTCAAATATCCTCCGTTTTGTTCGTGCGTTCAGGTCACTATCCGAAGGGTGACGCGCGAACGCATGTCGTGACAAAAAATGTCAAAATATTCCATTACCGTACTTAGAAGCATGTCAAATGCTGTTTAAAATCAATTTTTATGTTATTTTTCTCGTAAAATAGCGATAATATTCCAACCGGGCGACGTTTTCGTTCAAAGGCTGAAAGAAAAACATGGCCACTTCTCGGGGCCGCGCATCTCCTGTCTCTGAGCCACCAGCCTGACCACTCACAAACAGCGCTCCTGTACCTAGCCCAGAGACAGCAGAAATCTCATTCCACTTTCTGGCGCCTTCAGAGAGCCTATGGGAGCCTTAGAAATTGTCACGTTACAGCAGAGATGCTGTATTTTCGACAGATGCCACAGAAGCACAAGAAATGGTCAGAGAGGGCACTTACGGTATGGAATCTTCTCAGGTTTTGGCCTGCCATATAAGTTCTGTTACACCATTCAAACAGTTTTAGAAACTTTAGTGTTTTCTATCCAAATCTACCAATTATAAGCATATTCTCGTTTCTGGAAAAGAGTAGTAACCAGTTTAAATCGGGTACGTTTTTTTTATCCGGCCGTGAAAATACTGCCCCCTACCCGAGAGGTTAAAGTAATGTAAATAAATGATTTTATACGTAATAAAACAGTTGGGCTGGGCGGTATACTGGTATTGATGCACAGACCGATTTTTGTTTTTACTTCACGTTCTATAACAGTATTTTAATGTTTGGTTGGCCGAATGTGAGGCGCAACACCGTGTCCGTAATGTCCATTTTTATAGTTCACTCCATTTGCTACTTGCAAGTCGTCGCTCCTGCATTCCGCTTCCCACACCAAGCCCTGCCCCCTGTCACTCAAGGAGAACAGTTGGTGTTGCTTGGCCGTGTAGTCACGAGCACTTAACTTGCTGTTCACTCTGGAGCTAATGCTAACTGCTAGTTAGCTGGCTAGCTAAATGTAATTGGAGTTGGCGCAATGTCTAATTACAGCCTGAAACCAGTGCTGGTGTAGGCCTAGATCTGCATGTTTGTGTAATGGTATCTACTAAATCAGAGGAATAGGCGAAGCATGAATATGTTAGCTAGCTAGCCACATAAAAAGGAACGGAACATTGTATAGGGACCCCCGGGAAACACTGACCAACACTTTGGTTCCATTCCTTACACACGTCTTCCCTGGCTTATTAATTTGTCAAACAACAATGCCCACTAATTTCCAACTGCACTGCTCAAAAAAATAAAGGGAACACTTAAACAACACAATGTAACTCCAAGTCAATCACACTTCTGTGAAATCAAACTGTCCACTTAGGAAGCAACACTGACAATAAATTTCACATGCTGTTGTGCAAATGGAATAGACAACAGGTGGAAATTATAGGCAATTAGCAAGACACCCCCAATAAAGGAGTGGTTCTGCAGGTGGGGACCACAGACCACTTCTCAGTTCCTATGCTTCCTGGCTGATGTTTTGGTCACTTTTGAATGCTGGCGGTGCTTTCACTCTAGTGGTAGCATGAGACGGAGTCTACAACCCACACAAGTGGCTCAGGTAGTGCAGCTCATCCAGGATGGCACATCAACGCGAGCTGTGGCAAGAAGGTTTGCTGTGTCTGTCAGCGTAGTGTCCAGAGCATGGAGGCGCTACCAGGAGACAGGCCAGTACATCAGGAGATGTGGAGGAGGCCGTAGGAGGGCAACAACCCAGCAGCAGGACCGCTACCTCCGCCTTTGTGCAAGGAGGAGCAGGAGGAGCACTGCCAGAGCCCTGCAAAATGACCTCCAGCAGGCCACAAATGTGCATGTCTGCTCAAACGGTCAGAAACAGACTCCATGAGAGTGGTATGAGGGCCCGACGTCCACAGGTGGGGGTTGTGCTTACAGCCCAACACCGTGCAGGACATTTGGCATTTGCCAGAGAACACCAAGATTGGCAAATTCGCCACTGGTGCCCTGTGCTCTTCACAGATGAAAGCAGGTTCACACTGAGCACGTGACAGAGTCTGGAGATGCCGTGGAGAACGTTCTGCTGCCTGCAACATCCTCCAGCATGACCGGTTTGGCGGTGGGTCAGTCGTGGTGTAGGGTGGCATTTCTTTGGGGGGCCGCACAGCCCTCCATGTGCTCGCCAGAGGTAGCCTGACTGCCATTAGGTACCGAGATGAGATCCTCAGACCCCTTGTGAGACCATATGCAGTTGGCCCTGGGTTCCTCCTAATGCAAGACAATGCTAGACCTCATGTGGCTGGAGTGTGTCAGCAGTTCCTGCAAGAGGAAGGCATTGATGCTATGGACTGGCCCGCCCGTTCCCCAGACCTGAATCCAATTGAGCACATCTGGGACATCATGTCTCGCTCCATCCACCAACGCCACGTTGCACCACAGACTGTCCAGGAGTTGGCGGATGCTTTAGTCCAGGTCTGGGAGGAAATCCCTCAGGAGACCATCCGCCACCTCATCAGGAGCATGCCCAGGCGTTGTAGGGAGGTCATATAGGCACGTGGAGGCCACACACTACTGAGCCTCATTTTGACTTGTTTTAAGGACATTACATCAAAGTTGGATCAGCCTGTAGTGTGGTTTTCCATTTTAATTTTGAGTGTGACTCTAAATCCAGACCTCCATGGGTTGATCAATTGGATTTCCATTGATTATTTTTGTGTGATTTTGTTGTCAGCACATTCAACTATGTAAAGAAAAAAGTATTTAATAAATTATTTATTTCATTCAGATCTAGGATGTGTTGTTTAAGTGTTCCCTTTATTTTTTTGAGCAGTGTATGTTGACGAGGGTGGGGCTTAAGCTGCATCCCTTTCTCACCCCATGGCCCTGTGGAAAGAAATGTTTTTTTCCAAAATTAACCACACACTAGTTGTTTGTGCATGGATTTTGTAATGTCGTATGTTTTTCCCCGAACACCACCTTCCATCAATGTGTATAGCAGACCCTCATGCCAAATTGAGTTAACCTCTCTAGGGTAGGTGGCACCAAATCGTCCCACCTACGTAACAGCCAGTGGAATCCTGTGGCGCGTTATTCAAATACCTTAGAAATGTTATTACTTCAATTTCTCAAACATATTACTATTTTACAGCATTTTAAAGACAAGACTCTCGTTAATCTAACCACACTGTCCGATTTCAAAAAGGCTTTACAACGAAAGCAAAACATTAGATTATATCAGCAGAGTACCCAGCCAGGAATAATCAGACACCCATTTTTCAAGCTAGCATATAATGTCACAAAAACCCAGAAGACCGCTAAATGCAGCACTAACCTTTGATCTTCATCAGATGACACACCTAGGACATTATGTTATACAATACACGCATGTTTTGTTCAATCAAGTTCATATTTATATCAAAAAACAGCTTTTTACATTAGCATGTGATGTTCAGAACTAGCATACCCACCGAAAACTTCCGGTGAATTTACTAAATTACTCACGATAAACGTTCACAAAAAGCATAACAATTATTTTAAGAATTATAGATACAGAACTCCTCTATGCACTCGATATGTCCGATTTTAAAATAGCTTTTCGGTGAAAGCACATTTTGCAATATTCTAAGTAGATAGCCCGGCATCACAGGCTAGTTATTTAGACACCCAGCAAGTTTAGCCTTCACCAAACTCCGATTTAGAAAAGTTTGATTACCTTTGGTGTTCTTCGTCAGAATGCACTCCCAGGACTTCTACTTCAATAACAAATGTTGGTTTGGTTCAAAATAATCCATAGTTATATCCAAATAGCGGCGTTTTGTTCGTGCGTTCAAGACACCTATCCGAATGGTAAATAAGGGTTACGAGCACGGCGCATTTCGTGACCAAAAAATTCTAAATATTCCATTACCGTACTTCGAAGCATGTCAACCGCTGTTTAAAATCAATTTTTATGCCATTTTTCTCGTAAAAAAGCGATAATATTCCGACCGGGAATCTGCATTAAGGTAAACAGACGAAAGAAAATAAAGCATGGGGTCGACTCGGGCATGCATCCAAGCCCATTGTCCTCTGATCGGCCACTTGTCAAAAGCGATAATGTGTTTCAGCCTGGGGCTGCCTCGATATCGTTCAGCTTTTTCCCGGGCTCTGAGAGCCTATGGGAGCCGTAGGAAGTGTCACGTTACAGCAAAGATCCTCAGTCTTCAATAAACAGAGGCAAGAAGAAGAACAACAACTTGTCAGACAGGCCACTTCCTGCATGGAATCTTCTCAGGTTTTTGCCTGCCATATGAGTTCTGTTATACTCAGACACCATTCAAACAGTTTTAGAAACTTTAGGGTGTTTTCTATCCAAAGCCAATAATTATATGCATATTCTAGTTACTGGGCAGGAGTAGTAACCAGATTAAATCGGGGACGTTTTTTATCCGGCCGTGTAAATACTGCCCCCTAGCCCTAACAGGTTAAACTGATGGACTGTGATTTTTCTTTGCTCATTTGAGCTGTTCTTGCCATAATTTAGACTTATCCCTGTGGTAAAATACCTTCTGTATAGCACCCCTATCTTTCCACAACACAACTGATTGGAAATTCCAAAACTGTACTTTTAACATGGCACACCTGTTAGTTGAAATGCATTCCAGGTGACTACCTCATGAAGCTTGTTGAGAGAATGCCAAGAGTGTGCAAAGCTGTTATCAAGGCAAAGTGTTTGTTTAACCTTTTTTTTGTTGTTGGTTACTACATGATTACATATATTATTTCATAGTTTGTAGGATAATAGTGAAGACTTCAATGTAAAAAAAAAAAAAAACCCTGGAAATGAGTAGGTGTCCAAACATTTGACTGGTACTGTATATCTCATGATATGCTGTTTTTACCATATCTCCCAGCCCTAATAAGCAGTCTTGTGCAGTCACCATCTTGCGACTTTTATTAATGGTTTTATTCTGTGTTACAGCATTCAACCCACACAGTGCATTTAATGGCAAAAAAAAATATTTCAAAATTGAAAAACTGATTTTATTTTTTTATCAAAGCACAAATCGCTCGGCAGTAGATGGCAGGGTGAACTCCTAACCACAAGGCCCAACCACACCTTGTAAAACCCAGCTAAAATGGGGCGAAAGTGAATTCAAAGACAATGTGGAACTCTAAAATGTAACGGCGGTCGCTGAATTGCCATTACGAGGGAAGTTACCGGAATGCACCGGTTTCAAGTGGTGTGTTCTAATGAGAAGGGTCTGCGGCTCTCCACGGCTGTAATTGGTAGCAGCAGGAGTCAAGATCTCCTGCTGTTCCAAGAGCCTCTTGAATCAGCCAGCGCAGGGTGAGAAATCCATGAGAAAAGATAATTGGAGCGTGGTTGACCACAAGGGTGAATCACTAGGCTAATTATGCAGTGAACTAGTTGTCTGATTAGAGGCAGGGTACTAGAATGACAGCATGAACCCCCTCAGGTGGTTAGGTCAGTGGAGGGATACAACAGTAAACCCCTCAGGTGAATATGGTGTAATGACAGACTGCAATTTGGGGTGTTCCCTGATATCCGGAATCTGCCATTGGTCAGTTCCGGTCTTATGCAACTGATGGTTTTGCGACACAGATTTGTTTAGATGGCAGGTTAGGTGAATTAGCATGGCAGGTTAGGAGACTGTTAAGGTTAGGAAAAGGGTTAGGCTTAGCTACAATGGTACAGTTGTTAACCAAATAAAATGTTATTTTTCACATGCGCTGAATACAACCGGTGTACTTTACCGTGAAATGCTTACTTAGACGACCTTAACCAACAATGCAGTTCAAGAAATGGTTACATGGGTACTGTTACCGAGTCTGTGTGTGGGGTACAGGTTGAGGTAATTTGTACATGTGTGTAGGGGTAAAGTGACTGCATAGATAATAAACAGCGAGTAGCAGCAGTGTAAAAACAAAGGGGGGGTGTCTATGTAAATTGTCCAGGTGGCCGTTTGATTAATTGCTCAGCAGCCTTATGCCTTGGGGGTAGAAGCTGTTAAGGAGCCTTTTGGACCTAGACTTGGTGCTCCGGTACTACTTGCCATGCGGTAGCAGAGAGAACTCTATGACTTGGGTAACTGGAGTCTTTGACAAGTTTTTTTGGGGCCTTCCTCTGACATTGCCTAGTGTATATGTCCTGGATGGCAGGAAGCTTGGCCCCAGTCATGTACGGGGCCATACGCACTACCCTCTGTAGTGCCTTACGGTCAGATGCCGAGCAGTTGCCATACTAGGCGGAGATGCAACCAGTCAGGATGATCTGGGGACCCTTGCCAAATCTTTTCAGGCTCTTGATTGGGAAAAGGTGTTGTCGTGCCCTCTTCACGACTGTCTTGGTGTGTTTGGACCATGATCGTTTGTTGGGGATGTGGACACCAAGGAACTTGAAGCTCTCAACCTGCTCCACTACAGCCCCAGTGTCAATGTGCGTAACTTCATTTCAAGAAACTCCTATATCAGAAAACGCCCCTAATTGCGCTCTAAAATTACACCATTCTCCCGCAGGTGGTTAGGTCAGTGGAGGGATACAGCATGAAACCCATAGGGTGGAGAGGTAGTGTGAAACTCCTTGGGTGGTTAGGTCAGTGGAGGGATATGTGCCTTTCCCAAGGTCTGGGATTTCTGCTACCAGTGGGTTGTGACCAGGGTTTCCATTAGCTTGTAAAAGCTGGCTTTCGGATGATTTCAAAATGCAAGTAAATAAATGAAATAGCCGATGAATGAATAAAATTGGCGGTGGCCAATTGTCCTGGCGAAGAAAATCCCATTGCGAAATAATGCATTTTCTTTCCTATTCATTGATGGAAAATCTGTCAGACAGCGCAAGATCTTCTGCTACAGCATCTCAAACAGTAAATGCATAGGCAACAGACGGCAGGCTTCATATGCGTATCGCACCACTTTGCAATGATCTGGAGGCAGTATGCAATTTGAGAACATATAATATACTTAATTGTTTGAAACCTGAACGTTTTACTACAAAGTAGCCTAGCCAAAATCAGACCATATCCGTGGAGGCAATTATTTTATGAACTTCCTTTCATTGTCCAGTAGCCAAAGGCACAGTCCTAGTCATATTAGCAACCCATGCTAGTTGTTGCATATTAAAATATCTGTTAGACATTTAGAATGGAGATTTAATCTGTCACATTTAGGGCTGACCCCATTTGGTTGACTGCGATTTATTTGAGTCGAGCAGTAGCTAATAATAATCACCATGGTGTACAAGACAACTGTCTGATTCACGCCTGTCTGAGGGGACTGATCCATTGAGTAGGCCTTGGATGGCACAGTCCATCAGACTAAGACGTGCTACTGAAACTGTATATGGTTACAGCACTATGCACACTGTTCTGTGGTGGTCGCTGCAGCAGGGAGGACTAGCCATGCCCGTCGCAATCAAATCAATTGCGGTCCGACTCCCTCGTCATTTGTCTTATTTAATCAAGCTTAACACATCAGACAAGATCAGTGCATATAGTTGATTTTATTAAAACACATAGGATGTCTATATGGAGAAATGGACTTAACATTTCGACCTATCGATTGGTTGAAAGAACAGACTCTCACGGCAATTTGTTATTTTTGTCGGACAGCCCTATTCACGTTAAACCGCTAGCATGTGCGGTGCGCTTTTGACAATGGTGTTTTCGCAATTGTATTATGGAACGAACATTTGCTCATAGCCTAATGCGTTGTGCGTGTTACTGCACTTATAATGTGAAGAAATAATAGTTTAGCAACATTTAAGCTAAACTTTGTCGCATCACTCATTGCTTTTTAACGTGTTTTTATTTGTTGTAGCCTAGACCTACTGGTTATATGAATGTGTGAGCTATCATCCTACAATTGTCCCACAGTCTGTTTTGGAATAAGCTATTTATTTTTCTACAAGTTGACCAATAGAATAGTTCACCTTTTTCTACTATGGGGGTTAGTAGATTGACAAAGGCTAGTGATTTTGCTGTTCGTTACTCGTGTTGTTGGCTGAGAAAGTAAATGTGGACGATTATTCAAAGTGCGACTCAGAATTTGGTAAGAAAGACCACACATTGTTGATCCTAGACTTGTATGTTCTGTTAATATGAATTACCATAATCTAAATGTGATTTCTGTCATTTTGAGCACCGTCCGGTAAATGTTGAAATGCTGCGGGTGAAATGTCCGTTGTCACATTTTCGTAACGGAATCCCTGGTTATCACGTACAGGTTTTCATAATATATTCAGTCGACTGTTTCCCTGCAGGTGAAGAACAAATTGAGAGTTATGGTAACTGGTAAATGCATCTATTTTCCAATCCTCGTAAATGTGTCTTGCTAGAATTTGGCCCATTTTTGTCTTCAAACCTTTCATAGGCCTACAGCAGTAGCTTATATAGGCCTAATACATAGAATGATATAGACATGATTTCCTAGGCATTTTTCTTGAACCTGTATTCACCTGGGTTAAATAAGAGACTTGATCCATCCCTATTGATTCAGTGAAGAATGAATTTACTAATACTACTTGGACTACTTACCTGTCCTAAGTAAGTAAGTATGTGTGTGTTTGTGCAGGTATCTGATTGGCCAGGGAGCCAGCGTGGGGGTGGTGAACAGTGAGGGGGAGACACCTCTGGACATCGCTGAGGAGGAGGCCATGGAGGAGCTCCTGAAGAATGAGATCAACCGACAAGGTACAGACGGACTGCAGCACTGATTCACTCGGTCTGCCCCACCCTGACCTGCTAGTCAACAACAACTCTTTCACTTCTGCTTTCAGTTGAACCATTGCCGGTCAAACATTGTCCACCAAGCACATAATTAATGGGACTTTTTACTTACATCTATGTAATTGGAAGGGAAGGGCCTAAAACGACATAATGGAAATGTTTTTCATTAAGTTTTCAAATTAGATAACTTTTTAATGACAAACGAGTGCTGCCACTTTGCTAGCATCATTCTGTGTTTGCTCCACACCAGGCAGTTATGCACTGCCTTTCCAAATAGACGGTTAAGGGATGAGAGGTGTGTGCGGGCAATGGATCGTGGTACATGCATCTAGGCCGCTGTGGCCTCTGGTCATATCAGGAAGCAGGTCTTGGCAGGCCTCCAGTGGCGTGCACTCAGCCTGGTTCAATAGCACTACAGCCTCCATGGCCAACACCTCACTGGTCTAGTCTAATGCCCCCTTTACTACTTCACCCAATACCATGCTTACGTACATGAAGTCCAGATATGTCATGCGTGTACCGTGTCATAAAGCATTTATGAAATCAAGTCAGACCCAGTCCCGGCAGCTGTGACGCTTTGCCTCGGTGGAGAAGTTACATAATGGAGATTAATGCGATCCACTTAAACTCTGGGTTTCTCTTTGTGATTCTAAACTGGATGGAAGGCTTTTTCTATTTTTCGCCCTCTGTGTTCTTGAGATGATGACATGTACCCCCCCCCCCCAACTCTGGTGGGAGGCCTTGTTCAGACGTGCTAATGGCCCCGGGGACAAACCGCTCCTCTGCTCATGATGCCGCTGTGTTGTCGGAAGATTATGGCGCTCTCCCTTCACCTTGTAGCCATTCTAAATGCACCTCTCGTCAAATCCACTAAGTGTGGCTCGACACCTTTGCGCTGTCTACGTTGTTAGCCATGCTAGCCACCAGCCATAATTACAAGTTAGGTAGCAGCTTGTCAGACAGCAGGCCCACCCCCTCTGTTTGCTTAGGTTGCTCCTCCCGTAAGGAGTAGAACTAGGGCTCGGCGATATTGTTTTTGACAGTATGTTTTTTGAATAATTAAAGCTCTACATTTGCTTTGAGTAGTGAGTGACCCTACAGTGGCAACAAATACATTCTAAGTGATTTCAATGGATCCATTCTGTTTTCTACTGTTCAATTCAACTTCAACCTAAAAAACATTTTTCCCTCTGCATTTCCTACACTCATTTGAGAATGTCCACACTGCCACGTAGGGCTGCACGATATAGGCAAAAAAAAACTAGGCCTTATTTTTAACCAAATGTTGCAATTGCGATTTGACTTATGATTTAGATCAAAACAATTGGTAAACTGTTGGAATCATGCAAATATAATATTTATTCTAATTCTATAGTTAGAATATAAATAATAGTGGGCATTTTGAAGTGTTTGACATGACAAGGTATGAAAATGCCAGGGCGGAGTTGACACGGTAGGAACCTCCTAAGGGACCCTATAATCTTTGGCTACATTAAATGTTTCTTCATGTAGTCAACATTCACACTTTGCCTATACCTTTGATTTATATGATACTCTTGCACAAACAACATGCTGATTTAGGCCTGCGCTGGTATCCAGCTGTATTAACTAGCTACGTTTGCTCTGACTCAGTACATTTATTAGCTAGCTAACTAGTGATTAGCATTAGCGGCAAACATGATTTAGCTAAAACGTGCTAAGAGAAGACAAACTAGCTGTTTGCAGATGTAAGAAACACAAACTAATATAATTATTGAACGCTTATTAAGAAGCAAAGTAGAAACATCGTTGTCATCAACATTGTTGCATTTACCATGCAGACTGGATTAAGGGTGTATTCGTAAAATTCACTCGAGTGCCAGAGAGCGCTCCGGGTGTTCGAAAATTGTCATATTTTTCCATTTGTAAATTCAGATTGTTTTCGTGCTCGGAGGGTTTTAAGCACACACTGGATGCTCTGGCCGAGGAGTAGTGTTGATCCGAGCGTTCTGACCTCACAACGGCAGTCAAGCTCCCAAGCTAACTGGCTAAAATGAACTAGCTTGCTATTCCAGACAAATGAGAGAACACCTCACTCACCCTTTTACTTGCCCTAGCAGAGCTGGTTAAGCTGTTTTCATCTTATCCAGAGTGTTGGTGACTGTAACTGTGCTGCTGGCAACAATTTCATATTGTTGCCGGTGTCGGCCATATTCAACAGGTGTTGAGCGTTTGTAAATTCATCAGTTATTCTGCGCTTTGGCACACTCAGACGAGTGCTCTGAAATCGGAGTAGATGGGGCGTGTTCGTAAATTCACTCTGGCTATGTGTCTCGTGGTCAAGCAACAACAAAGCCCTCCTTGAGTGACAGTGGGCTGTGCTAGGTCTGTGTGGAAAGTGGCATGGAGAGAGTGGCGAGGGATGACTCAAGTAGCGTGTAAACTATAAAAATGGACGCTACACACGGCATGTCACATTTAACAAACCAAACATTCAAATACCCTTACAGAAGGTAAAGTACAAACCGGTCCATGCAGCAGTAATGGTATATTGTAAAATACGCTATACAGCCCAGCCTCAAGTAGAACCAGCCTAGCCCCAGTAACATGAACCAGGTCTGGGTATGAGGTGGAGGGACCTGGAGCAGGGCTTGGCTGAGGTGGTCAGAGCCCTATCCCTTTTAACACTCCAAGTCCTAAGGGCTGAATGTGCAGGATTCATTCAGCAGTTATGACCTCTCCTCCTGTTTTGTTAGCATGCTACGCTACTTAAGAGTATTATATAACGGAGGCGGCGGCTTATCCCATGGGAACCCTGCGCGTCTCACAGCCGACTGCAGCTTTCAGCCTTCGTTTGCTGGGCTTGATGGATACGCAGTCTGCGGCTTTGGAGCGGGACGTCACTACGCCAGCTTCCAAGATCCCTTATTGACAGACACACAAACCCCTGCCTGCAGCACCACATTGTTGCACACCACTGCATTTACCATCAGTCATATGACAGACATGAAACCACTGGGCCAAGCCTTTTTAACATGCAAACGTTTCTACCTCCTGGCTGTATCTGATCAGTGATACTACGTTTTTTTTTGTGTGTCCATGAGCAGTTACACTGACAATTAGTTTGCAGCAGAGTTGCAGCACGAGCGGAATGCCCAAGGTGTTCGATGGAACTCCACATAGGGAATGAATTCATGAGCATTTGTTCTTGAATTTACCACAATAATGGCTAGAGCAGCTCTCCATGTTCAGTAAGGTACAGTGTTGTGCAACTCTGTATGTTTTAATGGGATTTTCACCTCCCGTCGCATGGTCTCCTCTCGAAAGAGGTACCTTCTTAGTCATGGGGTTAAACCCATTAAGGAGCCACCACTGTTCCCCCGCGGCTGGCTCCACCTTCAGATCCCCTCTCTGCCTCCCAGACAGTAGCTCCACGCCGGCCAGGTGACTGGGCTGCCTGTACCACCCCCCCACTCCCTCTATAGCTGCCCATAAGGGCTCTCTCTGGTGCCCCCCACTCAGTTTCCCTGCTCAATGTCTTGGGGTAATTTTAGTTTTGGCTTGTCAACAGGTTTTCCCTCAGCTGAATTTAGTCCTGTGTTATCACGTCCTCAGAGGCCCAGGTGACTTTCCTCAGAGGATTCACATGTTTGCTCCATGGCCGATTTTTATTTTTTTATTTTTTTGGGGGGGGGGGGGGATATTTTCCATTTTGGCTTTACCAGACCATATGCAGGCCTAGCTTTGAGAGGGGGGGAGGGAGTGTGGTGGGGACTTAATCAGTCAGTTTTCTGGTCTACTGGCTTTTCTCTATTTATTTTCTCAGGGTCCCGGTAGAAGGTGCAATATTCTCTTGAAAAAGCAGCTTGGAATGTGTGCCAGTTCCTCCACCAGGCTGCTGTTTTGTAGTCCTACTTAGGATCTATTAGTCTCCCTGCCTTTTTATAGAACCAGTACAGGCTACTCCTTAAATGTCCCTGCTCTCTAGTAAGCGATGGGCCCTATTGTAGCAGTTGCAATAAACATTTATACAGGCCAGTTACTGCAAGGCTAGTAATGTTGATAATGCCTTGACTAATAGAGTTCCCCTGCCTTGCTGGTGCATTTGTAAAACATGCATCTGTGGCGTTGTGGACATCTCTCACCTTTTGTACCACAGTCCACCCATTCCACAGGCTGAATGCGCAGCAGCCCAGCAGAATAAAGGACTAATTGAGATCCATAATGACAGCAGTGCATTGTGTATTACACTGTAATGGCATCACATGGACTGGACTAAAGGGCAACGCGTTACTCAACACTGCAGCCATGGTGCCATCTGCCCCCAAGACCAGCCTGAACCCATTGATTTCACTTCTGTATTTGGAAAATCTCTGTTTCATTGGACCATTCATTTGTGCAGTGAGTCAGGGATTTGACTCATAGAGCCACACCCATCCCCCTTTCAAATGGGGCTTGTTTATTCCATGCAGCCAGACATCATGGTGACCTAAGGTGTCGTTGATGAAAGGGATGGACAACTCAATGCAAAGGCCTGTAGATTAGCTTGAAGTATTTTTGTCACAACCATTAACTCTTACTGCACAATGTGAAAGTAAAACCAAACTAGATAGACTGTGGTGAGCTGCAGCTGTGCTGCAGGATTGTTTTTTGGGCAGCCAGGAGTCAATTTCAGAACTTCTCTGAGTCGTCTTAATTCCTTCCCACGATTGAAACGCAGCATGCAGACAACCGGCGCTCTGTCAGTGAATTTGTGCAGGAATTTTTGCCCAGGTCTTCTAGCTGACAGATCTACGTCCCATCGTCCCTTGTTCTCCTCCGCTGGCGCCAGGCCAGAACTTCTGGCTGGAGTTAACTGCTCCCTGTCCATCCAGCCTAACACACTGTCAGACAGTTGGAATCTTCTTTTGTCCTTTTAATTAGTCACGCTTCAGCTCGCTAATCTCATCAACAATGACAGGTAGTGTTAACCAGCACTGATTTAACTAATGGTGATCTATTTCTGAATAAAATCAGATTATTCCTGGACCTTATGATATTCGATCTTTGTCAATCTTGTTTATTTTTTAATGCTGCTTGACTTTCCTTGACTTTTTCATGAATGGAAAAATACATTTAACTTCATGAATGGATAGAAAAAGAAAGTCCAGCCTTTTTTGCAAAAGCTGACCAATGAGGGATGATGGTGCATCATACGAGGAACCCAAAACCTATAGGATCAGCTGAAGTGTTGTTGGCTTCCACCCCAGAGCACGTATGCTCATTGTTTATGTAGTTGAGCACAATCAACTCACAGCTGAGTAGTCACACATCTTTACCAGTCGCTCCAAATTTCAGCCGTCTCGCGTTCCAGTCCAGTGTCGGCAAGACAATACACGCCCGTTCCTGCAACAGCCTGTATAGTGCCGGCCTATACCTTAGACATACTAACCCACATGGAAAACTTACTGTTTGCTCTGTCCCAGAGCAGTGATAACATTGAAGTAAGCAATTTGTCAGAGGCCTCTAGTCAATGGAAAAGAGTGCTAGCTTTGCTCCCACTCACTTTGCACAACCACAAGTGGATTATTTGCTTCAACTACATGCCTTGAATGGCTTGAATTTTGACATCTCACCATACAAAGTATGTCAAATGTCCATAGCTCACTTACAACACTGTAAACCGTAGGGAAATTTAGACTGTTGTGTAACATTCCAGGTCAGATTTCTGCTGTGTAAAGGCTTTCAGCCGCATTTTGACTTTTCATCCATTGTTAGTTTCAAATTAAACTCTGGACTGCAGTTCCCCTTTGAGTGTGAGCATTCAACTCATTCACTTAAGGCCATGTGTGCCAAGCATGTGTATGTGGTGTGTCCAGTTTCAGCTAATTTCAGGGTTCCATTTTCATGTCTTTGAATCATTTCTGTAATATTGTGTTAGTTCCCTTGGGGTGAATGCCAGACAGGCAGCATTATTCCCTTCTACTGCTCTTTGTAGCCTAGATAATCTCCAGTGTTTATAGGGACGGCCTCTTTTAAGTAGCCGTTAATCCACCGAGGCCAGACTAACAGTGGTCACCGTTACACTCCGCCCCCACCAGGCGTGGACATCGAGGCGGCCAGGAAGGAGGAGGAGCGGATCATGCTGAGGGACGCCCGGCAGTGGCTCAACAGCGGAACCATCAACGACGTCCGACACGCCAAGTCCGGGGGGACCGCACTCCACGTCGCCGCCGCCAAGGGATACGCTGAGGTTTTAAAGTAAGTCCAGACTCCTTACCTCGCCTTTACCTCTAACAAGCTGTAGCCCATCTTTGGATTCATTTTTTTATTTTTTTATTAACGCTGATTTAAGATATTTCCACTTACATGTTGTCGTTAGGTATTTGTTGTTCTTAGGTGGATGCTGCTTATAGTCATGTCCCTTGTGGGATTTTACTTCATCAATGGTTATCAAGAGCCCATCTCCAGCTCTGGCCTGTCAGTACAGACAGACTGCCTAAGGGAGGGACTGCAGCACCCTGTCCATCTGCTCCTGGGAATGCAGCCAACACAGTCTCCCACACACACTCCACTGCCATAGTTGGCTAACACTAACATCTACCATGTTGAGTACCAGATACTCAGAGGTCACTCAGAGGTCATTTTTCCTGTCATGCAAGACGTTTATATTGACTGAAATATGGGTCTTAAACCTTTGCACAAATGTATTTGCGCTTATGCAAATAGTTGATAGAATACCTTTTCGTTTATTTGTCTTTGGGTTCTGTTTTTGCGTAACTAATACGAAATACAGCCATAATGCTGCCGCAGTAGCAAAAGCCTGGACACTGGCAACGACTGATAAGATTAGGTTTCAGCACCAAATCCAAGAAAACAAGATTAGCTAAATCTCAAATACTATTTTTGTTTCCCCCCCTCTGCGCTCCTCAGGCTTTTAATCCAAGCAGGGTATGATGTAAATATTAAAGACTTTGACGGCTGGACCCCGCTCCACGCCGCTTCACATTGGGGCAAAGAGGAGGCCTGCAAGATACTGGTTGAGAACCTGTGTGACATGGACCTTATCAATAAAGTGGTGAGTAGTACTTCTAAGGCATCTCCATCCTCTATCCATACCCTCTAAGGTTCAGTTGAATATGGACCATGTACTGTTACGTAATGTACTGTACTGCACATATGTGCTTTTCTCGTAACACTAGTTCTGAGAATTTTGTTTTTCCTCCTCAGGGTCAGACATCTTTTGATGTTGCAGATGAAGATGTCCTTGGCTACTTAGAGGAATTACAGAAGAAGCAGAATCTGGTAAGCCAGTGTGTGGCTAATGCTTACATAAGAGCTTTCATTTGATCCTGGATGAACTGCATAACCTGTTATTATAGCTTTCAAACGTGAAACTGCGACTCACATGCCTTGCAGGTGTAAGCATAGCAGAAGCCCTTGAGCAAATCTGACAATTATTTAATTTTTTTACCACTGAAAGTTTGAAGTTCTGGTGTTAGTACCCTAACTGCCGTCAATCATTAAAAAAAACATTCTCCCATTGCAGCTCAATAGTGAAAAGAAGGATGTTAAGAAGTCTCCCTTGATAGAAACGACGACCACTGGGGACAACAATCAAAATCAAAAATCCATTAAGAGGTAAATATCCTGGTTGGGGGGGAAATGGGGTGACATTAGGTAGTCACTCAGTGAAATAGTCATATAATGGATTGTCAATCTTTTATGCATTAACCCCAGGGTAGGCCGCCCACCCCCTCTTTTACGCCGCTGCTACTCTGTTATCTATGCATAGTCACTTTAATGACTCTACCTACATGAACATATTACCTCAATTACCTTGACTAACCGGTGTCCCCGCACATTGACTCTGTACCGGTACCCCCTGTATATAGTCTCGCTATTGCTATTTTACTGCTGCTCTCTAATTACTTGTTCCTTTTATTTCTTTTTTGTATTTTTTAAGCTGCTTTGTTGTTTAGAGGTTTGTAAGTAAGCATTTCTCTGTAAGGTCTACCTGTTGTTTTCGGCGCATGTGACTAATACAATTTGATTTGAGGTCTAGGCCACGGGGAAAACCATTGTTAAAGTGACTGTTTGAAATTCCATGCTTTCAGTACATTGAAAGTAGCTCCAAGTCATTGAGGCACCCTGATAATATGGAGGTTTATGGGTGTTACTCTGAAATGGTGCACACATGTCTTTATAGTCTGACTATAATGAATCCATGCAGACTGAAAGTACCGAACATTCTGTGTGTTCCAGCAAAGAGACCCTCCTCCTGGAGCCCGAGAAGCCCGCCCTGCGCATCGAGACCCTGGAACCAGAGAAGGTGGACGAGGAAGAGGAGGGCAAGAAGGACCAGGAGTCCAGCTGCTCCAGCGAGGAGGAAGAGGAGGAAGACTCAGAGTCTGAGACTGAAGCCGGTACGTTCTACCTACTGTAATGGTACAATAACCTCAATGGCAGGCATGGTGTTTCTAAACCTTGACCTGATTTCAATCTACGCCATTAGTCTAGAGTTCAAGTCCGAAGACTTTAGACCCTGTCTACATTAGTTGAGCTGATTTGTAAATGTTGTAATGTACTCTTTTGAATGGTGTCTTTATACACTTGTTGCAATGACATCATGAACATTGTTGGTTATGACATCCCCTATTGTCGTTATCTTTATGAAAAAGTATAAACACAAAAACGACGGTCTGCATGACATAAGCAAAGTATGGTCCAAAAAGCATACCTGTTCTATTTTAACGCCAACAAACCCATCTGTTTAAAAATAATTTTAGTACTACAACACATTTCTGAAGAGGGGTTTGGTGCTAGCACTGTAGCTAGCGGGCATGCTAATCAGACCATATCTTACAAACAACAGTTGCAACGACGGTCTGCAGACAGTTTACCTGAGTATCATTTAAAAAATGTTTTTTCCTACGACACTTGTCGCATTTTAATGGTCTACAGACATGTAGTTAGATGGAAGTATAGACCCGTCTTTATGCATCAGTAACTCATAGTGGCACCTCTATTCCTCCCCTCCAGACAAGAGCAAGACGCCTGTCCCTGTGAGCAACAGTAACGGCACTACTGTGGTGCCAGCGCCGACCAGCGTTACGGTGTCCTCCACCTCCCCAACCAGCCCCACTAACCAGGTGACTCTCACCTCGCCTGTCAAGAAGGTACGGCCTGGTGGATAGGTCCACTGCAGTCCTCCACTAGTCCTCGTCAGCCTCTTCTGCAGAGAGTTTATCACGCCTTTACAGCTCCCACAACTGAAGAACTCTTTCTATAGTCATATGACTGACCAAGTGGTTCCGTGTCCCAGGAGTTTGTTAGTTATAGAACCTAAAAGGAAGGTTTAACCGCTGATGCGTTAGGATGTAACCTGTCATCTGGGACACATAGCGACGCCTGAGCTCAGTTTATGAATGCAGCTTTCACACGAGGCCCTGAGATGAGACATCTGGACACCTCACCGGTATACAGATCGATATAATTCAATGTCTATTTAGTTAACGCTTTAACACAAACCCACGCTTCACGCTTGGCTCAAGTTACACAGGGTTTACATAAAGGGGGTTACGTGGGATTTGACACCGTAACATGAACAGTACAACACTTGGGTAGGTCTTGTTGTCGCCGCCTGCGGTACGCTGAACAGAAACAAGTGTCAGAGGCCCAGGGTGGAGAGTTACGATTAGTTGAAGAACAGGAGCTCTGGTCTTCAACAAACATGGCGGTGGTTGTACATGGGGATGGGTAGTCATTGCTCGACGTTGTTAGCGGTACACTGTTGACCCCTGGAAGGACACAGTTAAGGCCATCAGGCAGATATTTTAGCAGTGTTGATTATTACGAGACACAATGAGGATGGGAATTTATCATTCAAAAATGTCCCCACAGTTTCCCTTTGTCTGCTGCCCTCTGCAGTGCAGATGTGGCGTTGCAGCTGACTGAATGTACTCGGTGACCTCAGTCCATATACTGTGTCTTTAAGTGTAGGCCTGTTACTCTCTTCAGAGGGCACTTCTGCTTTATTCCCTCATAAGAACTGAGGCGGGGGACTTACACCACATGATACTACAAACTACTCTTACTATAAATGTACTCTCTTTCCTTCAACACCACTGGCACTGTATCATTAAACTAGAAGAAAAATAACCTGTTAAGCTACAAACATTTACTTCTCTTTGAAGTCCAATATTTTTAAATGGTCACGTTTTCCCTTTAAGTTGAAGTTATGTGCCCATGGAAATTTCTCCCATTGGATGCATCCTCCATCTGATTGCATTTTCTTAGAGGACTCTGCATTCAAGCTGAAGTCCAGACTATGAAATATACCCATCACTATCCCAGTTATCCATATTTCCTGTTATCTCTCTTGTAGAAATGCTCTTATTCCCCTCCTACTTTAATGCCTAGCACACCCACAACAATGTCCTCTGTCTAACGAGAGTGATCAAAACAATTAACAATGTCCGCTTTGAGACTAGCATTGTCTTTTCAAAAAGCCTCTCGTGTCCTGCGAGAGCTGTTACTCACACAACCAATAGAAACGATTGACCCCCTTGTCAGTAAACATTGTGTGGTGTGTTCAGGCCTTAAAATATGTCTTTGTCTCTCTGTGCAAGGTACTGTCCATCTTTGCTGCTGCTTCTGTCTCTACTCTGTTTCTGTTTCTTTCTCTCTGTCCGCCCCTCTCTCATCATGGCTCTTGGTTGGCTTTAGTCTGATTATATTACTGCCCTCATGCCTGTGGCGGAGCCAAGCTGTCCTGCATTGTGGCGTCAAGGCTTGCGCAAAACTGGCATTTCTCTTGTGCCCAAAAAACCCATGGTGAGGCATTGGTGTGTTCCAGAGTTATTAGTTACCATGCCCTTGTTGCCTTCGCACCAAACAACAACTTGCCTAATCACCTGACCCCTATAGCCCATCCAGTCAACATTCTTGCTAACCCCCCTAGTGACAGTCCCTTCCAAAACATTTATTTACTGCATGTGTCTTCAAACACAGTCCTATAATGCTTTCTCTGTGGCTCATGTGCTCTAAATATTGTCTATTTGATGTCTCTCTAGCCATTATGTGTGCAGTGTAACAGTGTGCCCAAGGCTTGTGTGAGGACTTAACATAGGCCTCTAAACCCTAACAGGTTGCATTGACCCAGTCCCATCCATCCATGCACTAACTGGAGTTTCAGTGAACAGTGTTTAGTCTCTTTAGTGTCTGATTCTAGGCCTGCCACTGCTGCTAAGAGTAAGGAGTTTGTACTCTGTCCCTCAGTCAAAAGTCTAATACCGGAGTTCATTCCTTTTACCTTTATTTTAGCAGGGATTCCCATTGAGTCCAAGGTCTCTTTTTCAAGGGAGCTGTCGACCTAGGCGTGGTTATATTATTTCTAGGGGAACAAGTCACTTGTGGTGTCTCAAGCATGTCTCCAGACCTTTGGTTCCCCCTCCAACATGCGCCTTTACTCAAAACATCCCCTGCATTTTGTTGTCAATCCATGACACGTTCTCAAGTGCTGCCAGAGATCAGACAGTAGCCTCTGTAGATTCATTCCATACCAAAACTCCTTTGCTTTTTGACCTCTTGTTTAACCTCTGTGGACTGCTCTGTGTTCTTCACCCAAGAAAACTAAACCCCGGACTGCTGCCTTCGTCTGCTTTCTGAATAAACCTCCTTTATTAACGTGTCTAAGCTAACGGCTAACCACTAACCCCTCTCCCCTCGCTCTCCCCCAGGTGGCCCAGCAGGTGTCCCCTGCTGGTAAGGTCTGTCCTAAAGAGGTCTCCCCTAAAGATAAACAGGAGGATGATAAGACTAAGAAATCGGACGAGTCCCCGGCATCGTGGCGCCTGGGCCTGAGGAAGACTGGCAGCTACGGGGCTCTGGCAGAGATCACGGCCACTAAGGAGGCCCAGAAGGAGAAGGACACGGCCGGGGTGATGCGCTCGGCCTCCAGCCCCCGCCTCTCCTCCTCCCTGGACAACAAGGACAAAGAGAAGGTCAGTAGCTAACTAACACCACACTCTGACCCCAGGCCTCAGTGCCTGTCTGACCCCAGGCCTCAGTGCCTGTCTGACCCCAGGCCTCAGTGCCTGTCTGACCCCAGGCCTCAGTGCCTGTCTGACCCTATAGGACTTTGCAACTCTGCCTAGAAGGCCAGCATCCCGGAGTTGCCTCTCCACTGTTGAGATTGGTGCTTTGCGGGTACTATTTAATGAAGCTGCCAGTTGAGGACTTGTGAGGCGTCTGTATCTCAAACTAGACACTCTAATGTACTTGTCCTCTTGCTCAGTTGTGCACCGGGGCCTCCCACTCTTTCTATTCTGGTTAAATCCAGTTTGTGCTGTTCTGTGGGAGTAGTACACAGGGAGTAGTATACAGCGTTGTACCAGATCTCCAGTTTCTTGGCAATTTCTTGCATGGAATAGCCTTAATTTCTCAGAACAAGAATAGACTGTCGAGTTTCAGAAGAAAGTACTTTGTTTCTGGCCATTTTGAGCCTGTAATCAAACCCACAATTGCTGACGCTCCAGATATTCAACTAGTCTAAAGGCCAGTTTTATTGCTGCTTTAATCAGATCAACAGTTTTCAGCTGTGGTTACATAATTAGAAAAGGATTTTCTAATGATCAATTAGTATTTTTTTAAATAAACTTGGATTAGCTAACACAACGTGTCATTGGAACACAGGAGTCATGGTTGCTGATAATGGGCCTCTGTAGATATTCCATAAAAAAATCTGTTTCCAGCTACAATAGTAATTTACAACAAACAATGTCTTCACTTTATTTTTGATCAATATGTTATTTTAATGGTCAAAAAATGTGCTTGTCTTTCAAAAACAAGGAAATTTCTAAGTGACCTCAACTTTTAAACGGTAGTGTGTGTATTTTATATGCTTTTATGTCCAGCTGCTTGGACATATAGCACCATTTGAAATGGATGTCATCATTCATATGAAGTTGATGGTTCACCATTCCATACTGTTTTGATAAGTTGCATTGCTAGATTGAAGTTGAAATCCACCGTCGATTGAGACGGGTTTGTTGGCTGGGGGACAATGTATGAAGAATGTTAGTAGATGTAGCATGTGTTTGTTTAGGAGCTCAAGCAAATGGCTCCAATGTTTCATGTGCAGGAAAAAGACAAAGGAACCAGACTTGCCTACGTTGCCCCCACCATCCCCAGGAGGCTGGCCAGCACATCAGACATTGACGAGAAGGAGAACAGGTGAAGCGCCAGCGTGGTCCCTCTGAAGGGAAAAGTGCATTGACAGGAGCACCACCTGCTGTTCACTGCTGTGTTACAGGCCCAAAGCAGCACTGCATGTTGTCTTTATGTAGCCGCTCTGCTGCATCCGAGTACTTCAGTTTACAATGAAAAATCTATAGATTTAAAAAGTGGCCTCATACATATTTCTATGAAGTGCTGGAAATAGTTACAGGAAAATTATATTCTCAATGTTCACATTTGGCCAGCATCAATCAGATTGACAATATCTAGAATATAATGTTACAAATATTGGTCATTGATACTTAGTCATTACTGATTTACATTTAGGCACATTTTAGGATTTATCCAGTATTGACTTGTAGCACAAGGCTGCGGGTCCTTGCCAGTATATTGTGGAGCCCTGGGTGCTATTGTAGTGTGTGGTTCCAATCCCAGGGACTCTGCTGCTAGTCTGGTACGTAGCGGCTCCTACACCAGGAGACGCTGGGACGATGAGCTGAAGAACAGTGAAGGAAGCGCTTCCACCACCCGAACACCCAGCTATCAGCGCAGGTTAGCCACGCTTCACTATATGCTACCCCTCATTCCTCAACCTGATTGCCTCACTACACCAGATCAGTGCACCATCTTCCATTCATTCAGTACTAGTTCTGGACTTACTAACAACGTCGTGGAGATTTCCAGTTCCACTTTAGTTGACTCTTAGTAGTTTTGTTCATTCCTCATGTCGATTTGATTTCGCACTGTCATTTGACAAAAGTGCACGTACATGCTTAACATGCAAGCATCTACTGAGAAAATTCATGCAAGTCAGTCCAACGCCTCTGTCAAACGCCACAGTCTCCTGCATGACTGTACTAGTCCTGTCGGGTTTCTGTGCCTTTAGTTTCTCTATACTACACACCAGGTTCTACATTACAATCTGCCAAGGTTCCAAAACTACATTACCCAGAATCCATCACTACGGCTCAAGAAACCGAGACATGGACCAAGCGTATCAGAGATTAGTTTTTATACATGTTATATGTATGTTATCTAAATGTGTGTGGTGTGCGCCCCCTTGCTAACATGCCTATCTCGCCCCCACCCCCACACACTGCCAGCACGTCCCACACGCTAACGCTAGGGCGGAGCGGCAGCACGCGGGACGTGCCAGCCAAGTCCTCGTCTGCCTCCAGCTTGGACCCTAACACCTGTAACACTAAACCCTGGCAGTCGCCCGCCTCCCACTACCAGTCTTACAGCATTTACCGCAGGTATACCACCAGCCCCCACTGAACAACAACCTCTATCCACCTCCACTGTCTGTCAGTCACCTGTCTGTCTGTCGGTCTCGGCTGCATAAGTGTTGTGTAGTTTCATGCGTCTTTGACTGGTGTTCTCTTGACCCTCCCATCAACTGAAGAGAGAGAAACCCCATTTTGGAATACTGGGTAACGGCTAATGGGAGAGGAATTCATCTTCAAAGGCCACAGTGTTAACTGTTTTTGATCGCCTAGTTTTCATAACGTGTCATTCCTTGTATGGGTAATGGGTCCTCTCCTGTCCAGCTGATCTTTCACTCTCCTTCCCTCTTTCCTGTTCTCTCATTTCTTATCTGACTGTTGTTCCACTGGTATCCACAGTGGTTCCTTTGGCAGGAGGCACGAAGACCTGGGTTCGACCACCTCTTCCTCCACTAGCACCACCACCACCTCGTCTGTTACCTCGCCCACCGGCCACCGTGACCTCAGTCTGCTCTCCAGCCTGGGCTCCTCCACCCGCACCGGATCCTCCAGCCTCACCAGCAGGTACACACACACACACACACACACTCAGGGATCTCCCCAAAGAATGTAAGAGGGGCACTGCACCACTATGTAAAATAAGTACAATATATTTTATCATAAGGCTGTTTTTTTTAATCTAGATTGCAGGAAATGGCAGTTTCAGGTGTTAAAAAATCCTGGGAGAACCCTAAATCCTGGGAGAACCCTAAAAATGTTAGTCATATTTTGAAGTCCTGTGTACAATTGTGTGGATCAGGTACTGGGCAGAGGAGAGTGCGGAGAGGGAAAAGGAGCGGGAGAAGGAGTCTGCTGCAGTCATCCCTACGATTAACACTGCTTCTACCACCACCACCACGTCCACTACTGGCACTATCATTGGCTCTGACGGCAGGGAGAGACGCAGGTCCGACATGCGCACGTACGCGCACCCCCCGCCTACACACACGCACACACTCTGAAATGCAAACATGGAAACACACATGGGTGCCCACACGTGACACAGGGGAAAAACACGGATGTCACTGATACACACCTTGTCTATTATTTTACACAAAGCTCATGTTTCTTTTGTTTATACAACTAGAAACAATGTAATAACTGCCGTCTCTCAGAAAGCGGAATATCTTGAAGCTAGCAAGATCCTGTGCTGTTTGAGATTGCATTGCCTCTATTTGAGAATTGGGTGTGATCTCCTACAGTGTGTATACACTGGAGGAGGAGCGGGAGTCTGTTAAAATGAATGGGGTTAAGAGCATGTCTTCCTGTGAAGTCACTGCTGCTGAAAGAAGCCACCTGTTCTGGGAAGGTTCTAGAACCCTGACTGCTTCAGAAAGTTCTCCTTATTAGGAAGATGGGTTTCTCAAGGCCTAGCCAAGGCTCACAAGTGATTGAGTTTATATTTTTGTATGGGATGAAGGAACACATTCCCTCTTCAAAGAAAACATTACAATTATCTGTCTCAATATTTGCAATATTTTGAGACTAATGCTAAATAAAAGGTGAAAGGAGATTAAATATCTCCATAGCTTGATAGTACAATAAAAATATGGTTGATTAAATGGTGAGCAGAAAAAACACTTGGATGTTAGATTTGCCATTTTAGATTGTTGTTGACAACTGTTCAAGTAAAGAGCCTAATCTCATAACTACCATGTCGATCATCTTCATCCTTTAGCTTGTTTTTGTTCAAGGTCGTACCTCACGCTTGTTCTTGTTTGTGTTGCAGATCGTACCTCACGCCTGTCCGGGATGAAGAGTCGGAGTCCCAGAGGAAAGCCCGCTCCAGACAGGCTAGACAGTCCAGACGGTCTACCCAGGTTAGTAAAGACGTCTGTCCTAACTCTGCTTCTGAACTGGGCCTAAATGGCCAACCAGATACTTGTTGATAAATACAGTTTCAACTGAGTCACTTCTTATTGGACTTTGTAGGGGTTGGTTAGTCCATTTCTCTACTGTGAGTCATAAAAAAAAAGTTTCGTATGTGTTATCAAGTATTCTGCCTTAATGTGGCTTGGGGTAATATAGCTGAACTGATTGTTGTTAAAAAAAAATTCAAGTTGCCAGTTTTTATTGTGGAAACATAAACATTGTGTAAATTGGCAAACATTCCTAAGCGTGTCGAGTTTTAATGAGATTGTTTACAAGCCGTAGGAAACTGGGCTGGTCCTTTTACACGCCGTCACTAATACTATCTGAAATAACTAAATATGGTTCAGCTTAAAATGCCTTGTTAAATTGTCCACTTTTTATAACCAAAATAATGTTCACAGTGCAATAAGTGAAATCCTGAAATTAGTTGTACATTTTCCTCTTCCAAAATGCGGATTAATGCCATTTTGTAGTTTTCCCCTCCATGAGGAAATAAAAATGGCCAAATAAAAAACAAAACCTTTTCGTCAGATTCAGTAAATTCTCTCAATTTCCTCTCAGGGTGTGACTCTGACTGACCTCCAAGAGGCAGAGAAGACCATCGGCAGGAGCCGCCCCATACGGACCCGGGACGAGGAGAAGGAAGAGAAGGAGAAACAAGACAAGGAGAAGAAGGAGACTGGTGAAACCAAGGAGGACGACTACCGGTCGAGGTACCGCAGCTTCGAAGAGGTATGTGATGGCTTCCTCGTTATTTACGATGCTCTATTATCCATCTGGAAATACAACATGAGTTTACTGTTGATGTGTAAACTGACAATCGCTTTGAGATTTTTTTTGTAGTTTTCCTCAAGCCCAGGTTGTTTGATCTGGAGACTGTAACCACTCCGGACTTCCTGTTCTTTCTCCTCTCTCAAGACTTACCAGCGTTACCGTCCCTCCACCACCTCGACCACCACCCTGAGCACGGCCTCCACCCCGTCCTCCACTTCGTCCAGCTCCCTCAACAGGCCCAACAGCCTGACCGGCATCACCTCCAGCTCCCTCAACAGGCCCAACAGCCTGACCGGCATCACCTCCTCTTACAGCCGCTCCTCCAGGGACACTGAGAAAGGTCAGCCATGAGAGCAGAGTTACGGGTTCAGATCTCTAAATACTATGGATTGTGTTAAACCTCATAAACTCACGAAAAAGAAATGTCCTCTCGCTGTCAACTGTTTATTTTCAGCGAACTTAACGTGTAAATATTTGTATGAACATAACAAGATTCAACAACTGAGCCATAAACTGAACAAGTTCCACAGACATGTGACTAACAGAAATTGAATAATGTGTCCCTAAACAAAGGGGTGGTCAAAATCAAAAGTAAGTCAGTATCTGGTGTGGCCACCAGCTGCATTAAGTACTGCAGTGCATCTCCTCCTCATGGACTGCACCAGATTTGCCAGTTCTTGCAGTGAGATATTACCCCACACTTCCACCAAGGCACCTGCAAGTTCCTGGACATTTCTGGGGGGAATGGCCCTAGACCTCACCCTCCGATCCAACAGGTCCCAGACGTGCTCAATGGGATTGAGATCTGGGCTCTTCGCTGGCCATGGCAGAACACTGACATTCCTGTCTTGCAGGAAATCACACATAGAACGAGCAGTATGGCTGGTGGCATTGTCATGCTGGAGGGTTATGTCAGGACTAGCCTGCAGGAAGGATACCACATGAGGGAGGAGGATGTCTTCCCTGTAACGCACAGCATTGAGATTGCCTCCAATGACAAGCTCAGACCATGACGGACCCTCCACCTCCAAATCGACCTCGCTCCAGAGTACAGGCCTCAGTGTAACGCTCATTCCTTCGATGATAAACGCGAATCCGACCCTCACCCCTGGTGAGACAAAACCGCGACTCGTCAGTGAGTCTGGTCCAGCGATGGTGTGTTTGTGCCCATAGGCGACGTTGTTACCGGTGATGTCTGGTGAGGACCTGCCTTACAACAGGCCTACAAGCCCTCAGCCCAGCCTCTCTTAGCTTATTGCGGACAGTCTGAGAACTGATGGAGGGATTGTACGTTCCTGGTATAACTCGGGCTGTTGTTGTTGCCATCCTGTACCTGTCCCGCAGGTGTGATGTTCTGATGTACTGATCCTGTGCAGGTGTTACACGTGGTCTGCCACTGCGAGGACAATCAGCTGTCCGTCCTGTCTCCCTGTAGCACTGTCTTAGGCATCTCACAGGACAGACATTGCAATTTATTGCCCTGGCCACATCTGCTGTCCTCATGTCTCCTTGCAGAATGCCTAAGGCACTTTCACGCAGATGAGCAGGGACCCTGGGCATCTTTCTTTTGGTGCTTTTGAGTTAGTAGAAAGGCCTCTTTAGTGTCCTAAGTTTTCATAACTGTGACCTTAATTGCCTACCATCTGTTAGTGTTTTAAGGACCGTTCCCAGGTGCATGTTCATTAATTGTTTATGGTTCATTGAACAGCATGGCAAACAGTTTTTAAACCCTTTATATTGAAGATCTGTGAAGTTATCTGGATATTTACGAATTATCTTTGAAAGACAGGGTCCTGAAAAAGGGACGTTTCTTTTTTTGTTGCTGCCATTTGGTGTATCAGTATGATAAATCTATGTACTCGCATACCAAACTGTAAGCATACTGGACACACTTTCAGGAGTGCGTTGATTGTGGCTGAGTAGACCCACATGCACGCACAGATATTATACTGAGATACTCCTGCTTTCAACAGCAGATCTATTCGTTGAAAAATAGAAGCTTGAGTTCTACTGATGTAGAATGTATTCCCATGTTGAGGTATGGCTTGAGTAGGTATCATTATTAGATATACAGTGCCTTCAGAAACTTATTCTACATTTTGTTACAGCCTGAATTCAAAAGGGATTAAATACATTCTCACCCATCTACACACACTATCCCGTAACGACAGTGAAAACATGTTTTTAGGGAAAATGTGTGAAGATGAAATACAGATCTAATTTATACTGCACAAAAATATAAATGCAACAATTACAGTGATTTTACTGACTTACAGTTCGTATAAGGAAATCAGTCAAATGAAATTAATTCATTAGCCCCTAATCTATGGATTTCACATGACTGTGCAGTGGCGCAGCCATGCGTGGGCCTGGGAGGGCATAGGCCCACACACTGGGGAGCCAGGCCCAGCCAATCAGAATGAGTTTTTTTCCCCCACAAAAGGGCTTTATTATAGACAGAAATACTCCTGTTTAATCAGCTATCCAGGTGGCTGGTCTCAGACGATCCTGCAGGTGAAGAAGCCGGATGTGGAGGTTCTGGGCTGGCGTGGTTACACGTGGTCTGCGCTTGTGAGGCCGGTTGGACGTACTGCCAAATTCTCTAAAATTACGGGGGTGGCTTATGGTAGAGTGATTAAAATGTATTTCACTGGCAACAGCTCTGCTGGAAATTCCTACAGTCAGCATGCCAATTGCACACTCCTTCAAAACTTAAGAAATCTGTGGCATTGTGTTGTGTGACAAAACACATTTGTCTTTTTATTGTCCCTTGCACAAGGTGCACCTGTGATTATCATGCTGTTTAATCAGCTTCTTTATATGCCACACCTGTCAGGTGGTTGGATTATATTGGAAAAGGAGAAATGTTCACTAACAGATGTTAGTGTACAAATTTGTTACCATTTTAGAGAAACTGTGTGCATATGGAAATCTCTGATCTTTTGTTTCAGCTCATGAAACATGGGACCAACACGTTACATGTTGCGTTTAGATTTCTGTTCAGTGTGTATATAAGTATTCACACCCCTTTGCTATGACACTCCAAATTGTGCTCAGGTGCATCCAATTTCCTTTGATCATCCTTGATGTCACTACAACTTGGAGTCCACCTGTGGCTAATTCAATTGTTTGGACATGATTTTTTAGAAAGAAAAACACGTTTATATAAAGTCTCACAGTCCATGTCGGAGAGGAAACTATACCTTGAAGTCCAAGGAACTGTCCGTAGCGCTCCAAGATAATTGTGATGAGGCATTTATCTGGGGAAGGATATAAAACAATTTCTAGAGTTGTTAAAGTTTCCAAGAGCACAGTGGTCTCCATTGGGAAATTTAAAAACAATATGGAACTCTGCCTAGAGCTGGCAGGCCGACCAAACTGAGAAACCGGGCAAGAAGGACATTGGTCAGGTAGGTGACGAAGAAGCCAATGACCACTGACAGAACTACATAGTTCCTTGGCTGAGATGTTAGAACCTGCTAGAAGAACAATGGTCTCTACAGCACTTCACCAATCTGGGCTTTATGGGAGTGGCCAGACTGAAGCCACTCCTGAGGAAAAAGGCACATGGCAGCATGCAAAAATGCACGTGAAAAACTTAAGAGCATAAGGCAAAAGATTCTGTGGTCAGACAAAAATTGTAACTCTTTGGCCTGAATGCAAAGCGCTATGTCTGGAGAATCAGGCACAGCTCATCACCCGTATAACACCATCCCTACTGTGAAGCGTGGTAGCAGCAGCATGCTACTGGGATGCTTTTCAGCAGCATGGACTGGGAGACTGGTAAGGATAGAGGGAACAATGAATGGAGACATACAAGCAAATTCTCGACGAGAACCTGCTTCAGAGTGCAAACGACCTTAGACTGCAGAATGACCCCAAGCATACAGCCAAAGCAACGCTGAAATGGCTTCAGAACAAGAATGTGAAAGTTCTTAAGTGGCCCAGCCAAACCCCAGACTTAAACTGTGGAAAGACTTGAAGATTGCTGTTCACCGCCACTCCCCATCTAACTTAAGAGCTTGAGAAAATCTGCAAGGAAGAATGGGAGAAAATCGAGGGGCAAAGCTGATACAGGCACCAAAGACGACTCAAAGGCAAAGGTGCTTCTGCAAAGAATTGACTTGAGTGTGAATACTTATCTAAATTAGGTTCCTGTATTACATTTTCAATAAATCTAAAAACATATTTTCACTTTGTCATTATGGGATATTTTGTGTAGATGGGTGAAAGAATTGTCAATTGAATACATTTTGAATTTGGGCTGTGGAAAATGTGGAATAAGTCAAGGGGTATGAATACTTTCTGAAGGCACTGTATATAATAGCCATCTGAGCACAGAACGGTTAACCTGATTTCCACCCAGGCAGGGAGAGGATTGGGTTGCCTTAAATGAAATGCCTTAAATGAAACATGCCTCTGCCAAGCCGCACTGCTTCTTGACTCACTGCTCGCTTAACCTGGAAGCCAGCCGCACCAATGTGTCGGCGGAAACATCAACTGACGACTGAAGTCAGCTTGCAGGCGCCTGGCCCGCCACAAGTAGTCACTAGAGCACAATGAGGCGAGGAAATCCCAGCCAGCCAAACCCTCCCCTAACCTGGATGACGCTGGGCCAATTGTGCGCACTGCCCTATGAGTCTCCCGGTCCTGGCCCGGCTGTGTGACAGCCTGGGATCGAACCCGAGTCTGTAGTAGCACCTCTGGTGTGTGACGCTGTGCCTTAGACCGATGCGCCACTTGGGAGGCTCGAACCAAAGATTTAACTTAAATTTTACCGAACTAAGCTTTGATGGAATGAAACTGATGTCGGCACATACTGACTATAATTAACACTATTGATGAAGGACATGCTCATTTATTGGGTGATATTGATTTTGACAATGTAAGCAGGATGCAGAATTGGAATTGACCCCAAAATGTGCTAGGTCAGGTTCAGGTGTCTCAATCAATCTCTCTGTGATTGACAGAATCAGACAAGAAGCAGCAGGAGGAGGAGAAGGAGGGAGAGGATAAGTCCCAGCCCCGTTCCATACGGGATCGCCGGCGGCCCCGTGAGAAGAGACGCTCCACCGGGGTGTCTTTCTGGACCCAAGATGGGGTTTGTGACACACACACACACACACACACACACACACACACTATAATGTGGACATGCCTCAAGTGTAATGATCAGAGCCCACTTGACCCACACAAGGCAATAAGGATACATGTCCGTTTGAGGTAAAAAGCCATTTTATAGATTTAGCAGTATAACTACTCTCGAGGTACTACACTGAAGTGCACCTCATGAAACACCTCTGGATGTAGCTAATTGGGGCGATATCCTCGAGCTGACGAGGTAAAAAATCTGTCGTTCTTTCCCTGAACAAGGCAGTTCCCCGGTAGGCCGTCATTGTAAATAAGAATTTCTTCTTAACTGACTTGCCTAATTAACAACAAAAAAAAGAAATGGGGAATTGCAGCAAGGCTATGGATTTATTCTGAGGATAACTGTCCCAGGGCTGGTCCTGACCTTCTGTCCCTCCTTGTATTCCAGAGTGATGACAATGACCCAGACCAGTCGGCGGACTCAGAGGAAGGCAGCATCAAGGGTGAACCTCAGGTAACCTCAGTCCACACAACCATGCAGAAATAAACCCACAATAGATGCAGTGAAGAGCTCATTGGAACACAGGATGCAGTGACGCCCTCATTGGCGCAAATTCAACAAATCTGATCAAACTAAGCGAATATTCCGTATTTTATGTATTCATTTGAAACGGGCTCACAAGGTGGTTACTAAAGTCTGATTTGGATATATTTGGCTGTTTTCGCTGCCTAACTTTTCGAAGTTGTCCTGTTTCACTTTTTGAAGAAGTGACCGCTAAATGCTAACTCACGTTTTGTATGAGATGGTTGCATAGCTAGCATTCAGAAATTGGTTATGGGAAGTCAGTAGTTTAACAAAGGCATGTCTACATTAGTGTCAGTATGTGTATGTGTATGTCATGAACCCCATTGATTGATGACGATAACATAGACATATCTATTGGGGTTGACATCCTTACTAGTATTATGCTAAGATTTATACCCTAACATATTGTGAAATAAACAATAGCCTAAATATAGGCTGTTTTTACTGGGGGGCAATTAGGATATTCCAGATCTTTCCACCACTTGTTACCATGGCATTGCCATTTGTTTTGGTTGAGTTCCCATTGACCTCTTTTATCGCAACTGTCTGTGGTCCAACCTCCAGGCTGTGACCCAAACTAAAGGATGATTTAACTTTTACCCAACTAAACTTTGATGGAATGTAACTTTGATGTCGGCACATACTGACTAATGACCACTATTGAGGAAAGACATGCTCATTTTTTGGGTGACTAATAGTTTTGATAAAACACTTGCTTTTTAATGACTGGCCAGTTTTTTTTCACCCCAATCAACCTCCCCAATCAACTTTTTTTGCTCTCTTTTGTCTATAGTCACGGCCAAGCAAGTGCCTCTGATTTTCCTTAATTTGGCCTATTTTGGCCAGCTTTGGTACTGTAAAGACTCCCTCTTTCTGATGACTTTGGAATTAATGGTTCCTCCTTTCCTGTGATTGTTGCTAAGGTGACCACAAACACAAAGCACTGCACCATAGTAAGTTCCAAAACAAGCCACCACACACAGGACATTTTGTCTTGTTTATGTCAAAGGTTGAACGTACAGGCCGTTTTCACTATTAGGAAACTATTCTGCGAATGGAGGAGAAAATATTCTGGACTGGTTACTTTTTTGGGGTAGTTATTGTAAATTACTTTAAAGATTTTATTTTTTCACATGCAGTGAAAAATCAGACATTCTGCCATCAGCCAGGACTTATTTTTAGTGGGCATGACATCACCCTGTAATAATAGCTAAAGAACCCCCACAGAGTTCCTGTGTAGCTTTGGGAGAGGAGAGGGGAGGGTTGGTGTGACTAACAAAAAAATGGGTTGGGCCTCTTTGTATGTAAGGAGAGCAGCATTTTATTTATCTACAAAGGACTCATGCAGAAACATCCTATGTCTAATGTATCATCATTGATTCAATTTATATTTGCAAATCACCAAACCCAGTCTCAGGCTTGGATACTACTGGAGGCCCGTTCGGTCTCCACAGAGTTGGGTAAAGCTGCTTTGTTGTTCCACATAAAAGTTGCAAAATAAAACAACTTACAGAGCTCTCTGAAATGAGAGATTCTCGTCCTCCTTGGTCAGTTTAGAGTAATAAGTGACCTCTGTTGATGGATGTTTTAATACTTTTTGTAATTTTGTATATTCTATCTGATGTATTAATGCAGAGTCCATCTGCAAGAGACTGTGGTCTCATGACTTTATTGTCAAAATAAAGGTTAAATATTATGGAGTCTCCCTGGCCAAGTCTTCCTCTTTTGGAAGGGGTGTGTCCTGTGCACTACTGCGTAGCAGACAGTGATGTGGCCAGGCGCTTGGCTGCAGATGACGCACACAGTGGGAAGAGGAAGGCAGCTGGACAGAGAAACCAGCCAGAAAGCCAGCATATCTCTGTTGGAGGCTGCACATTGGGGCGTGGCCTGAACGGAACACAAAATAGGAAATGGTCCATTTATCTCTGCATGGATAGGAAGCATTCAGGAAGAGCTGCTCCCTCCTGGCAGAGTTGATTTGGGTTTCTCCCTGGGCTTGGAATTGCCAGGGACCTCACGATACGATGTTACTTATGGGCCGATATGTATAGCGACTCTCCTGATTCTGTGTGTTATGATTTGATGTTTCAAACTATATTGTTCACTATATGTCTGCTACAGAGAGACGAGAACATGACTTTTGATCAGTCATGGAAATAAAAGGGCTGAAAACATGTTGGCTCACTATTTAAGAAGATGGAGAACAAGCTATAGGACAAACAATACAAGAGTTTTGGTGCAGGTACAGTCAACTAACGTTGCCTAGCAATTAGGGTTGAATATTTTCCTGGTATTTTACAAATGTTCCATCCTGAGAATGAATCACTTTTCTCCCGTGTAACCCGGTATTTCCCGTCAAAACCGGAAGTGTCAGTCAAAAGCATATAAATAGGCCTATGTCTGGTTATGATTAGAGCTTTGATTTGAAAATTCAAGCCTGATGCAACCTGAGCCTGATTAAATACATATTATGAGCCCTTCATTAAAGACAGGCCAAATGATTGGGACGTTATCCAATACATAGGCTATGTGATATATAGGCTACTGCACATTACACACGACAGGAACGCATAAAAGCACATAGATGGAGCTATGCTATGGGTATATAAATGGCACTAATCTTGTGGCCAGGTGCTAGTGGCACTAATCTTTTTGAGTGTGAACTGTATTATATGGGTTGGAATTACGCACCTTGTTCAAACCATGATAAAGCAGGGAGAGAACATGCGATTCTGGTGCAGCACATGTGGCCTACAAAGTTACAAGTATAGGCTAGCAAATTTGATTGACCTTTTTTGTAATATTTCCTCTGTTATTAGCCTACCTATTTCTCTCTAGTGTTGCTTCATTCCTTCCTCGCTTTCAACAGTTAAATTAAGTTGTCCTTATTGTCATAATTCTAATGACATGCTAGAATAATATACTAGTCTAGCTTTTCCTGCATGGGACTCCAAGAGCTAAGGAGCCCTTGTTAAAAAAAAAAAAATAGAGGCCAGCAAGCGGAGCACAGTTGTGCGTATTGTGCAAGAGACAGTCTAAAAGTTAGAAGCTTACTATGCATAACCCATCATTCATTACCAAAATATAAGGCTAATGCTGCATTGGATTTATTACTTGAAAGAGGTAGGCTAGGATATATCTCATGCAATTTGAATAGAATTGGAGAGGGAGAGCGCCCGCTCGTGCATTGATGTAAAGCAACAAAAGATATAGGAGTTTTAAAACGCTGCAATAAAAAATTAAATCTTTACAATTGAAAAAGCCAGATGGAGATGTGTAAATTAGACATGCATGCAGTACAAATTGATATACAAGTATCGATATAATATTGCGATATGAAACTAGTTTCACCCCTCCAGTCTGCCCACTGATTGTAGGTGGTAAACAGCCATGGATAACTGGAGTTAATGGAAGAATGTCTCTGCATTTATCAATTACTTGCAGTGAAGCACAGTTTTTTTTTTTTTATGACTTGAGGTAGATTTGAATTTGTCAAGATCTGCAAAATATATCACAACCTGAGAGAAGTAGGTTAAAACGTGTTTTTGTTAAGCAGTGTATTTTTCTTTTCTGTAATTCAACCAGTTGTACATGTCAGTTTTCTTCCCCCTCACCATTTTAATCTCTGTAGCTAAGGTCTTAAAGATGTGCTGACACACAAGTGCTTTTCCTGGCGATCGGGCTCCTTCAGCTTCAGGAAGCCAACAGCAATTTGAACACTGCTGTAGGCTTGGCCCTCTGACCACCATCCCGCCTGCTCTGAGGCACTCTGCTGTAGCCGCTGGAGCTAAGAGAGGCTGGGGTTCAGGGGCAGCCCCTTAAGGCACTGGCAGGCTTGGCAGCCATTCAGGAATGCCGGGGGGACTGTTGCAGTTCGGAGTGGTCAGGTGCTATGAGAAGGGAGAGAGGCTCGGAGCTGAGGGGGTAGACACTGATTGGTCCAACATCTAGCCTTGTCAACTCTTTGCAAGTCAAGGAGGCAGACCTTTGTGAAGCCAAGGAAATGACTAACCTATCAGTACATTTAATGTAGTATTTATAAAAAGAATGGACAAAAATGTGCTAGGAGAATAGAATGCCACCTTAAACATCCTGTTTTCAGTGTGATGCGCCAAACATTCCCCAGCAGAACAACCGAAACCCTCAAATGCACTCTAATTGATCATCTACATTCCAGGCACTGCACTTGTCTAGACAACAGGAAAACTGCACTGCTCTGAATCTGTCATGTGGATTTGCTTGTTGTAACATCGGGTAAATACATTAAATCACTTCTGTTTTTCTTTTCACAGAGCGACCGACTGTCCAGGTACGTGCCAAATTCAGTTATTCTTCAGGTCTTTCCAAATGGTACCCTATTCCCTATATAGTGCTTTTGACAAGGGCTCATTGCACTACTTTTGACCAATGTAGAGAATAGGGTGCCATTTGGGAATGCATCCTTCCTGTCTGCTACTTAGCCTTCACTTGGGGGGCTTGTGCCACTTTGGACCAAATAAACCGTTGACAAACTGGTATATGGCAGTGTAAATATTAGACATGGTCGATAAGATACTGTAACTCTAGAGCTAAGTCTCAATGTTTTTATTCTCTTCAGGAATGAGAGCAGCACTTCCTCTTCTGACCGCTATGACCACTTGGGTAGCCGTGGCTACGGCGAGGGTCGCAGGTCATTCTCAAGCAGGCTGGACCGAGACGATAGCACTGACTACAAGAAGGTACTGGAGTTCCCAGACACTCACCTTCTACCTTAGTTAAAATCACACCAGACTCAATAACACCACCATAGAAATAGTCATTCTTCCCTGTGAAGTTAGATGTTTTTCTGATTGTTTTTCCTCTCAGCTTTATGAGCAGATCCTAGCTGAGAATGAGAAGCTGAAAGCCCAGTTACGTGACACAGACCTGCAGCTGAATGACTTGAAGCTACAGCTGGAGAAAGCCACGCAGGTGTGAGGCACTGTGGCCAGGCTGCACTGTACAGTTGGGAAATTATCATGTAGCATTAGGATCACACATTGTGAATAAATAGGACTTCCTCGCTAACTTTGGGCTATCGACGTTGCTTGTGTTACAGAGGCAGGAGCGCTTTGCTGACCGGTCGCAGCTTGAGATGGAGAAAAGGGTAATGATTATTAAGTGTTATGTTTTTAACTTGTATAATAATTTTGCCCAACAAAAATTAATGAACTCACAAAAATGAGTTGTATGTATCAAAGGCACTTACAAATACAATTATTGTTATTGGCTTGAACTGAATTGGTAATGGTAGTGGTTAACAGCGTGGTAATCAATGCCAACTGGTTTATGTCTGAAGGTTACAAGCAAGCCCCAATTTCAGCTGGGTGGTATGGTCTTATAAACCTGACTACTTTCTCTGGTCTACTGCCTCTCCTGCTGACTGGCTCACCATGCCCATATAGTTGGCTGGGGGGCGTGCCACCCCACCCAAGCACGAGCTACCTACCTTCTCTCACGTGTTTTTGAACATTTTTAGCCAGTGTGTGTGTGGTCACTTCTCCAGGGTTGTTCTTTTTGCATAGTATGTGATGGCGAGTATACATGGATTGTTTCAATGGAAATGTGTTATCTTCTGCATGTGCTTTTTGCCATTTTCTTGGCAAGTGTTCACTCACATCACCTTAACGACTGACACAAACATATGGGGTCAACTTCACGCCATATGTATTGATTTCAAAATAAAATAAGTCGTGAACATGAAAAATAAAGTTGAATGTAAACATTGTATTTTCAAGGACAGGTGAAATAATGGATGTTGAAAGCAAAAACCAAACAATTGAAAGCAAAATGTATAGAATTGTATACAAAAATAAGACTTCAAAAGCAAAACCCCAAAACCTTTAAGCAAATAATTTTAAAGCTGGAGCAAAACTCTGACAAATGATAAAAAAAAGATTTCAAAAAGAATGCAAAAATCGTTTTCGGTTCAACTTTCCCAGCAACCAATCCTATTGAAACAGATTTAGCCTACGCTATTGCCTGCATGTACTACCCTTTTTGTTACGCTACTCGTAGCTTTGCTTTCACTGCCAGTCTTTTCGATTGTGAGTTTTGGCATTATTTTTCCGTGAAGGGTGAGGTTTAGAGGGAGGCGTATTGGTCTGCTAGTTTTGGAGTGACGGTTCGTCTTAACCCAATGAACATGATAGACAGGCCTTTTTTTCTATTGCCTCCTTAAGTAGACGATCTGATGTCACCTCGTTTTAGCTAACTTCAAACTGTCAATCACGGGTCAATAATGTACGGATATTAGAATCATGTCTGTCTAATACATTTAATGACAAACCATCTTACTACTTGGGTAAACATGTGAATTACCTGTCGCACAACGTTCGGCGCAGGTGTTGGTAACTGGTTCGCCGTACACCTGCGCCAAACGTTGTGCAACAAGTAATTATGTTTACCTAAGTAGGTAGATGGTTTGTTTGTCATAGTTTTGCTCTCGCTTTAAAATTATTTGCTTACAAGTTTTGGTTTTTCTTTTGATGTCTTGTTGGGTTTTTGATTTCAACATCCATTATTTAAACTGTCCTCAAATATATGTTTACATTCTCAACTTTATTTTTCAAGTTCACGATTTATTTTATACATTTTGGCGTGAAATTTACCCCATCGAAACAGCACCTTAACGACTGACCCAAACATCTTAACAACAACGGGCATATGTAGTTCATATGGTGGCCAAGAAAAAAACCTTTATACTGAACTCCCAACATCTCCCATGAGTGATTTACTCATACCCTATTCAATTGCTTTAGTCTGCTTAAAGTCCATGTTGTCACCGGATTTTAGATGGCCTTCCCCTGGCATTCCTTAAAGTCAGCAGACCTTCACAGCTTGGGTCTGCCTTTGTAAACGAAGACAACTGCTTTTATTTTAGCTGCATTGTGCCTGCCAGTATGGCTGACGATTACCCATGTGTCATTTCATTAACTTGTCATGTTTAAATAACCACATCAGGAGAAGATGGGACATGCAGCACTAAACTTGTTAGGTCTTTTAGATTAGTCTCCATGGTTCTGGCTTTGACATGCTTCACAGTCATGCGTGTGTACCTCACCCTCTCGCCTCTCTCTCTTCATGAAGCTCCTCAACCTGCTTCTGTTATCTGACGTTACCACCTCATCTCCACCGTCACGTCACTGGATATAACTGCAGCTAGGTTTTACTATCAGACAGTGTCAATTTAAATTTAGTCTTAAAATACCTTTTTAGGCTTAGTCACATTTTAGCCACATAGTCGGTGCATTTTTTTTTTCTTCTATTAAATAAGTAGGCTTCCTCTAACATTGATTGTGGCAGATTGTAACTAATGCCAGCCATAATTAACCATATAGGCTATAAAGCCTTGGCTACAGGTTAAACAATTTACAACTGATTTTTCTCCCCATCATAACCGTCAAGGAGGGTAAAAAAACTGTGGTTTCTTGAAAAGGGGAGAATTTGAGCTTTCCAGAAATGTCAGCAGTATTACCGTACTTCTAATATTCAACAAATAGCATTAGTTTCTCCCACAGGAAAAAAGCAACCAGTTGCGTTTGAGCACCGTGGCGCATGAGCAGCAACACAGATGAATAATAGGGAAAAGGGGAAAATGGAGGCTCTGATGTGATCAAAGCAAAAATAGCCAACATGAGATTGAGTAAACATTTACTGTTTCTAGTTGTTTAGTTACAAGTCAAGTGTCCTCGCACTTGGCTTCGCATCAGTTCAAAAGATCGACGAGTGATTTGTAGTGACCTGGGTAGCTGAGTGGGAGGAGAGCTGGCTAGATCAGCTCAATCAGACCGTGCAACTGAAAGATGTCAATTCTACAAACAAGTCCAATCCTCAGCATGTATGCATGCAGAATATTTAATGCAGTCCTCTCATTGGCAGAATTGACGTGTTTCATGTTCCGCGGTCTGCAGCTGATTAAGCTGATCTGCCCAGCTCTCCCACACAGCTCCAGGTGGTCACTTCAGTCACTCGTTGATCTTTTGAATTGATGCGAAGCCAGGTGACACTTGACTGCCGAATGTTGTGACATTAGCGCCGTGGTCCCCGTGCCGTGTCAAATTAAATGTACATTAGTCACGTAGGAGTCTCATCACATTTTTGTTGACTAAAATGACAAGTAATTTGTAATAGTTATCGTTTTTTCCTCCCAGGGAACCTCGTCTCGTTTTAGTCAAGAAAAATAGGGTGTAACAGCTGAGCTGCGGAGCCGAGGTATGGCCTTCGTTTTGGCCACGAGGTGTGAGGGAACATAACTGAAGCAGTTTGTGGGAGCCTGTATGTGGTGGTTGTCTTGTGTTTTTTTTTTTTATATGCTCGTCTCCCTTTTCTTTAAACTCGGGGTTAATATCGGTTTGTCCCCCTCCCTGCAGGAAAGAAGAGCTCTAGAAAGGAAGATCTCTGATATGGAGGAGGAACTTAAGGTACTGTCTCATGTGACTGGGCCCTCGGGATGTATGTAGTTGGCTGTATGGCCCTATTTGTGTGTAGGGCACCAGAAGGTTGTGAGTGACATAATTTCATATTGCCCCTTTAAGATCAGGAACAGCAGTCAATATTCTGTTAAACATACTGTATACTTTAGCTGGACCATTACTGTACTAGATTAGTATGCCCTGCTGAAATGTATTGCTGAACAGTTACTATACAGGTTAGCGTTTTTGCACAAAGACTGCTATTTTTCTCTCTGCCACAGGCCCAATGTGAGGAGGGCTGGAGGCAATTCAATGTCCCATTTTGATAAACTCTGTTGCTGTGAATTATAGCATAGTAGTTATATAACCTAACCGACAGTCAGCATAGTGCTGCTGTTTGATTTGAGCCCCCAGTATATCCTGTCTGTGTTGTGTGTTCTGAATATGTGTGTGTGTTCTGAATATGTGTGTGTGTGCACATTTTGGGATGCTCTATATAATCTATGTTGACGTAACTCATATGCCCTTCTAACTAAGGAGATGTCAGATTGGATGTTCCCAGAAACGGGGCAACAAAATCCATTATGCCAGAGTCAGCAAGTTTTCTTCCTTCTTCCCAGCACTGCTAATGAAGTGACTATTTCTAGGTCATAGGCAGCCCAGCGACCATATCGGTTTTCCTCTTGCTCTATTCTACTATGCTACTGTAGATTGCTCTCTCCTACATGCCAGCCTGCCTGGAAAACACTTGTCATTCCTCCAGTTCCAAACTCTGTCCCATCTTCCTAACAATCTCCTTTTTCTGTTTTGTCTTCTCTTTGCCCCCTCTTCTTATCCTCTCTATAATTTGTATTGGCCCCCCCTTCCATTATTTCTCTCCCTTCTGGTACTCTCCCATCTCCCCCTTTTTCTCTGCCCTCTGCTGGTTTGACCCTTTCTCTCGCTCTCTCTCCCCCTCTCTCTGTTGTGGTTTTCCTGCAGAACCTCCCAGAGGTAAAGCAGGTTCAGGCCCTGCGTCAGGTCAAGGAGCGGCTGCAGGCAGAGAATAGGGCCCTGGCCCGCGTGGTGGTCAAGCTCTCCCAGTCAGCCTGCAGCCAGCTGCCCCCCTCCGTGGACCTGTAGCCCTGCCCAACCGCTCCTCCTCACCCCTCACCCTCCCTTCTCATGCTCCATTCGTGCTCCGACCTCACCCATAGACAGGCAGGTCCCCCCCCCTGCTCAACTACAAGATTCTCTCCTCCCCCTGAGACTGACTCCCCTTACCTCCCCAGACCTCTCCGGTTTTCATATTGGGGAGTGTGTTTTGACTGGGCACTTTCCATTTACAGTACCTATAGTTCACAGTAAAGTTAAATGTTATTTTCATTCAGGTAAGTATCAATTCAGGAGTTAATTTTCATATAAGCAAATATGTACTACTTTGTTAGTGCAGCACCTGAAGTATAAATATTGGACTACATGATTAGGTCTTCATGCAGTTGATTTTACTATATAATTTGATGTACTGTAAAGGAGAGTGCCCCATTTATTTATTTTGTTCTTTTCCCCCCAGTGTGCAGTCTTGAAGTCTTATCAAGGAGTGCCGTTGTTTCGTTCGGGCTTGTTTCTGGCTTTGCATGACGTGGCTTTCTTTTTGCGTCAATTGGCGGACATTTTTTTTTATACAGGACGGACACATTTCCTTTCCCCTCAGTCTTTCTCCAGTCCTACCCCCATTTCAATTGAGTCTTATAGATGACATCAACCCAGCTTTGAGACTGAGTCACCCCTATACTGCAGGTTTACACCTGGTCTTATTTAATTTCCCAGTGACCTAGACATATTAATTTGGCTCTTGCTCATGATTTCAATTTCCATTACATACCATATGAACCTCAGGTTGGTTGATTGTCATCTGTAATATAATGCCTTATAGTTTTGCTTTTGATCTCCCTGGATGTTGAGTTGTTCCCTATGTGAGTGCTGAAGTGTTTCAAGAGGGACTGGGTAATCTGCCATGGTTGCTCTGGCCCAGGCAATGCTGTACTGCATGGCTTTATGAATCTGCTTAGCCCAGTATGGTTTTAATTGATATTGAGGGAATTATACCTGTAAATGATAATCTATGACTGATTGTGATTAGTTATATTTTCATTTGTCAAACAAACTGGGTAGTATTTCTTAATCCACAACACTTGGGCATCACACTGCACATTGTGTTGATAAATAGTTAAACCAGTAGGGTATCCATTATTCAGATATCTAGTCAGAATGACCCTAATGAGTGGCATAGGACTTGTATTAAGTCATTTTATTGTTTCAATTTCAGACTAAACTCACAAACCGTGACCAAGATGACAGGCAGTGGTGTAGTTATGTTAGTGAATAACGTAACTGCTCTCATTGTATTAAGGCAGATGTGGTAATGCAATTATTTTCTTATACCAGTTAGTTTGGCAATTTGGTTCAGGGCAGAATTGGGTATTGACTGCGAGATGGTGTTAGCTTTACATGTGGTAAGTCTACCTCACAAAGACAAAACGAACGATTGCCAAGCCATTATTTGATGCTGCAGCAGTTTGTTGCTCATGCATTTTTTTCTGGCCCTGTATGCTTCAAATAAAGGAGCATTGTTTGTGCTGCCAGGATTTGTGCTGTGTATTTGAAGAGTATGTTTTCCTGGGCGCCAGTGGAGCCGCCTCTCCTGTTCTGCATGGCTATTTAGCAGAGACTTTCGACCGGGGTGTGCTTGCTCCATTCTCAGTGAAGAAAATAAATGACAAGGGGGAAAAAATGGTTGACTGTGGCTCGTCAAAGATGCTGATGACACACTGCAATTAACAGTTTCTAGAACTGGGCTGACTGGTAAACCTCAACGTGTCTCTATGGTGACATGTCTCTAAGCCCGTTTCCTTCTCTCTTTTGTTCTCTTCCAGACGCTACCAGACTTGAAAGCAGACAACCAGAGACTAAAGGACGAGAACGGAGCTCTTATTCGAGTCATTAGCAAGCTTTCCAAGTAGAACAGACCCTCCTGTGCCCACCCACTCCTCCATGGCAGTGACTAATGGACTTGCAACTTTTAGGTATTAATTGCAAGACATCAGCAACGAGAAGACTCCTTCTCCCCTCAGCTCTTCTGTCCCTCCTCTCCCACCACCACAGCATCCTCCATGTCCTCCCTCTCTCCATTAGGTTATTCTCCACTTCAACCTGTGGCTGCTCTCCAGATAGAACCACTGAGTTTACATCAGCAAAGGATAGGGTTGTGAACGGCATGCAAAAGCATTTGCGGGCTCAACTATTTAACCAATAAGCCTTAGTTGTACATAAAACACTTGTATCGATCTCTTGGCTGTCACAGAAGGACAGTTATTTCACACCTGATTTTATTTGTGCCACAAACTCTTATTTGATCTTTTTGTTTCCATTTCCTGTTTATTCCTCGACCCACATACAAGGGTTGTGTGATGTGTAGTTGTCCTGTTCTTTCTGACCCCCTCTCCCCCAGAGGACCTCTGGGGGAGAGGGCGTCAGGCTCTGTCTCACAGCAGAAGACTTCCCAGTGGTACCTCCCGTCTTAGTGCGTGCAGCCCCCCCTCCCCCGACACACACCACACAAGCACACGCGCACACACCTCTATCCACGCCACTCACCCCCTTTCCATTTCTGTACCTTTGTGTGTCTCCCTCAGAGGTAAATGGAATTATCGCTTTACAGAACAGGTGGACTTGGTGGAATTTAAGCTTTCACTGTATGTGCAATATGCATTTATTTCTAATAAAAATGCTTTAATGATGAGTCCATCACTAGTAGGATTTTCACTCCTCTTCCATCTTTCCATCGCTCACCCCTTTCACCGACCCTCTCCCTCCTCTTTTCTTTAAGGTTGTAGTCGTTGGTTTATACTCTGTATTTCTCACTTCGTTTTAGCAGGTACTGAGTGATGCTGTATATACCTGTATGTATCGTTTGAGACCAGCACATGGCATGCATTTATGATTCCCGTCTGTTACTATTAAAAATATACAAACTCCAGAGGACAAAAAAAGTGTGTTTTTAACTATTTTCTTCATTTATAGTCTAAAGACATTGGATTACAAAAGGGCCTCTCTCTTAAAGGGAATGGCTGGCAGTGTTCAGTGCTTTTTCTTTCCAGTTTTAAGTGTTCACGGTAATTGTGAGATACGAATAATATAATTGCTTCACTACATTTCACACATTGTATTCAGTAACTTTGGACGAGTGCTGTTCATTTTTTTTCAGTTTTTAAAGCCGTAGTATTAGCCAAGGTGTTGTCACTAAAAGATCTTAGGTATTGCTAACCCAGTCCTTTTTACAATGTCTACATGCACTGTCAATGCCATGTGAGGAGTATTTGATGTCAGCCACCATCAAATAAAGTCCCTGCATCAAACACATTTTATGCATTTCGGTGGCCTTTTTAAGGATACTGTAGCAAAGAAAACAAGTTGCTTGTAGTTGGACTGTTGGCCGTCTCCTCTTTTGGTTTACATTTTTGCTGTTTTTCCTTTTTAAATTTCCCATCTTGTAAAATAGGCGTGTGGCTTCATACATGCGAGCTGTGCTGTGACTACCAACCACTGAAGAGTTCATTAAAAATAAACTTGTATATTGTAAAGTTTTGTTGCTTATTTTATTCTTGTCATTCATTACATTGTGCACTTGAAGGTGACTTTATAGCCCTTCAGGGATGCTAACCTGTCACTTCTCTGTGAATACTTTGTCTTGACCTCTTTCTGCAGCGATACCTCCATAGCACAGCAGAATCATGTTACGAGAATGGTTTCTTGGGTTGTCTCTGCTGTGTTATGGACGTCCCCAACTCCAACTGGCTAAAGCTGTGGAGGACCTTCAAAGATGTCTGTCAACTGCCTGTATTTTATTTAGGACAAACGAGTGTACATGTTTTTAGAAATGACAAGGTCTACTTATTCCTATTCATGTTTACCAATAATGTTCAAGTTTATTTTCACCTACACAGAATGGAAACACCCAGCTCAGCTGGGGAGAGCCCATTAACCATTCTCCTCTAGGCCTACATCCACCACCTCAGGTCAGTTCAACTGCAATAATAATGATGTGATATAGACCCATGTCAACCATGGATTAGTTTCTCCTGGCCCATAGGTTACTTTCAGGGTGAGGAACCATCTAACCTCGTCCCCAGGGCTGTTGCGCAAATCATGGCATAGCAACAATTCAAAGTTGGACTTAGTGGGAGTGACTACACTGAGTGAAGTATTTCATTGAATGTTTGCGAATCACATGATTGTGAGGCGTGGGGAGGTTTAGGGGTGCGATTTGTCACCACAGCTGCTTAGGATATTAAAGCAGCAGTTTAGGTGAATTAAAGTAGCAGGTTAGGAGAATGAGGTTAAGGTTAGGAAAAGGGTTAGGGTTAAGCTAATGCTACAGTTGTCAACTATTGTCCCTGACGTGACCGCTAGATGGAGCTGTATGCCTACGTCAACTCCCTTTAGCCTCAACAGTAGAAATGTAAACAAATCATCTGTGGCCACAAATCATGTCTGCTTTTGGATACTCCATTATTGCAGTAGAACCGCACCTACAGAGTGATTGCTAACTATGTCGAATCACCTTTTCTGATATTGTATGCTACCTTCTCTAAGACAATTACGATCTTTATGTCTAAGGGTGCTTTAGACCCATTTTAGAGGAGCGGGAATACCTTGACGAAAATGCTCCCAGTAATCTTGAGCTGGGCGTTGCCTGGTCACTCGTGTTGGATCTACAAATGTTTGTCACTCCTGTGCTTGTTACAGTAATGAGCCCTGATCCATCCTGGAGTGTTGTAACTGGTTGAGGAACCTGGAGGGATGAGCTTAATGTTGAGTGCTAGAACTGCATTGTGGGAAATGTAGTTTACAAACACCTTGCGGACCACCAGCCAAAATTGGGACCTATCACCGGGAAACATCCAGTGGTGTGCAGATATTTCACCTGAGGACATTTGGAATTTGACAAGGAAATGCAGCTGATGAGCCAGACAGACACTTCATGGCCCACAACAGCTGGGTGACATCATATGACCCCCTGAGGAACTTTGCAGAGTCAGGTCAGCTGATAGTTCAGCAGTATTAGGTTCCAGGTCAGCTGATAGTTCAGCAGTATTAGGATCCAGGTCAGCTGATAGTTCAGTAGTTTTAGGTTCCAGGTCAGCTGAAAGTGCTATTGTAACTGGGGCCTAGTTATAGGCCTAAAATTGTCATATCCAGTCTATTCCAAAAAAGGGTGGTAAAGATTTACCTTCCCTGAGAAATGTGGGGGAGACAGCCTGAAGCTGTGCTGAGGGGAGAGCTGATCTGCTGGTGGGAGAGCTGATTGCTGGTGGGAGAGCTGATCTGCTGAGGGGAGAGCTGATCTGCTGGTGGGAGGCAGCCTGGGGCTGATCTGCTGGTGGGAGGCAGCCCTTACCTGTGGACTCACATGAAGTAGTACACAGAGATCACGGCCTAACAATTTACAGGCATACGCCTGGACAACTGTCACTCCGCTCCGCTGCACTTGCATGACCAAGATATAGTCTACTGATCTGACTGTAGATCCACACATTCATATCTGCATATCCTGGTGATACTCTTAAATTGAATGTACTGAGTATTACAGGTGTTACTAGGCCAACATTGTCCTCTTGTTCTTGCTGGAGGGGAAAAACATTGAAGCCTTTCTAGAAAAGGGGGCCCTTAGTACATTCACACAAGATGGCAGGAAAACTATGGAACATCCTAGATTAGAGCATTATGAACAATTACAAATGCTGTCAAGTAAATGTAAGTACATAAAGTATTTGCCCCCTTCCACAGCACAGTATTTAAGAACAAATTGTAGCCCCAGGAAGGCTTTACTGTGATGTGGTGGTCTCTGTAGGCGATGCTGGCAGCAGCCAAGGCGGTCAGACCTAACCTGTATGTGATAGTCTGGTCAGAGGCGATGCCACTTCCCTATCGGGGTGTAGGACTGTACGGGGAACACCCCTCCTTTTTGCTAAGATAACAGCCTGCAAGTTGTCGAAAGTGCTCCACAGGGATGTTGGCCCATGTTGACTCTGATGCTTCCCACAGTTGTCAAGTTGGCTGGATGTCCTTTGGGTGGTGAACCTTTCTTTATACACCTGGGAAACGGTTGAGGGCTAAAAACCCAGCAGTGTTGCAGTTCTTGACATAAACCAGTACGCCTGGCACCTACTATCATACCTCATTCAAAGGCACTTATAGCAGGTGTTCTTAATGTTTTGTATATTAAGTGTATAACTATATTTTCCATTATCACCAGACTACCTTTGCACATTCACTTAAATATAAATTGATTTTGTTACTACATTTCCCAACACCCCTTTTTATCAGGCCAATTCCCACCATTATTAACCTGTTTGTTGCCTGGTAATTGACACGTCCCCCTCCGCTCTGTCGTTTTCATATTTACGCTCTTGCCCAGCCTGTACCCCTTCACTTTCCCATCTCTCTCCCTCGCCTCCTCTCTTGTCTCATATCTATCTCTCTTTCTATATCCTCTTCTCTCCTCCTCTTCCTCTTCTTTTCATCTATCTCACTATTCCTCCATTCACCAACATTGCCCATGTTGCATTGTGTGCCCTGCCCTGTGTGTGGTGTGGTGTGGCTGTGCTGTATGTAGTACATGCTGGAGAGAACTTGCTAGCTGAAGCCGGACCTGTATATGGTGGCTGAGCTGTTCACGGGCAGCAAGGAGCTGGACAATGTCTGGACAGATCTGGGACCAGACTACATAAGAAATGGAAAAATAAATGTTCACTGTTTCTGTTTTGCTTCAACATGTGACATGGATATGTGTTCGTGAAGTTGGGTATTGCCTTTGTTAATGGTATGAGATGCCTTATGAAATATTGATACACAGGAAATTAAATGAATCTGCAATTGATCGCCTCTTGGCTAAAATGGACCCTTGGTGGTAATATTTCAAGTGAACTATGAATAAATTGACAGATTCATTCAGGTTGCGTTTTCTTATTAAACACTGCATAGACCATATTGGCTATAACCATTTGCCTATTTTATCTAGTTGCTACAATAACAATATCCTCGCTCTCTCTCGCGCTCACCCTCAATCTGTTCCTCAGAGGCCATGAGTGCAGGGGACTGTCACGTGGAGGGCAGGCTGGTCTACACATTTGGTGGAGAGCCTGTGGGCTCATTCGTTCAGCCTCAGACGTCTAGTGCCCTCTATCGCCCACGCCATGTTCCTGGACGTTACCCATGACAACGATATGATCAATTCACCAACCTGTCAATATAACGCCTTGTAACCCCTACTGCCTCTGATCTGGTGGAATCACTAAACACATACTGTATTTGTGAATGTTGTGTGCCCCTGTCTGTAAATTAAAAAATATAAAAAATAAATGCTATCTGGTTTGCTTAATGTGAGGAATTTGATGTATAGCTTTTACTTTTACTCAAGTATACTGATTTTAGTATTTTTTTTCCACCACTACTTAAGTACTTTTTTTTTAATCTTTCAAAAAGAGGTGGTGGTTCTGGAGGCTAGGACTGTGGAGTGGATCAGATCTCTGTGTCAAACCAGAAAGACAGGAACTGCATCAAGTCTGCCTAAGCACACAGAGATCAGAGAACACATCCAGGTAACATGAGAACAGCACCATAGAATTACAACTTTACATCCCAGCTAGGGTTACAGGTGTGTCTCTGTATATGCCTGGCATGTGATTGTACACAATGGGCTTGTACACAATGGGCAATTTAATTTAAGGCATGAGAACACTGGGATTACTGTGTGATAACTCAGGGCTATTCTTAGACCTGAGGTTTTGTGCTTGGGTCACTTCAGTCTAAACACGTGTACATGAGTTATATTCCTTTTCTAAGGCATGGCTAGTACCATTTTCTTTCTTCTACTGGAACTGTCCAGCTACATGACAGCAGGATTGTGAAGCAGGCTGACGTCACTGGTAAGGACCGCAGTGAATTTTAAGCATATTACATTTGAACAGCTCACTCTGGTAGTGTGACTATTGTCCAGGTAAGTAAGAATACAATGTCCTATTGGTTGTCTCAGGTGCCCTACGTATCAAATGTCTCAGAGTAGGAGTGTCCCATGTGTCCGTATAATATGATCTAAACGGGTCCTAAATCAGCACTTCTATTCTGAGACAAATGATACACATGACATGAAGGTTACAAGTCATGGCTCATCCTATATAACTATTGCTGTACACTCCTTTTCTATTAATTTACTGTCTATACACATTACACACCATACATACACTGAGTATACCAAACATATGTATATACTGTACCAGTCAAAAGTTTGGACACCTACTACATTGTAGAATAATATTGAAGACATCAAAACTACTAAATAACATTCAATCATGTAGTGCCAAAAAGTGTTAAGCAAGTCAAAGTATATTTTGTATTTGAGATTCTTCAAAGTAGCTGCCCTTTGCCTTGACAGCTTTGCACACACTGCATTCTCTCAACCAGCTTCATGAGGTAGTCACCTGGAATGCATTTGTGGAATTTCTTTCCGATTGAGCCAATCAGTTGTGTTGTGACAAGGTGGGGTGATTATACAAAATATAGCCTTATTTGGTAAAAGACCAAGTCCATATTATGGCAAGATCAGCTCAAATAAGCAAAGAGAAACAACAGTCCATTACTTTAAGACATGAAGGTCAGTCAATATGGACAATTTCAATAACTTTGAAAGTTTCTTCAAAAACCATCAAGCGCTATGATGAAACTGGCTCTCATAAGAACCGCCACAGGAAAGGAAGACCCAGAGTTACCTCTGCTGCAGAAGATATGTTCATTAGAGTTACCAGTCTCAGAAATTGCAGCCCAAATAAATGCTTCACAGAGTTCAAGTAACAGACACATCTCAACATCAACTGTTCAGCGGACACTGCGTGAATCAGGCCTTCATGGTCGAATTGCTGCAAAGAAACAACTACTAAAGGACACCAATAAGAAACCAAGAAACATGAGCAATTGACATTAGTCTGGTGGGGAGTAGGTGAACAGATGATCTCACATGTGTAGTTCCCACTGAAACATGGAAGAAGAGGTGTGATGGTGTAGGAGTGCTTTGCTGGTGACACTGTCAGTGATTTATTTGGAGTTCAAGGCACACTTAACCAGCATGGCTACCACAGAATTCTGAGTGATAGTTCAACTAAGCGCAAATCAAATTGTATTTGTCACATACACATGGTTAGCAGATGTTAATGCGAGTGTAGCGAAATGCTACGAAAACCAGGCCTGTCATTTGTTTTTCAACAAGACAATGACCCAACCTACCTCCAGGCTGTGTAAGGGCTATTTGACCAAGAAGGAGAGTGATGGAGTGCTGCATCAAATGACTTGGCCTCCGCAATCACCCGACCTCAACCCAGTTGAGATGGTTTGGGATGAGTTCGACCGCAGAGTGAAGGAAAAGCAGCCAACAAGTGCTCAGCATGTGGCAACTCCAAGACAGTTGAAAAAGCATTCCAGGTGAAGCTGGTTGTGAGAATGCCAAGATTGTGCAAAGCTGTCATCAAGGCAAAGGGTGGCTACTTTGAAGAATATAAAATCGAAAATATATTTTCATTCAACACTTTTTGATTACTACATGATTCCATATGTGTTATTTCATAGTTTTGATGTCTTCACTTCACTGTGTCCAAACCTTTGACTGGTTCTGTATATATATTCCAGACACTGATATTACTCGTTCTGATATTTCTTGATTTTTATTTCTTTAAAAACTTTTGGGATTATGTTTGTATAAGCATTTTGCTGCACCTGTGATAACATCTGCAAATCTGTGTACGTGACCAATAAACTTTTATCTGATTTGAAGTACAATTTACAAACTGTAGTTTACAGATGTACTGATGGCCGTAGTCTGTAATCGATGTTGTCCTGGACCCCAAGTTCCAGGAGCAGGTGGGGGTTCTGAGGAGACGCCTCATTCACTTCTGTAATCACTACAAGACAGGTAGTGTGCCTGACACCAACTCACCAGCCATACTCACTACTCCCCGTGCAGTGCACTTACTCAACAACATTATTTTACTTGGTTGATGGTTGTTTTTGTGATGAATCTCAGCCCATACAATATCTGACATATGCATTGCAGACATAGGGCCTATTCATTCACATAAGTAACTACCATAAGACTTGGCTGTCTTCTACTGGTAAATGGTCATCTACCTCCATACCAAGCACTAGACTTTTATAAACCTAACAAAACGAACCACCTCATCACACACAATCTCTGCATCTGTGTTGTATTGATTATGTACTGTATACACTTAGTGAATAAAACATTAACACCTGCTCTTTCCATGACATAGCTTCACCAGGTCAGCCTATGATCCTTTATTGATGTCACTTGTTAAATCCACTTTAGTCAGTGTAGATCAAGGGGAGGGGATAGGTTAAAAATATATATATTTAATCCTTGAGACAATTGAAACATGGATTGTGTACAGTATGTGTACCATTCAGAGGGTGAATGGGCAGGACAAAAGAGTGAAGTGTCTTTGAACGGGGTATGGTAGTAGGTGTCAGGCCCACTGGTTTGAGTGCGTCAAGAACTGCAACGCTGTTGGGTTTTTCACACTCAACAGTTTCCTGTGTATCAAGAATGGTCCACCACCCAAAGGACATCCAGCCAACTTGACGCAATTGGAGTCAAAAAGGACCAACATCCCTGTGGAATGCTTTTGACACCTTGTTGAGTTCATGTCCTGATGAATTGACACTGTTCTGAGGGCAAAAGGGTGCAACTCAATATTAGGAAAGTGTTCCTAATGTTTTGTACACTCAGTGTATTTAGACTGGAGGTAAGTGACTATAAACAAATACTGTTTTGCAGTTAAATGATATGTCTCGTGTTGTCCCTCCATGTGGGTAAGTGGTTCCAGGCTATGTTCACAAATCCCTTGTACATCACTCGTTACCTGGTGCCATGCTACTTTGGCTCCATCATTGTTGGGGCCTATACAACCATCAATCAAATGTAAACTGGGTTTAATAACAACTTGCTATTCCTATTCATAAATAAAATAGAAAAATCTGAATTTGTCAATGAGACAAGTCGTGACCAGAGTACAAAAATACTGCTGTTCTAAGTTAATGGGCAGTCCTTCAGTTTGTAATATTTGTGTGTTAAGGTTTATCCAGACTAGTTCCACCCTGGTAAAGCAGTTAGCTCTGGGCTCAGTACAGATGTGTTTTGTGGGCCTGCACCTGGCCCTGCCCCCCTCGCACCCACGCTGCACGACGTGCCATACCGTCTCAATGATATCACCAATGAGAAAGAGCAGTGATGTGTTTCACTGGCTTCAGGTAAGGCTTTCAATTCAATCAAGTTCAAATCCAATTCATTACAACTTTATTTCTGCCCTTCTGGGTATGGAAAATCCCCCTCTCTGTACTGTTACAGAGATATAGATACATCCACATAATGTTGCTCCCTTCCTTTATCTTTCAGTTACTAGTTGGCTGATATTAATGTTTGTCTTTCTGGTACGTTCAGGTTTCCCTCATTTTGCAGCTGGGATCTTCCATTGCTGGGGCCAGGACACCTTCATTGTGCTGCGAGGTCTGTTTCTGGTGACAGGAAGATCAGTTATGTCTCACACATAAAGTTTCCATGTGCATGGAGAATAAAACTATCCATAAAAAGTAAGAAACCACAGTGCACTTTGGATGCTGCTAAACAATTGAATGGATCTCACATAAATGTTTGTCAATAGACCTTCATCTGGTTTACACAGATGATTGCTTGAATTTATCTAATAGCTTATATCCATCACTTTTTCCCACATGAACTTCATCCTGGCGTTCGCCAGCAGCCTGAGGTGTGACCTGAACCCCAACCTGCAGTGTCAGGGGACTTGACACTCGCTAAAACTGCTGTGAGGTAGTATGGTGGTGGCTGCAGTGCATCCATGACTACTGCAACATGGTGCCTGACAGTGTCAACGCTCTCATGCTCCCTGTGTCCAGGATGTACCCCACAAACATGTCCGAGCCACAGCCTGCCGGAGCCTGGGTACACACACACACTTTTAGACAGGACATTTGGAAATGTTTTATTAATGAATTTGACTTGTCTTTATTGACTGTACATATCAAAGTGGATTTGCAATGTCACCACTGCAGATCCAGCCCTTGTATGATGTCATCCATGAAGCGATGACGCATCACATGCAGGGGGTGGAGTTCAGGGAGAGGAACGCTGGATCACAGATAGACCGCAACATGACAGATGATGGCATACAGGGCAGTAGCTACATATGTGGACACCGAGGTCTGGATTAAAATTGAATAAAAAATATATATTTTGGACTCAACTTACTGCTGAGAGTTAGAATGGTAGAATACACAAGGTGCAGTTTCGAAACTTGGTTGTGCATCAGCAGTTTCCCTCTTGTTATATGTGACTCACTGGCAGTCACTCAATTAGCCCATGTCAGTTAACAGTTTTGGTCAAATAGTCTAGTTAGTCTAGCCAGCAATCTAAATTTGTAGTAATCATAGCCGAATTACCGACCGAGAACACTGGGCCCTGACCTCTAGGGGGTCCCTCATTCAGATATCATATTAACATGGCATAGGTCATGTCAAAATATGTAGATTTGCTGGAAATTAGCTTTTAAAACTGCAAAAATGTCTCCCCACCACATGGCAAAATGTGTAGAATTTCAGGAAATTAGCTATAAAACGACAACAAAAAATGTTATGTAAAGCAAATGTATGGGTGTACCTTTGGTTAATAAAATACTTTTGTTGCTAACAGATCCCTCTGTGCGTATTCAATTTGAGTTTTTAATCCCAGTACTGAGTTAATGTGTAGCGGCTAATTATTTTCCAATCATTTCGTTCTGAACAGAACTACTATTTTTTTTCATACCGTACCACTGTTCCGACCAGCAAAAAAAAGTTCTGAACCGATTCAACCTCTAGTTGAACATACTGGCCTAGTTAAATAAAGGTACTTTTTTTTTTTTTTTACAAAACTTGGTTTATATTGTTCCTTTCTGTTCCTTTATTAACCTGTGAAATCAACAGTTTTTTTTGAACATTTAGCTCATTAAATTACTTCACCAATCAGTGCCAATAGAGCAGGCATGCTAGTTATTTACATACGTGATGGACAGGCAAGTGTAGCCTATGACGCAAGATACAACTGAAATTTTACAGGTGGAGAGAGAGGGTTGAGGAGGAGGCTTGAAGCGCTGGGCATCTTGTTATGACATGCATTATCTAGGTCTACAGTATTATAACTAGGAGGAGCGGCTTCTATGGAGGAACTTTGAATGTCCTTTGAGCTAGCTAGCTAACAAGCGTGAGCTAGCTAGCTAAAAAACTTGTGTGTAAAGAGCGGCACCAGAATTGAAAAACACATCTTAAGATTTTGTAGTTAATAAATCCAACGTGAAAGGTGATAACTAGGCCTATAATCCTTAACTAGCATTGAAAAAAGTTAATCCATTCTTCTCTCGCTAATTAAAATCTCTCCTATCTTCTGAACCAAACTTGTAACGTCAGTAGTAGCCTATAGTAACGTCAGTACAGTAGCCTATGGTAACGTCAGTACAGTGGCCTATGGTAACGTCAGTACAGTGGCCTATGGTAACGTCAGTACAGTGGCCTATGGTAACGTCAGTACAGTGGCCTATGGTAACGTCAGTACAGTGGCCTATGGTAACGTCAGTACAGTGGCCTATGGTAACGTCAGTACAGTGGCCTATGGTAACGTCAGTACAGTGGCCTAGGCGTCGGAGAGGGGAGGGGCAGGTAGCCTAAACACGCACACACTGGCAAAGATTTTCAGCTTGCAGGCAGATACCGGAATACATTTCTGAGTGACAGAGTGAGGCCTTTGCAGAGGCACTTCGTTGCTTTTTTGTGGGACTAGGAAAAAAATGCTTGGAACATAAAAAAAACTTAATTAACCGCTTCCCATGTTTTAAAATAATGGTTATTTTCCAGAAGCGTATGAACCACTTTCGTTTCCGTTTCTGTTCATTGAAAATGTTTGTTATTTTATGGTTTTCGGTTCTGTTCCCTGAACCGGTTCCAACCCCTGATTGTATAACTAACAGGCTACGTGTTTTTAGATCGAACGAGGTGAATGAAGCTACAGCAACCAATGTGATAATGGTTGGGCTAATTTCTGCTTGTTTTTTTCTGTTCTCCAAATAGCATTTTAGAGTTTTTCAATTGTGTAGATTTGCTGTAAATGAGCTTCAAGTTTCTTAAAATTCTTAAACACAAACACGTTTTGTTCTTCTATCCTCGTGTGGACCTAAAATGTATTTCCATTCAAAATCCTATTTTCGTTTAACCCGTAACCCTAGACCAAACCCTAACTCCTAAACCTAACAACTAACCGATTACCCTAACTCGAATTCCATAGTTCTAACCCTAGCCCCAGAATAGCCTTTGAGCTCATGGGGACGTAGGAAAGGATTTTCCTTGTTTTAGAATGAAGAAGTATTCAGACCCTTTGATTTTTTTCCCCCCCACATTTTGTTATGTTACAGCCTTATTCTAAAATGGATTAAAACATAATAATCCTCAGTAATCTACACACAATACCCCATAATGACAAGGTGAAAACAGTTTTTTTTCAACTTTTGGCAAATGTATTCAAAATAAAAAACAGATACCTTATTTACATCATTATTTAGACCCTTTGCTATGAGAGTCGAAATTGAGCTCAGGTACTTACTGTTTCCATTGATCATCTTTGAGATGTTTCTACAACTTGATTGGAGTCCGCCTGTGGTACATTCAATTGATTGTACATGATTTGGAAAGGCACACACTTGTCTATATAATGTCCCACTGTTGACAGTGCATGTCAGAGCAAAAACCAAGCCATGAGGTCGATGGAATTGTCCGTAGAGCTCAGAGACAGGATTGTGTCGAGGCACAGATGTCATGTCTCTGGCATCATTAAAACTGAAGACCTATTTATCAAATAACTCTCTGTATCTATAATTACGCAAATAAACTGATTATTCATGTAACTGTAATTAACTAGGAAGTCGGGGCACCAAGGAAAATATTCAGATTACAAAGTTATAATTTTCCTAATATAACTTTCAGATATTTTAATATCAGATCAATTAGTGAGGTAAATTAGTCAATTTACCTCACGTTAGTCTCATTCCAAACGTCATAAATTGTTGGTTATCTGCACGAACCCAGTCTTCAATATGAGTCATCCATACAACAATTGTCTTAAAATCATTTATTTACTAACTAAGTAATTCACAGAAATGCATAACAAACAAACAATGGTTACAAAGAAATGATAGGGGAATGTGCCCTAGTGGGCTAAACCGGCATGGCGGCTTGTTAGACAAAAGGGGAGTGGGGGGTCAACTGAGGAGACACTACAGAGTTGAATATTATAACAATTGAAATGCTAATCCTTTGCACATGAACGCTCACTCATTCGGGAACAATTGCAATCAATATATATATTTACGCTCGGTGTGTCATCGGGATCTCTGTTGAAAAGTTTGTTTCTGTTGGAGAGTCAGTCCGCCCTATCTCTCTCTCTCTGTCGTGTTAGAATGGATAGTTCAGAGTAACATTCATTCATGTCGTTATAGAATAGCTGTTTCGGCGGTTGTCGGTCTTCGCGTTCAATGATACCGAATTCCTAGCTGCAGACTAGTAATTAATATCAAAGACTTGTTCTTATTCTGTCGGTATCGATAGTCTAAGAGTTTAACCACGTGGTATGGTTAAAAGTTCAGCAAGAGAAATGCATGGTCTGCAACCTTTAGCCATCTCGTAATTGAGGTAAGCTTGGTCTCCTCTCAAACCTTGGCCCTCTCGTTATCGAGGAAAGCTGGTCTCCTCTCAAGCCATGGCCCTCTCGTTATTGAGGTAAGCTGGTCTGGTGATATAAAACCTAGGTGGGGGTTTTATTCGGAACATCAAAAGGGCTGTCTCATGACGCCAGGTCCTGTCTGTGCCCCTGGGGGCGTGCCAAGGACTTGGTGAAACTTTAAACAGAAATACAATTCTCTCACATTAACATCATTACATAGCATCCCATCATCTCACAAATAGCTTCATCCTTATTCATTCATTTTATACAACCATTAGATGTAAGTCTCATACCTGAGACTCTTCTATAAACATGGTTATGTGGCGGTATTGTCTCTCATGAGTTTCACAAAATTGTACCAAATGGACCAGTTCATAGCTGGATTCTTCACCGATCTTTTATACCTTCTCCAGAACGTAAATGTTGTTCGGTTCTCCAGTTCTGTGAGGTGGAAGAAATCCCTTTGTCCTCTCTATGAAAACTCACTCTCTCTCTATACTGTGGCCATGAGGAGAGGATCTCCTCATAGGATTTTACGACCTCTTCTGACAGAGCCTGGTGTCAGGAGTATAGAGGTAGGGGCATGGTGCATAGAAAAGGGCTGGTGCAGAGGGACGGGGGTATAGTGCTCGATGTACCCAAAGAGGGCAACGTCATGACACCAAGAACTCGATAGTCACTCTGTCAGAGTTCCTCTGTGGAGATGGGAGAACCTTCCAGAAGGACAAGCATCTCTGCAACACTCCACCAATCAGGCCTTTATGGTAGAGTGGCCAGACGGAAGCCACTCCTCAGTAAAAAGGTACATGACAGCCCACTTGGAGTTTGCCAAAAGCAACCTAAAGACTCTAAGACCATGAGAAACAAGATTCCTTGGTCTGATGAAACCAAGATTCAACTATTTGGCCTGAATGCCAAGAGTAACTTCCAGAGAGAACCTGGCTCCATCCCTATGGCAAAGCATGGTTGTGGCAGCATCATGCTGTGGGGATGTTTTTCAGTGGCAGGGAAAGATGAACACAGCAAAGTACAGAGAGATCCTTGATGAAATCCTGCTCCAGAGCGCTCAGGACCTCAGACTGAGGCAAAGGTTCACCTTCCAACAGGACAACGACCCTCTCAGCCAAGACAACACAGGAGTGGCTTAGGGACAAGTCTCTGAATGTCCTTGAGTGGCCCAGCCAGAGCCCGGACTTGAACCCGATTGAACATCTCTGTAGAGACCTGAAAATAGCTGTGTAGCAATGCTCCCCATCCAACCTGACAGAGCTTAAGAGGATCTGCAGAGAAGAATGGGAGAAAGTCCCCAAATATAGGTGTGCCATGCTTGTAGCGTCATACCCAAGAAGACTTGAGGCTGTAATCGCTTTCAAGGTGCTTCAACAAAGTACTGAGTAAAGGGTCTGAGTACCTATGTAAATGTGATATTTCTATATATTTTTTAAAATAAATAAGCAAAAATGTCTAAGAACATGTTGCTGCTTTGTTATTATGGGTTATTGTGTTTAGATTGATGAGAGAGAAACTATTTAATCAATTTTAGATTAATAAGGCTGTAACGTAACAAAATATGGAAAAAGTCAAGGGGTCTGAATACTTTCCAAAGTATTTTTTATTAACTTAAGAGTGTGTTTCATTTACAGAATAAGGGTTGATCAGCTATTTTTTTTCTTCTCATGGCTTGGTTGTCTTTCCCCTCCAGGGTTTAATGTTGAGGTCAAGGTGAATGATGACTCTGGGTTTGTCTATTGAGGAAATTGTTTTAACTGTGGGGCGTGGATGGACAAGATGGGAGAGAGTGACACAGCTCATAACAAAGGAATCTCAGCTACACCTAGGTACAGTTTTTTTGCCCTTTGCTCAAGACAAGACAAGATATGATAAAATAGGATGTACTTTACTGTCCATTAACCCTAATTGCACTAACGGGTCTAAAATGTTAAAAAAAAAAGTATCCTTATGAAATGTTGGGACTTTGTCAAGCAACTAGTTACAGACATAAAAACACAATTTACGATGTTTCCGTGTTAATATGGCGGAATGAAAAATTCTCGCTTTTGTATACCAGTGGTGCTTTTCTTACTAGTGACCCACTTTCCCTAACTCTCAAAAATGTTGATGAGTTATGGCAATTGGTATACTACTTCGCAGAAATGTCAGAGGTTGAATTGTCTATTTAAACATGATACAGTACCTCACTGCAATTGTAAAAAAATAAAAATGGTGTGTATGTTTTCCGATCGATAAGTTAGACATATCTGTTTTGTTCTAGGTCGTAATATCTATTTGCCCTATGAAGAGTGGAACAGCAGGATCCAGCAGAACTTTGAGATGTTCTATCCTACTGGGCACACACTGTTTGAATCAACGTCCTTTCAATGAAATTACGTTGAACCAACGTGGAATTAGACATTGAATCAACATCTGTGCCCGGGGCGATGTGTCTCACAACCTTCAGGACCCCAATGAGAAACATCCAGACCTGGTGCACAAGACAGGCATCTACAAGGACAGCCATGTTCCTGGTGTGACTAGCAGCTAAGGCCTAACTTTGTTATCGCCATTGTGGTGGTAACCACTGTTCCTTTTTACTGCCTCATTAGCTTTGTAGCTAATGTCCTAGTGTCCTGTCCAAGGGAAATAATTGTACATCAAACTGCCTCATGCTAAAGAAACAGGAAGATAGGCCCCTACCCTATGGGTCACTCTGGCTCTGATAAGGCTTACTTAGCTACGTCATTAGTGTTGTAAAGGCAAGTCAGTACTCTGGATAACCCTAACACTATCAATGTGGTGAAGAAAAGGTTATCACACATTTCTGTCCTTAATAGCCCTGCTGCTGTAAGACAGGTCTGTCTCTGGCTAACCCTCTCAATGTTGGTGTACTAAGGTTACTAATGTATTTGTGCTGAACATTATGTGAGTCTTTCAAACAAATGTACTGTCCAGTATTCCCCGGGCTGCATTAGTGTCTCTATAAAGGTTTTTTTTCTGAATAAGAGGTCACCATTTGTCGCAAAATCAGACCCTGCATTTGTCAGCACAGGCTTTAGAAATTGGAAGAAGGCTATTGAGAAGTTTTCAGCTCATGCTAAAAGTCCCTCCCATTGCCACTCAGTTACAGTGAATGCACGGGAATCACAATTCTTAAAAATTCACCCGAAACAACAATTTCACAGCTATATTTAAAAAATCCACCAGAACCCATTGACCCTGACCACCCCCCCCATATTCAACACAAAGTTACGCCCTTGCATCAACATCACACCAAACATACACAGAACATGGTTGCCATGTATCATGGCGCCAGAGAAGATGCGTGAAGAGAAGACGGCGAAAAAGAGGACGGAGGTCGGGCTGCCTTCTGAGAATTCATACGAATAAACACCCACTGCCTTCCGTTCTACTAGCTAACATGCAATCATTGGAAAATAAAACCAAAGACCTTCAAGGAAGATTAAACTATCAACGGGACATTAAAAATGGTAATATCTTAGGCTTCACGGAGTGGTGGCTGAACGACGACATTATCAACATACAGCTGGCTGGTTATACGCTGTATCGGCAGAATAGAACAGCGGCGTCTGGTAAGACAAGGGGGGTGGACTATGTATATTTCTAAACAACAGCTGGTGCACAATATCTAAGGAAGTCTCAAGGTTTTGCTCGCCTGAGGTGTAGAGTATCTCATGATAAGCTGTAGACAACACTACCTAGAGTTTTCATCTGTATTTTTCGTAGTTGTCTACATACCACCACAGACTGAATATGGCACTAAGACCGCACTCAATGAGCTGTATTCTGCCATAAGCAAACAAGAAAAAGCTCATCCAGAGGCGGCACTCCTAGTGTCCGGGGACTTTAATGCAGGGAAACTTAAATCTGTTTTACCAAATTTCTATCAGCATGTTAAATGTGCAACTAGAGGGAAAGAAACTCTATAGACCACCTTTACTCCACACATAGAGACGCGTACAAAGCTCTCCCTTGCCCTACAGTTGGCAAATCTGACCATAATTCTATCCTCCTGATTCCTGCTTACAAGCAAAAATTAAAGCAGGAAGCTCCAGTGAATTGGTCAATAAAAAAGTGATCAGATGAAGCAGATGCTAAACTACAGGACTGTTTTGCTAGGACAGACTGGAATATGTTTTGGGATTTTTCCGATGACATTGAGGAGTACGCCACATCAGTCATTGGATTCATCGATAAGTGCATCGATGACGTCGTCCCAACAGTGACCGTACGTACATACCCTAACCAGAAGCCATGGATTACAGGCAACATCCACACTGAGCTAAAAGCTAGAGCTGCCGCTTCAAGGAGCGGGACTCAAACTCGGAAGCTTATAAGAAATCCTGATATGCCCTCCGACGAACCATCAAATAGGCAAAGCGTCAATACAGAACTAAGATCGAATCGTACTGCACCGGCTCTGATGCTTGTTGAATGTGGCAGGGCTTGCAAACCATTACAGACTACAAAGGGAAGCACAGCTGAGAGCTGCCCAGTGACACAAGCCTACCAGATGAGCTAAACTATTTCTATGCTCGCTTCGAGGCAAATAACACTGAAACATGCATGAGAGCACCAGCTGTTCCGGACGACTGTGTGATCACGCTCTCCGCAGCCGATGTGAATAAGACCTTTAAACAGGTCAACGTACACAAGGCCGCAGGGCCAGACGGATTACCAGGACGTGTACTACAAACATGCACTGAGCAACTTGCAAGTGTCTTCACTGACATGTTCAACCTCTCCCTGTCTGAGTCTGTAATACCAACATGTTTTAAGCAGACCACCATAGTCTCTGTGCCCAAGAACACTAAGGTAATCTGCCTAAGGGACCACCGACCCATAGCACTCACGTCTGTAGCCATGAAGTGCTTTGAAAGGCTGACAATGGCTCACATCAACAACATTATCCCAGAAACCCTAGACCCACTATAATTTGCATACAGCCCTAACAGATCTACAGATGATGCAATCTCTATTGCACTCCACATTGCCCTTTCCCATCTGGACAAAAGGAACACCTATGTGAGAATGCTATTCATTGACTACCGCTCAGCGTTCAACACCATAGTGCCCTCAAAGCACATCAATAAGCTAAGGACCCTGGGACTAAACGCCTCCCTCTGCAACTGGATCCTGGACGTCCTCATGGGCCGCCCCCAGGCGGTAAGGATAGGTAACAACACATCCGCCACGCTGATCCTCAACACAGGGGCCCCTCAGGGGTGCATGCTCAGTCCCCAACTGTACTCCCTGTTCACTCATGACTGCACAGCCAGGAACAACTCCAACACCATCATTAAGTTTGCCGTTAACACAACAGGGGTAGGCCTGATCACCGACAATGACGAGACAGCCTATAGGGAGGAGGTCAGATACCTGGCCATGTGGTGCCAGGACAACAACCTCTCCCTCAACGTGACCAAGACAAATGAGATGATTGTGGACTACAGGAAAAGGAGGACTGAGCACGCCCCAATTCTCATCAACAGTGCTGTAGTGGAGCAGGTTGAGAGCTTCAAGTTCCTTGGTGTCCACATCACCAACAAACTAACATGGTCCAAGCACACCAAGACAGTCGTGAAGAGGGCACGGCAAAACCTATTCCCCCTCAGGAGACTGAAAAGATTTGGAATGGGTCCTCAGATCCTCAAAAGATTCTACAGCTGCACCATCGAGAGCATCCTGACTGGTTGATCACTGCCTGGTATGGCAACTGCTCGGCCTCCGACTGCAAGGCACTGCAGAGGGTAGTGCTTATGGCCCAGTACATCACTGGGGCCAAGCTTCCTGCCACCCAGGACCTCTATATCAGGCGATGTCAGGGGAAGGCCCTAAAAATTGCCAAATTCTCCAGCCACCCTAGTCATAGACTGTTCTCACTGCTATCGGGAGGCAAGTGGTACCGGAGCGCCAACTCTAGATCCAAGAGACTTCTAAACAGCTTCTACCCCCAAGCCATAAGATTCCTGAACATCTAATCAAAGGGCTACCCAGACTATTTGCATATTCGTTGTGCTTTCAGGCCTATGTAATGAATGGTGAGACTACTTTCTTATTAGATGACAAATTATACTGTTTTGAGAAATGCATCGCATGCAACTGAGAACACAACTGCCATACCTGGCCTGAAGTAAGTTCTGGCCTGGAGCACCAACCTTAATCATGTTAGGCCTACAGCGTGTTCACGACCAAGATAAACCAATAATATGTGTACTTAGGGATAATAAATATACAGACTTCGCTGCGGATTCTGGTAGAAAACACGCTAACATCACTATCATGTGAGGCCTACAGCGTGTTGTATGCGAAGCTATTGCAAATTACAGTTTTGAGGTTGTTAGTTAATTTTGCTAAATAAATCTTCTCATTAATGACAAATGATATTGTTTTGATGAAGAGATTTTAATTTTGAGACGGGTATTTGAAGCTTTGATGGTGTTAGTGCATTTTACAAGAGAAATGTGTTGTTTTGGCAAACCCACTTAGTTTAGGGGGCTGCGTTACAGTTTGTCTCGATTCATTGAATGCTGAAGGAAACTGCAATCCACATGAGCGAAACTGGGATCCAAATAACCGTATAACCAGTTAGCCTAGCAATTTTTGATTGTTTTCACACTAAAAACATTTTTTTTTAACAGTAGATGTAACTATCACAAGACAGTTTTTGCAAAACAGTGGAACAACTCTCTACATGAGACACAAATAGCAATTGTCCAAAGCATGTCAAAAAGAAGATAATATTCACGGTCAATAACAATTTACAACCATAATTGTTTATCCTTATCACCAACATGTAAACACCATTTGCATAATTGTTATCCTCATAATCAGTGAATGAATACATATGAAATAGTGTACTGGTGAGTTCTTTGGTTTTCCATGGGTTATACATTAGATCACATTGCTATTTTAATATTACTAGTTGTATTTTATTGGTTATTGGTTGACAATATGACATATTGGCCTACGTCTTGTGTTTTATAATTTGTTTATTTAACCTTTATTTAACTAGGCAAGTCAGTTAAGAACATATTCTTACTTACAATGAAGACCTACCACGGCCAAAGCTTAACCCGGACGAGGCTGGGCCAATTGTGCGCCACCCAATGAGACTCCCAATCACGGCTGGTTGTGATACAGCCTGGACTCAAACTAGGGTCTGTTGTGACGCCTCTTGCACTGAGATGCAGTGCCTTAGACCGCTGTGCCACTCGGGAGCCCAAGTTGCATTGGGCAGAATATCAGATCTCACAACGATTGGAGTGTTTAACATTACCAGTGTATCACCAATACTCAGATTATCATTATTTAGAGACCCCCCAATGTTGGACTTTTATTGCCTTTAGGGGAGCTCATGTCTCATTCAGGAGAGGTGAGCCCCCCCCGGCTTCCCCGTAATTCGCACCCTGATTTGGGGTAACATTACAAAAACGTTCTCTCTCCATAGAATTGTTAGCTGGGATGTCTGTACCTTGTCTCTCTCTGTGTTCTCCAGGCTCCAGAGCTGTTCACAGTGGAGAGACCCTAGGAAGACACTAGGGATGGCAGATCAGAAGCTACTCGGTCCCCTGGGATTGAAGACGTTGGATCCAGAGTGAGTGACTGTGTCTGAAATGGCATCCTATTACATACAGTTGAAGTCGGAAGTGTACATACACTTAGGATGGAGTCATTAAAACTCGTTTTTCAACCACTCCATAAATTTCTTGTTAACAAACTATAGTTTTTGCAAGTCGGTTAGGACATCTACTTTGTGCATGACACAAGTAATTTCAACAACTGTTTACAGACAGATTATTTCACCTATAATTCACTGTATCACAATTCCAGCGGGTCAGAAGTTTACATACACTAAGTTGACTGTGCCTTTAAATAGCTTGGAAAATTCCAGAAGTGATGTCATGGCTTTAGAAGCTTCTGATAGGCTAATTGACATCATTTGAGTTAATTGGCGGTGTACCTGTGGATGCATTTCAAGGCCTACCTTCAAACGCAGTGCCTCTTTGCTTGACATCATGGGAAAATCAAAAGAAATCAGCCAAGACCTCAGAAAAAAAATGGTAGACCTCCACAAGTCTGGTTCATCCTTGGGAGCAATTTCCAAACACCTGAAGGTACCACGTTCATCTGTACAAACAATAGTACGCAAGTATAAACACCATGGGACCACGCAGCCGTCATACCGCTCAGGAAGGAGACTTGTTCTGTCTCCTAGAGATGAACGTACTTTGGTGCGAAAAGTTCAAATCAATCCCAGAACAACAGCAAAGGACCTTGTGAAGATGCTGGAGGAAACAGGTACAAAAGTATCTATATCCACAGTAAAACAACGAGTCCTTTATCGACATAACCTGAAAAGCTGCTCAGCAAGGAAGAAGCCACTGCTCCAAAACCGGCATAAAAAAAGCCAGACTACGGTTTGCACATGGAGTCAAATATCATACTTTTTGGAGAAATTTCCTCTGGTCTGATGAAACAAAAATAGAACTTCCATAATGACCATCATTATGTTTGGAGGAAAAAGGGGGAGGCTTACATGCTGGTAGTGGCATTGCCTAATGTGTTGATGTTTTTCATCGCCCATTTAGCTGTGTGGAAACAAAGGACACGAACATCGTCTTAGTCACACACACAACATGTCTTAACCCCACACACACTACTGAGAAGAGGGAAGAACATGGGAAAAAGACAGTCTGACGTACAGGATGCCTCACAGACTGTCACGTCCTGGCCAGTATATAAGGTTAATTGTTTGTAGTTTGGTCAGGGCGTGACAGAGGATATTTGTTTTATGTGGTTCAGGGTGGTGTGTTTGTTCAAAGGGGGGTTTGATTTAGTATTTCCAGGGTTTTGGTTTATAGTCTATGTTTATGTATTTCTATGTCTAATCTGGTGAGTATGTTTCTATGTTGGTTAATTGGTGTTGGGACTCTCAGTTGAAGGCAGGTGTTGTCTATCTGCCTTTGATTGAGAGTCCCATATATAAGGGTGTGTTTGTGTTTGTGATTTGTGGGTGATTGTTCTGTGTTCAGCCCTAGGCTTTGCCAGACTGTTTTGTTGTTCGTTCGTTTTCGTGGTTTGTTATTTTGTATTCATTTTGGAAAGTTAATAAATCTCAAAATGAGCATACACGTACCTGCTGCGTATTGGTCTACCTTTTCTGATGACGATTTCGTTATATCGTCGGAAGACGAAGACGACAACCGTGACAGAATCACCCACCACCAAGGGACCAAGCAGCAGAGGAAGGAGCGGAGGAATTACGAGTTGGACTGGCGGGAGAAGTGGACTTGGGAGGAAGTTCTGGACGGGGCCGGACCTTGGCATCAGGCTGGGGAGTATCGCCGCCCGCAGTGGGAAATAGAAGCAGCCAAGGCAGAGAGGCGGTGGTACGAGGCCAGAGACGCGCTGAGGGAGAAGCACGAGAGGCACCCCCAAGAAATTATTTGGGGGGGGCACACGGGTAGTTTGGCTAGGCGAAGGAAGAGCCGGAAGCCAGCTACCCGTGGTTATATGGAGGAGCGTATGTGGTGGGGAGCGCCATGTTTTGCTGAGAAGCGCACTATCTCACCCATACGCACGCACAGTCCGGTGCGAGTTATTCCAGCCCCTCGCAGGTGCCGTGCTAGAGCGGGCATCCAGCCTGGTAGGAGGATGCCTGCGCAGCGCATCTGGTCGCCGGTACGCCTCCGAGGACCAGGCTACCCAACTCCCGCTCTACGCACGGCTACCATCAGGCCCCTGCACAGCCCAGTCTGCCCTGTACGAGCACTCCGCTCGTGCAGGGCTACTAGTTCCATCGAGCCAAGGCGGGTTGTGCAGGAGGTAAGATCTAGACCGGCTGTGCGCCTCCATAGCCCTGGGTTTCCAGCTCCTGTCTCTCGTGCGGACCCGGAAGTACGTCCACCCAGTCCGACTCGTCCTGTTCCCGCTCTCCGCACTAAACTGCAAGTGCGTAAACCCAGCCTCGCCAGTCAACAGTCGTCGGAGCTGCCCGCCAGTCAACAGTCGTCGGAGCTGCCCGCCAGTCAACAGTCGTCGGAGCTGCCCGCCAGTCAACAGTCGTCGGAGCTGCCCGCCAGTCAACAGTCGTCGGAGCTGCCCGCCAGTCAACAGTCGTCGGAGCTGCCCGTCAGTCAACAGTCGTCGGAGCTGCCCGCCAGTCAACAGTCGTCGGAGCTGCCCGCCAGTCAACAGTCGTCGGAGCTGCCCGCCAGTCAACAGTCGTCGGAGCTGCCCGTCAGTCAACAGTCGTCGGAGCTGCCCGCCAGTCAACAGTCGTCGGAGTGGTCAGACTGCGCTGAACTGCCGGAGTGGCCAGACTGCGCTGAACTGCCGGAGTGGCCAGACTGCGCTGAACTGCCGGAGTGGCCAGACTGCGCTGAACTGCCGGAGTGGCCAGACTGCGCTGAACTGCCGGAGTGGCCAGACTGCGCTGAACTGCCGGAGTGGCCAGACTGCGCTGAACTGCCGGAGTGGCCAGACTGCGCTGAACTGCCGGAGTGGCCAGACTGCCCTGACCTGCCGGAGTGGCCAGACTGCCCTGACCTGCCGGAGTGGCCAGACTGCCCTGAACGTCCCGAGTGGCCAGACTGCGCTGAACTGCCGGAGTGGCCAGACTGCGCTGAACTGCCGGAGTGGCCAGACTGCCCTGACCTGCCGGAGTGGCCAGACTGCCCTGACCTGCCGGAGTGGCCAGACTGCCCTGAACGTCCCGAGTGGCCAGACTGCCCTGAACGTCCCGAGTGGCCAGACTGCGCCGAACTGCCGGACTGCCCAGACTGCCGGACTGCCCAGACTGCCCCGAACTGCCGGACTGCCCAGACTGCCCCGAACTGCCAGACTGCCCAGAACTGCCAGACTGCCCCGAACTGCCAGACTGCCCAGACTGCCTGGAACGGCCAGAACCTGAGCCGCCTCCAATATAGGTGGGTTGGGGAGGGGGGGTGTAGCACAGTGCCGTCGTTGACGGCAGCCACCCTCCCTTCCCTCCCTTTAGTAAGGGGGAATTTTTCTTTTGGGTATTGTTTGGGGTTATTTATTTATTTTTTTTTTGTTGTTTTTTTTAAGATGCTTCTGGGGTAGCACCTTTAAGGGGGGGGTACTGTCACGTCCTGGCCAGTATATAAGGTTAATTGTTTGTAGTTTGGTCAGGGCGTGACAGAGGATATTTGTTTTATGTGGTTCAGGGTGGTGTGTTTGTTCAAAGGGGGGGTTTGATTTAGTATTTCCAGGGTTTTGGTTTATAGTCTATGTTTATGTATTTCTATGTCTAATCTGGTGAGTATGTTTCTATGTTGGTTAATTGGTGTTGGGACTCTCAGTTGAAGGCAGGTGTTGTCTATCTGCCTTTGATTGAGAGTCCCATATATAAGGGTGTGTTTGTGTTTGTGATTTGTGGGTGATTGTTCTGTGTTCAGCCCTAGGCTTTGCCAGACTGTTTTGTTGTTCGTTCGTTTTCGTGGTTTGTTATTTTGTATTCATTTTGGAAAGTTAATAAATCTCAAAATGAGCATACACGTACCTGCTGCGTATTGGTCTACCTTTTCTGATGATTTCGTTATATCGTCGGAATACGAAGACGACAACCGTGACACAGGCCTTATAAACAACTGCACATTCCTGAGTGAACAACAGCTGCCCAAACATGCCTCCCCACACATCTAACCAGTCTTTAAAATAAATAAATAAAACACGCTTGCAAACATCTGCATCTCTCGTTCAACATCAATCAACACTGAGTGAACAAAATCCACCCAACCACGCCCAGACACACATCGGAAAACCTAACCTACTTGACGTACATATACAGTACCAGTCAAAAGTTTGGACACACATACTCAAAGGGTTTTCTTTGTTTGTACTATTTTCTACATTGTAGAATAATAGTGAAGACATCAAAACTATGAAATAACACATATGGAATCATGTAATAACCAAAAAAGTGTTAAACAAATCAAAATAGATTTTAGATTCTTCAAAGTAGCCACCCTTTGCCTTGATGACAACTTTGCACACTCTTGGCATTCTCTCAACCAGCTTCACCTGGAATGCTTTTCCAACAGTCTTGACGAAGTTCCCACAAGCTGAGCACTTCATGGCTGCTTTTCCTTCACTCTGCGGTCCAACTCATCCCAAACCATTTCATTTGGGTTGAGGTCGGTTGATTGTGGAAGCCAGGTCTGGTTAAGCTGGTTAAGTGTGCCTTGAACTCTAAATAAATCACAAACAGTGTCACCTGTAAAGCACCATCACAGCTCCTCCTCCATGCTTCACGGTGGTAACTACACATGCGGAGATCATCCGTTCACCTACTGTGCTCTGCGTCTCACAAAGGCGGTTGGAACAAACACGGCAGTTCGAACCAAAAATCTCAAATTTGGACTCATCAGACCAAAGGACAGATTTCCACCGGTCTAATGTCCATTGCTCGTGTTTCCTGGCCCAAGCAAGTCTCTTCTTCCTATTGGTGTCCTTTAGTAATGGTTTCTTTGCAGCAATTTGACCATGAAGGCCCGATTCACGCAGTCTCCTCTGAACAGTTGATGTTGAGATGTGTCTGTTACTTGAACTCAGTAAAGCATTTATTTGGGCTGCAATTTCTGAGGCTGGTAACGCTAATGAACTTATCCTCTGCAGCAGAGGTAACTCTGGGTCACCCTTTTCTGTGACGGTCCTCATGAGAGCCAGTTTCATCATAGCGCTTGATGGTTTTTGCAACTGCAAATTAAGAAACTTTCAAAGTTCTTGATATTTTCCGGATTGACTGACTTTCATGTCTTAAAGGAATGATGGACTGTCGTTTCTCTTTGCTTATTTGAGCTGTTCTTGCCATAATACGGACTTAGTCTTTTACCTAATAGGGCTATCTTCTGTATACCACCCCTACCTTGTCACAACACGATGATTGGATCAAACACATTAAGAAGGAAAGAAATTCCACAAGTTAACTTTTAAGAAGGCACACCTGATCAAATTTTGACATAAGCTGGCCCCCATTTACTAAGGTCATCCTCTTTGGTACGTTTGGTGGTACATTTTATTCAAGCATAATGTGCATAATATATACAGTGCATTCGGAAAGTATTCAGACCCCTTGAATTTTTCCAAATGTGTTTTTTTACCTCATCGATCTACACACAATACCTCAATGACAAATTAAAAACAGTTTTTATTACAAATAGAAAAACTGAAATATAACATTTACATAATTATTCAGACCATTTAGCTCAGTAATTTGTTGAAGCACCTTTGGCAGCGATTACGGCCTTGAGTCTTCTTGGGTATGACGCTACAAGCTTGGCACACCTGTATTTGGGGAGTTTATTCCATTCTTCTCTGCAGATCCTCTCAAGCTCTGTCATGTTGGATGGGGAATGTCGCTGCAAAGCTATTTTCAGGTCTCTCCAGAGTTGTTAGACCGGGTTCAAGTCCGTGCTCTGCCTTCACCACTCAAGGACATTCAGAGACTTGTCCAAAAGCCACTCCTGCGTTGTCTTGACTGTGTGTTTAGGGTCGTTGTCCTGTTGGAAGGTGAACCTTCGCCCCAGTCTGAGGTCCTGAGCACTCTGGAGCAGGTTTTCATCAAGGATCTCTCTGTACATTGCTCCGTTCATCTTTCGCTCAACCCTGACTAGACTCCCAGTCCCTGCCGCTGAAAAACATCCCCACAGCATGATGCTTCCCCCACCATGCTTCACCGTGGGGATGGTGCCAGGTTTCCTCCGGACGTGACCCTTGGCATTCAGGCCAAAGAGTTCTATCTTGGTTTCATCAGACCAGAGAATCTTGTTTCTCATGGTCTGAGAGTCCTTTAGGTGCCTTTTGGCAAACTCCATGCGGGCTGTTGTGCCTTTTACTGAGGAGTGGCTTCCGTCTGGCCACTCTACTATAAAGGCCTGTTTGGTGGAGTGCTGCAGAGATGGTTGACCTTCTGGAAGGTTCTCCCATCTCCACAGAGGAACTCTGGAGCTCTGTCAGAGTGACCATCGGGTTCTTGGTCACCTCCCTGACCAAGGCCTTTCTCCCCCGACTGCTCAGTTTGGAAAGGTGGCCAGCTCTCAGAAGAGTCTTGGTGGTTCCAAACTACTTCCAGTTAAGAATGATGAAGGGCACTGCGTTCTTGGGGACCTTCAATGCTGCAGAAATGTTTTGGGACTCTTCCCCAGATAGGTGCCTCGACACAATTCTGTCTCAGAGCTCCACGGACAATTCCTTTGACCTCATGGCTTGGTTTTTGCTCTGGCATGCACTGTCAACTGTGGGACCTTATATAGACAGGTGTGTGCCTTTCCAAATCATGTCCAATCAATTGAATTTACCACAGGTGGACTCCAATCAAGCTGTGGATACATCTCAAGCATGGTCAATGGAAACAGGAGGCACATGAGCTCAATTTTGAGTCTCAAAACAAAGGGTCTGAATACTTATGTAAATAAGGTATTTCTGTTTATTTTTAATAAATTAGCTAAAATTTTGAAAAATGTTTTTGCTTTGTCATTATGAGGTATTGTGTGTAGATTAATGAGGTTAATGAGGTTTTTAATTCATTTTAGAATAAGGATGTAACGTAACAAAATGTGAAAAAGTCTAGGGCTTGAATACTTTCCAAATGCACTGTATATGCCATTTAGCAGACGCTTTTATCCAAAGCGACTTAGTCGTGTGCATACATTTTACGTATGGGTGGTCCCAGGAATTGAACCCACTACCCTGGTGTTAGAAGCGCCATGCTCTACCAACTGAGTTACATAGGACCATATACTAAGGACCATGCATTTCAGAGATTTTTTCCGTTGTTAGGTTTTACTACCTAGTGTTGGGAATACCAAGGGGGTAAAGTGCCATGGGAAGTTCCATCTTCTGGGACACAGAGTTTGTCTTTCTATAGCCTCAGCTCCATGCTTCTTTCACATTGTGTTTCTATTGTCACTAATGGGAAGGGTAGGGGTTTCAGCACTTGTTTCCTAACCTCGTTCACCAGACACTTACTTGGCATTTTTCCATCTTGGCATCTTTTTGGTTCCAGGTAGAACTCTTTTGGCTTCCATGTAGAGCCCTCTGTGGAGAGGGTTCGACATGGAACCCAAAAGGGTTATACCTAGAACCAAAAGTGTTCTACCTGGAACCAAAATCGGTTCTCCTATGGGGACAGCCGAAGAACCCTTTTGGTTCTAGATAGCACCTTATTTGTGTACTTTTGGAAGTTGATATAAAGTGAACAAGAACGTTATTTCAACAATTCATGCTCAATACCATTTAGAGCCATATATTTTATTTATTTTATTTATTTCACCTTTATTTAACCAGGTAGGCAAGTTGAGAACAAGTTCTCATTTACAATTGCGACCTGGCCAAGATAAAGCAAAGCAGTTCGACAACATACAAAAACACAGAGTTACACATGGAGTAAAACAACATACAATCAATGATACAGTAGAAAAAAATAAGACTATATACAATGTGAGATAAGGGAGGTAAAGGCAAAAAAGGCCATGGTGGCAAAGTAAATAAAGTATAGCAAGTAAAACACTGGAATGGTAGATTTGTTATTTGAAGAAAGTTCAAAGTTAAAATATAAATAATATGGTGCAAAGGAGCAAAATAAATAAAATAAATAAATACAGTAGGGGAAGAGGTAGTAGTTTGGGCTAAATTATAGATGGGCTATGTACAGGTGCAGTGATCTGGGAGCTGCTCTGATAGCTGGTGCTTAAAGCTAGTGAGGGAGATAAGTGTTTCCAGTTTCAGAGATTTTTGTAGTTCGTTCCAGTCATTGGCAGCAGAGAACTGGAAGGAGAGACGACCAAAGGAGGAGTTGGCTTTAGGGGTGACCAGAGAGATATACCTGCTGGAGCACGTGCTACAGGTGGGTGCTGCTATGGTGACCAGTGAGCGGAGAAAAGGGGGGACTTTACCTAGCAGGGTCTTGTAGATGACCTGGAGCCAATGTGTTTGGCGACGATTATGAAGCGAAGGCCAGCCAACGAGAGCGTACAGGTCGCAGTGGTGGGTAGTATATGGGGCTTTGGTGACAAAAAGGATGGCACTGTGATAGACTGCATCCAGCTTGTTGAGTAGGGTATTGGAGGCTATTTTGTAAATGACATCGCCGAAGTCGAGGATTGGTAGGATGGTCAGTTTTACGAGAGTATGTTTGGCAGCATGAGTGAAGGATGCTTTGTTGCGAAATAGGAAGCCAATTCTAGATTTAACTTTGGATTGGAGATGATTGATGTGAGTCTGGAAGGAGAGTTTACAGTCTAACCAGACACCTAGGTATTTGTAGTTGTCCACAAATTCTAAGTCAGAACCGTCCAGAGAAGTGATGCTGGACAGGCGGGCAGGTGCAGGCAGCGATCGGTTGAAGAGCATGCATTTAGTTTTACTTGTATTTAGGAGCAGTTGGAGACCACGGAAGGAGTTGTATGGCATTGAAGCTCGTCTGGAGGGTTGTTAACACAGTGTCCAAAGAAGGGCCAGAAGTATACAGAATGGTGTCGTCTGCGTAGAGGTGGATCAGAGATTCACCAGCAGCAAGAGCGACATCATTGATGTATACAGAGAAAAGAGTTGGCCCAAGAATTGAACCCTGTGGTACCCCCATAGAGACTGCTAGAGGTCCGGACAGCAGGCCCTCCGATTTGACACACTGAACTCTATCAGAGAAGTAGTTGGTGAACCAGGCGACGCAATCGTTTGAGAAACCAAGGCTACTGAGTCTGCCGATGAGGATGTGGTGATTAACAGAGTCAAAAGCTTTGGCCAGGTCAATGAATACGGCAGCACAGTATTGTTTCTTATCGATGGCGGTTACGATGTCGTTTAGGACCTTGAGCGTGGCTGAGGTGCACCCATGACCAGCTCTGAAACCAGATTGCATAGTGGAGAGGGTGCAGTGGGATTCGAAATGGTCGGTAATCTCTTTGTTGACTTGGCTTTCGAAGACCTTAGAAAGGCAGGGTAGGATGGATATAGGTCTGTAGCAATTTGGGTCAAGAGTGTCACCTCCTTTGAAGAGGGGGATGACAGCAGCTGCTATCCAATCTATGGGAATCTCAGACGACACGAAAGAGAGGTTGAACAGGCTAGTAATAGGGGTTGCAATAATTTCGGCAGATAATTTTAGAAAGAAAGGGCCCAGATTGTCAAGCCCAGCTGATTTGTAGGGGTCCAGATTTTGCAGCTCTTTCAGAACATCAGCAAATTTCTGTTTGAAAAAGCTAGCCTTGGCGTTTCTAACTGCCTGTGTGTATTGGTTTCTAACTTCCCTGAAAAGTTGCATATCGCGGGGGCAGTTCGATGCTAATGCAGAACGCCACAGGATATTTTTGTGTTGGTTAAGGGCAGTCAGGTCTGGGGAGAACCAAGGGCTATATCTGTTCCTGGTTCTAAATTTCTTGAAAGGGGCATGCTTATTTAAGATGGTGAGGAAGGCATTTAAAAAAAATAACCAGGCATCCTCTACTGACGGGATGAGGTCAATATCCTTCCAGGATACCAGGGCCAGGTCGATTAGAAAGGCTTGCTCGTTGAAATGTTTCAGGGAGCGTTTGACAGTGATGAGTGGAGGTCGTTTGGCCGCTGACCCATTACGGGTGCAGGCAATGAGGCAGTGATCGCTGAGATCTTGGTTGAAAACAGCAGAGGTGTATTTAGAGGGCACGTTGGTTAGGATGATAACTATGAGGGTGCCAGTGTTTGCGGCTTTGGGGTTGTACCTGGTGGGTTCATTAATAATTTGTGTGAGATTGAGGGCATCAAGCTTTGATTGTAGGATGGCTGGGGTGTTAAGCATGTCCCAGTTTAGGTCACCTAGTAGCACGAGCTCTGAAGATAGATGGGGGGCAATCAGTTCACATATGGTGTCCAGAGCACAGCTAGGGGCCGAGGGGGGTCTATAGCAGGCGGCAACGGTGAGAGACTTGTTTTTGGAGAGGTGGATTTTTAAAAGTAGAAGTTCAAATTGTTTGGGTACAGACCTGGATAGCAGGACAGAACTCTGCAGGCTATCTCTGCAGTAGATTGCATCACCGCCCCCTTTGGTCGTTCTATCTTGTCTGAAAACGTTGTAGTTAGGGATAAAGATTTCAGAGTTTTTGGTGGACTTCCTAAGCCAAGATTCAGACACAGCTAGGACATCCGGGTTGGCAGAGTGTGCTAAAGCAGTGAATAAAACAAACTTAGGGAGGGGGCTTCTAATGTTAACATGCATGAAACCAAGGCTATTACGGTTACAGAAGTCATCAAAAGAGAGCGCCTGGGGAGTAGGAGTGGAGCCAGGCACTGCAGGGCCTGGATTCACCTCTACATCCCCAGAGGAGCAGAGAATAATAAGTATGAGGGTACGGCTAAAAGCTATAAGAATTGGTCGTCTGTGACGTCCAGAATAGAGAGAAAAAGGAGCAGGTTTCTGGGGGCAATAAAAATAGCTTCAATGTATAATGTACAGACAAAGGTATGGTGGGATGTGAATACAGAGGAGGTAAACCTAGGCATTTAGTGATGATGAGAGAGATATTGTCTCTAGAAACATCATTGAAACCAGAAGATGTCATAGCATGTGTGGGTGGAGGAACTGAGAGGTTGGATAAGGTATAATGAGCAGGGCTAGAGGCTCTACAGTGAAATAAGCCAATAAACACTAACCAGAACAGCAATGGACATGGCATATTGACATTAAGGAGAGGCATGCTTAGCCGAGTGATCAAAGGGTCCAGTGAGATTCAGACAGCTAGCCGGGCCATAGGTAGCAAGCTGGTGGAAGATGGAGGGAGGTCTGTTTTTAGCGACCTCGTGCGTTTCCGTCTGTGGGTTAGTGGGGTTCCGTGTGGAAGGGGGGACCAGTCCAAGTTGGCAAAATAGTTAGTTATAGTGGCCCAAGAAAAGTGTCCAATAGACCTATTCAGATCGCAGCCGATAAGACAGCTAACGATTAGCGGGCCGCAGATGGGCGATCAGGTTACGTCGCGACGGAGGGGCCAGTTGGATAACTCCCTCGGGCAGATAACGTCGGTGGTCCAGTCGTGAAGGCCCGATGGGGCTCCGCATCGGCAGTAAAACGGGTCAGGATAGGTGATTGTAGCCCAGGAGACACTTCAGCTGGCTAGCTCAGGAAAAGCCCACGAGTGGCTGACGGAACTCTTCAGCTGGCTAGCTCCGGAATAATGTGTGTTAATTCCGGGACCGAAGTTGCCAATAGTCACTCAGGTAGCAGCTAGTTAGCTGCAAGATCCAGGTGTAAATGGCCAGAGCCTGCGGTAGAAATCCGGGGAAAGGAGAGAGAATAGGTCTGGTGTGCTCTGGTCTGAGTCGCGCTGTACAAAAACTGGCGATAGCTTTTCGAGCTAATGGATAGCAGAGGACAGCTAACCGTGGCTAGCTGAACTCCAACGTTAGCCAGTGAAAATGGCTAACCTCTGGCTAGCTTCTGTTGTGGACTTCAGATTTGAGGTAAATAATACTTTCTTTTTTTAAATTGGTGAGGCGGGTTGCAGGAGAGTGCTTTGAGGTTGAGTTTTTAGAAGAAAGTGTAAAAAGATATGCGAAGAAAAATATGTAAATATATATATACACGGGACACGACAAGAGGGTAAAGGACGTCTGAACTGCTACGCTATTTTATGAACTGATAGTAGATAAATTCTACTTAAATGTTTGTAGGCTATAACAAATATATATTTTATATGGCCATCTAAATGATTATAAAGGGTTAAGTAATAATATATTTCTGTTTTACTTTATTATTGTAGTACAGTCCATCTGAAGCTCCGTAAGATGGAAAGATGTAATGTCTGAAGTATGTTAGTGTCACGCCCTGACCATAGAGAGCCCTTGGTTCTCTATGGTATAGTAGGTCAGGGCGTGACTGGGGGTGTTCTTTGTTGTTTATTTCTATGTTGGTGTGCTTGGTATGGCTCCCAATCAGAGGCAGCTGTTTAGCGTTGTCTCTGATTGGGGATCATATTTAGGCAGCCATTTCCACACTGTTTGTGGAATCTTGTTTATGTTTAAGTGCCTGTTTGCACCTCACTGTCTTCACGTTTCGTTTGATCATTTATTGTTTTTGTATTTTGCTGAAGTTTCACGTTATAATAAAGATGTGGAACGCTACTCACGCTGCGCCTTGGTCCAATCATGACAACGATCATGACAGTTAGCTTTCTCTGCCCTTAACCTTGTTCTGAACACCTCCAAAACAAAGGTCATGTGGTTTGGTAAGAAGAACGCCCCTCTCCCAACAGGTGTGATTACTACCTCTGAGGGTTTAGAGCTTGAGGCAGTCATCTCATATAAGTACTTGGGAGTATGGCTAGACGGTACACTGTCCTTCTCTCATCACATATCAAAGCTGCAGGCTAAAGTTAAATCTAGACTTGCTTTCCTCTATCGTAATCGCTCCTCTTAAATCCCAGCTGCCAAACTAACCCTGATTCAGATGACAATCCTACCCATTTTAGATTACGGAGACGTCATTTATAGATCGGAAGGTAAGGGTGCTCTCGAGCAGCTAGATGTTCTTTACTATTCGGCCATCAGATTTGTCACTAATGCTCCTTATAGGACACATCACTGCACTCTATGCTCTTCTGTAAACTGGTCATCTCTGTATACCTGTCGGAAGACCCACTGGTTGATGCTTTATTTATAAAACCCTCTTAGGCCTCACTCCCCCCTATCTGAGATATCTACTGCAGCCCTCATCCTCCACATACAACACCTGTTCTGCCAGTGACATTTTGTTAAAGGTCCCCAAAGCACACATCCCTGGGTCGCTCATCTTTTCAGTTCACTGCAGCTAGCGACTGGAATGAGCTGCAACAAACACTCAAACTGGACAGTTTTATTACAATCTCTTCATTCAAAGACTCAATAATGGACACTTTTACTGACAGTTGTGGCTGCTTTGTGTGATGTATTGTTGTCTCTACCTTCTTGCCCTTTGTGCTGTTGCTTGTGTACAATAATGTTTGTACCCTGTTTTGTGCTGCTACCATGTTGTCATGTGTTGCTGCCATGCTATGTTGTTGTCTTATATAATGTATTTTTAATCCCAGCCCCTGTCCCCGCAGGAGGCCTTTTGCCCTTTGGTAGGCCGTCATGCAAATAAGAATTTGTTCTTAACTGACTTGCCTAGTTAAATAAAGGTTAAATTAAAAACTAATCTGGTGGACTCACTAAACATAAATGCTTCCTTTGTAAATGATGTCTGAGTGTGCCCCTGACCGTCAAAAAAAGTAAATTGTGCCGTCTGGTTTGCTAAATGTAAGGAATTTGATGTATAGCATTTACTTTTACTTTGTACTTTTACTCAAGTAGTATTTCACTGGGTTACTTTCACTTTTACTTTATTTTTACTCAAGAAAGACAAATGAGTGCTTTTTCCACCTCTGGAAAAAATGGCTTCGAGATCCAGAGTTGAGTTTGAGGACTCTACACTATACATTGCTTGTTTTGTCACAAACTGAAATTAGGTAAACTATTAGAATTTTTGCAACCAGGAAATGGTCGAGCGATTTCTGCATATTACACCTTTAATTAAGTATTTTTTTACTTTTTGCCCTCAATGTACTTTTTAGGCCTTTAAGTGACATGTCAAACTCATTCCACAGAGGGCTGCTGGTTTTCACTCCAACCTTGTACTTACATTTACATTTACGTCATTTAGCAGACACTCTTATCCAGAGCGACTTACTAATTGGTGCATTCACCTTATGATATCCAGTGGAACAACCACTTTACAATAGTACATCTATATATTTTTTTTTGGGGGGGGGGTTAGAAGGATTACTTTATCCTATCCCAGGTATTCCTTAAAGAGGTGGGGTTTCAGGTGTCCGGAAGTTGGTGATTGACTCCGCTGTCCTGGCGTCGTGAGGGAGCTTGTTCCACCATTGGGGTGCCAGAGCAGCGAACAGTTTTGACTGGGCTGAGCGGGAAATGTGCTTCCGCAGAGGTAGGGAGGCGAGCAGGCCAGAGGTGGATGAACGCAGTGCCCTTGTTTGGGTGTAGGGACTGATCAGAGCCTGAAGGCACGGAGGTGCCGTTCCCCTCACAGCTCCGTAGGCAAAGCACCATGGTCTTGTAGCAGATGCGAGCTTCAACTGGAAGCCAGTGGAGTGTGCGGAGGAGCGGGGTGATGTGAGAGAACTTGGGAAGGTTGAACACCAGACGGGCTGCGGCGTTCTGGATGAGTTGTAGGGGTTTAATGGCACAGGCAGGGAGCCCCGCCAGCAGCGAGTTGCAGTAATCCAGACGGGAGATGACAAGTGCCTGGATTAGGACCTGCGCCGCTTCCTGTGCAAGGCAGGGTCGTACTCTGCGAATATTGTAGAACATGAACCTACAGGATCGGGTCACCGCCTTGATGTTAGTGGAGAACGACAGGGTGTTGTCCAGGGTCACGCCAAGGCTCTTAGCACTCTGGGAGGAGGACACAATGGAGTTGTCAACCGTGATGGCGAGATCATGGAACGGGCAGTCCTTCCCCGGGAGGAAGAGCAGCTCCGTCTTGCCGAGGTTCAGCTTGAGGTGGTGATCCGTCATCCACACTGATATGTCTGCCAGACATGCAGAGATGCGATTCGCCACCTGGTTATCAGAAGGGGGAAAGGAGAAGGGGAATTGTGTGTCGTCTGCGTAGCAATGATAGGAGAGACCATGTGAGGATATGACAGAGCCAAGTGACTTGGTGTATAGCGAGAATAGGAGAGGGCTTAGAACTGAGCCCTGGGGGACACCAGTGGTGAGAGCACGTGGTGCGGAGACGGATTCTCGCCACGCCACCTGGTAGGAGCGACCTGTCAGGTAGGACGCAATCCAAGAGTGAGCCGCGCCGGAGATGCCCAACTCGGAGAGGAGGATCTGATTGTTCACAGTATCAAAGGCAGCAGATAGGTCTAGAAGGATGAGAGCAGAGGAGAGAGAGTTAGCTTTAGCAGTGCGGAGAGCCTCCGTGACACAGAGAAGAGCAGTCTCAGTTGAATGACCAGTCTTGAAACCTGACTGATTTGGATCAAGAAGGTCATTCTGAGAGAGATAGCAAGAGAGCTGGCCAAGGACGGCACGCTCAAGAGTTTTGGAGAGAAAAGAAAGAAGGGATACGGGTCTGTAGTTGTTGACATCGGAGGGATCGAGTGTAGATTTTTTGAGAAGGAGTGCAACTCTCGCTCTCTTGAAGACGGAAGGGACGTAGCCAGCGGTCAAGGATGAGTTGATAAGGTAGGGGAGAAGGTCTCCGGAAATGGTCTGGAGAAGAGAGGAGGGGATAGGGTCAAGCAGGAAGGTTGTTGGGCGGCCGGCCGTCACAAGTCGCAAGATTTCATCTGGAGAGAGAGGGGAGAAAGAGGTCAAAGCATAGGGTGTAGGGCAATGTGAGCAGGACCAGCGGTGTCGTTTGACTTAACAAACGAGGATCGGATGTCGTCAACCTTCTTTTCAAAATGGTTGACGAAGTCATCCGCAGAGAGGGAGGGGGAGGAGGATTCAGGAGGGAGGAGAAGGTGGCAAAGAGCTTCCTAGGGTTAGAGGCAGATGCTTTGAATTTAGAGTGGTAGAAAGTGCCTTTAGCAGCAGAAACAGAGGAAGAAAATGTAGAGCGGAGGGAGTGAAAAGATGCCAGGTCCGCAGGGAGGCTAGTTTTCCTCCATTTCTGCTCGGCTGCCCGGAGCCCTGTTCTGTGAGCTCGCAATGAGTCGTCAAGCCACGGAGCAGGAGGGGAGGACCGAGCCGGCCGGGAGGATAGGGGACATAGAGAGTCAAAGGATGCAGAAAGGGAGGAGAGGAGGGTTGAGGAAGCAGAATCAGGAGATTGGTTGGAGAAGGATTGAGCAGAGGGAAGAGATGATAGCATGGAAGAGGAGAGAGTAGCAGGAGAGATTGATTGATGAATTAAGGTCACTAATTAGTAAGGAACTCCCCTCACCTGGTTGTCTACGTCTTAATTGAAAAGAAAAAACAAAAACCCACAGGGCCCAGTATCCCAAAAGCATCTTAAGGCTAAGTATGTTGTTAGAACCTTCGTAGGCGCATCATTAAATCTCCAAGCTGTTTCCCAAAACCATCATTATTAACCTCTCTAGGGGAGGTGGGACGAAATCGTCCCACACTATTCAACAGCCAGTGACAAATCAGAGCGCCAAATTTAAAACCACATAATTCAAAGTTCTCAAACATAGGACTATTTTACACCATTTTATAGATTTCCTGAATCGAACCACGTTGTCCGATTTCCAAAAGGCTTTACAGCGAAAGCAAAACATTAGATTATGTTAGGAGAGTACATAGACACAAAAAACCACACAGCCATTTCCAAGCAACTAGCATGCATCACAAATACCCAAAACACAGCTAAATGCAGCACTAACCTTTGATGATCTTCATCGGATGACACTCCTAGGACATTATGTTATACAATACATGCATGTTTTGTTCAATCAAGTTCATATTTATATCAAAAACCAGCTTTTTACATTAGCATGTGATGTTCAGAACTAGCATACCCACCAAAAACTTCCGGTGAATTTACTAAATTACTCATGATAAACTTTCACAAAATACATAACAATTATTTTAAGAATTATAGATACAGAACTCCTTTATGCAATCGCTATAGCTTTTCGGCAAAAGCATATTTTGCAATATTCTGAGTACATAGCTCGGCCATCACGGCTAGCTAATTTGACACCCACCAAGTTTGGGACAACCCAAACTCAGAATTACTATTAGAAAAATTATTACCTTTGATGTTCTTCGTCAGAATGCACTCCCAGGACTTCTACTTGAACAACAAATGTTGTTTTGGTTCCAAATAATCCATAGTTATATTCAAATAGCTCCGTTTTGTTCGTGCGTTCAGGTCACTATCCGAAGGGTGACGCGCGAGCGCATTTCGTGACCAAAAAAATCAAAATATTCCATTACCGTACTTAGAAGCATATCAAACGCTGTTTAAAGTCAATTGTTATGCAATTTTTCTCGTAAAATAGCGATAATATTCCAACCGGGCAACGTTGTATTCATTCAAAGGCTGAAAGAAAAAAATTGAGTAGTCTCGTGAACGCGCATCTCAGTGTCACTGTCCCCAGGCTGACCACTTACAAATTCTGCTGCTGTTCTTTGCCCAGAGACAGCAGACACCCCATTCCACTTTCTGGCAGCTTTCGAGAGCCAATGGAAGCCTTAGAAAATGTCACGTTACAACACAGATGCTGTATTTTCGATAGAGATGCATCAGAAGGACAACAAATTGTCAGACAGGGCACTTCCTGTATGGAATCTTCTCAGGTTTTGGCCTGCCATATGAGTTCTGTTATACTCACAGACACCATTCAAACAGTTTTAGAAACTTTAGAGTGTTTTCTATCCAAATGTACTAATTATATGCATATTCTAGTTTCTGGGCAGGAGTAGTAACCAGATTAAATCGGGTACATTTTTCATCCGGCCGTGAAAATACTGCCCCCTATACCACAACAGGTTAACGTTGCACTTGAAAACGCTCATAATCTAACGCCTGCCTCAGACCACTCATTGAACAGCTAAGTGGGTTGTTGCTGCATCACTTTATTCACAGCAGAAACATAGAATCACATGGTTTATACAAATTCATTCAAAGTTGTGATGCCTTTGCAATTTATATAAAACAAGCTACATATAAAAAGATGATTCAAATTAAAACTGAGTAGCCTGCATTAAAATATACTATACAGTAGGCTATAGGCCTATTTCAATCATATTGAAATACATTTCCTGTTCAATCAATTGGGTTATTTTTTTGCTACTTGTAGGTTACTGTCTGTAATTTGTCTCAATATATTTTATAATGTGTAGCCTAACGTGATGTGCCAAATCTTGATTTAGTTCCACATTATAGGGTAAGCGTTAGAATAAGCCGCCTCAGTATTTTCAGCCTTAGGTGATATCTTTCTAGGAGCTGATCCATCCTTAGTATTGTAGAATAATTCTAATGTTAAGGTAAGATCTGAATGGAGAAAGCTGATCCGAGATCAGCGTTGCCTTTCTTTCGAGCCTATCAGTATTGACACACACCTCAATGATGCACATAGCGAACGACAATCTCTCTGCGTGGTGTTTTGGGAAATGTATGTTACATCTTCGGCTGTTGCAGGAAAGATGCATCATTAAAACACTCAGAAGCCTCTTATTAAATTGGCTATTGGGAAACAGGGCCCAGGTCTTATAGACTAGACATAACATAGTAAACGTAAATCCATGACAGTCAAATGAGTATGATATGTTACGTTTGGTATGGTTACATAAGACAGAAGGTTAAGGCAAAAACTAAAGTAGGGTGGTTGATCTGGATGGATATGTGGCTGTAGGCCTATAACATGAACGTCTAGCAACCCAAATGTTGCGTATTCGAATCTCATCACAATTTTAGCTAATTAGCAACTTTGCAAGGCGTTCTACTAGTTAGCTACTTTGCAACTAGTTAACATGCTAACCTTTCCACTAGCTATCCCTTCCCCTAACCTTAACCCTAACCTAACACCAAACCCCTAGCCTAGCTAACATTAGCGTTAGCCATTTAGCTAACATCAGCAACAACAAATTGGAATTCGGAACATACCATAGGTTTTGCAAAGTCGTAGCATATTGTAACATATATGAAATGGCGATGGACATCCACCATTTAATACATACCATACGAAACATAACATATCATAATTGGAGTGTCCCGGATTTACTTTTACTGTGTTACGTCTACCTCTGAGCCAGGTTGGCTACCCAGGGCCCGGTTCCCAAAAGCATCTTAACGCTAAGTTCGTCATTAGAACTTTCGTAGGAGCATCATTAAATCTTTAAGCTTTTTCCCAAAACCCTAGTTACTAAAGTTGCACTTGAAAATGCTCTTTATTTACTGACTGTCTCAGACCACTAATTGAACAGCTAAATGTGTCATTAAGTGCTTTTTTGCCCTTCCTCATAACTTTATACACAGAAGACACTCCACTAAACCCTCCACTAAACAAAGAACCAAGATGCTTTTCTGTCTCTCTGTGACTGCTGATACCTTCAGAACGAAGTTGACTACAAATGCTTCTACACCTGCATTGTTTGCTGTTTGGGGGTTTAGGCTGGGTTTCTGTACAGCACTTTGATATATCAGCTGATGTAAGAAGGGCTATATAAATCAATTTGATTTGATTTGAAATACAAAGTTGCCAATGTCTTTGCAAGGTTTACAAACAATGAATGAAAAAAATATGCTTCAAATAAAAACTGATATATAACTGCATTAAAATATCAATACAATAGGCCTATAGGCTACATCAAACAATATACACTGCTCAAAAAAATAAAGGGAACACTTAAACAACACAATGTAACTCCAAGTCAATCACACTTCTGTGAAATCAAACTGTCCACTTAGGAAGCAACACTGATTGACAATAAATGTCACATGTTGTTGTGCAAATGGAATAGACAACAGGTGGAAATTATAGGCAATTAGCAAGACACCCCCAATAAACGAGTGGTTCTGCAGGTGGGGACCACAGACCACTTCTCAGTTCCTATGCTTCCTGGCTGATGTTTTGGTCACTTTTGAATGCTGGCGGTGCTTTCACTCCAGTGGTAGCATGAGACGGAGTCTACAACCCACACAAGTGGCTCAGGTAGTGCAGCTCATCCAGGATGGCACATCAATGCGAGCTGTGGCAAGAAGGTTTGCTGTGTCTGTCAGCGTAGTGTCCAGAGCATGGAGGCGCTACCAGGAGACAGGCCAGTACATCAGGAGACGTGGAGGAGGCCGTAGGAGGGCAACAACCCAGCAGCAGGACCGCTACCTCCGCCTTTGTGCAAGGAGGAGCAGGAGAAGCACTGCCAGAGCCCTGCAAAATGACCTCCAGCAGGCCACAAATGTGCATGTGTCTGCTCAAACGGTCAGAAACAGACTCCATGAGGGTGGTATGAGGGCCCGACGTCCACAGGTGGGGGTTGTGCTTACAGCCCAACACCGTGCAGGACGTTTGGCATTTGCCAGAGAACACCAAGATTGGCAAATTCGCCACTGGCGCCCTGTGCTCTTCACAGATGAAAGCAGGTTCACACTGAGCACGTGACAGACGTGACAGAGTCTGGAGACGCCGTGGAGAACGTTCTGCTGCCTGCAACATCCTCCAGCATGACCGGTTTGGTGGTGGGTCAGTCATGGTGTGGGGTGGCATTTCTTTGGGGGGCCGCACAGCCCTCCATGTGCTCTCCAGAGGTAGCCTGACTGCCATTAGGTACCGAGATGAGATCCTCAGACCCCTTGTGAGACCATATGCTGGTGCGGTTGGCCCTGGGTTCCTCCTAATGCAAGACAATGCTAGACCTCATGTGGCTGGAGTGTGTCAGCAGTTCCTGCAAGAGGAAGGCATTGATGCTATGGACTGGCCCGCCCGTTCCCAAAATCCTGAATCCAATTGAGCACATCTGGGACATCATGTCTCGCTCCATCCACCAACGCCACGTTGCACCACAGACTGTCCAGGAGTTGGCGGATGCCATCCGCCACCTCATCAGGAGCATGCCCAGGCATTGTAGGGAGGTCATACAGGCACGTGGAGGCCACACACACTACTGAGCCTCATTTTGACTTGTTTTAAGGACATTACATCAAAGTTGGATCAGCCTGTAGTGTGGTTTTCCACTTTAATTTTGAGTGTGACTCCAAATCCAGACCTCCGTAGGTTGATAAATTGGATTTCCATTGATTATTTTTGTGTGATTTTGTTGTCAGCACATTCAACTATGTAAAGAAAAAAGTATTTAATAAGATTATTTCTTTCATTCAGATCTAGGATGTGTTGTTTAAGTGTTCCCTTTATTTTTTTGAGCAGTATATTTAAAACATATTGAAATACATTTCTTGTTAAATCTATTTTTCTAATTGTAGGTTACTGTCTAATTTTTGCCTAAATATATTTCATGATGTGCATGTAACATGTGCGCAATGATCTGTGATTTCGTGCATTATTATAGGGTAGGCTAGGGGCTAATCCTAAGAAAAAACGCCTCAATATTTGCAGCCACAGCCTATAGATGATAATATCTCTTTAGGTAGGAGCTGATCCGTTGTCAGTATTGTGCAATAATTATAATGTTAAAGTAAGATTTTAATTGAGAATTCTGCCTTTCGATCCTGTCAGTTTCGACACGTGTTCCAACTACGCACTTAGTGAAAGTTCTCGCTACATAGTGTTTAGGACACTCATGAATATTGGCGCGTTCAAGTTCTAGTCGGAACTAGGAAACTGACATTTTCGACTTGCTAAGTTGTTGTAGTTATACACATGCCGCGTTCAACGAATCAGCAAGTTTGAAATTTTGGAGTTTCAACTAGCATTTGAATGCAGCATTCTTATTTATTTAACTAGGAAAGTCAGTTAAGAACACATTCTTATTTACAATGACGCCTACCCTGGCCAAACCTCAATTGTGCACCGCCCTATGGGACTGTGATTGTGATACAGCCTGGAATCGAACCAGGGTCGGTAATGACGCCTCTAGCACTGAGATCAGTGTGGATTTAGGTATAGGCGACATGGGCGGCCCTCCCGGGGGCGGCACAGGGCGCCTGCACAAAAAAATGTGGAATGGTGACATTTACGCGATCGGTTTTCTATCGCTCATTTGCACGTCACGTCAGTGATATCCTGTCACCTTGTGGGACTGGGGGTCAATTAACCTTGTTGGAGTGGGCGCCCTGATTCTAGTTCGTGAGCTAGGCAGGCTACTGCCTGGGAAGGTCTCCCACTCAGAAGTACGAGATGGGGAGGGCGGTGGCGGTAGGTTGACCTCAGGTCTCCCCACTGGAAGCCCGAGGTAGGGTGAGCGGGGGAATCTATCAAATAGCGCACCTCTAACTTTGTACAGTACTAATGCAATTAGTAAAATCAGTCACACTACGAAATGCTATCAAATAAAACACAATTCATTCATAATACTGTGAATATGGTTTCCCAGGCATACTGTTGCAATTTTTTCTGGTTTGTTCGAAATCGTTAACAATAATATAAAACCATTCTGCACACCACCAAGAAAAATTGGTTTAGTCTTGGTTGACAGTGTTGGGAGATGGGTAATGTATTGATGCTCGAGTGCCAAATCAACACATTTGTTTCCATTTGTCTTTGTTACTTCTTTTTGATATTTGAGTCTTATTTTTGTATATATTATAATATTTAATTGTTTTAAATGTTCTGATTATTTATTTGTTGTTTCAAATGTCTGAATAAAAAAATTACAGTTAGTGCAGAATGGGGCTTTTTTGGGGGAGGGGGGGTTCACCCAGGGCTAGAACCGACACTGACTGAGATGCAGTGCCTTAGACCGCTGCGCCACTCGGGAGCCCATTCTTCGGCCGTTGTAGGCGCAATGCATCATCAATACACTCGTAAACCTATTCAATCGCTATCGGGAAACCGAGCCCAGGTAAATTGAAAGTCATATCTGTCTCTGGTCGTATTCACCTGCTCAGACATTGCATGCATCAACCTATGTTTGCGTGCTATGTCATCGACTATGCCGCAATCTATTTATAGATTGCTATAAATAATATGTGTAAAAGCTGATACATAAAATACCTGTCCATTGTAAGATCTGCGCAGAGGAATGCCCCTCTGTCTTCACCTAGGGCTAGATTCAATCCATATCGACAAAGTTCATTATAGCTATATTTGGTACATTTTCACAACACTTAGTACACTCTAAACAGATCATCAAGAAAGCAGTTGTTTCAAAACTCTAATCACTCCAATTGACTAAGTACAACATACCAATTTTTGTTATTTTATTTTAAATGTTCACCAAACTGTTTTCATGTAGAAATACATGTTTCACATTGCAATAAAATGTTCAAATAAAGTAATTGCTTTTCACAATGCAATGTTCACATATTTTCTTATGACTGTCTTCTCATTTGTTAATAAGATACATTTTACTATCCGTCTGCTTTTAATTGATAACCACTTAACCTTTTGGTAAACCTATAGATTCTAAGCATTTTTTTCTACTACAGATTTTGAGAACTACATAATGAAAATGTATGCTTGTAAACATATAAAGTATGATAAACTGTATACTGTAACATACTATTATATTGAAGACAATTGTAATTTTACTAAACAGTAAGTTTTAAGCAATCTGATATTGACAAGATCAGAGATAATTCTGCCTTACAATTAATACCGAAATCAGGCTTTGTGATATCTGCTTTATCTTATGACAGAGTGTCCTGGTTGAATTATCTTCAGTTTTAGAGAAAATTGAGTGTCAAATTTGCAGTAACCACAAAATCCAAGGAAAAACCAAGGAAAACAGCAGTAAATGAAGTTAATGCACTCTGCTTTGTTCCATCATGTTTTGACTACAGTTACTATGGTTTGCCTTGGTATTCTATCGGGCTCTGAGTTCAGGCCATCACGGCCATGACACACATACACCATGACAGCCAAGAAAGTTGGATAAACACATTTAGATTTTAGATAGTACACTTTGCTTTTGCATTACCCATATAGTTTTAAGGTCATACAAAGGTAGAGTGCACTGTCAGCAGTCCGCCTCCTGTCCGTCCTATTGCCATAGGTACACCTTCCTGAAAATAATGGCACTATACTTTTCTTAAACCTGATCTGCCTTAAAGATTAGATGCCTTTAAAGATAAAAATGTTCCATTGGGGTTAGCCACATTCATTGTTAAGGGTTACTGTCAGAGATACAGTTGAAATCAGAAGTTTACATAAACCTTAGCCAAATACATTTAAACTCAGTTTTTCACAATTCCTGACATTTAATCCAAGTAAAAAATCCCTGTTTAGGTCAGTTAGGATCACCACTTTTATTTTAAGTGAAATGTCAGAATAATAGCAGAGAGAATAATTGATTTCAGCTTTTATTTCTTTCATCACATTCCCAGTGGGTCAGAAGTTTACATACACTCAATTTGTATTTGGTAGCATAGCTTTTAAATTGTTTAACTTGGGTCAAATGTGTCGGGTAGCCTTCCACAAGCTTCCCACAATAAGTTAGGTGAATTTTAGCCCATTCCTCCTGACAGAGCTGGTATAACTGAGTCAGGTTTGTAGGCCTCCTTGCTCGCATACACTTTTTAAGTTCTGCCCACAAATTTTTGATGGGATTGAGGTCAGGGCTTTGTGATGGCCAGTCCAATACATTGACTTTGTTGTCCTTAAGCCATTTTGGCACAAATTTTAAAGTATGCTTGGGGTCATTGTCCATTTAGAAGACCCATTTGCGACCAAGCCTTAACTTCCTGACTAATGTCTTGAGATGTTGCTTCAATATATCCACATAATGTTCCTTCCTCATGATGCCATCTATTTTGTGAAGTGCACCAGTCCCTCCTGCTGCAAAGCACCCCCACAACATGATGCTGCCACCCCCGCGCTTCACGATTGGGATGGTGTTCTTCGGCTTGCAAGCCTTCCCCTTTTTCCTCCAAACATAACGATGGTCATTATGGCCAAACAGTTCTATTTTTGTTTCATCAGACCAGAGGAAATTTCTACAAAAAGCACGATCTTTGTCCCCATGTGCAAACCGTAGTCTGGCTTTTTTATGGCGATTTTGGAGCAGTGGCTTCTTCCTTGCTGAGCGGCCTTTCAGGTTATGTCGATATAGGACTCATTTTACTGTGGATATAGATACTTTTGTACCCGTTACCTCCAGCATCTTCACAAGGTCCTTTGCTGTTGTTCTGGAATTGATTTGCACTTTTTGCACCAAAGTACATTCATCTCTAGGAGACAGAACAAGTCTCCTTCCTGAGCGGTATGACGGTTGCGTGGTCCCATGGTGTTTATACTTGCATACTATTGTTTGTACAGATGAACGTGGTACCTTCAGGCGTTTGGAAATTGCTCCCAAGGATGAACCAGACTTGTGGAGGTCTGCAATTTTTTTTCTGAGGTCTTGGCTGATTTCTTTTGATTTTCCCATGATGTCAAGCAAAGAGGCACTGAGTTTGAAGGTAGGCCTTGAAATACATCCACAGGTACACCTCCAATTGACTCAAATGATGTCAATTAGCCTATCAGAAGCTTCTAAAGCCATGACATCATTTTCTGGAATTTTCAAAGCTGTTTAAAGGCACAATAAACTTAGTGTATGTAAACTTCTGACCCACTGGAATTGTGATACAGTGAATTATAAGTGAAATATTCTGCTGTAAACAATTGTTAGAAAAATGACTTGAGTCATGCACAAAGTAGATGTCCTAACCGACTTGCTAAAACTATAGTTTGTTAACAAGAAATTTGTGGAGTGGTTGAAAAATGAGTTTTAATGACTCCAACCTAAGTGTATGTAAACTTCCGACTCCAACTGTATGTTACATTTCCATTTTGTCCATAACTTTTTTCCTACTTGTAGCAGGTCATGTTTACAGGAATCCTTTTCTTTCACTACATGATTTTATGAGAAAATTTATGCAGGGTGTGTAATGCAAGTCAAGGTGACCTTGGATGAATGTCAACAAGCTGTATAAACAGCATTGTTAAAGTGCAACTGCGCCACTTTTCAAAGTATTCATTATCTCCAGCACCAAACCAGGGCCTACATGTGTGAAAATTGTGCGTTTCAGTGGTAAAAAGATAACCAGCAGTGAGTTTCCAGCCAGATGGAAGGTATTTTCTATATCAAATAAAATTTTATTGGTCACATACACATGGTTTGCAGATGTTAATGCGAGTGTAGCGAAATGCTTGTGCTTCTAGTTCCGACCGTGCAGTGATATCTAACAAGTAATCTAACTAGCTCCTCTGTCACAGTTGTCGTAAGGAGAAGTGGACCAAAGTTCAGCGTGTGTGTCGTTCCACATTTTATTTACACTGTGAAACTATGCAATAAATAAACATAAACTAAATAACAAAACACCAAACCGTGACGCAGAGGTGAAGCATACACTACTCAAAAACGATCTCCCACAAACTCATGTGGCAAAAACCCCTACTTAAGTATGATATCCAATTAGAGACAACGAGGACCAGCTGCCTCTAATTGGAGATCATCCCAAACAAAACCCAACATACAAATACAAAACTAGAACCTGACAACATAGAAAAACGAAATTAGAAAAACCCCTGTCACGCCCTGACCTACTCTACCATAGAAAATAACATCTTTCTATGGTCAGGACGTGACAGTACCCCCCCCAAAGGTGCGGACTCCGACAGCACCTAAACAAAACAACAACAACAACCCCCCCCCCCCCCCAAAAAAAGGGAGGGTAGGGTGGGTAACTACTGTCTATGGCGGCTCTGGTGCAGTACACATAACCTTCTCATCCCACGGATCCTCCAACAGAGGAGGCATCTCCGGTTCGGGGCGTAACCCCCGCTCTGCCCGCTGATCCTTCTGCTTCTGTGCCACCGGACTGTGGATCGTCGGAGGAGGAACCGGGCTGCAGGCCGCCTCAGGAGGTTCCGGGCTGCAGGCCGCCTCAGGAGGTTCCGGGCTGCAAAACGTCGCCGGAAGCTCCGGACTGGGAACTGTCGCCGGAAGCTCCGGACTGGGAACTGTCGCCGGAAGCTCCGGACTGGGAACTGTCGCCGGAAGCTCCTGACTGGGAATGCGCACTGGAGACCTGATGCGTGGGGCTGGCACAGGTGGCGCCAGACTGGTGACACACACCTCAGGGCGAGTGCGGGAAGCAGAAACAGGACACCCCGGACTGGGCAGGCGCACTGGAGGCCTGATGCATGGGGCTGGCACAGGTGGCGCCAGACTGGTGACACGCACCTTAGGGAAAGTGCGAGGAGCAGGCACAGGGCGTAACAGGCTGGATAGACTCACTGGAGGCCTGGTACGTGGGGCAGGCACAGGATATACTGGGCCGTGGAGACGCACTGGAGGTCTCGAGCGTAGAGCTGGCACAACCCGTCCTGGCTGGATGCTTAACCTAGCTCGACAAATGCGGGGCTGTGAATGCGCACTGGCGACACAGTGCGCATCACTGCATAACACGGTGCTTGCTTCGTCACTTGCTCCCCACGGTAAGCACGGGGAGTTGGCTCAGGTCTCCAACCTGACTCTGCCAATCTCCCCGTGTGCCCCCCCCCCAAAAAATGATTGGGGCTGCCTCTCGGGCTTCCATTGTTGACTTGCTAGTGCCTCATATATTCGCCGTTCATCTCTCGCAACTTCCATCTGCTCTCTTGACCGGCGATATTCCCCGGTCTGCCTCCAGGGTCCTCTCCCGTCCAGGATTTCCTCCCATGTCCATTTGTCCTGCTGACCACGCTGCTTGGTCCTTTGGTGGTGGGAGTTTCTGTCACGGTTGTCGTAAGGAGAAGCGGACCAAAGTGCAGCGTGTCTGTCGTTCCACATTTTATTTACACTGTGAAACTATGCAAACATAAACTAAAGAACAAAACAACAAACCGTGACGCAGAGGTGAAACATACACTACTCAAAAGCAATCTCGCACCAACCCAGGTGGCAAAACCCCTACTTAAGTATGATCTCCAATTAGAGACAACGAGGACCAGCTGCCTCTAATTGGAGATCATCCCAAACAAAACCCAACATAGAAATACAAAACTAGAACCTGACAACATAGAAAAACTAAACTAGAACAACCCCCCGTCACACCCTGACCTACTCTACCATAGAAAATAACATATTTCTATGGTCAGGACGTGACATCCTCATGTCACTGGGAATCTCATAGTATTTGTAAATCACTGTTTTTAAATAGTTGTAACTTTTGATGTCATTGATTAGAATTGTTTAAGGTTATATATTTTTTTACAAAATGAAGAAATCTGCCTTTTTCACATACTGTATGTAGACAGTGATTTGGTGCTGGAGATGTATGAATATGAGGTTGAAAAGTGGCAGATGTCCCTTAAAATAACTGCTTTAATCTAACTGCATTGGGCGCAGTACTCTAATATCGTAGTATATGCCATTTACTTAGCAGGTGCTTTTATCCAAAGTGTCCACAAATTTTCGTATGTGACCCCAGTGGGAATCAAACCCAGAACTCTGGTGTTAGTGCCATGCTCTTACTAACTGAGCCACACAAGACACTACAATAAGCACAAAACTGTAAAATACAATACAGTTGGAAGGTGTATGATTTCCATCACCATGAGCGTGCCACCTATCTTCAAGTCATGGACGGGGCATGCAATGACATTAATCCAGACCTACAGTACCAGTCAAAGGTTTGGTGAGGCGTGTTTAGTTTATTTATTAAATGATTCACTCCCTGAACTTGCTTCTCGACTCCCAGTGCACACGTTACCAAAAGTTTGGACACACCTACTCATTCAGATTTCCACTGGTCTAATGTCCATTGCTCGTGTTTCTTGGCCAAATCAAGTCTCTTATTATTATTATTTGTGTCCTTTAATAGTAGTTTATTTGCAGCAGTTCAACCTTGTAGGCCTGATTCACACAGTCTCCTCTGAACAGTTGATGTTGAGGTGTGTCTGTTACTTGAACTCCGAAGCATTTATTTGGGCTGCAATTTCTGAGGTGCAGTTAACTCTAATGAACTTATCCTCTTCAGCAGAGGTAACTCTAGGTCTTCCTTTCCTGTGGTGGTCCTCATGAGAGCCAGTTTCATCATAGCGCTTGATGGTTTTTGCGACTGCACTTGAAGAAACTTTCAAAGTTCTTGAAATGTTCTGCATTGACTGAACTTGATTCCTTTAAAGTAATGATGGACTGTTGTTTCTCTTTGTTTATTTGAGCTGCTCTTGCCATAATATGGACTTTTCTTTTTATTGTTCTTTTTGATTTAACCTTTATTTAACTAGGCAAGTCTTTTATCAAATAGGGCTATCTTCTGTATACCACCCCTACCTTGTCACAACTGATTGGCTCAAATGCATTAAGAAGGAAAGAAATTCCACAAATTAACTTTTAACAAGGCACACTTGTTAATGCATTCCAGGTAACTACTTCATGAAGCTGGTTGAGAGAATACCAGGAGTGTGCAAAGCTGTCATCAAGGCAAAGGGTGGCTACTTTGAAGAATCTAAATTATAAAAATATATTTAGATTTTTTGGTTACGACATGATTCCATATGTGTTTTTTCATAGTTTTGATGTCTTCACTATGTACTGTACAATGTAAAAAATAGTGAAAATTAAGAAAAACCCTTGAATGAATAGGTGTGTCCAAACTTTTGAGTGGTGCTGTATGTCAGGTTTGAAGGTTTTTTCCCAGGTGTATGAACAATGAGGATATTTACTGTGATGTGGATGAGAACCTATGGCCAAATGCTCAAGACCGGCTTGATGCAAACTAATGGCTGCTAAACGTTTTGTTTCATTCAATTCCTTTGTTTCATTTGATTACAGTTATCAGTTTGGAATTTTGTACTAAAAGCTTAGAAAATTCACCACATACTTGTGAAAATAGCACCAAAGCTAATTTTAAAAACTGTAAGCTGGAAGGAACATTGTTAGGGTATTGTGGGAAGCAACCATAGACATGTATACAGCCCCACAGTGGAGGTGTCCTAATACCCATAAAACCTAACAGTCAAACAGGGAATATTGATAAATGTCACCTTGTCCAAGAGAGATTTACACGGTTATCAAAACGTCACGCCAGGGTAAGCCTACACGAAACAGCCCTTATTGTAAATGTTTCTAAAATCCCCTATGGAAAAAAATGAATGGTGGAAAAACAATTGGAACATTTTTCCTGTTAGACCGCTAGGTTTTATTGGTGTTATGACTCATACTGTGGTACTCTATAGAGGCCTCTAGTGCCCAAAAGCCAGTTTTAGCATGGGCAGCACCGTTGAGGACTTTTACCATTTTAAAGTAGTCTACTGGGCTGACACTAGTTTCAGCCATGGGCTGATTTTTTTTTATTGAGCAGATGGTCTGGGGCCGGAACATAATTACAAATCATTTGTAGATGGCAAATTGACTGCAAGAAGCCCAAAGTTTCGATCTCTATACATCTCCATGGAAGCAACCTGTCATACCCTGCATTTATAACCCAGTGGGAAGGTGGTATTTACCACATACGACTCTGAAAATCCACTTGAATGCCCCTCTAACTGGTAATTACTATAGTGAAACTCATCTGTCATACCTGAGCTCCGACTTCTACATGCTGACCTTTGACGTCAAGGAAATTACCTCGATAACCATAGTTTCGACAGTTAAATGCAACAACAAAACACAATTTCTTAAAAGCAATCTATTAATATGGTTTTTGAACACTATCATTTGTTTACAAGCATAATATATGTACTTTTAGTTTATGGTTGACGGAGCTTGTTGGCCAACTTGGCCATTTAGTCAATCAGAATTCTATCAAGGAGTGAACGCATTGAACTAGTTTTACGACGTCATAATTGGTCATTTCCACCATCCCACTTGGTTATGAACGCAGCATAACCTGTCGAGACAAGTCTACTCCACCCACAAGGCACTTCAATACAAATTCTGCCCCTCACCTAAACTACACAATTTGCCGGCATCGGTAGGCTATTATCTCCAACAGTAGTCTATTTTTACAGTTACTTTTCGTTTTTAATAATTTAATCTCAATGGATCGATACATATTTATCATTGTGTTATTGGCGTGTGTTCTGCGGGCCGTTAGGTGCTACAGCTCCGGAAAGGTGATTGGGGCGTGTGACAATATGACACCGCAACACAAAAAAGGCGCGCAGCAAAGCCTCGCTCCATTCTCTGTCACCACTGACCGGTTCAGCTTCAAGGAGGGCGATGAAATCATAGGTGAGACATCATGTCGTTTTCTCTGTTACTGGAGGGTTCATGCAGATATATTGAACACTCACCGCTAGGCCTATATGTTTTATTAATCTATCTATGGTTTGGCTGTTATGGGTAGATATCTCTGAAAAGTAAATATTAAATTAATAACTGTCTCCATTTTCTATGGTGGTGTTTAAATCAACTAAACACTGTTGTTTACAGTCAGGCTCCTGGCAGGTTCCACTCCATTCACTGGGTTTATGTTACAAGCCAGAGAGGTTGGAGGAAGCAGTCCTCTGGGATCCTTCACTGTAACAAGTGGAGAGGCCCAGCTACTCACCTGCAACGGACTACCTGTGAGTCTATTCCCATAGACTGTATAAATCCATTTAATTCTGTTATTCCCAGCAATCTATTACCACCTGACCTATAGCCTGCTTTTCTGTTATGTTATGAGAGCTACAGTATTACATATAACCAGGGGCGCAACTTTGGTTTTAGAAGTGGGGGGAACATCATTTAAAAACGAATATTTATATTTTTATCCAGTTCGCTAAACACTCCAAACGAACCGCTCGGAAGCGTCCGCAGGGTCCTAAAGAACACCGTTGCCTCGTTTTGTATCATATTTCAATGATAAAATGCCATTTCAGAGTGGGGGGGGGGGGGGGGGGCATGTCACACGTCCCCAGTGAAAGTTGCACCCCTGCATATAACATTGAAACAGTAATGGTTGTTTAGATCTTATACATGTGTTTATGAGACAGAAGAAAACTCTATTTACAAAAACAAATCAATTATTCCCTGTTCCTGCATGGGTCCTCCTGCTACTCTGTTGGGTAGAGTAGGTCGTAAGGCTCTACTGAAAACTTTTAAAAGGTTCACAGATAATCGTATAATTAATTATCATAAATGTACATTTGCAATCAGCTTCTCTAAGATCAACACAACAATTATTATATCATTTTTACCTAACACCATTACTCAAATTGTGTGGTCCAAAACGCACATGCTCGCACATTCCAAGACAGGCACTACAAGCCAACCCAATTGACGTGGTTCGGCCAAAAATGGTGGATAAATGAGGATAGTTCAGTCAAGCTGTTTACCATTGTAAAAAAACAAAATGTCCTGTCTGTGTAAGTGGGTGTTCCCCATCTCCCGTGAGCATGCTATCCTGTGAGAGCTTAGGGTTCCTCGATAATATCTAGCATGCTCACATAAGAGGGAACAGCTGGCTCTGGTCTACTTATTGTCCCTGCCTCGCCTGACCAGAAATAAATTGCCAATGAGATGTCTTGCTCTGGGGCACCCACTTCGTAGGGCCTGGGCAAATAAAGTCTTCTTCACATTTGCAGTTTGAAGTGAGTCAAATAAAAAAAAAATGGCATATCCGATTTGAATCTGTTATTTTCCTTCAGTCTGAACAGCCAAAAAGCACATGGAATAGGATGTTTCAAGCCACATTTCAAACCACTTTCGTAGGTCAGATACAAATCTGATTATTGGCCATGCGACTTGTGTCTGAATGGTCAAATCTGATTAATTTTCCCTCAAGGGGTTTTTAGACTGTTATTTAGCATATCTTGTGGCTTGCGAGCTACATATGTTGACAGTTTTGACAAGAATACATGGTAGCTAACTAGCTTGTTAATTGTTTTCAAACAAATGAGTGAATGTGCTAGAAAGCTAAACAGCTACCTGGCTAGCTAGTTGACTACTTGTTTTGAAAGTTTGAGTATTTTATCCTTTGAGGCTTTAAAGGTGTTCAAAGAAACTGGGAAATGCCCATTGCATGCATTGTTGTCACCTTAGCTTGCTACATAACTTCTGAGTGAGGAGCGCCACCACCCTATCATCCTACACCACTGCACACACACCTGTCATTACTATGACAACTGGCATAGCCATGTCAGCAAATGACTGCTGCCCGAACACACACAAATACTATTTCAATCAATCAAATGTATTTGCAAATGTAGATTTGGTCACTTGTAACTTGCTGTTTGGCAGTCAGTATTTCTCAACGAAAAAAATGTATTCAAAAGATTTGAGTATTAAGGCCTGCAGTGTGAACAAGGCTTTAGTAGACAGAGTGACCCTGCTCCGATCAGAAAAAAATGAGGGAGTGGGATGTATCGCGTTTTCTACCGTCTCTGGTTTGGGTCCCTTTCCTAGCATACTTGGAAACTTCAGGGAATGGAGACAAAACAGAAACAACTGACAGAGCGCTCATCCAAAACATAGATAAGTACAATAAACGGCACTCGCTTGTCTGAGCCTTATTTAAACCATACAAACAGTGACTGAATGGACCCACATTGCTGCTAACGTAGCTGAAAACGGAGCAGGGTAGGTGAGATTAGTTTGTCTGTGTGCATTAGCAGAGCCATTTGTAGCAGTTTGCAGGCAAAACATTTTAGTGCTTGTACAAGTAACATAAAAACATGAAATAAACCTCCATGGACTGTTCAAAACTATTTTTGTCCCGCAGATGATTTGGTAACGGCCGTCATTTCTGCTTTGTATGCGTTAGCCTAGGTCTACCTGCTGTATTAAAGCTGCTACACAGGATTTAAAAAAAAAAACTTTTGCATTGTCATTTCAGAAAATGTCCATAATATATCTGCAGTAATAGTGGAATGATAGTGTTTCACAGTATTACTTACCCGCCAGTGTTATAATTGGCTGTGATATTAATCTATTGATATCTCCCGCCGGAGCGGCATCTGTTGTTAAAACGGGGAAGCTGTTTTGACTTTGTGGCTGTGTTATCTAGTGGGAATCGGATCAAGCGGCGAATGTAGAAATTCCTCTGTTGTTTCCTGGTCGCTAAAATTCTACACTCTTCGCTCAATTTCAGTTTATGTGAATCATGTAAGGAATCGTTGTACCATCTAAATCACTGTGAAAAATATATTCAATAACAAAATATATCGTTTTTACAGCTGTTAGAAGCTGGTGGACCAAAACCGAAAATAAAAGGCTCAAGCGCAAGTCTCCGTCATGTTTTGGGGAAATGGGATGCGGGTGAGGGCGGATATTTGTTTTGAATGCAGTTTATTGCTGTTGAAATTCACCTAGCTTCCACATAGGGGTGGACATATGTGTAGCACCTTTAAAAGCACCTCTTTGTCGCATTATTCACACACTCAGAATTCGCTGCTTCAAGTTTCAGTAGCCTACCTCTCCTCTCCTAATTGGACATTTGAGATCAAGTGTGCCTACAGAAGGCTATATGTGTGGTCTCAATTAAATAGAGTATGCTGTCTTTGCATGGGCTGAGAATCACGTGGCAGTTATCTTTCCAAGGGAAAAAACTTACATTTAATTAGGGTTTAGTTTACTACAGTGTCTGAAAATGAGTATTGATAATGGAAAGAAGTGGATAGCGCTCAACCAAAGTGAGTAGAGGTGCAAAAAAATATATAGCTACGAGCAGCATTGAATGGGGTTCACAGGATGACACAATGACAAAGGTACATTGCGGCCATATTTGAATGTTGTAACTATTTTTTCTAAAATCCTAGAAGGATTAGAAGGCCAGCATCCTGGAGTCACCTCTTCACTGTTGACGTTGAGACTGGTGTTTTGCGGTTACTATTTTTATTTTATTTAACCTTTATTTAACCAGGTAGGCTAGTTGAGAACAAGTTCTCATTTACAACTGCGACCCTGCCAATATAAAGCAAAGCAGTGCGACACAAACAACAACAAAGAGTTACACATGGAATAAACAAGCATACAGTCAATAACACAATAGAAAAAAGAAAGTCTATATACAGTGTGTGCAAATAGCGTGGGGAGGTAAGGCAATAAAGAGGCCATAGTAGCAAGTAATTACAATTTAGCAAATGAACACTGGAGTGATAGATGTGCAGACAATGATGTGCAAGTAGAAATACTGGTGTGCAAAAGAGCAGAAAAGTAAATAAGAACAATATGGGGATGAGGTAGGTAGATAGGATGGGCTATTTACAGATGGGCTATGTACAGCTGCAGCGATCGGTTAGATGCTTGGATAGCTTATGTTTAAAGTTAGTGAGGGAAGTATAAGTCTCCAGCTTCAGCAGAGAACTGGAAGGAAAGGCGGCCAAAGTAGGTGTTTGGGGATGACCAGTGAAATATACCTACTGGAGCGCATGCTATGGGTGGGTGTTGTTATCGTGATAAGGCAGAGCTTTACCTAGCAAAGACTTATAGATGACCTGGAGCCAGTGGGTCTGGCGATGAATATGTAGCGAGGGCCAGCCGACTAGAGCATACAGGTTGCAGTGGTGGGTGGTATATGGGGCTTTGGTGACAAAACGGCTGGCACTGTGATAGACTGTATCCAATTTGCTGAGTAGAGTGTTGGAGGCTATTTTGTAAATGACATCGCCGAAGTCGAGGATCAGTAGGATAGTCAGTTTTACTAGGGTATGTTTGGCGGCGTGTGTGAAGGAGGCTTTGTTGCGGAATAGAAAGCTGATTCTAGATTTAATTTTGGATCGGAGATGTTTAATATAAGTCTAGAAGAAGAGTTTACAGTCTAGCAAGACACCTAGGTATTTGTAGTTGTCCACATATTCTAAGTCAGAACCGTCCAGAGTAGTGTAGCCAGTCGGGCGGGTGGGTGCAGGCAGCGAACAGTTGAAAAGCATGCATTTTGTTTTACTAGAGTTTAAGAGCAGCTGGAGACCACAGAAGGAGTGTTGTATGGCATTGAAGCTCGTTTGGAGGTTTGTTAACACAGTCTCCAAAGAAGGGCCAGATGTATACAGAATGGTGTCGTCTACATAGAGGTGGATCAGGGAATCAACTGCAGCAAGAGCAGCATCATTGATATATACAGAGAAAAGAGTCGGCCCAAGAATTGAACCCTGTTGTACCCCCATAGACTGCCAGAGTTCCGGACAACAGGCCCTCCGATTTGACACACTGAACTCTGTCTGAGAAGTAGTTGGTGAACCAGGCGAGGCAGTCATTTCAGAAATCAAGGCTGTTGAGTCTGCCGATAAGAATACGGTGATTGACAGAGTCGAAAGCCTTGGACAGGTCGATGAAGACGGCTGCACAGTACAATCTTTTATCGATGGTGGTTATGATATCGTTTAGTACCTTGAGAAACCGGATTGCACAGCGGAGAAGGTACGGTGGGATTCGAAATGGTCAGTGATCTGTTTATTAACTTGGCTTTCGAAGACTTTAAAAAGGCAGGGCAGGATGGATATAGGTCTATAACAGTTTGGGTCTAGAGTGTCACCCCCTTTCAAGAGGGGGATGACTGCGGCAGCTTTCCAATCTTTAGGGATCTCGGACGATACGAAAGAGAGGTTCGGGAAAGTAGCTGCGGGGAGACTTGGGCAAGTAGCTGCGTGGGGTGTGGAGCTGTTGGCCGGGGTTGGGGTAGCCAGGAGGAAAGCATGGCCAGCCGTAGAGAAATGCTTATTGAAATTCTCGATTATCGTGGATTTATCAGTGTTACCTAGCCTCAGTGCAGTGGGTAGCTGGGAGGACTTTACAGTGTCCTAAATCTTTTTGAAGTTAGAGCTACAGGATGCAAATTTCTGTTTGAAAAAGCTATTTAATGAAGCTGCCAGTTGAGGACTTGTGAGGCATCTGTTTCTCAAACTAGACATTCTAATGTTCTTGTCCTCTTGCTCAGTTGTGCACCGGGGCCTCCCACTCCTCTTTCCATTCTGGTTAGCGCCCGTTTGCGCAGTTCTGTGAAGGGAGTAGTACACATCGTTGTATGAGATCTTCAGTTTCTTGGCAATTTCTTGCATGGAATAGCCTTCATTTCTCAGAACAATAATAGACTGATGAGTTTCACAAGAAAGTTATTCCTTTCTGGCCATTTTAAACCTGTAATCGAACCCACAAATGCTGATGCTTCAGATACTCAACTATTCTAAAGAAGGCCAGTTTTATTACTTCTTTAATCAGCACAACAGTTTTCAGCTGTGCTAACATCTTTTATTTCTTCTTCCTGATGGCAACCAGGTAAAACTCAGAAACCTGGTTTGTAGTAGGGACCTTAAGGTTTCCCCTATTTCCTGGGGCAAGTAAACTGAGAAGTTGGGCAAGCAGTTTTTTTAAAAACTGAAAACAACAAAACTGTAAATAATTCCAGTAGGCCTAGCCTGAAATTATATTTATGGGTCATTCCCATTGTTTAACTTAGAGACGGACAATTTATGGCATGTATGGCAGCCAGGGAAGTTGAGCCTGCTATGTGGTTGCCTCTTGGAAAGTGAGAGCGTGCTCTGCTGTCTTTGCAGACGTGTGTCTTTTGTTATATTCATATGAATATTTTTAATGTTGAATACATTTATGTTAATTTTTGTATTTCAGAATCAAGACATACTCCATATTTTCCAGCACACTATAAGGAGTTTAATGACAGATGTTGTCTGTATCATGTACGGTTCACAGATCATAGGGTCTTACAGGAGGCATGTATACAAGTGCATTCAGAAAGTATTCAGCCCCCTTGACTTTTTCCACATTTTGTTATGTTACATACTTATTCTAAAATTGATTAAATTGTTTTTTTCCTCATCAATCTACACACAAGACCCCATAATGACAAAGCAAAAACAGGTTTTTAGAAATCGCCCCTAAACAAACATCCCTCCTCCCAATGAAGTTTCTATGCGAGAATTGCCAGAACATTTTTGGGCCTTCCTGGCTGCATCTGAATAAATCTTCATGGATCCTTTTTTTTCCTATTCTCAGAATTCTGCAGTTTCTCACACATCAAATTCACCTAAATCCTCCATCCAGGGAATATGGAGGGCCCCCACATCAGGCAACCTCAACTCCATCCAATTCAGGTGATTCACCCATCCAGTATCTCCTAGCTCCTGAACCAGAATTTTCACTTCTGTTAGCAGTTGTTGTTATTCTTCAATAACACAGAGCCCAAAGCAAATCAGGGGGAGAAAAATATATTTATTGAAAGAGAACAAATCATAGTTGTTATGCTCGAAAGTAGATGGCAGATGTTTATTCTTCCCTGTCCTCAATGTTTCTCTGCTGAACAAAGAGACAGGATGTAGTTTATACCCAAGCCTAGCCTGTGGTTGACCAATTAGAATTCCTTGCAATAAAACTGGGCCAATGGCCTAAAACCAAGTATCCCGTTTCAGGCTCAATGTATAAACAATTTGGATCAATGAGACCTTGCCACATGTAGCTATGAGTCCCAGACTGAAATTCCCCCTATATCCCTAACCCATTAATCTTCAGTTCCCCATTACAAAGAAACAACTATTTCCATTGATCATTAATTCCCTATTACAGAAAAACAACAGTTTCCATTGATTGTTAATTCCCTCTTGACCTCTATTCCTTTGCGTTGTGTATTTATCTTAGAATATTCTTACACTTCTATTACCATGGGGCCCAGTTTCCTGGACAGAGATTAAGCCTAGTTCTTGACTAAAACACACTTTAAATGAAAATTCCGTCCCTTAATGTTATTACATTGTTTTATTATTTGTACTGCCATGCCATTTTTACAGTGCCTCCTTTGTAAAAGATTACTCCACCTTCTGGGTTGGAGTGAGAAGTTCTCCAGTCACATACAACATCGCTGCTGCACCCCCAGCTAACAGCACATCCGTCACCTCTACCGCCTCTTCATCCTCAAAAGTGAGTATGATTACATGCACACAATAATACGATTATTGTGAATATTCAGATTAATATAAGAGTTTGATTAAAACATTTGCATGCTTTGCAAGAAGAACGATTTCCTTAATAATCTTGTTTACATGGACACGAAATTAGGCTACGGATGGGACTTTGATAAATGCAGAACATTGCCAATAAAAAATAAACGTTCTACCACAGCTACCATGTTATTTTTGGGAAGTCTACTTGATTCTGAGTTCTGACATTTTTAACTCCCTTCACTCGTGCAAAAGAGGGAGGCTTGCACTGCTGGTTTTAGTACATGCACAGATACACCGCTGGAACTACGATTAAGGTGTTACACTTTCCACAGAGGGTTCTACATAGAACGCAAAAGAGTTCTACCTGGAACCTAAAAGGTTTCTCCTACGGGGACAGCCGCAGAACCCTTTTGGAACCCTTTTTTCTAATAGTGTCCCAAATATTTAGAAAGGTTTCTCAGAAAACCAGATGTTTTAATCGGCGTATTCTTACCTAGATTGAACGCCGATTTAAGATAAGCAGAGTAATGTGTAAAAATGATTAATGCCATACTCGGCCTACTGATCAGTTTAATATCGAATTATTAGTGTGCATGTAGACGTACCTAGTATTTCCATTAAAATCCATAGTACTTATGGTAATAGATAATAGTACAAATGTGTTTTATTTAAAACATAAACTGTGAACAATGTATCACAAGTGTAAGTGATAGTCTCTCAAAAGGTGAAATAGGGGGTGCTTATATTTGTCCTGTTTCACTGTATGTACATTTACTAGTGGGTAACCTTTTTTCGAGTGTGAGGTGTGAAATGGAAATGTGTTTTTTGCTTATCCCAACTCCCCCTGAGAGTGGGGTCATTGATGGCGACCCTGGAGAAATTAGGGTTAAGTGCCTTGCTCAAAGGCAGATCAACAGATTTTTCACCTTGTCGGGGATTCGAACTGGCAACCTTTCAATTACTGGCCCAACGCTCTTATTAACCGCTAGGCTACCTGCCACTCACTCTCTGACAATATTGTCATATTACATTTTCAATCAAACAATAACATTTATTTTTACACACTATTACATAAGTGCTTTAAAATAACATTGAATATGTTTGTAATAGGTTTCCAACTCCAGCACTGGATGTGGCAGCACTACGGTCTGTTTCAGCCAACCTCTGAACTGTGACCCTGGGGTCAACCCAGACTGTTACTTCCTGTCTGCTATGACCTCTCCTGGTGATACAGCCATCAAGTTGGAGATGACCGGCCCTTCAGATGGCTACATCGCCATTGGCTTCTCAGATGACCAGAGGATGGTAATGTAGCCTTGTCAGAAGTAGTGCATGCACATCCTGCATTTGAATATGCTTATTCAAATTTTGAGGCACTCGTCCAGATACTTTCACTTCAATGAAGTCGGTGAACAAGTTTATTTTTAAAACGATGAAGAAGGATTGCATGAGGGCAGGTGGAAGGCAGCCAATCAACTGCAGGAGCATTCAACAGTGTGCAATTTTTCTTTTATGAATTTTTGTTTATTTTAGCCTGCACCTTCAAGTGGCCTGTGGCAGGGTTGATTGTGTTCCTCTCATAATCTGTTTTCCTCTGCATCACATCAGGGAAATGATGACATCTATATTTGTGGACGGGACAGTGGTGGACTCATCCAATTGCAACACGCCTTTTCAACAGGAAGGAAGATACCAGAGATACTTCCTCTGGTATTTGCTATTATTATGATGTATGAAAATCTAAGAGGATGATAGCAATTGGAATATGGACTGATTTGAAATGGAACGTACCCCCAGCCCTGATGCTATAATGAATCACAAAACAATCGGTAATGACTCAAATGTCTCTTGTTTATCCTTTTCTAGGGAAATGTTTCTGATGTTAAATCCTCAGTGAATAATAGTATCATTAGCTGTTCCTTCACGACTAGGAACCCCATTTCAACTCAGCGATCCGGAGGGTCCAGTTCCCTCTACTATCTCATGATCGTTCACGGGCCCTCCAATAATGGTACAGTATGAGCCAAAAGCTTACAGCATAGTAGCACCAGTACTGGTACAGAGGAAGTGGTTGTATCCCTCTGACATTTTATTTACATAGTGCTATGACATCTTTAGATAATAATGAGTGACATTACATGGACATGGAAGACGGGATCTTAAATCAGCACTCCTACTCTGAGATATTGTATGAATACGGGCCCTGTTATCTAATAAGGATTCTAATGTTGTGGGCCTGGTACTGATGAAGAAAGCAGTTTGCTTCAGTCTAGCAGTCATATGTTTCATAATATCATTTTATTCTATTTCTCTTATTGTATTTCACTTTTCGGTTGACTTTGACAGGGATAATCAGCATTCATACTGGCACCTTCATCAGTGACACTAAAGTGGATATTTCAAGTCCTCAAGTTGTTACAAGTGAAAAAGAGCCACCTATTATTAAAGCACATGGTAAGGTTGCCGTTTCCTTAGTGAGAAGAGTTTGCATGCATAACCTCAAACAAATTCTTATATGGTAATACACTGATTATAATTACATATACAAGCTTAAAGATTTGTGTATTGATTATGGATTATTGATTTATTATCCTGTTGTGCTTCAGGTTCCCTGATGTTGATAGCATGGATGACCACAGGTAGTTTGGGAATGATCATAGCCAGGTATCTGAAAGGTGTGGCCAAGGGGAAACATTATTTTGGGAAAGATGTTTGGTTTCTGGTGAGTTTCTATAATACTGTCCCTATTGTGTTAGTGTAGCAACATTTGATTGTACTTGAAATGTTTTCACAGCTATCGAATTGCTGCCTTTTCTACATATAGCTTGACTGGGAGAGTGTGTCAAGCAGGCGGTCAGTTTTGTTTGCGAGGAAGCTATGCTGTTATTTAAGCAAGCAGACTGGCGTCCGTCACGTTTCAAGTTTTATTAGTCATATGTATGGGATACAGGTGGTATACACTGTCCAACAAAATGCTTACTTGCCGGTTCCTTCTCAACAATGTAACCACAAAGACAAAATATAAGAATATGAAAATAAACATTAGCACGTCTAGATTACTTTATTAGGTGGAATGTTTTTAGTACTAAATAATAATGCCACATAATCTGTACTCTTGGCTTGCATGTTCCTCAGGTGCACGTGTTTCTTATGACACTCACTGTTGCCGCCACCATCATTGCCTTCATTTTGGCCTTCTCAGAAGTCGGAGGCTGGAGTGGGGTATGCATCATAAACCTTTACTGCGCGCCGATTGTTATTTAAAACAAACCTATCTGACATGCTGTGCCGTCTACAGTTTTATAAAACCTACTCTATTATGGAAGGCTCAGATAATTGAAATAGTTACCTGAGACAGTTTATGAGCCCAGTGTGTTTATAGGGAGCCCATCTGTGTTTATAGGGAGCCCATCCTGTGTTGGGCTGCATCGTTATGATCCTGGCCTTATTCCAGCCAATCGGTGCCATGTTCCGATGTGGACCTCAACATCACTGGTAAGGGATCCAGACTCATACCTAGTGTATGTCAGTTTGCTCATGTGTATGTAAATCCAAAAGTGGCTTGTTTTCTCAAATTAATGTATTATTTTTGTGTTGTTGTTTTTTCACAGGCGATTCATCTTCAATTGGTCGCATGCTTTGAATGCAGTGGCAATAAAAGGTTTAGCTGGTAAGGAACTGTGATAATGACATTGTTTTTTTGTTGGATTTTATTAGTATAGTACAAAGTACCGTATCTTCTCAGCCAATATCTGTCAAACATGTTTGCTGTTGCACTACTACCGTGTTAGTAATTGTGTTGACATTATCTTTCAGTGGCAGCCATATTTACTGGGCTGTCATATTTTAGCACCTCTGAGGATAGTTGGCTTCTGAAGGTGATGGGTGGATTTGTTGGATGGGAGGCAACGATGTACATCCTACTAGAATTCCACATGCGCTGGAAGCGCAATGGTGAGATCAAATACATAATGATATCGATCTTAATTGTGTTAAATTCAGGTTGATGATATATAGCCCCCCTATAATATTGAATAACCTCATATTGTGGATCTGCCATATATAACTTTTGTCGGCCTCTTGGCCTACGTCAAAAGCTCTGACGAAGGACAAGATGCCGACAAGTAAGCTTGAATAAACAAAGTGATACAAGCAAGAGAAGTGTGCAGGTTTCTATTTTCTTTTCAAATACTTCAATATAACTTTGGTTGTTCTTCTAGATCATGCAGAGAGTGCTTCTGAATCGGTACGCTGAATCACACCATTTAATCCCACACATTTAAATTTACTTATTGTATCAATGAATTAGTAAGTGACTCATTCTTAACAACTATTTTGTCTGCCACGGCTGTACTTGACTTTTCATTTCTCCCCCAGACAAGAATGGAGTTGGTACTGCTGGTCTTGTTTTTCCTTGGAAACATAGCCTTTTTGGTGGCACTACTTGTTGGAATTGGCTCGTCATGAAGATCTGCTGAGCAATGGACTGAGATCGGAATGTTGTGATACAGTAAATCTTTAATATAGCTCAATGTACAGTATATTTTAAATCATTTTATATTTGTTTGTTGTCAAATGTTTTAAAGTATCTGTCCATGGATTGAGGATCGAATGCGACAGTATCCCTCCATATAACTATGACAGACTTTCCATGAGAACAGGCATATTGGAAATTTAACCAGGGTTTATTGATTGACATTACTTTCTTAACAAAAAGGAATTCTTAACAGACTTTCTTGTACAATACAGGTTCAGTGGACCCAATTATTGTACTGGATGCTTTTAAATGTACCTTTAGGGGCCATTGAATTCAATTGTGCTCCCAAAAACGGTATCGGTCAAAAGAGAAAAGAATTTCAACAGAAATAGAACATGAATTGTCTACATAATCACTGAATAATCTAGACACGTAACAAAAGGAGATTGAGGAATTTATTCATGAAAGACCGGGTTAAAAAAAAAAGATTACCAGAGAAAATTCAATATAGAAACACGACCAAAAATAACCTACAGAAAAAGGTTACAAACGATGGAGAAATCCTTCTAACCAAAGGAGATTCTGAATGAGGAAGGTCCTCCAACCTCATTTGATGATGAGTTTTGTGATATACAGTACCAGTCAAAAGTTTGGACACACCTACTCTTTATTTTTACTATTTTGTACTTGTAGAATAATAGTGAAGACATCAAAACTATGAAATAACACATGTTGAACTATGTAGTAACCAAAAAAGTGTTAAACCAAAATATATTTTATATTTGAGATTATTCAAAGTAGCCACCCTTTGCCTTGATGACAAATGCTCAGCATATGTGGGAACGCCTTCAAGACTGTTGGAAAAGCATTCCTCGTGAAGTTGGTTGAGAGAAAGCCAAGAGTGTGCAAAGCTGTCATCAAGGCAAAGGGTGGCTACTTTGAAGAATCTTAAATATAAAATATATTTTGATTTGTTTAGCACTTTTTGGGTTACTACATGATTCCAGAATGTGTTATTTCATAGTGTTGATGTCTTCACTATTCTACAATGTAGAAACAAGTAAAAATAAAGAAAAACCCTTGAATGAGTAGGTGTGTCTGAACTCTTGACTGGTACTGTACGTTTCCCCCAAAATCATGTTAAACTATCTGCTACACAAAATGATCTTGTGAAGGCCTAATTACACAGGACTAACTATTGTTGGCAATTGATTACTTTCAGACGGGGAACATGCCTTGCCTCGATGGCATTCCAATAGAGATAGGCTTTTTATGAACTACTGAAAGATCAGTTACTGTCATGTTTTAATTACTCATATATAAATGGCAAACTATCAGAGACACAAAACGAGGGACTGATCTCTCTCCTACTGAAGCAGGAGCCAGGGGGGCAGTACAAAGAGCCAGTCTCTTAAAAAAATTGTAGTCACCCCACTGTGCTAAAATATTGGCAAAATGTATTGCTCATATAATTAAAAAGGTACTACCGGTAAATTAAGAGTCAACAACATTATTTGGGTATTAGAAAACAGAATATGAGCTTTAAAAATGTGATAATTAAAAATAAAACAAATTTTCACTGGACAGTTACTTTAAATAATTTTGCTGTGAGAATCATGACACAAAAATACCTCTTATTTTTTTCACTGGATGGCAAAGTTGTGTTTTTATACTCTGTCACACCATTATCATTATAATACATGACATTTAATAGTGGAACTGATTTAAAATAAAGTGATTGCACAAAATATGTACAACAAAATCCGTACAAATTATTAATTTACTTACATTGCTATGATAATCATACAGTGGCGGCCAAGTATATTGGCCCCATTGCACTTTTCTTCAAATAAGATGAAATATATATTTTTTTTAAATAATAATATATATATATATATATATATATATATATATATAGGTCTCTACAACTTATTTGATTGTCAACATTCAATTTTTTTTACATTTAGGATTACCATTTAATTTATTAAAATAAAATGGTACAACATTTTTGACACCCAAACTTGGTTGCACAGACAAGTGAACTGCAAAACAAGGACATAGGCCTTATCTTTGGGCTGGGCTGCTATGCCTTTTTGAGGCTTTCTTCTTCTTTCATGTTTGAAAAAAGTGTCAAACTAATATCAAACACAGTACAGTATGAAGATAGGCAGAAACTGCTTCTCCAATAGAAAGACTAGATCACGTTTGTAGTCGATGTCATGGCGACGTTGGCTAGCTAAGCTCATGTGTAGAAACACGTCATCGGGTCTGTTGCGCGAACCGTGCGTGTGCAGACTGACAAATCAAAGGCACTCCTTCGACATAAAGTTGTTTTCGACGAAAATTAAAACATTTTAGTTTGTCACTTTCACGAGGTTGGAGTCAACATGTCCATCTACTCGACTCTAGGTTGTGCCTTTATATTTAGAGATAATTAACAACTAAGGAATAATTTCTCACTTCTCTCATACCAAATGCCTTTTATAAAAAATATTTGACACTCAAGAAGTGATATACATCACCGAAAATTAGAAAAGTGTCAATTGAACTAGCCTACTCCTTCAGCCTTTTGATAGCATTCCGGAGCGTGCCTGTTCGAACTGAGGATTTACAGTATGGTAAGAAGCCATTTGTTACAGGCCGCTTTTTTTTACTGACTGTTGCCTGCCAATACTATTAGAAAATACCCCCCCCCCCCCCCCCAAAAAGTGACGAAAGTGAGATATACATCTGGTGAGAGTTATAGTTCTAATGAAACGGTGGTAACTTTTCAGCTTCGTGCTTCTTCTTGGCCGTCCAATTGATTGACCTTTGTCTAAAAGTAATGATGGACTGTCGTTTCTCTTTGCTTATTTGAGCTGTTCTTGCCATAAAATGGATTTAGCCCTATTTGGTAAAAGACCATCTCCTGTATACCAACCCCACCTTGTCACAAGAGACTGTAGACAGCATCCAAAATGGGCGTTCGTATACGCTGTTTCGTGGGGCTTGCCATCTTTCTAGATCCAGTTTTACTTGGATTACTACGCCTGCGCACTAGCACTCAGTGCAAACAAGGAGCAGTGACGATGTCCAAAAACATGACAGACATTGGACGAATACATTTTTTTATATCTTTGGCTTTCACTCACAGCCAAAGATATAACAATTTTATATTTGTCCAATGTCGGCCATGTTTTAATACGAACGTCCATCTTGAATGCTGTCTCTACAGTCTCTTGGACACCACCTACTCGGGCGGAGGCAATGAGTAGACCATTGTGGTCCCGCCCCGATCCGAAAAAAATGGATGTGTGATGTCTTGCTGTCTACCATTTCTGGCACAGAAGAGGGATAAGAGAGCAGTTGCTTAGTACTGTATCTCTACCCGACAGATAATAACAAAACGATCAGTATAATTGATTGATAGTTGTTCTTCAGCAGTCTTAAAAGTATGCCTTATCTATTTTTAAGAACTATTGAAATAGTGATTTTGTCAGACAGCAGGCAGTTTGTTGTTTACTTGTCTCATGATTATACTGTACGTTCCATGTATTGGGCCTAATTACTCTATTTAAACTGAGCTTTAGTATTTCATTTTCTTCTGTTTGTTTGTTTTAAAAAAAAGTTTTTCTTTATTGTAATTGTTGTTTTATCGTTTTGTTGTCTGTTAATGAGGAAGAAAACTTAAATTCCAATAAAAACATTATTACAAAATTAGGCTGATGGCATCCCCTGGTGGATACAGTGTGTTATTGCTGCTCGCGGAAAGTAAGTCATTGGCGATACCTACCCTCTACAATTAAGATATCGACAAACATAGAGGGCTATGTTAGCCATGTTAGTGTCTGTCAAAACTACTTCCTGAATTTTGTTTATAACAAACAAGAGTGTACATGTTTTAAGAAATTACAACGTCTACTCATTCCTATTCATGTGTTACCAAGTAAAAATTCAAGTTAATTTTCACCCACATAGAATGGAAACACCCAGCTCAGCTGGGGAGAGCCCAACAAACATGTTCCTTCAGGCCTACATCCACCACCTCAGGTCAGTTTGTTTCAACTGCAATAATAATGATGTGATATAGACCCATGTCAACCATGGATTAGTTTCTCCTGGCCCATAGATTTTTTTAAATTGTTATTTAATCTTTATTTAACTAGGCAAATCAGTTAAGAACGGATTCTTATTTACAATGACGACCTAGGAACAGTGGGCTAACTGCCTTGTTCAGGGGCAGAACGACAGATCTTTACCTTGTCAGCTCAGGGATTCAATCTAGCAGACTTTCGGATACTAGCCCAATGCTCTAACCACTAGCCTACCTGCTGATAGATTACTTGCGGGTTAGTGTTTTTCGTCATGAATCTTGTTCTGGTGGCAGCTTTAAATCTAACCTTAACCACGCTGCTATCCCTAATGGCTAACTTTAGATGAAGACCAAAAAAGTAATTTTTGTTTTCATAAATGTTTTCAATATAGGCAATTTTGACTTTGAAACTGGCCTAAGGGGAAATTGCTCAGTTCTGCCTCCAGGACAAGACCCATGACAATAAATGTCAACCTACTTCAGGGTGCAGAACTGTCTAACATCAACTTAACTAGGCTGGTGGAGCTCCCTGGGGGATGCCGTGTGTTATGGCCACTTGCAATTCTGATATCTATGAACATAGAGGGCTATGGGTGGTTTTTGGGTGGTCTGGTTTACACAATTAAATGTTCAAATATTACAGTAACATCTGTGTTTTTATGTGTGCCATCATGTGTTTAATTGTATAGTTGATGGAAACTGGGGCGAGTGAGAGATGGACCAGTCCTAGGGAAGTAAGCCAGCAGAGGGGCTGAGCATTGCCCTGAGTCCCTTCTTAAAATGAAGATGCTCTTCCTCAAGGATGGGTTGCTGTTAAACACTTCGTGACAAATACTGCTATCCCACTATGCCATGGTTGAGGATGAATACACAGGACCAAAGCTTATTAAAGAAGGGAAGGTCACGTCGATAATACAGTGCTTTGTACTCAAATGCATGGTACGGTATAGAGGCCACTGCAACTCATACCATGCTAGACTATGCACTGGAATATCCAGTGGTGTAAAGTACTTAAGTAAAAATAGTTAAGTCGTTTTTTGGGGTATCTGTACTTTACTATTTATATTTTGGATTATTTTCTTTAGGAATGTAGTGAAGTAAAAGTAATGTACTTTTTACTCCCATACATTTTCCCTGATTTTTCCCTGTACTCATTACATTTTGAATGCTCAGCAGGACAGGGAAATTGTCCAATTCACACACTGATCAAGAGAACATCCCTGGTCATCCCTACTAACTCTGATCTGGCGGACTCGCTAAACACAGAATATTCATTTGTAAATTATGTCTGAGTGTTGGAGCGTGCCCCTGGCTATCTGTCAATAAAAAATAAAATGGTGCCTTCTGGTACGCTTAATACAAGAAATGTAAAATTATTTATACTTTTACTTGTAATACTTAAGTTTAAAACCAAATACTTTTAGACTTTTGCTCAAGTAGTATTTTACTTGGTGACGTTCACTTTTACTTGAGTCATTTTCTATTAAGTTATCTTTACTTTTACTCAAGTATGACAATTAGGTACTTTTACCACCGCTGGGAATATCCCGTCAAATGTGACATCTATTGTTGTAAACTTTCTTGTCTGCTGCTCCTCTTCTTTTTCTCTCCTAAATCAAATCAGAGTTGATTTGTCACATGCACAGGATACAGCCAGTGTAAACAGTATAGTGAAATGCTTGCTACTTGCAAGCTCCTTCTCAACAATGCAGTGATACTAAGTTACATAAAATAAATACACACAAGAATATACACTGCAAGGTAAATATCAGTGGCAAACAATGTCATGGATAATGGTGGCAGTTATTTAATCAGGGTTAAAGTGATCCAGTGATCAGATGGGGAACAAAGGCGCTTACATCCACCTTAGAGGATCAGACCTCAAGCTAGAGTTTTAACAGTTCACTGCTGTGGTCAGTACATATCTCTAATAAAACTGATGGAGTTGCTTATTAATAAATAGTATTTAATCATTTACATTGACTGCTCTTGGCAGAGAGAATGCCCTGCTCCAATGGTGCTCTTCAAAGAACCAACTCCAAGCTTAGATAATACTTTGGGGATAAGAGTCAGCATGTAAAATACTTGTATTTTTCCATTTTCTTTTTGCACAAGCATAATGATAGTGGGACTGAGCCTGGTCTGTGTCTGGTGTCCATATGGACATTCCTCCATAGCTACCTCAAACACATTGTCTTCTTCAGGACCTTGAGCAAAGCTAATGGGAAAAATATCAGTTGGACAGCTTCCCAGGTTTAGAAAATGACCAGAGATAATTATAGAAACAAATGGATTTAATTAGTATAGTCAATTCATTGCTTTACCAGCATCCCAAAGGGAGAGGGTACAATGGTACTGTAGACCAGAAATGGTCATAAGCTTGCATTTTGAGTGTTTGTGAAACATAGTCAGGACAATGCGTATGTGGACTTCTTATTAGTATCTGATGATATCATTATGATCAAACCAAAAACATCTAGAGGACGGTTAAGGTGGTTTCTGTGTGTGTTTAATGACACACACACACACACACACCCACACACACACACACACACACACACACACACACACACACACACACACACACACACACACACACACACACACACACACACACACACACACACACACACACACACACACACACAGAGGGGCTGGAATCACTCTTCTCACTGCAAAGGATGAATGTGTTCTGTTTTGCATGATCTCCACTATGAACCTGTGGACCAGACAGAAAACATTTAGATGACAACCTATCTGTTTTCGTGAGACTTCAGTAGGTAAATAGAATGAATCATAAACATTTCATCAGAGGCAGATATCATCTGTTGTATTTGATAGGGTAGAATTTTCCCTCACTGAGGCTCAAAGCAAATCACTGGGGGCTTAGCCCCAAAAGCAGCTCATGATTGGTAGCGAGGCCTGATTCTTTGATTCCTGACAACTGTTCTGCCATAAGATTATGTGCTTTTCTGTGTTTGAATTCACCCAGAGGGGGGAATTAGATCTCCACAGCAGCTCCTGTCATACACCGCGTTCTGATCCCTTCCCTCTCTCCTCATTTTTTCCACTGCTGTCTGTGCCTTATTCATCTCCCTTTCCTCTGTCCTGCACTTTGCTGAAGTAGCAGAGTGTGAGCTAACTAACAGAGGCAGAGCAGAGCAGCTGACGAGCACAAAGCTCTCTGCCGCCCATATCAGACACGCTGGGTGAACAAAGCCCCTCTGCTCCACAGACAGACAATGGTACAATAGCTGACCGGGCTGTTACAACATGTGCCATACTCGCATTACGGGAGCACAGATCTGGTAGATTGGACTATTCAAACGAGTTGGATGCATGATTAACGAAAACGCAGTGTTAATTGGAGCAATTAGAAGAACATTGTGCTTTGGAAGTGTTCAAATTGCCTCTGTGTCTATCTGTCTCTGTGTCTGCTGTCATTCCCCACATGCAGTACAGTAGGGCGGTTGGGAACGGTGTTACATAACATTGGGAGTTGCCATTCCCACCCTCATACTCTCCGCTCCCTCTCACTGAGGTGTCAAACAGGGAGTCATAAATATAGCCTTACTGCAGCAGACAAACCACATATTATTCAGACACTCAGGATATAGGAGTGGATTAGACCAAAGCAAGTTCAGACAAGACAACACCACTTTTATGCAGCTAACCATATGAGCCTATTCTAGCCCTGTTTATACCTGGTTCAAACATGCAGCCTTTGTCCTGATCTTGTCCACATTCTGATTGTGCCCACATTTTTAGTGTACAGTAGATGATTAAAAGACGCATTGTGATCTGACTGTGATCAGATCTTATACGTGTAAATAGACAAAATCAGGTCAAGATCAGGTGGATGAAGGATACATGCTAACGGCAGACATAAACAGGGCTATCGATTCATGCACACTGCCTACGATGGTACGATACATCTACTGATGCAACATCTGTAGCTGACATCCTGTTGGCTAAACCACAGTAGAAGCCAATCAGCAGAGGAATGTACTGACTCAGTGGTACAGAACATGGAACATGTTGGCTAACTGTCCCACTTAGTCACCCACCACATCACACTCACCAGATGGCACCCCGCAGATGGCATGAGCAGCCGTTGGAGGGCACAGGAGGGGTAACGGACCTACACATACTGGACAGAGAGAGAGACGAATGGATCCATGGAGTCAGAGTCCACATCACCAGAGGAGTACAGGCAGGGGACAAACCCTAAACCTGACTGGGGCCTTTGGTTCAGTGGAGAATGATCTGGTTCTGATGTGGCTAGTCGACTTCTTTACATGTAATTTGGGGTAGTCTCTCCTTTCTCACCCAGGGCTGTTGTCCGTCTCTGCCTCACTTCCTTCCTGCCTCTGGCCAAGCTTCTTCCAGAGGGCCAGTCAGCCATGCTGTACATGCTACTGAGAGGCATATGCCTTCTCCTCAGCTCTTTTGGTATGTCACACACTCACAAGACTTGTAAGGCATATGGTGCAGTCTGTGTTGTGCATCTGATTGTCCAGTCACTAACAGAAAGGAGATAATGACTCAGACCATAACATTAAGCATTATGACCCAAAATGGGTAAAGAAGGGAATGTTATGTAGTGGTGAGGGATGATGCCGTTTGGTGAGAGTATCCCTTCAGAATGTGAATGTTTTCATAGAGTTATTACAATATACTGCACCTGCACCTGAACATAGCCCATCTATAATTTAGCCCAAACAACTACCGCTTCCCCTACTGTATTTATTTATTTATTTAGCTCCTTTGCACCCCATTATTTCTATTTCTACTTTGCACTTTCTTCCGCTACAAATCTACCATTCCAGTGTTTTACTTGCTATATTGTTTGCTTTGCCACCATGGCCTTTTTTTTGCCTTTACCTCCCTTATCACACCTCATTTGCTCACATTGTATATAGACTTATTTTTCTACTGTATTATTGACTGTACGTTTGTTTTATTCCATGTGTAACTCTGTGTTGTTGTATGTGTCGAACTGCTTTGCTTTATCTTGGCCAGGTCGCAATTGTAAATGAGAACTTGTTCTCAACTTGCCTACCTGGTTAAATAAAGGTGAAATAAAAAAAAATATATAAAAAATACACAGAGTGTACAAATCATTAAGAACACCTTCCTAATACTGAGTTGCACAACCCAATAAGGGATCATAGCTTTCACCGGGTTTAACCAGGTCAGTCTATGTCATGTTTTGTCCACTCAGTCTAAGTTTATATCCACAAAAAGCTCCAGTTGAAACTGAACAAAGGGAAATCATTTTCATTTTATAGGCCACCTCATGACTTTTAATGTAATACTTAACTGTGGGATGGATAAAAAACTGTGAACCAAAAGTGGTGGATATTATGTTATGTTTGGAGAATAAATTTGGGCTACTGGTTATGAAGATTTTACTGTTTGTCTGCTCTCTGTATTTTTCTACAACTCCACCACAAATGTGCAGTCTGGGCTATGTGTAACATGGAGGAAAAAGTTATCTTGGCATTTATTTAAAATGTCAGACTGCTTTTACAGAAGGTCTTTAACCCACCAGAAATAAGATGTAACACTAAGACTTTCAGAAAGGGAGTTCACACACGTATCTCTCCCAGTGGAAATGCATTATTGGAATGCGAAGTGGGGTTTAGTTGAAAGAGGAGCACAGTTTGTGTTGGCATGGAGTGAACCGCTGTGAGCGACAACAACTGCCCTCTCGTATTTCAGCTTCCCAAAAAGCAGACAGAAAAATTCTAAATATGCAGCAGTGTGACCTCGACCCTTAGATCAGCCTCTATTTTTAGACAAAGGTGTCTAATTCCTTTCACATAGGTACTTTTCTCCTTTATCTCCAATCAATCATGTCGGCACATGTACAATACTGTCTAATATATGTCGTTTACAAACAGTATATTATTATATAGACTATGTTAGGTGAGTTCAATTGCTAATGGATGACCTCGTTGTTGAGGAATGTGTTTTGCTTCTTAAATTGCTAGTAGTATGTTCTTATTACGTTGTATGTTTGAATGTTGCACATTTTATCAATTGGAAAAGAGGCCTTGGTCTCCATGGTACTCCCTGCTAAAGGTTTTAAAAAAAACTCCTTCAGCAGTAACCAACCCAGCGTAGCAGCACAGCTAAGCTATGAATGGTAATGAACACAGACTGAATACCTACTAATGTCAACCAGAGTTATTGCACTGGAGCTCTGCGTCCATCGCTACACCGCAACAGATGCAGCAGTATATTTCCTTAAACAGAGATCCATAAACATGAGGACCGAATAAAATGTACATAACTCCAGGAGGTATGGCAGCTTCCAAAGCATGTTGCAAGAGAGCTGAAAATAAGCACCGACCGTATTCACATAATCACAGCTTGTTATGTGAATACAGTGGGTACTCAGGTTCTGTTTGGTATGATTGTAAAATATCTCAAACCGAACAGAACCTAATCAACCCAAAGAGAACCTACACTGTAAGCACCCACTGCCTTCACATACTTCATCTGGTGTGGTATGAATGGTAAAGATGCTATTGGCTGCATACTGGCTGTTCAGTCAAGGTCACTGTCTTGTTTGAACCTGGCTAGGATATCTCTGAGTGAGTCTTCTCCCATTCATCCATATGGCTGTATTACAATCACTATGAATCAGCCTGGCACCCTCACTCAACCTGTGTCCATTTGGGTTATTTTCAACCAGCTCTTATAGGAAGTGTGGAAACAACTATGCACTTACATCATGACCCTCACACATAGCCATATAGTGTTGTTGTGGGTTGGTATGCCTGTTTTGTTATTGAGAGATGAATAATGTTCATCTCTGATGCACTCCAGGGCTGGGTGACTCATCCAACACCTTAGGGAGGTTTTCTGTGGGATCTGCGTGGTAGCGTCAACAACAAACTGTCCATAGCAGAGGAGGCTGGTGGGAGGAGGTATAGGAGGATGGGCTCTTTGTAACTTTTTACATTTTACATATTTAGCAGACGCTCTTATCCAGAGCGACTTACAGTAGTGAATGCATACATTTCATACCTTTTTTTTTCATTTTTTTTTTCATACTGGTCCCCCGTGGGAATCGAACCCACAACCCTGGCGTTGCAAACACCATGCTCTACCAACTGAGCCACAACGGCTGGAATGGGATTGATGGAAAGGTATCAAACATATGGAAACCACATGTTTGACTCTGTTCCATTAATTCCATCCAACCATTACAGTGAACCCGTCCTCCTATAGCTCCTCCCACCAGCCTCCACTAATACTGCCTATAGGTTAAGAAGAATATACACTATATAGTCTATGATTAGGCATTTTTCTTTTTGTTTATTTCCACCCTGTAGCCTAGATGCTGTAAAAAAAGAAACATTTAGTTGGAAAATAGGGATCAACGAAAGGTGTTTAGACACAGCAAGTACAACCCAAACATTTTTAATAATAACAGAACAGGCTACAACCGTTTAATTTCGTATGCATTCGTGAGTCTTCGTATGGGTTCGGAGAAGCCTAGGAGAGGGGGCTGAGTCCGAGCCGCACTGATCTCTAGGTTGCATGTGACTAATCGAGTTTGCCAGTGAAGTAGGCTACAATTCATTCCTACGGAATGTTCACCTGAGAGAGCGAAAGCACTGCAAAATAACAGGTGAGTCTTCTTAGAAACGCATGTCACTGTTACAATTGTTCACTAAATGAGTCATGTTATTTCCAATAAGTTACTTTAACATTTTTTGGGGATAAAATAACTTCGAAGAGTTATTTATAGTTCAAACCCCTGTTTGTTTATGGGAAGGCTAGGTTGTGAAAACAACTTGATACACGTCCAATGTGATGAACTTTACACACGGATAGTAATTTTGAAGTGAGGTCGTTTCATTGAAGTTGGGACCAAATTATCACTAACCGTGATTCTCCATTACCTTCAGACCGAATCGTTTTGAGAAATGTGGTGCCATTAGAAGCGAAGGACGATTGCACGGTAAACCTGACTTAAAAACGGAAATTACAAATCCCTGCTGAAGGAGCGTAGTTTACAAACGTAGTAAAGCCACTGGTGAAAACCCCACACATACAAAACTAAAAAAAAGGAAAATGGCAACGGGTGGATTTAAACCAAATGCACAGACAGACTTTCTGGAGGAATGGAAGGCTAAACGGGAGAAAATGAGGGCAAAAATGCTCGGGGACATCGCTGCGGCCACCGGCGCGTGCACTGGTGGTATTTCCCCTGCCACCGCGTCCCTGGGGAGCCACAGCAACAAAAGTGAGATGCGCAATGCTACCTCGAACACCGAACTTAACAACAACGGCAACCCGGACCGCGGGACATCCTACCCCATGGCTCGCTCATCATCCTCCTCAGCCTTGAAGAGACCTGACGATGACCCACACCCGACACCAGCCGCCAGAGGAGCGGATACACCGGGGAGTAACCTGAAGAAGACACCGCAGCCGGAGAAAGTGCCCTGCACCCCACAAGAGTCCAGCCCCACTGCATGCAATGACCATGACAGTGACAAGGAGAGCCCCTCACCCAGTAAAGGCAAAGAGAAGAAAAACAGTGGTCCAAGCGCCAGGAAGGGGAAAGGACAGATAGAGAAGAGAAAGCTGAGGGAGAAGCGCAGATCAACAGGTGTTGTCAGCATGCCGTCCACCGAGGTGAGTCCAAGCTGTTTGTAACTTTAATTTGTTTAAAAATCATCGCCTACTTAATAAGCATGACGCATGGTGTTGGATGAGACAGTTTACACTCTGTACTGGCAACCTTTAGGCCTATGCAACAACAACAACAACAACAAAAGTTATGAAAAGACGGCATAAAAGATGGACTTATCTGTCTCTTAGGTTGTGTCATTATCATTAAGAAACGAACATTTTAATGTATTTTAATGGAAAATAATAGTTTGACTAATGAGAAGTAATCAAATGGGTTCTAAAACATTCATTCTTCTGACCTTCAAAAGGCCCACATAAACATGTCTGTTTTGGTGGAGTGTTTATGAAGACCTTCTGTCTAGCACAGTCATGGAAAAAAGTCTCCATGAGTATGCTGAAAATGTGCAGAGGGAGCAGTATCGTTGTTATTGCACTTAAATCATGTCACAGCCTGGCAGCAGGGACGCTGATGAAAGCTTGTCAACCACCAGTCCGCCACTCAGTAATATGTCTGTCCTGTTATTCTAAGAACTTCCACCATCAGGGAAATGATGTTTATACAGTGCCTTCAGAAAGTATTCACATCCCTTGACTTTTTCCACATTTTGTTGTGTTACAGGCTGAATTTAAAATGGATTAAATGAAGATTTTGTGTCACTGGCCTACAAACAATACCGCATAATGTTCGAGTGGATTTATGTTTTTAGAAATGTTTACAAATTCATAAAAAATGAAAGCTGAATTGTCTTGAGTCAATAAGTATGCAACCCCTTTGTTATGGCAAGCCTAAATAAGGCAAAAACTGTGCTTAACAAGTCTCATTAAGTTGCGCAATAATAATAGTTGTGCAATAATAGTGGTTAACATGATTTTCGAATGAGTACCTCATCTCTGTACCCCACACATACAATTACCTGTAAGGTCCCTCAATTCAGCTGTCAATTTCAAACACAGATTCAATCCAATGCCTCGCAATGAAGGGCACTTATTGGTAGATAGATTAAAAAAGCATCCATTGCATATCCCTTTGAGCATGGTGAAGTTATTAATTACAGTTTGAATAGTGTATCAATACTAGAGGCCAACCGATTATGATTTTTCGACGCCGATACCGATCATTGGAGGACCAAAAAATACCGATACCCATTAATCGGCCGATTAAAAAATAATAATAAATAAATAAAAAATAAAGATGAAAAATAAAATTTTAAAAAATGTACATTTTTATTTAAATATATATATATATATTTGTAATAATGACAATTACAACAATACTGAATGAGTACTTATTTTAACTTAATACGTCAATAAAATCTATTTAGTCTCAAATAAATAATGAAGCATGTTCAATTTGGTTTAAATAATGCAAAAACAAAGTGTTGGAGAAGAAAGTAAAAGTGCAATATGTGCCATGTAGAAAAATTAACGTTTAAGTTCCTTACTCAGAACATGAGAACATATAAAAGCTGGTGGTTCCTTTTAACATGAGTCTTCAATATTCCCAGGTAAGAAGTTTTAGGTTGTAGTTATTATAGGACTATTTCTCTCTATACCATTTGTATTTCATATACCTTTGACTATTGGATGTTGTAATAGGTACTTTAGTATTGCCAGCCTAATCTCAGGAGTTGATAGACTTGAAGTCATAAACGGCACAATGCTTGAAGCACAGCGAAGAGCTGCTGGCAAATGCAGGAAAGTGCTGTTTGAATGAATGCTTATGAACCTGCTGCTGCCTACCACTGCTCAGTCAGACTGCTCTATCAAATCGTAGACTTAATTATAATATAATAACACACAGAAATATGCGCCTTAGGTCATTAATATGGTCAAATCCAGAAACGTTCATTATTCTTTCAGTGAAATACGAAACCGTTCTGTATTTTATCTAACGGGTGGCATCCCTAAGTCTAAATATTGCTGTTACATTGCACAACCTTCAATGTTATGTCATAATTATGTACAATTCTGGCAAATTAATTACGGTCTTTGTTAGGAGGAAATGGTCTTCACACAGTTCGCAATGAGCCAGGCGTATACCCTGACTGCTTGCACGGAACGCAAGAGAAGTGACACAATTTCCCTAGTTAAAAGAAAATCTTGTTAGCAGGCAATATTAACTAAATATGCAGGTTTAAAAATATATGCTTGTGTATTGATTTTAAGAAAGGCATTGATGTTTATGGTTAGGTACACATTGGTGCAACGACAGTGCTTTTTTCACGAATGCGCTTGTTAAATCACCGTTTGGCAAAGTAGACTGTGATTCAATGATAAATGAACAGGCACCGCATCGATTATATGCAACGCAGGACAAGCTAGATAAACTAGTAATATCATCAACCATGTGTAGTTAACTAGTGATTATGTTAAGATTTGATAGTTTTTTATAAGATATGTTTAATGCTAGCTAGCACCTTACCTTGGCTTCTTGCTGCACTCGCATAACAGGTAGTCAGCCTACCACGCGGTCTCCTCGTGGAGTACAATGTAATAGGCCGTAATCGGTGTCCAAAAATGCCGATTACCGATTGTTATAAACACTTGAAATCGGCCCTAATTAATCGGCCATTCCGATTAATCGGTCGACCTCTAATCAATACACCTAGTCATTACAAAGATACAGGCGTCCTTCCTTACTCAGTTGCTTGGAGAGGAAGGAAACAACTCAGGGATTTCACCATGAAGCCAATGGTGACTTTAAAACAGTTAGAGTTTAATGGCTGTGATAGGAGAAAACTGAGGATGGATCAACAAGTTGTAGTTACTCCACAATACTAACTTAAATGACAGAGTGAAAAGAAGGATGCCTGTACAAAATACAAATGTTACAAAACATGAATCCTGTTTTCAGTAAGGCACTAAAGTACAACTGCAAAAAAAGTGGCAAAGAAATTAACTTTAATTCCTCAATACAAAGTGTTATGTTTGGTCCAAATCCAACTCAACATATCACTGAGTACCACTCTTCATATTTTCAAGTATGGTGGTGGCTGCATCATGTTCTGAGTATGCTTGTCATCGGCAAGGACTCCAGAGTTTTATAGGATAAAAATAAACGGAATAGAGCTAAGCACAGGCAAAATCCTAGAGGAAAACCAGGTTCCGTCTGCTTTCCAACAGACACTGGAGACAAATTCACCTTTCTGCAGGACAATAACCTAAAACACAAGGCCAAATATACACTGGAGTTGCTTACCAAGATGACATTGAAAGTACCTGAGTGGCCTAGTTGCAGTTTTGACTTAAATCGACTTGAAAATCTATAGCGAGGCTTGACGGAGCTTGAAGAATTAAAAACGATTATGTGCAAATATTGTACAATCCAGGTGTGCAATGCTCTTAGAGACTTACCCGGAAAGACTCACAGCTATAATCGAAGGTGAAGGTGATTCTAACCTCTTGATTCAGGGGTGTGAATACTTACGTAAATTAGATATTTCGTTGTCAATAAAGTAGCACATCTGAAACATGTTTTCACTTTGTCATTCTAGGTTATTGTGTGTAGATGGGTGAGCAAAAAATGAGATGTAATTCATTTTGCATGTAGGCTAAAACAACAATGTGGAATAGGTCAAGGGGTATGAATACTTTCTGAAGGCACCGTATAATGGCCATGTTTTATGACATTGACACTGGCTCTGTGCCTTGAAGCCACAGAGTGTAGTCTACATATTAGGGGTCTGGCTTTTCTGACAGCTGCCCAGACCCAGAGCATGCTGCCCTCTGTGGCGTTTCACCTGGAGGTTGACCAGTGTCTGTTGGCTGGTGACAGCCTGTTATTAGGCGGTCGGCAGTGCCAGTCAAGGAGTTTGAGAGGCTGGTCAGAAGCCAAGCCGTAAAGCTAGGTTTCAGCCTCACAGATCATGCCAAACTATGTGCTATCATGCCCCATGCAACAACATTGCCTGTGTTTATTGCACTGCATATTTCCCATGGTAAATCTAAACCATGACATCGCGATCGCTGTATGATTTGGACCCTCTTCACACAAGGCCTCTTGTGTCATGAATTTTATTGAATAGGTATGCTGGGGCATAATCAGCCTGCTTGTTCTGTGGGGCACAATAGCTGTTGAGGGGGTTTCAGAGCAATAGGGAACCCAATCGTGCCACTCTCCCTATGAATGGCTGATAATGGCTTCATGGTTAACCGAAGCAAACACTGGCTCTTCTGTGGAGTGTCAATCAGGACCACCTCCTGCATTCCAGGAAGGTGTCTTGTTTCAGCCTCCCTGTCCGTCTCACCCTCTTTGACTGAGAATGGTATGTGTCTACTGGCTGTTGGGGACCTCTGACCCGCTTAACGAATACTTACTGAACAACGGAATACTGCTTAAGTGATGTGTGCGTTTGAAGATAACGCTGTCTGAGTGAGTACTCACCTCGCCCGAGACACTTGCTCTCTCTCCTTTTCTCTCTCTCTCTTTAGGATGTGTGTGTTGTCAGTGATCCGTTTCCTTTTGGCCTCACCGTGGCTTAGGCCTAGTTGATGAGCCTCATTGTCTGGGGACATCCATGTTTTATGACCAGCAGTGTGTTTATAAGGCTCTGCTTTCACTCAGGAGCGTGAACTTTGTTTCATGTGTTGGGCTGCATCTCTGATAAAGGCGGCTGCTGTTGTCTGGAACACCCAGGGCTGTTCGTCAGTAGCAACTGTGAACAGGCTGTGTGATAGGGCAGGCTACATATTGGTGCCAATTAGCACTGGGCAATTCCACGTTAATGGAAAACGCTGAGACTCACATTTTTAAAGTGAAAAATGTATACCAAAAAAAAGCATTGATTTCAAAGTTTAACAAATCATACAACTCTATGTACGAGGACTACTTTTAACATTTTCCACAGGAAATTGAGCAAAAACACATTCACAGGAAGAACTGTGCAGATACAAAGTGTGGTAACAGAATAAAACTGAGGGAGATTGTACTGTAATTCTGTTGGTATAATTTGCATCTGCACTGTTTCCAGTAAATGTTTGTTTATTTTCTGTGTAAATTGTTCCAAGTAGTCATTGTGCATCGAGTTGTATGGTTTGTTAAACTTTGAAATCAGTAGTTTTTGTTTAGCATACATTTTCAAATGAGTCTCAGCGTAATTCCGTTACTGTGGTGATAGGTAGCTTAGCGATTTTAGGAGCGCTAGTCCAGGAACCAAAATGTCACTGGTTCAAATCTCAGAGCCGACTTGGTAAAAAAATCTGTCATTGGGCCGTTGAACAAGGCACTCAACCCTAATTCTGCTAAATGACTAAAATGTCAAACGTAAAAAGGATAGGGCCACAGGGTATAGCCGAGGGGATTTCTCAGAGCTTCTTCCTGGTTGCTGTTGAATCACTTTTGTGTAGTTTATGCATATCTGTCATGAGCTAAGAGGAGTGTGAGTTACCTGTACATAATCATGCTGATGTCTTTCACTCCACGGACAAAGCAATGTGATTATAACATTTATTTTCCTATGAGAATCTGCTTCAACAAAGTGCCCATTGACAGTTGGCTTTGCCTCAATGTTTATGGTCCATTGGTAGATAAAGCCACAGCTCCAGCCTGATTGGTTGGATTATCGTTATCATTTTGAGTTCAAACTGCAACAGTTTTTTTGGGGATCATATCTAGCTCTGGATATATGCACAACAGGCTCTCTCCAGGTGAGTGAGTTGAGTTTTATCTGCAGACAGACCGAAAAGACTCTGACTCTCACAACAAGAAGCTGTGGCATTGTGGGAATGCATAACGCCTCTCCACCATGTGACCTTCTTGTTGTGTGTATGTACTGACATGTACAGTACCAGTCAGACGTTTGGACACACCTACTCATTCAAGGGTTTTTCTTTATTTTTACTATTTTCTACATTGCAGAATAATTGTGAAGACATCAAAATTATGAAATAACACATGGAATCATGTAGAAACCGAAAAAGTGTTAAACAAATCAAAATATGTGTGTGGGGGTACAGGTTAGTTGAGGTAATTGGTACATGTAGGTGGGGGTGAAGTGACTATGCATAGATAATAAACAGTAAGTAGCAGCGGTGTACAAATGCAGTGTCAATGTGAATTGTCTGGTGGCGATTTTATTAATTGTTCAGCAGTCTTATGGCTTGGGGGTAGAAGCTGTTGAGGAGCCTTTTGGTTAAATCAAATCACACATCCTAGTGCTGCTACACTCTCTGCCTGTCCTCTGGGAGTTGTATACGTTTTTGCTCCACTACTTCTGTACCTTATGCTGGGGCTGTGGTACTTTCTCTCATCCATCTGTGTTCAGTTTCCACCTCTAAAGATACCTCTCTTCCTGCTGTAGTACGATCATAAATTATTCTGTTCTAAAGGCGACCCACTGACTGCAGTTCTGAATGGAGTTGTCACTCACGTCTTCTAATAGGCACGAAAGCAATGGCCAGGGAAAGTTTTGAGTATCAGTGCAATAGGGTGTTATTTAATTGTAAGGTAATTAGGTAAAATGTAAAGCTTTCTATACGTCTGTTCTAAAGGAATGTAAGTGTGCCTTTGGGTGGAGCCTGTTTTACTTGCTCCTAAAACCTTTCCCAAACAAGGTCACATCATCACTGGAAATACCAAAGGGATTGGATCATGGGCTTGGATAAGCAAGGAATTATTTGGGCAGGGTTTTGGGTTCTTGGTGGAACAAAGGAATTTGAATTTATGTTCAACTCTAATCCAAAGAGTGTTTATTTTATACCCATGCTCCTTTGCCAGTTATGTGAGTTTACAAGAACATTTGACAGGTTGACTAATTAGCAGGAGTTGTTGATTGTTTACGAGGATATCTTTCGCAAAACAGGTTTTAAGGGGGGTGGGACTAATAGAAAGAAGTTCCAATAGAGCTGTGTGCTGAAAGTTAGGGAAATTCCAAAGGAAGTTGTAGAGGAGGAAGAATGTGAAACTACTGTTTGCCTTGTTCCATGACATGGTTACCAGGTAGGCCCCTAATACAGGGGGCACCCAATGGTCTCGCAGCACCTCATAAAACACCCTGCTCCCACTAATGGGCTGTGGCACAGGGTTTTGTGCATGTTTGTGGAACGTTGCGTAAACGACAGCTCTCATTAATGTGCCCTCTGACTAGGTGAGGCCCAGTGAATAGCCGTCCATTACCCTGTCAGGTTTAATCATACCCTTGGTCTGATTAAGTGATATGTGAAAACTGGAGCCTTCACTCAGAATACAGTAGTCCTGGCTGCTCCTCTAATAGCTCTCTGACTGACCTGGCCTCTGCTTACTCCCCACATCCTCTTTGCTTGTCACAGGTTAATGAGCTCACTTTCTGGCAAGGAATCCAGTTTTAAACGTTTTGTAACAAAACATGATCACAGGAGTATTTTTACAATGTATGCATTTCAGCAGGCCTGACAAGAAACTAGCCTGCCTAATTTGGAGTCCTGTTCCAAATGTGTAGGTTTGTAGAGTGTTCTGTTCTAACCCAGGCCATAGATTCCTCTGCTGTAATTGGGTCAGTGCTCTTTTAGTTATGAGGCTATAGGAGCTCCATGTGGTAGATTATTATTGTCCAAAAAAGAATGCTCCCCTGCTCTGCCTCTCTCCAAGAATGCAAACCTGATTGCCCAGGGTCAATGGGCATTGATGTCTTGAGCACATGTCTGGTGAATGAGTAACAACTCCCCCCAGCCCAGCCTTTAGCACAACAGACCCACACAGTCATGGTCCCAATGGACAGTGATACGCCAGACCCTATGAATCTACCTTTTACAGAGACGCCTGTTTGCACATTTTGTTTGCGTGAGAAATGACATGCTCCTCTGTCACTGCTTGGATGACGCAGTGGCTGTCTGAGGGGCCAATCAATAACTCACAATCAAAACCAGGACGTTTCAGCGATATGGGAGACTTGTTGGTTACTTAATAAGGTGTTGTTGAGGTTAATGTCCTACTGTGTTGTGAAATGTGACTGAAGATTGGGTCAACTGTTCGAATAGTAAATCATAGCGTGACTGATCTTCCCTCTTGGTGTGTGTGCTTGACCCATACTTTAAACTATTCGTTAGTACCAAATTGTTTGTGTCCAATTCCCCGCGAGGCACTTCGGGATTTACAGTAAGACCTAGAGTAAAATGCCAATGCTTTGGAATTGTGTCACGGAACATGGAAGCCTTCTCCTTTGAACTAAATGGGGATTTCTAAGTCGTTGTCTCTCCTCATTGAGGTTAACACCTTCATAATCCACTAGCAGATGTGGAGACAGTGATTTCCTTTCATCTGTCATACGTTTAGGCTTAAGTTTTCCTTTTTCCATATCTGTTCCCTCCAATACCAGCCATCACGCTAACAGTATTAACATGAACTGTTGCGTGTTATTGTAAGTGAAATGTCCTGCCCCTGATATCTGCTAATAGCTTATGGTTTCACACGGACGCATGGGGTAGTGGTTTTCATGCCTCCCCTTTGGAACCTGCCACTTAGCCCCCCCACTGTGTTCTTGTGGAAGCTTGGGCTGCCACATTCAGCTGCTGCATGCAGAGATCCCATAGAGAGATTCAGTGGATTGGGGTTTGTCTGCTGATCAGCTCGCTGATTGACAGTAGCTGTGGTGTGTGTGTGCGTGTTCCTGCATAAATGTAACTTGTTTGTTGGACATTCCTGTGTGCTTGGCAGCAGTGGGGGATTTGTGAGTCAGCTGTAATCAGGCCACTGCATCATTAGGCATTCAGGAGAACTGTATGTTTGGATTCATTACAGTAGAACAGAATAGTATGCAGCTGCTATCTCTGTCTGTTTCTTTCTCTCCTCTTTCTATGGGCACGGAAGCGTTGTTTTGGAGTGTTATTCTTGGTAAAACCTTTCTTCATTTTTATGGATGAGCTCTTGTAGATATGTCAACATACAGTGGCTCTAAAAGAGTTCCAGAATGTTATGTTGGTACTGCACACACAGCTAGAGATCCAGCACCACCACAGGCCAATGGGTTCTCTCTCCTCCCATTATGGCATCATTGTTCCCTGTCAGACTTTGTCCCCTGATAAGCGTCAGCAGAAGTAGGCTACGGTATCAGACACGGCAGCATAACAATCTAGCTAACCAAGGTGATGAATAATAAACATGGAAATCATACGTCATAAAAGTCTTTGCTCATTTCATTCTGCTTCACCGTGTGGATATGGGGGAGAGAGTGTCCTCTGGGTGTCATAGCAACACCTAGCTGAGTGTAGGAATATGGCTGGTGATCTACAGGTGGAGGCTGTCATGAGTGTTTGGCATTCCACTGTGTGCTGCTGGGAGGACTGTGGGGGGTGGGGGTCTTAAGCCTAGCTCTCCATCTTTAAAAACACATTCACTTTACATGCATACCTGAGGAGGCTTAAGTTGATTTGTTGGAGCTGCAGAAATGGGAGGGATTCATAATGCTTTGAAGAAATTGAATATTCTGACTGTTGACGTGTATGTTGTTAGTGTGGCTCATCTTGTTGATTTATGGAAAATACAGCCAGGCAGGCTCACATCAAAAGAGGAACCAAATGAAAAAGTGGTTCAGGTAAACAGCTTGAGAATGTAGCCGATAAACACTCTAAATCAAATGAAAATGTGGGTTCAAAGTGCCTGTGGATATAAAGCCTTGATCTTTAAATTGTTGAACCAAACAAAGACGAATGAATGTGTTTCAGATGATGAAAGTAACTACATGCCACCCTACCCCTGGCTATAAAGCTGGAACCTCATTCTGTGTGTCTCTGTGTCTGTGTGTGTATCCTTCCTCTTCTGATCCTGTTGTGGGTAGAAGGAGGGCCAACTTAGCTGTGTTGAACTATGACGCATTACTGGCACGCACCCCACAATGTCCACAACAGACCAGCGATTGGCTGCTGCTGGCAGCATACCTACCTTCCGCCCATCCCATGTGACCCACGTATGTGTTCCCAGGTGGCCGAGATGGGCTTCCAACCAACACCCCAACCTCTCACATCTTTCCTCGCTTCCAGCAGGCCTCTGGGGCACTGGAATGCTGTCCAAATCCCAGTTTTTATTTTTGTGCTGGAAGCCTTAAAGACTCTGTTATGTGGATCATGCCAGTCATGTGCTAGGGTCCGGAGGAAGGCTTGGTTTCCTCCCTGAGGCTGCTAGGAGGCACGAGGTGCACAAGGCCCAAAGACAACAGAGACACGGAGCAGAACAACCGGATTAGTAGTCGCCCCATTGTTCCAGACCATTTGCTCCTGCTTACACCCCTCATTGCTTACACCCCTCAGTGCCATCCCATCATAGAGAACGGTTGTGCGTTCTGTAACGCCCACGGTGACGATTAACCCAGCCAAAGGTTCCATTCTTCTGCTATCAGAAGAGATTGCTTGGTATTGTACCCGGTGGCCTTAGGTGACACGTGGCCTGGCATGAAAAGTAAACGCGGTGCCGTAGAATCACATGGGCAGATGCATCAACAAACCCTGTGTCAGTGTCCCCATCCCGGAGCTGAGGAATCTTGACAATATGGACACGCCCTGTCAATAGGTACACTTTCCTCATCACACGTCCTATCAAAACAGACTGTCCACGTAGCTAAAGTATCTAGGGTCATTCTGGTTACTCAAGGCTGGTTTATTACACCCCATTGCATGTGTCTTGGCATTTTACAAGCTGTCAAGTGCATGGCTGGTGAGCCTCCATTTATCACTGATAATCATAGCCATTATGAAGAGGTGTTGGCATGTATGGTATCTTTCCTCGAAGTGAAAGCTCGGAGAGAAGCCGTTGTCCAAGACCACAGTGACCTGCCCACCATCGCAGTTTAAACTAAACAGAGTAGCACTACTTTGGCCTCCCCAAACATATTTGAAATGTATTTTCACTGTAGGGGAATTCCATCAAAGGACCCATGAGCTCCAACATGTTAAGTTCATCATAGCATATCAAATTGGGTGCCAAGTGAATGAAGGCACAACCATTTTCCATCTTAAAAATTTGACATAAGTAAAGGCTTTGATTTCTGGGTAAACCGATGGAAAAGGGGTCTTAGAAACCAGAAGAAGTCTTAAACGGTATCAGAAATATATCAAAACGCAATGTTGACGTGAAGACTCCTGCCAAATAATATCAACACTTTATATTTAGTATTTTTTTAAATTTTTAAGCTTCTGTAAATTAAGAAATTTTGCCTTGTAATTCCATTACCAAAAACATCTTTAAGATATTTTCTAATTTCTCTCATGAGAAAGGGAGGATAATGAAAGTTCATAGAAGTAACAAATAATGATAGACCTACCAATTAGTTATAGTGATTTGACTTTTATCATTAAGTGATTAAAACTTGTAATTCCGTTAGCAAATTGTTAGTTTTCACTTGTTAGCATTACCAAACGAATTGCAAAGACTGTCAAATCCAGCTCATAAAGTTATACAAGCGTAGCTACCAAATGTCATTTTTGGTGAGTGTAGACATTTACAAGCGAGAGAAATTACGCACATGTACAATGTTGTGATGCATGTTTTTCTGAAGGAAGAGCAGCATGTGCACACAGAGAAGAACAGAGCAGAAACAGAGCAGAAAAAAAACACTAGTGGGAAGCACGGGGAAAAAAACTCATTCGGACCTCCTTTGAATTCTGGCAGAAAGCCATATATTTTGTAGTGAATTGCATACAAGTGTAACTTCTTCACCTTATGTGCACCGCACAACAGAGACTTGCCGATAGATTTAAAACGCTATGGACTCACCAGATCATGCCTTCTCCCGTTGTGCTATTTACAAACATACACGTGACTGGCTCAACTGTTCTGGGGAACTACGGTAAGCTTCGTAATGTGAACTAATGTGACGGGTGAAATGAAGAAAGCAATCTGCTTTATATCCTAATGTATTGCAGTTGACTGCAAGTATTAACTTAAAGTAGCTACAAATATTCACATTTTATTGAAAAACGTCAAATAAATTGTATTGACGGTATAGAGAGAACATCCTGTGTCTTTTTCCAAATACCCCAGTATACGGTATACCACTGAAGCCTAGTACAGATCAGGGACTCAGTATGTAATTCCGTTACCGGAATTCCTTTACCGGGTGTAAATCTACTTCACTTACTGTAGGTCAATAACCTAAACAATTGTTTTGGAACTCAAGGTGCTATGTCATAGCTGACACCGCATTGTTTCTGCAGACATCTTTGAATCTTAATTCAGGGCAGATATTTACGTTTTTGGACATATGGGAGATTTTACCCTAATTCCATTGCAAAAATGTGCATCTGCACAGTTCTTCCACTAAATTCGTTTTTGTACCATTTTCAGAGGAAATTGTTACAAGTAGTCCTTGTGTATGGTTTGTTAAACTTTGAAATCAATGGTTTTTGGCATACATTTTAAAGTCAAACAACTGAGGCAAAGCGTAATTCTGTTACTGTTGAATTGCCCAGTAGCAAGCAATTCCACAGTGACAAAGGGTTATATTAAACAGCAACACTCAGAACGGCAATGTAATTCCAAACAGACACAGCATATACATGTCATTTCCTCCCTGTTTGTCTCTAGGAGTCTGTTCACACCTCAACTGTAGATCATCTGCTCGCTTACGTTGTAAAACTGTCCAGTGGTCAGATCAGTGCAATGAAGTCTGTTACTGCTCTGTCCCCGCCAGCACTTATCTCTTGTTAGACAATCTCCTTCTGCATACTGATAAGTATCAGTTTGGAAGTTCCCCCCCCCTCCTCTCTTTCAAAAGTACACTGTTGCATAATTCATGCAGGCTTAATTGGTTTTGCCAGTTTGCATCACCCCCTCATCACCTCTCATCTAAAACTCTGCACAAAAGTTTAAGTTGAAGAGTAAGAGTCTCTGAGAGATGGCAAATGCCTCCCTTTAATCTCCTGGGTGATGACTGCACTTTCAGAGAGAATAAACCAAATGGTAATTTTCAGCAGGCTTGCCCTGCGCGATGTTGCCTCCGCTCCTCTGTGGGTATGAAGCTTTTGTCTGTGGAGCACAGCGGCCTCCTAAAAGATGCACGGCCAATGAAACGCTCCACTCTGGTGTGACCGATGGGATTCTCATCCCCAAAATGCCCTCATTGATTGTGGATGCCTGGTCTGGGATTCCGCCCGTCCCCTTTTCTGCTCCCTTTTTCCATTTCTTATTCTTCCTCTCTTATGCTCGGCTAGCTGCTTGAGTCCTCGCATGGTATTTAGCCTGTGGATACACATGATTTGTTTATGTTAGGCCGGTTCCACATTTTTGCATTCTTTCCTTTCTTTCTCTGGACTGGGGACTAGAGGTCACTCCTCTCTGGCTTATCTTGTGAAACTGCTCATTTGCATGGCAGTCCTCTAGTCTAATCTGCCCAGACCGTGTTTGTTTGTGTCCACTGTCCAGAGAGTTGGAGATGCACTGCTCCTCCTTCTGTGTGGCCCGGGCTCATGAGTAAACATGAGGTGTGGTTCTCTCTCGTTCTTTCTTTCGCTCTCTCGCTCCGTCTCTCGCTCCGTCCCTCTCCCCCCTCTTTCCTTTTCCCATGTGGGCCAGCGGTGAAAGCTAGATGGCTGGATCCTTCTCCAGCAGGATGAAGGGGCTGGTGTTGCCTGCTCCGTCTGTCCACAGCGCTGGATTTATCTTTCCCAGCCTCAAAGGTCACACAATCAAGTGCAAATAGTCCACGGACCAGCATTATCTAGAGCGGGAGAAAGGGACAGAGAGGACAGAGTGCCACCAGTCAACTCTCCTTTTGACGGGAATGATACAAATGCAAACAGCATGCTTCTGGGTATATGGAATTTAACTTTCAAAGGAATGCATGGGAAGAAAGTCAACCAAATTCATGCAGTGAAATGCTCTAAGGCATTAGCCAATTTAACATATTAATATCAGGCAGTTGTTCATGACAACACTCCCCCGTTGGTTATAATAATGATATTTATATTGAACACTTGTCTTTTAGTTATTTATCTACCTAACTTAGTTATATACTTGTCGTTTTAATGTAACGTCAGGGCATTGTGCCAAGCAGTATAACGTAGTAGTGAATCATGGCTTCCTGTTTCTGATTCTCTCTTAAAATGTGTTAACAGCTTGACAGTGGGTTATAGTGGTCAGGAAGATATTCTCTCACAGAATAAATCACTTAGCCTTCATTCTGTGAACGTTCTCCCAGTATTCCCAGTAAGTATAATTCAGATACCACCAGGAGAACAATGATCTTCACAAGGAGCGCTCCCGAAAGAGCTGATTCCCAGATTTTACAAGGACGTTTCCAGAAATTGAGTTTGACTGCAGCAGCAGCTTTTTGATGTGGTTAGCACAGCACGTGAAATTGAATTTCCTGTTTCCTGAGCTTCGCCGTTAGCCCCCCACGCTAACACAGCAGCCTTGGTAGGAAAAGCTATTTGCTCTGTGAACAATAGACATTTAAAATCACTCTCTTTACAGTTCAGCTCTTGTACTGATGCCATGTCTCATGTTCTGTGTCATGTCTGCACATCTATAGTTCTCAGGTGAAAAGGGGAATAGGGAAATGCTGTTTTTTTTCCCGATCAAACATGGACTTAACCTTTCCCACAATTCCCAGTGATCCCAATGTCTCCTCCTTGGAACCCAGACAGTGCTCTCGATGACTCATGGTCTACTCTAGTCTGCCAATGCCCTAACACAATGGCCACTGTACACAAAGCCCCCTTTCTCATAGGAATGCAAAACATGTCTTAACCATTTCCGACATAGAATATTGGGAGATTGTGTTACTCTTTAGGCATGCCATGCAAGGTGCGCTTTATTTTCCCTCAATGTTACTCCCAAAACCACATATTGTCCCGAGCACAATGGTAAAACCACAGTAGGGGTAGTTTCTTAATCATTAAAACATATTGACTTTGAGGTGTCTTCTATCAGAGTAACTTAGCACTTTTCCCCAAACCCTCAAAATGAGGTTGTCACCACCATCAAGCCACAGTAGGTGTTCTCTAACATAATACCTAATTATTAGTATTATTGTTGGGCAAGTTTTAGTTTCCTGGAACAGGCAGTGTTGACAGACGGTGAGTAAGGGTTTTCTGAATTTTCTCTTCGCTGCTAAAAGTCAGGGGGAGGAACGTAAAGTATATGTCACGTTAGACACTTCAGACAGATTGTGGAGGAGATAGGAGGCACAAAGCCTTGCAGCAGTCACATGTAGACTGTCAGGTTTTTCCTCATGTTCCCAACAGTCCCTCGCTCTCCTTTCTTCTTTGCTTCTCTCTCTCTTGCTATCTCTCTTGCTCGCTCGCTCTCAATTCAATTCAAATAACATTCTAGTTTGCTCTGTTTTTTTGTTAATTCCTTCTGATGTGTCAAGTAATTATCTTTTTGTTTTCTCATGATTTGGTTGTGTCTAATTGTGTCGCTGTTCTGGGCCTCTGTGTTTGTGAATAGAGCCCCAGGACCAGCTTGCTTAGGGGGCTTTTCTCCAGGTTCTCTGTAGGTGATGGCTTTGTTATGGAAGGTTTGGGAATCGCTTCCTTTTAGGTGGTTGTAGAATTTAACGGCTCTTTTCTGGATTTTGATCATTAGCGGGTATCGTCCTAATTCTGCTCTGCATGCATTATTTGGTGTTTTACATTGTACATAGAGGATATTTTTGCATAATTCTGCATGCAGGGTCTCAGTTTGGTGTTTCTCATTTTGTGAATTCTTGGTTGGTGAGCGGACCCCAGACCTCACAACCATAAAGGTCAATGGGTTCGATAACTGATTCAAGTATTTTTAGCAATATCCTAATTGGTATGTCATTTTATGTTCCTTTGAGTGGGATAGAAGGCCCTTCTTGCCTTGTCTCTCAGCTCATTCACAGCTTTGTGGAAGTTTTTTGTGTGCTCTAGGGCTGCGGTGTCTAGATGGAATTTGTATTTATGGTCCTGGCTTAAAGCTGCATCCCTGTCTTACCCAACGGCCCTGGGGAAAGAAATTGTTTTTTTGCCAATTTTAACCTCACATTTGCTGTTTGTGTACATGGATTTTATAATGTCGTATGTTTTTCCCCCAACACCACTTTCCATCAATTTGTATAGCAGACCCTCATGCCAAATTGAGTCAAAGGCTTTTTTTGAAATCAACAAAGCATGAGAAGACTTTGCCTTTGTTTTTGGTTTGTATGTTTATCAATTAGGGTGTGCAGAGTGAACACGTGGTCTGTCGTGCGTAAAGATCCAAATTGACATTTTCTCACTACATTGTTTTCATTGAGGAAATGTACGAGACTACTGTTAATGATAATGCAGAGGATTTTCCCAAGGTTGCTGTTGATGCATATCCCACAGTAGTTATTGGGGTCAAATTTGTCTCCACTTTTATGGATTGGGGTGATCTCGCTCACTCAGTCGCTCGCTCACTCGCTCACGCTTAATCTACTTTGGAGAAGTTGAGGCAGTAGTTTTGCAGCAGATGAATAACTGTTGAGTTATAGGGACACTTTTAAAATGCCTGGAGGTGGTGATGCTTCTTTGATGTCACATGCCTGTAGTTTGGAAGCAGTTGGTTTCCTGTCACTCTCTCTCTTTCTCCCTCTCTGCGGAGGGTTGATATCTCTGGAATAATTACTGAGAAAGTACAGACCTCAGTGTTCTGAACCTTTATCTCTCGCTTTGCTTCCTTTCTCCATTGGATGAATTATTGCAGTGAGATCTAGCATGCTGTCACATGCAGAGAGAGGGAGAGATGGAGGGCGAGGTTCTGCAATGACGTGTAAGGATAGAACTCCCCCTTTGCACACTGTCTGCCACCAGCCTACTTAAACAAATGCTGAGAGAGTTCCAGTATAAACATCAGTGCTTTAGGTTAAAATGATTATTGGTTGAGGATCAATTGGTCATGGAGGCTTGTTATGTAATGATTTTGTGAACAGTGTATTATATAACCCTATCACAGTGTAGATATCAGATATGGTATAGCCATTACAATAATATAACTATAGGGAGGCCCGTTAGATCAATCATCCAAATACGTTGTACTGCTACGCCGATCATTAGCATTGTTTTATATCATGGTGAATTCACACCGTCGTCATCATCATCGGCGTAGATATAAAAGGATGCAATAGGAAAAGCAGGGGTAGTTGCCTAAATAAGGTGCTTGTATGACCATCACTAACACAAAGGCACCCGCTTTAAACCTGTTGGCTTCTGCTGTCCTTATCAGGTAATTAAATCTATATTGTGGAGACACACGGTTGCCAGAGTCCCATTTAATCAGATGAACATGCTTCCAGTTGGCTTCCCTGATAACATGTGAAACGCTGCCCCCTCCCTCTCCGGTCCTTTTCCTTCCCTCTCATCCCCGAATGGCGCTTTGAAGGAGGCTAACGGATCGCTTTGGTTCTAAAATATTCAAGGAACTGCTATCAGCTAGCTGTGATAAATGATGTAGTGCTGTGACTTGATATCTCCCCATAATCTCGCACTGGAGGCCTTCCCTTTTGTGTTTTGCCTATTTTTAGATGTAGTCAAAATCGTGCATGCCTCAGATGTATGCCTCCAAGTGGTGTTTGAGATTTAGCTCACCTTGAAGTTTTTCCTCATTGTCTGGTTTATGCAGGCATGCATTCGCTTTCTGCCTTATGATTGTTTTGTGAACTCATTGGTTGAATGTGGCTGCTTGCATGTGTGCATGGCTCTGAAATCCTCACTATCCCTCTCACTCTCTTTCTCTCACTCACTCTATCTCACTTCCCCTGCCTCTCTCCTTCTCCACACATTTCCCCTGATTAATTCTTGGAGACTGTTACCCAATGCATGCTTGACCTGTTGGTCTACTTCCAGAGAAATCCATTATCTGCACCCCGAACTCTAACTCTTTTGCTCTCTCTCACTCCCCCCTCCCCCCCACATGCTGAACTCTCCTTTGCCACCCCTCCCTCTGTGCCAGATAAGAAGTGATGGGGTTTGAGGTCGTAGACACGGTAATGGCGGTGGCCATCTTGGTCTGTCTTCAGATCCAGAGAGCAAGGGAGAGAGGAGGTTAATTTGCCTAGACAGTAACATTCCCAGATCCTCGTGGGGGGAGCAGGGAGCGATTTCTTTGTCATGAATAACAAACGTCATGCTGGGCTGCGCTCTTGGCCATTTACACTGACTGTTTGTCTCTCTGTCTTTCCACTTTGGACCCTCCAGCTCCCTTGAAAGCCACACTGGGTCCATTGCACATTTCTGGGGTGATCCTCTATGCAGGCAAGACTTAAGCAGAAGGAGATGTATACTATGAATGCTACGGTAGACAGACTAATACACAACAGAGATGGTGCTTTACCCTCTGGGTGTTGTTTAGATAAACGAGGAAGGAAGTTGCCATGTGGCTGTCCTGTGCTGATGGTAACCAATGGAATGTGAAGACCTTTAGACGCCTCTTATCCCGCAGCCACCTGTCCCGGAACCACACCTGGTGTGTCAACTGTCAACCACCCACACGGCCCACTAATGGAAACTGTTGGTGTATGTTCCTGGCATGATGTGATGCCTCTCGTCACTCTCTCTGGGGTGACCTCCATCTTTGTCATTTCTACTCTCTTTGTGTTCCCTTTTCCTGCGCCGCCGGGTTAAGGGGAGCGGTAGGAGGATTTCAGTAATGGTTTTCAGGTAACACAGTGGCCATTTTTAATCTACTGTCTCATGTCTCGGAGTGATGGAATGGACTGGTGGGTTTATGAGCAAATTACCACCAGGGAATTGTTCTGACAGAGAGTGCGTGTGTCAGGCCTGTCATTGTTGCTCTAAGCCCGCCCGCTGTCTCTGTGCTAACTGTTTTGCCAATGGAGCGGCAGTGCAGGAATGCACTAATCACGCAACTCTGCTGCCCTGCCTAGCCCAGTCTGCCAGACTGCTTTCCTTTGTCAGCACTTCAAAACAAAAGTCCTTAGACCAGACCTGGGCCATTTGGCTACATTTGCCCTCTCTGGCTCAAACAATGCTGATGCAGAGGAAGTTTCACTGTTGTCGGGAAAGTTTGTATTTTTTTTTATTGAATAAAAAAAATTCTGCCGGCGGGGGGGGGGGGTGTTGTTAAAGGGTAAATGCAGATGAGCAACCCTGTTGTTTTGTAGCTGGCTTCCCTGGATAACTTTTATGTAGAACGACTATGAATCTCAGTTCTTTTGACTTTTTAAAAGGACATTTCATTCCAAATTGAATTCAAATAAATATGCTAACACCGTAAAAAATATAATTTCCACCTCCAGAAATAAGCCCAATAACATATTGGTAAAGTGATTTGGTAAAATGATTTTAACATATTGGACCATGCTTATAGCCTATTCATGGTCCATATTATCAGGTATGATATTAGCAATAAGCCTTATCACCTGTAGCCCAACTGATGCAGCATAGTGGCTAGAAATAAATAGGCTGAAGCATGGGATTGCTAATCATTAGCTAAATCCCAAATGTGATCTTTTAACAAGTTATCATCATATTGATTCATTTTATATCCCAAAAAAACGTGCATAAATACAGTGAATATAATGTAGGCCTACCTGTTAGGGTAACTTGGGGTAAACCGCCCCTGCCTGTACTTCTCTCAGAACCCCCCCCCCCCCTCACAATTTGTCACTCCAAAAAAAAGATTGCAGTAGGGTCTCGTTTTACCCCAAGTTACCCTACAATTGACCCGTGTTCCATTCAGCCCCACTCTCCCCTATATACTCGTGGTGGATTGCAGAGTGTTAAGGTTTTTCACCATGCAGCTGCTAAAAACTCTGGGTTTAAAATGGTGCCATTTGCAAAATATTTAGGAGTTGAGAAATAAAGTAACAACAACAAGCTGCCTAGGTAAATGGATCAACTATTCTACTATGGGGTTGTCTGATTTTTCTGTTCATTACTCGTTTTGTTGCAGAGCAAAAGTAAATGTGGACTGTTCTAGCATCTTCAAAGTGCGCCTCGGCAGAAATATTTTTTCCTGTCCCATATTTTTTGCCGTGGCGGCAGTCATTTTGCCATGGCGCAGCTCCACAGTGAATTAACTGCCGCGGAAACACTGGGCTGAATGGTATCACCCCGCTCTGTACCACAGTGAAACAATGGGTCTCATTCACAATGAATGGTGTCTCACCAAGATTGGAGTTTCTCTCCACTTTTTACAGCAGCCATGGCAGCACCACACCTGTCTTGTGGTGTTTGACAAACATTTCCAGGCTTGTCTTTCAAATGCACACAGACAAAGGAAGGAGCGCCAACTTCATGGCATTGTAGCATTCTTGCTTGATATGGCAATGGAGTAGCTTGAAGCTGGCTTATGTGTGCCAAAGTGAAAGTTTAGCTTTCTTTTGCCTCAAATAAACAACTGTTTCACTCATGAAGCTTCAATTGAACTGTTTTATGTGACCGTAAACTGAGCTATGTGCTTCCCAACAATATTTCATCAAAGGGAGCCGCACATTTCATATGGTAGTGGGATGTTTTCAGGCTCCGAAGTAGAGCTGTTTCCATTTTAGTCATTTAGTAGACACTCTTATCTGTACTGGTCCCCCGTGGGAATTGAACCCACAACCCTGGTGTTGCAAGCGCCATGCTCTACCAAGTGAGTTACACGTGCAGCAGAACTCTCTTTTATACCAGACAAGACATGCCCAACACCATCCTCATTATTACAGTGCCAAAGAGGTGTTTTACTGCATCTCTATGCCAAACATATTTCAAGCTGAGAGTTTAAATGTTCAATGTTTTCTCCCCATCTGTTCTTGAGCAAAACGGCTGTTTTGATGTTTTGGCCTCAGAATTCAGGCATTTTCGTTTGAATACTAAGTTTCTTGTGTTTTCTCTACTCTCCGTTGGAATATTGTTATTGTATTAGAAATGTTTTCTATTTTAAAATCAATGACAATGATAATCAAGATGATGCCGATAGACATGGCCGCACTGTTTCTGGCTCCTAAGCAACTTTGCGCAAGCATTTCGCTGCACTCGCAATAGTATCTGCAAATATGTGTATGTGACCAATACAATTTTACATTCAGAATTCTACAAACACAACTTGGTTCAGAAACCAATCTCTGTGCCTGCCTCACTGGTGAATAACTCTTCCTCCAGTCCCTAAGGCCCTTTATTCATATTTGCTCTTCATGCAGATAGATGTAACTGACATTTGATACGTGTAGACCTAAAGGCTTTATGCAAATAGGCGTCATTCATTCACTTCCTCCTTCCTTATTGAAGCCAAATAAGTAGCATTACTCATGTATGTCATCATTGTCATGTTTGACAGGAAACTTACGCCCCAGAGTATTTTTTTTAAGATGGCAACTTTTCAGTTACTGCGTGTGAGGATATGTATTGACTATTTCAGAGAGAGTGTTTCATGGTAAGACTGGTCCAGACTCTGATAAACGCTTGCTGAAAACCAGCCTGTTTTTGTTTTCCACACTCTGATATCAGCTCTGCTCGACACTGTCTGTCTGGTTGTTAGTTTACTTTGGGAGGAAAACAACCTAGTCATTCGACAAGTATTTCCAGTTTATGGAGTTATTTGTTATACTCCATTTTAGATAATGTTCGCTAGATGCTAAATATGGCTAAGTTAGATCTATGTTTGTGTTCAGTGTCTTCCATCGAAGCTGAGCAACACAGGCACATTTCTGAAACAGATGAAAAGGGGTTTGGAGACAACGGGGCCTGCAGAATTACGTTGGTGGAAAATGATGGGCTTAAAAATGTACATTCAAACTAATGCAATACATTCTCATTGAAGCCCTGGAGAAACATGAGGAAGGTTGCATTTTCTCTTTTTTTCAAATAAAAATAATATTTTAACATTCCTGTGTATCTGTAGCATTTGCTTTATGAAAAATACTCTTCTCTTCCGACCTGTAGTGGGTATCGCCACACTGACCAAACCCGCAATGTTAACCCGATCATTGAAGGTCTTTTAACTTAGGGAAGAAACCCTTGTTTACCATCTTTCATTTATTGTAATGTGTTAGTAATGAACAGATTAGCATTTTATGGATCTTCACTGGAGTCATAAACTCAAGAACTCTGCAACAACAGGTGTAGTTCACACGAGCTGGAGAATTCCACTGCCTTGGCGTGACACCCTCTCACTTCAACAGAAATCCAGATCTCTCTGAAGTGTCTCCAGAAGAACAATGCCCTGGAAGCCATCAACCCATCCTGGATAAGCGACTTGCCAAACTTTAGATGGTGTTACATAAGACTGTCGTAAAAATCAGCCATTGAACCAGTTTCTCCCCAAATTCTCTCTCCCGCTTAGTCTCTCTCTTTCAAACTCCACCCCCTTCTCTCTTTCTTTCTCGCTCTGCCTCTGCCTCTCCCTCTCTCTATCCCCCTCTCAAACTCCCCCCTCTTTCTCTCTCACTCACTCGCTCTTTCCCTCTCTCTCTCCGTCATCGTCTCCTCAGTTCTCTCTTTCCCCCCTCTGTCTTCATCTCCTCAGTTCACCCTCTCATTGTTTTTACAGCCCCTTTCGCCCCTTTTAGGCATTGAAACATTGTCAGTGTGTTCTGTCTGTATGATAAGTAGATGTCACAAGTCGGGGTATGCCAGTCAAAACAGAGTGTCTAGGGATTTCCTTGACTTGCTCTGAGCCACTCACACACTGATCAAAGCACAATGTCTCAAACATTGTGCCCAGTCACCCTCCTGGGCTCCTTCTTAGGTACTTTACATTGCTATATAGCATCATAGTCCTGCCATGTTGGCCTTATACGTGTTAGGTAATGCTAGTCTCCTTTGTGTTGAGTAGTTTAGTGCATTGCCTTGTGAAGCTACAGGTGTGAAAGGGCGTTGGCTTAACATGTTCTGACTGGATTGTGTATTGGAAGGTTAGGACTGGGAGAGACTGCTCTGGGAGAGAGAATGAGTGTGGGCGTGTGGAAGAGAAGCGTTATTGAAGCCGTGTGCTGTTAAAACCTTGTGCTTATGGGGATCTTCTACAAAGGGCAAATAGTTTAAATGGGTCAAATAACTTCTGATATCAGAGAGGTGATGGAATTTAATTATGCTCTCTCTTCTACGCTTCACAGAGGATTTGAGGTTCTTAGACTTTGGTTTCAATTTGAAATTGCTTATCTGCCCTGAAACAACAGCCACATTTTTTGCTCAACATCAAAGCACACATTTTAATCCCAGGTTAATTTAAGCTAAGCAGTGGTGGTCGAAGTTGCTAAATGGTAAAATAGCCTGTTTTGATATTATGGTTATCAGCTAATCGTCTCAGAGTGGGTGGTCTTGCCCTCTCAGGGCCTGGAGTTGATGACTAAAACAAGTTGATTTGAACCTGTAGTCTGTAATTCACACTGATGATTCTCACTCTCATTACTTCACTCAGTGTGGCCACGGCTCTGTTCTCACTCAAAGCCTTAGAGGTGGCAGTGCGTCCCTTAGCCAGACTTGGTTTAACACGGTGGACTGCCAGAGCTGGTAGCGGGGTTGGTGGTATTAGGCCAGCTAGCTCGTCCCGGAAAGGAGGGTAAACTGGCATTAGAGCGCTGGTTCATGCTTTATAGCTCAGTAGTGCTGTGAAGTGCTTTATCAGCCTATGGCATTGGTTGGGGATTTGGCAAGGCGGCCATGTTTTTTTTAATGCCCAGTGTAGCAAATCCCTGTCTGTCTCCATGTGCAGTGGACGTCATCGTGTCTATGAACAGAATCTCTACCCTTTTGCCTGACTCTCTTCTCTTCCCGTAGTGCTTGTGGATTTGCAGTGCATGCTGGGACTTGTGCTAAGCTTCATTGGTCAACTGGGGTATTTTGATATTACTCCAATCAAAGTGTACCTATGGTCTGTGGATTCTATTTAAACACTGTTTTTATGGGCTGAACTGAAGATGAGGTTTAGTAACTCTAGAGTTGTATAGTAGGACTGAGGAAATCAGATGGCTGTTCATATCTCTCCAGTGTACCATACCCTTTAGGGGTCTGGCAGGAATGGGCTGGATAGTTGCCCTGCAGGGAAAATAGTTCCTCTACAAAAGATAAGGACCATTAGACACAATAATGCAGAGCATAATCAAAACTTAATCGGTATGGAGCACAAACTGGTATGGAACACGATGGTAAACCTAGTGTGAGAGCCTACTTGCTTTGATTTATTACAGCATTCTGTTAGACCCAATTGAGATTACATAAGAGAGTCACACAGCCAAAACACAGGCAGAGGCTTCTCCCTCCAGCTCCTATCCACCTACATGTGATTCCACCCACAGTAGGCTACGTGGAAGAGAGGGCCTCTAGTGCTGCTATAGCACACTGTTCAGTCCAAAGTACTCAACCTAGAAACAAATAGTATGTTTATTAGAGAAAGAGTTCACAGACAGAGGCCTCTCATCTGCTGTGATCCAGCCTCAGGAGAGTTGCATTACCCCAGCTTGTCCTGATTCAGGAAGCATGAAATACACAAAGAGAGAGAGCGCTATCAAGAAAATGTTTTTGTTTTTCCTTCATATCTGAAATTCTTGTGCTTGAATGCCACTCTTGGCAAAAAAAGACAGTGAATGTTTGTCCCCGGCCGGAAGGCACAGACAGTGAGAGAGGAGAGGAAGTCCAGAAAGCTCACTCTTATTTTTCCTTTCCTATTCCTTGCAAACATAGGAAGAAAGAATAAACCTGGCCCTGAAATAAGTGGGATGTCTGTGGGTGTTTTGTGTGGGGTCTCTCTCTCTCAAAGCACTCTGGGCAATTTCCTTGCTTATAGAACACTGTTCTGTTCAGGTCAGGTTTTGTCTGTCATTCTCACCAATCCCATACTAACTAGTCCTCAAAATGAGAAGTAAAAACCATTTTATTACATAGTTGGTTAGGATCTCCTGTCCTGTGGTTCTAACCAGTAACAGGCCTAGAACCCCAATGCGTCTTCAGCTCCTGTCTCCCCGTTGTCACCATAGCCCATAGTTCTCGCACGGCGGTCGAAGCCGAAGATATTTGGCCGGGGGCCCCAAAAATTTAATCACTCAACCAGATTATTTTCATGTTTGGGAGCTGTTAGAAATCTGGTTTATTTGCTTAAGTCTGCTACTCATCCCTCGCTATGGCTGGGAGTGCAGAGAGCTCAAAGTAAAACCCTCAGAAACCCGATGAGCTTCGCACTGGCCGCCACTACTCAGAGGATCCGCACTCAGTTCATTTACATTCCTCTGATATTGGAACTCACTCTGGGGACTCACTTCAGAGACTCATTACATTTTCCCCAGAACACAAGTCATCTGCAGACACACACACACACACTGGGCCCCAGTTTGGGATTCATTAAAGTCCATATTTTACCTTCTGTGTGTTTATACAATGGGCTTAAAGTTAATGCCGTTTTTACAGTATATAAGTCACAAAGGAGTCTTTGTTATACATCTCTGATATACCCCAAAGCCATACTACTTTATGATTGTCCCATTAACATTTGTTATACCTTAGTTTTAATGCAGAGAGAGAATTTAAGACTTGTACATGGGCCCCGAGAGACTAGTCTCTGGGCCTTCTGCCCTCATTGGACCAACCTCAGCTTGAACCAATCAGAATGGGAATGTGGCGCCTGTCCTCAGCACTTGTCCACACGTCACTCTTCACCCACTGTGCTGCCTGGTGGTTATGACCTGGCTTGGACACTGTGATTCTTGGACTTTGAGATATGTGTGGGTTATTTGATCCACAAGAAACATATGTGCAAGTGTACACAGTGCATTCTCTCGGTTTTGCGTTGTTAAATGGTACCAAATGGGTGCGGAATGCGTTGACGTTGTTAGGTTGTGATGTCACAAGGCCTGTGAGGAACCCGGGAGCCTGTGTTGCTGCGTTGCACTGTGTGATTTATCCAGCCTTTACATGGGAGCCCTGCTCGGCTCGTTTGTTCCTCATTAGTTAATGCCCAGGAATTCAGGGAGCTTCTCTGTCTTGCTGAATAATAAACTCTTCAGCTGAGTGCTCTTTTGTTTTTGTAGAAAACGTCTGTTTTTCCGAGCCTCCTGTTCCCAGAATCCCTTTTGGTCCCCCTCTCAAGAACCCTTGGAGGAAATGAAAGTAGGAATGAGCTTTGGGCTTTGAAGGGACTTGGCTGGGGGAGTAAGAGGTGGGAGGTACGTCGTCAGTGTTCTCCTGTTTTTATTTTTCTTCCAGAGGGCTGTCAATCAAAGATACACTAGTCCCCCGGAGTTCCCACAGCCGTGCGGTATGTAGTTAGATTAATGTAGGTGTTCAGTCAGCCCTGTGTGTGTTTTTGAGGGGCTGTTCTTATGAGCATAACACTGGACTTAACCTCAATCGGGAGTTCTTCATGTGGGGCTACCCATGCAGGGACCAGGGTCATGCAGATTTTATTGTTTGGGCTTTTATACACATTCCTTTTCAAATGCTTTGTTTGGGAGAACTGCATTAACATAGTTCTCTAAATAGAAATGACTAATACACACTATAATGTAAATTGTGTCAACCGCAAAATTGTTAGTCAACCCAGGAGGAGGATGTCCGTCAATCTGATGCCAAACCTCAACTTTGCACCAAGCTCCTCAGTTCATAAATTGCCATTGTTGTTAAATCCCTTCAAACATCCCCCCCCCCCCCCCAAGGAAATGCCATATTTTGTGAGTGATCGCCTTTATGTAAACTGTGTACCGTGCATCAGCACAAATTAGGATTTCTGTAAATAAATGGTGGTTGGTGGAACATGGATTGGTGCAGATGGATTGATATTTTGCCAGAGTAGAAACCGTTCATGGATCTGAGGGTGGCTGACATTTTTCCTTCCATGTACTGAGTGGCTTTTAGCACTTCCTCACGTGTTTGACTAACAGATGATACGGTGTACAACTGGGAGACGACGCGGTATACTCTGTGTGGCATTTCATTTGAGAACCTAGCCTAATTAAAAATGCGCTCCATCTTTTGATTCCTTCAAATTAAAGGGGGATGATACAAAAGCTAAGAAGTAAATGAGCATGAATGACAAGGCTAATAAGAAAAGAGGACAGTTTGTTTCCCAAGGCTCGGTAATCCCATTACTTCATTTGATTCTTGGAGTCAGTCTTAGTGTGTTCTTTTTTTCTCTCATTGTGAGAACAAGGAGCTCCATCTGAAATAATTGAATTGTGACCTACTCTGGATCAGTGCCCTGCGCTGGTTGCCAGAGGTATTTGTTTTGTTGCTATAAGACATTATCTCCTTAATTAGCTTGTTGTTGTAATGCCGAAATTGCTTTTAAACAGGCCAGTCCCCTTAATGAGATGGAGGGGAAAATATCCTGAGGAAATCAAGTCTGAAGTGCCATACTTTTCTAATGGCCCAAACTAAAAAAAGAGTCCAGCCTTGGAGCTGTTGGAACCAGGCTACACAGAAATACCCCACCGCTCTAGCATTCCTGAGAGTGAAACCACATTGGAGGAAGTTTGTGTGTGGTATTTGATTGAATGATGAATACCCCTTCAAACTCAACCTCCAATGTGAAGTGAAGGATGACGCGGGAAATAGAAAGGGACAACATATTCTCCCACCACTCAATGTCCTCAGTTCCCCCTCAATAAGTGTGGTTTGTGCTATCACACTGCTTTGAAATTGCCCTGGGTGCCAGACCAGACTATTTCTGTGTTCAACAACGCCACATCATTACAAGTCCAAAAAAAGTTAGCTAAAGCAGAAAATGAAACGTGTGGGCCTGGCAAAGAGTATGAGAGAGGTAGAAACTATGCATTTAACATCAGATTGTTCTGATTGATACATATACTTCTGCACTCTGTCCAGCTCAATGCTCCCTACATGTCAGTGTGTTTCTAGGAGACCCGTTGGAGGTGTTGTTTTTATTTGTATTTTATTTCACCTTTATTTATCCTGTTATGGCTAGGGGGCAGTATTTTCACGGCCGGATAAAAAACGTACCCGATTTAATCTGATTATTACTCCTGCCCAGAAACTAGAATATGCATATAATTATTAGCTTTGGATAGAAAACACTCCAAAGTTTCTAAAACTGTTTGAATGGTGTCTGTGAGTATAACAGAACTCATTTGGCAGGCCAAAACCTGAGAATATTCTGTACAGGAAGTACCCTGTCTGACCATTTCTTGCCCTTCTTGATTATCTCTATCCATTACAGAGGATCTCTGCTGTTACGTGACACTTCCTACGGCTCCCATGGGATCTCAGAAGGCGGCAAAAAGCTGAATCGTGGCTTTGCAGGCTCTGGCTGAAAAACATTAGCGCGTTTGGATAGTGGCCAGTAACAGTACTATGAGACTCAGGCTCGTGCACGAGGGGATAGCATGCTTTTATTTTCTCTCTCTTTGTACGTATACACGCTTTGCCGGTCGGAATATTATCGCTTTTTTACGAGAAAAGTGGCATAAAAATTGATTTTAAACAGCGGTTGACATGCTTCAAAGTACGGTAATGGAATATTTAGAAATCTTTTGTCACGAAATGCGCCATGCTCGTGACCCTTATTTACACTTCGGATAGTGTCTTGAACGCACGAACAAAACGCCGCTATTTGGATATAACAATGGAGTATTTTGAACCAAACCAACATTTGTTATTGAAGTAGCAGTCCTGGGAGTGCATTCTGACGAAGAACACCAAAGGTAATCAAACTTTTCTAATAGTAAATCGGAGTTTGGTCAGGGCAATCTTGGTCGGTGTCTAAATGGCTAGCCGTGATGGCTGGGCTATCTACTGAGAATATTGCAAAATGTGCTTTTACCGAAAAGCTATTTTAAAATCGGACATATCGAGTGCATAGAGGAGTTCTGTATCTATAATTCTTAAAATAATTATGTTTTTTGTGAACGTTTATCGTGAGTAATTTAGTAAATTCACCGGATGTTTGCGGGGGGGTATGCTAGTTCTGAACGTCACATGCTAATGTAAAAAAGCTGTTTTTTTTATATAAATATGAACTTGATTGAACAAAATATGCATGCATTGTATAACATAATGTCCTAGGGTTGTCATCTGATGAAGATCATCAAAGGTTAGTGCTGCATTTAGCTGTGGTTTTGTTTTTTGGGACATTATATGCTAGCTTGAAAAATGGGTGTCTGATTATTTCTGGCTGGGTACTCTGCTGACATAATCTAATGTTTTGCTTTCGCTGTAAAGCCTTTTTGAAATCGGACAGTGTGGTTCGATTAACGAGAGTCTAGTCTTTAAAATACTGTAAAATAGTCATATGTTTGAAAAATTGAAGTTTTCGGATTTTAGAGGAGTTTGTATTTCGCGCCACGCCCATCATTGGATATTGGAGCAGGTGTTCCGCTAGCGGAACGTCTAGATGTAAGAGGTTAACCTGTTATGGATAGGGGGCAGTATTTTCACGGCTGGATAAAAAACGTACCTGATTTATTCTGATTATTACTCCTGTCCAGAAACTAGAATATGCATATAATTATTAGCTTTGGATAGAAAACACTCCAAAGTTTCTAAAACTGTTTGAATGGTGTCTGTGAGTATAACAGAACTCATTTGGCAGGCCAAAACATGAGAAGATTCTGTTCAGGAAGTACCCTGTCTGACCATTTCTTTCCCTTCTTGATTCTCTCTATCCATTACAAAGGATCTCTGCTGTTACGTGACACTTCCTACGGCTTCCATGGGCCCTCAGAGCCCGGGAAAAAGCTGAATGACGTAATTCAAAGGCCTGGCTGAAACACACGAGCGCTTTTGCTAAGTGGTCTATCAGAGGACAAAGGGCTTAGGCGCGTGCCCGATTCGACCCCATGATTTATTTTCTTTCGGCTGTTTACCTAATTGCAGATTCCCGGTCGGAATATTATCGCTTTTTTACGAGAAAAATGGCATAAAAATTGACTTTAAACAGCGGTTGACATGCTTCGAAGTACGGTAATGAAATATTTAGAAATCTTTTGTCACGAAATGCACCATGTGCGCGACCCTTATTTACCATTCGGATAGTGTCTAGAACGCACGAACAAAACATCGCTGATGGAACATAACTATGGATTATTTTGGACCAAACCTACATTTGTTATTGAAGTAGAAGTCCTGGGAGTGCATTCTGACGAAGAACATCAAAGGTAATCAAACTTTTCTAATAGTAAATCTGATTTTGGTGAGTGCTAAACTGGGTGGGTGTCTAAATAGCCCGGCATCACAGGGCTAGCTATCTACTGAGAATATTGTAAAATGTGCTTTCACCGAAAAGCTATTTTAAAATCGGACATATCGAGTGCATAGAGGAGTTCTGTATCTATAATTCTTAAAATAATTGTTATGTTTTTTGTGAACGTTTATCGTGAGTAATTTAGTAAATTCACCGGAGGTTTGCGGGGGGTATGCTAGTTCTGAACGTCACATGCTAATGTAAAAAAGCTGGTGTTTGATATAAATATGAACTTGATTGAAAAAAACATGCATGCATTGTATAACATAATGTCCTAGGGTTGTCATCTGATGAAGATCATCAAAGGTTAGTGCTGCATTTAGCTGTCTTCTGGGTTTTTGTGACATTATATGCTAGCTTGAAAAATGGGTGTCTGATTATTTCTGGCTGGGTACTCTGCTGACATAATGTAATGTTTTGCTTTCGCTGTAAAGCCTTTTTGAAATCGGACAGTGTGGTTAGATTAATGAGAGTCTTGTCTTTAAAATGCTGTAAAATAGTCATATGTTTGAAAAATTGAAGTTTTCGGATTTTAGAGGAATTTGTATTTCGCGCCACGCCCATCATTGGATATTGGAGCAGGTGTTCCGCTAGCGGAACATCTAGATGTAAGAGGTTAAAGAACTGGATAGTAAGACAGAACAGTAGATTGCAACTCCACCCCCTTTGGCAGTTCTTCTTGGCGGAAAATGTTATAGTTAGGGATGGAAATCTCAGGGTTTTTGGTGGTCTTCCTAAGCCAGGATTCAGACACGGCTAAGACATTCAGGTTGGCAGAGTGTGCTAAAGCAGTGAATAAAACAAACTAAGGGAGGAGGCTTCTAATGTTAACATGCATGAAACCAAGGCTTTTACTGTTACAGAAGTCAACAAATGAGAGTACCTGGGGAATAGGAGTGGAGCTAGGCACTGCAGGTCCTGGATTAACCTCTACATCACCAGAGGAAAGTAGGATAAGGGTACGACTAAAGGCTATAATAACTGGCCGTCTAGTACGTTCGGAACAGAGAGTAAAAGGAGCAGGTTTCTGGGCGCGATAGAATAGATTTAAGGCATAATGTACAGACAAAGGTATGGTAGGATGCGAGTACATTGGAGGTAAACCTAGGCATTGAGTGATGATGAGAGAGATATTGTCTCTAGAAACATTTAAACCAGGTGATGTCATCGCATAAGTGGGAGGTGGAACTAAATGGTTGGTTAAGGCATATTGAGCAGGGCTGATGGCTCTACAGTGAAAAAAAACAATCACTAACTAGAACAGTAATGGACAAGGCATATTGACATTAGGGAGAGGCATGCATAGCCGAGTGATCATATGGGTCCAGTGAGTGGTTGGGCTGGCTGGAGACACGGCGATTCAGACAGCTAACAGGCCGGAGCTAGCAAGCTAGCAGAAGGGCCTTAGAGGGACGTCGCGGCGGAGGATAGTCTGTTTTAGCCTCCTCGTGCGGTTCCGTCGATAGACCAGTCGTGATGGATTAGTAGGGTTCCGTGTAGCAGAGGGGTCCACTCCAATTGGCAAATGGATCTATTCAGCTAACAGTCCAATATGCTCTAGACAGCTAGCGGGCCGCGGCTAGCAGATGGGGCATTCAGGGGATGTCGCGACGAAGGGGCCTTTTGAAATAAAAAATAAAAAAACTCTGGCAGATTACGTCAGTAGTCCAGTCGTGATGGATAAGCAGGGCTTCGTGTGGTAAAAGGGGCCCAGGCCGATTTGGCAAAATAGGAATAGTGGCACGAGAAGTTAGCCGATGGACCTATTAGCGAACAGTCCGATATGCTCTAGACAGCTAGCAGGCTAGCAGATGGGCATTCAGGGGACGTCGCGAAGTAGGAGCCAGTTGCGTAACCCCCTCGAGCAGATTACGTCGGTAGTCCAGTTGTGAAGAATCGGCGGGGTTCCGTACCCCGTACCGGCAGTAAAAGGGGTCCAGGAGTGGCTGGTGGACCTCTTCAGCTTGCCGGGAGATGGGCCTAGCATGGGCTAGGGACAGACGTTAGTCAGGAGTAGTCACTCGGATTACAGCTAGCTGCGAGGATCCCAGTGAGAAGGTTCAGAGCTTGCGGTAGGAATCCAGGGATATGGAGAGAAAAATAGGTCCGGTATGCTCTGGTTTGAATCGCGTTGTACAAACTAGCGAGAGCTCTCCGAGCTAAAGGTAGCTGATGACTGCTAGCAGTGGTTAGCTGACTGCTAGCTAGTAGCTAGTTAGCTGGCTAGCTTCAGTTGAGGGATTCCGATTCAGAGGTAAAGAAAAATACTTAAGAAAAAAGCAGATCCACACCACATTGGGTGAGGTGGGATGCAGGAGAGTATTTTGACGTTTAGGTTTAGACAAATATAAAAAAGATATGCGAAGAAAAAGATATACATGGGACAAGACGAAGGACAAAGACGTCTGACTGCTACACCATCTTGGATAACATTGTTGGTCTGTGGTGTGTTGTTGGTCTGTGGTGTGTTGTTTGTCTGTGTTCGTGTATCTGTGGTAGACCTGTAAAGGTATAGTAGAGGAAGGTGGCTGCCTGGCAGGGGAGGATGGTTCAGCACTGCCATCAGGCGCTGTCAGGCTACTACTGCTCTGCTCTCTCCTATTGGCCCAGCAGTCACCATAGAGACACAACACACACTGGTCTGACTCACCGCTACTTTTCTTTTTATCTCCTCATCTCCTTCTGTCACTTGATGAGCAAGCACCCTGATGTGTTACGAATAAGATGGCTGTGCAGCTCTTCTGTATCTCCCTCTTGGATGACAGATTGTCTTGACTTGTATTTGTTTAACCTGAATCTAAAGAACCTTGATTCCAAGCAAAGGTTGAGACTGTTATTGAGACCTCTCTTGGAAATTCACTCCCCAACCTGACGGTCACAGAGGACTTGATCCATTCTCATGCGTTGTGTTTGTTCTGGCTCTGTGTTTTACAGGGTCATAGTTGTGATTGTATGCACTGGTTTTACACATATCCTTTCTCATGTTCTAGACAGAATATATTATTCTACCCTGTGAAATGACAAAGGAAGCTGGTATTGTACACAGCCCTTTAGGTTGTTTGGTTTCATCCTGGCCATGAGAAGTGATGATATCTTCCAGTCTGACAACGTGATAGACATTTGTTGCTGCTACTGCTCTAGCTGGCTGCTGTAGACCGGCTTTACTGAAGCCCAGTGTCTCTTTGGGTCTTTTGATAGCTCTATGAAACCCCAGTAGTCCCAGAGTTGAGACTGTATGAGAGTGAAAAAGCTGCTGCCAAGAAACCGAGCCATTGCGGCCAAAAACCGTGAGGGCTCACACAAAAGGAGCGAGGGACTGAATGGCGCTTGGCTCTGACTGTCGTTGGCTAGTTCTTTTTTTTTTTTTTTTTTTTTTTTAGATAAACCCAATCAAAGGGATGAAGAACCGATGGCTTTCTCTTCTTTAAGCGTCCCGAGGGGTCTTATTGGCTCATACTGGCCCAGCCAAGACATCTCTTCATCTCTCTATTGCCTCCTTTTGTTGGGGCGAACCCCTACTGACACAATAACCCAGTGTTAAGTGCTGCTGTTGCTGATTCCCCTGCCGCTTGGATGAGCCCTCTGCTCTCCGCGCTAGGTAGCCTTAGATCCAAGCATTGACACAACATTGACACAGAATATTATGGGTTGTCAGCTACTGTGTAATGCCCAGTTTTGTACTGGTATTCTAAAAACAGGTCAGACAGAGGTTGATGGGTTGTTCATGTGTACAGATACTAAGCATTCCAAAGATGAAGGGTGTGTGGAGAATGTGAGTCTGTCTGCCTCCTACCGGGCGTATGAGGCTAGAGGTTAGGTTGTAATGGGCTGACACACAGTAGGACTGGCTCAGGAGATGAGCAGCCCATTAAATACTGGGTTAGCCTCATAGTGCATTTGGAAAGTAATGTGACTTTTTCCAGACCCCTTATTTTAAATTGATTAAATAAATCATTTTCCTCATCGATCTATACACAATACCCTATAATGACGAAGTGAAAACTGTTTTTTAGACATTTTAGCACATTTATTACAAATACAAGACGTATACCTTATTTACATAAGTATTCAGACCCTTTGCTATGAGAAATTGAGCTCAGGTGCATCCTGTTCCCATTGATCATACTTGATATTTCTACAATTTGATTGGAGTCCACCTGTGGTAAATTCAATTGATTGGACATGATTTGGAAAGGCTCACACCTGTCTATATAAGGTCCCACAGTTGACAGTGCATGTCAGAGCAAAAACTAATCCATGAGTTCGAAAGAATTGTCTGTAGAGCTCTGAGATAGGATTGTGTCAAGGCACAGATCTGGGGAAGGGTACCAAAATAATTCTGCAGCGTTGAAGGTCCCCAAGAACACAGTGGCCTCCATCATTCTTAAATGGAAGAAGTTTGGAACCACCAAGACTATTCCAAGAGCTGGCCGTTCTTTCAAACTGAGCAATCGGGGGAGAAGGGCCATGGCCAGGGAGGTGACCAAGATCCTGATGGTCACTCTGACACAGTTCCTCTGTGGAGATGGGAGAACCTTCCAGAAGGACAATCATCTCTGCAGCACTCCACCAATGTGGGCTTTATGGTAGAGTAGCCAGACGGAAGCCACTCCTCAGTAAAAGGCACCTGACAGCCCGCTTGGAGTTTGCCAAAAGGCACCTAAAGACCCTCAGACCATGAGAAACAAGATTCTCTGGTCTGATGAAACCAAGATTGAACTCCTTTGGCCTCAATGTCAAGCCTCACGTCTGGAAGAAACCTATCACCATCCCTACGGTGAAGCATGGTGGTGGCAGCATCATCCTGTGGGGATGTTTTTCAGTGGCAGGGACTTGGAGATTAGTCAGGATCGAGGGTAAGATGAACAGAGAAATGTTCAGAGTGATCCTTGATGAAAACGAGCTCCAGAGCACTCAGGACAGACTGAGGCGAAGGTTCACCTTCCAACAGGACAACGACCCTAAGCACACAGCCAAGACGTGCAGGAGTGCCTTCAGAACAAGTCTCAATGTCCTTGAGTGCCCAGACTTGAACCCAATCGAACATCTCATGAGAGACCTGAAAATAGCTGTGCACCAACTGACAGAGCTTGAGAGGATCTGCAGAGAAGAATGGGAGAAACTCCCGAAATACAGGTGTGCCAAGCTTGTAGCGTCATACCCAAAAAGACTCGAGGATGTATTCGCTGCCAAAGGAGCTTCAACAAATTCCTGAGTGTAAAGGCTGTTAATACTGGACATTGTAGTTTTATATTTTTTATAAATGTGTAGAAAAAAATGTACCTGTTTTTGCTTTGTTATTATAGGGTATTGTGTGTAGATTGATGAGGAAAAAACAAACAAAAAGTCAAGGGGTCTGAATACTTTCCGAATACACTGTTTCTTTCCCATCGGTCCCTCCCACCACCGTGGTGACTCCCAAACAGTACCGGCCACCATCACTGACTCCCATACCTCTCCCCAAGCGTGAGTCAGCAGCCAACGGAACAAACATGCATGGTTATCCATTGAGGATGGGAGGGGGCACATTTGAGGCTGCCCTGCTTTCCCTTTTGTCTCCTGGCTACCTGCTCTGCTTCCCCCTGCATGCTTCTGTAGGACTGTGTGGATGGTGCGGTGTGGATGGCACTGGATGAGAAACAGCCTCTCACCATGGGGTTGTTCTACGTGTACCGGAGCGCCAAGTATAGGTCCAAAAGGCTCCTTGACAGCTTCTACCCCCAAGCCGTAAGACTGCTGAACAGTTAATCCAATAGCCACCCTGACTATTTATATTGACGACCCCCCCCCCCGTTGTTTTTACACTGCTGCTACTCACTGTTTATTATCTGTGCATAGTCACTTTACCCCTACCTACCGCTAAAAGCGGGGGGAAGTAAGTATTCGTGCCAGTGCTGAGGCCGAAAACAACACTTGGAGGTTACGCCTCGATCAGACAGACGGCGTCATTGCATCAATGCGGTATAATAAATTCTGCAGTCAAATTGTTTTCATTATGTTATCTGTGAGCAAGACAAAGGAGCTGATCGTGGACTACAGGAAAAGGCGGCCTGAACAGGCCCCCATTAACATCGACGGGGCTGTAGTGGAGTGGGTCCAAACTAACATGGTCCGGGCACGACAAAACCTTTCCCCCTCAGGAGAATGAAAAGATTTGGCATAGGTCCCCAGATCCTCAAAAGGTTCTGCAACTGCACCATCGAGAGCATCCTGACCGGTTGCATCACCTCCTGGTATGGCAACTGCTCGGCATCTGACTGTAAGGCGCTTCAGAGTGTCGTGTCTTTGGCGTCATTAAATTGAAGACTGTTATTTTATCAAATCAATTCTCTGTAATTATTATTACATGATTAAACTAATCATGTAAATGTAATTAACTAGGAAGTCGGGGCACCAAGGAAAATCTTCAGATTACAAAGTTATAATCTTCCTAATATAACTCTCCAGATATTTTAATATCTGATCAATTAGTTTTCTAATGAATTAATTGTTCTTTACTTCACGTTAGTCTCATTCCAAACGTCGTAAATTGTTGGATATCTGCACGAACCCAGCCTTTACTATGAATCATCCATACATCAATTATCTTAATCATTTATTTACTAACTAACTAAATAATCACAGAAATGCAAAAACAAACAAACAGTAGATATGGTTATAAGGAAATGATAGGGGAGGTTCCCTAGTGGGCTAAGCCGATATGACGGCTTGGCGGACAAAGGGAAGTGGGTGTGGACTGAGAAGGGCGCGAAAGACAAAAGAGACTACACAGTTGATAATTATATTAATTGAAATGCTAATCCTTTGCACATGAACGCTCACTCATTCGGGAATAATTGCAATCATTATATATTTACGCTCAGTGTGTTGTTGTGATCTCTGTTGGAATCGTCCGTCTTTCTGTTGGAAAGTTCATCCAAGCGTCTCTCTGCTTCCCTGGAGTCTTTCATGGTTAGAATGGATACTTCAGAGTACCATTCACAAATGTTCTTATGTGATAGATGTTTCGGCGGTTGTAGGTCTTAGCCAATGCTCCACGTGGTTTGGTTAGGAATTGAACAACCATTACAACCTTAGCTTATACTGAGGTTTTTGTGGTCTCTACTGAAACCTTCGCCCCCTCGGTGATCAAGGTACGCATGGCCTCGAGGATTTCTTCAGGTGGGGGTTTTATTCGGAACAGTAAAAAAGGTCTGTTCCATGAGCCAGATCATGTCTGTGTTCATGGGGGTGGCCAATGACTTAGTTAAACTTTAAAGGGAATACAATTCTCACATTAACGGTTTAAAATCACATTACATAATTTCACAAATAGTTTAATCTTTATTCATTCATTTAATACAATAATTAGATGCAAACCCCATAACTCTGTATAAACAGAGTTATGTTAATGTGGCTGTATTGTCTTTCATGAGGTCACAAACATGAAACAAAACGGACCGGGTCGTAGCTGGCTTCTCCACCGACCATTTACACATTCATTGTTCAGTTCTCAAGTTCTGTGATGTAGAGAAGTTATTTTGTTCTCTCTGTGTCTCTTTCTGCATGGCCAGGAGGAGAGTCTCCTCCCAGGAATTTACAACCTGAGAACAGAACCTGGGTGTAGGAGGGAGAGAGAGGGGGATGCCACGCTCTATACCCAGAAAGGGCCACGTCATGACGAGGGTAGTGCGAATGGCCCAGTACATCACTGGGGCCAAGCTTCCTGCCATCCAGGACCTATATAATCGGCGGTGTCAGAGGAAAGCCCAGAAAATTGTCGGTACCAGAGCGCCAAGTCTAGGACCAAAAAGCTCCTCAACAGCTTCTACCCCCAAGCCATTAGACTGCTGAACAATTCATAAAAATCGCCGCCGGACAATTTACATTGAACCCCCCCTCCTGTACACTGCTGCTACTCGCTGTTTGTTTGTTACCTATGCATAGTCACTTCACCCCCACCTACATGTACAGATTACCTCAACTAGCCTGTACCCCTGCACACTGACTCGGTACCTGTGCCCCCTGTATATAGCCTCGTTATTCTTATTGTGTTACTTTTTATTATAACTTTTTATTTTAGCCTATTTGGTAAATTTGGTAAATTTTTTGAATGGTAAATTTTCTTCTTCTTGAACTGCACTGTTGGTAAGTAAGCATTTCACGAGTAAAGTCTACACTTATTTTATTCGCCGCATGTGGCAAATAAAGTTTGATTTGAACATTTCTTTTGGATATGTGTACAACCAACAGTTCAACATTCACCTTTTGCTACTATTTCTGTCACGTCTACGGATACAATTTCATTAAAACGTTGGATTTATCCATTGGATATGAATCTACTTCTGGTGTATCCAAACGCAATGATGCTGTCAGTCTGATTGAGGCTTTAGACAAAACACAGGACCAGCTTCCCCCGCTGACTCCGTATACCACCACCACACACCCTGTTATTACTGCTGGTTTACAGGGATTCATTATGATGGTCCTGGATCCAAAGCTGTGGGTCTAAGTACTCTAGCAGGTCCCAGCTACCATCAGCCTGGTCTCACTGTTATACACTGGTTTGAGTTACGGTACAGTACAGGCCCCTTAGCTTGTGGATAGAAGAGCCAGATGTTAAATATATCCCATCTACACTTGCCTTCAGACAGTTTCAAGATCCTCACGCCAACTCTGGAGACGAGATGGTATTGTTTCTTGTCATGCCAACACGAAGAGTCAACAGTGTTATACTAGAAGAGTTGGACGTAACTGTTGGTATCATTTGAAAACCACACTGCCATTGAATATGGGCAGCAGGTAGCCTAGCGGTTAAGAGCGTTGGGCCAGTAACTGAAGGGCTTGGTTCAAATCCCAGAGCTGGCAAGTTGGGAAAATCTGCCCTTCTGCTCTTGAGCAAGGCAGTTAACCCCCAACTGCTCCCCGGCCGCCGATGACGTGAACGTTGATTTAAGGCAGCCCCCCGTACCTCTCTGATTCAGACGGGTTGGGTTAAATGCAGAAGGCACATTTCGGTTGAATGCATTCAGTTGGCGTGAGGGCCTTGAGGGCCTCTGCAGGGATTCAGTTGGCGTGAGGGCCTCTGCAGGCAATCTGAAGATACATTTAACATCTGGCAAATGACTAGTTACCCCCTTTCCCTTCCCTTCTCTTTCCCTATACCTGTGGACAGGCATGTCTGAACCTCGAGTCATGCAGAGGTTTCCTGTCATCATGATGGCACAATGAGTCTACCTGCACCAACCAGCTGCTCTAGGGTAGCCAGAGCAGTGGACCGGACCGAGTGTGTTTGCAGTTGGATGTGCGTGAGGCACTCCTCCCTGGTCAAACACTAGAGAAAACAAACAGTAGACTTGCTAATGGGGCCTTAACTACAAGCTGCCTAACCTTCTATCAGACCCAGGCAAGCAATGTTTATGCAGTGGGCTAGAGTCAACACAGAGATAAAGACCCCCTGGCCAACAGGTTAGTTTGGTCTGCACAGTATACAGTCCTGCTGGGATGCTTCTATAAGAGGATCTGATAGGTTTAGAAGACTAGACCGATGTATTAAACACTGCTCACATTGGACGCTGATGAGCCCAAATGTGCTGAATGGATTCCAACAGAACTATTGTGCTGAAATCTATTGTCTTGAATATTCATGTTTTATTTCATGAATGGATGCCATGTCCTGGTATGAAAGATGTACATTATGGTCCAAAATCATAACAGCTGGAACGGGCTGTACATGTGCCTTCACGTCAAGCTGCCTTTTTACACAGTGTAAAATCACTTTGTTCTGGAGGGATAGTGGATCTGTTGGCCATCAGTTACACGGTGAGTCTGTAATCTTTTAAAATCCTTGGCCGTCTTTTTATTTATTTTACCTTTATTTAACTAGGCAAGTCAGTTAAGTTAAATTCTTATTTTCAATGACGGCCTAGGAACAGTGGGTTAAGTGCCTTGTTCAGGGGCAGAACGACAAGGTTTTGTACCTTGTCAGCTCGGGGATTCGATCTTGCAATCTTTCGGTTACTAGTCCAATGCTCCAACCACTAGGCTACCTGCCGCCCCGTCTAAAGACAAGATCTTTTCTCGAAGACGGTCTGTGTACAGTAGCCTATTTCCTCTGTTTCATAAATTCAACCAAACATCCAGCTGCTAATTATTCATTAGAAATGAAGAGGCAACCATGTAATTAAGCAATTCCCCATACGACTGGAAAATTGCTACATCGTGACATATGATCAGCAAATGACATGCATTCATAATATTTCCAGAGTTTGTTATGCGGCGTCATCTTCTTACCAAGGTTGTTTTCTTCATTTGAGTCATTTTAAATACTGCTCACCTGAACCCATCATCTTTTCTGGCACTGTCTCTGACTGTCTGTCACTGTCTCTGACTGTCTGGCACTGTCTCTGACTGTCTGGCACTGTCTCTGACTGTCTGGCACTGTCTCTGACTGTCTGGCACTGTCTCTGACTGACTGTCACTGTCTGTCTGTCTGTCTCTGTGTCTGCACGCCACATTTAAGGCTGGGAATAAAACATGAGGCGGAGAACTCTCCTTGTAGCAGGATGCCAATGAAAATCAATGATAATTTTGCACCAGGAATGCGTTATGCAATACATGTAATTAAGTGTGTTGTCACGTATTTGTATCCATTAAAAAGCCTTTGATATTTTCATGGCTGTTGAGCAACTCACTAAACTATCATTCGTTGTTCTTATGACCATTCTGTCATCTTGCGGATGAAACCAGGGAGAGGTCACGACCACACATCCTCTGAGGTCAGAGGCACTGCTTTAGGCAGGATGAGCCCTGTCAGGAGACTGACTGGTGGTCCTTTGTATCTCAGTTGGTAGAGCATGGCGCTTGTAACGCCAGGGTCGTGGGTTCAACACCCACATGTAAAATGTTATGCACGCATGACTAAGTTGCATTGGATAAAAGCGTCTGCCAAATGGCATAAATATATATATATATATATATTCATATTCAAAGTTTAATAAGGTCTGCCTCAGGCCTCTCCTGGGGGCTACATAGACTGATGGACAACCAAACAGCATAGTACATTGTTATCCATTAGCTACACATGGCAATAATTGCTCACTTTCATTGATTCTCTGTCACAGTTGATACAAAATCGTAATGCTCTCAGAAAACAAGACGACCCCATTCTGTGATACAACATTAGAAATGGGGTTAGTACAGAGAGCTGGGTGGTATTTCAGTGTAAGCTACCATTTTAGGAGTTTAGGCCCTGAGTCTGTTTTAATACCTTCTCTGCCCTCTCTCAAACGCTTCCCCCAAAGCCTCATATCATGCCTAGCAGTTCAATTCCTGACTCTTTGTCCAAACCACAGAGGTTATAGAGCATAGAATGAGGCTGGCAAAGCAAGAGCACAGTGAGACACACAGTGCGGTGTTGTTGCATGGTCTATTCCCACAGATGGATTAAAGCTGGGGCCAGAGGTCAGACAGTAGACCTCGGCTTGGCCTCCTGGCTGCCCAGGTCTAACTACAACAGAGAGGGAAGCTGATGCTAGCACTGTCTCATGATTGATGACCACGGAGGAAATATAGTGTGTTTCCTAGTAGTTGTAGCCTATGTTTTGTAATGGCATACTTTTACTGTCACCCCACGTGGAGATTCCGTCCCTGTGAGGTCTGGTGGAGTATTAAACATGCTTGTTAAAACGTTAATGCTGAAAAGTTTGATAAAAAAGGGGAAATGTGGACTTCTGCTTTAGACCCAGTTTAATGGTCCTTTCCCGTTCCAGGCTTGTGCTTGATAAACATTGATAAAAATATATATATATATATATATATATATATATATATATAAACTCAGCAAAAAAAGAAACGTCCCTATTTCAGGACCCTGTCTTTCAAAGATAATTCGTAAAAATCCAAATAACTTCACAGATCTTCATTTGTAAAGGGTTTAAACACTGTTTCCCATGCTTGTTAAATGAACCATAAACAATTAATGAACATGCACCTGTGGAACGGTTGTTAAGACACTAACAGCTTATAGACGGTAGGCAATAAAGGTCACAGTTCTGAAACCTTAGGACACTAAAGAGGCCTTTCTACTGACTCTGAAAAATACCAAAAGAAAGATTCCCAGGGTCCCTGCTCATCTGCGTGAATGTGCTTTAGGCATGCTGCAAGGAGGCATGAGAACTGCAGACGTGGCCAGGGCAACAAATTGCAATGTCCGTACTGTGAGATGCCTAAGACAGCGCTACAGGGAGACAGGACGGACAGCAGATCGTCCTCGCAGTGGCAGACCACGTGTAACAACACCTGCACAGGATCGGTACATATGGACATCACACCTGCGGGACAGGTACGGGATGGCAACAGCAACTGCTCGAGTTACACCAGGAACGCACAATCCCTCCATCAGTGCTTAGACTATCCGCAATAGGCCGAGAGAGGCTGGACTGTGGGCTTGTAGGCCTGTTGTAAGGCAGGTCCTCACCAGACATCACTGGAGGAATAAGCGTTACGCTGAGGCCTGTACTCTGGAGCGGGCTCGATTTGGAGGTGAAGGGTCCGTCATGGTCTGGGGCGGTGTGTCACAGCATCATCGGACTGAGCTTGTTGTCATTGCAGGCAATCTCAACGCTGTGCGTTACAGGGAAGACATCCTCTTCCCTCATGTGGTACCTTTCCTGCAGGCTCATCCTGACATGACCCTCCAGCATGACAATGCCACCAGCCATACTGCTCGTTCTGTGCGTGATTTCCTGCAAGACAGGAATGTCAGTGTTCTGCCATGGCCAGTGAAGAGCCCGGATCTCAATCCCATTGAACACGTTTGCGACCTGTTGGATCGGAGGTGAGGGCTAGGGCCATTCCCCCAGAAATGTCCGGGAACTTGCAGGTGCCTTGGTGGAAGAGTGTGGTAACATCTCACAGCAAGAACTGGCAAATCTGGTGCCGTCTATGAGAAGGAGATGCACTGCAGTACCGTAATTTCCAGACTATTAAGCGCACCTGAATATAAGCCGCACCCACTGAATTTAATAAATAAAAAAATGTTGAACATAAATAAGCCGCACATGTCTATAAGCCGCAGGTGCCTACCGGTACATTGAAACAAATTAACTTTACACAGGCTTTAACGAAACACGGCTTGTAACAAAAATAAATAGGCTTTAACGAAACACGGCTTGTAACAAAAATAAATAGGCTTTAACGAAACACGGCTTGTAACAAAAAATAATAATTAGCAGTAAGCTTTAGTTGTCTTTTTGCACTGAGTCAATTCCTCACGCTGCTGTTTCCAACATCTTATCATCGACTCATTAAGACCAAGCTCCCGTACAGCAGCTCTATTTCCTTTTCCAACAGCCAGATCAATCGCCTTCAACTTGAAAGCTGTATCATATGCATTTCTCCGTGTCTTTGCCATGATGAGGGTGACAAAATGACTACCGTAATCAGAATGATGGGAAGTTTGAGAGCGCTCGATTTAATCTAAACAGTAAACAAAAAAGTTTTTTGACCTTAACCCGTTCGGCAATTTCATTGGTCTAATGAAAGCTTCATGCCGCCAAAAAACTGAGCACGTCACAGAATGTGTTTTTTGGAGGAGAAAAAATTGAAAGCGGGAGAAATCCATATATTAGCCGCGTCATTGTTTAAGCCGCGAGGTTCAAAGCCTGGGAAAAAAGTTGCGGCTTATAGTCCGGAATTTACGGTACTTAATGCAGCTGGTGACTTACTTTGGATTTTGACCCCCCCCCCCCCCCCCCCTTTGTTCAGGGACACATTATTCCATTTCTGTTAGTCACATGTCTGTGGAACTTGTTCAGTTTATGTCTCAGTTGTTGAATCTTGTTATGTTCATACAAATATCTATGTTTTCTGAAAATAAACGCAGTTGACAGTGAGAAGACTTTTCCTTTTTTGCTCAGTTTACATAAAGAAGTTGTACTCACAGCCAAGACAAGCTGCATTTTATGAGAATGTCTTGTACACAGTTTGACTTCAAGGCCCAAACCAACCCCTGCAAGCAAAAATAAGTTTATTTGGAATTTCAACTCAAAGTTACAATTTTTTAAAAAAAAACTACATTTTGGGAACAAAACCAGTCTGGGATTAACAGGGCCGATAAATCACACTTTCTGGGTTTGGGGAGAGAGAGTTGGCACTGATTTTAGAGGCTCAGATATGGTTTAAGGTTGGCCCCATAGCTGACCAGCACCTCCATCTGTCTGACACAGCCCACTGATCAGTTTGATGCCTCTTCATCACTCTCACTCTGTGTGTGTGTGTGTGTGTGTGTGTGTGTGTGTGTGTGTGTGTGTGTGTGTGAGAGAGAGACACAGCTTGCCTGAATCCGGGCACTCCCTTGGACTCTTGCTACAGCCAAGAGGCATTGTGGGTAATGCACTTGTATCCTGACGTTATTCCCTTTACTCAGCGAATCAACCATAGTTTAATTCAGAATCCACCTAATCTGCCTCCATGATATTATTATTTCACGTCGGACCATTACAGGTTGTTACGATAACCAGACAGTCATAATTTACACAAACTCAGATGATATTGTTCAGGCCTCGTAGCTGGCAAACCTCTACTTTAACCCACATAGGCAGCAACGTCCTCAAGTGTCACATTTATCCACCCGACTCTCACCGTGGATGTTTGTTCTCCCTTTGATCTCTGACAGACCTGAGTTCCTCCAGTCCCTCCAGAGAGCTCTGTGTTGTATTTGTGAGCCAGGTCCTAGCTGAGGCTGAATGAACAACGCTAATGATTAACGGACAGTGGGCAGTGTGTGAATCATCAGTGCCGTTGTTCCTCTCCTTTCCTCACTGCTCCTCTCCGCTCCATCTCTAACACATCATCCAAATGAACTCAGTCAGTGCCAGGGCATGCAGTGGGTAATTAATGAACACAAGTCATTTAACACGGTCGCCCAATACCACCGTAGCAGCAGCCTCCAATGGGAAGAAAAGACTAGCGGACGGAGGTGCCCTTTGCTTGTTTATTAATACATTTGAGGAGTAAATGGACAGAGCGCTGGCACGTTAACATGTCGGCGCTGGCGGTCAGCTTCAATTTTTCAAACGGGTCCTCTGAGGAGAGAGACTTTATGTAGTGTTGTGTTGTCTCTCTTGTTGTGATATGTGTTTTGTCATTTATTTATTTTAATCCCAGGCCCCTGTCCCCGCCGGAGGCCTTTTGCCTTTTGGTAGGCCGTCATTGTAAATAAGAATTTGTTCTTAAATGACTTGACTAGTTAAAGGAGGAGAGAGAAAATATTATGAGTGTTAGTGTTTAGGAAGGGGATATTAGGTATAGGACCACACTGAGGAGAGAGAGAGGATATTATGAGTGTTAGTGTTTAGGAAGAGGATATTAGGTATAGGACCACACTGAGTGGGGAGAGAGAGAGAATATATTATGAGTGTTAGTGTTTAGGAAGGGGATATTAGGTATAGGACCACACTGAGGAGAGGGAGAGAAGATATTATGAGTGTTAGTGTTTAGGAAGGGGATATTAGGTATAGGACCACACTGAGGAGAGAGAGAAGATATTATGAGTGTTAGTGTTTAGGAAGGGGATATTAGGTATAGGACCACACTGAGGAGAGAGAGAGGATATTATGAGTGTTAGTGTTTAGGAAGGGGATATTAGGTATAGGACCACACTGAGGAGAGAGAGAGGATATTATGAGTGTTAGTGTTTAGGAAGGGGATATTAGGTATAGGACCACACTGAGGGGAGAGAGAGGATATTATGAGTGTTAGGGTTTAGGAAGGGGATATTAGGTATAGGACCACACTGAGGAGAGAGAGGATATTATGAGTGTTAGTGTTTAGGAAGGGGATATTAGGTATAGGACCACACTGAGGAGAGAGAGAAGATATTATGAGTGTTAGTGTTTAGGAAGGGGATATTAGGTATAGGACCACACTGAGGAGAGAGAAGATATTATGAGTGTTAGTGTTTAGGAAGGGGATATTAGGTATAGGACCACACTGAGGAGAGAGAAGATATTATGAGTGCTCTGCCTGTATGAGCTGTCTGCTGCTATAGTTCTGTCAAGGAGCAGCTGTTGGAAATTTGTTCTTGAAGATTTTTTCGCCCATCTTACAACAAGGTGAGGATGCTGTAAACTGTTCAGATTCTTCACCTCCATTACATAAGCAGTGTTATTTGAGACACTGAAATGTCCATTCAGGGAGGTATAGACACCAAAAGTCAGACATTTTGCAAGTTTCTCCTGCCATGGATTCAGCATTAGAATGATAGATTGCGGATCATTTTCCCCCAAAAGGAACACATTTCCACCCAGCACACACATTCCTAATGGACCGCCACAGTCGGGTCCAGATGTAGCTTCTTAACTGGACTTGTCTTCCCATGATGAACACTGGCGTTTGGAGACCTCAATAACATGTTGAGTAAACGCTCTTCAGAGGCCTGGCGCTTTACGCCTGCTGAGGTCCCACACATTAACAGGAAGAGGAAGGAATGTTGGGACTCGGCTGCTTCTTTTCAGAACTCACTCCTCCACTTCCCCTCTCCCCTCTGGTGTGTGTCATCATCACCACTTTATCTGAGCCCCTTGACGGGAGGAAATGTACTCAGCGTTTCCCAGGGCAAACAGTAGTGCCCTCTTCCTGCTTTCAATAGGTGATACTGTGTCTAATGGATATGCGTCTGTGTTTGCTAAGTGTGTTTATCTGTATTTTAAATACAGCTGTCTGATAAGTTGTGTGGTTACACCATGATACTTTATACCCATTCTTAATAGTTAGTTACTGTACATTAGTCATACAGTATGCCTCTGCCTCCAGTATGAAGGAAGTTAGAGGTAGTTTCGCGAGCCAATGCTAGCTAGCATTAGCACAATGACTAGAAGTCTATGGTGTCTACTAGCATGCTAAGGACAGTATCCTATAATACTTCACTATCGGACTTGGTAATGTGAAAGTGAATGCTGGACCAAGGTTATATATCCATGGTTCTGTTGACATGAACCTATTTGACCCTGTGGACTGAGACGTGGCCACCATGACTGATCGAGTACAGAGACAAAATATGACTTAGCATAGTCTCCTCACTGGCTGGGTCGGAAAAACACACATTCTTTCAGCTGAAATCAGAAACAGAAACATCCCTTAAAAGGATGAGCCTAGATCTCCCATTGTTTTATCTGGAATAAGACAAATGCATGGAAATGATTTGAAGTAATAGTGGGTAAAACAGCCAGCACCGTGATCCAAAATAAATGTTCGTAACCCAGTTCCAGATTTAAAGTCCCTGTGTTTGGGTAACTGCATAGCAACGTTTTTAGTATTAAAATACTGTGTTGATGTAGACGGACTTCTGTTAGACTGTGTAATATCCCTCGTTATTCCATATGTTATTGGTTCTATGTTTCTGACCCCTGCTTCTCCGGAGTCTACAGCTGTGTATTGCTGTAGGCAGTTGGGAGGGAGCAGGGGAACATTTTGGCAAATCAAACAGCACAGAGCATCCCTGTGCCCTTTGCAGGGGTCAGATGGCTAAAGGCAGGCAGTGTGTTTACTGGGATAGTCTGCACAGACACAGGCAGCGTGCTCCTAAAAGTAATGTCTGTGTCAATGTGTCATAGGCCCGACGAGAACGACTAGCGTTAACCTCTGCCTGAGTTAGAGCAGAGAAGAAAGGACTTGGCATTTCCCCAGGCGTGCTGATAAACATTTTGGCAGGAAGGTCTTTGCAAATGACTACATTCCTTTTTAGCCTTTTAAGGCTATTTTTACCATTCAAGGGCCTGTTCGTTCGGTAAGCACCTTTTTTTGTTTGTTGCACAGTGTGAAAACAGGAAAGACTGGTTTGTGTTCTGCACAAGTGGGAGGTTTGCTCCTGTTTCTGTCAATACAGATACAACCGTCAAGTTCAAAGTCAAACTGTATTTTCTCAATGCATATTAATTTATTTTGATGCACTACTTAACTTAATTGCATATATCATGAATTTCACAATTTCTCGCTGTGCCCCGACTGACCCCTACATCACAGGGCGTTGTTGACTCCCAGTGTTTTCGGGGACATTCCACTGGTCAAAAAGCCCTCTCTAACTACACGTCCACAGCAGCAGTGTAAGGACCCCTTGCCGGCCATCTTCCTGTTGCCTACGTGTCCCAGTGAAGGTGGCCTAGGTTGCGTCAGAGCTGTCCAGGGGCTGTGAAAGAAATCATGTCTGAAGAGGATTAAGGGGACCGGGGGCCACATCTCTCCGGAGGTTACCACGGTTACAGTGAGAATGACCCCGGCTGTCACCGCGCGCCAACATCAGTGGTGGTGTCTCACTACCCGTGCCTCTCTCTCTTTCAATAGCTGTACATCCTGTTCATATGTTACTTACTGTATAGCATAGTTCATTTTTTATTTGCACCTAAAGACCATTCAATATGTTGACCTTTCTATTCACACCTTAATTATTCAATAAAGGTGTGTTCATCTCTCTCTCTCTGTATTGCAGAGCCTTGATGAGCTGGATGATGACGACGGAGGGGATAAGGCGAAGGAGGAGGAGCAGCAGCTGACACAGCTCAACACGGAACAGAACGAAGCCATGACCTCTGACCCAGGGGCCGCCACCCACTTACTACAGGTGAGGACCATGTCACATGTCGCCCAACCTCAGGGCCTAGAGTATTGCCTGACCATGTAACCAGACCCAGAAACACTCTGGGCTCAAGTCATATCAATCAATAAGGCTTTTGGCTCCCCAAGTTATTGTACACACTTGGGGGGGGTTCTATCGCTTGCTTCATATATGAAACACCTAGAAGTTCGATATAGAACCCTTTTTATATGGTTCCCTAGAGGTTCTTCACTGAACCAAATTGTTTCCATATACTGTTGAACACTGCATGGTGCCATTTTATGAATTATGGCTACTACTATTTTGAGGAAAGAATATACTTTAATAAACAATTAAATAATGGATAAATGAATACCAGCTCTAATTATTTGCCATTCTATGCGTACATAGTTTGGAAATATGCACTGGTGGCCAGGGAGGCATGTCTTTGTTTGAATGATGGCCCACGTCAACTCAGGCTGACTTCTTTACAATACAATACTTTGTCCATTAGTTAGTGATCAACAAAAGGTGTCTTCTGCTCTGTTCTCAACCACCACCAAAGAGCAGACCTCACACATACAGTTGAGACAACCACAGGTTGAAGCTGCATGCAGCGACCCTGGATGGAGAGCATGTTGTGGGGTTAAAAGCCTTGCTCAAGGGTGTGTGTGTGTGTGTGTGTATAGATCTATCTTTTTTAGTAAAGGGTTCTTTAAATATTAATTGAAGTACCAAAAGATTCCATATAGAACCCCAAAGTACCCTTTTATTGTGTATAGTACAAAACAGGATTGATCTCTTGATTCCCATGGTGATCTACAGCTGAGTCCAGCCCCAACTTACACACTCCCCTCCCCTGAGCAGAATGTGATGATGAGATGGATGGATGGATAGATGGATAGATACATACCACAGTGCCACCAAACAGAGGCACTGTTGGTCAGAGAGAAATCACTCCATAGGCAGCTTGAGAAGGAGAGCGCCGCAACCAATGCATTGCTCTATTTGCAATACAGTACTCTACAAAATACAAACGTATTCTCATTCCATACAACCATTTTCTGAGTGTGGTGACATTAGCAGTACTAAAAACACATAGCTTAGACAGCTGTGTTTTTGAGACGGTCACAACACAGCTCAGCTCAAAGGTCCAGAGGGCTAAGTGCTTATAGCTTCATTTGGAGCCTGTGTTGGAGCAAGTCTCTCTAAAAACACACTTCAGAGCCGTATCTGGAACTAATCTGCATGTATGACAGGCTATTGATATGGAGCATGCAGTTTGGGAACAGAGGAGTCCCTGCCTATTCAGTCCCATGCGTTAGATTTCATAGGAAGGCCAAACTGATTTTATATACACATGTAGCTGCAGTATAGGGTTTTGCGAACAATTATGTTTTGGTTGTGGTACTAGATGCGCAATTGATTTTGAAGCAAACCGTTCCAGAGCATAACATACGTGAATAAGACTATCAGATTTATAAGAGCCTACTATCAGGTTTATTATTATTGATATGATTGTTTCTATAAGCAGTGATGTTGAAAATATCATTTTCTGTTACTTTTCCCTTGAGGAGGTCATTACTGTGCAGTCAACAAGTGTGCAGTTGAAGTGCTGTTAAACTCTCTATGCAGAGACATGAAAGGACTTCAATGAGAATATGTCGGTAACGAAGGCAACAGCGGAAGCACTCGTCTATGAGCTGGAATATGATGCGATTTAGATTTCCTCCCTGTTATATTTACAGATATGTTTTCTGTCTGTACTATACAGTATATCAGATATATTTGTATAAAGCTTTCCAAATGTAGTTAGTAATTTAATGTATCAAGTCAGTAGGCCCACAAACACTTAATTCACTAGAAATACGAGTCACCCACCCACTCGTTTAACCGATGTGTCATGTGTGTAGAAAGTGAAGAGGCTTCTACTCCATTGACATACCATATAGTAAATCCAGAAGATTCACTATATAACACATCCTTCCCACTGAGACATTAACAGATTACACTTCAGCCATTTCAAATGAGACATAGAGGTGCCTGCTGAGCCCACCTTACCATTACCACATATTCCCCTTAAGTCAGAGCAGATGTGGGTACTGCCACGACTAACCACTGGGAATCTCCCACACTGCATCTCACCCATTGCTCTACCACTCCCTGTCTTTGGTCTAGGGATTTTTGATGGTCATATTTGGTTGTGTGTCACGCCTTTGTGACCGTAGTGACGAGCTAACGGAGGAGGGGAGAGAGGATCTACAGGGAGCTGTCAAGCCGACATCTGTAAAGACAGAGCATTCCAAAAATGTGCCGTTTCATTTTGACCCCATTTATCACACAGACAAGCGGTTGCCATGTTGTCTGTGTAATATACAGCTACCTCGAGAGCAAACTGTCAGGCTTTTTAGCTTTGGCACTGGTATCAAGATGTCTGGACTGAGACGGGACTGGCAACTTCAAATACTAAGAAAACGTAGACGTTTCTGCAAAACAAAATAATCCCCTATCGTTTTGAGCCCACACGGTGTTGCGTCAATAATAAGTGAACTTGGTTATTGAGCTTTCCGACTTTCATTTGGTTTGATTCGTATTTCTCTCTTTTCATCCTTTCTTGGGTCTGTCTATCTGGTACCAAGTAAAACACACTATCCTCCCCTTCTTCCACTGTGGAGCGCTGTGTGTTCCTGCCCTATGACAACCTGTGGCTGTGACAATGCCAGTATTGCAATATGTTTTCCATGGCAAAAATGAAACCACGAAGCAGACAAACTCTTTTGGTCCTTTAAAACCTGCCGTATGTACAATATTATGTGCTACAGCTTGGAAAATAAATAAATGTGACTCTGGATGATAACAATGATTTTTGTTTCCAACATCAGGGCTGTTTTCCTAAAGATGTTAAATCCACTTCGTGTTTTGTTTCCTTGCCGTGACACTAACGAGTATTGCGGTACTGGTATTCTCCCGGCCCTACTGATCAGCCCGTCTCAGTGAGAGGGAGAACAGAGAGAGTCCTGTAATGGCTGCAGCACTATCTCCTCCACTGTCATCCTCTCTCTGTTCCTACTCATCTATTTCATATCCCCATCTCCTGCTGCCAACCCATCCACCCCCACACACTAGCACCTTGTGATACACATGGAATCACACACACACACACCCGTATGCACGCACACACACACGCACACACACACACACACACACACACACACACACACACTGGTGTTTTTTTGGGCCTCCCGAGTGGGGCAGCAGTCTAAGGCATTGCAGTGCTTGAGGCGTCACTACAGATCATCGCTTTCACCTGGTTTCACCTGGCCAGTCTGTCATGGAAAGAGCAGGTGTTGTATACTAAGTTGAAATATATACACATGTAGCTGCAGTATATGGTTTTGCGAAACAATTCTGTTTTTGTTGTGGTACTGGATGTGCAAATGATTTTAGAGCATAACATACGTGAATAAGACACCCACACCCCAGTGTGGTATCCAACACCTTAACAACCCTCATTTGCATTTTTAATTTGCACCTGTCAGTCCAGCAAATCTTGAGAATCTTTTCTGTAAGGCAGGCACTTTCTCCTCCCTGCCGAGACAGTTTTCAAATGCATTAACTGAAGCTTCCCTGCTTAGATGTAATGTTCTTTAAGCTGTTCAGAAGTTTGGTTGTTTAGCCTGAGACAATATTTTCTGAGGGTATCACCAAAGTTAACCAACGATGACAAGTGTGTAAATCAGGTTAACCAGATTAATATTTATCCTTTACAAGATTGCTGCCAGCTAAAATAGGTCATTGGCTGTAGTCCTCTCATTTTGCCAGTTTAATTCTTTGGCCTCACCTTTTTTAAAATGACAGAGCCTCCAGAGTAACAGATGGGGAGATTTATCAGCTTTGCAAGGAGACATGGATGGAGAATTCAGGGCATTGGCAGCATGCTGGAATGCAAAAGTAGGCCTATTGTTGAACTTTTATTAGGCATGCCTTCTGGGATTTCAGACATTTTAATGGGCTGTCAAGCGTACAAAGGCTGTCAGATTGCAAACCCATAAATTCTTTTTTTATTTTTTTATTTTTTATAAATGTGCATGAGCGGGAGAACATTGTCATGAATTATATATTTGGCCATGGATAGATGGGCAGACCTACACAGACTGACTGACACGAAAATCTGCCAACTTTACAATGCAAGGTATTGCCAGTAACAAAGCTTGTACTTTTATTTCCTCCAACCGAGGTAGTCTTTAATGCAGTAATATGTTTAAAAGTCCCACCAACGCCTCAGTATAAAACGTTGCCTTTTATCTTACCGGCTTTGGCACACAATAAATCATGAACAGTCTATTCTTGTCCGACATCAAACCTGTCAATTACAAAGCTTCACTGAATTCCTTTTAATGTATTTATCTCCATTTACATGCATGTAGTTCTGTCCTTGAGCTAGACTTGTCTTTTGTCACAGAAATGCTTTAGCGTTTAGCCTGAGAGAACACACACAGGATTCTGCCATTTCATATTTTTGTATTGACTTTTAACAGGTACATTTTAAAAGGTCCTTATCTACCTAAAAAATGATGGGTAAATATACATACGTGTCAAACTTAAACTACAATTCGGCTTTTATTAAGCTGGGATTTCAGAAATTTTACTGGGCTGTCAAGCTCACAAAGGCTTTCAGATCGCATACACCCATAAATTCCTTTTTAAACAATGTGCATGTGATTTATGGGAGGGAGAGCATTGCCACTGCAATATTCCTCTTTTCCTGGAGTCACACAAAAATATAGGCTACAATATCATGTTGACATTTATGTTGAGCATGTTTTGCTACTCTAGTGGAAGTAATATTTGACGTGTGTATTTACGGTGTATATATTATAAATACCTCAAGTGCGACTCGTAATAAGAATAATATTTAGCCTATTAAAATGTTTATCTGACTCCATAAAGATAATTAGCAATATGCCAGAACACTATAATTGAGTTACAGTAATAGGCAATCAAGAAATGTCTGAGAATGGAATTCGAAATACAAGTGTATTTAATTACTTTGGAAAATTAATGGATTCACATACAATCTGAAGTTACAAGGCAATACTGACATTAACAAAGCATTATACTATGCATGATGAAAGAGAGAAATCATAGCATGAAAGGCTATGCCACAGAAATCCATGGGTTAGAGAAAGGTCAGGAAGATAAAAGAGAAAGAACCTTGAATCTTAGACTCTTTTATAAGCATCTGAGTTGTTTGGATTCAAAATCTGAGTTGTTGGCCAATAGTATTACTGTAAAGTTAACCTCCAATCAGATATCAGATCTACATGATGTGACCTTTGCTTCTCAGAGGTGAGACAATGGGGGTTGGAGAAATAAAACTGAGAATGCTGAATTCCTAAGACAACACAGAGGAGTTTCTTGCGGTTGAAAAGTCACTTCAGGGGTTGCCCTACCCTACAGTACGATTAGTCCTATTTAGATACCTGTCTGCTGCCTACAATTAAAAAGGCAGTTGGCGAGGACATTTGTTAGCAAGATATCAATGTGCATGATGTCTAACAAAGCAGAGTGAGGGTAGGAAAAAATATGAAACGTGGACAAAACAGTGACTTTTTCAAATCATCCTATGGAGGTTCATCCAGGTCAGCTTTTACATTTCTTTACATAATCGGAAAGAGCAGATTGTAAGGTTTCTAACATACAATCACTTACAAACTCTGAAAAATGAGGGCAATGGGCTCTGTTTCAAAAATCACTTTTTTTGTTACATGACAGCGTTGTGTGGGAAAAGTAACGTAATTAATCCCAAAATATGCTATTTCATTCTTTTGAAATTGCATTTGATTAGTCTTATAATGGTTCTTAGGACCTGCCTAAACAAATGAATAATGGATTTCTTTGTGATGGTATATATTCAATGGATTTATAAAAATAGATGCTTACCCACATCTGCATACCCCCTTTTTTAAAATGTTAAATAAAGGTTACATTTAAAAATATATATATATATATATATATATATATATATATATATATATAACTAAGCAAGTCAGTTAAGAACAAATTCTTATTTACAATGACGGCCTACACCGGCCAAACCCGGACGATGCTGGGCCAATTGTGCGCCGCCCTATGGGACTCACAATCACGGCCGGTTATGATACAGCCTGAATTCGAACCAGGGTGTCTGTAGTGACACTTCTAGCACTGAGATGCAGTGCCTTAGACCGCCACGCCACTCAGGAACCCCTACTCCCACTGTCACCGGTGCCGGCATGTGCACAGGATATATAAATGGTTTACCCTGGCACAAGTGGTAAAAATGGGACTGTTTGAAAGGGGGTCATCCCCCCCCCAAAAGGTTTTTATAGGTAACATACTCTAAATCCCATGTGATTTGTGAATCTTAGACAGACAAACATGCACACAAGCACACACACACTGCCTCCTGTCGATGCAACATAGAGGTATTTTTCAGTTTGATTGTTTTCTACTAAGATCCCATTGTAAATCTCTTTCTTCCGTCATATGTATACCTATGAAAACAAAAGAACGCCAGCTGTCCCTACCCCAGCTTCATGAAAGACACAACTCTGCACTGACTTCGCTGTCAGCATCCTACAATCTAAATTCAGAGACTGGCTACCCCCTGACCGGAGGCAGGAACACCCGCAGCCAAAACAAACTGACTATACCAAAGTCTAGAACAGAAAGGTACATGACGTCACCAATCCCATGTTTCTGCTCATTGATTAATGAGTCACTTTAAGACAACAGGACATTATTGATTTTTTTATAGATTTTTTCCTGTTGTTTGTTTATTTTGTTACTGTTATCCATGAATATGTTGTATGCTCATGGATTTCTGTTTGTATTGACTTCTATATGAGTGTTGAAACCAAATTTTTTTTACATAAGAGCTGGAAATGTAACATGAATACAGCTTATTCATAGTGTTGTTTCCGAGGCTTTCCTGAGGCCTGTCAGTTCTCTGTGATAGTGGCTCTTAGGGCTGCAGCAGAGGCTGTTAATTAAGGATCCGCCCCTTTTGTTCAATTTTGGGCTCAAATGACATACCCAAATCTAACTGCCTGTAGCTCAGGACCTGAAGCAAAGATATGCATATTCCTGATACCATTTGAAAGGAAACACTTTGAAGTTTGGAAATGTGAAATTAATGTAGGAGAATATAACGCATTAGATCTGGTAAAAGATGTTTTTTTTTTGTATCTTTGAAATGCAAAATAATGGCCATAGTGAATTATTCTAGCCCTGGTGCAATTTAGACTTTGGCTACTAGATGGCAACAGTGTATGTGCAAAGTTTTAGAGCAATCCAATGAACTATTGCATGTCTATTCAAAATGTTGTATCAAGACTGCCCAAATGTGCCTAATTTGGTTTATTCATACATTTTCAAGTTCATATTTGTGTACTCTCCTCAAACAATAGCACGGTATTCTTTCACTGCAATAGCTACTGTATTGGACAGTGCAGTTATAATAACAAGAATGTAAGCTTTCTGCCCATATCAGATATGTCTATGTCCTGGGAAATGTTCTGTTACTTACAACGTCATGCTAATCACATTAGCGCACATTAGCTCAACCATCCCGAGGGTGGGACACCGGTCTGTAGAGATCCTTAAGAGGTTTTAAGCATGACAAATAGAGCCGCGCAGCCCCATAATGCAGCACTGTGAAGTATCCTCACTTAAATTGCATTAACCTTGTCTCAGCAACTCCCAGCCCGGGATGCAAGACAACACACTGGGAAGCAACCGCCGCACGGTGGACTGTTAATGTGATGAATGCCAACTGTGAATATCTGAAAACAAGTAATTTTTTTCAACGTGGCACGCAGCAGCAGCGTCGTGTTTCTCTCTCACACAACTCTCTACTGAACACCCAGGCAGGCCTTAGAGTCCTTGACACCCTTGGTATTCATGGGAGTTGTTCAGAGCAGCACACAGCTCCATGAAAGGGCTGACAGACACTCACATTTATGGTTGTGTAACCCTTGTGTGTTTTATACACGCCAGATTAAGACACTTTCAGGTATGCATGCATGTTGGGTTGTGAGCATGAAGACATTTCCGTTCTCTGCAAGTTAATGGACAATAAAGTACATCTTGTTTTATCTAGTCAAATATCTATTTGAACATTGTGCACCTCAACATGCGAGAGCTGCTGTAATCTACTGCTCTCTTGATCGTGTGTTTATAAATCCCAGGGTTTATAGGAAAACATTTGCTATGTTAACTAACCTTTGGATCTGATTTGAACTTATCACTATGGAAATATACAGACAACTGCCAAAATAAAGGAAACACTTGAGTAAATGAGGAATACAAAGTACTGTATATTGAAAGCAGGTGCTTCCACAAAGGTGTGGTTCCTAAATTAATTAAGCAATTAACCTCCCCGGGTGCACAACTGAGCAAGAGGACAAGTACATTAGAGTGGCTAGTTTGAGAAACAGATGCCTCACAAGTCTTCAACTGGCAGCTTCATTAAATAGTACCCGCAGAACACCACTCTCAACGTCAACAGTGAAGAGGCGACTCCGGGATGCTGGCCTTCTAGGTAGAGTTCCTCTGTCCAGTGTCTGTGTTCTTTTGCCCATCTTAATCTTTTATTTTTATTGGCCAGTCTTAGATATGGCTTTTTCTTTGCAACTCTGCCTAGAAGGCCAGCATCCCGGAGTCGCCTCTCCACTGTTGACATTGAGACTAGGGTTTTGCGGGTACTATTTAATGAAGCTGCCATTGAGGACTTGTGAGGTGCCTGTTTCTCAAACTAGACACTAATGTACTTGTCCTTTTGTTCAGTTGTGCACCGGGGCCTCCCACTCCTCTTTCTATTCTGGTTAGAGACAGTTTGCGTTGTTCTGTGAAGGGAGTAGTACACAGCGTTGTACGAGATCTTCAGTTTCCTGGCAATTTCTCGCATGGAATAGCCTTCATTTCTGAGAAGAAGAATAGACTGACGAGTTTCAGAAGAAAGTGCTTTGTTTCTTGCCATTTTGAGCCTGTAATCGAACCCACAAATGCTGACGCTCCAGATACTCAACAAGTCTAAATAGTCCAGTTTTATTACTTCTTTAATCAAAACAACAGTTTTCAGCTGTGCTAACATAATTGCAAAAGGCTTTTCTAACGATGAATTAGCCTTTTAAAATTATAAACTTGGACTAGCTAACACAATGTGCCATTGGAACACAGGAGTATTGGTTGCTGATAATGGGCCTCTGTATGCCTATGTAGCTATTCCATAAAAAATCTGCCATTTACAGCTACAATAGTTATTTGCCACATTAACAATGTCTACATTGTATTTAGGATCAATCTGATTGTTATTTTAATGGACAAAGAAATGTGCTTTTCTTTCAAAAACAATTTCTAAGTGACCCCAAACTTTTGAATGTATGTGTGTGTGGTGTATATACAGTTGAAGTCGGAAGTTCACATACACCTTAGCCAAATACATTTAAACTCAGTTTTTCACAATTCCTGACATTTAATCCTAGTAAAAATTCCCTGTCTTAGGTCAGTTAGGATCACCACTATTATAAGAATCTGAAATGTCAGAGTAATAGTAGAGAGAATTATTTATTTCAGCTTTTATTTATTCCATCACATTCCCATTGGGTCAGAAGTTTACATACACTCAGTATTTGGCAGCATTGCCTTTAAATTGTTTAACTTGGGTCAAACGTTTCGAATAGCCTTTCACAAGCTTCTCACAATAAGTTGGGTGAATCTCTGGTCCATTCCTCCTGACAGAGCTGGTGTAATTGAGTCCGGTTTGTAGGCCTCCTTGCTCGAAACACTCTTTTTCAGTTCTGCCCACAAATGTTCTATAGGATTGAGGTCAGGGCTTTGTGATGGCCACTCCAATACCTTGACTTTTTTGTCCTTAAGCCATTTTGCCACAACTTGGAAGTATGCTTAGGGTCATTGTCCATTTGGAAGACCCATTTGCGACCAAGCTTTAACTTCCTGACTGATGTCTTGAGATGTTGCTTCAATATATATCCACATAATTGTCCTCCCTCATGATGCCATCTATTTTGTGAAGTGCACCAGTCCCTCCTGCTGCAAAGCACCCCCACAACATGATGCTGCCACCCCCGTGCTTCACGGTTGGGATGGTGTTCTTCGGCTTGCAAGCTTCCCCCTTTTTTCTCCAAACATAACGATGGTCATTATGGCCAAACAGTTCTATTTTTGTTTCATCAAACCAGAGGACATTTCTCCAAAAAGTACAATCTTTTTCCCCATGTGCAGTTGCAAACTGTAGTCTGGCTTTTTTTATGGTGGTTTTGGAGCAGTGGCTTCTTCCTTGCTGAGCGGCCTTTCAGGTTACGTCAATATAGGACTCGTTTTACTGTGGATATAGATACTTTTGTACCTGTTTCCTCCAGCATCTTCACAAGGTCCTTTGCTATTGTTCTGGGATTGATTTGCACTTTTCGCACCAAAGTACGTTCATCTCTAGGAGACAGAATGCGTCTCTTTCCTGAGCGGTATGAAGGCAGTGTGATCACATGGTGTTTATACTTGCAAACTATTGTTTGTACAGATGAATGTGGTACCTCCAGGCGTTTGACAATTACTCCCAAGGATGAACCAGACTTGTGGAGGTCTACAATTTATTTTTCTGAGGTCTTGGCTGATTTCTTTTGATTTTCCCATGATGTCAAGCAAAGAGGCACTGAGTTTGAAGGTAGGCCTTGAAATACATCCACAGGTACACTTCCAATTGACTCAAATTATGTCAATTAGCCTATCAGAAGCTTCTAAGGAGGCCATGACACCATTTTCTGGAATTTTCCAAGCTGTTTAAAGGCACAGTCAACTTAGTGTATGTAAACTTCTGACCCACTGGAATTGTGATACAGTGAATTATAGGTGAAATAATCTGTCTGTAAACAATTGTTGGAAAAATGATTACTTATTATTATTATTAATACTTATAAACTGTCAAAATAAAGAAAGTTGCACACTCCATGTATAATCTCCCAGCAATTGAATGGGTATTTACCAACGTTTTGGCATCACTGTGCCTTCCTCAGTAACAATTACTTGTGTCATGCACAAAGTAGATGTCCTAACCGACTTGCCAAAACCATAGTTTGTTAACAAGAAATTTGTGGAGTGGTTGAAAAACACGTTTTAATAACTCCAACCTAAGTGTATGTAAACTTCCGACTTCAACTGTATGTATAGAAAGCCAGAGCATCTAGGAACAACTGTACCAATTCATAAACCATAGTACTTTACACACTACACTTACAGATCTGCATTTAGACAAGCATTTGAAGTGCTCTATGGAAGTTCTGTACCATACAAAATTATTCAGAATTCTCTATAGCGAGAAAGCTACATCTTATGTCTTTTGAAGTCCTAAAGCCTCTAAGTAAGTGTGATTTCCTTTGAAGTTCTTACAGAGCTTATTAAGAGGCCTCTCTGGTTCTGCTGTCAGGGAGACGGCTACAGTAGGGACTAAGATCCGGCACCAACTAAACCACACTCTCTGATCGAGGAGAGGCAGAGACCCTCAAAAGCACCAGAGGAGTTGCATTGTTCAGGGCCTGAGGGGAGGAATAGATATCCATCCGTAGTGTGTATGCATCTCTGGTCCTGACTTCTTTCTGAAATTGAGATATTTTTGTACCATAGGGATCAGTGGGGACATTGCCGATGTATCGACCTTTAACTCTAAGATTATAGTGGATTGGGAAAAATGATTAACATGTGCACCTCGCGTTACACAACAGATTGTATGCATGGTACAACTGGAGGCTGTGTGGTGATCGGTAAGCTATTAGATTCAGGGGAACTATCTGTCAGTTCAGCAGCAGAGGTTCAAGAAGGTTTATACACAACCTACAGGCTCTCTGTAGTAGCTACTCCTGATGACTTTCTTCTGATTTTGACGCAATGCTATTTTGTTGTCGTGTCTCTGTGTTGCACACAATCGTGTGTGTGTGTGTGTGCGTGCTCATCCAAGGCAGATTAATCAGGAAAGGTGGGCTTTCTGTCAGGCAGTGACAAGCTTTTCTTGCTGATTTATTTTGAGTCTCCTCAGTGCATTTCACAATCTGGACACAGGTGTTGAATACAAAAATGCTGACTAAACCGTTTCATAACTCAAGCTACAGATCATAATTTTCCTCAGGCACATAGAGTATTCATCCTAACAAACATATCCGCGTCTGGTGTGTATGATAGTCTTCCCTTGCCTTTGTTCATGTATTTCTTAGCAATTAGAAATCTCCCTCCCCCTGACATAACCCACCAGTATGTAATATACTGTCCAAAAGACACCCTGGCCCTTTGTTGTCTGAGTATTCCCTTCCTCTAACATGGTTGTTCTTTGTTTTCCTAGGATACTCCAAGATCCGGGAGTGGCCACCACCAGTGGTGAGAAACATTCTCTATTACTTCTGTTGAGAATATTATTGTGTCTGGTATGGTGGGAGTGAAGGTGCTGATAAGTGAAGAAACAAAGAACCTGGAAGACAAGGAAGCAGTTTAGGTCATGAATTACCATAGCAGATGACCTTGCATGTACTTAAATAGATTTTGAAAATTGAAAATGTCCTCAGAACATCTAGTTCCAGTTTGATTTCATTGCATCAGCACAGCTTAACTCACCGGGTGTCCTCTAGTACAGGGTTTCCCAACCTCGATCCTGGGGCACACCCTAATTCAAGTAAGCTTTGATTATTTGAATCAGCTGTGTACCCAGGGGGGCCCCAGGGCCGAGTTTGGGAAAACCTGCTCTAGTAGTTGACTAAGCCAACAACAGGCGTGTACATTTTGTTCAGACTATCGTTCGACAAGTTTGCAGGCCATGCAACATTGACGTGACATGAGGGCATAGCAAGCCGATCCGATGTCTCGATAAGGAATTGAAGTTCAATCAAGGTCGGAAAGAGTTGTTGCTGATTACAGCTTACATCCTCTTTATACCACACACTTAAAACCTATTACGACACCAATCCCGTTAGCGGGATTGAGTTTGACAGTAGCCAGTGAAAAATCAGAGCGCCATATTCAAAACCACAAATCTAATAATTTCTATTTCTCAAACATAGGACTATTTTACACCATTTTATAGATACACTTCTCCTGAATCGAACCACGTTGTCCGATTTCAAAAAGACTTTACAGCGAAAGCAAAACATTAGATTATGTTAGGAGAGTACATCGACACAAATAACCACAGCCATTTTCAAAGCAACTACATGCATCACAAATACCCAAAACACAGCTAAATGAAGCACTAACCTTTGACGATCTTCATCAGATGACACTCCTAGGATATCATGTTACACAATACATGCATTTTTTGTTCGATAAAGTTCATATTTATATATAAAAACAGCATTTTACATTGGCGCGTGAAGTTCAGAAAATATTTGCCCTCAAATACTGCCGGTGAATCAGCACCACAATTTACAAAAATACTTGTCATAAACGTTGATAAAATATTAAACTGTCATTCAAAGAATTCTAGAAGAACATCGCCTTTATGCTAACGCTGTGAAAGATTTCAAAAAAGCTTCACGAGGAAAGCACTCTTTGCAATAATCTGAGTACTGCGCTCAGAAAAATACACTAGGCAATACAGATAGCCGCCATTTTGGAGTCATCTAAAATCATAAATTGCATTAGAAATATTCCCTTACCTTTGTTGATCTTCATCAGAAGGCACTTCCAGGCATCCCAGGTCCACAATAAATGTTGTTTTGTTCGATAAACTCCATCATTTATGTCCAAATAACTCCTTGTTGTTCGCGCGTTCAGTTCAGCTACTCCAAATGTAGGAAGTGCGTGGACAATGTCACGACGAAAAGTTTAAAAAAAGTTGTATTTACGTTCGTTCAAACATGTCAAACGTTGTAAAACACCAATCTTTAGGGCCTTTAGAACGTGAAGATTCAGTAATATTTCAACCGGACGGTTCCTGTCATGAAAAACGTTTTGGAACAGAGCTACCTCTCTCGTGAACACGCACCAATGAAGTGATATCCTTCCCTGGGTGACCAACTTCCCAGCCTTCTCATTCGGTCTCTGTTCATCGTAGACGCCTCAAACAACTTTCTAAAGACTGTTGACATCTAGTGGAAGCCTTACTACGTCACTGTGTGTTCAATAGGAAATGACTTGAAGAGAGCCCATGCATCCAGATTTCCACTTCCTGGTAGGATTTCTCTCAGGTTTTTGCTTGCAATATGAGTTCTGTTATACTCACAGACATCATTCAAACAGTTTTAGAAACTTCAGAGGGTTTTCTATCCAAATCTACTAATATGCATATCCTAGCTTCTGAGTTTGAGGAGGTGGCAGTTTAATATGGGCACATATTTTTTCCGAAATTGTCAATACTGCCCCCTATCCCTAAAGGGCTGCAAGAGGTTTTAATATGATTGACTTATCGGAGCATACAAGAGTCAATTCATCCACACCAAGTCAGTATATTTCTTGCTTATGGTGCGGCCATTGACACCTCAATTTATCTTCTTGCTACACGTTAAATGTCCAAAGCCATAGCCATTGACACCTCAGTTTTGCTGGACACCACACTGCTAAATTCCCAACCACCATTTGGACATTCTTTTCCACTATTTGCATAAGGACAATCACCATCAAATTGTTAAGTTCTGTGTGATCCCGGCCCAGTTCACCGGCTAACGCTCCCAATCTGGCCCAGTAATGATGTCCTCCTGTGATTGGCTGGCCTCCACTGTCGGATGGTCCAGTGTTGTGGAGCAGAGTGGCTGCCAGGTGGGCGCCACAAGATGGTGGAAATATTGGACAACCCTGTCTCTGTGAACTCCAACGAAACTATACAACAGGCTGCTAATGCATTCACACCATCCTCTCTCACTACACTATCACTATGGTCGATATGGGCTATTATAGCGATCAGCCTGTTGCTGGTTGTCAGTCTTTGGAGATGGCTTATGACTTTAAGATGGATGGGCCTTCTCTGTTCCCCTGGGCTCTGCTAGCAGACCACACCAGGCGTCTCAGTGCTTGTTGTGTGTGGACATTGGGTTACCACTCTGTTATTGGCGCTGCCTCTCCTCTCCAACCCCCACCTGCTGAGACCTCCAGGAGTGGATCATTGCCTCTGCCTCTCTCCCGTGCGCTCTCTGCAGGGCGCTAATGGACCAGAGTGGGGTGATTAGCACTGAGGGCATGGCCGTTTAGACTGGGTGCCTGGCAGATGCTGCAAGCCCTAGAGACAGAGGGATGTTGAGAGTTTGTGTGTTTGCATCTACAAGGGCGGAGTGGCCTCGAAGACATTCTGCCAAAACCATTTCATTCACTTGGCGTAGGCAAGTGCCATGGAGAGCATTTCAAGGACTTTCTCTCTATCATCAAAAGCAATGGGCACAACACTCTTTAGTTCTGAAAAGAGTGAGTGAAAATAATTTCTGTGGGCTCAGCCTCTGAGTTACTGAGGAAGTAAATGTCAAATAGCCCCAAAAAACTGCAGTACTACCTGAGTGTTTGTATTATGAGTGGTGGAGCTTCCTGTCTAAATAAAAGAGATGGAAGGGGAGATGGGTCTGCTTTTTGCTATTTCTACTTCTTAGGGAGCTTGTGTAGTCTCAAAACTATATTTATTTACTGCTCAGCATAAGTAGGTATTCAACCCCGTTTAAGAAATATTGAAGTTTGCTTTCCTGTAATGCAGACATACTGTACTCCTCCAAGAGACTGGTATCACTCTTAACTTAACTGGTCTATTGAATGCCCAGTAGGTAGCAGCCTGAACACACTTCTACAGGTGGTATACAATGGAATATTATGCTTTTCTGTAGCAATTCCAGAAGCTTCCCTTTTTTTCTTTTTTTGTGGTCCTTTTTGAGAAATATGCAGATAACCCTCTTAAGCAATGAGGCGAAGCCCAGAGGCTGCCCAATAATTTGATTCCAGGAGAGAGTTATTGGACCGGGCACAATCCGCATGAGTAAATATGAGGAGCGCAACTCATTCCAAGACTTCCACGTCGGTAATTATTGAAATAAAGCCGCCAGGAAATAAGTTCCAATATTCCCCTCGCTGCCCTCGAGAGTCTTCTCTCAGAGAAGAGCGAGAACGAGAGAGAGAGAAAGGGGGAGAGAGCTGTTTATGTTCCTCACTAGCAGACCAAGGACCCCGGAGCACCTCTTTTCACTAGCCGATGAATAGGGACGCTTTGTTTGCTAATGACATGAAGTGGATTTATGCAGGGCGCTCTTTACACATCTCAGCATTCAAGATGGTCATATTGAAATTGCCTCATATTCAGAATCCATTCCTCGCCCTTCGAGATGATAGAACTCTGACAGCTTTTATGTTCTAATGGGATAAGAGGTATAAATACTTGTTCGCTTCACACTTAAGTCTGACCATTAGAGCTGTATTGTGCGTTCAACAGGCTCTGAGTCATACACTACAACAGCTTTTCAGTTTTTATGTGATGCTTTTGAATGTCAGGGAACTTTCAAAAGGTTTATACGTTCCTTATTGGATTTACTTCACAAACTACAGGTTTGTGTGCACGCGCGTTGTGAACGTGTACCGTACCCAGTTCTATTATGGATATGAGTCATTGTTGAAAGCATGGACATTGGTGTTGGTCAGAAGTATTGATGTGTGTGTTGTTGCAGCAGCTCTGGGGGTCCTGGTTCTGAGGAGGAGGCGGGGGGGAACAGTCGACACCGCCACGGCAACCGCCACGGCAACGCCGGAGGACTGGAGAGGAGGATGGAGGAACTGGAAAAGGTACTCAAAATTAGGCTTGCTCTACCAAGTGTGCAATCGGTCACTCCCCCTCATGCATTGAACGCATTGAACGCATTGGATTAGTGCAAGCAAGCATAGCTGTGGGGGAAGGTTCCGCATTAGGCCTATCGTTCACTAGTTGACAACTGTATTTCAACACAGGCCTATCCATCATCACTATCCAATGTTTATAATGTGACTGTGATGTTTGAAATATTAAAATACGACATGTTTTAGTTGATTATTTCAGAATGACTGTTATGCTTCTTGGCACATTTGACATTTTATTGTTGGTATTTGTTATCCTTCCTGTCTACTGCTATTTCTCTGTCTATATCCATCTCACGTTTCCTGAGAGCCCTGTGTTTGTCTCTCTGTCCATCTGTCACAGGGGCAGAGAGACTTTGATAGGTCTCCTCTCCCCAGGCCCTGCTGCTATAACTGTTTTTAAAGCATCTATCAGCATCCTGATAAATCTTGAGGATTTCTTTTTAACAGATGAATTCCTCTCCGAGTCGTTTGAGCGGCTGCCCAGTCTGGCCTCGCTGTTCGTCTTCAATCAGATGTAGCCCTTCCTATATTCCTGTCTGCAATAACTCCTCTGTGTTCAGTCAGAGAATGTTTTTTACTGGAGTTAGGGAGAGGGGAAGATTTCTCTTCCCCATCACCCTGTTCTTATGAAACACTTTGTACTCCCTCTCAATCACTTTTTAGATTCTCAAATGTCATCCCGGTCCAGTCCATTTATAAAAGAAAAACTACTTCTTTCACTTGCCACGACGCCTGTAAATTGAGAGTTTGCTTATCACTGGCGAGTTCGAGAGAGCAGTCGGTGCACTTTAGTTTTGTATTGATTTCAGCAAATTCTGTTGCTGGTCTCTGGCTTGTTTAAATGCAGTAGATTTCATAGCTTTATACAACCTTGACAAATGTGCAGCGTCCTTGATTGCTTTGAGTATCGCATTGTAGTGTCATTCATCATGATGTATTACTTTGAAGCTTCAGTTACCCATGTAACTCGGGTAACCCTCCATAAAATAACATTTATCTTCAGCGACCTGAAGATTTATGGTCGCCACGGTATGGACATCATGCTACATTGTTTTGATGTTTTCTCGCTGCTATATGGGTTTCAATGGAAACCAGTTTACGCTTATCTGTAGTAAAAACAAAGTTTAGTTGGAGAAGCAGATTCCTGGCGAGCCTTCATTTCGCAGCGTAAATATCATCTTGAAACGTGACCATATGTCCACATGGCTGAGGCTTCTATATTTGTTCTCGCTCTGTCTCTGTCTCTGTCTGTGTGTGTGGACCATACCGAAGTGCTGCAGTATGCGTTCTAACGTTAACAGAGCTCTTTGCCCCTTCTTCCTCAGGAGCTGGCCAGACAGAGGCAGGAGAACGGGCAGCTGCTGAAAGCCCACCAGGATAAAGACGACCTGATTGGAAAGCTGAAGGAGGAGATTGACTTGCTGAATAGAGTGAGTGTTGGAGAGGGTTCACCCAGGGTTGAGAGGGTAGAGTTGGGCTAGGCTGGGGAGTGTTGGAGAGGGTCAACCAGGGTTGAGAGGGTAGAGTTGGGCTAGAGTGGGGAGTGTTGGAGACTGTCATCCAGGGTTGAGAGGGTAGAGATGGGCTAGAGTGGGGAGTGTTGGAGACTGTCATCCAGGGTTGAGAGGGTAGAGTTGGGCTAGAGTGGGGAGTGTTGGAGACTGTCATCCAGGGTTGAGAGGGTAGAGATGGGCTAGAGTGGGGAGTGTTGGAGACTGTCATCCAGGGTTGAGAGGGTAGAGGTGGGCTAGAGTGGGGAGTGTTGGAGACTGTCATCCAGGGTTGACAGGGTAGAGATGGGCTAGAGTGGGGAGTGTTGGAGACTGTCATCCAGGGTTGAGAGGGTAGAGGTGGGCTAGAGTGGGGAGTGTTGGAGACTGTCATCCAGGGTTGAGAGGGTAGAGGTGGGCTAGGGTGGGGAGTGTTGGAGACGGCCACCTAGGGTTGAGAGGGTAAAGATGGGCTAGTGTGGGCAGCCTCTAAGGCACTGAGAGTTTAAGGTATTTTGAAGAGGTTACTATACAGATGTTAGAGCAACAAGGCTAGATCTACTTTCACAATTATTCAAATCAAATTATATTGGTCACATACACATGGTTAGCAGATGTTATTGCGAGTGTAGCGATATGCTTGTTCTTCTAGTTCCGACAGTGCAGCAATATCTAACATGTAATTTAACAATTCCACAACAATTACCTAATACACACAAATCTAAGTAAGGAATGGAATAAGAATATAAAGATATGGATGAGTGATGACCGAGCGGCATAGGCAAGATGCAATAGATGGTATAAAATACAGTATATACATCTGAGGGGAGTAATGCAAGATATGTAAACATTATTAAAGTGGCCAATGATTTCAAGTCTGTATGTAGGCAGCAGCCTCCCTGTGTTAGTGATGGCTGTTTAACAGTCTGATGGCCTTGAGATAGAAGCTGTTTTTCAGTCTCTCGGTCCCAGCTTTGATGCACCTGTACTGACCTCGCCTTCTGGATGATAGCGGGGTGAACAGGCAGTGGCTCGGGTGGTTGTTGTCCTTGATGATCTTTTTGGCCTTCCTGTGACATCAGGTGCTGTAGGTGTCCTGGAGGGCAAGTAGTTTGCCCCCGGTGATGCTGTGTGCAGACTGCACCACCCTCTGGAGAGCCTTGCGGTTGTGGGCGGTGCAGTTGCTGTACCAGGCGGTGATACAGCCCGACAGGATGCTCTCAATTCTGCTCTCAATTGTATTATACATGAATAGTATGCTACTTAAATGATAATGTATGGTGCCCTTCTAGTCTAGAACACAGGTATAGATAGTAATGTATACCTATGTGTTGTTTTTTTTGCCAGTAATCCTTTTATGGACAACTCTGTCTTGCCACGTCTAACTGCCACAGTTAAAGATGCACAATGCAGAAATAGCTCCACCATTTCCTGGTAGCAAATATTCTTATCGTTCACTTAATTTCAGTTTGTGGCAACTGGCAAGTATAGTGTAGGGAATCATTGTACCATTTAAACAGCTGGGAAATATGTTTTCCATAACCCAAAATATTGTATTTTCAGTTGTTTAAAGCTGGTGTACAAAACTGAAAGAAAAAAATTGTATCTTAAGGGAAGCTTATAAATAGTACACGTAGAAAAGATCTTCCACTTTTTGACTTGCTTTCAATGAGAATTACTGATCTATAACACACGTTTCTATGTGAATTTGGTCAGGTCACCCAAAAAGTTACATACTGCAACTTTAATCTTATCATAGTTTCTCTTAATTGTCAGTTGAAAGCTTGTCAATTTTAGTAACTGTGCACTGCAGAGGAAACTTGGAGCTATTCAGTCTCTCACAGCTGTGTTGAGTGAAGCCGAGGACTAAATAGAACCGATTGCCAAATTACCACGTCACTATCTGCAGGCAATCAGCTTGATATTGTAAAGCTGCTTCTCGGATAAGCAGAAGATTACAATTATCCAGCGCTTGCAAGGATTAACACTCGCACAGGCACCCCCCAAAAAAGTCATTTTCTGATGTTCTCTCTTTATCTCCCGTACCCCAACCTCTGAACTGGATCTGATTGGTGTTTTATCAACATTTTAAACTCATTGTCAACCGCACGGGTCGTAACCCCATCCGATTCTGGTCTACAGAGCCTGAAGTAAACGATATGCAGACCCGTTGGAGGTGCAAAGCTCTTCAGTTTAACTCCCCTGCACCCCATGGCAGTTTGGAGAAAAAACTTTTGAGTTTCACTGTGTGCCTCCTGACTTAAAACAGCTGCCCTTTTCAAAACATCACATTTTCACTTCCCTGACAGAGAGTTTATCGGATCTAGTCTGAAGAAAACACTAGGCCCCTGCTATAAGTCAAGAGTGCTTAAGCCAATCAACATCCTACACGCTGTGGTTAAGAGAAACCCTTGTAGTGTGGAGTACGAGTCTGATTTCAATCATCCCCTGATATGTAACGTGACTTATAACCACTAGGGTTATCCACCTGTAATTAATTCATCATTAGTCAAGAGTTACTACATTTCCACTCCTATCCGCTCCTGAATGTTATGCAACCATTTAGTAGTCCATGCATTAGGCTAAATCCACAGACTCTGAATGTAAAGAGACAGCTGTGTCTCATGTGCCTCTTTCTCTAGAGACCAATTACATTGCTTCTCCTTGGCACCAGGGAGTCAGATCTGTGACAGCCTACAGGCCTCACCCCGTCTCCATACCTACTGTAGACCCACACTGTATACAGAGAGGCAAATACCCCACCCCCTGTCTCCATACCTACTGTAGACCCACACTGTATACAGAGAGGCAAATACCCCACCCCCTGTCTCCATACCTACTGTAGACCCACACTGTATTCAGAGAACAAATACCCCACCCCCTGTCTCCATACCTACTGTAGACCCACACTGTATTCAGAGAACAAATACCCCACCCCCTGTCTCCATACCTACTGTAGACCCACACTGTATACAGAGAGGCAAATACCCCACCCCCTGTCTCCATACCTACTGTAGACCCACACTGTATAGATAGGCAAATACCCCACCCCCTGTCTCCATACCTACTGTAGACCCACACTGTATAGAGAGGCAAATACCCCACCCCCTGTCTCCATACCTACTGTAGACCCACACTGTATAGAGAGGCAAATACCCCACCCCCTGTCTCCATACCTACTGTAGACCCACACTGTATAGAGAGGCAAATACCCCACCCCCTGTCTCCATACCTACTGTAGACCCACACTGTATACAGAGAGGCAAATACCCCACCCCTGTCTCCATACCTACTGTAGACCCACACTGTATAGAGAGGCAAATACCCCACCCCCTGTCTCCATACCTACTGTAGACCCACACTGTATACAGAGAGGCAAATACCCCACCCCCTGTCTCCATACCTACTGTAGACCCACACTGTATAGAGAGGCAAATACCCCACCCCTGTCTCCATACCTACTGTAGACCCACACTGTATAGAGAGGCAAATACCCCACCCCCTGTCTCCATACCTACTGTAGACCCACACTGTATACAGAGAGGCAAATACCCCACCCCCTGTCTCCATACCTACTGTAGACCCACACTGTATACAGTGAAACACATTCCTCAGCATTTCTCCCGATTGTTATTTATTTTATTTTTTAAATGGCATTCACTCACTTTGAAGGTTTCATATATCATTGTCTAGCTCCTAACATTGAATATTGAGAAGAAACCTCAACAGCGGATCTCTTTGCTGTTGTTTTAATCCGAGGTCAGAGTTTCTGTTTCCTGTGTCTACAGTCTTGGGCCAGTGGTCCAGTGTTCCCAGCACTCCGAGACCATCAACAAACTCTCCCCATCGCATGACCCTTGCTCACGTTATCTGGGTCACAGGTTTTGGCAATGTTTTTGGCATTGGGAAACCCAGCAGCAGGCCCCCCAAAGCCTTTCATCTGAAATATTCCAAAAGAGTTTGCAGCCTTCCTCGATGAGGCATTACAATGCAAACAAGCCCTGGGTCTACAGTTGCTGGTCAGTGTTGATTTTGCACATTTCAGGAACTTGCAAGTGTCCTCTATGCCTGGCTGTCTTTATTATCTTCACATTTCTTCATTAAGATAGCCACTGCAGTCTACAGCCTATGAGCCATCTGGCCATGTGGAGGAGGCCGTATAACTGTTAGATCAGAGAGCCCTGATAGCATCACATGAACAGGACCTCATAAGAGGCAGCATCCCTGTGGGAACACTCGCCGGGGCGATAGTGATCAGAAATGTCCCTCGGAGAGGTTACTGCAAGGCCTGATGGGAAGGCAGGAGATAAGGAACAGATCCAGTGTGGCGTCTCTTTCTCGCGGCGCTTGAAGATTGAACTGTGACTCACTAGCAAAGTTTGTTTTGTAGGGAAGGCTTGGATAAGGCTGAGGTGCTGGCAGATGATATGACCCTGGAAGACATCTGACTCTGGGAATTGGCTACATAGAATACAGGCTCAAGCAGGTGCATGCAAGTTGAAGTACATGTGGATATAATCTATTTTGGGTGATTAAATGAAATGTGAATAAAGTTATTAGTCGGTTGTAACTTAAAATGTTCAAATGGTATGCCGGAGGCCAGAAAAACAATGTCATGGCTATCGAGTGAATCTAGCAGCTGTCAGATGCGAAATGAGACGGCTTTTCTCCCCTTGTGTCAGAGCTCAGACAGTGAGCTGTTCTGTAGCCACACCATGTCTGTGGCTCTGTGACCTCCAGTGTTTGATTCGCAGACTACCTTGCTTTTTAAGTTTCCGACAAGTGCGGCTTAGCGAATCCTGACGGTCGCCTGTCGAAGTGCCGCCAGTGATGGAGGAAGCCGAAAATGAGAAGTGTCACTTTTAGATCACTGCTTTGATGAGAGGGCGTCATGGCAATGGGGCTCCTCATTTGTGTCTAATTGGAGCTGTTCAAGTTTAATTCGTTATTATCAAGGCAATTCTGCTGACGAGAGACCCGGGAGGTGAAACTCTTCGTTCCACCTCTCACTCTCTCATCTTTCTCTAAACTGACAAGCTAACTCCTCTGAGGTAAAAAATAAGGCAGATCTTGCATAATGATGGTATATGACTTCCTTTAGATCAAGCTGAAGTGGAGCTGTCGCCTTTGTTTTTGTTTTGCAGGACCTTGACGACATTGAGGATGAGAACGAGCAGCTGAAGCAGGAGAACAAAACTCTCCTGAAGGTGGTGGGCCAGCTGACGAGGTAGAACCCAACGGGCCACGGATCCCCACTTCCAAAAAGAACAAACCACCCCTCCCTCCAACGGAGTGCCCCTCCCAAGGCCTTACACCCCCTGCTCTCACCCACCTTTCCCTTTCCACCCTCGGTCCAAGTCCAGCAGCAGCATGTCCTTTCTCTGTGTCAGTGGTGTCTCTGTTGTTGTCGCTGGGTGGAAGAGGACATTTTAAAAGCAGCTTTTAGAGCCTTTGTGTCATATACGCACCTTTTAGCTTCCTCCCTAAGGATGTTTTTATTCAGTTCTGAGGGGAAACTGAAGCCACTGAGAGCTCTAGTCCTATTTAGATCCAATGGGGTGTCTAAATGAGGTTCTGTGATGGCATATTTAATGTAAATCTCTTGTACATAGGCCATTTAGATTTGTTCTTTTTGATGAATCTTAAAAAGGAAAAGGAAATTGAATGTACGTGGTGCATCACCGAGCACATGAGGGATGTTTTGTTTGTTTTAGGAACTAAAAGAGGTCTTGGACATTTTGACTCTAATGATCTGTCGACCAAGGTATATAATGCTTGCCTAGGTTATGTGCAACCGGCTCTCTGTGCTTCTGTTTATCTGCATCATTACAGTGTAAATGCATTGTCAGCCCAGTGACCATATTATCCATCTCAGCACTAAAACCTGGTCTCCATCTGCACGTGAAACAACTGGCTCTGTGATGGAGCCTATGTCATTTAGACCAAATTCAAGACAAAATCCCTGCTACCATCAGCCAAAGTGGGCATAATGCCTTGCACGTTACGGAAGTCTTTTTTGGAAATCCATTAGTTCCATTTCCCCAAGGGGAAAAAAAAAAGCCTGGTGCTTTTTCTGTTCATGTCGATGCCGCTTTTACTCTCTTGTTCCGATTTATACTTGGTACATTTTAATCACTGGGGTCGTTTCAGCTAAACTTAGGGTATGCCAGTGACATGGGTGGTGGGATAAAGTTGAAGCTTTTTACTGCATTTCTACACAATTTAAAAACTCTAAAATGGTATTCGGAGAACAAAAACAAGCTAAATTGACTCCAGCCGTAATACGCTAAACTGCTATTGCCTTTTAATGGGGATTGGAATGATTTTAGTAGCCTATTTTATATTGTTGGTGTTGAGCTAGGATATGACGACTAACTTACCCTGCCATACCCAATTGACGCCCTGATTTTAACCCAGGTGGTATATTTTCAACCTGAAGTCATTCAAATATAAATATCCCCATTATAAATCATAAAAAGCAAGCAATTTGTTTTCATTAATTCTATGCTTTATAGCCATTTCAATGTTGAAAATGAAATATTATAGTATTGTTGATGGGGAGAGGTCTTGAGGTTACACCCCAGTAGAAATACATGTGGAATCTTTCGAAATGCGTTTTGCATCTGTAACTCAAGCGTTTACAGCTTGTTCTGTTTGCAATATTGATAGGTGTAGCTGCTCTTGGTATATAGTGAGCAAGATTTATAGAGTAAGCTACTGCAGTGCATTTTGTTGTATGATAACCAAATCAACTGAAGGAACATTTTTGATTTCTCAAGACAGTGATGTGGCTGTGAGAAGTTCTATTACTTTACCCAGCTGTATTTAGATCATTGCATTACATACAGGGGCCCATTATGTGCTGAAACAAATGTGTGGCTCTTGCATCATGTACTCTGTAAAGCCCACTGGGTGGTAAAGATTTTAGGTTTTAGACATTACTGGGGTACATCTCGATATAGAAACCCCTCTTACCGGTAGACACACACACACACACACACACAACCCTTACAGAAAAAACACGTGAAACCGTGTGTTTTTGGAACACTTCACATGATGATATTTCACGTGTAGTTTCACATGTGAAGTTTCACATTAACCTTTCACATTTTCATTCAAATGTGAATCTTTTTTGGGGGATATTTTTCACTTGAGATTTCACAGGCGATGCCCTGCAAATAAAACAGATTTGTTAGAATGCACACACATTGCTTTTAACATAATGTTTTCAACTCCCACATTTGGCACACTTTGACATGCATGATTAGGTTGTGTATGTTTGTTTATACAGTCATTATTATTCCACATGTCCTCACCAAGGATTTCAACTCACAACCACTGCGTTCATTGGCATTCTGATATATCCTTACACTTTGGACTTCAAAGTAAATCTCAGCTTTGTTAAAAGTACATATTTATCGGCGTAATTTAGGAGTAATGTTAAAACAGAATAATATGCCCCACAAACATTAGACAACTGTACAGAAAACACTCAAATTGCTGCAATAAGTAAATGAATTAAACGATGAGAGAATAGTCAGATTAACTGATAAGTAAAATAGCAGTGTAGCTGGTACTCTGTTGGTAAGGTTAGAGGTGTAGGGGAATGCTACAGAGTTTGTGGCACAACAGAAAGATCAGTTTACCAGATATCCAGACGATGTTAGTTTAAATCCCAGGTGGCCTCATATTGAAAAGCCAGTAATTAACTACTAAGTGATCATGTCAAATGTAATGATATTGACATTGAGTAAAGATCTTACTATTTTAGTGAACAGCGTACCACCTACTTTAAAACCCCCATACCATGTATTTACTTTACTTATCATTATGTTACGTCCTGATGAATGGTAAAACAAAGGTCTTGAGAACATCTTACAAACATCCTAACATGTTCCTCAATGACTTTATTGGGATGTTGTGTCGTGGTCCCCTGGAGGTTTTGGTTTAGTTCCAGTTTTGTCCCAGGGATGTCCCCAAGGACGTTGTTAGGACGTTCTTGGAATGTTGTCATGGTCCCCTGGAGGTTTTATCTAGTTCCCGGTTTGTTCCAAGGATTTTCCCCAGGACGTTTTTAGCACATTCCTGGGATATTGTGTCATGGTCCCCTGGAGGTTTTATATAGTTCCCGGTTTGTTTCAAGGATGTCCCCCAGGATGTTTTTAGCACATTCTTGGGAAGTTGTGTCATAGTCCCCTGAAGGTTTTTGTCTAGCTCAAATGTCACGTAGTTTCATGTTAGTTTTGCCTCCCCATTATTGTCACATTTACTCAAATGTTGTCAAGTGTAGTTTAATGGTGTCACGTTGACATTTTGCTTCCCAAGTTGTCACATTTATTTCACATGTTATCACATGTTGTTTTACATGTCACAAAAACTTCATGTGATGTGTTTTTTCTGTAAGGGACACACACCTCGTTCTCTCTACATTATGCATGTACAGAAAATGAAGCCATTTAATAAAAGTTTGATTATCTCTCTGTCGACTCGTTAGTGTTTATTAAGGCTAATTTGATGTGATGATATGATGTCACTGAGCTGGTAATGTAACGTACAGCGGGGGTTCAGCTGTGTGCTCCCCGACCATGGTTATTCATCATCACCAATCACCTCGTAGTCTGGTAATGTAACGTACAGCGGGGGTTCAGTTGTGTGCTCCCCGACCATGGTTATTCATCATCACCAATCACCTCGTAGTCTGGTAATGTAACGTACAGCGGGGGTTCAGCTGTGTGCTCCCCGACCATGGTTATTCATCATCACCAATCACCTCGTAGTCTGGTAATGTAACGTACAGCGGGGGTTCAGCTGTGTGCTCCCCGACCATGGTTATTCATCATCACCAATCACCTCGTAGTCTGGTAATGTAACGTACAGCGGGGGTTCAGCTGTGTGCTCCCCGACCATGGTTATTCATCATCACCAATCACCTCGTAGTCTGGTAATGTAACGTACAGCGGGGGTTCAGCTGTGTGCTCCCCGACCATGGTTATTCATCATCACCAATCACCTCGTAGTCTGACTGGAGAGGGACCACCCAACCCTGGCGACGCCGCGTCTCCAAGACACATCGACGCTGGACTAATATAGCAATGCCATCCAAGTTAATTAGTCTCCCTTACCTTGAGAAATATTCATTCCTCCTCCTTCCTGTAGTTTGTGAAATAATCTCCTTTTAACCCCGTTTTGTCTTTTTTCCCCGTCTTGTTGACAGTCTTGACTGTTTCTCCTCTGCTTAGTAAAACTAGCATTAACTGAGTTTCAACCCACTACCTGTAGCTTCATTTAAACCCCCTCATCTGTTCCTTAACCAGCCCTCTGAAAGGCCCTCACCACCACCACATAGCCTCAGGGGGACATGTTTGGAAAATGGAGGTATGTAGTTTTTATTCATGCTAAATCAATGTAATTATTATTCTTACTGGTACACGTCACAGTTGGGCTCTCATCAAAGCTCTAACGGCACTAACGAAAGTACGTTATCAGATATAATTTTACCTTTAGTAAAATAACTTTTTTTTTTTTATCTGAAATGTAACAGAGGTGGCTTTTTTTTTCTTCAGTGAAGACCTTAAAGATCTTCACTGAGCTGAGGCCTGGAGGCTAGTTGATATGGATGGAATGGCCACATCGTGTACACCGAAATGCATTTGATCCTGTGGAACTGATAGTCATTGGAGAAAAAATAAAACCAACCCTTATCTTGTTTCTTGAAGGAGGCCATATTTCATTATCAGCGGTTTCTTGCTCTTGGTCCTCAGAACCAATCTGCTCCATCTCTGGGATCTCTGGTGCAAGGAACCACTCACCCAGCTGAGGATTGCAGGGGTCGGGGAGAGAATATATGTGGGTTATTTTGTCTCACTTGAATTGGCTGGCTGGTTTGGAATCATCTGCTCAGAAAAATGCCTCCTAAAAAGAATAAAAAACAATTGCCCATATGGCATTTTGTTTAGACTAAGGTAACATTTCTCTAAAACCATTCATAACCAGTAGATCCTGTTCCACTGATATGGAACCTACGAGATCTCCCACATGTTGCACTCACATCAAAATTAGGATACATTCTGCATCGAGTCTTTTGTAACACAGATTAATAGCTTTGGCATTTGTGGAAGCCTGATGGACCTCTGTGGCTTGCTACTAGACTAGTGAGGGATTTTTCGACTCGCGCTCTCCCACCAACGCTCTGAAACGCAAACAACACCATGTCAGAGAGAGGGGGAGGTGGAAAAACACAAGACACATACATTTCCCTCAACACACTAGGGCCACGCGCTGTGCTGCCCTTTCAGAAATGCCCTGTAAAAGTCAATAAGGAGGAAAGGCGCCATTTTCAGACCAATAAGCAACATAAACCATTGACAGACCAAAGGCATTTCATTCACCTCAGAACTCCTACGACTGTATGATTCATAGTGCGATAGATTCTCATACTTTAATTTTCCCACAACTGTTACCATAGCAATGACTGAGATATGGTTTGGTGTAAATCACACATTCTTGGTGTTTGTGTACTTTGATTAGGCTTATAGTAAGTTATGTTATTGCTGTAGTATTACATTTCTGATACAGTATGTAATGTGATTTGTAACACTCTGCAAGCATTTCAAAATGATAGAATATACTGCATATGACTGCCATTACACCTATACAGTGACCGCAAAAGTATTCACCCCCATTGTCATTTTTCCTATTTTTTTACCTTACAACCTGTTATTAAAATTGATTTTTGGAGGGTTTGTATCATTTGATTTACACAACATGCCTACCACTGTGAAGATGCAAAATATTTTTTATTGTGAAACAAGAAATAAGACAAAAAAACTGAACTTGAGCTTGCATAACTATTCACCCCCCCAAAGTCAATACTTTGTAGAGCCACCTTTGTCTCTTGGGGTATGTCTCTATAAGCTTGGCACGTCTAGCCACTGGGATTTTTGCCCATTCTTCAAGGCAATACTGCTCCAACTCCTTCAAGTTGGATGGGTTCCGCTGGTGTACAGTGATCTTTAAGTCATACCACAGATTCTCAATTAGATTGAGGTCTGGGCTTTGACTAGGCCATTCCAAGACATTTAAATGTTTCCCCTTAAACCACTTGAGTATTGCTTTAGCAGTATGCTTAGGGTCATTGTCCTGCTGGAAGGTGAACCTCTGTCCCAGTCTCAAATCTCAGGAAGACTGAAACAGGTTTCCCTCAAGAATTTCCCTGTATTTACTGCCATCCATCATTCCTTCCATTCTGACCAGTTTCCCTGTCCCTGCCGATGGAAAAACATCCTCACAGCATGATGCTGGGGTTCTCGGGGTGATGAGAGGTGTTGGGTTTGCGCCAGACAGCGTTTTCCTTAATGGCCAAAAAGCAACATTTTAGTCTCATCTGACCAGAGTACCTTCTTCCATATGTTTGGGGAGTCTCCCACATGGTTTTTGGTGAACACCAAATGTGTTTGCTTAATTTTTTCCTTTAAGCAATGGCTTTTTTCTGGCCACTCTTCCATAAAGCTCAGCTCTGCGGAGTGTACAACTTAAAGTGGTCTTATGGACAGATACTCCAATCTCCGCAGTGGAGCTTTGCAGCTCCTTCAGGGTTATCTTTGGTCTCTTTATTAACTCCCCTATTAATGCCCTCCTTGTCTGGTCCATGAGTTTTGGTGGGCAGCCCTCTCTTGGCAGGTTTGTTGTGGTGCCATATTCTTTCCATTTTTAATAATGGATTTAATGGTGCTCCGTGGGATGTTCAAAGTTTCTGATATTTTTTTTATAACCCAACCCTGATCTGTATTTCTCCACAACTTTGTCCCTGACCTGTTTGGAGAGCTCCTTGGTCTTCATGGTGCCGGTTGCTTGATGGTGCCTCTTGCTTAGTGGTGTGCCAGACTCTGGGGCCGTTCAGAACAGGTGTATATATACTGAGATAATGTGACACTTAAAGTCCACCTGTGTGCAACCTAACTAATTATGTGACTTCTGAAGGTAATTGTTTGCACCAGATCTTATTTAGGGGCTTCATAGCAAAGGGGGTGAATACATATGCACGCACCACTTTTCCATTTTGTATTTTTTAGTCATTTTTTTCATTTCACTTTAGCAATTTGGACTATTTTGCGTATGTTCATGACATGAAATCCAAATGAAAATCAATTTAAATTACAGGTTGTAATAATACTTTTGCAAGGCACAGTACATACCTCACGTGACCCATGATAAGACTATGCAATTAGCTTGTTTATCTGACTCCATAAAGATAAAATATGCAAGAGAGTATAGTTGAGTTAGTAATAGGCAATCAAGAAAGGAATGTGTATCTAATTACTTTGTAAGATGAACGCTACATTATACAAGGCATAAACTTAAGTTACAAGGCATTATTCTAAGCATGATCATGGAGAGAGTGAGAGATCATAGCCTGAAAGGCCGTGCAACCAAGAGTCCCTGGGGTGGAGAAGGAAAGAAAGTGTATCTCACTGGCGCAGGTCAGGAACATAAGAGAGAAAAAATAAGCTAAGACCCCTTTATAACATCTGAGTTGTTTTGATTCAAAATCTGAGTTGATGACCAATAGTATTACTGTAAAGTTAACCTCCAATCAGATATCCGACATATAGGATGTAAAGACAACAGAACCTCTGCATCTCAGAGGTGTGACAAGGGGTTGGCAAGACAACTCAGAGAATGCTGAATTCCTAAGACAATAAAACCCCTTTGTTGATAAGAGTTCCTTCAGGGGCTACAAAGGTATCATAAGAACATAATATTGATATTCTACTTTTTGTTGGGGGGCCATCTGAGTAAAAAGAAAAACAGAGGCACACCATGTCCTCTGGGCTTTGATGAGTGCTCCACTGCATTCTTAAATGACAATAAGCTTTTCTTCCTCTTTGTTGAATGCCAGGCTTCTAAGCCACATGGATATTGGTCTGTGATGGCCAGTGGGACAAGAGACATTGTTGGAACCTAATTTCTATATGGTCCTTTTGTCAAACATGAGGTCAAGTTCAATTCAAGGCAGGACAGTTGGGTAGCCAGGCACTGTTGTAACGGTAGTTATAACGTGCCATTTTTTTTCTGTCTTAATCCACTGGTGCCTCATTGTCCTGATCACTGTCACGTTGGGGGCATCAATGTCACCTTGAAGCTGCATCCTCAAAATGAACTACATCAGCCTCAACATGGACTGTGTAAACCAGAATTTATTCAGTAGTATTTGTGTACAGTTGTCGATACTCTAGTCAAGAAATCCTCATACAACATTTTTTTATTTATTTTTTTATTTCACCTTTATTTAACCAGGTAGGCAAGTTGAGAACAAGTTCTCATTTACAATTGCGACCTGGCCAAGATAAAGCAAAGCAGTTCGACAACATACAAAAACACAGAGTTACACATGGAGTAAAACAACATACAATCAATGATGCAGTAGAAAAAAATAAGACTATATACAATGTGAGCAAATGATGTGAGATAATGGAGGTAAAGGCAAAAAAATGCCATGGTGGCAAAGTAAATAAAGTATGGCAAGAAAAAACACTGGAATGGTAGATTTGTAGTTTGAAGAAAGTTAAAAGTTAAAATATAAATAATATGGTGCAAAGGAGCAAAATAAATTAAATAAATAAATACAGTAGGGGAAAAGGTAGTAGTTTGGGCTCAATTAAAGATGGGCTATGTACAGGTGCAGAGATCTGTGAGCTGCTCTGACAGCTGGTGCTTAAAGCTAGTGAGGGAGATAAGTGTTTCCAGTTTTAGAGATTTTTGTAGTTCGTTCCAATCATTGGCAGCTGGAACTGTCGAGTCCCATGATTAGAACCGGAGCACGACAGGCTTCAGTAGCGCTCTTCTCAGCTGGGAATAAAGTTGGCTGTTCCAAAGATCCAGTTTTGGTCGCCATGGCAACGAGTTATGATGCGGATCCCGATCCATCTTTCTAAACTGTGGTCTGCGCACACCCATGCAGACACACACACACACACAGCCTGCCTGCTAATTCCACCAACATCTTTTGCATTGTTGGGTGAGAACAATAATACCTCATATATAGACTATGGGAATTTTGTTGCCCCTTTTTTTATTTGCTGGACAAAACTACCTTGAGCGCCACCTATTTTAATTATGTGGAACGAACGAGTTGAAATAACACACATATCCAATGTCTTCAACTTTCAAAGGAATTTCAATTCAAAGAATGACTCACAAAACCTACACTGTGTAGATAGCGATCATGTTCAGTACCAGATGTTTTTCACCCTGCTTCAGTTGCTCTGCTCTACCAATGGATGGCAGTGTTCTCACCACATCCATGCAACCTATTCAATCCACTACACTGGGGGTGTCAAACTATTCAATCCACTACACTGGGGGTGTCAACCTATTCAATCCACTACACTGGGGGTGTCAAACTATTCAATCCACTACACTGGGGGTGTCAACCTATTCAATCCACTACACTGGGGGTGTCAAACTATTCAATCCACTACACTGGGGGTGTCAAACTATTCAATCCACTACACTGGGGGTGTCAAACTATTCAATCCTCTACACTGGGGGTGTCAACCTATTCAATCCACTACACTGGGGGTGTCAAACTATTCAATCCACTACACTGGGGGTGTCAAACTCATTCCACGGCGGGCCGAGTGTCTGCTTTTTCCTTTCAATGAAGACCTAGACAACCAGATGAGGGGAGTCCCTTGCTAATTAGTGACCTTAATTCATCAATCAAGTGCAAGGGTGGAGCGAAAACCTGCAGGCACTCAGCCCTCCGTGGAATGAGTTTGACACGTGTACTACACTGATTCATCTCTCTTTGCTACACACACGGTGTCCTGTTAATGCTATACCTTTGTTCTGTTTGGGTACAACAGTCCTGCCTGCCATACAAATCACTTGTATGTTTATGAGAGGAAATTAAAATTAATGAATTCAATAGCTGCAGATGAAGTCAAATACTGTCTTTTGTATTACATAGAAATGCCCTTTGCACTGTACAGTCACAAATGAACAGCATGTTCTAAAAACCGGTGTTGTTATTATGCTAAAGTGGCATGCTAGCCTGTGGAAACTCATAAAGCCCCTGTGGGAGTCCTGTGTTCTACAATAGCCTCCCTCTCACAGCACCACCACTAGCTATGGACAAAACACAAAGGCAGAAGATTATTACTGTCAATACTACGGAGGCAGAGAAAAGAATCTCTTGAGTCTGCCAATATTCTGGACTGTAAAACCTGATAATATTTGCATGTGGGACCGTTGTACACTTTAATTTGTTTCATGATAGTGATCAATCCCAATGTAATTCTGGACACATTAATAACAGTAGTAGTCCTAGTAGCAGTAGTAGTCCTATTTCCAGTGAGTGCATGGATCTCAAGGTTGTGATGGTTACACATAAAGCCACACGACATACAGAATATGAAACATCTCTGGGGAGCATCAATGGTCCCTGAAGGTCACTTTACACTGTTTCCATGACAGCCCGTCTGGCTCCCCTTCTGGGAAAGCTTGTTGCTGTTGTGGTTTTGTTGTTATGTACTGTGATTTAGGGGTCCACACACGCACACACACGCTGCCTCTCTCTCTGTAGGAGAGAGGCAGAGGTGCATGTTCTGCTCAGAGCAGAGTCTCATTCTCAGAACTCCCCGGGGACACAAACACGCACAAACGACTCATCCGCTGGGCTGGCGCAGAGACAGCGGAACACCTCCAGGGAATAATGTAATGTTTGTGCAGTAAGCAAAGTGCCTGAAGTTTTCTCCCTCACACTCTGTTGACAGCTGTGATAGGACTGTATCAAACAAGTCATGTATACAAACTTCCAATTCAGGTTCTGTAGTAGAATAACATCCAGCTATCATTTAATCAATCAATTATGGAATCCACCCACCCATCCATCCATCCATTTCCATTGACATGATCAACACTTTATTTTCCAGTTATGAACTCACAGGTGATTGCCAGCAGTGCGGGAGTTCGGTTCATCTAAGCATGTCCATTTCCATGAGCGCTCACTTTTTATTTATTTATTTTACCTTTATTTTACCAGGTGTCTCATTGAGATAAAAAAATATATTTTACAAGAGAGACCTGGCCAAAATAGCACCACACAAAGCTTCAGACACAAAACACGAAGCACCACAGTTTAAAAAACATACATTTACACATTGAGCAGCAAGATGGTGACGGCGCCCCACTTCATTTCCCATCATAGTGTTTACCCTAGCTTTAAACCTGCAATTTCAGCACCTTTTGAAACTTGTTCCAAGCATAAGTGGCAGAGAACTGGAACGCTTTTTTCCCCTAGCTATGTGCAGGCCTTATGTTATGTTGGTAACAAAATGGGAGGTGGAAATTTACCAGTTGGATGCATTCACATGCTTTGAACTTGTTGAGAAAAGCCGATAGGCTAATAGCCAACAAGCTGCGTAAACCATAAAGTAAAAGTACAGCTATCACGCTTGTAAACAAATAATATTATGTTCCAAAACCGTATGAATAGATTGCTTTAAGAAAAATGTTTTGTTGTTGCATTTAACTGCCAAAAATGCTGTTTTAAAGGTTAGTTTCTTAGTCAGCATGTAAAAAAGTGGAAGCTCAGGATGATAGATGAGTTTCCCACAACAAAAAGGGAAATCTAAGCAACCCTAAATATCTTATATTAGGTGATAAATCACTTAACATTTGTATTTCTTTTATTTAATTTTTTCTTACCAAGTGCAAATTATTTGATTATGATTTTGCTTGTTTTTACCCAAAAACACCTAACCTAAATTTTTCTTATTTCAATATATTTTTCAACATATTTTATCTTAATGAGAGGAATAAGGTTAAATATCTTCAAAAATATAATGAAATAAGATAAATGTGTAGTAATTACCAGTTTGAGGGCCATTGAATTCAACTGAATTCTCCCCAGTCGTAAGTGGTAAATTCCCACTTCCTACTTGGTTACGAACGCAGCATCAGTCACAGTCAACAAAACACAGTCATGTGAGCTCAGGCGATAGTTGTCATTTGTGTGCTGGACAATGTAGGTACACAGGTAAAATGGGAGCTGTCTCAGTATGGCCTTATAAACAAAAACGCAACAATGACTTAGTCTATGAAGGAAGGCCAACCCACTCTTGTATAGAGGGTACAGCGATGAGTGAGGGATTTTGAGTTTGTAACAAACCTCATCGCACAACAGTACACTATGTCTGTCCAGTGATGAATGTAATGAGTCCACAGGGGCATACACGTACAAGATATCACCATAACCAATTACAGGCACGAAGGCATCGGAAACAAGCCTCTTTCTCGCTTCAAAAGAAAAACTGAACTTATTTAGAAAATAAAAACCCAACTTGGGGGTTAGTATCACAGGAGGATCTAACGAGCCATTGATCCCACTGGGGCTGCCCCTCTGACACAGGTTAAATGACGCTTTGGAGGATGGTGGACACAGACCCTGCAAGGGGCAGCAGCGTCTTCGGAGAAGCCTCCACATAGGAGGAACACAGAGGCAAGAACAATACAAAGAAAACATCCATATTGGATGTGGAATGGATTATACAAATGCCTCCCTGGAAATACAATCTGACACCACCGCACTAGTCCTTAATGAATAAAAATATTTTCACACCATCAGAGTATGTTGGGCTGATGCTTGGCTCCAGTGCTTTGATGCTCCAGTGGAGCAGCACAACAGTGACATTCAGAGACACACCCGAGCTGAGAGGGTCGCCGCGGTTCCCTGAGCGCAAGAAGCAGGTGATACATGACTGGAAAGGTCGCTCTCTGCGTGGTCCTGCCTACGCCCCCCCCCCCCCCCAGCACCACGGCACGTCACCAACCCTCACGGAACAACAGTGGTGCCATAGCCAGGGTCATGTTGGCTTGTTACTGCGGAGAGATAAAGGAGAACATTACTGTGTAGCTACAGAATAGGATATTTTGCATTCAAGACATGGCGTTAAAGTTATTATAATTCCACACTCGGTTTGTAATGATTAGTCTACTTAGAAAATCAGAAATGATTTATGAGGAATTTATCTATTTCACAAGGCTAAACGTTCCTCACTAAATGAAATAGGGACATTCAGATGGCGCAACGTTGCAGATATTTTAAATTATAAACCGGGTAGTTTGGGTCCTGAATGCTGATTGTCTGAAAGCCGTGGTATATCAGACAATGTATACAACGGGTGGGTCTAATCTTGAATGTGTCACAGAAAATGTCATACTCTTCGGCAAATATGTCGTATGGGAGATAGAAGGACCAAGGCGCAGCGGGATTGTGGACACATGTTTATTACTGATAAAAACATGTAAGGTATCCACTTGAGAAAAACCAAAACAACAAACAATACTCACAACCGCAACAGTGTGGCAGGCTCAAACAAACGCAGTGCACACAACAATTCCCCACAACCCCAAAGACAAACACACACACCTATATAGGACTTCCAATCAAAGGCAACTATACACACCTGCCTTCAATTGGAAGTCCCAATCATCCACCCAACATTTAACAAACACAAACCCCCTGCCACATCCTGACCTAGACAAAGCAATACGCCCTCTGCTGGTCAGGACGTGACAGTACCCCCCCCTCAAGGTGCAGACTCCAGGATGCACCTAAAAAGAAAAACACAACAAAAACACAACAAAATCCCCAATACCCCAACAAACAATAACCCCTAAACCATACGGGAGGGAAGGGAGGGTGGCTGCCGTCACCGACGGCACTGTGCTACACCCTCCCTCCCCAACCCACCTATCCTGGAGGTGGCTCCGGTTCTGGCCGGTCCAGGCAGTCGGGCCACTCTGGCAGTTCGGGGCAGTCGGGGCAGTCTGGCAGCTCGGGGCAGTCTGGCAACTCGGGACAGTCTGGGCAGTCTGGCAACTCGGGACAGTCTGGGCAGTCTGGCCACTCCGGCAGTTCAGGGCAGTCTGGCCACTCCGGCAGTTCAGGGCAGTCTGGCCACTCCGGCAGTTCAGGGCAGTCTGGCCACTCCGGCAGTTCAGGGCAGTCTGGCCACTCCGGCAGTTCAGGGCAGTCTGGCCACTCCGGCAGTTCAGGGCAGTCTGGCCACTCCGGCAGTTCAGCGCAGTCTGGCCACTCCGGCAGTTCAGCGCAGTCTGGCCACTCCGGCAGTTCAGCGCAGTCTGGCCACTCCGGCGACTGTTGACTGGCGGGCAGCTCCGACGACTGTTGACTGGCGGGCAGCTCCGACGACTGTTGACTGGCGGGCAGCTCCGACGACTGTTGACTGGCGGGCAGCTCTGGTGATGGTTGACTGGCAGGCAGCTCCGACGACTGTTGACTGGCGGGCAGCTCCGACGGCTGTTGACTGGCGGGCAGCTCCGACGACTGTCGACTGGCGGGCAGCTCCGACGACTGTTGACTGGCGGGCAGCTCCGTCACACAGACCTTGTGCACCCCCCTAAAAAATTCTTGGGGGTGCCTCTCGGTCTCCCAGTCCTTGCCAGCCTTCTTCTGCTGCTTGGTCCTGTGTTGGTGGGGAATTCTGTCACAGAAAATGTCATACTCTTCGGCGAATATGTCGTATGGGAGATAGAAGGACCAAGGCGCAGCGGGATTGTGGACACATGTTTATTACTGATAAAAACATGTAAGGTATCCACTTGAGAAAAACCAAAACAACAAACAATACTCACAACCGCAACAGTGTGGCAGGCTCAAACAAACGCAGTGCACACAACAATTCCCCACAACCCCAAAGACAAACACACACACCTATATAGGACTTCCAATCAAAGGCAACTATACACACCTGCCTTCAATTGGAAGTCCCAATCATCCACCCAACATTTAACAAACACAAACCCCCTGCCACATCCTGACCTAGACAAAGCAATACGCCCTCTGCTGGTCAGGACGTGACAGTACCCCCCCCTCAAGGTGCAGACTCCAGGATGCACCTAAAAAGAAAAACACAAGAAAAACACAACAATTCCCCACAACCCCAAAGACAAACACACACACCTATATAGGACTTCCAATCAAAGGCAACTATACACACCTGCCTTCAATTGGAAGTCCCAATCATCCACCCAACATTTAACAAACACAAACCCCCTGCCACATCCTGACCTAGACAAAGCAATACGCCCTCTGCTGGTCAGGATGTGACAGAATGATGATTGGTTAAAAGTGTATTCCAGCCGGTGTCTATTCCACAAATTATCACTGGCTAAATCTATGACGTTAAAATGCCTATTTACTCTGTTCCATCTGACTGCACAATCCATCAGTCCAGACAGGGAAGTTATGAACTTGATCTCCACTATAAAAAGCATCTCGACATTATCTCACATTTCTTTTAGGCTAACATTTAGTTTTCAAACGCGGAGATTTGTACAAACCTTGCTGTCTGTCTCGCCGACATTTGCAACATTGTTTCAATATTCTTCAACTGTCCCATAGTAATGAGCGTGTAGGGGTTGGGAGTGGTGACGAGAGAGAGAGAGAGAGAGGTAGGCAGAGTTTTGTCAGCCAGTCGAAATCATGAATCAGCTGGCATCATTTTTATGGATATATACAAATAAATGTAAATTGAAGCTAGTTTGCAGTCTTTCCAGATTCAGTTTGAAGTTATTGTGTTTAGCTGTGTTGTTGGCTAGCTCCTCTGAACAACAGTGTCCTAAAGAGAGAGACCATTTTCTATGCCAGGCGAAATCGTGCCTCATTAGCTCATTGTTATGGATGTATCCAAAGAAATGTCACAGCTTAACAAATGCAGCTACTGTTCTGACTGAAGACTGAACAACTGGGTTGCGTCTCTGGCAACCGAACCAATAGAACGAACGACCCGCCGGCTTGGGTAGCAACCCTAGATTTGTTTCTGGACTATATCTTGTGGAAGGATGAAATAGTATGAATACATTTATCAAAATAAAGTTTTAAATTAAAATATGTCAATCATTATTTGAATATGTTGGTAACCCTTTGTATAAAAGTGATAATGTCCTCGAAGCCGGTGTTTGGAGCATATATTGGCACGGTTTGTCTCGACTTTGTCTCGGGCCTAACAGCGCCCGTGCCAATATATCCTTCAAACACCGGCCTCTCAAGCATTATCACTTAATTATAAACTGGGTTGTTCGATCCCTGAATGCTGATTAGCTGAAAGCCGTGGTATATCAGGGTTCCATCTTTCGGATGGGATCTTAAATGGGTGTCCTGACTCTCTGTGTTCACTAAAGATCCCATGGCACTTATCATAAGACCTTGTTGTCCTGGCTAAATTTCCAATCTGTCCTTCATACCATCACGGTCACCTAATCATCCCCAACTTACAATTGGCTCATTCATCTCCTCTCTCCTGTAACTATTCCCCAGGTCATTGCTGTAAATGAGAATGCGTTCTCAGCCAACATACCTGGTAAAATAAGGGTTAAATAAAGAAATAAAGCTGCCCTGGTCAGCAGGAGCAACAATGGCTCTGCTGCGAAGTGGTAGGCTACACAAGCTCACAGAATGGGACTGCTGAAGCGCATAGTGTGTAAAATCGTCTGTGCTCGGTTGCAACGCTCCTGACTGAGTTCCAAACTGCCTCTGGAAGCAATGTCAGTACAAGAACTGTTCATCCAGCTTCATGAAATCGGTTTCCATGGTCAAGCAACCGCACACAAGCCTGAGATCACCATGCGCAATGCCAAGCATTGGCTGGAGTGGTGTACAGCTCACTGCCATTGGACTCTAGAGCAGTAGAATTGAGTTCTCTGGAGTGACGAATCACGCTTCACCATCTGACAGACAAATCTGGGTTTGGCGAATGCCAGGAGAATGCTACCTGCCCAAATGCATAGTGCCAATTGTAAAATTTGGAGGAGGAATAATGAGGCCAGCACAGAGCCCTGACCTCAACCCCATCGAACACCTTTGGGAGGAATTGGAATGCCGACTGCGAGCCAGGGCTACTGTAAACGCCCAACATCAGTGCCCGACCACACTAATGCTTTTGTGGCTGAATGGATGCAAGTCCCCGCTGCAATGTTCCAACATTTAGCAAAAAGCATTCCCAGAAGAGTGGAGGCTGTTATAGCAGCAAAGGGGGGACCAACTCCATATTAATGTCCATGATTTTGGAATGAGATGTTTGACGAGCAGGTGTCCACATACTTTTGGTCATGTAGTGTATCATTCTATTCAACATTCTGGCTTGTAGAGGCTACTACATCTTTTCTTAGGGGGACTTCGGTCAGACTGAACATTTCTGGAGTAACCATTGACATGTTCTGCACATTCAGTTCAATTTTGACTCCAAAATCACCAGATCAGTCATCTTGAATTTTGTTTTATTGTATTACTGTATTTAAATGTAGTTTGGAAACATCCCACAGCATCTCAAATGGCACATTTAGCTGTCTAGATCAGGTGTAGACAACCCTGGTCTTGGAGTACTGCAGGTACTGCAGGATGTTGTTCCAACTAGGCACCATACCTGACCAACCGAGGTGATTGGTCTAGACGATGATGGCTTTTTAGAGGACATTTCTGGTGCATTGATACTAGAGAGGGAGAGTAACAGGTAGTTTAACACTTTTACGGAGCTTTTAGTGAGTGAACCAAGGCGATGCCATTGTGGTGTGTGTGTGTGTGTGTGTGTGTGTGTGTGTGTGTGTGTGTTCCAACAGGTAGATGAAAGCAGATTAGAGTTCAATGGGCCTTTGTTGTGGTGGGAATTATTCTAAATATTCCTACTAAAGACAATGTGTTAGGGTAATCTGCCTTGACAATTTCATTTTTCTGCTTTGATCATTGGTTGTTAGTAAGCAAGCAACATAATATATAGGCAAGCTTTACCTTGACTGGATGATGGGCAACAGCTCTTACAAAGATATGTATGAGTGTATTTGAAGTGCTTTGATAAATCAAAGGCTCCCTCCCCTCCATACAAAAATAACATAGAAAACACCACTTAGGTGAGTAATCTCACGCAATCAGGATCAAAAATATTTTGTACATAGTGTTGCTGCTACTGTCTCTTATGACCGAAAAGAGCTTCTGGACATCAGAACTGGGATTACTCACCTCATAGGAAAAGGAGGACCTAGCAAGCCCACATTCTCTTCGACAGAGCTGTAGTGGAGCAAGTTGAGAGCTTCAAGTTCCTTGGCATCCACATCACCAACAAACTAACATGGTCCATTTGGAATGGGTCCTCAGATCCTCAAACGGTTTTACAGGTGCAGCTGTAAAACCTTTTGAGGATCTGAGGACCCATTCCAAATCTTTTCAGTCTCCTGAGGGGGAATAGGTTTTGTCATGCCCTCTTCACAACTGTCTTGGTGTACTTGGACCATGTTCCTTTGTTGGTGATGTGGACGCCAAGGAACTTGAAGCTCTCAACTTGCTCCACTACAGCTCTGTCTGGGCGTGCTAGAGCCTCCTTTTCCTATAGTCCACAATCATCTCCTTTGTCTTGATCATGTTGAGGGAGAGGCTGTTGTCCTTGTACCACATGGTAAGGTCTTTGACCTCCTCCCTATAGGCTGTCTCATCGTTGTCGGTGATCAGGTCTACCCCTGTTGTGCCATAAGTAAACGTAATGATGGTGTTGGAGTTGTGCCTGGCCGTGCAGTCATGAGTGAACAGGGAGTACAGGAGGGGACTGAGCACGCACCTCTGAGGGGCCCCCGTGTTGAGGATCAGCGTGGCAGATGTGTTGTTATCTACCCTTACCACCTGAGGAGGCCCGTCAGGAAGTCCAGAATCCAGTTGCAGAGGGAGGTGTTTAGTCCCAGGGTCCTTAGCTTAGTGATGAGCATTGAGGGCACTATGGTGTTGAACGTTGAACAGTAGTCAATGAATAGCATTCTCACATAGGTGTTCCTTTTGTCCAGGTGGGAAAGGGCTGTGTGGAGAGCAATAGAGATTGCATCATCTGTGGATCTGTTGGTGCGGTATGCAAATTGGAGTGTGTCTAGGGTTTCTGGGATAATGGTGTTGATGTGAGCCATGACCAGCCTTTCAAAGCATTTCGTGGCTACAGTTGGTCAGCGCATGCTCGGAGTACATGTCCTGGTAATCCGTCTGGTCCAGTGGCCTTGTGATTGTTGACCTGTTTAAAGGTCTTACTCACATCAGCTGCAGAGAGCGTGATCACACAGTCGTCCGGAACAGCTGATACTCTAATGCATGTTTCTGCATGGATGGGTATTCCAGCATGACAATGAACCAAAACACACGGCCAAGGCAACAAAGGAGTGGCTCAAGAAGAAGCACATTAAGGTCCTGGAGTGGCCAAGCCAGTCTCCAGACCTTAATCCCATAGAACATCTGTGGAGGGAGCTGAAGGTTTGAGTTGCCAAATGTCAACCTTAACCTTAATGACTTGGAGAAGATCTGCAAAGAGGAATGGGACAAAATCCCTCCTGAGATGTGTGCAAACCTGGTGGCCAACTACAAGAAACGTCTGACCTCTGTGATTGCCAACAAGGGTTTTGCCACCAAGTACTAAGTCATGTTTTGCAGAGGGGTCAAATACTTATTTCCCTCATTGAAATGCAAATAATTTTATAACATTTTTGAAATGCGTTTTTCTGGATTTTTTTGTTGTTATTCTGTCTCTCACTGTTCAAATAAACCTACCATTAAAATTATAGACTGATCATTTCTTTGTCAGTGGGCAAACGTACAAAATCAGCAGGGGATCAAATACTTTTTTCCCTCGCTGTATAGCCCCGCTTTCACGGGTATGTATGGCAGGAGGAAGGAGCAGAGTCAAATGCAGGATGTGATAGTTCAGTAGGCCGAAGTTTAATGGCACTCAACACGCTAGGTGTATCAACAACACAGAGATCGCAGAAAACCCCAAAAGGGAAACAGGTAATCCAGATGAAGAGGCAAAAATACGCACCGGGCGCAGCCCGGCTTAAATCGATACTCCAAATAATAAAATGCTGGAGCAACATACAATGTACAACCACACTGCCCGCTGACAATCAAAAATAATCCCGCACAACACACAACACCCACAGGAACAAACTAAATACCCCCCCCCCCCACTAATGACAGAAACGAAAACAGGTGCGGACTAGACAGACAAAACACAACGAACACAGAAACATAGATATGTGGCAGCTAGTAGACCGGCGACGACGACCGCCAAGCGCCGCCCGGCCGAGGAGGGGCACCATTTTCTGTGGATACTGTGACAGTACCCCTCCCCCGACGCTGGCCTCGGGGTCGACCCGGAGGGCGAGGTGCCGGCCGGTCTGGACGGAGACAATGGAACTCCTGGAGCATAGTGGGATCCAAAATGTCCCTCATCGGAACCCAGCACCTCTCCTCCGGGCCGTACCCCTCCCAGTCCACGAGGTACTGCAGGCCCCCTACCCGACGCCGGGAGTCCAGGATGGCCCAAACTGTGTACACCGGGGCCCCCCCGATGTCCAGGGGGGGCGGAGGGACCTCCCTCACCTCAGCGTCCTGCAGTGGACCAGCTACCACCGGCCTGAGGAGAGACACATGAAACGATGGGTTAATACCGTAATATGAAGGGAGTTGTAACCTATAACACACCTCGTTTATTCTCCTCAGGACTTTGAACGGCCCCACAAATCGCGGACCCAGCTTCCGGCAGGGCAGGCGGACGGGCAGGTTCCGGGTCGAGAGCCAGACTCTATCCCCCGGATGATACACGGGGCCTCACTGCGGCGGCGGTCAGCGCTCTCCTTCTGTCGCCTGATAGCCCGCTTCAGGCACTCCTGGACAGCACTCCAGGTCTCCTGAGAGCGCTGTACCCATTCCTCATCCGCAGGAGCTTCCGTCTGGCTCTGCTGCCAGGGCACCAGGACCGGCTGATAACCTAATACGATTTGAAAAGGTGACAGGTTAGTCGAGGAGTGGCGTTGAGAGTTCTGGGCCATTTCGGCCCATGGCACGAACATCGCCCACTCCCCTGGCCGGTCCTGGCAGTACGACCGCAGAAACCTGCCAACATCCTGGTTGATGCGTTCTACCTGCCCATTACTTTCGGGATGGAAACCTGAGGTCAGGCTGACCGAGACCCCCAGCCTCTCCATAAACTACTTCCACACTCTGGAAGTGAACTGGGGACCCCGATCAGATACGATGTCCTCGGGCACCCCGTAGTGCCGGAAGACATGGGTGAATAGGGCCTCCGCAGTCTGTAGGGCCATAGGAAGACCAGGCAACGGGAGCAGACGGCAGGACTTCGAGAACCGATCCACAACAACCAGGATCGTGGTGTTCCCCTGAGATGGCGGGAGATCCGTTAGGAAATCCACCGAGAGGTGAGACCAAGGTCGCTGTGGAACGGGGAGGGGCTGTAATTTCCCTCGAGGCAGGTGCCTAGGAGCCTTGCACTGGGCGCACACCGAACAGGAAGATACATAGTGTCTTACATCCTCAGCCAAGGTGTGCCACCAGTACTTCCCTTTCAGGCCTCGCACTGTCCGTTCCACCCCAGGATGACCCGAGGAGGGTAAAGTGTGGGCCCATCGGATCAGGCGATCGCGAACACCAAGCGGAACGAACTTTAGACCCGCGGGACATTGGGGCGGAGTGGGTTCTGACTGAACCGCCCGCTCGATGTCCGCATCCACCTCCCATACTACCAGCGCCACTAGACAGGACGCAGGGAGTATGGGAGCGGGATCGATGGTCCTCTCCTCGGTGTCATAGAGACGTGACAGTGCGTCGGCCTTCCGGTTCTGAGAACCCGGAATGTATGAAAGGGTGAACTGGAACCTAGTAAAGAACATAGCCCAACTGGCTTGACAAGGATTTAGTCTCCTCGCTGCCCGGATGTACTCCAGGTTACGGTGGTCGGTCCAGATGAGAAAAGGGTGACGTGCCCCCTCAAGCCAATGTCTCCACACTGTCAAAGCCTTGACCACGGCTAACAACTCCCTGTCCCCCACATCGTAGTTGCGCTCCGCTGGGCTTAGCTTCCTAGAAAAGAAAGCGCAGGGGCGGAGCTTCAGAGGAGCGCCCGAACGCTGCGACAGAACTGCTCCTACCCCAGCCTCGGACGCGTCCACCTCCACTACGAATGGCAAAGAGGGATCCGGATGCGCCAGCACCGGAGCGTTAGTAAACAGAACCTTCAGATGACGGAAGGCCCTGTCCGCCTCCGCCGACCACCGCAGCCGCACCGGACCCCCCTTCAGCAGTGAGGTAATGGGAGCTGCCACCTGACCAAAACCCCGGATAAACCTCCGGTGATAATTGGCGAACCCCAAAAACCGTTGCACCTCCTTCACCGTGGTAGGGGTAAGCCAATTACGCACACATTCCATCACCACCCCTGTGGTGGAAATGCGATATCCTAGGAAAGAGACGGCTTGTTTGGAGAACTCACATTTCTCAGCCTTGACGTATAGGTTATGCTCCAGCAGCCGCCCAAGCACTCTGCGCACCAAAGCCACATGCTCGGCGCGGGTGGCGGAGTAAATCAAGATGTCATCGATGTACACTACCACACCTTGTCCGAGCATGTCTCGGAGAACCTCGTCCACAAAGGATTGGAAGACAGCGGGAGCATTTTTTAACCCATACGGCATGACAAGGTACTCATAATGGCCAGATGTGGTACTAAATGCGGTTTTCCACTCGTCTCCCCCTCGGATACGCACCAGATTATACGCGCTCCTGAGATCTAGTTTGGTGAAGAAGCGCGCCCCGTGGAATGGCTCCACTGCCGCAGCAATGAGAGGTAGTGGGTAACTGAACCCCACTGTGATGGAATTTAGACCTCTATAGTCAATGCACGGGCGCAGGCCTCCCTCCTTCTTCTTCACAAAAAAGAAACTCAAGGAGACGGGTGATTTAGATGGCCGAATGTATCCCTGTCTCAAGGACTCAGTGACGTATGTTTCCATAGCCACCGTCTTCTCCTGAGACAGAGGATACACATGACTCTTAGGAAGGACCGCGTCAGCTTGGAGGTTTATCGCACAATCCCCCTGTCGATGGGGTGGTAATTGAGTCGCCTTCGTTTTACTGAAGGCGATAGCCAAATCGGCATATTCAGAAGGAATGTGCACGGTAGAGACTTGGTCTGGACTCTCCACCGTAGTTGCACCGATGGAAACTCCTACACACCTACCTGAGCACTCCCTTGACCACCCCTTAAGAGCCCTCTGTCTCCACGAAATCTGAGGGTTGTGAGTGGCTAGCCAGGGGATTCCCAGTACCACCGGAAACGCCGGGGAGTCGATGAGGTATAGGCTGATACGTTCCACATGACCCCCCCACGTCGTCATAACCAGTGGCACAGTAACCTCCCCCACTTCGCCGGACCCTAGCGGTCGACTATCTATGGCGTGCACAGGGAAGGGGTGGTCCAGCTGAACCAGGGGAATCCCTAACCTATTAGCGACCCCACGGTCCATAAAACTCCCAGCTGCACCTGAATCGACTAGTGCCTTATAATGGGAGTGAGGGGAAAAATCGGGAAAACAAACGGAAGTGTACATGTGGTCGACAGGGGGCTCTGGGTGTGTATGGTGCTGACTCACCTGGGGGGTCGATGTAGTGCTCTGCCTGCCCTCCGGACTCCTGGGTGGACCCCTCCAGCACCGGTCCGCAGTGTGTCCTCTGCGTCCACAGTGGGTGCAGGAGAGGCCCCCCCCTCCGGTCTTCCTCGGAGCAGCTCCTCCTATCTCCATGGGCAGTGGAGCAGGAGGGCTGGGAGGTGGATTCCGGGTAGTCGCCCCGAGCCGAGTCTGGGCCCTCCCAGACCGCGTTGGCCCATTCCAGGGCTCTACCCGTAAGACAGGAGACGAGGACGCTCACTTTCTCCTCGTCGGAGGGAGAGGGGCGGACGGTCGCCAGGTACAGTTCTATCTGGAGCAAAAACCCCTTACACCCAGCGGCCGTCCCATCAAATTCCCTCGGTGGCGTAATCCGAATCCCGATCGAGCCCACTTCAGGGGGTGTCGGTAGGGGCGCCGGCTGAGCAACCGGAGCTGGTCTGGTGGGGGAGGTACCTCTCTCCCAGCTCTCCAGTCGGGCCAGTACTTGGTCCATCGCCGAGCCCAGGCGGTGGAGGAGGCTGGCGTGCTGCGACACCTGCTCAGCTACTGAAGGCGCTTCAGCTCCTGCTGACTCCATGATAGTTTCTGTGGTGCGGGATTCTGTCACGGGTATGTAGGGCAGGAGGAAGGAGCAGAGTCAAATGCAGGATGTGATAGTTCAGTAGGCCGAAGTTTAATGGCACTCAACACGCTAGGTGTATCAACAACACAGAGATCGCAGAAAACCCCAAAAGGGAAACAGGTAATCCAGATGAAGAGGTGAAAATACGCACGGGGCGCAGCCCGGCTTAAATCGATACTCCAAATAATAAAATGCTGGAGCAACATACAAAGTACAACCACACTGCCCGCTGACAATCAAAAATAATCCCACACAACACCCACAGGAACAAACTAAATACCCCCCCCACTAATGACAGAAACGAAAACAGGTGCGGACTAGACAGACAAAACACAACGAACACAGAAACATAGATATGTGGCAGCTAGTAGACCGGCGACGACGACTGCCGAGCGCCGCCCAGCCGAGGAGGGGAACCATTTTCTGTGGATACTGTGACACCCGCTATTGTTATTTACTGCTGCTCTTTAATTATCTTATCTCTCACTTTTTTAGGGATTTTCTTAAAACTGCATTGTTGGTTAAGGACTTGTAAGTAAGCATTTCACTGTAAGTTCTACACCTGTTGTATTCGGCGCATGTGACAAATAGAATTTGATTTGATTTGACGTAGACTTTCAGTGGCTTTTTTGACATCATCTTCCTTCAGGGTATACACGATATAACGGTACGTATTTTCCCATCCTCATTCAAACTTTCTATATTAAATCATAGTGTTCAGAACTAGCATCACTTGTTATAATCTAGCTATCACGCTCTCCTTTCTGTTTTGAATGCTTTCCTGAAATAAACAAACAAACATCTCATTTACAAAACCACTCTGCACTCCAAAGTGAAATGGATAACCAATCAGCAATAAACAGTAACTGTAGTTTTGCTGGTCCTTTTTATTTACAAGGAGATGTCTTGCGTGAAATAAACATACTTTTTCTGTTGGTGTGCGTCAGAGCATTCTAAAAAAACACTCCTAATGTTCCCTAATTAAAACGGCATAATTGAGAGCGGAAAATAAATAATATCATAGTTGCACTCAACACGGTCCTTCTTTCCCAACTGGAGTAACTGATGTGTGAAAAATACAATATTCTTGCTCTAATTAACATATCTTGGGAACAGAAAACAAAGGCTTGATTTTACAGCTATTGTCCCTGCAGAATAATGACTCCAATATAGAACGGCAACGTCTTGAGAAAAACATCACGACTATTGATGGAGCTATAGACCGTATAATATTCGGGCCAAACTGTACTGTAGGTAGTGATGATGAAAGACACCATGATACGTTTTCACTCCTTATAGTAGGTACTAAGTGTACAGTTGACTAGGGTGCGACTCCACAGAGAAACCATTGCAGGTCATCCTCGCTTCTTTGAACACACTCCTTCGATGACTGCAGCTGAGATATCCTCTCTGGGCTGCGAGCTGTTCACTTCATAGCCCGTATAGAATGGCCATTCTGCACTGTCATAAAAGAAGGACTTGAAAGGGATATATGCACTTGCCACTCACACAGACAATCATGTACCAGGAGAAGATGGACTTGGCAGTAACAGGATATGAGGCAATGGGATCTAAGGACTTGACACTCGCTCAGCTTAGGGGATCAGGTAGGTTCTCTCAGCCCAAGGAGTGTTCTCCCACAATGCCATTGTGCAGCGGTGCACAGCTGGGAGGCGAGGATAGCGAGTGCGTCCGTCTGATCTTGTGACATGGCCCAGATTCCTCCTAGACACATTCATCTCTGGGTTTTTAGCTATAGGTTTCAGTGGGGAGCTTGACTGTGGGGTATACAGTACCCAGATCCCCTGGTGGCTCTGCAGCAGGAAGGAACAGACCCCTACATGGTTTTTACTACGTGGTGTATAGCTATGAATGGAAGTGACTTTAACATAGCAGGTTTGAGAATCAGGTTAAGGTTAGGAAAAAGGTTAGCGTTAGATAAAATGCTTTCTTAACCTGCTACGAAAAGTCACTTCTGGTCATAGCTGTACTCCATCTAGTCACAACCCTGCAGGAGAGCGTTCTGGTGATTAGACAGTGGTGGTTGAGCGGCTCCAGCTGACTGGCTGCAAAGCTGCAATCAGTCGGCCCTCACACTCTGATTTGCCTGCTGTGTGAGAGTTAGAAGGGGAAATGGGATCATGACTCAATGTTTGTTGTGGTTGACGAGGTTCATGAAAACTGTGCCATTAAATGCTATTCTACCCCTTGTAAGTATATGTGAGATGTGAATTCATTCATGAAAAGGACTGTTTGGGTGCTATGACATTTTCAAAAAGAATGACTGAAAGCATGCCTTTGAGCATACAGCAATATGTCTTTCACAGCTAAAAGATGATGCATGTTGTACATCTTATCAGCGTCCCTGTTTAAGACCTGAATGTTGAGGCATTGTGCCACCCCTAGACCTTGTCTGGTCCTACGTTGAACTCTGAGAAGGAGAGCGACTATGTGATCTATCTGATTAGAATCATAACTAAGCAGGTTTAAACCCTGCCTCAGGCAGCTAAAGAACAGTGGATCAAGAAAAGGCACCTTGTGCCCAAGGTACAATATACCCAAGATCACATCTACTTTTGTCGTTGTACTTGCTCGAAGCTACAAGTCAGGTTTAGAGTATAGCCAATCTATAGTAACCTACATGTAACATTTAAAATATATTGAGTACAATACTCATTCAGTTCCATTTCTACCAGATAGTTAAAGCAGCTGTTCATGCGTTGTGTTGTCCTCCTGCATTTGTGTCCTCTCTCCTGCCACCATCTCCTCCTTCGGCACTGCTTTCCAGCCACAGTCTTGTCAGATAAATGAATGGCTTATCACTGGCTAATTTCATAATAGCCACTTATCGATCTGCATGAGTTGGCGTCACGTAATTGAAATGAGGCTGGGACATTGTGTCTCAGAAGCCGGTGGAGAGGGTTCTTGAACAATGCCTCAGGGCCTCCAAGGAGATGTCTGTTAATTTTCTCTTTCTTTCTTTCTTTCTTTCTTTCTTTCTTTCTTTCTTTCTTTCTTTCTTTCTCTCTCTCGCTCTCTCCCTGAGCGACGTAGACGTGTCTGCATGCCGCCTAAGCATGTTTTTATGTCGACACACAGTGGGTTGCTATTATCCTGCATGTCATTGCTGTATTAGTGTATATGAAGCCCACTTTAAAATGGCATTATAAAGTGGTCTGGGACTTCCACTGACACTCATGTTTTATGAAAGACGACGTTCCTCTTTGTTTTTGAATAATTTGGGTAAAAATAAGCTTTGAAAGCCTTTCCATTAGTAAAAGGTCTGAAAATGGAGCAAATCTGTTTTGCCAATATAAAATGGGGATTTTCGATGCACTAAAAGCCTGAGTAGTTGTAATTCAAATGGAGAAAGCAGAAATACATCTGCTGTCAATCAGCAATACAGTGAGAGAAAAGGTGAGAAAGAAGATAGGCTAAATGGTAATTTATTCGGCTTGAATCAGGTTTAATTTCTCCCACAGTGAGGCAATACGCCACAATTCCCATCACAGTGTTCTGCTGCATCTGTGTGAGATTAAGAAAACCTGCTCAAACTTCTTAATTCAACAGATAAACAAAGGGGTGGAATGTGTGCGTCAGCACGCTTTCAGTAAGTACACAGATTTACATTATTCATGAACACCTGAATTTTCATTTTCATCACAAACTGCTGCTCCTGTTGCCAAACCTTGCAAAACACCAGACAATCTGCTTGGTAGTTATAGCTTCAGACGAGAGTGATAATGAGAGGTCCACCCCTAAAGTGCGGTGACTGACAGTGAACACATCTCTCCCATTGTTCTCCAGAAAATCACCACCCAAGTTTAGATCATTTTTCTCTCAGGTGTGGGAGTTGTGACTGTTTAACAGAAGCAGTTGACCATGCCCGCCGCCCGCTATAACCTCCACCGATGATTTGAAATTTAAATTACAGAGTTGTCTCTCAAGCATGCCATGTGTGACAAAGCCTCCTTTCTTATAAAACAAAAGTACTTAATAGAGCGCTTTTGAGTAATGACCCCTTTGTGCCATGTAATGAGGTAAATTATGGATAGAGTCGCATCGGTAAATTATAGGGTGTCAGTCTTCTCTGTCATTTCTACTTAAACACCCGTTTTATTTGTACTGGCCTCAGATCAGCTTCCATCTCTACAGGTGTGTGTGAGGGTGTTAGTCTGGCACAAACTTCTGAATTAAGAACAGTTTGCTGTTTGTTAGTGCATTCTTTTTTCTTTTTTTTACAGCACAGTCACGATTTCTACACATTGTCGTAGAAATGTGATTTATTGATAAGCAATGACCTTTATTGTCCGTGATAAATCTGTCTTGAGGTGAGTAAGATACCACAATACAGCAGTGGGGGTAGGCTAAACTACAGAGAGTTAACATGACAGCGGTTGACTGGGGTAATATCTGTTCACTGGGGCGTGTAAGGTGAAGATAACGTGTGTTTGTCTTACAGTAAAGGCGGTGTATTGCCCAGGGGCTCCCCGAGCATCACGGTTCCCATCAGACTTCACTGGAGGAAGTGCCAGCGCCATTACATTAACTACTAGCCTGTTAGTCGACAGAGCCTCAGGGCGTAGGAAACTACAAAAATGTCTGTAGATAGCCATACGTTATTGAGTATTACTGAATATACTGAAAGCTACAGGACAGTAGTTATTTGTCTCAGGCTCTGGGCTGTGTGGGTCTAGCATGTTGGAGCTGTGTGACTCCACATGCCGTGTATTCTCGCTACGAGAGCCATAATTAAATCTCGAGCTAGCTGGTGTGATCACATGTCTACTCGCCTAAAAATAACCTCACTCCCAACATACAATGGGGATAATGCCCATAACTATAAATAGACTCACCGGAGGGAAGTAGGGGACTAAATCACCAGTTAGAGATGGCTGCCATAACAAGGAGTTTCAACATTGAGCAATAGATTGATTCCAGTGCCGTCAGTGACATAGTAATCTGCATTGTGCAGTAATTAGTATCTGTCAGGTAAATGAGGCTTGTCCCATTACTGTACTGTGCTATTCCCCATCAATGGGAATCCTCCTTTGCTAGTTGCCACAGGAACGGTTTGATTAAGATTAAAATGAAGAAAATAAGAAATTAAGGCGGGTAGCCTCGCGGTTAAGAGTTTTGGGCTGGTAACTGAAAGGTCGCTGGTTTGAATCTCAGAGCTGACTAGGTGAAAACTCTGTCATTGTGCCCTTGAGCAAGACATTTAACCATAATTGCTTCTGTATGTCGCTCTGGCTAAGAGCATCTGCTAAAATAGTTTGAATGGGTTGTTTCACTTTAGCGTATAGGACTAGGGCCAATAGATGCTCATATTGCGCAGGCGCCACTCTCAGGTCTCAGACAATACTGCTTTCACGACCAAAGACAATGTCATTATGCAGATACATGTATATGACATGCACCTCCCCATGGCAGCCATTTTGCTGTCCTTACTGTACCCCATGTCCACCTCCCTATGCATTAATTCAAATGGGGCATTGAGCCCCTGCTGGAGTGTTGATGAGACTCCTGAGAGCCCCGCTAAGGCACTCGACCGTCAATCAAATAAATCGAAATGCAGTCTGTACACTGCTCCCACCTGCCCCAGCTAAGTCCTCATTATTATTGCATGAGGGCATTTCCACAGTAACAGTGTGACGCTGAGACTGACTTTTTCACACAAAAAAATGTATGCCAAGCAAAAACCATTGATTGTGAAGTTTTACAAACCACACACATACAGAATATGCAGAAGTCAACTTTTAACAATTGCCTCTGAACATTTTACTAAAACACATTTACTTGAGGAACAGAGCAGAAGCAAAGTTTGGTAACAGAATGACAGTAAAATCTCCAGTTTTTTTATGCGACCACATTTTCCAAAAACACTGCATAAAATAGGAAGCCAATTCTAGATTTAATTTGGGATTGGACATGCTTAATGTTGTCTTGATAACTGTGTGAATTGGACAATATTCCTGTCAAAATGTACTTTTGGGTGTCAGGGAAAATGTATGGAGTAAAAAGGGCATTCTTTTCTTTAGGAATGTAGTGAAGTAAAAGTTGTCAGAAATGTAAATAGTAAAGTAAAATACAGACACCTAAAAAAACACTTAAGTAGTACTTTAAAGTATTTTTTACTTAAGTACTTTACACCACACTGCAAATTTGGTTGGTCCAAAATGGACCAAATCTGTACCAATCATTGGCATCTCTGTTTCACAAGTTTGGACATTACAGTACAACACATTACAGTACAGTAGAGTAAAGAAAAGTAGAGTATAGTTCAGTACAGAACAGTACAGTAGAACAGAGTAAAGAGTATAAGCAGAGTATATTACAGTACAATATAGTACAGTCTAGTAAAGTAGAGTATTACATTATAATGTACTCTACTTTTCTTTACTTCATGTGTGCTCTACTGTACTTTACTGTACTGTGCTCTACTGTGCTGTACTGTGATCTACTGTACTTTACTGTACTGTGCTCTACTGTGCTGTACTGTGCTCTACTGCAACAGATTTGTCGGTCACTCCATTACCGATTTAGTAACAGAGTGACTCCTTTTAATCACTTACTAATTGTTATGTTTGCCTTTACTTGTTACTTCGGTGAACTTTCAGAATCCTCCCTCCTCACGAGGGAGAGACATTAGACTATCTTAAAGATATGTGGGGTTTTGGTAACAGAATGACAAGACACTAGACAATATTTCTTAAACTTACAGAAGGCAAATCATTTCTGCAAAACTAAATATAAATGTTGATATTAGTTGGCAGGAGTCTTTACTTCAACATTATTCATTTTTTATGTATTTCCAATACCTTTTAAGACTTTTTATCGTAGTTTTTTTTTTTTTTACCAGAAATCAAAAACCTTTGCTTATTCCACATTTTTAGAATAGGAAACGTATCTGTGCCTTCATTTCACAAAAATGTAGACTCTTAGCTTTCATATGACACCAACGTTGGTATGCTCCTATAAACTTCACATGTTGGTTCTCATGGGTCATTTTACATGGAAATGACCATGAGCATCAGGCAGCATACTAAAGAGTCCAGAATGTTCAGGGTAAGGCTGAGCCTGAGGAGGCTGGAAGTGGCTCATAAAAGGATCTTCATTTAGTTCTGCTGATAAAAATGCTTCCTTGTAGTTTATTCAAGGTTTAAAAACACTTCTAAATTTTGTAATTTCCACTTTAAAATGTCAGACTTGATTTGCCCTAATGAAAAATGTATTAACCCCTACAAAAAAATGCCCATTAATTATTATCCACATAATAATTCACATTTCCTTTTGCTGCAGGATTATTTTCCTGCTGTAGCAAACTGTCTCTAATTAAGATCCTACATCTGTACCTTTTTGTTTGTTTTATGAGCCATCAAACATTTCAAGACCACATAATGTGATTACACATCTCATTACACCATCCACTTTCAATAACGAGCCTCCGGGGGCAAGTTTTGGAAGCAGGGAATGTGCAATTAAGACACTCTCAGAGAGGGCCTGATCAAATCCATGGATCTGAATATTTTAGTGTTCTGCTGGGGATAACCTTAGGCCTGCCTGTTAGCTCTCTCTGTGTTTATGTAAGCTTGTAACCAATTCAGGCAGCTCAGTCTCTGTTTTGTAAAGGCTTACATTGACATTTCCCAATTGTTACCTTGATAACATTTATCCTGTTATACAACAATATATGCCATCATACATTACCTGTGGTCCTATGAAGGAGCAGAAGGAACTCAAAATATTGATTTTCTCCATCAACTGTTGCCCAAGGATTTCCTATGTTTTCAATGTAGATCTAAACCCCTCTTATTTGGTATGAACTGAAACACAACAGCCTATCAACACTGTCAGCAAGGCACACTACAGGCACTTTGGACTTGGATTTGGGCTGGAGGGCAAAAGTGGGAGGCATCTTCATATGGCTCCTGAAGAACGTTTCTGCTCTCAGGCAGACAATCTAGCCCCTCTTATCCCACTCCCAAAGAGGGCTGAGCCGACAGACAAGTCGATTGTATATGATGCACATGTCTGTGGAGCCTCCTGGGCATATGGTGACTGCAGGCTCATCTCTAGGCGCGCGAGCAGAGATAAGGTGGCTTGAGGTCTGGATACACCGATAATAAGAAGTGGCTCCCTGCCATCAGAGGTGTGTCTTCAGTTCAAGACCTGTGCACTCGGTATACCCTTAAGAGGATTGAAGCCTTTAAAGCTACTGTAGTCCCCAACCACCTGCTGTTGATGTCTCTAAGCATTTGGTGTAAATCTGATTTACCTTAAAGGTAGACCCAGTGAAACGATGTTGCAACGAAAAGCACTGCAGATATTGAAATGAGCGCGATGCAAGACTTTGTGTTTGTAATTTAGTGCATGCAACGACCCCTCGCTGAGTCTACCTTTAAGATATGGCAAATTATTAGCGGTAAATATGGCCAGTATCACTCCAAATGATATGCATTATCTGGCATTAGAGAAGAAGAATGCGATATGATTGTGATCATTTCATTTAATGACCTGAGTAACCTTGGCTCTTCATCTCAAGGGAGCTTCTCCTTTGAGTATTTGCTGCTTGTTTACTTGACAGACTAGATAATAATCACACCTCCCCATTAAGTCAATCATGCACATTGTGGATTGCCTCACGTTTCGTCTAACGGCCCATCTCCTGAACTCAATTTCCATATAACAAAAAGAAACGATTTGTATTAGTAATCTGCCAATGGAATCCAGCACAGTGACACAGCCTCCCTAGATGAGTTTGGAAAGAGATGGGGAGAGAGAGAGTGAGATGGAGAAACACAGGGAGTGAGAGAGAGAGAGAGAGAGAGAGAGAGAGAGAGAGATAGAGAGTGAGATGGGGAGAGAGAGAGAGGGAGAGAGAGAGAGAGAGAGAGAGAGAGAGAGAGAGATAGATAGAGAGAGAGAGAGACAGTAAAATAGAGAGATAGTGAGACACAGAAAGAGACCAGAAAAAGAGAGATATACGGAGGGAGAGACAGGATTAGCAAGTCAAACGGTGCGGTGGGCCCTCATTGACCCAGTGACCTGGGGTCACCTTGATTGGAAGGAAGAGAGAGTATAGGTTTACTGGGAGTGTATGATGCACAGCTCTGGATGTGGAGTCCAATCTGGCTGACTTCAAAGCACACTTGGCCTAATTTACTGGAAATGGTAAACTCACAGCCTTATATGATTAGAATTCAGTTGGAATGCCAGTTTGGAATCTTGCTGTTCAATGATTTCCCAACACTGCTGTTGATGCCTATCAGAGTTCACTTTAAGCAACTCTTGTCTTACCATTAGAGGAGCTCACAGCCATGAAGAAATGGTCCTCTTTACCCTGAGATGTAATTAGGTTTGCTAACACACATTTAGTGTTGGGTGTTATGCAGATTTTCATATCGTTTCTGTACCATACCCGGGTATACGGTATTACCGGAAGTGCATATAAGGGGCACTATTTCAAAATATACAGTTGAAGTCGAAAGTTTACATACACTTAGGTTGGAGTCATTAAAACTCGCTTTTCATCCACTCCACACAATTCTTGTTAACAAGCTATAGTTTTGGCAAGTCGGTTAGGACATCTACTTTCTGTATGACACAAATAATTTTTCCAACAATTGTTTACAGACAGATTATTTCACTTATAATTCACCATATCACAATTCCAGTGGGTCAGAAGTTTACATACACTAAGTTGACAGTGCCTTCAAACAGCTTGGAAAATTCCAATCAGAGGCAGCTGTCTATCGTTGTCTCTGATTGGAAGCCATGCTTAGGCAGCCTTTTTCCCTTGGTTTGTGTGGGTAGCTGTTTTCTGTTTTGTTAGATTAACCTGACAGAACTGTCGGCTGTCATTTTTGTTTATTTGTATTCAGTGTTCATTTTCATAAAAAAATGTCTCTGCCCTGGCAGAGATGGATACCTGGTCGACGGAGGATTGGATGGAAAGGAGAAACTGGACTTGGGGCCAGGTAATAGACAGGTATCGTAGCCTACCGGGGAAGAACGAGAGGCAGCCCCCAAAACAATTCTGGGGGGGGGGGCACACAGGTAGTTTGGCGGGGCCAGGGGTGAGACCTGAGCCAACTCCCCGTGCTTATTGTGGTGAGCATGTGCCTGCCTCTCGCACTCTCCCTCCAGTGTGCCTCCATAGCCCAGTACGTCCTGTGCCTGCTCCTCGCACTCTCCCTCCAGTGCGCCTCCATAGCCCAGTACGTCCTGTGCCTGCTCCTCGCACTCTCCCTCCAGTGCGCCTCCATAGCCCAGTACGTCCTGTGCCTGCTCCTCGCACTCTCCCTCCAGTGCGCCTCCATAGCCCAGTACGTCCTGTGCCTGCTCCTCGCACTCTCCCTCCAGTGCGCCTCCATAGCCCAGTACGTCCTGTGCCTGCTCCTCGCACTCTCCCTCCAGTGCGCCTCCACAGCCCAGTACGGCCGGTGCCTGCTCTGAGCACCCGGTCCTCAGTGCGTCTCTCCAGTCCGGTGAGACCTGTTCCAGCTCCACGAGTAAAGCCTCCAGTGATAATCTATGGTCCGAAGCCTGTAGAGATGATCCATGGCATGAAGCCTCTAGTGATGATCCATGGCCCGGAGCCTGTAGGGATGTTCCATGGCACGAAGCCTTCAGAGGTAATCCATGGCCCGGAGCCTGTAGGGATTATCCATGGCAAGAAGCCTGTAGACATTATCCATGGTCCGGAGCCTGTAGGGATAATCCATGGCAAGAAGCCTGTAGAGATAATCCATGGCCCAGAGCCTGTAGAGATGATCCATGGTACGAAGCATCCAGTGATGATCCATGGCACGGAACCTGCAGCAATGGCATTCTAGGTTTTTGTTTTCTATGTTTTGGCCGGGTATGGTTTCCAATCAGAGGCAGCTGTCTGTTGTTGTCTCTGATTGGAAGCCATACTTAGGCAGCCTTTTTCCCTTGGTTTGTGTGGGTAGCTGTTTTCTGTTTTGTTAGATTAACTTCTATGGGCTAGGTGGGACGCTTGCGTCCCACCCTAGTCAACAGCCAGTGGAATCGCGTGGCGCAAAATACAAATACCTCAAAAATGCTATAACTTCAATTTCTCAAACATATGACTATTTTACACCATTTTAAAGACAAGACTCTCGTTAATCTAACCACATTGTCCGATTTCAAAAAGGCTTTACAGCGAAAGCAAAACATTAGATTATGTCAGGAGAGTACCCTGCCAAAAATAATCACACAGCCATTTTCAAAGCAAGCATATATGTCACAAAAACCAAAACCACAGCTAAATGCAGCACTAACCTTTGATGATCTTCATCAGATGACACTCCTGGGACATTATGTTATACAATACATGCATGTTTTGTTCAATCAAGTTCATATTTATATCAAAAAACAGCTTTTTACATTAGCATGTGATGTTCAGAACTAGCATACCCACCGCAAACTTCCGGTGAATTTACTAAATTACTCACGATAAACGTTCACAAAATACATAACAATTATTTTAAGAATTATAGATACAGAACTCCTTTATGCAATTGCGGTGTCAGATTTTAAAATAGCTTTTCGGCGAAAGCACATTTTGCAATATTCTGAGTAGATAGCTCGGCCATCACAGGCTAGCTAATTTGACACCCACCAAGTTTGGTGCTCACCAAACTCATAATTACTATTAGAAAAATTGGATTACCTTTGCTGTTCTTCATCAGAATGCACTCCAAGGACTTCTACTTCAACAACAAATGTTGTTTTGGTTCCAAATAATCCATAGTTATATCCAAATACCGCCGTTTTGTTCATGCGTTCAGGTAACTATCCAAACGGTGACGCGCGAGCGCATTTCGTGACAAAAAATTTCAAAATATTCCATTACCGTACTTAGAAGCATGTCAAACGCTGTTTAAAATCAATTTTTATGCTACTTTTCTCGTAAAATAGCGATAATATTCCAACCGGGCGACGTTGTATTCATTCAAAGGCTGAAAGAAAAAAATTGAGAATTCTCATGAACGCGCATCTCCAGTGTCACTGTCCCCAGCCTGACCACTCACAAAATCTCCTGCTGTTCTTCGCCCAGAGACAGGAGACACGTCATTCCACTTTCTGGCGCCTTCTGAGAGCCAATGGAAGCCTTAGAAAATGTCACGTTACAGCAGAGATGCTGTATTTTTGATAGAGATGCAACAGAAGGATAACAAATTGTCAGACAGGGCACTTCCTGTATGGAATCTTCTCAGGTTTTGGCCTGCCATATGAGTTCTGTTATACTCACAGACACCATTCAAACAGTTTTAGAAACTTTAGAGTGTTTTCTATCCAAATCTACTAATTATATGCATATTCCCGTTTCTGGGCAAGAGTAGTAACCAGTTTAAATCGGGTACGTTTTTTATCCGGCCGTGCAAATACTGCCCCCTAGCCCCAACAGGTTTTAACCTGACAGAACTGTCGGCTGTCATTTTTGTTTATTTGTATTCAGTGTTCATTTTCATTAAAATTTACGATGAGCACTCAACACGCTGTGCCTTGGTCCCCTTCATATGACGCCCGTTACAATATCCACAGTAAAACAAGTCCTATATCGACATAACCTGAAAGGTCACTCAGCAAGGAAGAAGCCACTGCTCCAAAACCGACATAAAAAAGCCAGACTACGGTTTGCAACTGCACATGGCGACAAATATTGTACTTTTGGAGAAATGTCCTCTGGTCTGATGAAACAAAAATAGAACTGTTGGGCCATAATGACCATCGTTATGTTTGGAGGAAAAAGGGGGAGGCTTGCAAGCCGAAGAACACCATCCCAGCCGTGAAGCACAGGGGTGACAGCATCATGTTGTGGAGGTGCTTTGCTGCAGGAGGGACTGGTGCACTTCACAAAATAGATGGCATCATGAGATAGGAAAATTACGTGGATATATTGAAGCAACATCTCAAAATATCAGTCAGGAAGTTAAACCTTGGTCGCAAATGGGTCTTCCAAATGGACAATGACCCCAAGCATCCTTCCGAAGTTGTGGCAAAATGGCTTAAGGACAACAAAGTCAAGGTATTGGAGTGGCCATCACAAAGCCCTGACCTCAATCCCATAGAACATTTGTGGGCAGAACTGAAAAAGCGTGTGCGAGCAAGGAGGCCTTCAAACCTGACTCAGTTACACCAGCTCTGTCAGGAGGAATGGGACAAAATTCACCCAACTTATTGTGGGAAGCTTGTGGAAGGCTACCCGAAATGTTTGACCCAAGTTAAGCAATTTAAAGGCAATGCTACCAAATACTAATTGAGTGTATGTAAACGTCCGACTTCAACTGTATATATATATTATATTATTTTTTTTAAATTTGGGGGAGCACAAAACTATTTATGCAACAGGGATCTTAATCCAGGAGGGGATTGAATGTCTCAGTTGTAATGAAGAAGCTTGGTCTTGACTCTTAGCCACTTAACTAGCAAGTTAGCAAACCAAATGCATAGCTGGAGTCATGTTCGATTACAGACTCAAAATGGCCAGAAACAAAGACTTTCTTCTGAAAGTTGTCAGTCTATTTTTGCTCGGAGAAATGAAGGCTATTCCATGCAAGAAATTGCCAAGCATCTGAAGATCTGGTACAACGCTATGTCCTACTCCCTTCACAGAACAGCGCACACTGGCTCTAACCAGAATCAAAAAAGGAGTGGGAGGACCCTTTGCACAACTGAGCAAGAGGACAAGTACATTAGAATGTCTAGTTTGAGAAACAGACGCCTCACAAGTCCTCAACTGGCAGCTTAGTACCCGCAAAACACCACTCTCAACGTCAACAGTGAAGAGGCGACTGCGGGATGCTGGCCTTCTAGGTAGAGTTGCAAAGAAAAAGCCATATCTCAGACTGGCCAATAAAAATAAAAGATTAAGATGGGCAAAAGAGCTGACACTGGACAGAGGAACTCTGCTTAGAAGGCCAGCATCCGGAGTCGCCTCCTCACTGTCGACGTTGAGACTGGTGTTTTGCAGGTACTATTTAATGAAGCTGCCAGTTGAGGACTTGTGAGGCGTCTGTTTCTCAAACTAGACACTAATGTACTTGTCCTCTTGCTCAGTTGTGCATCGAACCCACAAATGCTGATGCTCCAGATACTCAACGAGTCTAAAGAATGCCAGTTTTATTGCTTCTTCAATCAGAGCAACAGTTTTCAGCTGTGCTAACATAATTGCAAAAGGGTTTTCTAATGATCAATTAGCCTTTTAAAATGATAAACTTGGATTAGCTAACACAACGTGCCATTGGAACACAGGAGTCATGGTTGCTGATAATGGGCCTCTGTACGCCTATGTAGATATTCCATAAAAAATCTGCCGTTTCCAGCTACAATAGTAATTTACAACATTAACAATGTTTACACTGTATTTCTGATCAATTTCATGTTATTTTAATGGACAAAAAAATGGTCTTTCTTTCAAAAACAAGGACATTTCTAAGTGACCCCAAACTTTTGAACGGTAGTGTAGGTATTTTGAAATACCCCAGTACACAGTCTAAACGGTATATTGCCCAAACCTACCTCCAATTAAGATGACTGTAAAGCCCAACATTCTAATCTGAATGTCCCTCCTAATGGCTAGTAAATTCCTTGGTTTACAGCTAGACATTCTTCCCTAACCATCCATCCTGTCCTTCTGTGGCAATCAAATAATGTTTCATAGAAAAATCAGTTCAGCTTGAGAAATTCTTGTAATTATTTGTCAGTAGTTGGTCCATGGAGAATGTGTGTCACGTTGAACACCTTACCCATTATGTCTGGGGTTTGAACCCCGGTGACCTCTCTCTGTTGTGTCTTTTCTGTGAAAAACAAGTTTAATTATGTGAGCGAGTGCTTTGCCAGCAAAACAGATGAATGTGAAGGCCGATGGGTTGAGCCAACAGCATGCAGAGCATTACTAATAAGACAGGGCGATGATGGGAATATTTAAAGGTCTATGAATTTCATAGATCAACAACAATATCTAATCTAAAAGAGCATCGATCACAGTTCATCATTTTGAAGTCATTCAGCTTTTCATCCGCAACAAGGTGTTCCTGGAGACATCATATTGATTGGAAGAAAGAATACTTCAATAGCAACGTTGATCGCTTGAATCGTCTCTTAATTCGTTTGCAATTAATGAATCTATTGTAGTCCGTGATTGTTGTTGTGTTTGCGTGCGTATCCGAGGAACATGCATAGGCTGAGTCACCTCTGGTGCGACTCTGAATAAGGAAGTGTCGACGTGGAGAGAAAAACTAGATTAGTTATGCATGACATTTACCAGACAGAAATATGGTCAGTGATCCTCTTGACAGGCCGTGTTGCTACTCTGCCTGTGGTCTCAATTTCCTCTACTTCCTTCACCTGATGGGGAAGCTGTGCCTCTCACAGAGAAGACCTCAGATGTGTAATTTGGACACGGCGGCTCTCATTTCCATGCAGATGCATTTGGCCTCGTTTTCGTAATTTCTCGTCCTCCCGCCTGTCGCCCGTCTCGTCTCCCTCGCTTCCCTCGCAGCATCATCTGGGGCAGGTTTGGCCTTGTCATCCAGACGTTGACAACCACGCGAGCTGACAGCCACCCACTCGGCCCCGCCGTCTATGCTGCATGTGGGGGGAAGGGGTGCTTTATCCTCCACCCCCCTCCCCCGTAGCACCTCCTGATCCACCTACACCCCTAACCCCCCCATCCCCCCATCTCCCCCCGGGTAGATTCGGGGGTGACATGGCGCTCTGCCGTGTCACATTATCCATCAGGCTGTCAGAGGCTGTCGACCGGACCAGGAATGCCACAGATCTGTAAACAACGGACTGAGAGACGCAGCCGTCCCTGGGTCCCGTGCAGCAGGCCTCTCTTGGATGACTCACTCTCCCCCACGCCACGCCAGAGGGGGGACACAAAGACACAGACAGAAGCTACTTCTGATCAGCACACCGCCAGGTGGAAATGACTAACACCTCTTGATGCATGTTGTTTATGTGTCTGCACACCCTGCCGGAACCATGAGAATGATCAATGAACTATGTTACTCTGTGATGAGGGAATGGCGTCATTATATCAATAGGGAGGAATTGATAGAGCACCGGTGGAGTGGTTGTCCTTGTCAATATGCTTCAATTGAGATGTAGAAAGGATTCTTCTAAGGCTGTCTGGCAACGGCAAACCTAAATCCTCATTATAGCATAACCATAGGCTAAACGTATTTCTCTCAAAACACCACCACTTTTCTGGAGCTGTGATGCACATAAGAACTCATGGCGAGAAAGATGACATTTTTTTTAAATTATACTGGAACATTTGAGTTGTCCAAATTGTTAAAGAATCGTAATGAACCCCTTCAACTCAGGACTGACGAGGTGATTTTGTGGTTGTCACTCTGAGGTGATGAAATGAAGACTGTGACAGTTTTATTGGGTTGTATATTTTCTCCATTAAGGCAGAGAGACTTCAGGTGTCTACGGACGGATTGGCTGTTGATGACTGCATGCAGAAACAGACATGCACACTTTCATTACCCACTCGGCCAAACAGTAATCTGTCCGTGCAGATGGCCGAAGGGGGGATTCATTTACTTTTTCATTAGTCTGTAATTATTTTTTCCCACCACATGATTAATATTGTCACTTTGATTTTCTCGTCAGGGCATTAAATTATAGAGACCATGTGACTGCAGACTGTGGAATCACAACTAGGGGTGAATGACATTACATCAATCCCCAGTGCTAACCTCATATTGGCCCCCCTTCCCTCTTAGTCTCTGAAGTCTAACCTCCAGAAAATCTACTGTTGGGCCAGCCAGGGCCTGTTGGAGCGTAGTGGGTTGAGGTGTTGGCTGGGATTTGGCCAGGTTGCCGCTGGGCCAGGCTATGTGTGAAGGCCAGCAGGGAGGGTACAGCTGGTGTCCCCACTGTGGAGCGCACAGCCAGGCCATCTCTGCTGACAGGGATTCAGCCCAGAGCCACTGAGCTGCCGTATGGCCTCCAAAGGGGATGGGTCCGGCCCCCCTCTACAATCAGCACAATGATCTATACCCAGAGCCAAAAATGTAGTAGGGCAATTCCACGTTAACAGAGTAACACAGAGACTCAGATTCTTCACTTTAAAATGTATGTCAAACAAAAACCAATGATTGCAAAGTTAAACAAACCGTACAACTCTATGCACAATAACTACTTGGAACAATTGCTACAGATGTTTTTTACAAAAATACATTTACTTGAAGAACAGTGCAGATGCAACATTTTGTAAGAGAATTGACGGCACAAACAGCGCAATTCATTGTTCTTCAAGTAAATGTGTTTTTGTCAAATTTTCAGTGGAAATTGTTTAAGTAGTCCTTGTACATAATGTTGTATGATTTGTTTAACTTTGCAATCATTGTTTTTTGTTTGACGATAAAAGGTGAACAATCTGAGTCTGTGTCACTTTGTTACTGTGGAATTGTCCAATGAACAGTTCTGTAAACTCAGTTTGAGATGTGGAATTTCAATGGCCGCAAAGTTCCAAGGCAATGACATCTAAGTATGAATATTCTAATGTTTCTCTACTAATGGCTCTGTGTAACTGTGGTGTGTGGTAGGAGGATGACCTTGGAGTGTGGGAGGTGGGGATAGCTCAGCAGGGAGCTTGGCGACTCACCTATAGAGAGAAGCTTTGGAATTTGTGAATCGTGGTTGTCAATCGTGATTCTCGAACGGGTGTCTTTTGAGGATACTAGAATATAAAATCTAGTAGCTATAGTCATGTGCCTGTTCTCATTTAAATTACCTTCTGATGAGGAGTAAAGATATAGACTGAAAGGCAAAGGGGAGAAAATGACATTTGTATGGAGGTGGGGTTCAAGCTGTCATTGCCAATGTCACCCATATCAATAATCTTCCTGGCTAAAATGGCGACTGATCTTTACCATTCTGAAGGACTAGCTTTTGTCATCATGTTATTATAGCCGCCGACCAGGCAGCTGTTGGTGCTACACACCAAAGTTAGTCAGAGAGGATTTCCATTGGCACTCCCCCATCCCTGAGTTCACAGAGACTGTTTACCAAGAGTGTACTGTAGGGATTTGTGATGACTATCTGTATGAGGTAAGCAGTTGTTCAGAGACACCACCAGGTGTCTAATGGCGTATGCACAGCGTATCTACATGTATACTGTATGCAACATATTTGTTGGCAGGGGCCGGTGTCAAAGTAAATCGTAAAAGGGTCAGCTACGTTATAAAACATGACGCCCATTCACCCACCCAGGCTAGTTCTGTTCAGAAAACACTACTTGGTTTGAATGAATAAAGCATGGCAAAGTAATAGAAATGAAATGATTTTACTCGTACTGTTCATAGTGATTCAGTTATTTTCTTTTCCTCTCCTCCTGGATGACTCACTCTCCCACCCGCCACGCCAGAGGGGGGACACAAAGACACAGACAGAAGCTACTTCTGATCAGCACACCGCCAGGTGGAAATGACTAACACCTCTTGATGCATGTTGTTTCTGTGTCTGCACACCCTGCCGGAACCATGAGAATGATCAATGAACTATGTTACTCTGTGATGAGGGAATGGCGTCATTATATCAATAGGGAGGAATTGATAGAGCACCGGTGGAGTGGTTGTCCTTGTCAATATGCTTCAATTGAGATGTAGAAAGGATTCTTCTAAGGCTGTCTGGCAACGGCAAACCTAAATCCTCATTATAGCATAACCATAGGCTAAACGTATTTCTCTCAAAACACCACCACTTTTCTGGTGCTGTGATGCACGTAAGAACTCATGGCGAGAAAGATGAGAATTTTCAAATTATACTGGAACATTTGAGTTGTCCAAATTGTTAAAGAATCGTAATGAACCCCCTCAACTCAGGACTGGTAAGGTGATTTTGTGGTTCTCACTCTTAGGTGAAGAAATTATGACTCGGTTTGCCCCTCTGTCTTCTGAATTTCAACTAGAGCCCTTTTGATAATGCACAGCAAAGTAATAGAAATTAAATGCTTATACTCGTGCTGTTCATAGTGATTTGGTCATTTTATTTTCAACAGTTTATGCCTTTAAATCATGTAGTGCACATCATTAGAATCAGTAAATGGGGAAGATGAAGAACACACACACACACACACACACACACTCGACTATACAGGAGAGATGAGGTGGAAGCCAGACGGCTGCCGCTCAATATGACATCTCCAGATTGAGATTAGCCCCTTTCCACTCCCAGAATGCCCCAAGGCTGTGTTTGACACTGTGTGTGTGGGAACATGAAAGGAGTCAGAGCGCTCTCCTGCTTAGCCCTCCATCATGACCTTTCAGCCCAGCCAGCCCTGCTCCTCATTCAATCCCAGATTGATTCCTTCCTGATATTTCAGAGATTTTGCTTTGAGGTACAGAGGAACACTTTCTTGAAAGGTGAACAACTGTATATTTCCTTCGTGAATTCCATCTCCTTATAAATGTAAAGATCCACTAGGGAATAATGTGTATGTTGCATAATGAGGTATTGTATGCAATTTCCTGTAAAAATATATAATTTCATCAATGTTGTCATGGTACCCAGTGTTACACATCCTCATCAAATAACTTTCCTGAAGGATACAAAGCAGGCCAGAGGATAGCACTTATTAGATGGTGTTGCTGATCTCCTTCCAGGCTGTTTCAAAATGAATGAAGGCAGGCTGGTATAACATGGAGTGAATAAGCATCCCCCTCCTACTGTCTGGGTCAGAGTCACGACTCATTCATCATTTTAATGAAAGATTGCCTTGCAGTGTTTGTTGAGCTCCTCTATTGATGAACTCTCCCTCCCTTTCTGGGGAAATCATGTCTCCTTCATGGGCATGATCTGATGGGACCTCTGTGTGTGTGTGTGTGTGTGTGTGTGTGTGTGTGTGTGTGTGTGTGTGTGTGTGTGTGTGTGTGTGTGTGTGTGTGTGTGTGTGTGTGCTTGCGTGTGTGTTTGTGTGTGTGTGCTTGCGTGTGCTTGCGTGTGTGTGTGAATGTACAGTATGTCTTAATGTGTGTGTGCAGAGGCAAGCCAGGGTTTTCCATGCATACAGAAACCCTGCACCCTTCACCCACTCACAAGCACACACAGACACAAACAGCTCCCAAAGGGGGAATTTTTGGGAGTGTCCTTGCTTGTCATTGATGGTGTGCCCTGCGATGGTGGGCTCAAACACAGGAGGGGATGTTATGTGTGCTGAAAGGGTCATCTTACTTCACCGCTGCCAGAGCAGAGCACGACAGATCCCCCGTCCCTAGCATCTCCCCTCGACTCAGCCAATCACAGCCAAGGAATCTGTGATGTAGCGCCCCTCTCACTTGAGGGATTCCGAAGGAACTGCCGCGTGACGACGGCTCCCTTAAACAGCCCAGTCTCTCCCTTCTCTCTCCTTATCCACCTCCTCCCTCGCTCTCTCTCTCTCTCTCAGCCCAGCGCTCGGTGCATCCACTGTCGTTTCTAACGGGGTATAATACAGCGCCACCCGTACTGCTCCCTCAACTCTGGCCACAAAATAAAGGCAGCAGACGGTGACAGCATCAGCATTAGCAGCAGGAGGCTCCTCTCTGATCTCCTCCTCCTCTCCTTTTGTCTAAGACTCCTCCTCTCTCTGTCTCTCTCTCTCTCCCAGAGACTCCCTCGTTCCCTCCAGATGAGATCTTCTCCACATCCAGACGGACAGATCGGGAGCTGACAGCATGCTGTGCCAGGTAAAATGAGACATTCCCTTTCTGGGGTACCGCAAAAGTTATGGGCATGAGTAGCGTGGAGGTGAGGGAGGGGCTGTGTTTGTTTGGGTTGAGTGTGATTGCTATCTGATTGATATTGAGAAGAGGAGTGGAGAGAGAGGGGCAGGGGAGGTCTACTCTCTGACAACTCCCACCACTTTGGCGTGGCACCATTTTTGGTGCCCATTTCTGTGTGGCTGCGCCCCAGCAGGCGAGGTGTTACCGTGGTTATTAGGAGATGGCAGTGTGTGTACAGGTTGAGATGAGGTGATATAAGCAGAGAGGTGGGTAGCTGGAGGCACGGCTCCGGTTGGGACCACTGTGTTGATGTCTGAGTGGATGGATGGAGGGATGAGGAGGAGGAGGGAAGGGGGCGGAAGACGAGCAGCTGCTTTCATCCTGGGGAAGCTAATCCCTCTCACCATCAGATAAAATGGCCCGTCTGTGGCTCTGTCTTTTCCTCCTCCATCCATCACGTGAAGGTTTATCTTTGGCATGACTTGCTTAGGGAGGAACGGAGCACAGTATTGATTCGGAAAAGAGCTATAAATGCCATTTGGAATAGGGAGCCAGACGTCGCTCTCAATCCTTTAACCCCTTAGTTGCGCTGCTTCCTGTTTCTGCACAGGTGTGTGGGACAAACATCATATACATTCAGTATCTTCTTTGCACAGCAGTCTATAGCTGTTGATATGATTGAAAAGCCGCTGCGAGCCCTCGAGCTGCAAACATCTGTCATTGTCGTGACTGTTGGAAACCCCCAATAGGATAGCTTCTTATCACCACTCTCAGGTGGTGTCAGGTCCACTAACATGGGGCCTTTGCCACAGTGAACACACGTACTGTGATATCCCCATGCACTGAGCCCAGTCTGAAACATGTCAAGCATTTCCCTAGTTATTGTACTGTTGCTCTCTCTCTGACAAACAAGGCATGGGCACAGGTCGCCGGTTTCCCCGCCCGCCCGTTTCCCCGCCCGCCCGTTATTACCTCGTATCTCAGGTGGTATGGATAAGCCCGTTGCTATGAGAGTCCACCCGAGAGAGACTACCGAGCGGGTTTGCTCAGCTGTAGCCCTGGGCTCATGCAATTGAGCCTCTCAGCCCCAGCCTCCCTCGCTCACTCTGAATACATTAGCCGGAAGGTGCCCATGTCAAACTGTTGCCAGGTGATAGCAGCGAGAAGGCAAGCAACTCTCCCTCCTGCCCTCCCTCCCCCCTCTTGCCCTCCCTCCTCTCCCAAATCACAATTTCCTCCCCAGCTCATTTCTCCAGACAGCAGCTTGTTGTTTACATACTGTCTGAAGGAGCTTTGCAGACGCTTAGTTTCATAATCGCTAACTGAATCAGATGTGATAGGGGAAGATGGGGCTGGTCTCTAGCTGATGGACGCCATGTGCACTGTGTTATTGTGATGGCTTATTGAAACATAACAGGCAGAGAATACTTCTGTCATTCATCGGTCATATGGGAATACAGGAAACACCGTTGTGGTAGATCTCTGTGACATGGTTTTTCTATCCATTTCCATTTATATTTCAGTCATTTAGCAGACACTCTTATCCAGAGCGACTTACAGGAGCAATTATGGTTAAGTGCCGTGCTCAAGGGCACATTGACAGATTTTTGTTCACCTAGTCTTCTCTGGGATTCGAACCAGCAACCTTTCAGTTACTGGCCCAATGCTTTGCTACCTACTGCCCCAATAAGGCCAACTAGGCCAATAATCCTATAAGGCCTCGAGAAACCCTAACAAGACAATGTCTGTGAGAGCAACAACCACCCAACCAGAGAGGGAGGGACAGATGTTGAGCTGAAATAAATCAAGCATCCCCTCTGTCGCCAGACGTAGCATCATGTTTTATCATCCTCGTTAAATCGCCAGTAATGAGGAGGACTAGGAGGCTGCTGCCCCGAGCCTGATGTGCAAACAGCCCTAACCCTTTGATTCAGCCCTGGTTATTTTGGGTTTGCCTTTTCAAAACCCAAGGCTTCTGGGTCATAAAGGGCAGCTGGCAGGATGACTTGGTGTTTGCTCAGAGCTCTTTATTTTAAACAGCTGTTGTTAATGAGAGCCGAGGTTTGAGGAGGAGAAGGGGGGAAGAGGAGGTGAGAGGGAGGAGGGGGAGGGCGCTGTTGTCATTGCAAAATAGGAGGTTAAAAATAGTCTCTGTTATGATTTGACATTGTGCGGCCATTTGGCAGCAGGTTGCTCTGAACGGAAGTGCACCAATCAATGACATGCCCATGAAGTAGCCTGTGTCTCGGCGTTGGCCAATGATGAATGCTTCCAATATCAGGACCTGACGTCCCTCTCACCTTTCACTGTTTGCAGCTGATTCGGTTGTCCATCTCAAAGGCAACTCCACAGTAGCCTCAGAAACATTCACGTCTGCTCGCTAGATGGTACAGATACAGAACCGGCAAAATGTGTCGAATTGCATGAAATTATAGAAGCTTTTAAACTAAAAACTATTCTCTCCACCCCATGGCAACATTTGTAGAATTGCAGGAAATTGACTTTAAAACATATATTTTTCTCTCAGCTGTCAAGAGGTGGGGCCACTGTACAGCCGGCCCTGTACAGATATGAGAGTGTCTGAGTGTGTCTGTCTGAGAGGTGGAATGGGCTCTTATTTTCATCTAAAAAAGCTTTTATAGCCATTTTAGATTCCTTGAGTGTGAAGAGCCATAGAGCACCTTTTAACATCCAACCCAACGACAAAGACAGATGATCACAGAGCAGGTTGTAGTTGGCTAACCATTCTGAATGGGCCAGATACATCACGAGGGCAAGAGGCCCCCAGGGATGTGTAGTGTAGCCGGATAAATCATGTTGTGTTCAGGCAGCAAGTCGTCCCAAGGTCAGATTCACAAATCAAAATCAAATCAAATTTATTTATATAGCCCTTCGTACATCAGCTGAAATCTCAAAGTGCTGTACAGAAACCCAGCCTAAAACCCCAAACAGCAAGCAATGCATGTGAAAGAAGCACGGTGGCTGGGAAAAACTCCCTAGGAAAAACTCCTGAGAAAGGCCAAAAACCTAGGAAGAAACCTAGAGAGGAACCAGGCTATGAGGGGTGGCCAGTCCTCTTCTGGCTGTGCCGGGTGGATATTATAACAGAACATAGTCAAGATGTTAAAATGTTCGTAAATGACCAGCATGGTCAAATAATAATAATCATAGTAATTGTCGAGGGTGCAACAAGCACGTCCGGTGAACAGGTCAGGGTTCCGTAGCCGCAGGCAGAACAGTTGAAACTGGAGCAGCAGCATGGCCAGGTGGACTGGGGACAGCAAGGAGTCATCATGCCAGGTAGTCCTAGGGCTCAGGTCCTCCGAGAGAAAGAAAGAAAGAAAGAAAGAGAGAATTAGAGAGAGCATATTTACATTCACACAGGACACCGGATAAGACAAGAGAATACTCCAGATGTAACAGACTGACCCTAGCCCCCCGACACATAAACTACTGCAGCATAAATACTGGAGGCTGAGACAGGAGGGATCAGAAGACACTGTGGCCCCATCCGATGATACCCCCGGACAGGGCCAAACAGGCAGGATATAACCCCACCCACTTTGCCAAAGCACAGCCCCCCACACCACTAGAGGGATATCTACAACCACCAACTTACCGTCCGAAGACAAGGCCGAGTATAGCCCACAAAGATGTCCGCCACGGCACAACCCAAGGGGGGGGCGCCAACCCAGACAGGAAGACCACGTCAGTGGCTCAACCTACTCAAGTGACGCACCCCTCCCATGGACGGCATGGAAGAACACCAGTAAGTCAGTGACTCAGCCCCTGTAAAAGGGTTAGAGGCAGAGAATCCCAGTGGGAAGAGGGGAACCGACAAGGCAGAGACAGCAAGGGCGGTTCGTTGCTCCAGCCTTTCCGTTCACCTTCACACTCCTGGGCCAGACTATACTTAATCATAGGACCTACTGAAGAGATAAGTCTTCAGTAAAGACTTAAAGGTTGAGACTGAGTCTGCGTCTCTCACATGGGTAGGCAGACCATTCCATAAAAATGGAGCTCTATAGGAGAAAGCCCTACCTCCAGCCGTTTGCTTAGAAATTCTAGGGACAATTAGGAGGCCTGCGTCTTGTGACCGTAGCGTACGTGTAGGTATGTACGGCAGGACCAAATCGGAAAGATAGGTAGGAGCAAGCCCATGTAATGCTTTGTAGGTTAGCAGTAAAACCTTGAAATCAGCCCTTGCCTTAACAGGAAGCCAGTGTAGGGAAGCTAGCACTGGAGTAATATGATCAAATTTTTTGGTTCTAGTCAGGATTCTAGCAGCCGTATTTAGCACTAACTGAAGTTTGTTTAGTGCTTTATCCGGGTAGCCGGAAAGTAGAGCATTGCAGTAGTCGAGCCTAGAAGTAACAAAAGCATGGATTAATTTTTCTGCGTCATTTTTGGACAGAAAGTTTCTGATTTTTGCAATGTTTCGTAGATGGAAAAAAGCTGTCCTTGAAGCAGTCTTGATATGTTCTTCAAAAGAGAGATCAGGGTCCAGAGTAACGCCGAGGTCCTTCACAGTTTTATTTGAGACGACTGTACAACCATCCAGATTAATTGTCAGATTCAACAGAAGATCTCTTTGTTTCTTGGGACCTAGGACAAGCATCTCTGTTTTGTCCGAGTTTAAAAGTAGAAAATTTGCAGCCATCCACTTCCTTATGTCTGAAACACAGGCTTCTAGCGAGAGCAATTTTGGGGCTTCACCATGTTTCATTGAAATGTACAGCTGTGTGTCGTCCGCATAGCAGTGAAATTTAACATTATGTTTTCGAATGACATCCCCAAGAGGTAAAATATATAGTGAAAACAATAGTGGTCCTAGAACGGAACCTTGAGGAACACCGAAATTTACAATTGATTTGTCAGAGGACGAACCATTCACAGAGACAAACTGATATCTTTCCGACAGATAAGATCTAAACCAGGCCAGAACTTGTCCATGTAGACCAATTTGGGTTTCCAATCTCTCCAAAAGAATGTGGTGATCGATGGTATCAAAAGCGGCACTAAGATCTAGGAGCATGAGGACAGATGCAGAGCCTCGGTCTGACGTCATTAAAAGGTCATTTACCACCTTCACAAGTGCAGTCTCAGTGCTATGATGGGGTCTAAAACCAGACTGAAGCGTTTCGTATACATTGTTTGTCTTCAGGAAGGCAGTGAGTTGCTGCGCAACAACTTTTTCTAAAATTTTTGAGAGGAATGGAAGATTCGATATAGGCCGATAGTTTTTTATAATTTCTGGGTCAAGATTCGGCTTTTTCAAGAGAGGCTTTATTACTGCCACTTTTAGTGAGCTTGGTACACATCCGGTGGATAGAGAGCCGTTTATTATGTTCAACATAGGAGGGCCAAGCACAGGAAGCAGCTCTTTCAGTAGTTTAGTTGGAATAGGGTCCAGTATGCAGCTTGAGGGTTTGGAGGCCATGATTATTTTCATCATTGTGTCAAGAGATATAGTACTAAAACACTTTAGTATCTCCCTTGAGCCAAGGTCCTGGCAGAGTTGTGCAGACTCTGGACAATGAAGCCCTGGAGGAATACCCAGATTTAAAGAGGAGTCCGTAATTTGCTTTCTAATGATCATGATCTTTTCCTCAAAAAAGTTCATAAATTTATTACTGCTGAAGTGAAAGCCATCCTCCATTTGCGAATGCTGCTTTTTAGTTAGCTTTGCGACAGTGTCAAAAAGAAATTTCGGATTGTTCTTATTTTCCTCAATTAAGTTGGAAAAATAGGATGATCGTGCAGCAGTGAGGGCTCTTCGATACTGCACGGTACTGTCTTTCCAAGCTAGTCGGAAGACTTCCAGTTTAGTGTGGCGCCATTTCCGTTCCAATTTTCTGGAAGCTTGCTTCAGAGCTCGTGTATTTTCTGTATACCAGGGAGCTAGTTTCTTATGACAGATGTTTTTAATTTTTAGGGGTGCAACTGCATCTAGGGTATTGCGCAAGGTTGAATTGAGTTCCTCGGTTAGGTGGTTAACTGATTCTTGTCCTCTGACGTCCTTGGGTAGGCAGAGGGAGTCTGGAAGGGCATCAAGGAATCTTTGGGTTGTCTGAGAATTTATAGCACGACTTTTAATCTTCCTTGGTTGGGGTCTGAGCAGATTATTTGTTGCAATTGTAAACGCAATAAAATGGTGGTCCGATAATCCAGGATTATGAGGAAAAACATTAAGATCCACAACATTTATTCCATGGGACAAAACTAGGTCCAGAGTATGACTGTGGCAGTGAGTAGGTCCAGAAACATGTTGGACAAAACCCACTGAGTCGATGATGGCTCCGAAAGCCTTTTGGAGTGGGTCTGTGGACTTTTCCATGTGAATGTTAAAGTCACCAAAAATTAGAATATTATCTGCTATGACTACAAGATCCGATAGGAATTCAGGGAACTCAGTAAGGAACACTGCATATGGCCCAGGAGGCCTGTAAACAGTAGCTATAAAAAGTGATTGAGTAGGCTGCATAGATTTCATGACTAGAAGCTCAAAAGACGAAAACGGCATTGTTTTTTTTTTTGTAAATTGAAATTTGCTATCGTAAATGTTAGCAACACCTCCGCCTTTGCCGGATGCACGGGGGGTTTGGTCACTAGTGTAACCAGGGGGTGAGGCCTCATTTAACACAGTAAATTCATCAGGCTTAAGCCATGTTTCAGTCAGGCCAATCACATCAAGATTATGATCAGTGATTAGTTCATTGACTATAACTGCCTTGGAAGTGAGGGATCTAACATTAAGTAACCCAATTTTGAGATGTGAAGTATCACAATCTCTTTCAATAATGGCAGGAATGGAGGAGGTCTTTATACTAGTAAGATTACTGAAGCGAACACCGCCATTTTTAATTTTGCCCAACCAAGATCGAGGCACAGACACGGTCTCAATGGGGAAAGCTGAGCTGACTACGCTAACTGTGCTAGTGGCAGACTCCACTAAGCTGGCAGGCTGGCTAACAGCCTGTTGCCTGGCCTGCACCCTATTTCATTGTGGAGCTAGAGGAGTTAGAGCCCTGTCTATGTTCGTAGATAAGATGAGAGCACCCCTCCAGCTAGGATGGAGTCCGTCACTCCTCAGCAGGCCAGGCTTGGTCCTGTTTGTGGGTGAATCCCAGAAAGAGGGCCAGTTATCTACAAATTCTATCTTTTGGGAGGGGCAGAAAACAGTTTTCATCCAGCGATTGAGTTGTGAGACTCTGCTGTAGAGCTCATCACTCCCCCTAACTGGGGGAGTTAGGGGGAGTGGGGGGAAAGGGGGGGAAAGGGGGAAAATAGGGATGGAACAGAATTCTATACTGTCCAAGTTATGTTTATTACCTGGTCCAGATAGTGACTACTATTGGAAACATGCCTTTGACATGTTTTATCATCTTATTTCCGAGGCATGAATTCAGTTGCATTTCTCACACCTCTAATTCAAACAGATAACGGGGCTCAGTGAGGGCGGTGTGATAGCCCCTGGACAGATCAAAGAGAACTCTCCTGTCTGTGGTTTTCTCTTCTGAATTCTGCCCCTGTTTAGCTCCTGGGCCAGCTACCCTCTCTGACCTTTCCCCTCTGAGATCCTTTAAACAAGGCTTCAAACAACAACCATACAATATAATCTCACTGCTAGCACCTGTAACTTTGCCATAGGGCCAACTCTCATGAAATACACTACATGACCAAAAGTATGTGGGCACCTGCTCGTCGAACATCTCATTCCAAAATCAAGGTCATTAATATGGAGTTGGTCCCCCTTTGCTGCTATAACAGCCTCCATTCTTCTGTGGAGGCTTTCCGTTAGATGTTGGAACATTTTTGCGGGGACTTCCATCCACTGTCGTTTCTAACGGGGATAATACAGTGCCACCCGTACTGCTCCCTCAAAGCTGGCCACAAAATAAAGGCGGCTTCCACTCAGCCACAAGAACATTTGTGAGATTGGGCAATGATGTTGGGCGATTAGGCCTGGTTTGCAGTCAGTTTTACAATGAATTCCAAAGGTGTTTGATGGGGTTCAGGTCAGGGCTCTGTGCAGGCCAGTCAACTTCTTCCACACCAATCTCGACAAACCATTTCTGTATGAACCTTGATTTAAACACGGGGACATTGTCCTGCTGAAACAGGAAAGGGCCTTCCTCAAACTGTTGCCACGAAGTTGGAAGCACAGAATCATCTAAAAAGTTAAGATTTCCCTTCACTGGAACTAAGGGGCCTAGCCCAAACCATGAAACACAGCCCCAGACAATTATTCCTCCTCCACCAAACTTTACAGTTGAAACTCTGCATTGGGGCAGGTAGCATTCTCTTGGCATCTGCCAATCCCAGATTCATCTGTCAGACTGCCAGATGCTGAAGCGTGATTCATCACTCCAGAGAACGCATTTCCACTGTTCCCGAGTCCAATGGTAGCGAGCTTTACACCAGTCCAGCCGTCGTTTGGCATTGTGCATGGTGATCTTAGGCTTGTGTGCGGCTGCTCGGCCATGGAAAACCCATTTCATGAAACTCCCGACAAACAGTTCTTGTGCTGACATTCAAGAGGCAGTTTGGAACTCGGTAGTGAGTGTTGTAACCGAGGACAGATGATTTCTACGCACAATGCGCTTCAGCATGCGGCGGTCCCGTTCTGTGAGCTTGTATGGCCTACCACTTCGCTGCTGAGCCGTTGTTGCTCCTAGATGTTTCCACTTCACAATAACACCACTTACTGTTGACCCGGGCAGCTCTAGAAGAGCAGAAATTGATGAACTGACTTATTGGAAAGGTGGCATCCTATGACGGTGCCACGTTGAAAGTACCTGAGCTCTTCAGTGAGGTCATTCTACTGCCCCTGTTTGTCTATGGAGATTGCATGACTGTGTGCTCAATTTTATACACCTGTCAGCAATGGGTGTGGCTGAAATAGCCAAATCCACTCATTTGAAGGGGTGTCCACATTCTTTTGTGTGTATGTAGTGTATAGCTAAGCATTGAGTTCCAATGCATTTGTATCAGTAATGTATTTGGCTACCCCCACCACTAGAACATTGCTGTTTTAAAGAGTGTGTAGTAGGGGAGATAGTGAACATAGTACATAGTGAACAATGAGATATTGCCTTCTTGACTCAATGGCATGTTGACGGTTGGTTTCAGGCAAGGAGGGATTGGTGGAGGGAGGAGCTCTCATTTGACTAGCTGTGTGTTACCATGGCGTTACGTTCACTACAGTATGCCCACAGTCAACCAATGTGATGTAAGATCCTTATTCAAACAACTGGCTCACTGGTGAGCATGAAACTCAAATGGTTTGTTGCACTTTGAAACGCTTTGTTAGCATTGAATTCTGGCCTATCGATCTCTGTTTTGTTTGTGATGGCTTATTTCTGGCTTTGCTGGGCTTGGTCCTGTGGTATTACTCTGTTATAAGGCCTGGCTCTGATAGTCTAATTAGGCTGGTCTGAGGCTAAATCCTGATACAAGGCTCAGTGTTTAACAAGGTCTACGGGACTCAGGGCTCCTTGATCTCTGTTAGACCTGGGGAGATAAGGCAGAGATTACACGATCAATGAGGCCTTTACTGTAATACAGACCCAGTGCACACCACACTCAACATTTCCTGACAATGCAATGGCTGGCACTGCTGATGCTGGGTTGTAATTGCAGAGAGCAAGGGTGGATGAGTGGCGTGGACATCTTTGTTTTGTGGTATTGCTTCAGTTCTGTCTCAGACCCTGAATGTACTGCATGTACAAAGGATATTGTGATGAGTTTGAACGTGACTCACTGACACTGAACCCAACTGAGTGAAGGTTAAGATCCTTCCCTTCATGTGGAAGTCATTGGTTCAATAACAAAGCATGAAAACAAACAGCTCTTTTTGATGAGGCCCAATCTGTTTAGCCTACAGCTGTTGTTGTCCAACATTTCTATTCATATTTACAGAGTGCGCTGTGCTGAAAACAATTGCAGTTCCATTGCAGTTAGTCCTGTGGACCCAATGACAGTAGACAGGCTGGAAACGGTGTGTTTAATGAAGCCTGTAGAAGTGCACCATCTATATTGGATATGTCTGTCTCCTATTTGAGCCGCAACAATGGAATGAAGAAGCGCTTGAAGTGACAATTCAAAACAATTGAATGGCTTCACAGTAGTCAAAACGAATGAACACCAACATGTCATCATCCTACATGCACTCTTTCTTTTATTAAGGGGGAATCCAAACTAACTGGCAAATGAGAGAAGTACGGAAGAGAGATAGCATAGTAGGTGCTATCTAGAATCCATAGAGGGAACCCTTTTTGGTTCCAGGTAGAACCTTTTTAGGTTCCATGTAGAACCCTTTTCACAGAGGGTTCTACATGGAACCCAAAAGGGTTCTACCTGGAACCAGAAAGGGTTCTCCTATGGGGACAGCCCGAAGAACATTTTTGGAACAGTTTTTTCTAAGAGTGTATGCTAGAGTACAAATTCCTTTTTTGTCAAGCCATTCAACCGGACATTTGAACTTCAATGTCCGGCTGAATTCAATGTCCGGCAGTCTTCACCTGTTCAAGCAGCCTTTAGTGTATGGCCAAATCAAAGATAGGTATTGTCATTTATAAGAGATGGGAGAGGTATAAACAGGGGAGGGGGATAAAATGGTGGGCAACAAAATGTATAATAATTGTCAGCCAACAAACTTACTGTACTACCCCCCCGAAAGCTGTAATTTCAATATCCCCTCAAGAGGAAATTGCTTTTCCTTTCTACAGTTTTTTAATATACAGATTTTTACTGGATATTGCAGGGACAAGTTATTAGAGTTTAATACCATCTGAATGGGCAAAACTTCTCAGAGAGACCAGCCCTGGAGGAGAAATTCTCAACGCCGGGCTTCTGAGCATATCAATAATTACTAAGCCGAGCTACAGAGATGGGTTGGAGGACATTTTGACTGTTTTATGAATGAATGAGGAACGGGGGCAGCATTCAAAGGAATGCCATTTACCTCCCCTCTTCTCCCCTCTCCCACTTTCCTAAAATGCTCACACTCATCCACTCCGTCCTGTGTCACACCTAGCAGGAGGGTAAGGGAATCATGGCATCCCAAGATGCATCTGTGGTCAGCATGCAATGAGTTGATAAAAGAAAGCTAATATAACAGAGGATGCTGTTTCACTTTACCATGTCTAGTATCTAGTAATGACTGTCTGAGTTGTACAATGCTTTTTGGCTAACATGGTTTGGACAGTCTCGTCAGAGCGATAAGACTTTCGGTGGGCACTGTGGTGGTGAGTCATATTGGGACCCTCATCTGTGATCATGGCTCATCAGAGAAAACCCCATTTCACTGCTTTATAAGGTTAACAATAAAAAGAGGATCGGGAAATTGGCGCATGGCGTTGTATTACATTTAGGGTGAAAAGACATGACAGCTAGACTAAATAGCTTCTTAATACAGTATCTATTTGGACAAAGCAGCGTAGTCTGAGTACAGAAGATCCACGTTGCGGGTTATTGAAGAGCTGCTTTATGTTGTTATATTGCTTTTTTCTATAAAAGCGCGTTCAGTTACTTATCTCCTGTCCCTCTGTTGAAATCCCTCAAATAGGGCCAGCATGACAGCTTCGAAATGAGAGAAACTACTTCCAAGAGATTGGCCTCTGAGCTATTGCACAGCAACAACAACAGCGAGTGCCTCTGGTGCCCTTGGAAGATGCATGAGTCATAAAGGACAGGACAGACAGCAATGTACAAGACACAGCGCCACCACCAAGACATACACGCAATTACAATCAAAGTCTTACTGCTGCATCCATGTCAGAAAACATCCTTCGTTGAGTTTGTGTGGACATACTAACTTGATTAGCGTAGTAGAAACAAATGACATCAGTACATGTGGGTATGGACAGTCTTTTTTTTGTGTACAGATCATAGCTTCCTTTTGCCCATACATCCTATACCCCTAATATTGATTATATACAGGCTATTTATTGTCTGGTTCTTGACCTCCCTCCACCCTGATATGCTTCAGTAGGAGGAGATTTGGTTGGATGAATCCCACACTAGCCAATGACATTCCTCTATTGTTTTACTACCAGCCAAGGTCATTGTTGATCCTTGTTGATTATTTACTAAGGATGAATGAAATGTGATATTCTGCTGTTATTGAATCTACAAATATACTCAGTGTGGCCATAATGTGTAGTAAACAGTGAAATCTGGTATGTGGATGCTAGTGTCCCTCCCTTCCGAAGAGCAAGGCTGTAGTAAACATTAGAGCTGCTAGACCAATGGCAGCCCCATCTCATATTAGAATGGAAACCTCGTTCTGGTCACGGCTCAACTCGACCCTGATTGAGGAGGAATGTCGAGTGATAAGAAAAAGCTATACCTCTCCACCACCTGTTTCCCCCCCTCTCTTTGGAATGAATAGCCAGTGTCGAGCTCCAGTGATTCTCCATTATTGCCGGTGGAAGGTGTGTGTGCCTTTTGTGGCCGCCTGCCGAGATTAGCCTCTGATACAAACATCCTTGTTTGTCGCCATGGCAACCAAGTCTCCCGCCTGCCGTTGGTTGTCATGCCGCCTCTTCCTCCCTCACCCCTCCCTCTTCCTCCCCTGTGAGCACTGTAGATGAACACAAGCAGTTCTCTGTTACAAGCCACAACGTGCTCCATCTAGTTATCTCCCTAATCTGTAAAATGAGCCTCTCCTCCCTCTTCCAGTCCACTGTCTTTCAGGCTGCTGCATTTACATTACACCCCCAGTCATGGCTCTTCAATTTTTCTCTCTTGCCGCTGAAAGATGAAATTGCCCACGAGCAGAGCTCGTGTCAATTGCTAGAATAATAACATAGCAAAATAAGCCCATAGCTCTGCCTCTGCCGCGGTCAGAATGAAAAAAAAGAAGCTGAAAATAGTACAACTAACATAGTTTCATATTTTGTTTGTTTGGTCCCCCCTCCCTCCATCAATGGAACAGTCTGACAATGCAAATGAGGAGGCTTGCTTACGGAACGGCGCATCCCACTGGGCACACACCGGTTGAATCAACATTGTTTTCACGTCATTTCAATGAAATGACGTGGAACCAACGTGGAATAGACGTTGAATTGACATGGGACGCATCGCATCCAGTGGGACGCATCGTCAGAAGAGAGAGAGCCAGGCTTCTCCGGAGCCAGACAGAGAGGAGGCCTCTCCAAAACATGTCCACCCAGTCAGATGGAAAACAACACTTATTACCACAGCGCCAAGAGGGCAACTCGCCCCATTGGGGATAATAGCTAGGCATCTGGTTAAGTTTGATACACTGTAATGCTAGCTCTGTGTCTAGTCTGAAGTTTGGAGTGTAGTAACAGATAATATTCCTCTCCATTAAACCTTGGGACTTTTGTATAGCACAGCTTGAAGCATAAGATTTAAAGCTTGAATAAATGTAGAGAATGTAGAACATTTGCATATTTGGCCATTTTTATCACATTTGGCAGCTATTGAATGAAATCCCATATTGCAGCATTAATAGAGGCCATTTTCTCCTCTCTTCAGTGGGCGGCGGCTGGAGAGGCCATATTGTTGCTGGTGGAGAAATCTCAGAGCATACATTTGCTACTCCTTATCTCCTAAATGAACTCATTACCTTGACATCCTGCCTTTCATCCTCTGCACAGATTGGCCTTGAATTTCTAATGAAACATGGCTGTCCCCTCCCATATGTATGATGATAGATTCCCAGTCCAGGTTCTAACTCTCGCCACTGCTCTCGCCATTGATTTTCACTTCACTCTACAGCCAGATGAATACTCTTGAGGAGAAAAAAAACGAAGGAAGATAAGATCTGGGGCAAAAATAGAACTCCCTCCTACAGTATATAGACTTCCTGTGGCCATGTCCCCTCTGAAATGAAGGTATATCAAACCCCGAGCAAGGCTCTGCTAGCATCGCTCTGCTGCCTGCCACACCATCACAGCAATCTCAACAAATAGCTGTTTGCCCAGCGCACAGAGGACCCCACTCAGGGAGTTTGCCGTCATTGTTCCACCACTACAAAAGTGAGGCAGCCATCGATAACAAACAGTTGTGGGCGTAAATTGGGTGTGCAATTTCCCCCTGGCTTGCAGTTTGATTGATCGTAATGGGCAGTGAGATGAAGAATGGGAGTGTGTGTCCAGGCCAGAAGGAGGGAAGGCTTCTAGATAGATCTTAACTGGGTCTCATCTGGCCTTGTCCACCTGCTATTTCTCCCCAGCATGGGGCCAACACCTAGTAACACCTAGCACAACCAACAGCAAATTACTGCTACAAGATTGACTATATGGATGCGCAACAGCTGTCTTCTGGGGCATGGAGCATGAGTAACACCCATTTCCTTCACCTGTTGATAGCCTATACTCTTCCCATTTGCTACTGGGAACCAAGAACCTAACGTGCCAAACCATTCCATTCACGTCAATCACTTTTTTTCCTAGAGGTTTATTTTATTTGCATATTATATGCAAATTGGTGCAGAATGATATAGATCTCAACTGAATGATAGCAGAGATGTGATAATGGCAGATTTCCTCATGTTTTTATCTCAGAAACATACTCAGTCACTAAGAGACGTTGATTATGCATGCATTGTGCATTGTAAAACAAACTCTTGAGGCTGCTGGTATTAATGACAATTATGCTAATGTGGGAAACAATCAAGGTATTTCACCCCAGTCCAGATGCGTGTGGAACATGCAGCATTGTTACAGATGTTGCTCAGCAAATAATTTATCTGCTTCCTTCCATGGAGTGTAAATGTGTTAAACTAGTCAACCTTGCACACACCACTGTAGCAGTGCTTTCAAGACTTGTATGCTAATACTAGCTAATACTATGCTAATACAATAATACATTGAATTATTCAAAGGGCTTTGTTAACTCCAACAAGTGAACCTTAGATACTTTTTTTTCAACTTCTCTCAGCTTTCCTTTATATGGTCTTTGTGTGCTCTTTGTGAGCTATAAAAAAATACTTGACACGTTTCTTTGATATTCACCTGTTAATATTATCTTTGCAGAAATGTCTGCTGTCTTCTTGTCTTATCTGACACCTGTGACAGCACAGCACACTCTGATTGGTTAGTGTGCCCCACCCTAGGGCAGCAAAGAACACTCTGATTGGTTAGTGTGCCCCACTCTACAGCACAGAAGCCGATGGAGCCGATGGAGAAGGATTGGACTTGTTCACCTACAAGCCATTCCGCTCAGCCAACTGTTGGCTATACTGTGGTCGGTTCACCTTAATTTAAGGATCATAAATCGAGCCACAGAAATAGTCTTGCCTTGAGAGAAATTATTATAAAAATATACATATTTTTTTAACCAAGTCAGTAAGAACACATTTTTATGTACATTGACGGCCTACCGGGGAACAGTGGGTTAACTGCCTTGTTCAGGGGCAGAACGATAGATTTTTACCTTGTCACCTCAGGGATTAGATCCAGCAACTTTTCAGTTACCGGCCCAATGCTCTAACCACTAGGCTACCTGCCGCCCCCCCAAAAAGACTGTTCTGGTGGTCAATCATACGTCGAAATGGTCCTCACATGTTCCTTATCAGCATCAGTGTTGTTGCGTCAATGTCATTCATGATTTCCTTACATTCTGAAAGTTTGACAATATATAAAAAGGTTTTATAGAATAGGCATTATGTGTTACCTCTTTACACATGTGGGAATTGGCCTATATGGATATGGCTCAATTGAAATGTTTCTTACAGAAGAAGTATGAAAAGCATATGCATAACCATGGTAGCAATTGAAAGGAAACAGTTTGGCGGTAATGAGGAAGTTAATAAACCGAAGGTGACCAAAGGTCAATCCAAACATTACACTGTTTTATGTGCATTTTGCATTTACTGTACTTTTCACAGCATTTGTTGACAATGAAATCTGAAAATACTCTGGATACATTCAGTAATGTATGGTCCTCACATGTTCCTTATCAGCATCAGTGTTCATTCAGTAACATGTTAAAAGAATATTCCTGGAAAATGTGTTGTAGGTGCAACGTACTGTATGATGAAAGAATGACAAAGGTTTGAGTGAGAGGACTAACTGGTGTCTCCAAGTGGCCACAAACCTCTCCAAACTAAGCAATTGCAACGGACTTTATGACCCAAAGAAGAGTCTTGAACTATAAGGTGTATTTAGCTCTCCTAGCTGTGCCGTTGAGGAACTAGAGCAAGCACGCTTGTAGTTGTTTTGTTTGGAACACAACCCCGCATCCATGTCATCACACAAAAAACGGTCCATTATAAATCTCAATCTGGGACAGGCGGGCATGATTTGAAAGCTTGTTCTATTGCCAACATGACTAGCTAAGTTATAAAATATGATGTTACAGTGTTAGGCTGTCACAAGGTAATTCAGAGAAACAGAACGTAATATTTGTGCCATACAAAGGAGTCCTGCATGCATTCAAGTGCGTGTGCAGCAGCAAATTTTCTTCACAAACACACATATGCTCATTCTGTTCAGAACAACCCAGCGTATGACGACATGTCATCTTGTAACTGTACATCAAACATAGTGACCATAAACGTTGAATCTGTATATGACATGAGTTTTCTGATTTGTAGATGTGAAGGGTACATTTGGACTCACGAGTGTTTGGCTTGCTTGTATGACATCAAAGCAGTCATACAAGCAAGTATAAGCAAGTATAATGCAGTATTTATTATAATCCTCAACGTCTCATCTTTCAAAAATATTTACATTGAGTCCTCTTAATTTACAGCATTGCCCTCACTCGGTCAACAAAACATTAGCAAAAGTTGCCCGATTAGCGGGAGGGGTGGTTCAACTTCAGAACGTCTGTCAGTCAAAACCCATACAGAGCTCTGAATCGCAGAGCCATAGCTCTGACATTATGTTCCAATTTAGGCGCTTATTAGTGCCCAAATATGCAATTTTCAACCTGTATACGGGTATGACTGTAAAGGGCTACCACACTAGAATAGATTTATTTACTCACAATGTACTCACAAAAGAACAACAGACAAATAAAAAAATACCAGATATTCTTGAAAATGAAAGAGCAGGAACTTGTACACCTGCCAGCAGTAGCCACTAAACACCACGGGTCCTAGCTACATAGAGGGTTTTTAAAACGGTTTCTATATAGTGGCCGGCAGGAGGCAAGGACGGCCTCAATGTCAGAGCTCTCACCCCCCGTGCTTAGTCCCTCCGGCCCTCAGGGGACCCACTCACATATTCCGAGACTCTTCAATCAACAACCTAGCAACCCAGCCTCCCTGCGCGGCCGCACAACCCTGCTAAGAACCCCCAGGGGGCCGTGGGGTACAACCTAGCACAGACACTCACGACCCTCCAGATGGTGACTAAACCCAGCCTTATCTGTGCAGCATTCACAGACCTGTACAGCATGTAGATAAAGCAAGAAAGGTCAGTGGATCTGCACCAGTCACTCCAGCTTTGTGAATTCATAAAGGCATTCAGGCCATTAACACACATGGGTTCATTGCTAGAAGGCGTGCGTGAATCACTGTAGTGGATTAGAGGCTCTTAAAGACGTGAGGTCCATTTGCACATTAGTATTCCCACCCATAGAGGCTGGAGTCGTTCACTCTTTATGATAACTCAAGCAGAGTGGTTCATTTGCCTATTCAGATGATGGAGAGATGACTGCAGTGAGGCATCACTGCCGCTAGATACTGCTGCAACCTGAAATGTGATGGCCCCTTTTGATGAATCAGTGGCCAACAACAGACTGACTCTCGTGACGTGATGTCATCTGCATCTGTTCATATGTAAATATACAATTATGTCATTATTGGAACATGGATAAAGGATATTGGAACTGAGCTCAAATGTTGTGAGGCAGGAGCTATTTCGGGAGAAAGAGGGAAGAGTGGAGTGCGTATGCTACATTTGAGTGGCCCTGAATTAGCACCCCATTGCACCAGCCGTCTGCAATTGCATATAACTCACGATGGGCACCAAGACCTTACATCTGTGCCGATGCCTCTGCCAAGCTTCTACACCCTCATGAAAAAGTACTACTGATCACTACTTCACAAGAGCTACACAAAACCTGCTGGTTTTACTACTTGATTACTATTGCGATGTCGAGTAAACCAGTAATAATGTATGTAGTAATGAGTGAAACATTAGGACGTTTCACTACTGGTGAACACTACATATTTCCTATTCAAATCACTACATACATCTCCCTTAATGACTACTGTGTAACTACTGAGCTTTTAGGAATCTACAACTTCAAACCTATACATGTTCACTACGGAATTACTACGCAATGCCTACACATTACTGCTGTAGGTCTACTACTGCCATTTGTGTGTGTAGTGTTGTCACTACTGATCACTACTGAATAGCTCCTGATCCTTTTCATTTTTTTGAATTGCTTTTGAATTGCTATTGAAAACAGACACATTTACTACTGTTTACCTATTCAAAATCACAATTAACATCTTCTTGTTTCACCATTGTGTCACCTCTAGACTAGTACACATGCTATTTCCTCAAGTTTCTAGCTGTAGTTACGTCATCAAACAAGAAATAATACGCTTTTACAAACGTAACTGCATTTTTTAAATGTATTAAATTAATTACATATCAAATGACATATATACACATTTTTTATCCCTTTGAAGCCGTGTCTTCATTCAGCATCGACTTAACTATCTTCAGATCCTCTTTTTTGTTGCAGCCATATTTCTCCACCATGTAACCTTTTAGAAAATAAAGACAAGCACAAGAGACAACCAATTATAAGCCATTATCAATCATCTGCTAACAGAGGTCCAATAAGACAACACAGAAAAACATTTGATAAATAATGCTACTCTTACTAACAATGGCCTCCAGTCTTATGTCGAGGGCCTCCTTGACGGACAGGTCAAAAGAGGTAAGTGGAATGTGTATGTATACCAATATGAACATAGTGCACATTTCCATTCAAACACACATACAGTACTTATTAGCTAGCATGATTAAAACAGAGGCTACATAGCTACATTTCAATGTGGCGAGCAAACTACATAGCTACATTTCAATGTGGCTAGCAAACAGCTAGGCTAAACATGATCGTTTTGGATAGCAATCTTTTTAATGTGGTAAAAAAAGTTTTTTAAACAGCTAAACAATGACATGAAAGTATTTATAAAACATAAAGGAAAGTTAAAACGTATAGATGGTGCCAGCATAAGGGCTATGAAAGACAGGATGACAAAGGATGGAAGATCATTACATTCGGAATTGTCAAAAACAGTAGCTAACAGTAGCTAACTACTTCCTGCTTTGTCTTCTTTGGTGGTCACGAAAAGCCAGTGTAGTCTGACTTCAGTGTCGTGACGACTTATTTACCACCAACCTCAAGTAGCACAAATCTCTACCTGATTACTACTGGAAACTACTCTTTTCCTACTGAACCCTACAAAACTCTACTTGTGTATCTTGAGTTGTGCATAAGCTACATCTTTACTACACAATCCTTACAAGTCTCTACATAGTCACTACTGCACGAATAGGTTTTGTTAAGGAATTCATTAGTACTTTTTCATGAGGGCGTTATGACACCATGTAACTGTCAGTTTGGCCTTAGTAACCTGGTGTTTGCTCTTGTCTCGGTGCAATGTGATGGAGTCAACATATTTTTTTATATGGGGGGGATAATTCACCATTGACTGGTCAGACAGGAAGGAAGCATAAGAAAAAAGTGTATCTTTATTGATGGGACGTTATCCTCTAACAGTGTTGTTAAACTCTATTTGGACATACTAAACTCAGAGCTTACTGTTGTGATGTGTGTGGTATTGGCAATGGAGGTTAGCAAAGTGGTTTGCTTTGTACCCAGAATTGGACAGACAAATCCCCTTCTCTCCTGTCATCCACTGTTGCAAAGTGGTGGCTCTTGATTGACCCCTATCTGCGCAGTGTGACAGAAAATGATGTTTTCTCTGTCGGAACAGTAAACACACTCAACAGTCAACTCCATCTCATGCCACAGATCACAGTACACTGAGTGACTCTGTTTACTATTCATCCACCTGCTATCACTTCCTTGTTTGCCTCTATTTCTCCCCCCTCTCTCTGTCGCTCTCCTCCTTATCTCCATCTCTTTCGCTCAATATATATTTTTCTCACTCTCCATAGATGCAGCTCTTCACTAGACACAAAGCCATAGGCAACATTTACCATTCATTAAGCTTGTGGGATATTCACAAAATGAATGTGTGTGTGCGTGGTCCTACATTGTCCTGTCTTGGTTATCTCCATTCATTTCCTGTCCCTTATAGTTGCCCTTGGATGCAAAAGTATTGTTTCTGCCCGGCGCCTGGTGTTGGTCTGCTTCAGCAAACATCCTTTGACGTTGATTTGACAAATTGTTTGTGTTCCAGATGCACTGAGTCCTTTGGCCCCAGAGCACCATTTGCAGAACGCAACGATTTTACCTTTGCCTTGACCAATAGCTTTGTTTGGCTTCTATCAAAGGAAGCAGACTTGTTTTGAATCAGACCCGGATGTACAGTGCTTTCCAAAGTATTCATCCCCTTGGCATTTTTCCTATTTGTTGCTTTACAACCTGTAATTTAAATGGATTTTTATTTGGATTTCATGTAGTGGACATACACAAATAGTCCAAATTGGTGAAATGAAAAAAACTACTTGTTTCAAAAAATAAAAAACAATTTAAAATGGAAAAGTGGTGCATGCATATGTATTCACCCCCTTTGCTATGAAGCCCCTAAATAAGATATGGTGCAACCAATTACTGTAACGACTGTCGTAGCGAGGGGACCAAAGCGCAGCGTGTTGAGTGCTCATAATGACTTTTTATTTTAACACAGAACACTAAAGAAAATAACAAAAGTGAAAACGATCAGCTCACAGTTCTGTCAGGTACTGAAGACTAAACAGAAAACAACTGCCCACAACACAGGTGGAAAAAAACCCTACTTAAGTATGATCTCCAATTAGAGACAACGAGGACCAGCTGTCACTAATTGGAGATCATCCCAAAAAACAACAACATAGAAATAGAAAACTAGAACTAAACATAGATATAGAAAACATAGAAAAAACACAAAACACCCCCTGTCACGCCCTGACCTACTCTACCATAGAAAATAACATCTTACTATGGTCAGGACGTGACAATTACCTTCAGAAGTTACATGATTAGTTAAATAAAATCCACCTGTGTGCAATCTAAGTGTCACATGATCTGTCACATGATCTCAGTAAATATACACCTGTTCTGAAAGGCCACAGTGTTTGCAACACCACTAAGCAAGGGGCACCACCAAGCAAGCGGCACCATGAAGACCAAGGAGCTCGCCAAACATGTCAGGGACAAAGTTGTGGAGAAGTACAGATCAGGGTTAGGTTATAAAAAAAGATCAGAACTTTGAACATCCCACGGAGCACCGTTAAATCCATGATTAAAAAATGGAAAGAATATGGCACAACAACAAACCTGCCAAGAGAGCGCCGCCCACCAAAACTCACGGACCAGGCAAGGAGGGCATTCATGAGAGAGGCAACAGAGAGACCAAAGATATCCCTGAAGGGGCTGCAAAGCTCCACAGCTGAGATTGGAGTATCTGTCCATAGGACCACTTTAAGCCGTACACTCCACAGACCTGGGCTTTACGGAAGAGTGGCCAGAATAAAGCCATTGCTTAAAGAAAAAAATAAGCAAACACATTTGATGTTCGCCGAAAGGCATGTGGGACACTCCCCAAACATATGGAAGAAGGTACTCTGGTCAGATGAGAATAAACGTAAGATTTTTGGCCATCAAGGAAAACGCTATGTCTGGCGCAAACACAACACCTCTCATCACCCCGAGAATATCGTCCCCACAGTGAAGCATGGTGGTGGCAGCATTATGTTGTGGGGATGTTTTTAATTGGCAGGTACTGGGAAACTGGTCAGAATTGAAGGAATGATGGATGGCACTAAATACAGGAAAATTCTTGGGGGAAACGTGTTTCAGTCTTCCAGAGATTTGAGACTGGGACAGAGGTTCACCTTGCAGCAGGACAATGACCCTAAGCATACTGCTAAAGCAACACTTGAATGGTTTAAGGGGAAACATTTAAATGTCTTGGAATGGCCTAGTCAAAGCCCAGACCTCAATCCAATTGAGAATCTGTGGTATGACTTAAAGATTGCTGTACACCAGCGGAACCCATCCAACTTGAAGGAGCTGGAGCAGTTTTGCCTTGAGGAATGGGCAAAAATCCCAGTGGCTAGATGTGCCAAGCTTATAGAGACATACCCCAAGAGACTTATAGCTGTAATTGCTGCAAAAGGTGGCTATACAAAGTATTGACTTTTGGGGGGGATAGTTATGCACGCTCAAGTTTTTTGTTTGTTTTGTCTTATTTCTTGTATGTTTCCCAATAAAAAAGATTTTGCATCTTCAAAGTGATAGGCATGTTGTGTAAATCAAATGATACAAACCCTCCAAAAATGTATTTTAATTCCAGGTTGTAAGGCAAATAAATAGGGAAAACACCAAGGGGGTGAATACTTTCGCAAGCCACTGTATTTTCATTGGACATCTAACTTCTGGAAATCTCCAAAGTGATCATCAGGGGGTCTGTTCAATAACTGAGCCTCGTGAATCACACTAATGCTCCCTTAAATTCCTCTGAATTACTCCACATTATTTAACCAAATTCAAGCCCAGTTTGTCAGGTAATGTGATTTAAAATGGGTTTTCAAGTTGTACTAGGGCTTAGGGGGCAGTGGCTCCAGTAATCTGATACAGCCAGTGAACTAGTGGTTTAAACACTGAATCGATGCCAACGTGTCTCCAAAGTCTCATTGATTTTTCACATGTGCAGCTAAATAAGCAGTGTCTTGGTGCTGTTCCAGGATAGGGATCAAAAACTCCTCTTATTCCTCCTACATGACTACATTTGACTTCTATTCACAGACAGAGAACAGGGAAGTCCCATGCCATCTTGTTATCTCTCTATAAAAGGCCATACAAGGTCATCTTGCATATGTATTTACTCTGTAACTTGTTACCATTAGATGTTGAGGAGGAAAGGTGTGTTAGCTAGTAAAGGGTTGATGGTTGAATCGGAGTGTGTAGTGGGCCTTTCATGCCAGCCAGATAACACCTCTAGCTCCAGGGTGCTCTCCCAATGTTTCCCCACACTCCATGTGGAACCCTGGACCCAGTCCCTGTTCTGCTCGGCTAGCCTGGACACAAGCCCTATCAGGGTCTCATGTTTCACACAACACCAGCACCTCTTCCTCCCTCTCTGTCTGGCTGACAGGCATGTCCTCCACAGGGCTGAACACCTCCGTCACCAGGGGGGAGGTGACACCAAGGTGTGTGTACTTAATGATGGGGCTGACGTTTACAGAACAGGGCCAACTGCATCACTTCTCCAGTGCATCATCTGTTCTCCCTCTCACCTCAGCCCCCACACAGTCACAAACCTATTTATGTGGATGTGTGACTGTGAGACACATGTGCCTTTGACATGTCTCGCTAGCGTCATCATTGACAGGTATGAAATACCATATCATTATGTTTGTCCGTGGGAGGTTTGGCTGACAGAATACTGAACTCAGTATCCCGCCATCAGTCAAGAAGTCAGTGTGTCAGATGTTTTATTCAAGACAGCTGGGTGTATTTTTGGCACCTGGCTGGTCCATCTGACCCACATCAAACAGCCCAGACACCTGTTCTACAAAGACACTGGGCTGTTCATCTACCCCCCCCCCCCCCCCTGTCCCTGTCCCTGTCCCTGTCTGATCAGATCAAAGGAAAAGGAAACTTTCAACCAGGGGAACATTGGCTGAGATCCAAAGTTTATTTCAAAGCATGATATCTCTTTGTGGGTCATTTGCGTTGATCAAATCCCTCGTTTTGTCGTTCCCTTTGGGACCAAAAGATGTATCTGGCTGTTTAGCCGCCGTTGTCTGTTCTTCCATTGTCCTTGACCATGGCAGCATTCAACTCAACTGCCACAGAACTGACAGGTCCATCTAGACAAACGTCAAAAGATACATCAGGCCTCGTCTCTCTGGCTATCTGTCTTTAGTGTCGGTGTCACGAAGTTGAGAAGCCATAGTGAAAATCTTAAGACCTCTCAGTTGATAATGGCCCTCTCTCTATCTACAGTTGAGTCCGTGGGGACGATTCCACACACTCGTTTTTTTTATAGAAAAGCACATATTTTTTAATGTCCACTGTTCAAAGCAAATTGCGCTTTGAGATTTCACTTGACTTAATGGGATTTGGCTGTGAATGGCTGTTTCCCCGCCCCATTCAAAGTCTGATGTTCCTTTTTAAATCAAGTGGTTGATGTGCGGAGACTGGGAGCTCATCAGGACGCCTTCTGTCCTGTTGCATCCTTTTGATCACAGTGGCAACAACAGAGAAAATCATCTGTCTCATGGTAGTCAGATCATGTTGTGACCTAGAAATGAATAAACACTGTAGCATAGAAACACACTTTACGCACATCATTACGCTGACAAATAACCTTAATGTGGTGTACATACTGTGAGTAATGCCACGTCTTTGGGGACTTAACCTCAGAGGAGAATCAATGCTACACAAAGGCACTTGGCCCAATATTCCGAAGATGCAGGATACTCTTACCCAGAATATCATGATAGAAATGTCACAATGTCCATGTGAGAGAGGGGCTGGGTAAATGTGAGAGCCATGTCAGAGTTTAAAGTACAGCATGTCCCCCCAGAGCAGGGTGCTCCTCTTCCTCTCATTTCCTCCCTGACTTTAGGGGACAGCATGGCAGCAAGGAGAGGAGGGAGAGCAGGGTGTATATTTACAGGCTTACAGTGTCATGGGTAAAGGACTGTCACAAAACTAGACATGCTCAAGTCTGTCCAATACAGTATCCCACCATACATCTCAAAAATACCACCAACTAGATAGCTGAAAAGTTAGCTTGGCCTATGACACTTTAGTCAAGCATGTGTGTGCATGTGTTCTTACGTGTGTGTGTGTGTGTGTGTGTGTGTGTGTGTGTGTGTGTGTGTGTGTGTGTGTGTGTGTGTGTGTGTGTGTGTGTGTGTGTGTGTGTGTACCCATGTCAAGCATATTAGTATCGAGTGAACCTTTGAGTTAGATAAGCCTTTGGAAAGGGTAAACCCTCAATGTAGATTAACACCACTTGTTCTTGCTGCCGAGGACCATTTGTGAGTTTTAATAAAACCAAGCCCCTCCTTTTGAAGATAATTAAACCTCCAAATCAGAACCCCTTAAAAAGAGAGCAAAGAGAGGGACCGTCCAGCGAATCACTCTCTGTTCCCTACAATGAATTATGGTGTACAAATGCACATTTGCATAACAAGCCCATCTGCTGAGACTATAAAGTCTTGGGGGGAAAAGTGTTCAAAAGAAGAAGACATCAAGGACTTTACTGGACTTTGACAATCAGTTTTTGTTTAACAAAGTCCATGTTTTCTAAGACAATTTTTTACAAATAGACTAGACAACACGCTGACCACATCCACAGTCGTGCAAAGACACAAACGGACCCTTATCTTCCTAATAATGTGCTGTAAAATTACTTCCTCCCTTAGTGTCTGCAGTAGCTGCTAAGGTTAGCTATCTGGCTTTACAGGTATTAAGGGTGCATTGAGCATTTAATATGAAATCAGAGCAGTTTAATGGCATTCAGCACCTTTAGCCTCGTCAATTTGAATTCCGGGCATAAACATCATTCATCCATGTACGGTAATGGAATTCTACTAGTGTTGTATTAGTCAACCCCCCCCCCCCCCCAGCCCTATACACCCCCATCCTTCTATATAATGGACTGGGGCTTTATTTTATGTTGCTCCTCACCTACAGCCATGTTAATGACCTTCCCTCTATATCATGGAAATGTTCCTGCGCTCATGGGCCCGGAAAAATGTAACCACTCTCAAATTCATAGACTGAGAATGGATGCAAGGACTGACCATTGCTGATATCAAAGTTCTAGTTTTAATTTTAACCATGTTTTGAGTCTATACAGTCTTAGTTCACAAACATTGGCGTTAAACAAGCTATTTTGTGTTCTGATGGGGTACGACAATCTAACTAAGCTCACAAAGCATTTCTAAGTTGTTCAAGAATCAATGGCTATACAGCTGAAGTCGGAAGTTTACATACACTTAGGTTGGAGTCATTAAAACTAGTTTTTCAAGCACTCCACAAAATTCAGTTAGGACATCTACTTTGTGCATGACACAAGTAATTTTTCCAACAATTGTTAACAGACAGATTATTTCACTTATAATTCACTTTATCACAATTCCAGTGGGTCAGAAGTTTACATACACTAAGGCCTTTAAACAGCTTGGAAAATTCCAGAAAATGATGTCATGGCTTTAGAAGCTTCTGATAGGCTAATTTGTCACGACTACTCCATGTTTGGGCGGTGCTCGGCGGTCAACGTCACCGGTCTTCTAGCCATCATTGATCCATTTTTAATTTTCCATTGGTTTTGTCTTGTCTTCCTACACACCTGGTTCCAATCCCATTCATTACATGTTGTGTATTTAACCCTCTGTTTCCCCTCATGTCCTTATCAGAGATTGTTTGTTTTGTATGCTCGTGAATTATGTATTGGTGCGCGACGGGTTCTTGTACCCACTTTTATTTATTATGTACTTTGGTTTTGAAGTGTTGTTAAAGGCTATTAAACTACTCCATTTATACCAAGTTCAATTCTACTGCGCCTGACTTCCCTGCCACCTACACACACGACATTACATAATTGACATCATTTGAGTCAATTGGAGTTGTACCTGTGGATGTACTTCAAGGCCTACCTTCAAACTTACTTGACACCATGGGGAAATCAAAAGAAATCAGCCAAGACCTCAGAATTTTTTTTTGTAGACCTGCTCAAGTCTGGTTCATCCTTGGGAGCAATTTCCAAACAACTGAAGGTACCACGTTCATCTGTACAAACACTAGTGGGACCACGCAGCTGTCTTACCGCTCAGGAAGGAGACGCATTCTGTCTCCTAGAGATGAACGTACTTTGGTGGGAGGAGTGCATCATTCCCAGAACAACAGCAAAGGAACCTGTGAAGATGCTGGAGGAAACAGGTACAAAAGTATCTATATCCACAGTAAAACAAGTCCTATATCGACATAACCTGAAAGGCCGCTCAGCAAGGAAGAAGCCACTGCTCCAAAACTGCCAAAAAAAGCCAGACTACGGTTTGCAACTGAAACATGGGGACAAATATCGTACTTTTTGGAGAAATGTTCTCTGGTCTGATGAAACAAAAATAGAACTGTTTGGCCATAATGACCATCGTTATGTTTGGAGGAAAAAGGGGGAGGCTTGCAAGCCGAAGAACATCATCCCAACCGTGAAGCACGGGGGTGGCAGCATCATGTTGTGGGGGTGCTTTGCTGCAGGAGGGCCTGGTGCACTTCACAAAATAGATAGCATCATGAGGAAGTTAAATGATGTGGATATATTGAAGCAACATCTCAATACATCAGTCAGGAAGTTAAAGCTTGGTCGCAAATGGATCTTCCAAAAGGACAATGACCCCAAGCATACTTCCAAAGTTGTGGTAAAATGGCTTAAAGACAAGAAAGTCAAGATATTGGAGTGGCCATCACAAATCCCTGACCTCAATCCCATAGAAAATTTGAAAAAGCGTGTGCGAGCAAGGAGGCCTTCAAACCTGACTCAGTTACACCAGCTCTGTCAGGAGGAATGGGCCAAAATTCCCCCAACTTATTGTGCGAAGCTTGTGGAAGGCTACCCAAAACGTTTGACCCAAGTTAAACAATTTAAAGGCAGTACTACCAAATACTAATTGAGTGTATGTAAACTTCTGACCCGCTGGGTGTCACGAAGTCGGTTCCTCTCCTTGTTACGCACCCCTTACACTGGGAATGTGATGAAAGAAATAAAAGCTGAAATAAATCATTCTCTCTACTATTATTCTGAAATTTCACATTCTTAAAATAAAGTGGTGACCCTAACTGACCTAAGACAGGGAATTTTTACTCAGATTAAATGTCAGGAATTGTGAAAAACTGAACTTCCGACTTCGACTGTGTATCATACGTTTTTAAGTCCACAAATGGACATAGCAACTGACTAAGATACAACGGGGCTGCATTAAAGACTCATTAAAAAAAATACTGTCTCACAATTTTACCTTACACGTTCTATTTCAAGCAAGTCAGTGTCTTTTTCTTACCTGCTTAAAGGATAGGTCATGGAAATGGTGTGGAGCATAGAGTTGCAGTTATTAAGTTTGATCATGTTGACGACTGCATTTCTTACCCTAACAGTAGATTGTTTTCCTTTGATTTAATGTGATAATACACACAAAGGCTCCCAAGGTTGCCATATGTTATGCAGCATCAAATAACATCTTATGGTAGTAATTAAAGAGCATCTGTAGAAATCTGTGTAGCATTAAGTATCACCGTCAACCGATTCTGATCATTTTACATCATTCATTCTTGTAATTAAGACTCAAATACCAACGTGTCTTTAAGCATCACATTGGCAGTGTCTTGGGAGCCTGATCGAAATCATTTGTCCAGTCGTTGGCAAAAAGGGGCCCTGCCAAAAGGGGGGAGTGGAATGGGAGGTGGTGGGGGAATAGAAGAGTGCTTATGAGGAAGCTATAATTAGATTAGAAAACGTTATTGTCCATTAAGTTTGCACAGAGTCGGAAATTGTCTTTGGCGCTCTGTCTTACTAACAGACAAAAGAACAGACATAAAAACATAGTCATTACACACATTGAGCATTTCCATGTCAATTCATCAGTCTTATTAAGGATTGTCACTGGATGAAGGATTTCTTAAAACCGTTCTTCTGTGCGGTTGGCACCTTTAGTCACCGGCTGGACGGCAGGCAGCATATGGATGGATGTGTACAGTGGGTGGGTGTTGTCGTTGAAGACCTGGAGTGCATTCCTTGTAATATTCTGTGTGTAGAGTTCTGGGAGTGGTGGCTGTTTGCTTCCTACTGTTGCACTGGCCTGATTGACAACATGTTCCAGTTGAATTACACGGTGGAGGGTTTGATTAGCTTATTATCTACTGTCGGGGCTCTCCAGAATGCTGCGTGGAGATGGATGGGCTGCTGAGGACTGACGTGGTTTATTTAGTCGGAGTGCTCTGGTGGAAGAACGTGCCAGGCGCCAACGCAGACTCGCCTCAGATCAGGTGAGCAGCAGGCTCACACCTCACCCCTCCTTAATGGCCCCTGGACCCCCAGCCCCTCCCGGTACTTGGAACATGATTGATTTTTATGCATTCCAAATGAGCCATTGCCAGGGCCCAGAGGTCTCTTTCGGGACAGCGAGTGGAGAGGAGAAACGTTTTTATTCCCATATTCTTTTGAGGTCCGATTTCTGGTCTGTGTTGAATTTCCTGACCTTCTGTATTGGCTTCTCCTAAAATCAGAGGTGAGTCTGTCAGTCAACTGACCCAGACAAGGCAGACAGGCTGCCTCCGGGTCCTAGTGAGATACTCATGATGAGAAATGATAATCCTGCAAATTGATCCATTCACACCTGGGACATGTATCGATTTTTCTCCATAAACTATAACCTTGGGACAAATCTGTGTTTCACCATAAATATGTATAAACGTTATCTTTGCTAGCATGAAGGTAAGCATACAAACTAAGCTAAATATTTCCTCTACAGGTCAAGGTCACCTTGAGGGTCCAGTACCAGCATCTACAATTCTCAGCCAGCAGCTATACTGTAAATGGCATGATGTCAATATCTTTACTCCTCCAGATTTGGCAGTGTACTTTAGTTTGGTTTCAGAAGCTACTGGCAGGCCACACCATGACAAGATGATGTCTTTTGACCTGACAATGACTTCTCCAGTAGCTCCTAGGTAGAGAGAAGGAGTGTAGTTTCTAGTAGCCATTACAGACGTACAGAGACGCATCTGACTCATCTTTCCCAAAACACGAGTGATTTCAGAGATGGCTTTCAAGTCCCTCCGTCTGTCCCTTGCTAATCCACCATTATCTCACATCATAGTACTCTCATCTCTCAATTTCCCTCTTTTATTTTGTTTCTGACCGAAGATGCCTGTTTTGTTTTCTGCCCCAGTGAAGTCACGCGATAAAACAAAGCAAGACCCGGCAGAGATTAAGATAGGAAACAGTGGAGATAGACAGGATATTGGAGGAAATAATACCAGGAAAGGGTCTGTGTTCTGTGGTGCATTCCCCTCACTTAGAACTAAAAAGCTGTCTTGTTCGACAAGCAGGCACTAAACAAAGACCAGAGCTGAATTACCGTGGCTAATATAATCCCAATGTTCCCAAAGTGGGCCTAAGCTTTGGCAGAGTGTCTGCTGATGTTGGGCTAATAGGACTTGATGAAAGTCAATGCCATTTCCCCACCCACATAGATTTAAAGGATGGGGAAGCACAGGATTGTATGTAGGCAAAGTGGATATGGATTGATACTGTATATTCAGACTGGGGACTAATGCAGAGACAGAGCAGAGGAGAGGTGTATTAAGCTGTGATCGCTGCCATGGGTTATAGAGCTATTTATAATTCCTGGGAAGCAATCAATTCTGTGTCGCAGGCAACGGAGTGGTGAGTGTTCAGGGTATAATTCACGGGGTGTTGGTTTGACTCTGTTTTGATAGACTACACTTTTCACCCTCTCTCTGAAAAAGGTGGTGAGTTTCCTAGAAAAGACATGAGCCCTCACCCTGTCTGCACTTATCAGACACATTTTCAAGGTGTCTGCCTCTGGTTTCACCCCGTACAGGAGAGACTGAGAAATGTTGAATAACTAGGATTTCATTTTCTATTCATATCTAGATGAGTAGGTTTAAGGGTGTGTCTTGTGTCAAATAACAATTACCATACCTCCTTACACTTACTACCCCAGGAGGGAGAAATAATCATTTAAATGGTCTGTAGTCTCCATTTGATTTGTTTTGACAATCTGAATAAATTGGCTTTATGGGCCGAGTCGCTTCACACAATGGCCTCAATTACTCTCCTTGCTGTTATTATTGCAAATCGTGTTGTTTTTATCAACAACAAGCACCTCTCTGGCACCACACTAGAGCCGTATTTGACTTTAGCATTGGGAATCATCAGAGTGCAAGCTCATGCTAGCCTCTTTAGGGCCTGTGAAGCTACCCTGTCCCTGAAGGCTGTGTGTCAAAATGTTACAGCCCTTCTCGTTCACTCTAAATAAACAAAGGGGAAACGGCCCTCCAGTTTGGGGGCAGCTGTCAGACAATCTACCATTGGTGCACTCTGTCCTTCTTGACCAAGGTATCATCCCATACAATCCATCCACAGAGAGAGATAGCCGCAACAATCATGTTGCCCATCTGAAGAGTCATGGGAAACCTGACTAAATGGGTTTTTAGAGCAGAGCCCATTGGCCTCAAAGAAACATGTGTTTCTCAGAACGTTATGGGATGGCTGGGAGTAGATCAGGGTGGGAGAAAAATAATGGCCTCCTCCAAGGAAACTATTGAAAAGGCTGTTGACCTGCTCCGTGTTGGAAGACTGCTTCCTCTTCTACTGTACATTGCTTTCTCTTTACTGTCTCAAACATATCCTTATGTCATTGTTTCACGACGGTATGAAGAGATTCGGGAGATAGGCGCAGGAATGCGTAATATTTCATTTTATTAAGCCCCAAATTACGGCATGCTGTGTAAAGGCACGGGGACGAAGACCAAACAAACACGTAACAAAAACACAGGGTTTAAACCCAAACAAAAGAGCGAGGAGTACCTCGAATAAATACACAATCACACAACGATTATCACACGCGACGAGACCCTTAATCATCTGCGAAATCCACAAGGCCACGAAAGCCCAAAACACACAGCACAGGTACTAACACACCAACGGACATTGGAACAATAATGGACAGCACCACGGTGAACAAAGGGCACATATATACAAATACAATCAGGGGGAATAGGGGCCAGGTGTGATCAATGAAAGTTCCAGAGGGATTTGTGACACATTGGGGATTTAAGCCATTCATCCTCAGTCCCAGCAAATAGGATATGTACATCTGCTTACATTTTCTTCAAGCAACTAGCTATATAGGCTAGATATGACACTGCAGTGTCACCATTGCCCTTGATTCTAAGCAATGTTGTACTGCTATTTTTATTGACTTGGCCAAAGCTTTTGATACGGTAGACCATTCCATTCTTGTGGGTTAGCTAAGGAGCATTGGTGTCTCTGAGGGGTCTTTGGCCTGGTTTGCTATCTACCTCTCTCAAAGAGTGCGGTGTATAAAGTTAAAACATCTGCTGTCTCAGCCACTGCCTGTCACCAAGGGAGTACTCCAAGGCTCAATCCTAGGCCCCACACTCTTCTCAATTTATACTGAACAAAAATATAAAGGCAACATGTAACGTGTTAAAATAAAAGATCCCACAAAAAGCCTATTTCTCTCAAACGATGTGCATATTTTTTGTTTACTACCCTGTTAGTAAGCATTTCTCCTTTGACAACATAATCCATCCACCTGACAGGTGTGGCATATCAAGAAGCTGATTAAACAGCATGATCATTACAAAGGTGCACCTTGTGCTGGGAACAATACAAGGCCACTCTATAATGTGCAATTCTGTCACACAACACAATGCCACAGATGTCTGAAGTTTTTAGGGAGTGTGCAATTGGCATGCTGAGTGTAGGAATGTCCATCAGAGATGTTGCCAGAGAATTTAATGTTAATTTCTCTACCATAAGCCACCTCCAATGTCTTATAGAATTTGGCACTATGTCCAACCGGCCTCAAAACAGAAGACCATGTGTATGGCATTGTGTGGGCGAGCGGTTTGCTGATGTCAACGTTGTAAACAGAGTGCCCCATGGTGGCGGTGGGGTTATGGTACGGGCATGCATTAGCTACAGACAACGAACACAATTGCATTTCATTGATGGCAATTTGAATGCACAGAAATACTGTGACGAGATCCTGAGGCCCATTGTGAGGCCCCCTTTTTTTTAAGGTATCTATGACCAGCAGACGCATATCTGTATTCCCAGTCATGTGAAATACTACATAGATTAGGGCCTAATGAATTTCTTTCAATTGACTGATTTTAGATTTGTGTTCAGTATACATCAACAACATAGCTCAGGTAGTCTTGTCCATTTAGTATATGCAGATGATACAGTCTTATGCTTAGCTGGTCCCTCCCCGGATTTTGTGGTAAATCTTCTACAAGGAAGCTTTCTTAGTGTCCAACAAGCTTTCTCTCCCCTCAACCTTGTTCTGAACACCTCCAGAACAAATGTCATGTGGCTCGGTAAGAATAATGCCCCTCTCCCCACCGGTGTGATTACTACCTCTGAGGGTTTAGAGCTTGAGGTACTCACCTCATACAAGCACTTGGGGGTATGGCTAGACAGTACACTGTCCTTCTCTCAGCACATATCAAAGCTGCAGGCTGAGGTTAAATCTAGACTTGGTTTCCTCTATCGTTATCGCTCCTCTTTCACCCCAGCTGCCAAACGAACCCTGATTCAGATGACCATTCTACCAATTTTAGATTACGGAGACGTAATTTATAAATCGGCAGGTAATGGTGCTCTCGACCGGCAAAATGCTCTTTATCATTTGGCCATCAGATTTGCCATCAATGCTTCTTATACTGTAGGACACATCACTGCACTCTATTCTCTGGTCATCTCTGTATACCTGACGCAAGACCCACTCGTTGATGTTTATTTATAAAACCCTCTTAGGACTCACTCCCCCCTATCTGAGATACCTACTGCAGCCCTCATCCTCCACAACACCCGTTCTGCCAGTCGCATTCTGTTAAAGGTCCCCAAAGCACACACATCCCTGGGTCGCTCCTCTTTTCAGTTCGCTGCAGCTAGCGACTGGAACGAGCTGCAAAAAAAACCACTTAAACTGGACAGTTTTATCTCCATCTCTTCATTCAAAGACTCAATCATGGGCACTCTTACTGACAGTTGTGCTTCGTGTGACTATTATGGTTTCAACCTTCTTGCCCTTTGTGCTGTTGTCTCTGCCTAACAATGTATGTACCATGTTTTGTGGTGCTACCATGTTGTGCTGAGGCCATGTTGTGTCGCTACCGTGTTGTTGTTGCTAACATGCTGTGTTGTCATGTGTTGCTGCCATGGTGTGCTGTTGTCTTAGGTGTCTCTTTATATAGTGTTGTGGTGTCTCTCTTGTCATGATGTGTGTTTGGTCCTACATTTTTATTTTGAATCCCAGCCCTCGTCCCCGCAGGAGATCTTTTGCATCTTGGTACGCAGTCATTGTAAATAAGAATTTGTGAACTAACTTGCCAAGTTAAATAAAGGTTAAATAAATACATAAAATAGTAGTTCATGATAAAAATCCAAAATATATAGTCTTTGAGTCCCAGAAGCTCTGTTCCTCCCATCCTGTCTAATAAACACAACGCATGCACATTGTTGTCATAGTCTGTTTGATGATGAGGGATGTGTCAACCCTAATGAGCACTTCAGAGAGAGACATGTTTCTTGTCGGTAGCCCACTTTTGGTACCCTGAAGCTTTCTACCTCAGCAGTAGACGTCCCTACCAAGCACTGTAGGAATGAAAAGGTCCAAGATGAGTGGCAGGACTGGAGCATGGGCCTGCACATGAAATAAGGTTCATCTCTGCAGGTCATCACACCCAACTTACCAGCAACCAACCACTTAGGTGACTCACTGCCGTATAATAAAAGCCATCCTTCAACTCCCATCCTAAATAGCGCTTAATGGTGTTTTTCAATTTGCTGTTGTATATTGTCCAGAGACTGGATGCCTGGACATGTAATATTCATCAGAATAACATGCCTCTGACACTTGGATAACCACATGAATAATGAAAAAGGGCACAGGCTTCAACATAAACATACTGATGGATGCACTATGGAATATGGGATGCGTTGAGTAATAGAATGCATCGCCATAGAAAATCATTGTGGATGAATGATATGATTATTGAATGTAAAGGCGTGTCATTTAGTCGCTGTAGGGAAGACTAGGAAGAGTCCCTGGTAGTATATATGGTTGTTCACCCAAGCATACATCATCTTTTGGCATGATGAGATCCTCTGTACTGTCCTGTACTCTTGTTAAGAGATAAGAAATTAGTCCAGCAAAGTTGAACCACGCGGCCCTATACTAACAGGGCTGGATTGATGCGATGGTCTCCCTGGTCATTCTTATGACAGTTACCCTGACCTGTCAGCATTCATATCTCAGGGTAGTGGTGTGACCTTCCTGACGCAGAGGCCAGGGTTGTGACGGAAGACAGGGGTGCAGGACGTAGGGTCTGGGGACTGTCCAAAACCCCTGTGCCCTCCTCTCTCCTCCCTCCAGCCCCCTGCTCTGCCGTTGGCTCCAGTGTGAGTAGTGAAAGGTCATCCTCTGCTGTCCTGTATTATCTGCCCTTTCTGTTCAGCCAAGATCCCCCACTGCTCTCCAGCCTGCTGTCTCTGTGCCTCTCTGTGCCCTTCACCACATAGCCTCCACCAGTCAGACATGAGATGAAAAACTGTCTGTTGGTCTGCCTGTCTGTCTGCACACTGTCCATCCTTCTTCCGACTGCCTCTCTGTGCCCTGCACCACACAGCCTCCACCAGTCATACATGAGATTAAAACACTGTCTGTCTGTCTGTCTGTCTGTCTGTCTGTCTGTCTGTCTGTCTGTCTGTCTGTCTGTCTGTCTGTCTGTCTGTCTGTCTCTGTCTGTCTGTCTGTCTGTCTGTCTGTCTGTCTGTCTGTCTGTCTGTCTGTCTGTCTGTCTGTCTGTCTGTCTGTCTGTCTGTCTGTCTGTCTGTCTGTCTGTCTGTCTGCACACTGTCCTACTGTCCGTCCTTCTGTCTCTCTGTGCTCTACACCACATAGCCTCCACCAGAAAGAGATGAGATTAAACCCTGTTTGTCTGCGCACTGTCCTTCTCTCTCTGGTTATAATTTCCAGTTTTAAACCAACATGGAGCCTCTCTAATTACCTCCGAGTCCGATTAGCAGTGTTGGACCATGGAAAATACTTTAATTACTTCCAGGTTGGCATATGTCTCACAGGTATGTCTCAATGGCAAGGACTCTGGCTCTCTTTGTATCTCTCTTTCTCACGTCTTTTCTTACCTCCCGTTTTATTCCCCCCATTATCTCTCTCTACCCCCCCCCCCACCCCCCCACCCCCCCTCTCTCGCTCCCTCCAGTTTTCTGGTGATCAGTTTATGAAGTATTATCACAATGGGGCTGCCAAAGGCTTACAGTGATCAGGATGTGTCTAGCTACCACACAGAACACAACACGACAGGCTTCCAGGCACTGAATGTCCTATCCATGTTTTTGGCAGCGGTACAAATATTTGGCAAGATTAAGTCTGATGAATTACTTGCAGTCCTTAGTTTAACACCAATAGTCACTTGACACAAAATGACAGCACAGTAAGAGACTGTAACTGTTCACAGGTCCTTAGTCTGATTGCACATTTCTTGAAAATGAATCCATGTTAACAGTCGAAACAATAACAGAGTTATTACCAAATGTGAAAGAATGGTTACATAGATTAGTCTGTAATCACCTCTCTCCAGGCATACATGTGTTACTTTCTTACTAATGTAATCATGCTGCTTGAACTAATTCGTTTGCAAAAAGTTTTTTTCTACTTAAACCATATTGTTATGATAAATATTGAAAAGAAAACAATTCAAGTATGAAAACAGTGTGTTGCAATCGCTGGTGGTTATAAAGTGGCAGTTTCCCTCTCTCTCTGCTCCGTGATTATGCATTTAACTGGCACAAAGTGAGTTATTTATATTTTGGAGTGTGTCGCCCCACTGCCATGATGTATCGCCTGATAGCCACGACTGTTTTTCTGGGTCAGACAGAGCGCTCGCACACACACGCGAACAAAGAGTATATTTCTCACCTCGATGCGCCTCTTCCTCCCCATCTAAATATAAACGGGACTAACGGCGGGGCGATAGCGCTCACCCTCAGTCAAGATGGCGACCCCCCCCTTCAGCAGTCCCTCACACGGCCTAGCAGGGCTGTTTTTCATTTGTTAGATCCATGTTGTTTTCTAACCGTCATTAATCAGTGCAGTGTGTAAAGCACCAAGTCTCAATTCCACCTGAGCATTTTGTGTCTCTCCACCAATGACAGACAGATAATTATCGTTGTCTGTGAATAATGCATAGGTAATAAACGTGGTGCTGCCAGCTATCGTTTGCCTCTTTCAGTGCCCCCAGGGGAACCTGTCAGGTGGGTGCTCGCCTGGAGCTTGGCATGGCCCCCCCCCCACCCCCCTCCCTCTGTCCCTCTGTCCTCATGCACTAGATGGCACAAAGGCGACAGAGCAGAGGTGCAACATAATCTATTTAACAGTGGGCGTACACATTACGGCAGCCAAAATGTCTATTACCTTGTAGTCGAGATGAATATGACAAATGACTGGGGAAAATAGAATGTGGACTCATGTAGTACATGAGGCAATTCAAGCACTGCGTGTGTGCCATGGAAAGGCAGCAATGCTATGTATTTGTCATCAGGTTCTCTCACATAGACATATACATTCTACTCACATACTCCTTCTCATTGTAATTATTGTGGGCATTCTGGTCATCACCTGTACCAGTGAGTGTAGCTAATGACTGTTGACTCATGCTTGTTCTGTCTCTTTAGAAAACTAGCAAGAGCAGTTGAGAGTAATTTAGCATCAAATCAAATGATGACAGTTTGAATAGGATGAAACCACATTTACCTACAATGTGTTAATACACCATCTGTAATTGAATTTCAATAACAATACTGAAACAAGCCAAGACTCACAGCAGAAAACAGTAGGTGTAAAACATGCTTTAGTGACTGCACACTGCAGTGTATGATAAATCACTTCCTGTTTGTCATAAACATACTGAATGTGACCTCCGCCTAATCCCTAACGTGACCATATTATTTTAGGTACCAGGGACAATATTAGGAATGTCTTCCTTGAGATGAGTAAATGGCATTCCCACCGAGTCTCATCCGGCCTGGGCTCATCACAGCCTTCCCTGTCACCACGGCTACCGGCGTTTGTCACCCATATCAATCATCCCACCTCTGCCGCAGCCGCCTCATCGGTCATTGTTTCAACGTTGAGATTTTTTTCTTGCCGTCTTCATCACCACCATCCATCACATTCGGAGGAGCTTTCCTACTCCTCTCCAGCTCACAACTACAGAGAAGATAGAAGGAGGAACTTCTCTTCCACTACTTCTCCATACTTCTGCATAGTTCTCTCTTTTATATTTTTTGTACTATAGGCTGTCTTTGTTTTTCTCCTTTGCGCTCTTTCTCTCCCCATTGGGAGTCCAAGCGTTAACTATTTTGATCACTTAAATGGAGTTTTCCTCAACACACATGGGAAATGGACTCTTGTCACTTTTAGTAAGGCGATTCGGGTGGAAGCAATATGTTGTTCATCTCTCTACCTCCCCTCTCGTCTCTCTCTGGGGTGAGGTGGTGTGCTTATTTCCTGTCCTGGCAGAGGGAACCGGCCCCTGAGGGGACGATCGAAGCGGGGGGAGAATTAAGCCTCAGTGTCCCCTGTCACTTTGGGTTTCAAGACCTTACATTACTGTTAAAGTAATGGGCCTTCAATGGAGGAGCCTGCGGGGGATATTAGCGCTTAGGGCTCTAGGGGCAGAACTTCAATTGGTTATTGATTTCAGATCTTAATGAAAAAATACAACTTTACTTTGGGCTTATCGAGCTGCGAAAACTAGATATCCACAATATTACAGTTTATATTGCGGATATTGGCTGCTCTTCTCGTGTAGGATTAAATTCTTTGTCTTATTTTCTGTCGGTTCAATCAAGGGAACAGTCTGCAGATATCAAATGTGTCAGCAAATGCAAGTTAAAAGCCCTGACCTGGATCAGATGGGAAAATCACAACGATGATGTTGAGGATAGAGTAGGTGATGAAAGTTCCTATTTTTCTCCATTACAAACCATTTTGGTTGCTTCCTGGTGGGCGTCAGGGCCAGTCAGCGCATTTGTGATTAGCCAATCACTACCATTTATTTAGCCCTGTGTTTGTGCATCTGTCTCAACAGGTTTTTAACCCTTTGAAGAAAATGGTCTCTCAATCTGAACCGTCTCTGTAAATCGGAACAGTCCAAGAAATACATTGAGGTGTTGTTTCATTGGGAAAACGCTCAGTGGTATAGCCTTCAGGGGAGGACATGGAAGAAACCATTGACATGCCTGCCGTGGTAAGGCCTTGATTTTAGCTCTCCTTTTAGGCCTGATTGAAGTCTTTCCACAAGGACCATTGAGACAGTTACAAACACAACAGAGCCCTGACCAGCCCTACAACGTCCTTCTTTAACTGTGGCATTAAGACCATGGCTGGTTGTGTCTACTGCTTTGTGGGAATATATATAAGTTGACTGTTCAGGGAACAGAACTTAGACAAAACAGCATGTGTACAGTATTAGTGTACAGTATGTGTACGAGGTTTGCAAGTTTGTGTGAAAACTTGAGGAAACCTGCAACGTGAAGTAAGATGGTTACACAACTGCAAGAAGTGGTTGTTGAATATGCATACACAGCGCTCTCCCACCTCCCACTTACCTACTCTATACACCCCCCACCCCCCAGTGCAATCTTCACATGCAAATGCCCCAGTCTGTGGGTGGGCTGTTGCTGCGGCAAACCTGGGAACAGAAATTACATTTGCATGTGATTGAGGAGGACCGGGTTCTCAGTAGGACTGCGTCACAGTAAATAAGGACAGTCAGAGGGGGTCATGATTGCACACTTCAAAGCACTCAAAAGTATAGCCTCCCCCCCACGCCTGTGAGGGGGGGCGGCGCCGCCATCTTTTTAGGGCCGTCTCTGAGATGTCACCCACTGGAGTTAACTTCTGACTGTCACGTTCCTCGTAGTCTCCCTCATCGGAAGATATGTCGAAATCACTTGATGACCAATACGCAGCAGGTTGACTGTTCCACATCATATTTATTATAGATGGCAACGACAAAACAAAATAAACACGCAAAGGCGAAAGGTGACAGTTTCACAGGAGAAACGAAACCCAGTGCAAAATACAATTACCCACAAATACCAAACACAAACACACTCCACTATATGGGACTCTCAATCAAAGGCAGATAGACAACACCTGCCTTCAACTGAGAGTCCCAACCCCAATTAACCAAACATAGACATACACCTACACATAGAAAACCTAACCTAGAACCTAACCCAACACTCACAACCCCACTATACCATAACCAAACATAACTCTGCCACGTCCTGACCAAATATAATACAAAATTACCTAAGTATATGGTCAGGACGTGACATTACCCCCCCCCCCTAAAGGTGCATACACTGAATGCACCAAACCAACAGAAAAAAAACAACAACACACAATTAACCCCCTAACTAAAGGGAGGGAAGGGAGGGTGGCTGCCGTCAACGACGGCACAGTGCTACACCCCCCCCCCCAACCCACGTATATTGGAGGTGGCTCCGGTTCTGGCCTACTGTCCAACAGACCGTAGACAGACCTGTTGGGCTTAGGACAGTAGGCAGACTTCTTTGGTTCTGGTTCGTGGGCCGACTCCTTCGGTCCCAGGCTGTAAGCAGACTCCTTCGGTTCTGGGTTGTAGGCAGAATCATCACAGTCATAGTTAATCAACTTTACTTTAGAATTGTGACCAGACTCACCCGGTTCTGGGTCACAGGCAGCTCCCCTCAGTCCCGGGTCGCAAGCTGTTGTCGGATACTCTGGTCCGCACCCCGGTGTCGGATCCTCTGGGTCGCACCCCGGTGTCGGATCCTCTGGGCCGCACCCCGGTGTCGGATCCTCTGGGTCGCACCCCGGTGTCGGATCCTCTGGGTCGCACCCCGGTGTCGGATCCTCTGGGCTGTACACCGGTGTCGGATCCTCTGGGCTGCACCCCGGTGTCGGATCCTCTGGGTCGCACCCCGGTGTCGGATCCTCTGGGTCGCACCCCGGTGTCGGATCCTCTGGGTCGCACCCCGGTGTCGGATACTCCGACGGCCCTGACCCAGGATTCACCAGGCTGGGAAGACATGATGGATGCCTGGCCCTGGGCGTAGGCACAGGACTCACCGGGCTGGCGGGCGTCCCTGGCCACTCTGGCAGTTCAGGGCAGTCTGGCCACTCTGGCAGTTCAGGGCAGTCTGGCCACTCTGGCAGTTCAGGGCAGTCTGGCCACTCCGGCAGTTCAGGGCAGTCTGGCCACTCCGGCAGTTCAGCGCAGTCTGGCCACTTCGGCAGTTCAGCGCAGTCTGGCCACTCCGGCAGTTCAGCGCAGTCTGGCCACTCCGGCAGTTCAGCGCAGTCTGGCCTCTCTGGCGACTGTTGACTGGCGGGCAGCTCTGACGACTGTTGACTGGCGGGCAGCTCTGACGACTGTTGACTGGCGGGCAGCTCTGACGACTGTTGACTGGCGAGACCCACCGGAGGCCTAGTCCTGGGAGGTGGCACAGGACGGAACAGGATGGGGAGACCCACTGGAGGCCTGGTCCTGGGAGGTGGCACAGGAGGAACCAGGATGGGGAGACCCACGGAAGGCCTGGTCCAGGGAGGTGGCACAGGATGGACCAGGATGGGGAGACCCACTGGAGGCCTGGTCCGAGGAGGAGGCACAGGATAAACCGGGCTGTGGGGGAGCACTGGAGTTCTGGTACGGACACTCTTTACCCACACTCCAGGCTGAATGCCCACTTTGGCCCGGCACGGGCGGAGAGCAGGCATTGGGCGAACTGGACCCTCCCAGCGCTCTGGAGACACAGTGCGCAACGCCGGCGCAGGATAACCTGGACCGAGGAGGCGCACTGGAGACCAGACGCGCTGAGCTGGCACCATCCGCCCTGGCTCGATGCCTGCACTCGCATAGCACTTGCGGGGGGCTGGTATGTAGCGCACCGGGCTTTGAACGCGCACTGGGGACACCGTGCGCTCCACAGCATAACACGGTGTCTTACCAGTACCACGCTGCTTCCGGTAAGCACGGGGAGTTAGCTTAGGTCTACCACCTGACTCCGCCAATCTCCCCGTGTGCCCCCCCCCCAAAAAAATTGTGGGGCTGCCTCCCGTGTCCGTTGCGCTCCCTCTCCTCATACCAGCGCCTCTCAGCTCTCGCCGCCTCGATCTCCCACTGCGGGCGGCGATAATCCCCAGCTTGAGCCCATGGTCCTTTCCCCTCCAGGATTTCCTCCCAAGTCCATGACTCCAGATAGCTTTTCTCCTGGTGCCTCTCCTTGTGCTGCTCCTTCCTCTGCTGCTTGGTCCGTTGTTGGTGGGTAATTCTGTCACGTTCCTCGTATTCTCCCTCATCGGAAGATATGTCGAAATCACTTGATGATCAATACGCAGCAGGTTGACTGTTCCACATCATATTTATTATAGATGGCAACAACAAAACAAAATAAACACGCAAAGGCGAAAGGTGACAGTTTCACAGGAGAAACGAAACCCAGTGCAAAATACAATTACCCACAAATACCAAACACAAACACACCCCACTATATGGGACTCTCAATCAAAGGCAGATAGACAACACCTGCCTTCAACTGAGAGTCCCAACCCCAATTAACCAAACATAGACATACACCTACACATAGAAAACCTAACCTAGAACCTAACCCAACACTCACAACCCCACTATACCATAACCAAACATAACTCTGCCACGTCCTGACCAAATATAATACAAAATTACCTAAGTATATGGTCAGGACGTGACACTGACACTGCAATTTTAGGGTAACTCAGCGGGTAACACAGCCTCTGGTATGGTTGTGAATTACAGTATTGTGGTTGTGACATGGGTATTTTATGTCATGATATTAGTATGACTTGTCTTTGGTCTAAACTACCTGAAGTGGCATTTTGGTAGAAAATACGGTGGAAAAGTCTAACAGAAGTTTTGGAAAGGTAAACTGTGATGAGGTGAAAGTGTCAATGAACACTTTATGATTAGACCATTATTAGGAGAGGAAATAAATCAACTAGCTACTTACATAGCGTAAAGGCCCAGTGCAGTCAAAAACAAAACATTTATTTGTTTTGTATGCACTATGAGGTTGGAATAATACTGTGAAATTGTGAAAATGATAATACCCTTTTAGTGTAAGAGCTGTTTGAAATGGTGTACATATCCCAGAAAAGTTGGGCGATCTTGCAACTATTAACTTTGATGGAAAACTAAATGTAAATGTTGAAACCGTGGAGAGGCAAACACCTATCAATTTACTGGAAGATTACCCTGATTAATTATTTCATGATATCGCAGTTCACATATTTACTACGCCTCAAGGAGAATCCTTTTTCAAATCACATGAGAAAAAATTATTTCACTTTATTTGGAATGGAAAACCCGATATAGTTGAACAAGCATATTTATATAACGAAAAGGAGTTTGGAGGGTTAAAACTTAAATATTAAGGCATTAAAGCGCTCTCTTAAATCCTCCATTGTATCCAAATCCGAACTAGTTTTCTAGCAAGCTACTAAGAGAGACCCATCCTATGTTTAAGAGTGGGCTCTTTGCTTTTTTGTAGACTAAAATCTTACATTTTCGGTGGATTGACAATGGATTCCTGTTTAAAGTATCCTCCTTTCTAAATGAAGTCATCCAGAAAAGTATATTATGTGTAGCATTTCTCTGGGATTGAAAATAGTTTTATGTTTATTTTGTTGCATCTAGAGACTTCTCCATAAGTCAATGATTGGCCTTTTACTACAGGGACATTGTGGACTTGGAGTCATTTCAAAGTAAGAGCTGCCTGCATGTCATGTTTATAGCCAGGCTTCAGAAAAGATTCAGAGGTCTTAAGTGCTGCTTCATTGGACTATAAATGATGCCTTCCTGTGTTATACCTAAAAATGGTAGGACATTCTATTCTACTGCCATTTACTTTATGTTCATATTCCTACATTTTATTCTTTCTTATTGTTGTTGCATTGTCAAGAAGGAACCTGCAAGTAAGCATTTAGTTGGATGACGTATAACATGCACATTTTGTAAATACGACTATTAAAAACTTGAATTGCACTTTAGTCAGCCGGTTTGTGTGCTAGCCTTCCTACACACAGATGCACACATACACACACTAACACGTACACAGGCAGTGAACCGAGCAACATCAGCAGCCCCGTCCAGCACAGAGTAGTTCACATGACGCAACTAGATGGCTTATGTAACATCATAGCATGTATCCCTCCTGGAACTGGAGCAGAAGAGCAGGTGAGACTTAGCAACACTGGAGTCTCTCGCTCTCTCTGTCTGTCTATCTCTGTCTCTCTCTTTGTCTTTATTTCTCTCACTTTCTCTCTTCTCTCCCCCTCTCTCTTTCCTCTCACTCTCCTTTTTTCCCCTCTCGCTACATCTCTTTCTATTTCTCTGTCTCTCTCTTTCTGTCTGTCTCTTTCTCGCTCTGCCAAGCCCGCTCAATACGTATTGACATTAAATCACATGAGCACAATGCACGCTTGTAGTCCACATCCTTTTATTCTACATTTGGAAATGTCAAAGAACTGCGACCTGTGTACGAGCGTGAACCATGATGAGAACTTCTAACACGAGTCTATGGCTGGTTACATTTTCATTAGACACTAATGAGCAATCAACGTGATTTTTCTGAAGAGACGTCCACCCATCGTTGCACTGCTAATTAGGTTTTTTTCTAACCGCATACAGTAGATGGAAATGGGGATAAGATCAGCAACACTAGGCCTATTGGGCTGTGGCTGAGCATGGCCCGAACTGAAGCCATTGTTTACCAAGCATTGATAATTAATGTAATGTGGCAATGGGAAATTCTAGTCTTAATTTTGCCATTTCCAATGGACATTAAGTCCCAATTAAGACCTGAGATTGAGCATTGTGAAATGAATGGACTCGTCTGACATTAATTATATGCATGATAGGACGCTGCAGCTGAACCAATCAGATATTCCAATTTGCGGAATGAACGTGAACAGGCAAGGCATAATAATCAGCAGTGCTTGACTTGGACTTAAATAGGTGCCGGTACTCATTTTGGGTGCCGGTACTGTTTATATTTAGGTGCAGGAACTCCTCAATACTTTTGAGCTAATATTCTATAAGAGCTGCAGGAACTCAAGCAGAAGATAATTTGAGGTGCCGGTACTCCGTTCCGGTGAGCTCCTGCCCAAATCAAGTACTGATAATCTGGGCAATTAAAGCATTTTGCATATAAAGCCCATCAGAACTCTTTGCCTGTTCCCGCAATAGTGAATGCACTGACTGTACAAGTTAGCCTAGAGTGTGTTAATGTGGTTTTGGGTGTACAGTGGCATTGGGTGTGATGAATGGCATCTTAAATAGGATTTAACATGATTATAATAATCTAAAATGTTCATAAAACACTATACCACTGTAATGTACATCACAAACTTCTAGTTCTTTATTCCCCATGTTTTCTAGACCCATTCAAGTGCACCAACTCCCATTGTTACTGTATGAAACCTCAGCTCGGGTAACAGAGGACTTAATCAATCGAACTTGTGATGTGCTGTTGAGCTCATTGGAGTTGAAACCACACAACCGGGTGCACAGTCCCACCATGGCCTTCTGCCAGGGCCCTTACAAAAATGTCTGTTAATTATAATCCACATAATAATTCACATTTCCTGTTGCTGCAGGATTATTTTCCTGCTGCAGAAAACCGTCTCAAATGAAGATCCTACAGCTGTAGTAATGTACCGGGAGAGAGGGGAGCTAGGTTGCTGCTCTGCTCCAGTTGCCGCTCAAACATCTCAAGACAGCATTGGGACTAGAGGGGAGAAACAGAAACATACACCCTATGTTTGTTTTTAGTAGTGCTATGACACCAATCACAGGAGGGTCTCAATAGAAGTAGTCAGTATGAAAATGAACGCTCCAGGAGTAACAAAACAATATGAGAGAGAGAGAGATGGAGGTAAGTCATGTAACATACTGTAGAATCTCTTCTATGGCAGTCCAGTGGAACGTATAGGTTGAGCTGTGTGTGACGGCTGCAGAGGGTGATTAGGTTGGTAATTATCTGGGGTTCCCTAGAGACAGAGCGTCTCCATAGCTTCTCCAAGGGTCATGTCTATACAGTACATTATGCTGGGTCCCATCCAGGTCGAGAGGTCAGCTCACAATGACTGTTTAGATGGGCTAGTAGGTGACTCATCATGCCAGTAAACACACAGGCTAATACATAACCTCCAATCAGTGCAGGAGAGCATGTTTGATGCAATCACATGCATGTACACTACAGTCATATAGTTCTAGAATCACAGTATACTGTATGTACACATGCAAGCATACATTCACACTGTTCTATGGTTTCTCTGTCTTGAAGCCCATGCTGTAAGAGCATTCATTGAACGCAGTGAGGGAGCTTTTTCAAACAGAAATTTGCATCCTGTAGCTCTAACTCCAAAAAGTTTTTAGGACACTGTAAAGTCCATGGACAATAAGAGCACCTCCTCCAAGCTACCCACTGCACTGAGGCTTGGAAACACTGTCACCACCAATAAATCCACGATAATCAAGCATTTCAATATGCATTTCTCTACGGCTGACCATGCTTTACTCCTGGCTACCCCAACCCCGGCCAACAGCCCCTCACAGCTACTTGCCCAAGCCGCCCCAGCTTCTCCTTCACCCAAATCCAGATAGCAGATGTTCTGAAAGAGCTGCAAAACTTGGACCCGTACAAATCATCTGGGCTAGAGAATCTGGACCCTCTCTTTCTAAAATTATCCGCCGCTATTGTTGCAACCCCTATTACCAGTCTGTTCAACCTCTCTTTTGTATCGTCTGAGATCCCTAAAGATTGGAAAGCTGCCGCGGTCATCCCCCTCTTCAAAGTGAGTGACACTCTAGACCCAAACTGTTATAGACCTATATCCATCCTGCCCTGCCTTTCTAAAGTCTTCAAAGCCAAGTTAATAAACAGATCACTGACCATTTCGAATCCCACCGTACCTTCTCCGCTGTGCAATACAGTTTTCGAGCTGGTCACGGGTGCACCTCAGCCACGCTCAAGGTACTAAACGATATCATAACCACCATCGATAAAAGACAATACTGTGCAGCCGTCTTCATCGACCTGGCCAAGGCTTTCGACTCTGTCAATCACCGTATTCTTATCGGCAGACTCAACAGCCTTGGTTTCTCAAATGACTGCCTCGTCTGGTTCACCAACTACTTCTCAGACAGAGTTCAGAGTGTCAAATCGGAGGGCCTGTTGTCCGGACCTCTGGCAGTCTCTATGGGGGTACCACAGGGTTCAATTCTTGGGCCGACTCTTTGTATGTATCAACGATGTTGCTCTTGCTGTGGGTGATTCCCTGATCCATCTATACGCAGACGACACCATTCTGTATACATATGGCCCTTCTTTGGACACTGTGTTAACTAACCTCCAAACGAGCTTCAATGCCATTCAACACTCCTTCCGTGGCCTCTAACTGCTCTTAAATGCAAGTCAAACTAAATGCATGCTCTTCAACCGTTCACTGCCCACACCCACCCGCCTGACTAGCATCACTACTCTGGACGGTTCTGAATATGTGGACAACTACAAATACCTAGGTGTCTGGCTAGACTGTAAACTCTCCTTCCAGACTCATATTAAACATCTCCAATCCAAAATTAAATCTAGAATCGGCTTGCTATTTCGCAACAAAGCCTCCTTCACTCACGCCGCCAAACATACCCTCGTAAAACTGACTATCCTACCGATCCTCGACTTCGGCGCTGTCATTTACAAAATAGCTTCCAATACTCTACTCAGCAAACTGGATGCAGTCTATCACAGTGCCATCCATTTTGTCACCAAAGCCCCTTATACCACCTGTCACAAGGTGTGGCTCAAGGAAGCAGGCGAGGTAGAGTCAAGCACAGGAGACAGATGATTCCGTGAATACTTCTTTAATATATACACACGGAAAAAATGCAAGCACAGTCGGGCAGGGCGTATAAATAAAACGCACCACCCTCTCCAAACATAACGCAGGGACGCAGCCCAATATAAACTCCGCGTAAAACACTGGAAGAGGAAAAACACAGACCCTCACTTCCAAACATGAGCCCTGACAAAAACAATCCCACACAAAACACAAACCTACCTAGCTAACCTAAATACCCCCCCCCCCCCACTAACAACTAATACAAAACAGGTGCGTGCCTATCCTAGACCCAACTAACAGAACGTGAAACAGAGGATCGGTGGCAGCTAGTAGGCCGGCGCCACCTTCCGTAGGTGTCGTGACACCACCCACCACTGTGACCTGTATGCTCTAGTCAGCTGGCCCTCGCTACATATTCATCGCCAGACCCACTGGCTCCAGGTCATCTATAAGTCTATGCTAGGTAAAGCTCCGCCTTATCTCAGCTCACTGGTCATGATAACAACACCCACCCGTAGCACGCGCTCCAGCAAGTATATCTCTCACTGTTCATCCCCAAAGCCAACACCCCCTTTGGCCGCCTTTCCTTCCAGTTCTCTGCTGCCAATGACTGGAACAAATTGCAAAAATTGCTGAAGCTGGAGCCTTATATTTCCCTCACTAACTTTAAACATCAGCTATCTGAGCAGCTAACCGATCACTGCAGCTGTACATAGCCCATCTGTAAATAGCCCTCCCAATCTACCAACCTCATCCCCATATTGTTTTTATTTACTTTTCTGCTCTTTTGCACACCAGTATTTCTACTTGCACATCATCTGCTCATCTATCACTCCAGTGTTAATTTGCTAAACTGTAATTACTTCGCTACTATGGCCTATTTATTGCCTTACCTCCTCATGCCATTTGCACACACTATATATAGACTTTCTTTTTTTCTATTGTGTTATTGACTGTAAGCTTGTTTATTCCATGTGTAACTCTGTGTTGTTGTTTGTGTCGCACTGCTTTGCTTTATCTTGGCCAGGTCGCAGTTGTAAATGAGAACTTTTTCTCAACTAGCTTACCTGGTTAAATAAAGGTGAAATAAAAAAAAAAATTGAAAAAGGGAGGGACATTTAATTCCTGTCAAGAGTCACACCTTGCGACTTTGCGGGCAGATTAAAGCAAAACACAGCTAACCTTTAAATGCAATTAAAGTGAGATGCCCACTGGAAGCTAACCTATAGGTTGTGCAGGACGTTCACTTTCTGCTTCCTGTTTTTGTCTGTCTGTGGGGAGCAGAACCTCAGGCAGGATTTCTCTGGTTCTGGAGATAGGACCGGATGGAAGCAGAAAGGAGGGGGACAACACCGATTTAGTCATTGGTCTGCTGTTTGAGGAGTGGATTTGTCCTCCTCTCTACAATGCTTGATGCCATTTCACTTCTGAATAACTGGCTGATTGAAGTGCCAACATGAATACTGCGGATGAGAGAAAGCACTTTTTTGGCTAATTTCACACACCCTAATACGCTAGATTGGCTTTAAGAATGGGGCTTATTGAATTCACCAATCACACACATTCAGAACTCACCATTACTGTGCATATCAACCTTGAGTGAAAACAGGGAAATCAACAAGGCATACATGCCTTTTCTTGAGTATGATGAAATGTTTGAGGAGTTTTGCCTGTCCAACCCACACTCATTGATTTATTCCACAGTTCCTCGAATGGGTGTTGACAGTCTGTAAACCTGGCCTTGCCTTTGTATGACTCGGCAGCCTCGCTGAGGCAACCAAAACTCCTCTCTGTCTGTCTCAAGACTGCTTCTAGCTGTCTCTTCCTCCAGGCCTGTGGTTGTTAATTATGGATTATGGCCACAACGAGAGGTGGGTGACGGGGCGTGAGGCAGAGGCACTTCTGCCTGAACAAAAACAAGCTGATTAAGCCTGAGGGAGCTGCGTCATGGGAAACGCTGAGAGAAACGATGGGATCATTAATCAGAGAGAGTGACTGAGTGGGTTTCCCCTGAAATCAGCACTCCTGTGTCACCACGGCTCATCCATGACCTCCCCAACTCCACAGACACACTTGTAAGGTTATTCTCATCATCATCCTCCGCAGCCAGTTCATATTTGGCCCTGCTGTGTGTTTCTTGACCACTAGCTTGGTTTCCATCCAATTGGTGACAGATTTGCATGCCAAAATTCTAAAATCTGCATAAAAACATGCACATTTTCCCACCAGAGATGTGTTTCCATTAAACTGACTTGTTGCCGATAAGTCTATGAGTGATGACATTGTGCAAATAAAAATACCTTTTGCGGTTACATTTCCATGTACCAAATAAAAAATACAAGTTAAAATGGTTTCCATCGCATTTTCAACTCCACTGATGGTTTTCTCACAACAAATGTGTACGCACTCTGGTATTGGTATGTGTGCTCTCAGATACAGTGGGGTTATAGCCAACAAGGGGTGAGATTATTATGGACGAAAGAGCAGCCAAGCATCGGTTATCATGTTACTAGAATAAGACCCTTGATATTTATTGTAAAATAGCATCAAGCTCATCACCTTGCACTTTCACCGCCCTGAGAAGGTCATCATAACTTATTTCATCTGTAGCCTAATAAACTGCATGCTTTCCTGATGAGTCGTAGTGGGAGGACCACACAACACATCATCTGTAGCATAATAAACTGCATGCTTTCCTGAGTCGTAGTGGGAGGACCACACAACACATCATCTGTAGCCTAATAAACTGCATGCTTTCCTGATGAGTCGTAGTGGGAGGACCACACAACATATCATCTGTAGCCTAATAAACTGCATGCTTTCCTGATGAGTCGTAGTGGGAGGACCACACAACACATCATCTGTAGCATAATAAACTGCATGCTTTCCTGATGAGTCGTAGTGGGAGGACCACACAACATATCATCTGTAGCCTAATAAACTGCATGCTTTCCTGATGAGTCGTAGTGGGAGGACCACACAACATATCATCTGTAGCCTAATAAACTGCATGCTTTCCTGATGAGTCGTAGTGGGAGGACCACACAACATATCATCTGTAGCCTAATAAATTGCATGCTTTCCTGATGAGTCGTAGTGGGAGGACCACACAACATATCATCTGTAGCCTAATAAACTGCATGCTTTCCTGATGAGTCGTAGTGGGAGGACCACACAACACATCATCGTGTGATTCCAAGTTTACTTCGATATGACGGTTATTATTAAATTACATTTCTCACATAATTCGGTTTACAGACAAAAAGATCCCACCTTGTCCAGAGTATTATATTGTGTCGACATTTGGAAAGTTTACCGTCAAAGTTTCTGTTTCCATCAGAACTCTCATGACATTTTTTATTTGACATGTACTTTACTCGCACAGAAAGGTTGGATGACTATGATGAGAGTGAAGCAGTTAGCTTTAAGACACTGTTACTGTGGGTTTTATGAGGATCAACTTTCTTTTGACTATATACAGTATCTGAGAAACCATCTCTGTTTTGAAGGTTTCTTACTGGAGAAAGCACTTTATACATGTATTGTATTTTTCAAGGCCAGTGTAATGTGTAATGTTCTGAGAAAGGGTTCGATGACCATTACTGTAATCATACAATTTTTTGGTCCACCACATATAACTTAATGGCAGCCTAGCAGGTACTACAAAGCCAACATTAGGTTTCCGTGGTGTATTCACCAACTGTAAGTACCATTAATCAGTGCAGCACCGTGACTTTCATTATAGCAATGGCTTTGATGGATGATAATAATATGCTATTTTCAATGATTACTTTTCAATGTTCATACGAAGAGTTTCATTCCAATTCCAAAATGCTACAGTACCAGTCAAAAGTTTGGACACACCTACTCATTCAAGGGTTTTGTTTTTTTTCTTCTTTTTTCTACATTGTAGAAAAATAGTGAAGAATTCAAAACATAACACGTATGGAATCATGTAGTAACCAAAAAAGTGTTAAGCAAATCAAAATATATTTTAGATTTTAGATTCTTCAAAGTAGCCACTCTATGCCTTGATGACACACTCTTGGCATTATCTCAACCATCTTCACCCGGAATGATTTTCCAACAGTCTTGAAGGAGTTCCCACATATGCTGAACACTTGTTGGTTGCTTTTCCTTCACTCTGTGGCCCAACTCATCCCAAACCAACTCAATTGGGTTGAGGTTGGGTGACTTTGGAGGCCAGGTCATCTGATGCAGCACTCCATCACTCTCCTTCTTAGTCAAATAGCCCTTACACAGCCTGGAAGAGTGTTGGGTTATTGTTCTGTTGAAAAACAAATGATAGTCCCACTAAGTGCAAACCAGATGGGAAGGCGTATCGCTGCAGAATGCTGTGGTAGACATGCTGGTTAAGTGTGCCTTGAATTCTAAATAAATCACTGACAGTGTCACCAGCAAAGCACCCCCACACCATCACACCTCCTCCTCCATGCTTCATGGTGGGAACCACACATGCAGAGATCATCCGTTCACCAACTATGCATCTCACAAAGGCACGGCAGTTGGAACCCAAAATCTCAAATGTGCACTCATCAGACCAAAGGACAGAGTTCCACCGGTCTAATGTCCATTGCTCGTATTTCTTGGCCCAAGAAAGACTCTTCTTCTTATTGGTGTCCTTTAGTAGTGGTTTCTTTGCAGCAACTTGACCATGAAGGCCTGATTCATGCAGTCTCCTCTAAACAGTTGATGTTGAGATGTGTCTTTTACTTGAACTCTGTGAAGCATTTATTTGGGCTGCAATTTCTGAGGCTGGTAACTCTAATGAACTTATCCTCTGCATCAGAGGTAACTCTGGGTCTTCCTTTCCTGTGGTGGTCCTCATGAGAGCCAGTTTCATCATAGCACTTGATTGTTTTTGCAACTGCACTTGAAGAAACGTTCAAAGTTCTTTACATTTTCTGGATTGACTGACCTTCATGTCTTAAAGGAATGATGGACTAAAGTAATGATGGACTGTCGTTTCTCTTTGTTTATTTGAGCTGTTCATTCATTAATATGGACTTGGTCTTTTACCAAATAGGGCTATCTTCTGTATACCACCCCTACCTTGTCACAACACAACTGACGCATTAAGACGGAAAGAAATTCCACAAATTTTAACAAGGCACACCTGTTACTTGAAATGTATTCCAGGTGACTACCACATATAGCTGGTTGAGAGAATGTCAAGAGTGTGCAAAGCTGTCAAAGGGTGGCTACTTTGAAGAATCTCAAATATAAAATATATTTTGATTTGTTTAACACTTTTTTGGTTACTACATGATTCCATGTGTTATTTCATAATTTTGTCTTCACTATTATTCTACAATGTAGAAAATAGTAAAATGAAAGAAAAATCTTTTGACTGGTATATGCATCAATTTTTTGAAATGTTGGCAAATTAGTTTATTTTATTTAAACAACTTCTGAAAGAGATGATTGTGTTTGACCCATCTAGTCATGGCATATGATTGTTAAATGATATTTTGTTGCAAAACGCTATATATCCGCCTCACTTTCAGAGACAAAATTAAGTAGCACTGCAAGGTTTTACACAGTCAAACGTGATGTTCATACCCTGTAGATTTGTTTAAGCCTCATCAGCCACCCACCTCTGGGGCACCTTGGCAATTTATGAAGCCAGGTCAGTCAGTCAGTATAAATCACAGGCTGTCTCTCTGGCTTACCCACATCCTCCCAGCCAGGTCTAATCAGCCGCTGGACGCTACTCCAGCTCAGGAGTTATCTTCAGTCCCGCCCGCGTTGACAATGCAGTGACCTTAAGCATTGGCACGAATCTTGTATCTGACGTCACCGCCCCTGCGTCGCCATTGAAACCGGCGTGAAAGATTCCAGCCTCACTCACTGTGTGTCGTTTTGAATCAGGTGTACTTCAAATGCAGACGGTTAGGTCTGTGTGGCTTTGAGTGGTCGCCCGGAGGGCAAAAAAATTACCTCAATGTATTTTCAGACATCAAAACACATTCAGTTATTCAAACCATGCCCAGCCTGGCTGGGGCTAATAGTGCTACAATACGGAAATTAGTTTCGTTCCACTGCAAAATCTTTCATCTTCAAGATATTTTTTGAGGAAAAGAGGCAGAGATGGAACTAGAGAATTGTTAAAATTGTTAAAACAGACTTCCTCCTCGCCGTTATGTGAGGGTTGATCGATACACCACCAGTAGAATAATTTGAAAATGAAACAAAATGTCAAACTGCACCCCGTACAGACGTGTCACGCTGCTAAGAATACTGAATTCTCCACAGCGCAGGAGATTGAAATAGGCAGTAACAGTAAGCACACATAACAAGGATGGAGAATGTAATCATACACAATAGAAAGGAAAAGGTGGCCTTCAGGCAGTTACAAGATCTCTGCTGTGAAAATGATGCCATCTCCAGGACTTTAACATGTACTAATGATCTTGCTACGATACCATACATGATACAACGACAACCTATTTAAAATTCTCCACAATAGCCTAACCTCGGGTTGTATTGTGTTCTAAATCTCGAAACAAATGTATTATTTTATTCACAATAATCCAAATAAATTGATATATACAATGGTACAAAGTAAGTTGGTTACAAGCTTGGTACCATACAACCCATAGATACAGGGCAGGTAGACCCACCTACAGTACCCACACCAGGCTCCACCCCAGGGCCCTTCTCTCCCAGCCCAGTAGCCTGTGAGACAGACAGTACGGTGTAGGGTTGAGGAGTGGACTGACTCCTCTTCTCATCATCATCCTCACTGTGATCCTCCTCCAGTCTGTTGGGCTAGTTTAATCCCCAGCCCTCTGGTGCCAGCGGCATTCTGTCCATGCCTGCGTCAAATAAACCAGATTAAAACAGCCTAATCTACGGTGCTCGAGGATGATGCGGTGTGTTCGTGTGTCCCTGCGTCCAAGAGGACTTGGTCCTATCCATTTCATTACTGAGAGCATGCCATAAATAAGAATGGAAGTTAATAAGGAAGGCATGGTTGTCGTAGACAGCTGCTATTGATGAGGCATTACCATAATGCAAAGTATTGCCTCTGAAATGAAGGAACTGAAAATGTTTTGAGCGCATTACGATTTTGTATGAAAATTCACTCAAAACAACTGATGTCTGGAATGGTGATATGGTTGAAATGATATAAATACTTGCTTTTGCCAGAATCAGGGGCTTCAGATAATTTCACCGTCGGAGGTGTTTGCTTGTGCGAGTGTGTGTGCATGTGTGGTGCTGGAAGAGATAATTAAGTTGAGTTCCATTGAGATCAAAAGGAGGTCCCAAATGTCATAGTGATTAGGTGGCTTTTATCTGGATGACATACATACTAATGGCTGTGTCTGTGTACATCCTCTACCTGCAATTCAAACAAACCAGTTTGAGGTACTATATTTCCCGTTTCAATTCAACTAAGTGATGTGTTAAGAGGCAGTGTTTATGAATTGTGTTAAAAAAAACTATTACATTTATTAGGGAGCGGGGTCAGAGCTTGTCATGGCAAGAACACACTTTCCTAATTTCAAACGGTTATGTGAAATAGCTTATTTTCTCCCCAATGCCCCTCAGTCTATTGCGTCATATCAGCAATCTCCCACATTCTCCTCCTCTTTGTATAAGCGATGAACTGTAAAAAGCATTTCTGGCAGTAAAATAGCAGAGATAGTGTGAACGAACGAATCAACTGTACTGGGCATCTAAATGCAAAAGCACTTCTCAATCACTTCATATTTTAAATATAGACCGATCTTACTCTTGATATCCCCATTCAGTATTCAGCTGCCACTTCATAGGACCATGGCCTTATGCCGTGCTGTTAGTTCTTGTGTGGACTGACTCCAACGGAGGCTGCTAAAAGGGAGGATAGCTCATAATAATGGCTGGAACTTTGCGAATGGAATTGCACCAAACAGATACCTTGTGTTTGATGTAGTTGGTGCCATTCCACCGATTCCGCTCCAGCTATTACCACAAGCCCGTCCTCCCCAATTAAGGTGCCACCAACCTCCCGTGACTGACTCCATGGAGGCGTAACAGCTTTCTGTTACCTTGGTTCTATTCCTCTTACTACAGTAATCAGATGGATAGTCTGTTGGTGGCATTTGTGAACATGCTGTTCTTATGTAGGTGTTATGCTCTATAGAACACTACACTACCCTTTCCCAACTGTTGACAAAGTCGTAGCGTGACAACAACTAAGAGACGACTAAATGATTGCTGATACATCTAACATATGTATGATCTTATTAATCAAATTTCATGTGAACAAATATACAACCTCTAATTATAGTTTAATGTCTGGATGCAATCCATATCTGAATGGCTTAATTTACCTAATTTGCTGTTAATTTAGCTTTTCACCATATGTAGTGGTGAACTCCTGAGGTAAAGACTCAATCTGGGTGAAGCCAAAGCAGGACTGAGGTTCATACCTCCCATTTCACCCCTTGATCACTGTAGTACACTAACGAGTGTTGCTTAGTAACCAGTGAAGCAGCTCTCATGAAGTTAGCTTTTCAAAGAGAGTCACACTTGTGGCATTTTTATTTGCTTTCCATGTGCCATCTGTAGCCACATTAACATCAGAAAGGTCATCCTCTGCTTGAAAAACAATTATAGGGCGTAATTACCAATCATTTTGGATTTTTAATGCAATAACAACTCAGATGACTGTATCCATATCTGTCCAGAAGGCAGGTTAGTCATTAGGCTCTGGGTTTGCTGTAAAAAAATTTATCCATTCATTTCTCCATCTTTTACCTGCTTTGGCGACATCTGCTCTTGTTGATGCTTTCTTTTTTATTGAATTTTGATTATCTATTGAAGTGGAAATCAATTGAGGTTTGATGTGATTTACATTTGACATATAGACACACATACATTTGGTAAATGTATATTTCTACTCACTTCTATGGTTGCCCTCTCAACCTAAATTACCTAAACAAATGTACAGCTCCACTTAATCCATATAAATATAACTTGCGTAGTTTCAGAGCATACGGTTGTAGTTGGATTAGCATTTCATATTCTGTCAGACAAGCCTAAATATGTCCATAGCGGTGGCTAGACAAAAGCTCTCCAATGTGAAGAAAAGCTTGAAATGGAATTACCATTACTCAAATCATAGCCTGTAACATCATATTATCACACATTTAAATCCCCCGAATGCTCTCCCATCATGAAATAATGATTTCCGTTGAGGCTTGTAGAGAGAATGAGCCAAATATGAGTCAAATTAGAAGCAATGCAGAATGTGTCGTCCGTGATTATTCTGCAGGTGGTGATCTTGCACCTGCAAAAGCCAAATAATGCTTTTTGATTGCATGATTATCCAGCGTGTGGATTCGGAGTGCTGTCATTCAGCTCAAAATTGCTCACCCAGAGGATTCTACTGAGGTTAGATCAACGCTGTGTGTAGCATTCCAAGCTGAATGAATGGTCAACTCTCAAACTGATGATTCATGAAAGTTTAATGCGGTACCCTTCCCACAAACACCGTAAGAGCTGATGGAAAAAAACAAACCAAAAATGCTCTTACAATATGAATACAGTCCACAAACAATACACTTTTACACAACTTTACATTAGCGTGCTTCATATATCAAATGCATCAATAATCATGAGAATTTCTACCCAAATAGTTGATTACGTTCTAATAGATTGCTAATGTGGCGCAAGATGAACTAATATTAACCAGCACAAACAGTGGAACTGGGCTACGGCTAATCACGTCATATTACTAGCAGACGTCAGAACATCGATAACACAAATATCCGTTCAGTACACGTTCAAAAGAATTAAGAAACATTTGAAACAAGTCCAATATTGGAAGACAGTAAATACATTGTTCTCTTTCTATCTAGGTATTACGTTTGACGTTGATTCTTGGATACTTGAACAACCTTAACAAAAAGTTATTTTCCTTTTTCTCTCACGCCCGTTTCCCATATACCCTTTGCGCGTAAAACAGAGAAGGCAAAAAACCTGCTGTCAAAATAAAAGTCACACTAAACTGTCAAATATACAGTGAGGAGTGGAAGCTCGTACAAAAAAACGAAAGTAAAAATATAGAGCAGACATTGTGATCTGACACTCGTTTTAAGGGGTTCATTTAAACTGTGCTCATAAGCGAGAGAGAGAGCATCCAAATGTAATCCACTCAGTGGAGAGGGTCATTTCTACACACGTTCCTTCATCTGTCCAAAAGTAGATTCCCAGTAGCAACCAGTCCTAGCTTGGTACCAGTTTAGTAGACTGGTCATCTTAATTTAAACAATTGATAGATGACCTACTATGTATCTAAGGCGGTGGGTGGGTCTTACTGAACGACAAGTGTATTGTCATAGTATCTACTGTATGATTCTAACTTATCTTTGTTTCTTTTGAATGAGTCTGCGTTGGCTTGATGTTCAGCCTAAGTAGGTTGTGGTGAGCAGTGGTGAACACTGTGTGCATGGCCATTTCCTCCACTCTGTCATGCAAGTCTCCTCCAATAAATTGACCAAGACTTCACAATATGTTAAGTCTGCTTACGGTTCCTCTAGGTGCCATGACCTCCAATACCCTTGAAATTCACTCCTGTACATCCAATATCATGGTGTTTACTGTATTATGTACCGAACAGACAGGCCATTGTCGGAGGTTTGCTATTCACAGGCCAAATCCTAGTTTAGCTGTCTCTGTCAAGGTCAGACCACAGGAGAGGTGGGCACGACCGGCCAGCCTGCCAATGCTGTGTCATCATGAGGGGCGTCCAACAATGTAATTACACTGCCTGATGATTCAAGTGCTCAGTGCTGGCTCCAGAGGCGCGCGCACAGTACCCTGCTCTAAACGTAGAGATACTCTCTTTTTATAGACCTAGTTCTTCCCAAAATTCATGCTCATGCACTCCTCATCCCACTGTGCCACCATGTCTTACATTGGTCTGCCTGTGGCAATATGGACATTTGCTGCTATTATTCTCTGTTAGATTGAACAGTGATTGATAATATAATAGATTCTCTAATGGATCTAATACTGACCACTTTTCTACATGCTGATGTGAGGAGAAAGCTCAAATGAGCCACCATAATGATAACCCGGGACAATACTTTATCTTCCGCCTCGGTTCCTTCCACCTCATTAGTTCTGCTTAACTACGCTCATACGAGGCGCCCACGCTCCTTCAGTTTAGTTTTGTGGAGCTGCAATAACCTGTGAAGGTGGGCTGTCTGCTGTGATTGCTACCTGCTGGCTCTGTCAGGAGAAAACAGCTGTAGGTTTGATGCCTCAGTGCTGCATCCTCATCAGACTCTCTCCTGATCAGTCAGGATTCACTCCCCCAGCATGGTTTTAAGACAAGTCTTCAACCCCCAGTTTACAACTAAGATATTTTAAAGGTGCTTCCTGTTTTGATTTTAGATTTACTAGTAAAGGCTTTTGAGTTTTGCTTATTAGCAACAACAACAAAAATCCCACCCTCCAGTATGGGCATGGGTCAGTGGACATGTAAGACTTGGAACTGAAGGATGCTGGATGATACTCATTTCTAGAATCAAAGTGACAGGCCTGTTCCATCAATGTATGCTCTTTTAGGTCCAATCAACCAACCAGACACCAATAAAGTCCCCAGTCTCCTAGTGTCCTTTACATTCCTGTCATCTATCCACATCACATTTGCATATATTGATTTATGATTGTCTGTCTGTCTCATCCACTCACTTAAGTAAATGGATAGAAATTCCATTTATCGTGAGATGTCAATTAAATCGGTTGGCAAAGGGAGCTTCCGGACACAGCAATTTGGGACGCTTTCTTCTTCTCAGCATCTGTAGCTGCATGATTATCAATGGTGTTTTGATATCAAGGGAGAGAGAGAGATGTTGACTGACAGGTCTGGCCAATGCTCGCGCTACCAAGATCATAACTGACGGCCAGTTTCTGTGGGACAGAGAAAGACAAGAACTGAGGAAAATAAAAAGAAAGTGTTGCAGTAGCATTTCATTATCCTACCAGCTTCAATAGACTGTTGAATTGAATTTGGCCAAACTTTCTGTGGCTCGCCTTGCCTCTGTATTAATAAATGGTTGTTGTTACAGTTATCTCTATTCAGCCTGCCTGGCAAACAAAGAGGCCATTTAACAGAGTGAAAGTAATGATGTTATTTTCAGGCAGCAATGAGTTATTGGAGGACAATGACTATTGTTTGTAGTGTTGGGAGGACTACCATAGAGTGTGTCCATGGGGGCTGCGTCGGTGAAGATTTAGCATTTTGAGATATTTTGAGAGGAACGAGGGGGCCATGGGATGGAAGTTCCACGTACCAGAGGCTGAAGTGAACCTGACTCCGATTGGGGACAAATCTCAGAGCCAAATTGACTCAAATTGACTTCGACACTTCCTCTGGTTTTCTCGTTGAACTACTGTAGCAACAACTATCGGTCTTGAGGCCTCTTTCAGCTCCCTCCAAAACAAGTAGTTACGTCAACTAAATAAAAAGAGTCTGTCTCTGTAATCACCATGTGTAAGTATTAATGCATCGCTTCACACTGCGTTCTAAACCAGCCCCAGACAATCTTAGTCAACAGCAGATCAACAAAACATTTGTAAATGGCCTTCATTGCAGAGAGGATCATTTCCATCCGGAACCTGTTGAAAACGAGACCCTGGTGGTACGACGCCATCCATTATAGCCACATCAAAATGAAAGTTGCCCCGTGTGAAAGGGATTGGCAGAATAGAGGTTGTTCATAATTGCCTAGTTTGCGAGGGCCCTGGCAGATTTCCTCTGCCAAATCTATTCTTCCAATCCAAATCTGTCTCCGATCAGCCTGTTCTCAAGGCTGCGTGGTGTGATGATGCTGCTGGCTTCAGGGAGGAGGGAAGCAATGGAAAGACTCCATTCTGCCTGCATGGCTTCCCTATGGAGGAAGACTGAGATTTTCAGATTAATGAAAGCTCGCCTCTTTTCCCTGTCAGGGGCAATATCTCCATGCCGGATATTGGCTCTGTGTTGTTACCACTAAACATTATTCCTCCCCCACTAGCCCTCTTCACTGGTTTCTATTAAATACATATTGTCAAATAAAATCTATGTCGTCTGGCCATCCCGTGTGTGTTAATGTTCTCTCATAATTGCATGTGGACATGTTTCGGTTGTGTTAATAGCCATTAAATGTGTAAGCCTGTGGCAGAAGATGAATGGATCCTAAAGACATTGTTGCCATGAACAGCAGGATGGACAGCTGTTCCCTTCCATGACAGTCATTTCACTTTGAGGAGATCCTGGGATAATCACTTGATATATTGGGTGTGTTTGTGCAGAGACACTTGCTTCATATGGTACATTGGAGGAATAGGAGGCAGTAAAGTGGTTTAATCCTTAATAACGTTAATGGAGTAATGATCTTTACTTCCGTAGTTGTTTGCCGGCAAATGCCATGTGTTCGTTTTAAAAACGTTTTTTTTTTAACGTGCATTTACACATAACTAATATTGAACTATCATTGACATTTGCAATTGAAAATAATTCCTTTGGTTGAGGTTTTCAAGCATTGGTTATTGCCTACACTTCCCCACCTTCTCCATGCCCAATCAAAATCATGGTCACCAGTATAATGGCTCAGAAATCCAAATGAAGTCCTACCTGAGTGGCCTCCCACCAGCACTCCCTCTCCCGTCCCCTCGCCGCCCCAGCCCAACCCCGTCCCCTCGCCGCCCCAGCCCAACCCCATCCCCTCGCCGCCCCAGCCCAACCCCGTACCCTCGCCGCCCCAGCCCAACCCCGTCCCCTCGCCACCCCAGCCCAACCCCGTCCCCATGTCTTTGATGTCTGGAGTAATTAGCCATCACCTGTGAAGTAGAGAGGGGAACCAAGGCACCTCTGTGCAGCACTCCATTTTTCCTGGTAATGATGATAGTTTCTTCCAGGCAATGTTCCAGCGCATTGCCTATCAAATGTGGCGAAACATGCAGCCCAGACCTCCACAGTGGGACGGCCCGACAGGAGAGATACCTACCTGCAGGATTTTATTAGTCTCCTTGCTATCTCCTCCTCACAAGACTGACCTGAGAAAGGTCAATGCTTTCGGATGTTGATTCTTCCTCGCTGTGGATCAATTTGATTTGCAAGCACCATTTTGGCAAAGAGAAAAATGGGTACACAAATTATGTGCCCACAAATAGAGGCTGTTTTAATACAAAAAATGGCAATGTAATCCCCCCCCCCCCCCATTGATTTTATGAAGCTTGTTGCTGCATGCCAGAATGGCAATAAATCCTCTACACTGTGCCAATGTCAGTCCCACACCTCTGACAAGCGTGTAAATGAAATGCCTGCTATGGGATTTAGCAGAATGTAAAGACATTAAGATGGTCCTTCATTTGTTTTGAGGGGAAGGGTTGGGAGGGTTGGGCAAGAGAGAAATTGTGAGATGTTCCGTAGGGTCCATTGGATTGTGAATAAATTGTACAACCTTGTATGACGTCTTAGCCATTTAATAAACACACAGCCTTTTCCCTGACTGAGCAAAGGATAGGTGGGTTAAATAAACCACAATTTATGAGAATGATTCCAATATCATCAGTATGATAATTGGTTTCTTCTTCTCTGCCATGAAGAAATGCTGTTCGCTGACCAATATTCTAAATTGCAATGAACATCACGGAAACAATGTTGACCTCTTTGCATCAGACCATTGTTTAGCTAACCCCCACACACACTTCAACTCAACAGTTTAACCTACCACCTAACTGAGCTTTCAGTTGTCACTTGCTTGAGCTCGTTCAATCGATAGACCACGCAAGGCCTTGTCACATTAAAGCAAGATGTCTCCATTGAGATCAAATGGGCTTCTTGGCCTTTGTATGGAAAACACTCCAGAAGACACATGTGATGAACCTGCCCTGTCAGGGCAGCAGAGTGGACTAGCGGTCAACATAGTACATCTGCTCCCTGGACAGTCACAGACAGCCATGGATTGTCTCGAATGCTAACAATTCTTGGTTCCCAGAATGTTTCAGGTAGGTTAAGAATACCTATTTTTTTGTCCAGTTTCTTCATTTTCTTACACAGTATCTCTCTTATAATCTGTTAGGAACGTTCTTCCTCATCTCCTTGCAGTCCACCTCTATGACAGAGGCGCACCCTGCCTGGCTGCATCTGCATCAACGTAGGATGCATTGTAAGTGTAAAAGGGTTGGTCATTGTCGCATGCTACCATCCACGGCAATTAATTAGAGGCATGAAAGGTGGAGTAACAGTTTGTGAGGTAAGCTCAAAAGTTACACATATAACCTAGCTGGTAATCGAAGACCAAACCAGTGGAATCAAATGGCAGGAAGGGACAGAGTAGATGGGAATTCAGGAAGTGATTACTTACCTGCAGCAGTACCTCCGAGGGCAAGAGAGGACTATGAACGACATAGGCAATCAACAAAATTGTGTTGAAAATGTGTCTCGAAAAGGTTCACAATTAATAATGGCGGAGTTCGTTTGGCTGAGGTGTGCAACCTTGCGTAAAAGGGCGAACCTGTTGACATCAATTATGAAAGGCGCAAAGCTATCCATTAACTTGAGTACTTTGTAGTTTCTATTAATCTAATCCTGTTCACACTTCCACTGTGGTACTGTAGCTCTAACCCTGTCAATAGATGAAAGCCCAGATCCCTTTCTCTCATTTCAGCTCGTATTCCCCAGTTCAATGCTATGCCTCCAATGGCTGAATTTGCCACATACCTCATTTAGAGCTTCTGTCAAACTTCTGAAATACTTGGATGAAGGACCATACAAGCTTAATATTAAAACGCATCAAACCTTATAAATGAATACTGATTTGACTGCTCCACAGTTCCAGTGTGTTGTATATAGCCAAACTTTGGCCTTATAGAAAAGGTTACCCCTAGCTTTCTCTGGCTTGCTGTATTATCAGTGTGCTCCAGAGAGTACCAGCATGCCACAGAGCCAGTTAGTCTGACAGAACCAGTCTAACTAACAGAGGGAGCCAGAGGGAAGGTGCTGTATGTATCAAGCATAAATACCAAACTCTGATCAATCCAATCATGGCGCCCTGCGGGCATCCTCTGATTGGCTTGGCCTTGCGTCAGGGAACACTCTCTTCCCCGACGGCCATTACAGAATCCCATCATGGCCAGATTCATTTTCTCTCTCTTGATTTCTGGTTCCAGTGAGAAACCAAGTGTGTGATCAAACTAAATGCTACTTGTTACATTTAGGCAGTGTTGACTTCTAAATGCCTTCTGTCTGGCCGAGCTGGGCTCTTATGTCTGCCGAGCTGGGCTCTTCTGTCTGGCCGAGCTGGGCTCTTATGTCTGCCGAGCTGGGCTCTTGTGTCTGGCCGAGCTGGGCTCTTCTTTGTGGCCGAGCTGGGCTCTTCTACAGGCCTGCAAATGGGGAGGCAGGCCTGTGGAGTGGGGTGGCAGGCCTGGGGCGTGGGGAGGCAGGCCTGAGGAGTGAGGACTCCTATTGGACAGAGGTCGGCCCCTCTGCTTGATGTGCAAAGGGAGTTCAACAGGGAATCAGGAGGAACAACACTTCTGCTGTTTTGTTTATAGTTAAAATGCGTTGCCCAATTAATGTTATTTTTGTAAATGGCCTCCATTGCCAATCAGTGCAATCCACATTGCATCTGTAGTAGATTAGAGACCCCTTGTCGATTAGGATTTGGGCTGGGGGTTGTGAGGGGAATGCAAATGGCTGATAATTGAGCCGATCATCTGATGAACCTCTGAATCCATTAGATAACTAAGCACCAGTAGATTACTGATGAAACTGAGGAAGGCCCATTAATTCCCTAATGAAAGAGGTCTCCTCCACTGGGGGTGTGACAAAGGGACTTGATAATGGACCTCCCTTAGCACAATCATGCTGTTAGTTTATTGCTCCCCCCAACTGAAACCAAAACTATTGAAGAGCTTCTGTTGTTGTTCGTGCCGAGTTTGTCATCCTGTTGGCTCTATAGTGAATTACAGAGGTGGAAAAATCAAAAATATGAACATGCAACAAGCAAAGAAAGATCAATCCTCCACTGTGAAGTGTATAGCCCTCAGCAGTGGATCAACGCCGCTGTTTTGCGTTTGAGGGCGTAAAGCACCTTTAAAACATTAAAATGGATAGGCCATTGGGGAAGATGGTGCCTGGTCCCAAGAAATCACACACACACACACACCCTCTCATAGAACAGCTATTTTTAGACCTGGCTCGACACCCTCAAATGAGCCATATCTTGTGCTCTGCTTAGCCAGGTCCTTATTTGGAAACGCAAAGCATCAATGAATGCCAATGAGGCTGATCTCCCTGGGCATTTGAGCTCTATTCTGGGACGATAACTACCTATGGTTAGCCTCCAAGGGGGAGAGCGAGCAACCTCATGTTTATTTTCCAGACCGTTATTTTCTCCTATGCCTTAGAATGATTTGGCTAATCTCTCATGAAATACCTTTTTAGTGGAGGAACGGCGGTGGCGACGCTCAAAGCCCTCCTGCTGGCCACTCACAAATATCATTGGCTAATTAATGGCTATTTCCAGCTCAGTCTCCTGGAGCAGAATGGACCTCCTATGCTATTTATTCTCAGCCATAAAGAATCGTAAAACAAGAAATGCTTTTTTTTCTCCTTCATCTACGTGGAAAGAGAGAGACGTATTCATTTTTGTTTTGGAGAGAAACTGGAATTCCACTTTGGTAGTCTACATAAGTGTCACGCCCTGGTGTTTTAGGTCAGGGCGTGACTAGGGGGATTTCTAGTTAGTTTATTTCTATGTTGGTGTATGTGTATGGTTCCTAATTAGAGGCAGCTGATAATCGTTACCTCTAATTGGGGATCATACTTAGTGTGTTCTATTTCCCACCTGCGATGTGGGATATTGTTTTGTGTGAGTGCCTTTGTGCGCTACGTTTTGCACGATCGTTATATCGTCGTCGTCGTCGTCGTTGTTTTAAAAAAAAAAGTTTCACGAGCAATACAATGTGGAACTCTACTCACGCTGCGCCTTGGTCCAGTTATTTAAGCGACGGTCATGACAATAAGCATTCGAGCAGCAGTTCTTGAGGAAGTTCCAAGGAGGAGAAACTTAAAAAAGTTCAGCAAAGTGAATCTTAAGGGGGTTTCAGAGATTGTTGGAATCTGTTTCAAATGTTAATCAACCCTAGACACCCCTGTCTGAAGAGAAGGTGCTGTCAGTGAGGTTTACAAGAAGCTTGGAGATATGCCAGGTCTCTGTCCTGTTAGATGCCATGTTTCCACCCTTCCACACTCTTCCACACACCATGGACAGCCAATTAGAGGAGATTTCTGTCCATAAGCCCCAGCTATGTCAGACGTATGACCAGTGACAAGGTGTAATGAGACACATGGCCTTTCCCTGGTGACATTAGGCAGCCTAAGAACAGCCACAGCCACAATGACCAACTGAGTTCAACTTCTGCACACCCGAATGATCAAAGAGCTCCGTTTCTATTGAAGCACAGAATGTAATCGCTTGACACCCTCTACCAAAGGTAACAAACAACTTTCAGGATGGTTACCCCTCAAAGCCTGTTTCTCATCAAGTGTTTGCTGTGCCCAATGGAATCCTGCAGCAAAGGATGCCAATTCTTTTCCTCAGGTGGAGGAGAATGGTCTTCTGCTCCTGGTCCACGGGGGCCAGTTGGGCTGCATCATCACCCTAAACACCAAAGGCCGTACTGAGTTCCTGGGATCATTATTCTCTCATGAATTTCCCACAACCCCCCCCAAAAAACTCCTTCCCAAGGCCGTAAGGCGGCACACCGTCGGTGGGTTATTGTGTTTCTTCACCGATGAGGATGATGCTCATGGTTTATGCATGGGGGCATTTTCTCTTTGAAACACAGAGACAGAGCTGCGTGAGTGGCGCCATAGAGCCTGAGTGAATGCTTAGAGATCTGTTTATTGACATCTGGTTGTTTTCTATTCTTCTCTGTACTCCATGGCAGCCCTGGTTGTTGTTATCATCTGAACCTGGTTGAGTGGCTGGGATCCATTTTGTTTCATTGTGTGTGCTTCATTGTCTGCCATCTGCCTCCTGAAAATTAAACCACCATGTCAATTTCTGTGTCCTTTTGTTCTGGCACGGACCACTCGCGCCCACCCTGAAATGGGAAATGGATGTGACTTACATGTTAAGGACTGCGTGAGGTTTAGAAAATAATTTAATGTATTTTATGTTAGTGTCTAAGAGGGTGGTATTGTTATAAGAATATGTAGCTGTAGTCAACTTTGCAAAATAAAAGTGTTCCATTTTGAGGCACTGAGTGCTAAACCGAGTGAAATGGAATAATGTTCTGGCTGCAACCATGGGAGGAAAAATGGATTTTGTGAAAAACAACCAAACGACAAAGAGGTAGAAAGGTTATTTTAAAAAGCCTCCCATCTGTCCATTTTTATGGCTCCGAATCTGTCAGTACTTCTAAACGAATAGGGTCACCTCTACGTCAACATTGTGAAGTAAAACCCAGTAATATGCCTTCACTAAAAAACTACAATGCTGCCACTTAAGCTATCTTTGGCTTTATCCAACACTTACTGAATCAGGAGTGTATTCACAGCTCTTAGTTATCGCTCACTGGAGTTTGAGTCATGTGAGCGCATCATCACTAGGCTGTGAAAGGAAAATGTCACCTCCACAGGAACAGGATGGAGAGGAGAAGGGCCTCTTAAGTGGAAGTACGTTGTCGTCAATGCTTTCCAAAAACAAAACCCGAATTAATCACAAAGGTTGTTTGCTATCACGTACAGCCTTTGGCAATTCAATCACACCAGGGTGCCATTAGTGCTGTTGCCAAGTTTGAAAAAGGTACAAAGACGGTGTCATGTCGTGTGTGTAGGTGGCAGGGAAGTCAGGCACAGGAAAATCAAACTTGGTATAAATGGAATAGTTTAATAACGTAAAACAAAAACCTCCAAAACCAAAGTATATAATAAAATAAATGTGGGTACAAGAACCCGTCGCGCACCAATCAATAATCACCAGCATAACAACAAACAATCTCTGACAAGGACATGAGGGGAAACAGAGGGTTAAATACACAACATGTAATGAATGGGATTGGAACCAGGTGTGTAGGAAGACAAGACTAAACCAATGGAAAATGAAAAATGGATCAATGATGGCTAGAAGACCGGTGACGTCGACCGCCGAGCACCGCCCAAACAAGGAGGGGCATCGACTTCGGGAGAAGTCGTGACAGATGGAAAAAAGTATGAGGTCATTAGTGATGTCATACATTTTGGCATGAAGTGGATCTCTATGGTTGAACAACCTTTTCTTCAATTCACTGATCATCGTTTGCCTTTCATCAATCCACATCCAATTTAAAACCAACCCCAGTAAAATAAGTTACATGTCTGACAGAAGCTAAACTGGATTTATTGGCTAATAGTTGTGATACACTGTACAGCTTCTGGTTGAAGGCCGTGGGCAAGGTGCATTTTGAGAGTACATGCAGAATCACAGTGGCACAGTTATAACTCTATTTTCAACAGAATTGTTGACTCAGCCAAGTCAAGGCACAAATTGGATCTTCAACAGAGCCAAGCTTGTTTGATCAAGTGATCTGTGACACATCATGCTGGGAAGATTTTTGTTTAAATCAGTGCTGTCTATTACATAACCCATTATGATGTATGACGTTGCTTATATGTGATTTGAGAAGCATGTGTAAAGCATATGAAGACTTTATGAATGCTCTATAAAGCCTTTATAAGGTAGTTATCTTGTCTCAGTGTATGCCTATTCGTGTGCATCTACAATGACTTTAAAAGCCACTTGATACTATTCAGAGCTCCTAAACATGTACATTTTACAGACTCTTAAAAAAGCAATACATGACTAAAATGGAAATGTGTAAACTTTTCTAAACTGGCAACTTGTTTTTGCAACTGCCACATGATGAATCTAGGGCATGATGATGAATGTACCTTTTGCATAATGCAATAGTTAGATGAAGGAGTAGGGAGAGGAAATGTAGTCTGACAATGTTAAAAAGATCCGTTCTAAGCGTCATTTTTGACAGCATCCTTACAAGTCACCATCTTTTCAACTCCACTGTCTGTCAGATTGACAGGCCAGTAAAACAACGGGAAATCCGTTCTATTTTTCACAACATACCCAACATATACACGTGTTAATCTCATTTCTTCTCCACATTTAAGTCCAGTTAGTGACATGGGAGTGCATTTCCATGTCAAATTAGCTGTTCACGTCTTGAAACACCATGTCGCTGTCCATGGTGCTGAATTCACATAGGTACCATACTGCCTAGTTGTCGGAAAATGGTGTAAACAAATCAGAACAGGCTTCCTTTACTGGGCTACCTCTATAAACATACAAACAACGGACTTTTGTTCATTAAGATACAGTAATATGAGTCATACCATATAGGCTACCATATGACTACTGCAATTACGCGATTCACATAGAGAGGGAGAAACAGAAGCACATGATCATTGGTTGAATACTATTCGGCGGTCTGTTGCCAGACGTGGGCATAGTCACTACACTGGTCTATGGATCTTATGGCTGGATGCGATTATCAGTTACATCCGTGGATTTAGTAGGTGAGTAGCTCATCCTTTTGATGTGTTAGTTGAAACTAAATCTAGCAACATTGTGAGAAAATGAAATATATATTTTGCCCATTCGTTTTGAAGGACACGTGCTTATTTGTCTGCCACGTTGCTGTGTGTTGCCGCTTGATCTATGGGTGTTCTTTTGTTCATGGGTAGAGCGATTATTGCATCTACATAAAAATACTATACAATACTATACGTACTTAACATTAGATATCCTTCGTTTTCGAGACAGAATAAGCGTTTTCTGTAAAGGAAGCATCTTTGATTGACTTGGCAATGAGCCAATCTCTTATTGGAAGTTGGTTGGTTGGTGCTGTACAGGGTAATTTAATCAAATAGAAAGTCAATTTGAGCGAATTAGTGGTTCGTTTATTGGCAACAATCTGACAATTATTTAGGTAAAAAATTATGGCCTTCACTGTTCCGTGGTAAGAACAATGAATTCGCGCCTGTTTTCTTGGTTCGCTTTTTAAATATTGTAGTTTGCATTCGAATAAGACATTTGCATTCGAATGTGTTTAGAAGCCTTAACACAAAGGTTTAAATAGTGATGATGGTTTCTTTTACATGCAGTGCGTTTCCATGATCATAGTTTATGGTTGCAAATAGAGGCATGAATAGCCTATGCCATATATCCTCTACAGCTGCCTTCCCCAACTGGCGATTTTATTTGACCAGCAAATCAGCTCCAAGGGATTAGAATTTTGGAAATCTATTCCAAAGTATTCCCACGCATAACACAAATATGGGATCTATTCAAATGTAAGAAATGTTTATAATTATTATGTTCTAGTAACATGATGTTTTTTTGGGGCTTCTTGCGGTCAATTTACAAATTATTATGTTCTGGCCCCTTGACCATCCAAGAACAAATCGTCCCGCAGCTGAATCTAGTTGATGATCCGTGCTCTACGGGTCAAAATGCTTCTCTCAGTAGGTTTGTGGGTTGGCTTCAGCAACCTCCAACTATCTAGCTTTTCTTAATTACCAGAATCCATTTCTATTACCAAACCTCTCTGGAGTACAAACCTACTTCTTTCTCACTTTTAATTTGTGTGCACTTCTATACACAGGTCCTTATTTGGTCATTCAGATAATAATAATGTAATCTTCCCTTTTCAGATCTGACGTGGTACCCCAGTATGTTAATTAACGGGTATCATATTGCCTCAATGTAAAACTCGTGCATTTGGGCTATAGCAAAACTGTTATTCAAAACACAATGAATCAAATGTTCAGATTAAGGTAACAGTTATGAGGGCTACTGGGAGTCTAGGTTCGTCTGCTGTCAATACGATCCTTCTCTGGACTAGTTTCTGTTCACATTGCTGTTTTACCATGCTCACCTACTTCCCGCTATACAGTATTAGACTTGAAGCAGAAGCTCCTATTCAGACAAGAGGGAGGCTTCTTCCTTTGTGAGAAAACACACTCATAGTCATGTTGGAGTTCACTGAACCATATGTTTGTTTTATGTTGCCTTGGCCTACTTTCACTCTTGTACAGTATGATTCTCTCTCTCCTCTCTGTGGCTGCTGCTCTCTGGTGACCCTCATCTCTTTCTATTGGATGGCCCTAGGCAGTTCTGTCTTTATATTGGATGTGTTTGGACACGCATGCCAGATCTAATACCACTGTCTGTCTCTTCTGCAGTGAACCAGCCATAGGAAGAACAACAAGGAATCTACACCGACTGAAGACGTTGTAAGTGTCTGATTACATTTTTCCTTGATTCAACATATAACATTTCACAAATTGTGTTGTGCTTGCAGTGGTATATATTTATGGCAACACCATCCCATCCCAAATCTAATGAAACAACTTTCAAATCTGTCAATTTCGATTTTAAGATCAACAAATAACCTTAAATTCATTCGATTTTCATCTCTCTTATCAAACTTAAGAGAACAGATGAATGCACATATAGGCCTACTCAATAAACTAGTATTTTTCAAATGATCTTTCTCAAAAGCCTTTATATATTGTCGCATGCAATAATCTGTACTCTTAATAATCATAATTATTGTTATTATTATTATATTCAAATTCTGCCGACCCCACTGCAATTCCCCGATTTAGGAATACCACATGCTCGACCTTTTGCGTGAATCACAGGTTGATGTCAATGGGGGATTTATGCTAAAATGTGGCTTATATGCTCTTACTGTATCTACATGCATTTAGCCTATAGCACCTGAGCAGTACACACACAGTGAGTTACTCCATGGGACATCTTATTGAAATATTTAAAAAGCAGCTGACGCACATACTGTCACTCAACTTACTGTGTCAAGTTAGTGAATTGACCAGGGAACCAGAATCCAGAATGCCTGATGTCCTCTGGTCTCATTTGGGATGCAGACATTGTACTGCTGCCTGCTCTAATGAGATCTCTAGGCTGGAGAATCTAATATTCACCACCGAGGCTACAACATGGCCCCAAGTCAGTGTTAATCCAATGGAGTGGAGTCATCTGTGATCAAGAAGAACTAGAGAGGCAATAGAATAGAGCCACACTCCAGAGGATAATGTTCTGTAAGGGATCTGTAGTGTGTGTCATATTACCAATAGATGGCAGTGAAACATGATTACTTTTTCTCTCCACAAGTCCTGATTTAGGATCAGTTTTTCCTTTTAGATCACAATTAATATGATTACATGAACAGGGGAAGCTGATCCGAGATAAGCACTCTTATTCTGAGTCGCTTGACACATACGGCCCTTCGTCTTTACAGTAGAGTATGTTTGCTCGTTTTTGCTGGTGGCTGGTGGCTGGTGGCTGGTTTGGAAGGACAGGCAGCTACAGTACAGAGAAGAGTAATTAACGCTGCCTCATTTGACATGATGGAGTACCCAGTTCTCTCCTGTGGTGAATGGAGCTCCCTGCATCTGTCTCGACTGTCACCTGTGATTGATGAACTGCGTGTGTCCCAATGCGTCTTCAAGGCTCTTTGCTGCTGTCCCCCCCCCCCCCACCCCCACCACCCTGATCCCCATCGCCAGATCTCCCAGCCTCATCCTATTAGCTGGCATATTAACCACCCCCCATGTTTTATGATCGGGACATAATCCCACCTTGTCATGGTGGTCTGTCATTATAGTAAGACAAGTCTCCTTGCTACCGTCCTTGTGTTTACTCTTTGCCAAGTGAGTCCCTCCTCTTCTCCACATAGCCTCCCCACCTTTGAGGCAGGGACAGGGGTGTACTGGCAACAATCACACCCCTTAATCCATTTAGATCCAGGACATAATCCGGCCAGTGTTTCCTGGCATTAAGTGCATATTCACACCTGACATGTTGTTGTGGGAGATGGGCCAGATCTGATGGGAGGACAGTAGCAGGTTTATAGGCTCTCTCACCACCAAGGTCGATCCTGTCAGTGTGTCGGTGTCTCATAACACCTTCCATAGGCTTTGGGCTTTGGGGTAGTCGCCTGGCCCTGTTCCACAATACTGATCCTGGCCTGATTCTGACAATCTCACCCTCTATCTGGGGGAAGCCCTATGAGGGTTCCCATCACCTGCCTCTACTTGTGTTCTCCATTGATTCGTGTGGGAGACTGGGATTGCAGAGTTTAGAGAGCTTGCGCCCACATAGATTATGCTTAATGGTATCAGTATAAGACATTGTCACAATCACAGATTTGCAACAAAGCCATGAAGTATTGAGTTTGAGCCAGGTGACGAGTTGAACCAGGGAACACTTGTTATGATTTAATGTTTTCCTCTGATACTTGGTAATAACTTTACAGTTTACCGGCTCACTGAGACTCATCAATCTGCTGGTGGATGTCATCTTGCTCTCAGTTCCCAGCTGCTTGGAGAGACAGACAACCATCTCATTCACTCAGTGCTCAGTCAGTCATATCTCCCAGGGAGAGAGAAGTGAGTGGGATGGAGATAAGTGCTGCAAGATGGAGCCCCTTCATTTAATGCAGAGCAGATAGACATGCAACAGAAAACATTCACGGTCACACAGATTGATAGCTACAACGTTGAATTCACTCTTGAGCATCATAGTACTGTTTTGGTGTGAATATAGCACAGGGATTAGAGACAGTTATAAACTGGGTGGTTCGAGCCCTGAATGCTGGCTGACAGCCGTGGTATATCAGACCGTATACCACAGGTATGACAAAATATATATTTTTACTGCTCTTATTACATTGGTAACCAGTTTATAATAGCAGTAAGGCACCTCAGCGGTTTGTGGTATATGGCAAATATATCACGGCTAAGAACTGTATCCAGGTATTCCGCGTTGTATCGTGCGTTAGAACAGCCCTTAGCCATGATGTATTGGCCATATACCACACTCCCCAGGGCCTTATTGCTTAATTATAAAGTTGACAGAAAAACATTGGTTCACAGAGTGTAGTAATTGACATGAGGAGCTGTGAGGATGAGGTGTAAGGAGGTTTTATGGGGATGTTTTACAGGGTGTATCCATCGCCCTAGCTGTCTATAACCAGACTGACTACTCCCCCTCCAGAGTGCATTAAGGTCTCTCAGAGTGGGCTTTCAGACCAGACCCCTTTTAGACATAGTTCTCTCTCCCTATTTGGCCAGGGTATTACAGCAACCAAAATGAGCTCCTCTTTCTCCTCAGACAAGGTTAGTATTCACCTGCGTTCCCTTGTCTAACGGGACAGGCTATGCTCCATGTTCCTCTTTTAATCTGGGGCATTATAATATTTCATTTCCTCCCTAATTCGTTTAATCAGTTGCCGGGTCCCGCTTCTCAGATAGGGCCGGGGAGACACCAAACGCAATTCACATCTCCTTCTTTGTCCTCGGTTTCACCATGCAAAACTCTGTGATTGTTCTTTAATAACAGAGTGTGGATGTATCCACGTTGCCATTGTGGAGCCGTAATTTAATACCTAATGTTGTCCCTTTGAGGAAAGGACAGGGAAATGGAGGGCTCGCTTTGGAATGAGGTCTTGAGTGGATACTGTTTCACTGAGGACAGGGCCTTTTTATCAAAGAGTAGAACATTAGCAGTTCAATTCATGATCAGTTTAACTTTGGCAATTCAAATTCTTCAGTCGTTCTTTATCTTGGTGTAGGTTTCCAAGTCAACTTCTCTCCTCAACCTTCATCCCAAGGAACATTACGTTGCCTCAGCAAAATGGATGACTGAACGAAATGCAAATGCAAAGCATGGTGAACGACGACACTTGTCAGCATTAAGCAGTGTCTAAATGATGCAAGGTCACGCAACGAGGTGGACACACTGAGGTCAGTGACTGACGAGTGAGAAAGGCATGTATGGTATTATCCCTGGTGGACCTTAGCCTACTCTGTCAGGGAGTTAGACCCAGAGCGCTGCTACGCTGCTTCATGAGAACTGACCAATCACATCTTATCACTACTAAAGCCTGCATCTCCACTGGCCTGGTCGGGGTGCACCGAGGATTGTGGAACCACACGCGGTCTAATGGCGTAAGCCTTTTATTTCATAGTAGCAATGAAGGATCAGCCCATTTAGCTTTTCTCGTCGCCTTCTTTCTTGCATCATCCTAAGTATTCATCCATTTAGTTTGTATTTCTATCCACGTTCGTTTGCAGCAGCATGTTGAATGTACTGGGTTTTACAGATATGTGTGCACTACACTGGGGGTTGAGCTGTGATGCTGTTGGCTGTGTGGCCTCTCCTTCTGGCTAGCACACCGTGCTCAGTAACCAGTGGGCCGATGGGCATGTTTCTGTCAGCACAGCCTCTTGATCCTTATCCAGGGAGCAGTGAAACCACCCTCCGGTGAGGCTCAGGACAACGCTGATGGGGAAAAAGCAACATCACTGTGTTCAAAATAGCTGTGGGGTTGGCATTTTCCAGAATGCTCCACTTCCCATGGCGTTCGCCATGTCCTCTGTGAGCCAACGCGTCTCGGACACATTGCGGTCACCATGCGGCTGGAGGAGATATGACAAATGCAGAGATGAAGCCTGCGAATGTCCCGTGAGAAAAGTGTGTTCCTTGAGAATATCACCTAAGCTGTCCAGGACATGTTTTTGACTCATTAGCCTTGTTACAGAGGAGTACAGTATATCCTTTACCAACCGAGGTCAGGTGACCACTGCATTGTAGGTATTTATGTACCCAAAGACCAATGGAACCATGTCAGATTCAGAGGCTGTGTTATTTTGAGAAACTCCCTGAACCATCCAAAGTTTCCTCAGTGTCTGAACCTGAACTTCTAACAGGAGAACCCAACACATCTCCAAGATGGATTCCTTTTCATGTTTCTGGGCAGGCTTCATGTGTCTGGTCTGGCCTTTTTTAAGCCAGGGGCATTTTTTTGATCTGCAGGCTTCTCTTTCCTCAGCGGGAGAGACTCACTTCAATGGTGTGGCCATTAAAATCAGGGCATCTTCGTGCTCAACCGCAAGGTCTTCTGCTGAATGTTTTACGGTCAGTGGGGATCTCCAAACGTTCTGCCCTGGATGTCAGATAATGGAATTGTGTTATGGTTCACCTGCAGATACCAATGTCACAGCATGTCTTCTCTCACATGTCTTGCTTATAGCTTTACTCTCTCATGTCAACTCGTATTGATAGATTCTGCCCTCTGCGTTGACCTCCATTACTCAGTGTAGGTAAAGAGCTACCACCTTCACATGATGCCTCCAACCCTTCAATCTCCTATGCAAAAACAGCAGGAGAGCGAAAGAGCCAGAAAAAGAGACATAGAGAGGGAGAGGCAGAGAGAGCGAATGAGAGCTCGGGAGAGAGAGAGCAGTCCCTCGCATTAGGCAAATCTTTTCATGCACGGTGGCAGCGTTATGATGAGAAAAAAACATCACTGAGGATCCTATCAGTGGGATCAGAGTGAGGATAGTATTAGTGGGATCAAAGTGAGAACTTTGTAAAATATCTGGGGCAGGTTTCTTAAACTGTTCTGACACCAGCCAGCGGTGATTCATCCGGATGCCTCGTTGTGCCCAAAGCAGCTCCGTAGATCTACTAATGCTAAGTAACATTTGGTTTGTTGAAAATGTTATAGATCACATTAGGAGGGAGGTTGAAATAGCTCTATTTGTTGGGATGGGGAAATCTTTGTGTGTGTGTGTGTGTGTGTGTGTGTGTGTGTGTGTGTGTGTGTGTGTGTGTGTGTGTGTGTGTGTGTGTGTGTGTGTGTGTGTGTGTGTGTGTGTGTGTGTGTGGCAGGGGGATATGCAGCCTTAGTCCCTCTTTCCACACTTTTCAGGGAGTGTTGTGGTGTTTTCTCCCCAGGATTAGGTCCACTGACTACAAGTGGGTCCACATTCACTACCGGGGGAACAAACAGACTATGCAGCTCCACAACACTGTCAGATGCATAATGTCTGTCTGGGACTTTCTTCTCTTCTCTTTCTTATCCCTCTCTTCCTGTGTGGAATAATGGCCTCCTCCATTCATTCTCTCCCTCCTCTCCAGGAAATCAATAGCGATGATAACAAGCTGAAGAGAGGTCCTCAGTCAAAACAGCCCATTGAGCCTAAATGTCACCGTTTGGAGTCCAAGATTGATTTATTCTGGCAAAATACTGGTTGCTATCTTGGAATTGCCTCCTTTCCTCATTCCCTCCCTCCTTTCTTTCATTCTCGTCACGATTCAGGAGAGTGTGCTTTTACTTCTCTGTACTTTCAAAGTCTCGTCCAAAGTTCAAGTAAGCAAACATTTTACTTCCTCAATCTCGGCCCGCAGGGGGCTTTAAACGGGAAACCCTAATGGACAGCCTGATTTAAGCCACCACAGCGCAACTACTTTAGACTCATAATGACACGCGCTGATGGCTTGGTTAATTACGCTGTATTGTGTGTTTAGCAAACAATCTGTCTGGGAAATATTTAAACAGACTCAATCACAGCGATAATGTCCTTTCCACTTCAGACTTTGCAATCAGCAAAGAGCTCAGGGTCCAACTCTTGGATGGATCGACATGGCTAATTCTAACTTTCTGTAGGTGACGGTGAAACAATGCTTTTAACCTCTGACACAGCTATGGGTTTTCAACGGTGTGATGATGTGTTGCCAATTTCATATACAACTCAATGCACACAATAAACCTGCAATTTTATAGAGTAAAGTATTTGCCATCATTAAATTTGAGCAAATCACACAACTGAGAGGCGTGGCTCTGTAAACAGAGCTGCCCACCATGCATACAGGGGAGGATTATGGGGAAGGTGTTGTGGGAGATGATTGGTTGGTAGATTAAGCCGATTAAGCCAATGCCTATGTGCTGTGGTGAAAACAAAATGTTAGTCTAAAAGAAATGTGAGCTAATGTCTAGATGCTTTTTATAGTGGAGATCAAGTTTATAAATTGCCTGGCTGGGCTGATGAGACAGTGGATTGTGCAGTCAGATGGAACAGAGTAAATAGGCATTTTAATCTCATAGATTTAGCCGGTGGTAACTTGTGGAATAGACACCGTCTGGAATGCGGTTCTAACCAACCAGCCCGTTGTATAACTTCCGATAACTACCATCCATATATGAATGGCAAAGGCCAATGAAAAACCAGCACCACACCATCACACAATGTCCCAACTCCAATGAAGTCTTGTTCACAGAAGAATAGGAGGAGTAGGTCTGCTGATTGTGAGTTGAATGACTAGGTCCCTGCAGACTCTACAGACTGGGGACTGCATCATTGCTCTGCTCTAGCTCCTGCTTCATAGAGGAAGAGGGAGAGAGATTTCTCAGCCCACGGACAGCAGAGCAGCCCGAAGCCAAAACACCCAGATGCTTATTTAATTCTGTGCTGGCTCACAGTGGGCTGTAAATTGAACATGGGAGCATAATTCTGGGTGTCTGTTTGTTGTGTTTAAACACTGGCGAGCCGTCTGCCGGCGTCGCTTCATCAGCCGTCCCCCCGACTTCTGGGCGGATCTCCGCCCCTCCCTGCTGCAGAGGTGTGTGGAGCAGGAGAGGAACCGAAACCAGCCTAGCACACCTGCTAAGGGGAAAGAGAGGATAAACTGAAAAGATTTCATCTTTTTCTGTTAATGAAAGGATTCGGGAACTGAAAAATGTCTCAGCTCTGAAGAAACAGTGTTAATTTTGCACTGATCTCTGAGTCAAAAGTTATGAAAAACAGAAGTGATTTCTCCGGGGAATGTCCTTTTGAGGCCTGTGCACACAGCGAGGTGTTTTGTAGCCAGCCATTGTATCAGGGCACTCGGCCTCCCCTCCACACAAAGACACAACGGTGCTGTCCCCTTTCCTTTCCAATGAGTCACAATAGTGGTGGTCATGTCGGACATGGCACAGTTACCAACCCAGTGGGTGCCAGATGTGAAGGAAACCATCGTGGGCTTGTAAGAGCTTGTCTTGGTTATTCATTTAAACATGCCTTTGCATGTTCGGTTGAACCACTAATAATGAGTCAGTTGATCGAGGCGTCTGTCACCTCACTCCTTGGAGCTGTCCTTCTTTCTTGGAATTGCCCCACTCAATCTCCCCACTCCATGCCTTCTCAGAATGACCCAACAAGGATACACCCTTTGTCCATTGGGATCTTACTGACTGCGTACTGTAGGAGTTTAACCTGCATGCTATTTTGGTAACTGGATGCCACATGCTACTGCAACTACAGGTAAACAGGTGACTTACTGTAGTGCAAAATAGAGGTCATTGGCAACCCTTTCTGTCTTAGTACTTCACTATGGCCTTCCTCTTTATGTCGGACTTGTGCTCTCTGATGGCAAACATAAGAAGAGGTGGCAGATTTGAGCCTCCGATTGCTTGTAATTAGTATTATCCATAATCTCAGAGGGCGAGGGAAAGTCTGTTATAAACTGGGTGGTTGGAGCCCTGAATGCTGATTGGCTGAAAGCCATATACCACGGGTATGAAAAACAAGTACTTTTTACTGTTCTAATTACGTTGGGAATCAGTTTACAATAGCAATTAGGCACCTTGGGGGTTTGTGGTATGTGGCCAATATACCACGGCTAAGGGCTGTATCCAGGCACTCTGGATACAGCCCTTAGCCGTGGTATATTGGCCATATACCACACCCCCCCAGGCCTTATTGCTTAAGTATACTCTGTTACATCCTGTATTGGTTTTATTTTTTATTTTCTACCTAGTTTATCACTCTCTGCTCCTCGTTGATGTCATTCGCCCGTTCACTCTGTATTAGGTGAGTGTTGAATGTCTATTAGCATTGCATAGAGAATAGGTTTGCAGTAGAGTTGCTAAGAAACCACAGAGCTTCCCCAGAATGTGCTGTTATTTCTGATAAGCACGTCACGTCTTCACACCTCCGGGAATAAGTACAGCGGCCTAGACTTTAAAGACAAGGAGACTAAAGGAAGACAGAGTAGTTCTCCCAAGGATGGAAAATCATTCTGTCTCCAGTAGATTTGAGCATTTTGAAAGATGAGCATGCATCGTTGAGCTCTATCAGCTTTTGGGGTTGTTTTTTTTGGATAAATCTTGCACAACAACACAGACATAGGCATATAAGCCATTTTTAGAATGTGTTCTAAAAATGTGTTGGGAGCTAGCTTAACCCCCATGTCACCCTCTGCTCACTGAAGAGTGAGATGTAGCACATTGAAATGTCAGCTCCTCTTAGTGTCGTCAGTTTTGCTGAGGGCTGGGGTATGATTACCATACGGCTGGCGTTACCTCATCATCCTCCCCCCTGTGTATCTGCCTCTCTCCTCAGAGATACGGGGCAGAGGAACACAACACACACAGAGCACCACAGAATGTAGAGGAGAGGAGATCCGAGTCAGCCCAACTGTAATGGCTGACAGTCTGACACAATGAACAAGGCTGATGACAGTGGGCAGCCTGCGGAATTGGAATGGGTTGAAACCATTTAGAGTGAGGTTTCATTATACATGGTTTCGCAGCCATCTTGGATAAATATACACAATGTATTGTGTCAAATGACAGTAACAAAGTTTAGAGTGAGTTTTATGAGTTATACAAAACCAAAGATTCAGCACTGTTTACAAAGGCGAGGGTGGGCCACCAAGTATTCTGTCACAGGGGCTTGTAAGCTTAGTCAGGCTCTTAACAACCTGTAAAGGGCTTCTCACAGAGTAACAGCAAAGATAACCACAAAAACCCCCTTGTGTCCTGCCGGAGTGGTGCTGGAAGTGGGTGACAGCTTGACACCACTGTGTCCCCGTTTCTCTCTCAGATGGGCCCACTCCGAACCCTGATCTCAATCTCCATTTTGTTTACCCCAGCTGACTAACCATGTACTATTTGGCCGTGAGTACCCTCTGTCTCTCCTTTAACTCCACAGAACATAGTGGTCGTTTTCATACTGATCCTGACAGTAGGCTCCTCCACCCCCCCTGCTTTTAATCTGCATTTAAAGATGAAAAGAGAGCGCAGGCATCTGTTGGGGGACCCACTCTGGGTAATAACAGGAGGACTGAGGGAGCATATGAAAGTCTAGGCCTGGTGCACAAAGAGGCCAGGGTAAAGTCATTGACCCCCTCAGGCCCCCAAAGCAGAGGCTTATACAGGGACAAGGCCAGCTTTGATCAGCCAGGGGTAAAAGGCACTGTGGATGAGAGAGAGAGAGAGAGAGAGAGAGAGAGAGAGAGAGAGAGAGAGAGAGAGAGAGAGAGAGCGAGAGAGAGAGAGATCTGAGGGTCTTTGTAAAGTCACAGTAATGCGCCGGCATCCATTTTGTGCCCTTGGTACATTGTGAATTGGCCTCTGATGAAAGACAGTGCCAGGAAAGTGCGCTTTGATAACTATCCCAATGCTCTTGCCATGTAACATAATCACAGCTGCTATTATAGTCAAAATGGAGACCTGTAGACTGAAATGGAAGTAAATGGCTCTAGATAATCAACAGACAGAGAAGATGGAGCTGTAACAAAAGACTGGCTCCGTGTGTATTCTCATGTGGCCACCATCTCAGCATGCTGCATCTGCTATTAATACAGTGTTGATGAAGCCAGGTTGCGTCACCCTGTTACTCCGACATGTAAGAGCTTGCATAATTGGTTATGGTTCAAGCTGTAGATGTCATCAATAACTCAGGCTTGTGTTGGTACTGTATTGAATGGTGTTCATCTCAAAACGAACGTAGGTCAAATAGCGTAAAAAACAAGACTCGTGAGAAGATATCTCTTCTATTACAGGGAAAAGGTTCACTCAGGTAGTCATCCAGATATGCAAATCATCCATGAATGACAGATCTTTATGCGGTACATCTGTCATCCTGATGTATGATTTAACCATCACAACGGTCTCTCTTCTCTAATCAGGGGCCAGATACTAAACTACCATACACACTCTGCATTCCCCAGGTGCCATTGGCTCCTCCCCAACTGCTGCCATGGAGACCCCTGCTGTCCCCATTTGAATTGCCTGTCCTTCACACATATGCAAATACACACACACAGCCTACACACAGTATGTACACACAGGTTCAGGTTTGTTCCCGTGATGCACACAGGCAGCTGTTCTGCCACTGCCCTGTGGACCACTCACATGCAGTTCACAGTGCACACTCCCAGGAGGTTTAATGAGTGGGGGAGGGCCGGCACGCAGCAGCAGCAGACTCTCCTCACTGTCCGTCTCAGCTGTTCATTATGGACCTGCTGCTCTGCTCCCCACAGCCAACACTCAGGAAAGAGTCAATTGCGTCCTTCTAGATGATTTCCCATCGGTTTAGTTTGGCTGAGAGAGCAGGCAAACATACACACATGCGAACCCAGGTGCACACACACACACACACACACACACACACACACACACACACGCACACACACGCACACACACACATGCACACACACACACACACACACACACACACAGACAAACACACAAAGAGACACACGCACGCACACACACACATACCCTGTGCGTACTGTGGTTAGTTAGTCACATGCGGAAGGTTTGTTGTAAAAAGCTTTAGAGATTACAGCTCCATGGTGAACATACGTTACTCTAGAGAGCACAGAACCTTGAGAAGTCAAAACATTGTATTCCTGACCACACCTGCGTGTCTATGTTCCTGCCTTCGAATGAACACGTCACCAGAGAAATCAGCCTAATCAAAGACCCATCCTTCCAAAACCCGATTGGGTCAGAGAGTGTCTGTCTTGAACTATAAAACAACCCATTCTCCTCCGGAAAGATCAATGCAGACCAATACAAGTTAACTTTACCCCCCGAACACACGTGGACTCTTTGCCCAGATACGACGGTCCATGAATTTGTTCTGAGAGGCCTCAATGATTTTCCACCGGTAGTCCAATGTGATCTCCAACAAATTTAATGTGGAAAGCGTTTGACACATTATGCATTAGGTGTTATTGTTGAATTCCATTACGGTTAATGCCTGCTCAGATTTCTTTCACTAGTGTCACTAGTGTACAGAATTTACTGTGAAATTGGACTACCGAGCCGAGCCGTTTTCTCTCCACCCATGGATAATGACCAGTAAAGATAACTTGGGGGAAAATAATTGTTAAAGGAGCCTTACTCATAATAGCACATCATTTACATAGTTTACATAAAAGGGACATGATTATGAGAGAGAGAGAGTTGGTCATCTCTGTCTCAGACTTCAAGCCCGGGCATTTCAAAGTTGTGTTTCACAACAAATGTCTGTGCAGGCCGAGGAAGTTTTCTGCAAAGCAATCACAGCTGAGGGAATTTTCTCCCCCACCTTCTTTCTGCCTGCTTTTGTCTTCCCCTCTCTCTCAGTGATATCCATCTCTCCTAGAGCGCCACCATGCTCTCCTGCCCCAGGGGCAGCCTGGGTACTGTAAGAAAGCCTCTGGCCTGTGAGAGAATATCAATCACTTTACCTTGGATAACCCAGAGAGCATTGGCCACAGTAGTGTGGGGAGAGGAAGAAATAGGAATCAGCCATCCTTGGAAAAGATGGAGGAGCCCACGCTCAAATGGCCCTCTGTCAGCCAGGCGTACTGCTCTTTCTCTCTCTCTCTTTCCCTCTCTTTCCCTCTCTTTCCCTCTCTTTCCCTCTCTCTCTCTCTCTCTCTCTCTCTCTCTCTCCTCTCTCTCTCTCTCTCTCTCTCTCTCTCTCTCTCTCTCTCTCTCTCTCTCTCTCCACTCCTATGGCACTCGCATATCAGACACGACACCTGTCAACCTCCATCATGGTCATCGGTGGCCTAACAGGCCCTGTCTCTGGACAGGGCTGATTAAGCTGGACCTAGAGACCTGCAATGACAAAATGTGCGCCGGACCGAGCCATCCCACGGTGTATGTGCAGGTGACTGCCAGACCATGGGAAACAGGAGGGCTGTATTGTTAAATGACTGTGTTCCCATCGAGCCCTGGCTTGGACCACTGGAGGATGAATAAGGAAATAACAGCCAGAGTCCTGCTGCCCAGGAACAATTTCCCCTCCACTGCCAGCTGGTGGACCCCATCCATCCCCACCTCCCCTCCCCTTTCTCTCTGCTTACTATGGTCCACAGGCAGGTTAGAGATGGAGCTCTCTGTGACAGCCAGTTACTGTATGAACCTACTGAAGGAAGCTGGAGGGGAGGCAGAGAAGAGTAACTTTCACCAGCCAGGGTAATTCAAACAGTTTTTTTATCTTTGTTTGCTTTGTTAATTCAGATGTGGAGGTGTATTTCAGTGTCCTCAATGGAAAATGACTAACCTCTCACAAAGCCTACCCTCATGTTATTAGAACACTTACAATCAACCATTTTCACAGACCAATTCGAAAAGCCAAAGGCCTTTGTATTTGGGAAAATGACTGCACTTACAGGGGATCCTTTGATCAGGGCGTTGTTGCCATTGCAGCGGGTATGTGAGGGCTGCATCCCCACTAAACGCTCTCTCTCCAAAGTTTTTTTGTTGTCAGAGAGAGTGAGTCACCCCCAAAGTACCTTGAGACAGGGATTAAACACGGCAGCTCGTCTTCATCACAGTAATCTTGTTTGCTCAGAGGGCAGTGTCTATAGAGGACAGAGCACAGCCACACTCACTGTCACAGGGATAAGGGACGTTGTGATCGCTAGCTACCTTCTTGCACTTTAAAGGAGACCAGGCTGAACAGCGTTGGAGCTGTGTTTGTGTTTGTGTGTACACATAAAAAGCTTCGGTATGTGGTGTCGCTGCAGATCAAGGTCACTCAAGTGGACCTATAGTACTATTCAGTACAACTGACCACATTGTAAAGTGCTGATCGCAATATTGTAAAGGACAAAGGAATACAAGTTCTTCAATATCCAGATATTGTGAATTCACCATTGATGGCAGCTTTTCAAGTAGTTTCCATGTGCTTTGACATGGAAATGGGAGAAAAATACATTTTGATTTGCACATGAATCCGCAGGACAATCAAAACAGTTTATTTTTTTAAGTGTAGAAAAATGTCTGCCAGAGTTCAGGAAGTTTACGATTTAAAGTGATCGCCTGGGTTTATACTGTAATGACTCTCACCACGAGCCGCCATCAGCCAGCAGAAGGAGCGCATTGCAAACGGGATAGCTAATCCACAGAAATAGCCTGTTAACACGGGGTGGCATGTCTCCACCCAAGACTTATGATTCAAGCTTTGTGGGCATGCGGAGGGAGGTTGGTGGGAATAAGAATCAGTCTGGGAGAACTGAGAGAGTTGTCCAAGAAATTATGAAAAAAATACTATTCGGAGAGACAAGACTCGAAACAATAACAAAAGCCTTCTCGCTGGCTTTCATTTGTCACCTGTTCCTCCATCGTCGCTGCATCTCCTTAAAGAGCACCCTTATTTCCATCCGGACATTTCTACAACCAGACAGAGTACAAGAGGGGAACGGAAGAGCATTATGAGCACCGAACATTGCTTGTGGCTGACAGCCCTTACAAACAGCCAGTGCAAGGCAGACAGACAGGCAGTCTCCCTCTCCTGAAATTGTTAAGGAAAAGTATGGAGGAGTGACAACGTGCTCAGTCTTTATGAGCGAGTGTAGGCTTGAAATGAGAGAAACCAGATGGAAGTCAGTATGCTGGAGAAAGTGTTGTTCCACCTTCGTTCTTCAACGTATGGCATGTTCAGAGCTTCAGCAGAAAGTATTAGATGACTGCACTAACTGTAAGTCGCTCAGGATAAGAGCGTCTGCTAAATGACACAATTTTTTATGCAAATGTAAGTATGAGTGGGTCAGATTGTTCTTATCTTTGTCCAAGCTGGCTACACACAGTTGAAGTCGGAAGTTTACATACACCTTAGCCAAATACATTAAAACTCAGTTTTTCACAATTCCTGACATTTAATCCAAGTTAAAATTCCCTGTCTTAGGTCAGTTAGGATCACCATTTTATTTTAAGAATATGAAATGTCAGAATAATAGTAGAGAGAATGATTTATTTCAGATTTTATTTTTTTCATCACATTCCCAGTGGGTCAGAAGTTTACATACACTCAATTAGTATTGGTAGCATTGCCTTTAAATTGTTTTACTTGGGTCAAACGTTTCGTGGTAGCCTTCCACAAGCTTCCCACAATAAGTTGGGTGAATTTTGGCCCATTCCTCCTGACAGAGCTGGTGTAACTGAGTCAGGTTTGTAGGCCCCCTTGCTCGCACACGCTTTTTCAGTTCTGCCCACAAATTTTCTACAGGGTTGAGGTCAGTGCCTTGTGATGGCCACTTTGTTGTCCTTAAGCCATTTTGCCACAACTTTGGGAAGTATGCTTGGGGTTATTGTCCATTTGGAAGACCCATTTGCGACCAAGCTTTAACTTCCTGACTGATGTCTTGAGATGTGTCTTCAATATATCCACATAATTGTCCTCCCTCGTGATGCTATCTATTTTGTGAAGTGCACCAGTCCCTCCTGCAGCAAAGCACCCCCGCAACATGATGCTGCCACCCCCGTGCTTCTCAGTCGGGATGGTGTTCTTTGGCTTGCAAGCCTCCCCCTTTTTCCTCCAAACACAACGATGGTCATTATGGCCAAATATTTATATTTTTGTATCATCAGACCAGAGGACATTTCTCCAAAAAGTACGATCATTGTCCCCATGTGCAGTTGCAAACCATAGTCTGGCTTTTCCTCCAGCATCTTCACAAGGTCCTTTGCTGTTGTTCTGGGATTGATTACGCTTTTCGCACCAACGGACGTTCATCTCTAGGAGACAGAACGCGTCTCCTTCCTGAGCGGTATGATGGCTACGTGGTCCCATGGTGTTTATACTTGCATACTATTGTTTGTACAGATTAACGTGGTACCTTCAGGTGTTTGGAAATTGCTCCCAAGGATGAACCAGACTTGTGGAGGTCTACAATCTTTTTCTGAGGTCTTGGCTGATTTCTTTTGATTTTCCCATGATGTCAAGCAAAGAGGCACTGAGTTTGAAGGTAGGCCTTGAAATACATCCACAGGTACACCGCCAACTGACTCAAATGATGTCAATTAGCCTATCAGAAGCTTCGAAAGCCATTACATAATTTTCTGGAATTTTCCAAGCTGTTTAAAAGTACAGTCAACTTAGTGTATGTTAACTTCTGACCCACTGGAATTTTGATACAGTGAATTATAAGTGAAATAATCTCTGTAAACAATTGTTGGAAAAATTACTTTTGTCATGCACAAAGTAGATGTCCTAACTGACTTGCCAAAACTATAGTTTGTTAACAAGAAATTTGTGGAGTGGTTGAAAAACGAGTTTTAATGGTTCCAACCTAAGTGTATGCAAACTTCTGACTTCAACTGTATGTGTCCTATATACCTACCTCTCTGTCAAGTAACAGAACTAGGGTAATATGCTTGTGGTGTTACACACAAAGCCTGCCAAAACAGACAACTTACAACGGCCTTATAGCATTAGCTGTGGAAAGTCAGAGGTCCACAACATGAATTCAGCCATAGACTCCATTGGCGCATCACAATAGAGTCGGCCTTAAAGTGTCGACCAGGGAAGGTGCCTCACTCATCAGTGTTAGTGTGGTAGAGTGGACTTGCTGGGGGCAGGTGATGAGCCTGGTCGAGCTCCAACCGTACAAGGACCGCCTTCTGCGTAGCCTAGAGGCATGCTGGGTAACAGTTGCTAATCATCTCCACGGCGCTCCCCGCCACCGTAGAGTGACCACAGAGGGGGTTGGAGGATGGGCCTGGAGGTGTCAAGGCCACACCACATAATTATACAGTAAATACTTAAGTTCCTTCTCCGATCTACAGTACAGTACAGAGCCCTCTACAGGTATCACTCTGTAGAAATCCATTTCCCCCAGTGTTCTAGTGATTGGACGCTGTTGCTTTCCACAGAACTGCCTGGTTTGACAGAATGTGCTCAGACAGGATTGTTGTGATGAGACTTCTCCAGCTGCCAGGAAGGCTGTTTCTTACAGTCCAGGCTTAGGTAGAATCTGAGGCAGAGTACACCAGTATCCTGTCCTTCTTTAAGGGCAAGGAGGAGATGTGTTTGTATGCCTGTTTATATGCCTGTTTTGTTGAGGCGTTGTATGGTGTCCCAACGCATGATGAAAATACATACTAAATGCTAGATTCATATTTGTAAAACACAATCGCTTGGCTATTGTCAAAATCCAAACAATTAAAACTGAGCGAAAATATGTTGGTTCTTCCCTGATTGTTTTCTCCATCTGATAATAACATTTTCACAAGCATCTCCTTGTAATGACCAACGAATATGACTTCTTATGAGATGCTTTGCCATCGTATTCCACATTGGATCCCCCTTCAGAAACGATGGGATGGTATGAGCCATGGTCAGGGGATTACACCAGCTGACATATCTGGGGCATTGGGTTTCTGCTTCAGTGCCTGTCAAGGGGAGCAAGGCTCTGGTGATTGGCACGGCCAAGTCCTCAAGGTCATGTTTGTTTTTACCGCTCACCCCTCTCTGTAGATTACTGGGGTAATATATCTCCTGTCAAAATGTTACCCATCCCCCCCAGCTCTGGTCCTTAACCAGTACACACATCTAAAGATGGTTTCCACCACGTGTCTCCTTCATGTTGTAACCCAAGCCAGGGAAATATACCAGAACACAAACCTTGTATGTATGTTTTGTCTCCCGGAATACTAAGAGATGGAAATGTAATCTCTCCCTTTGGCATCGTTCTGAGCTGAGGGTTGGGCTTGGTCGGGATTGCAGACCATAGCTCTCAGGAACCGGCCAAGTCTGCATGGGGCCTTATATTCATCACAACGAGATGGATCGCATCATTCAACCGGTTGCTGCTCGAGACCCATTCAAAACGACCAGCGTTTAAGAGCGAATAAGCGATAAAGGTCTACCTGGTCAGAATACAGATGAGTTCTAGAGGAGGCATCTGATGTGAGGAAGATGGAGACAGACTCACATGTGTTCAGGCAAGCAGAGAGGTGGAGGGAGATGGAGAGTGGTGGATACCCTAAGTGGAAATGCAGGATGGAGGAATAACACGGTGAAAAGAAAGATGAGGGGAGGCGGGTGAAAAGCAGGCGCCACGCCGGGAAAATGAAGACTTATGTGAAGCACCACAAAGGGGTGGTTGTCTGTTGCAGATGGCTGACAAATTGTAGGAGTCACGAAAGCAAACTCTCATTTCGCCGAAAGCGGCGGTTTGGATATCATAACGACAATGTCATTGTGTTCCTACGATGGCGGTTGTTTTCACACGCATCCAGCTGAGCGGTGGAAGTGGTAGCGAGCCCATTGATTTGCTCGAAACCATTGTTCTGTGATTACTTGTCACAACGCTGCTGTGCTCTGTGTGTACATTGAGTAATATACACAGGAGAACAGCTGGAAACGTTTGCAGTGCTAAATCTAATGTGTGTGGTAAGGTTCAGAGCAATCCCACTAGTTACTTACTGAAGCACACACACACACACACACACACACACACACACACACACACACACACACACACACACACACACACACACACACACACACACACACACACACATACACACATACACACACTGCACCTATCTGGTGTATGTGACAATAAAAATAGCATTGAAAAAGTACACACTCTCGCATACTAAAGAGATGAATGACTTGTGAGGAGGTGTGTGTGTGTGTGTGTGTGTGTGTGTGTGTGTGTGTGTGTGTGCCTGTTTGTGTTAGTAATGTGGTGGAAATGTAATTAATTTACATGTATTATACCAAGCATCACCATATCATTGTACCATCCAAGTTGTTTGTGTGCGTGCCGTGTGTCACACTGGCTGAGGATGGCTGTGCTGGGGTTAATATCAACTGTTGTTGACAAAGTGGCACCTATTGTTAGGCAAATGGTTTTCATGGGTATGTTAACAAGAGCACGTGATTCATTCTATAGCAGGAGCTTACGGTTGAAAAATGTATTTCACCGCACTAGCTACATCTATGGTAATACATAAGGTTATAATGTGAAGAGCTCCAAGTAGGGAAATGAATAATGTTATCGTGTGGGAATTCAATGGCAACTTGTCTTTCTCTTGAATGTTAAGTAGGGGATGAGGGTTTCAGGGGATCTCTTGATGGCATGTATATAGCTAACGGTACGCTTTAACTTGAAATGAAAAAGACTTTCTGACAAAATTTGAACCGTGTAATATCTGACCATTTTACTAGCTAGACTATCTTACATGGATGCTTCTCTGTCATGGATGCCATTGTTGCCCTTAGTTTGAAGATATTTATTTGCAATCAAACTCCAGAATTTTCTCTATCTCAAACTAATTGCATCAGACATTCCACTGATTTCAAAACTTGGTCCTCCAGAAAGTGGAGAGCAACACATATGCAGTTTTACTACGTGATATCTCTGAAAGAAAAGCTGTTTTAGAAAGGATTACCTACACATACTGAGCAGCTCATGTTATAGACAGAAGCGGGCTACATGGCAGACCAATCCGAACTCATCTCTCGGGATTACCATCCTATCCATTATCTCAGCCAATCACGGCCAGAGGGTTCCTGTCTTTTTTCTTGCCTAAACCAACTAGGCTCATAATTTAACAGTTTTATTGGTGTTTACAGATGGCATACAAGTTTTTTATTAAAGCACATGAAAGTTCATATGTTCCAGAAGGCATTTATGGCAAAAAAACTCATTTTGATTCAAAAAAGTTAAGTTCAAATGGCTTTTAAAATGTATTCTAATGGCTCTCCTGTGAAGTAGTGACACGCGACATATGCCTAGTTTCCTGAAACGAGACACAAATTGCCTCTGAATGTTTGTGCCTTTGTGTACCTGCCAGTGCCAGCCGGAGGTAATAGCTTTTAATCTGTACATCAAAGGCCCGGCAAATAGCTCCTTAACAGTAATGGGGGAATGAATAGGGAATCACAAACTCCATCTCCACCTCCCGACGCCGTCTAGGTGGTGCTGATAGCTCTCCATCACAGTAGAACCTTGGGACATATGCTGCAAGGACAGATCTTCTTAGCATTTTTTATTCATCCATTTTGAAGTAATATATTCTGTGACTCTGTGAATCTCCATCCAGGTGTTTATTGGATATTGGTTTTGGATTTTAGAATACATTTTAAAACCAAAATACAGTCAACCTTTGTTTCGTTTCAAACATTATTTACAATGAAATGAGACATTGAAGTAGTATTGAAAATCCCCTGCTGTGACCCTAACTAGAGCACTCCTCCACATCATCCACCTCCTCCACGCTGGAGTGCCTTTCACACCGCAGTGGCAGGCAGCATCTGTGGGGAGGAGGTCCCCAGCTGGTCCCCATCCCTGGTCTCCAGCACATGACTTGGTTCCACCGGCTTCCTAATGAACACGACCAATCGGCTGTGAAAACGCTACATCGATAATGGATCCCTGCCACCTCCTTCACTGACACACACACACACACACACACACACACACACACACACACACACACACACACACACGCACACACACACACACACACACACACACACACACACACACACACACACACACACACACACACACACACACAAACAAACAAACAAACAAACAAACAAACAAACAGAACTGAGCTGATGGAAAAATCAACAGGGGGAAATGACATGGGTTCACTTCACCGTGACTTGGTTCTGGATACCGTCATTTGAGCCCATCGCCGTGCACATTGATTGGCTAGAAGAATTGAAATGCAAATGCTATTGGTCTTGTTTGTGCCTGGCTTGTAAAGTACTTTTAAAAGAAAATGGCTGCTCTCAAGAACACAATAGTATCTGACTGGGCTAGTTTAAAATGTCTCTTGAAAACAGGAACCGACCTGCAGTAACTCGTCTCAATTCAGTTCTATGAACTTTGCATGCTTTTTGTTGTTCCACATTAACATGCTCCGTCTGTCTCTTCCTCAGCTGTGAACTATCTCGACTGCGTGCAACTCCTGTGTAAAGAAGAAGAAGCAGCATTGGAAGACCCCCTAGCAGCAGGCACCGTTGAGATAAAGGTTAGTCTCTGTTCCCTCGTCCTCCAAGACAGGCAAACTAAACAGACATCCTGTCTCAGTGGAAATGCCACAGGTCCACAGAGCCACTCTGGCTATTCACTGTCTCAGACCCCAAGGATCTCCAACCCCTATGGGCAAATAACCTCAGTCCCCTGGTTCCTTATCCTTAAATGCCAATGACCACAAGGGGGCAATCCCAAAAAGAAGAAGAATTCCACAGAGATTTGTTTCACAATGTACAAAGACTAACGCTAATGAATATGTATTATTCCGCACATTTTGTGTATACATGCATGAAACAACTCATAGAGGCCCCCATTGCACTCTTCTAATAGAAAATACACATCAAACAGTGGTACGCAGCACCGAAAGCCTCATTAGTACTGTAGAGTAAGATATGTGACACTACGGTCTCTGGCCATCGTAGCTCATTCATGGACTAAAGACTTGGACTAATGAAGTATGGATTTGGCCTATTAGAGCAGGAAAGGCACAAACATACTATATACATTAGGCTATAATGTAAAGAGCTCCATTGAGCTCCAACTAGGAAGATGAATCATGTTATTGTGTGGGAATTCAATGGCAACTACTGGAGTCCTTATCTTGAATGTTAAGTAGGGGGTGGGTGGGGGGGTTCAGGGGTTCTGTTGATCTCATGCTGTTTATATTCATTCCTGCACACTACTGCACACATTTGGATGTCATGCTGTGGCAAACAATAACAACCAGAGCCACATTTTCAGATCCAACAACATACGTGATGATCCTCTCTCTCAAGCTAGGGGAGACTGAGCTTGTGTGGCCAAGGGCACAACATGGCGACCAAGGTCATCATAAATGGCAAACACAAATATGACAACACCACACACTGTTGATCAACGTCGTGTTTGAATAAATAGCAGGAAAACAAATGAAGAGTGAAAAAAACACAATTAAGATGAAGGCTTAAGGGAGTCTTATCATCACACACACAAGGTTTCCAATATGGCTTGGGAAGGAATTAATGAATTCTGATTGAACCAGTGTTAATATAAGCCAGGCAGATCATATGGAGTCTTACCCTGGTGTAAGTTTAACCAATAGGGAACTCTGTCCTGGTGTCTGTTCACAAACCGTATTTCCTCCCTCGCACTACACTACCCAATACCACTCTACTATAACAACATGTACATCCAGCTGGCGAGGCGTTGTGGCTGATTCAGGCCTTGTTAAATTCCATTTTGTTTGTGAGCGGTGCTGAGCTCGGCCTCCTCTGGGCGTATAAGGGCAGACTCCGAAGCCACCGCACCAACTGGGGACCGAGGGGAGCGGTCCCAATTTTTCATCCTTATTACCCATGACACATCCAAAGTGGCAGAGCGCGGCCCATGGAGATATAGAGAGAAAGACAACGAGGGAGAGAGGGGAAAAAGATAGAGGTGGGCACCTCAGATGAACCAGAGAGTCTGTCTCCTATCCTCCTCCCCCCCCCCCCCCCCCCCCCATGAACCTCTGAGCAGGGCCCCAATCTGCCTGGCTAAAACAATGCAATTCAATGACGGCGATTAGGGCAGACGAGGGTAAAGTAAAGGAGTCCCGGCCGGGTTCCCACCTCTCTCTCTCCACTCTAACTCACTTAGTCTCAGTAGCTCTGCTGCGACGGGGCCGACAAACAGAGCATGAAGCTCACGCTTTTCCTCTGGCTCGCTATCTCAACGACGAGGCTAAATGAAGAAGTTACTTAACCCTGGCATGGCAATGGGTTTCTAGTCAAGGGCATCTACAAGGTGACTTCCATATGGAAGAACAGGTAGTTGGACGGGGGTGGGTGTCTTGCCTTCAGCCACGTGACATGATTGGAGGGGTTTTCTTCACTGAATGAGTCCCCCCTCTCCTCTGCTCTCCTTCCCACGGCGGAGATTAAGATCGCTTGTTGTAATTATTGCTCCTTGAGGCAGCCTAAATCTGCCAAGGAGATAGCATCACACCAGTCAGGTGCTTCAGAGGGTATCTGGCACCAGCTGTTGTCATCCTCTGCGTGTTTTCTGAACGGCATTGTTTTGTGATACATGTCTGTTGATCGACTGGCTTCTCTGGCTTCTGGAGCGCTGCCAATCCCCCGTCTGTCTCCAGATTCGCTCTCCTTCACTAATCACGTTATAGGAAAAAAGAAGGGGGGGGAAAAAAATCACACGCAAAAGCCAAAAACCTGAGGTGAGGTGTCTGGGATTTTTGCCACCTGACGTACTGCGAGGCATCAATCATCTGCCACCACAGTCCCATGAAACATCTGTCTTAGACACACCGGGAGCCTGGCCACCTCCCATCCAAACACAGGTGATTGACACGCACATTCAGCTCTGCCCAATGAGCAGCCATCTTTTACCATCAGGTACAGTAATGTAAGGGTTAGAGAACACAAATTAACGGGAATAAATGCATACATTCATAAACCTTCACAGGTGTACGATATGTCATATAGTATATGCATTACAGGAGAAAAATGGGCACAACAGTTATTTGCTTTTCAAGTGATTCATGTTCAAGCAGGCAGTATCGTCACTAGCGAGCTCCTGTTATGGTAGTGACATTGAATGTTACAGTGATGACACTGAGAGTTCTGGTGGTGACATTGAGAGTAACGGCGGCGACACTGAGAGTTACCGTGGTGACATTGACAGTTACGCTGGTGAAATTGTGAGTTACGGTGGTGAAATTGTGAGTTACGGTGGTGACATTGCGAGTAACGGTGGTGACATTGAGAGTAACGGTGGTGACATTGTGAGTTACGGTGGTGACATTGTGAGTTACGGTGGTGACATTGCTAGTAACGGTGGTGACATTGAGAGTAACGGTGGTGGTCATTGTGAGTTACGGTTGTGATATGGAAGGTTACGGGCAGATGCAGAGCCGGACTTCTCTTTAGGGAATGACTCCCCACCGAGAAATAATCTGCATCCGTGATAAGCTTCATTGGCTGTTCAGGGCCAATGTTGTAATTCCCCAAAGACGAAGCTCAGCTCAACCCCGTTACAGATGTGTGTCGCCGCAAATCACCCTCAACAGCACATGCTTCACCCTGTCTTTCCCCAGCAGATCTATCGGTGACTCTTTCCTAGGGTAACCGCAATCAGTTCAGGCACTCGGCTGATCTATTGCCCTCGCTCAGCAGTGGAGTAGGATCATTAGTTGGGTGTATTTTCTGTCTGGGGAAAGCGTAACGAGGAACGAGCAGCAATCGCTCGTTCCTCCTGTGAAGATAAAAAGCCTGCTGCTTTCATCAACGAGCCTTAATGATCCTCAAAATACAGACTAGTGTATATGATCACATCTTATAGGCTGAATCCAGGCTGTCTCACATCCGGCCGTGATTGGGAGTCCCATAGGGCGGCGCACAATCGGCCCAGCGTCGTCAGGGTTTGGCCGGGGTAGGCCGTCATTGTGAATAGAATTTGTTCTTAACTGACTTGCCTAGTTAAATAAAGGTTAAATAAAATACATTTACATTTAAATTATAAGAAGGGATGTCTATTAATTTGCTCTAATTGTGACGGAGTGACAGGCAATTAAGGAACACGGTGTGTGTTTCAATGCCTCTGTCATCTCTGGGAATGTGCGGGGGGGAATTAAAAAGCACATCAGCCCTAAGCTTATGGTAGAGCTGGTATATGGTCGTTGAGGTAAAAGCAGCTTATTGTCAAGGCTGTCAACTCCGGAACATGGAGAATGGAATCTCATAAGCATGAAGTTACATTGGTCATTGGGAATTGCCTCAGCATGGGTGACCTTTGGCTCCATTTACTACAGTTGAGCAGGTTCATGTATGTTGTCACTGTGCGTGGCTGCTCATGCGTGGATTCATGTTAATGTGTGAGTGATATTCATTGAGAAGAGGAGAAATTAATTTAATCAGTGTTAATTATTAGAATGACCTTTATTTAAATTGGCTATTGTGACTGTTTACAAGTCTCTAATCTCAATGTCATGTAGAGTGTGTGGGTCAATACATTTTCTTTCTGGTAGGGTGGGTATGTTTTTCTGTGCGTGTGTGTGTGTGTGTGTGTGTGTGTGTGCACGAGAGGGAGAGCTCAGTGACAAACCCTCAATCTCTACGTTGAGCTACTACTGTTCAGGTCTCCCCTCTTCTGCACCCCAATTTTTCTCTCTCTCTCTCTCTCTCTCTCTCTCTCTCTCTCTCTCGCTCTCTCTCTCTCTCTCTCTCTCTCTCTCTCTCTCTCTCTCTCTCTCCCATTCTTTTGCTCACTCTTCTCCATCTAACTCTCTCTTCCTCTAGCTTTTCTTCCCTGCTTTCTCTCCCTTGTTCCTCCACTCATCCATTCTTCTCTCTCCCTCTATCTGTCCAGGCCCTCTCCCCATCTCTCTCCCAGCAGGTCACAGCCCCTTCTGGTCTGAGCATAGACACCAGGGGGGAACCCTGTGATGTGGCCAGCTGTAGTATTCCCATACTGGGCCACTTCACCACCATCACGCTGGGCCCATCTACTGTCAGACTCCCCACTCCAACCACACACACTGCTCACTCCACCAACCACAGCACGGCAATGAGTCAATCCACACGCTATCGGGAAGGGCAGAGAGTAGTTAGAAACATGAGAGTGTCACACCCTGATCTGGTTCACCTGTCCTTGTGATTGTCTCCACCGCCTCCAAGTGTTGCTTATTATCCCCGGTGTATTTATCCCTGTGTTTCCTGTCTCTCTGTGCCAGTTCGTCTTGTTTGCCAAGTCAACCAGCATTTTTCCTTGCTCCTATTTTTCCCAGTCTCTGTTTATTTCTAGTCCTCCTGGTTTCGACCCTCTGCCTGTTCTGACTACCAGCCTGCCTGACCACTCTGCCTGTTCTGACTACCAGCCTGCCTGACCACTCTGCCTGTTCTGACTACCAGCCTGCCTGACCACTCTGCCTGTTCTGACTACCAGCCTGCCTGACCACTCTGCCTGTTCTGACTACCAGCCTGCCTGACCACTCTGCCTGTTCTGACTACCAGCCTGCCTGACCACTCTGCCTGTTCTGACTACCAGCCTGCCTATCCCCTTGTACTGTTTTGGACTCGGATCTGGTTTCTGACCCCTGCCTGGCCTGACCTCGAGACTGCCTATTGCCTGGTACTGTTTGGACTCTGACCTGGTTTAGGAACTCTCGCCTGTCCCCGACCTGCCTTTGCCTACTCCCTTTGTTATAATAAATATCGGAGCTCGACCATCTGCCTCCTGTGTATGCATTTGGGTCTCGCCTTGTGCCCTTATAGAGAGCTGATGTTCAGGATTTTTAAATAAGAGAGGGAGAGAATCAGAGGTCTGAGACAGTCAGACATTTGAATGTATGTGTCAGTCTCAATGTGAACTGCAAAGGTATAAACAAGTCCTGGTTTAAGTTGCACTCCACCTTCAAGACTAACCATCCATTGGCATCAATGTGTCATTCATGCCACGGATCAAGTTTCAAGTCATCTGTGTCATCCAGGATCTTGAGTCAGGATGGTGGCCATGCAGCTCATTCCAGATATGAGCAGAGTGACCTTGAAAGACCTGGTCTGTATATAGTTGATAGATGGAAAGGCAGCGGTATGTCTGCTGAGGTAATTTAATTATCAGACCCTCCACAGGCTAGGGTAATGACTGCTCTCCAAATCTTCCCTAATCCCCTATCCCAGTCCTCTACACAGACAGGCCCTGCCCGGGGCTCTCTGACTGTCTGACACAGGCAGCACTAACTCCTATACCCTGACTCTGTCTGTACACCCAGCCTGCTGGCATACAATACTGTAATATACAGTGCCTTCGGAAAGTATTTAGACCCCTTGACTTTTTCCGCATTTATGTTACATTACAGCCTTATTCTAAAATTGATTAAATAAATCAAAATGTCCTCAGCTATCTACACACAATACCCCATAATGACAAAGCAAAAACAGTTTTTTAGAGATTTTTACAAATAAATAAATAACCAGAAATACCTTATTTGCATAAGTATTCAGACCCTTTGCCATTAGACTCAACATTTTTCCCAGTGCATCCTGTTTCCATCGATTATCCTTGAGATGTTTCTACAACTTGATTAGAGTCCACCTGTGTTGAATTCAATTGATTGGACATGATTTGGAAAGGCACATACCTGTTTATATAAGGTCCCACAGTTGATAGTGCAAGTCAGAGCAAAAACAAAACCATAAGGTCAAAATAACTGTCTGTAGAGCTCCGAGACAGGATTGTGTCAAAGTACAGATCTGGGGAAGGTTAACAAAACATTTCTGCAGCATTAAAGGTCCCCAAGAACACAGTGGCCTCCATTATTCTTAAATGGAAGAAGTTTGGAACCACCAAGGCTCTTCCTACAGCTGGCCCCCCAGCCAAACTGAGCAATCGGGGGAGAAGGGCCTTTGTCAGGGAGGTGACCAAGAACACAATGGTCACTCTGACAGAGCTCTAGAGTTCCTCTGTGGAGATGGGAGAAACTTCCAGAATAACAACCATGTCTGAAGCTCTCCACCAATCAGGCCTTGATGGTAGAGTGGCCAGACAGAAGCCACTCCTCAGTTAAAGGCACATGACAGCCCACTTGGAGTTTGCCAAAAGGCACCTAAAGACTCAGACCATGAGAAACAAGGTTTAACTATTTGACCTGAATGCCAAGCGTCACATATGGAGGAAATCTGGCACCATCCCTACGGGGAAGCATGGTGGTGGCAGCATCATGCAGTGGGGATATTTTTCAGTGCTAGGGACTGGGATACTAGTCAGGATTGAGGCAAAGATGAATGGAGCATAGTACAGAGAGATCCTTTATGAAAACCTGCTCCAGAACGTTCAGTACCTCAGACTGGGTCGAAGGTTCACCTTCCAACAGGACAACGACCCTAAGCACACAGCCAAGACAACACAGGAGTGGCTTCGGGACAAGTCTCTGAATGTCCTTGAGTGGACCAGCCAGAGCCTGGACTTGAACCCGATCTAACATCTCTGGAGTGACCTGAAAATAGTTGTGCAGCAATGCTCCCCATCCAACCTGACAGAGATTGAGAGGATCTGCAGAGAAGAATGGGAGAAACTCCCCAAATACAGGTGTGCCAAGCTTGTAGCGTTATACCCAAGAAGACTCGAAGCTGTAATCAGCGCCAAAGGTGCTTCAACAAAGTACTGAGTAAGGGGTCTGAATACTTATGTAAATGTGATATCTAACTTTTTTATTTGTAATACATTTGCGAAAAAGGAAGAAAAAAAACTGTTTTTGCTTTGTGATTATGGGGAATTGTGTGTAGATTGATTTTAGTATAAGGCTGTAACGTAACAAAATTTGTAAAAACTCAAGGGGCTTGAATACTTTATTTCACTGTATATCGATAGGAGCGACGTGTTTGGTGAGTAAAAGACCAAAATACACTTCCATGTAGTGCATTGTGTCTGTGTGTGTGTGTGTGTGTTAATATAGCTCTTCATTCCTCTCACGTCGGTGTCCTCTGAGTCCAGGATGGTTCTTGAGGTGTAAAGGGGGCCGTCCTCTCTCCATGAAAACATCTTTATTAAATACCCCTCCTGAGAGAGATAGGAGGTGACCCCTGACCCTCTCAGAGGTCCCGGAACCTAGACCTGGTGACTGGCTGTGGGGACTGACTGTCTCCTCTCAGTCAAACCACTGGAGAGCCAAAATGCTCACTACACACATCGCAGGGGAGCCACACCATCTTGTGGGTGGAGGAGAGTTAGCTTGCTTGCTCGGTCTACGTCTCTGCTTTGAATTTTTGGTAATTAGTCAGACACAAAATAGCTGTTCACTTCCACCTCCGGTCAAGTAATATCCTATAATATAGTATAGTGAGTTGTGAAGATGACGTGATTAGATAGGCACTGTGAAAAGTGGTTCTTTTAGATGAAGAGACCCCTGGGTGTGAATGGTGTGCCTCTGTCTGTTATCCAGCTGAAATGAACCTCTCTGTTTTATCAGCCCAGCTCCATGGAGATTCAGTTAGAACAGAGTGTTGGTGATGGATAAGCCCTCCCTCCCTCCCTCTCTCTTCCCCCCTCTTCACTCCTCTCTCCTATCCAAGCATCTGTGCAGAGTCAGTGGTGTTGGCATGTGCTAATGACCCCAGCAGGGTGTGTGTGTGTGTGTGTGTGTGTGTGTGTGTGTGTGTGTGTGTGTGTGTGTGTGTGTGTGTGTGTGTGTGTGTGTGTGTGTGTGTGCGCCAACAGAGAGTGAAAGGAGCACCTGTGCATGTTGAAAAGAGCCTGCTGGTCCTACGTTATGAACAGCCCCACATCCTCCAGTCTGGATTGATGGAGCTTTAAGGCAGCTTCCTGCCTGCGGAACAGAGAGAGAGAGTATAACGAGGCTATCAGATGTAATTAAAGCAAGTGTCTCTTCTCTGTAAGAAAGTCAGAATACTCAGAAATATGTCTGACTCACTAAGAATTCTTTGAACAGTATAACACCCATGAGTAGTGTGGAAATGAGCTGACTATGACGGGGGAATAATAACCATACAGACTGGACTATTCCTAGGATGGAAGACAATGCAGGTGACAGACAGGCTGAGTTGGGACTCGACTATGACAGATAATATCTCAATTTACAGGGGTGCAGGAAGGGCTAGGACTGTCAAAGTATATCTTAAAATGTTGACCTTTTGGAGATTGGCTGCCTTTTTCTCTTCCCACTCCTTTTATCTCCATCTCTTTCTTCTGCCCTCTCTTCTTCTCTCCACCTTTCGTTCTCTGTCTCTCTCTTCCTGTCCCTGCTGACCCTCTGACTCGCCACTCCTCACAGCTAGCATTCTTCGGGAAGACAAACTCTTCACTTCAGGCTCTCTTCATGAACTTGGCAGCCGAGAGCTAGGTTGTTAATTTATTTCCCCCTCCAAGAGAATCATTCTGCTCCTCACGGGCCACTAGACAGAAGTCAGGCCAAGATTATTTCATGAAATGTTTTTTTGGGGGGGGGGGGTTTCCTGTTTTTTTCAACTTTTTTGGAGTGGACCCCCTCTCTCTTTCTTTTTGGAATTGACAACACTTTGTGTTCATCTCAGTCTGATGGGCTGGAGCCTCGTAGTCCCCAAAGCTTCCAGAACAAAGCCTGTTGACTGTATCAACTAAGTGGTGGATGACAAAGTCTAGGAGAGGGAGGAGACCAGGATGAAATATTTATTTTGCAGACTGGCTGTGTGGCAGCCATTTGCTGTTATGTTGTGTCTCACTGCCTTGATCTAGCTAGCTAACGTAGTCTGTTTGTTAGTTTGATTTGTTTGTTTGCATGGATTCGTTTTTGGTTTCTAGTCTCTTGTGACTTTTCATCTGAAAAAGGGAAACGTTTTTCTGTGACTCCTGACTTCAAGGCTCATTACATCTAATCATGCAGTGGTGTACTGTGGCCTTGTTTTCTCTCGGTTTTTGTTGTTGTTTTGTTGTTGTTGTTTTACCGTTCGCTGCATATTTACGATAACAGGACATGAAATGTTGCCATGGGAACAGACCCACCCCGGGACAACAGAAGGCATTAAGGCACTGAACCACAGAGGAGAAAGCCTTCCAGCCAATCAGCAAACAGCTCACCGTTGCCAAGGTGTTGTCGAGATGAGAGATAGGATTGAGATAAGAAGTGAATGTGTACAGTGTGTTTGCACCTTTCAATAGCTCATAGTACTCTTTGGATTTCCACGTTTTTCTCTCTGTCCATAGTCCAGTGACATACCTTATAGAAGTCCGAGAGCATGACGGCTCACATTGCCATTCCCAACTCAGCCTGTCTGTGAGCACATTGCTCACATGAAATATTCTCTCTGATTGAGCCTTTTCATGCAAGACGTTTCGTCCGCCTGCTGAGACGGGAACAGCTCTTTACCCTCCAACCCCTAGGGGCAGTATTTATTACCCCAGGGCCCTGTTAAGTCACTAACCATTTTACAGCTGCCTGCATGTAATGTTCACAGAGTCATAACGATCAGCTAGCTTGACTCTCACCTAGACGACGATCCGTGGCTTTTCCCTGTTGTCCTCTTTCCCTTAGTTCCCTCCTCTCTGAGAACTCAGTGAGATCTATCACTGACAGACTGCATGCTATGGCTAGTCAGACACTGGAGGTGTTAACTGGGCTGCAGTTTGCAGTCTACAGCTGTGTTGTTAGAACAGCCTCTGTGGAGCTGTGGTGTTGGGGTGTGTGTGTGTTTGTTTGAGAAGCTGTGGGGTGAGCTCGTCAGGGACATGGAAGATAATCTCCAACCCCCCTCTTTTCCTCCCTTTCCTGTCTTCCTGAGACCACTGGGGCGGAAATCTGCCCTGTCCCCACGCAGCGTCGCTCCTATCCGCAATACACACACCCAAATACACACACGCACACACACGCACACGCGCACCCGCACACGCACACGCGCACACACACACACACACACACACACACCCAAATACACACACACACACACACACACACACACACACACACACACACACACACACACAGCCACAGATAGATGGGCTTTAACAACCACCGTTTTCTGACCGAGGCTCAAGCTTCTAGCCAAACAAGCCAACTTGTAAGGAAGCTTAGACCAGGTGAAGTTAATCATTAACACAGCCTGCCTGGCTTGTCTGTTTGCTTTTCGTTGCCTTGCCGCTGGGCTGGCTACAGTGTCCGACAGCCCTGTGTGTCATCACAAACACCATGCGCCTCTCACTCCACATGTTTTATCAGCTTAGCAAGGCCTATTTCCATCATGTAGTTCACAGTTGGTTCTGTCTGTTGTTTATTGAACCGTTGAACTCCCTTTTTCTACTTTAGCTCACCGAAAGACGCCCATTGTTTTTGAAATAGACAGAGCTCCATTGTAAGACTTTTGTGAATACTGGTTTCAAGGTCAGTTGAGGCGAATGCATGAGTTGGGAGTTTCAGGACCTCCAGTATGTGGGGGGGTGGGGGGTTCAGGGTCAGAACCTAAGTGGTTCTTGAATAATGGAATTAAACCACACCAAACCAAGCCTCTACTGCCAGGGGGACTCTTTTGAGGTACACAAGCCCATGCTAATACTGTCCTCCACTGTATGTAATGTATAAACCATATATCTACAGTGCCTTCGGAAAGTATTCAAACTCCTTGACGATTTTCACATTTTGTTATGTTACAGCCTTATTCTAAAATAGATTAAATCGTTTTTTTCCCTCATCAATCTACAAACAATACCACATAATGACAAAGCAAAAACTGTTTTTAGAAATGTTTGCAAATGTATAAAAAAACTACTGAAATATCACATTTACATAAGTATTCAGACCCTTTACTCAGTACTTTGTTGAAGCAACTTTGGCAGCGATTACAGCCTCAAGTCTTCTTGGGTATGAGGCTACAAGCTTGGCAAACCCGTAGTTGGGAAGTTTCTACCATTCTTCTCTGCAGATCCTTTCAAGCTCTGTCAGGTTGGATGGGGAGCGTTGCTGCACAGCTATTTTCAGGTCTCTCCAGAGATGTTCGATCAGGTTGAAGTCCGGGCTCTGGCTGGGCCACTCAAGGACATTCAGAGACTTGTCCTGAAGTCATTGCTGTGTTGTCTTGGCTGTGTGGGTCTGAATACTTTCCGAATGCACTGTAACTACCTTATGCTCTGTTGATTGGATGTCCTGGTTTCCTTCTGTTGGCTGTTGCTGCCTCTCGCTGGGTGTGCTGTATTTCCCCTCAGCTTTACATCTGGCTGTGTGGAGCGGTGTTGTGAGGCTGCACCTTTACAGAGAGAAAGAGAGAGAGACTTTCTATACTACAGATAGAGGATATGTGTGCTATCTGTGAATGTATGGTTTAGTACAAGGGAGAGAGAGACTATTGTTTTTAAGAGCAGAAAAGGAGGTAGTGGGTGGTTACATGTCAAAGAGCGGCTCTATCAAAGAGAGAGAGAGAGAAAGCGAGAGAGACGGTGTGAGTGTGACAGGGAGAGAGAGAAGGGGAGGGGCTGGAGTAGGTGGGCGGGAAGAGTGGGAGGGAGTGTCAGAGAGAGGAAGAGAGAGATGAAACAAGCAAGCAAGGGAATCAGAGCTTGCCTGCCGGAGCTGTGTTGTGTTTGGTGCGTGAGCGCTAGCTGATCCATCAACGTGCGAAAGGGACCTCGCTGAGCGTTCATCCCAAGCCTCAATCACCCTCAACTCCCCCAGAGCCCTTCCAGAAACCCCCCTAGGCTGTAAGGAGGACCCAGGCTTGAGCACGTGCTGCCAGGTAAGACACAGAGCATGGAGGCTCTCCGCTGAGAGAGGTTACTGTACAGAGAACAGATCGTGAAAGCGCTTAGCGGTGCCTGTGTAGACTCCGGAGGTGATTCCTTAGACACAATGATCTTATTGGAATGGATGTGGCTTGCAAGGAGAGAGGTGGAAGGTGTTGTTTCTCATCTGTGTCTGTGAGTGTGTCAGTGTGTGTGTCAGTGTGTGTTTGTGCACGTCAGCTGACGCGGGTCACAGGGCATATGTAACCTCATTGGAACAGGTCAGCTTTTATGTGAGAGCAGTCAGTTTGTTTCTGACTCTAGCTCCTCTTTAATGGCAGACGTCAAGGGACATCAATACATCCATTTACAGAAGAAAAAAACGAAATAGGAAAAGGCGGTTTTTGATTTGGATCCCGTTTAGTAAATTGGCCTTAATAGCTGTTGTTCCCGTTGTTTTCTGATGTATTTCATTGCTCTCTTTTCCTCACGAATGTGGCAAAGTGCTTGTTAGATCTTGTCATCATCGCAGGAATTTGTCTCAGAGCATGAATAAAGGATTACTGTATGTATTTTCTCACCTCACTCCTGCTGAAAGACTGGCATGCCGTCTTTCTCCCGTTCCACGAAAGCTGACAGCAAATGGCTCTGTGTTTGTGAATGCACGATATGTGTCTGTGTGTGTGAGTGCATGCACGTGCATGTGTGTCTGTGTGTTTGCGTTTGTGTGTGTATATGCATCTGTGTGTGTGCGTGGTTGTGTGTGACCTGGCTGGACATGGTGGCAGAGTTGAAAGCATCCGTGGCATTAGTGAACGGCTGGGATGAGCGGAGTCCCGCTGGTGTTGGACTGGGCTTCAGATACAGCGCTGGGACTGGGAGGGAGGGAGGGAGGGAGTGCAGGATATTCCGTGTGGAGCAGCAGAGCCTCTGTCCCCATATGAGACAAAAGACTGGATTCTGCTGACTGAATGATGAATGATTATCAATCACCAAAGAGGAAAAGGGGGTTGTCACCAACATGAAATACAAACATGGACATTACAAACTGATACGAGAATTTTGTTCTCAATGTTCTTAAACTGAACTTCAATTAAACTACTCAGTCTGCAACCTAGAGTTTGTAAGATTCTGGTTGAATGAAACAGACAGAGTCCCAGCTTACATTAGTTAAAATGTTTTTTCACGAGGGCTCTCCCAATCATACAAGCACATAGCCTTTTATACCTTACATTTGGTCATACCATATGTCATACCCCCTTATAAATGCCCCTCCTCTTCTTCAACACTGTCAATGCTTATTTACAAATCTTCTCCAACACATACGTTCTTTATCATATTCTGCAACATGTTACATAATCTACTGCTAGCCTAATGGTTTCTCCTCTCCCTGGGTGGGGAGACCTCTTTCCTGTTATCAGTTTCTGTCACGCCCTGACCTTGGAGATCCTTTATTCTCTATTTTGGTTAGGTCGGGGTGTGACTAGGGTGGGCATTCTAGTTTCTTTATTTCTAGGTTGGCTTGGTATGGTTCCCAATCAGAGGCAGCTGTCTATCGTTGTCTCTGATTGGGGATCATATTTGGGCAGCTTTTTCCCACCTGTTGGCCGTGTCAGTTTCACAGTGGTCACAAGTTCCTTTTTTCCTATGCACACACTGTCTCGCCTATATTGCTAAATGGTAAAGTCTTAACTTGTCCTACGCACACACATTAGAGGATTCTAGTCTTATGATTCAAATACATTTCACTCCATTATACAGTAACAGGGTGGAATACGTTTAGTCATTACCTTAAACATATAATTACTTTATCACAAACCCACAGCATACACCAAAACAGAATAGCTGCTCAGTGAGAATCAGCTTTCCTGATATTAAAGAGTAGGACCTATTTTTTTTACAGGCAAGATGGGTGAGTAGAGTTATTATCATGTAGCCTACCCTCCACATAGGTATCCCCCCTTCCCACGGACTGATGGAGACAGTCATATTCAAATCATTGTGCCTCCTCTCTCTCTCTCTCTCTCCTCTCTCTCTCTCCATCCTTCTCCCAAGTCTTTATTTCAGATGAATTGATCCAGTCCTCTTTCTATCCCTCCAATCCTTTCCCTCTACTATAAATAGGTCAAACCCAGAGCACGGATCCAGTGGAACGGTGATTAACATTCACAGTTGTTCCCTCATTTAGAAACATGAAAGAGTGGAAGGTTGTCTTATTGTGGAGCTTCAAACGCCTCCTCTCCATTTCCTTCCATTGTCCTCAGCTGGTGTAATCCATGAAAGCCAATGCACGGCCAGTTCTTTTTTTACACATGAATCAAACCTGTCAGATTTCAATTTCATTTCACCTCTTTGCGCCAGGTCTTGTTTTTTGTCTCTCCTGGCGGCATATCTAGTGTATTCACATCCTCTGTAACAATCTGGCCTTTGGAGAAGGGATTTGCACTTCCAACAGGGGTCAGGGTAGGCTGAACAATGGACCATGGCTCTACAATCTGGTCTTGTTCAGAGTTATTGTTACCGTTCATATTCATAGAAATGTTAAATGAAGAGATATTCAGCTCTCATCTGGTTCATTTTGAATGGGACAATGTTTAGTGATAGATTGGTGGACACTTACTGTTTTATACAATAGATTCCTTGGCTTGTGTGGAACGTTCCTCAATGGATTTTGACCAGAATAGTCGTTTCAGCATGTATGAGCAATACAATGAGATGGCAAAGAAGTAAACAGACAGACAGGCTGTGTGGGGTGTGTGTGGTGTGCGCGTGCATGTTTGTTCATGTCTTTGCATCAATAACTAATGAGCTTCTCTCTGGCGCTCTCACTCAGTTCATACAGTGTTTTTCTTTATCTAGCAGCTCTTCCAGTTAAGTAAATATGTTTGCCTCTGTCAAGCAAACGGTAAAGTAGGAGCAGCGTGTGACCTTCATGCAACCTTGTGGTGACGTTGGGCGTGTTTCTGGGTTATTTAGTGGTGGCAGAAGAGTATATTTGATTTCTTGTGTCATAAATATAAAAAAACAGGGCAATAGAGAACGGGAGGGGGTGAAAGAGTACAAGAGAAACAGAGAAAGAGAGAACAAGAGAAAGAGAGAATGAGAGAGACAGACAAAGAGAGAATGACAATTCTAGAGAAAGAGGGAGAAGGGAGGAAGAAACAAGGTGAATCAGAGAGAGTGTCACGGAAGACGCATGTTTAGACAATAGACCTGTGTGTGTTTGTGTGTGTGTGTGTTTGTGTGTTTGTGTGCGTGCGCTCTGACCTGTGTACTACTCTCCCTACTACTTTCCACTCTGCTTGTCTCTGTCCTTCCTCTGTGACTCACCACCTCAACGCCCACTCTGATTGTCTATCCATCCTTACTGCAGGGAGATGGAGGACAGAACTCAACCTCGCCAAACGCCCAGGGTGATGTCTGCGGTCACATTGGTGGTTGGTCTCTCATGACGCAGTGATCAGAAGCTTTATTCACAGAATACACTACTTTATTCTTAGGATGGAATTGGATATGAATAGCGATTGATTGTGTGGTTTTCAATCAGTGAAATGATTGGGGTAGGTAATGGTTGTTTGAGAATTGGGCACATGACAGCTCCAAAGCAAACAAGGCATGAAGGCACCTGCCTGTCGAGAAATGGGCTCATTTAAACACACCCAAGCAGCAAGGCCAAACAGCTCCCTGCAGCCAGCAGCCAGTTCAATTCAGCACCCCCTCTCTTCGGACAGTTCCTTTTGGGTTAGGCACAGCAGTGCTGGCAGTTTCAACAGCCTATATCATTGGACAGCGCTGCCTGCTCAGACAGAGCAGTGCTGGGGGTTTCAGCACCCCTGCTCTCCTGGACAGGGCCAATCAGTTCAGCTGCACATCGGAGAGGTGAGAAAGAGGGGTGAGAGATTTCAGCACCACCTTCTCTACACAGCGACAGCCAGTCAGTGGACTGCAAGGTGACAGTGGATTGGCAGGAGAGAGGTGCTAAAGAGATGCACACTTACCCCCATGCCAGTGGGCTGAATTGTGTGTGTGTGTGTGTGTGTGTGTGTGTGTGTGTGTGTGTGTGTGTGTGTGCTTGACCCGAAGCTGCTTCACAAAAATGGGTCATATATAGCAAGCCCTAACGCATTCTACCATTGATAAGATAACAAAATGCATTTTGCAAATCTATTCTTAGAGTGGCAGTATCAGCTAATCTTTTTCCAGTGCTGGAACTTTCGCCGTTACCCCACAGATAAGGTTTGGACCCTCTGACGAACTGGAAGCCACGTCAGTTAGTGTCTTAATCCTGAGAATTAGGAGAATCCCTTGTTCCTGAACGTTGGATTCATGTCTGGGATATGTTTGCACAAGAGGTCATCCAAACATTGGGTAATGGCTTCAGCTGCTGGTATGTTTGGCTAGAGTGAGATTATGGGTTTGACACGGAGCTTTTTCGCTTCTCCGGGCAGTGGATGTTCTATCAGGAAGAAGTTAGCCACATGCTTTCCACATGTTAGCGTGTCATCCCACACACACACACACACACACACACACACACAAATGCCCCATTTCACAGTCCCAATCAATGTAATTAATCCTTGCTGTCTGTATTAAAGGTGATGTACGACTCAGCATCGCTTTGTCGAGTCACCTTATTGATTTTAATACAGATTTTGTAAATGTACCTACCTACGACACATGCAAGCCACAGCGGCCATATGATTCTGATTTATAGAGCCAGTTAAAGCCTACCAGTACTATTAATATGTTTTCACTCATTCAATGTGTGGGTTGTTTGGGTCTTTAGTGAGTCTTGTAACTTCCGTTAAAATCAATAAAGAGTATTGACAGCTGTGCATTTGGATCAGTGTGAACGTCATGACTCTGTGAAAAAAAGGCAACAGTACATGAAAACAGATTATTTCTATTTGCCTTAATAGATGAAAGATGCTTTGATCCGTCGCCCTAAGCTTTGGTGATATGGTCGGTGGGACCGCGCATGGAACCATTGTAGATAGCAGCCGCACGGAATTCTTCTGACCAATGAATATCATCCCAATTTATCCCAGAGGGGTAAATGTCCCGCCCCCAGCCTGGTTATCACACACTACCAGCACCACACCCCTCTCTCTGGGCTTTACCCCTTCTACACATGTCCCCTAATTGAGACAACGTGGGGTAGCCAACCAGGGTCATTTGTATGTTGGAATTAGCATAATTGAATAGGCATGAGTTAAGTGTGTTCCAGTGGTGTGTTAATAACATGGTCAGGGCAACTGAGGCAGGCAAACACGTGTCACTGTGTTTGTTCAGCTCAACGCTGCTCCAGCAGGAGCATCCATCCGTTCACTCTTTCTCTCTCTCCTTCCCTCCCTCTATCCCTCCTGCTGTCCCTGTGCAGTGGAGGTGAATGGGGTAATTTTTCACTCTCCCGAGGATGCCCTTGTTTGTGGTAGCTAGCTGGGTGAAGCCAGAGAACTGGGCCTGTGTGTTAACGTCCAGGCTCGCAGCGCTGCCGTGTGGACTTGGCGCCCCGTGTGGGGACCGACTGGCCCCAGGGATTCAGACAGACAGTCGCTGGACTCCAGCCAGTGGTTCATTTCCCCTGGGTGTCACACAGATGTGCACGGTGAGAAGCGACATCCTGGCCCTATCGCCTTACCTAGTAGCCCCATCTCCCAGCTCTGACCAAAGCTCATCTTTCATTTTAAAAGCTTCTGTCTTTGTAGTGTCTTTCTACCCAGAGTCCAATGGTAAACCCCCACTCAGGTACAGCTATAGCCAGTGTATGTACTGTATGTCAGCCAGCTGCATAAAAGCAGAAGAAAGTCAGAGGGGGCAGGGAGGTGAACTGGAGGGAAAGCGAGGGTATGATGAGGGAGGGAGGGAGGGAGAGTATGACGGTAGGATGGGGGGGGATTTTTCCATCCCAGCTGTTGTCCTTGTTACTGGGTTTGTGTGAATCAGAGGTCTGACTGCTGCTGCTCGCCTGTTTCCTCTCCCTCTGTGTCTGAGTGATCAGGTTCCACTCTGGGCAGAACAACCCTGTCTGATTCTGCACAGTGGGACAGCTCTCCGGCCTTAAGACAACACTCAGACTAGCAGTAGTAGTAGTAGTCAGTGCCGGTATTTTTATCCGTGTTTTGTTTGCTTCTGTTTAAGAAACGTTTTTTCAACAGAAACGTTTTTCAACAGATTGAATACACCCCTGATCATAGCTGTCACGACTTCTGCCGAAGTCGATGCCCCTCCTTGTTTGGCTGGTGCTCGGCGGTCGACGTCACCGGTCTTCTAGCCATCATTGATCCATTTTTCATTTTCCATTGATCTTGTCTTCCTACACACCTGGTTCCAATCCCATTCATTACATGTTGTGTATTTAACCCTCTGTTTCCCCTCATGTCCTTGTCAGAGATTGTTTGTTGTTATGTGCTCGTGTCTTTTGTATTGGTGCGCGACGGATTATTTTACCCATGTTATTTTTATGTACGTTCGTTTTTGGAGTTTGTTTTATCTTTATTAAAATACTCCAGTTACACCAAGTTGGTTTCTCCTGCGCCTGACTTCCCTGCCACCTACACACACGAGAATGACAATAGCAGCCACGTTGTATTCATTCTAGCCTCTATGCACTCTCCTCCTCTCACATTTCACTTCATTTGTGGACTTCAATGAACAACACATCAGCTGTATGTGACCAGGTGAAAAAACCTTTCCAAGCCAAACCATGTCATAACCGCTGCACACAGACTACATCTTTGTTACCATATGAGCTAAATTAACATCCTAGTAAACATAGCTAATAGAACTAATGTGTTAGTAAACCTGCTACAATCATGCAGTAACGTTACAGTGTATAGTCAGTAAGCAGTTACACCGGTGGCAATAAATTAATAAAACCAAAAGCTTACCTTGATGTGGAAGAATTCCAGTGTTGTGTTGGATAATCATAGCCAGCTAGCTAACATAGCATCCCTCTGTTTGAACAGGGTGTTTGAGTAACTAAACTAACCATCTGCATTTGATAGCTAAGTAAGTGCTCTTGCTCTTGCTTTTCCTTCATTTTTGAAGAAATTAATTTGTTGAAAACTGTTAAACTATTGTCTTTCTCTCTCTTTGAGTCAACTACTCACCAGATTCTATGCACTGCAGTGCTAGCTAGCTGTAGCTTATGCTTTCAGTACTAGATTAATTCTCTGAACCTTTGATTGGGTGGACAACATGTCAGTTCATGCTGCAAGAGCTCTGATAGGTTGGAAGACGTCCTCCGGAAGTTGTCATAATTACTGTGTAAGTCAATGGAAGGGGGTGAGAACCTAGAGCCTCCTAGGTTTTGTTTTGAAGTCAATGTACGAGGAGGAGGACGGAAGCTAGCTGTCCTCCGGCTACACCATAGTGCTACCCTACAGAGTGCTGTTGAGGATACTGTAGATCTTTATTGCAAAACTGTTTGTTTTAATCAATTATTTGGTGACATTTGAATATATTTAGTATAGGTTTTCAATGATTTACCATTTTTATTTTTATAAAATTCACTAAGGAGGATGGTCCTCCCCTTCCTCCTCTGAGGAGCCTCCACTGGTAGTAGTAGTGTTGGTGGTGGTGGTGGTGTAACGGCCGTCGTTACCACAGCAGTGCAAAAACAACTTCCCACAAAAGACAGGTGGAAAAAGGGCTACCTAAGTATGGCTCCCAATCAGCAACAACGATGTACAGCTGTCCCTGATTGAGAGCCATACCAGGCCAACACAAAGCAATACACAACATAGAAAGAACATAGAAATACAAAACATAGAACAATACCCAAAAACCCCGACAACACAAAACAAACACACCCCTGCCACGCCCTGACCAAACTACAATAACAAATAACCCCTTATACTGGTCAGGACGTGACAGGTGGTCGTGGTAGTAGTAGAAGTTGTAGTAGTAGTTTGTTGTATTAGTAGTACTTGTGGTCGTAGTACAGTAGTTGTTGTTGCTGTAGTAGTAGTTGTAGTTGTTGTTTAGTTGTAGTAGTAGTTATAGTAGTAGTTGTAGTAGTAGTAGTGGTAGTAGTAGTAGCAGTAGTAATAGTAGTATTATTATTAGTTGTTGTAATAGTAGTAATGCCTGACTAGGGTGATAGTATGGATCACCTTATTGCTACGGTATATTTGGGATACTACTGCTAAATATACTCTCCTTTGAACAGCACCATTTGTGTGTTTTAAGATCATTCATCTCATACAACTGAGGCCCTTCTGTTTGACACTGTCACTTTAATTGATTAGCTTCCTCCAGAAACCAAGGTCAATGTTCTTAGCTCTTCTCTGCTCCCTCCTCCTATGAGATGGGGGTATTGATGACACCTTGACTGAGGCCCCTTCTTGCCACTAGATAATGATGGAGGTTCGACATTTCCCTACAGTGCTGCTTTACATTCACAAGGGTGATAGACAACCAACTCAGGCCTGTATCCTCTCCCAGTCAGAAATCCCTCTCAGGCCTATATTCTCTCCCAGTCAGAAATCCCACTCAGGCCTATATTCTCTCCCAGTCAGAAATCCCACTCAGGCCTATATTCTCTCCCAAACAGAAATCCCTCTCAGGCCTATATTCTCTCCCAGTCAGAAATCCAACTCAGGCCTGTATCCTCTCCCAGTAAAAAGCAGCTTAATTAATATCACAGCAATGTCGTTCTGTCCAAAAAAAGGTTCTGATGGATTGAGATCTCAACATGGTTCTCCGGTATTGGTTTTTAGAGGGGGAAACAGAGGTGTTATCTGGAATTGTTTAAAAAAAATCCACCAGGAGCAGGGTAGATTGTGTTAAATGGAGAGTAATTACTTCTCTTAGCCGTCCATTTGAGAGGCCTTATCAGCCCACCAGCAAGGTCCGATCCGCGAGACACAGATCCCAATTAGAGGTGTGCTTTGCATGTCAAATGCAGCAGCACACATTCTCTCTCTCTCTCTCACACACTCATGCTTTCTTTTTTTATCTCTACTCTTATCTCTCTCTATCTTGTACACGCACACACACACACACACACACACACACACACACACACACACACACACACACACACACACACACACACACACACACACACACACACACACACACACACACAGTCGCACACACACACACACACACACCACACAGACGCACACACACAGTCGCACACACACACAGTCTTTCCGTCTAATCTTTTGACGTTTCGGCTCATATTTTCCTCATTTGCCAGGCTGTCAAGGACAAAACTCAGCATCAAAGGTAAATCCGGCATCAGGGGGAACTTTCGGTGCCCCATTGTAATACTTTTTTTAAACGAGCAGAACTGAATTGAGCATGGACAATTACATTGACTTCTCTCTCTCACCTCCTCCCTGCTAAGACGGCTGCTTGGAGCTGGGGAGAGGAGGGTGTAGAGGGGTGTGGAGGGGTGCGGAGGGGTGTGGAGGGGTGCGGGGGGGTGCGGAGGGGTGCGCGTGCAATCTTCATGATTAACGCCAGGAGATACGTTCCATGTATTATTCATCTTTCGTCACCTCCGCTGAACGGAGGCTGGCAAATCTTCGGGCACATTGTTCCTGAAAACGTAAGCCAAATTAACGCATCGATAACATCAACTCTCAGGCGAAGACTCTCTCTTCTATTCCTTCAAATGTGGTGAAGGAGCTCCTCTCTGGTTGTGAAAAGCCTCCAACGCCCCCGAGACTGTTTGTGAACAGATAAAGATAGTAAAGATAGTCAAAATAAAGTCATAGCTGCCAGGAAGTCTTGTTACAAACCTGAGGGAGCTCATCTTACTATGGCTAAGCAACCCTAATAGGTTCAATATCTGGACTATTGCCATTGAAACCAACCTATTGAAGGTGGTGTGGGACAACTGAGTGAACCTCTTTTCTATGCCGTTTCTTTTCTAAGTATACTATTTGAGTATTACAAAGATTAGTGTATGCACACACACACACACACACACACACACACACACACACACACACACACACACACACACACACACACACACACCCTGGTCAATTGAAATTCAATCCCAGACCCCTTTGGAAAACAGCCAATATAGTTTTAACTCCACAGCTGATAATAGCCTCTTTCTCTGTCTCTCTGCCGTAGCTGTCAGTATAAATAACTCCTCTACCTCCTGATATGATAAACCCTTAGGAGAAATGAATTACCCAGGATGCACAGGGAGTGGCAAACACACACTAAAAATAAGATACTGGATTATGATTGCCCGGTTCCTCTTCTTGAATGATCTGTATGCAAACTACGTCTGCCACCCACACTTAATATCTAATTATGTTGATTTATATTCAACATTTGCGTTTTTTCCAGATCCCTTACATCAGTTGCTAATGGTCTGACCCACGCATTCAGAGTCATGGATAGATGCCTGTGTCCTTGAATGGCTAATGGATGTTACATAACCTCAAGGTCACAGGTCATAGACGGGCGTCCATCTTCACCTGTTGAATTAAATATCACTCAGGAGTTTGTTGTGTTAATGTAATGGCCAATCCCAGATCAGATTCACAATGAATAAACGTAATGTACAGTATGTTCATTCACAGTAGGCAGGCTTTATTATAAGACATTTCACTATGTGAGAGCTTTGCCATGGATCTTTAGAAACCATGAAGCAGACGCAGTAAGTTGACATGCTGTCTCTAGACTAGAATCAATGACACTACAAAACGAATAGATCACAGGAGGCTGCTGAGGGGAGGACGGTTCATAATAATAGCTGAAACGGAGTACACGGAATGGCATCAAACACATAAAAACCATGTGTTTGATGTATTTGATACCATTCCACTGATTCCGCTCCAGTCATTACCACAAGCCCGTCCTCCCCAATTAAGGTGCCACCAACCTCCTGTGGACTAGATATATGGAGTTACATGAATAATTTACAAAAACTCCTTCATAGCATTTTGCGACCCATGATTGCAACATGGGTTGATATATTAAACCAATACACCCGAGCCATTCAGAATAACTATGAGGTCACCCTGGTACATCACTCTGTAATTGGAAACAAAATTAGACGTCATTCACATTGTTCTTAAACCTTTTCTCTGTATGAGAGGTTGTCTGGTGTTGCACAAGCACACACACACACACACACACACACACACACACACACACACACACACACGCACAGAGGCTTAGCTCCTTTTCTGTGAGATGAATGGCACCCTAGGGACCTGCTTGGACCCCCACTTGACTGGCCCAGACTCTCTGGGCCCCACTCCCTCCACCCTCCATCCCCCCAGCCGTCAATCCAGCTATCCATGTTAAGCCTGAGTGGCACTAAAGAGGAACGCACCCCTCCCTTCTCCCCCCACTCCTTCCCAATCTGAGCACAGCTGGCATAAAAATCAAGCACAACATCCAACCTCTCCACGCATACCTACCCACTAACTCAGCCCCCTGCTGTGTGTGTGTGTGTGTGTGCATGCGTGCGTCACCAGTGTCACACAAAAAAAAGTGCAGCGTAAAGAAGCCTCCTCAGTATGTTTTTATACAAACAAAACACAAACGCTACAGTGATAGCAGTCGCATGTTACATTGCCACAAGCAATTAGCTGTAGTATTGTGCTGTTATTGTGGATGAGGGAGAGGATAAGAGTCTATGTAGATATATGGATGGTATTTCTATTAAGTACATGACTCACCCTGCCAGTGTTACAGGGTTATTGAGCTGGTGCTCCTGAGCTTTTAAGATGTAAATCATGAATGTCCGCAATGACTCATTGGCTTTAACAACACTGTATTGATACGGACATTATGTATGAAGTGCTTCACTTTCTGGTTACACATTATTGTTGCACTGATGTACCATCAACTATACATGCACCCTCTGTATTGATGTGATCCAGCTGTAGTATGAATTATGGGACTACATGTTTATTTTTAGGGTCTTTGTTGTCTGCTTGCAGTGGGCGTAGTGTGTGTGTGTATGTGTGTGTGTGTGTGTGTGTGTGTGTGTGTGTGTGTGTGTGTGTGTGTGTGTGTGTGTGTGTGTGTGTGTGTGTGTGTAGAACCTTAGTCATGTCCCACGCAGACAGGGGGAGTCCACCGCCACACGACATAGTGCTCACAGGGAGTGTCAGACCGCCCTCTACATACCACCACTGAATTATCGAACCAGACGTCTCCCCAGCCCAGCCACAACGGTGCATGGGATGCTTTTGGTAGGAGCTGTTGAAGTTGATGATGGTTGTACACAATTAGAATATATTATGCCATTAAATCCATTTGCGGGTGTTACCATGTTTCCCTTGGAATGTGTGTGATTCGGAGTGCGGTGTGTACGTGCTGTAATGGATGTTTTAACTTGCCTTCAGTAGAGTTCTGTTAAATGCACGCTAAAACTGAGGAGCTCCACATTGTCTGTTTAAATTCATGAAAGCTGTCTAGGGTTGTTGAGAGGACAGGGACGTAGAATGGAACAGCTTGGCCAGTCAGACCATGCCGGTACCTATAATTAGAGATTTTTTAACAGCACTTAATGAAGTCCCCAGCCACTTTTAAATTAAAAGTAACATTGTTTTGTTTGGGATTTGCTGAAAGGGAGAGAGACAACAAAAGAACGAGGGAGGGAGAGGTGGAAAGGACACAGAAACAAAGAGGCTGGAAGGAAACAAAGTTGTCACCCTCCAGGAGGGGCGGTAATAAGATAAGCTCTATAGCAGCGTGTGTTCAGTGTGCTCACAGATGGCCGTCCTCCTCTCCACCGTCTCCGCCTAGTGGAAAGTGTTCCAACCTCTCCCAGCTTCATTTATCTCCTCCTCACAGCCATGCCACAGGGAGCCGGCGCTGCCTCCCCCCTCTCTATCCACCCTCCATCCCCTGGGAGGAGTGGAGCCGTGTCCCCTGCTAGCCCCAGCCAGCTACTCCCTCGCCTGGGAGGAGTGGAGCCGTGTCCCCTGCTAGCCCCAGCCAGCTACTCCCCCGCCTGGGAGGAGTAACTCCCCCAGACTCCCCCGCTGCCGGCTTATCTCTCCAGACAATGTTGACGGATATTGTTTAGTCAACGTTTAAAATGTCTTCTCCTCGCAGTCAAGTGGAACTTTGGCACGGAGGCCTCTCATCTGCAAGTTTACTCACATGGTATAGGTGACAGTGCTCACTTTCCCTCCCTTGATTTTCAAATAATAAAAGTTTGTATTCACCCTGGTTTATTTTGTATTCTTTACCCCAAGGTGACAAGGACAGGTTCTGGATCCCAAGGTGACAAGGACAGGTTCTTGACCCCAAGGTGACAAGGACAGGTTTTGGATCCCAAGGTGACAAGGATAGGTTCTGGATCCCAAGGTGACAAGGATAGGTTCTTGACCCCAAGGTGACAAGGATAGGTTCTTGACCCCAAGGTGACAAGGATAGGTTCTTGACCCCAAGGTGACAAGGATAGGTTCTTGACCCCAAGGTGACAAGGATAGGTTCTTGACCCCAAGGTGACAAGGATAGGTTCTTGACCCCAAGGTGACAAGGATAGGTTCTGGATCCCAAGGTGACAAGGACAGGTTCTGGATCCCAAGGTGACAAGGACAGGTTCTGGATCCCAAGGTGACAAGGATAGGTTCTGGATCCCAAGATGACAAGGACAGGTTCTGGATCCCAAGGTGACAAGGATAGGTTCTTGACCCCAAGGTGACAAGGATAGATTCTATTGTACTTATTGTAGGACAGTTATTTTGGTGAATATTCTGTCCCGTAGAGATATTCTAATTGAAAAGACCATGGCTGGAGGACTAAGACAGGTGTTAAGCAGGTGTTATGGCTCTGACAGTGTGTGGTTCAGTTTTCGTCTTTCCATGAGAAGGTGTCAATTGGTCCTGGCAAGGTGGCAGCAGTACCGACACAGGAGACTTAGCCAAGGGCATTTGAAGAAAGGGATAGTAATAAACACCAGGCTATATCTTCCTATGACTGTTCTTAACTTTGAATAATACACACATTACTTTATGTGTTTCTTGTCGATATCAGCTTCTTAGAACCAGAAGCAGACCAGTACTTCTTGTACCAATGAAAGTGAAAGAGAAAATGAGTCACACATCTATTTTTTGAGCGCTGACTTTTCTCTCAGATTTCTCCACATTTTAGAAATGTGTAATGGGACAATGAGAGAGGAAAAAAAAGGTATTCACACCATGCAAGATCCTGGGTTGCCATGACGCCCATTATCCGTGTATGATAATCAGATTCCCACTATAGCTGTGAAAACACGCTCATTCCAGTCTTTCTGGTTGATCCTCAGAACTATACTATTAATTCACCCCAAGGAATTTGACCCCATGACCTGCTATTTATATCTGCCCTATCGAGGGAGAGGATCAGTGGGAAGCAGAATGAAAGACTACTGCAGAATGACTACTATGCTACTATGACAATAAAATGGATGTTGAGCTCTGCACACACCAGCTTTCTGTTGTCTTTGGCACTATGGTATTATTAGAAGAAGATGGAAATAGATTGGTAGGATGGTTAAGGATAGAGCCAGAAATATGCCCCGTGCCTTAGATGCGGTCTAGGTTGAAGAAACCCAGATGGGATTTGATCTGATAACGCGCTGCTGGAGTTTTATTCAGACACTGTTTATCTGGAAGAACACAGTGAGCGGACACAACATTATGGCCGTCTTCCTTATCATTCTTAATGGCTGTTGTATAGCGTCTGTGAAATATCAAATCCCTGAGTGTACAAAACAACCATATGTAATACTGTTTCACCAAGCCAGCAGCCAGAAGCCTTTCATTTGTTCCATTTCACCCCAGCTCCCACTTATAAGATGTGACATTATTGCTTTTTCAGACCTGTTTAGACTGCAAAATGACCCTGATTTGGTTGAAATGGGAAAAGGCGGGAAGAAATTTTGTCCGAAGTGCAGCCAGGCTTCGTCTATTACATCTATCTTCTGCGCCCCGGTATGACAACTACAGATCTTCTCCCCCTGGCCCAAGATAAATGACCTTATTACTGCACAGAGCCATTCAAAATAGGATCATGACAAGCATGGCAAATGCCTTTCCTCAGGAATATACAGACCTGCCAGACAAAGCCTGGGGTATATCACAGCTCCCCAAGATGACCTTATCACACACAAATGAGAGAAAGTGCTGGATACATGGACTATCTGGTCACGTCTAAAGTATCATCTAAACGCCATAGTGTTTTATGTGTGTCTATGAATGTCAGTGTTGTCTAGATAGTTTGCTTAAATGAACACCGTAAACCCAGGTCAGTTGGCTGTTGATGACACACTTGTTCAGCTTAAAGGGATACTTCGGGATTTTGCCAATGAGGCCCTTTATCTCCTTCCACAGTCAGATGAAGTCCTGGATACCATTTGTATGTCTCTGGTTCCATTATGAAGGAAGTTAGAGGTAGTTTCACGAGCCAATGCTAACAACTGTAGCATTAGCGCAATGGCTGGAAGCAATTGGGGGGTTAGTGGGTGTAGTCCATTTACAGGCAGGCTCATTAATTGGGAAACAGATGAGGATAGGTATTTTAATTTTAACACCCATACAGTGCCTTGCAAAAGTATTCATCTCCCTTGGCATTTTTCCTACTTTGTTGCATTACAACCTGTAATTTAAATTGATTTTTATTTGGATTTTATGTAATGGACGTACACAAAATAGTCCAAATTGGTGAAGTGAAATGAAAAAAATGACTTGTTTCAAAAAATTAAATACATTTTTTAAAACGGAAAAATGTGCGTGCATATGTATTCACCCCCTTTGCTATGAAGCCCCTAAATAAGATCTGGTGCAAACAATTACCTTCAGAAATCACATAATTAGTTAAATAAAGTCCACCTGTGCGCAATATAAATGTCACATGATCTGTCATATTTCCCTCATTAAAATGCAAATCAATTTATAACATTTCTGACATGCGTTTTTCTGGATGTTTTTGTTGTTATTCTGTCTCTCACAGTTCAAATAAACCTACCATTAAAATTATAGACTGATCCTTTCTTTGTCAGTGGGCAAACGTACAAAATCAGCAGGGGATCAAATACTTTTTCCCCCCACTGTATACCCCAAGAGACTTGCAGCTGTAATTGCTGCAAAAGGTGGCTCTACAACGTATTGACTTGACTTTGAGGGGGTGAATAGTTATGCACGCTCAAGTTTTTTTGTCTTATTTCTTGTTTCTTTCACAAGAAAAAATATTTTTTATCTTCAAAGCGGTAGGCATGTTGTGTAAATCAAATGATACAAACCCCCCAAAATATATTTTCTTTCAAGGTTGTAAGGCTACAAAATAGGAAAAATGCAAAGGGGGGTGAATACTTTCGCAAGCCACTGTGGAATAACTTCTGACTGAGGGTCAGTTCAAGCCTGACCATAGTAATATTCTTAATCTGTCTTGGATCAGAAGGTTAATCCAGTTAATGTACACATTCTCCTCTTGTTAACACCAGTTTATTTGGCTCCTCCCTGTGACAACCCTGGCCAGGTTCAGCCGTTTATCTTTCTGACTCTTACTTTTATCTTTGCCCTTCAGATGAGACCCACTCCTCACTTGGTGTTTATGCAACTTGTCAGCACCTGACATCCAGCGAGCAGCACTGACTTCAGTTCCCCTGGGGTCAGTCTGGGATCTGTCTCTACTGCACACTGGAAGGTCAGGCAAGGGTCGAACCGAAGTGCATCCCTGTGCTTTGAGTTATGGGGGCCAATCAGGAGGGATATTTACGGAGGACTCAACAGACATCTGGAGGGAGATGACTGATGCAGACAACCAGGATGGGCGGGGTCAGGTTACCAGTCAAGGCAGGAGACAGGGGGATTTGATTAGGAGCAATGTGAATGACCTCAATCTGTCAATTTACAGGAAGTTGATTTGAGTGATACTTCCTGTGCTTGTGCTACTGTGCATCCTGACGTGATATACTGTGTACAAATGCACCATTTGATCCACATTGAAGGAGGTAGTAAAAAACATCCGCTATGTTTGGTATGAATACGGCAGTAAATTAGTGTCAGTGTGCTCCAAGTGAGACACACTGTCCACACTTGCTCCAAAAGCAATTCAGGTATATTCTGGACTCAATAGCATCCCAACTCCACAGTAATAGCTGAAAATAGTCCTTCTATCTTGCCCTTTTTTGTCTCTGAATCGACAGGAAAACCTGTTTGTATTCCAAAAGCGTTTCCCCAATTCAGCAGTCTTTAAAGTGCCCTGGCCTGCATCCCTGTTGAAATACATCTAATATCATTGAGGCTGGGAAGAGGTGATATATAATATCTCTCTCTCTCTCTCTCTCTGTCTCTCTCTCTCTCTCTCTCTCTCTCTCTCTCTCTCTCTCTCTCTCTCTCTCTCTCTCTCTCTCTCTCTGCAATAAACACCTATTTGCGCGAGCCATTCCTGATAACACGCCATCGGAATGGAATTTTCCAAAGCGGGCATAGTTTAACTGAACATAAAGTAGCATTCTGGTTAGTAATCGTATTCTCCAAGCTTTTTGGACACTTTTACCTTTGTGACAGGAGCTATTACATGTCTGGGTATTGTGTGAATGATCACTTTTTCCCGTCCAGTTTCCACCCAGCAGCAGTTTGGGGTTGTAGTGATCTCATAGAGGGAGTAGTAGTTAGCTGTGACAGGAAGGCCATTTGAAAGCATGGCTGATTTTCCTCCATACTCCCACTTGGGCTGACTAACAGCTTGTTCAGTCAAGGGTTATCAGCCGCAGATGGTTTGAGACAATAAACACAATCAAATATGGGGGTGGAGTTTTTAGAGGCACTATGCCTGAAGCCCTGTCTTCATAGCGATGCACTAACTTCTCAGTGTAACTTCTCATCGTACACCTCGTATCTTAATTATTCCTTCTCTTCCTATCTGTTTCTTCGGAATTTTTTTTCCCATCGCTTTATTCCTTAGAGAGTGCATTATCTTTGTGCGCTTTAACAGCTCTAGATGACAAATAGCATTATTATTGGACATAAATTACAATTACGTATGCATTTCACCTTTAGCTTTGCGCCTTGTTTAATATTCAAGTGTCTTCTTATGAAATATGGACTTTGACACAAGCGTTTAATTACAGTTGCATTTTTATGTAGAGGAATAGTGTCAGGAACACACTGAGGTGTTGCTGATAGCCATAGTGTGTTTTATTAAAGATCCATAGTACATTTCCACTGAGGACATTTCCATCATAATTCCCCTGATCTATTCACCCTGACACCAGGGTAAACTACAGTAACTTACTGTAATTTCTAACCCTCCATCCTGATTATTAACAATCCAACCAATGAGATCTGGGCCCTGCCCCTCAATATCTAAAGGGTTCAATCAATCACCTATTGAGGAGCTACAGAGGAGCAATGCTTAGCAACAGCTCAGAGTCTATCAGTGGGGTGCAGCCTCTCTCCTCCCTGAGTGAATCACCTCTAACCCATTTCACAGTAATCATGATTCATTTTGTTTACCCCCTTCGCCAATCAGTATCGAGAATGGCACCTGTAATTGCAGAAGACAGTATTCCAGAGTTGGCAGAAAGAAAACTCCATCTTGAAACTCTAGTGCCTTTCCTCTCCAAGAGGTCTGCGACATTTTACATGAGCAGAAACCATATTCTATCTAATAGCACGTATCTGATTGACCTAATGCCTAATAGTCTTCCTTAACCACCATGTTTGCAGTGTTGGTTCTAATATTACAGTACACATATACACACACACACACACACACACACACACACACACACACACACACACACACACACACACACACACACACACACACACACACACACACACAGTACATACTCCTGTCTCTGTGATGTACAGTACAACCAGTCACTGTCACCATGGGGCGTTTGTAACTACTCCATGTTTTATGTTTTTAAGATTTGAGATTACATGAACTGGTAAGACAATGGTAATTAGTGGGGGAAGGGGATTTCAGAACCAAAGTCGGCAGACAAAAACATAAGCTACATTGCCCCCATAATCTGATAGTGGGGTGGTAGATGCCTAGTCTCCCTTGTGGCTCAGCTCAGGTGCCTACATAGTACATACACCATAGACATACATCATTTACACACACACACACACACAGAGAAGTCAGCTCAGACAGATCCAGCTCCGAGAAGCCCAGCTCATGAGCTCCATCAGCAGCAGATTCACATTTATGCAACAAATGTTAGTGCATCGAACCGAATTACATCAAAACCGAATCGCATCGTTCTTTAATCAAACTGAATCGCACTGAGTCGTTTCAAACAAAACCTTATTGTTCCTGTATCGGAGCCCAAGTATCTAGATCAGTATCGAATCATCTCCTGGAGCCTTGTCACACTGGCCAAGCTTTGCTTGAGGTCAATTGTGTTCCTAGATGATGTCTAAAGAGGGAGTTTCCAATGTATCATCTCTGTTGTCTCTGTGGTGCTCCTTTGTTCTTGCCCTCATCACTCATCCCTATAGGAAAAAGGAGGGAAAACGAATCAATCAACGCATGTTTCATTTTGCTCATTGAGACAAAGGTTTTGTAAAGTCTCCTGATTAGCTATCTCCGTCTAAGCACAAACACTGAACATAGTGAAAGGAAAACAAGGTAGTTAGTTTCCAGAGTAATCATCATATTGAAGTAGTCGAACATCTCTGTATGAACATCTCTGTATGAATACTGCATAGGGAACAGATACAGTGGTATATATCAGCCCTGGTTCAATGAGACAAGATGGTTATGACTCAGGAAATGATCTGGCTCTGTAATCACTGAGCTGGTCACCGCTGATTGTCCTTTTAGCAGCAGTACCACATCTCCAATTTGACTTAATCACATTCTTCCCATGTCATCTCTTTCCCAGACTCAATAAAACAAATGGGGATGTTTCAAGTGATATTGCAATTGGAAGTCTTTATTACTTTTTGACTGCTATTATTACAAAGACAATGCAGAGGTGTCCATGGACATTGGTGTTAACTTCTATGGGCTACGTGGGACGCTAGTGGGACACAGCCAGTGAAATATCAGGGCCGCAAATTCAAAAACAACAAAATGTCATAATTCAACTTTCTCAAACATACAACTATTTTACACCATTTTAAAGATACACTTCTCCTTGATGTAACCACATTGTCCGATTTCAAAAAGGCTTTACAGTGAAAGCAAAACAGTATATTATGTTAGGAGAGTACATAGACAAAAATAATCACACAGCCATTTTCCAAGCAAGGACATGTGTCAATAAAACCCAAAACACAGCTAAATGAAGCACTAACCTTTGACGATCTTCATCAGATGACACTCCAAGGACATTATGTTACACAATACATGTATGTTTTGTTCGATAAAGTTCATATTTATATCCAAAAACAGCATTTTACATTGGCGCGTGATGTTCAGAAAATGTATTCCCACCAAAACTCCGGTGAATGTGCACATCAATTTACAAAAATACTCATCATAAACGTTGACAAAATATATAACAATTATTTTAAAAATTATAGATAGACTACTCCTGGATGCAACCGCTTTGTCAGATTTTAAAATAGCTTTATGGAGAAAGCACATTTTTCAATATTCTGAGTACATAGCTCAGCCATCACAGAGAGCTATACAGACACCCACCAAGTTCGGGGCAACCTAAACTCAGAATTAGTATTAGAAATATTCTCTTACCTTTGCTGATCTTCGTCAGAATGCACTCCCAGGACTGCTACTTCCACAAGAAATGTTGTTTTTGTTCGAAATAATCCATATTTATGTACAAATACCTCCGTTTTGTTTGTGCGTACAGATCACTTATCCAAAGGCATAATGTGCGGTCGCGGAACCAGAGACAAAAAGTCAAAATGTTCCATTACCGTACTTAGAAGCATGTCAAACGCTGTTTAAAATCAATCTTTATGGTATTTTGAACGTAAAATTGCGATAATATTCCATGTATCCAGCAAGAAAAAGAAGGAACGGCACGCTCGCGTGACAGCGCATAACCAATCCCTTTGTTGCCAGGCAGACCACTCAGAAACTGAGCTCCTATTATCTGCCCAGTGACAGGAGAATGATCAAACCACTTTCTGAAGGCTTTAGACAGCCAATGGAAGCCTTAGGAAGTGTAAGGTAACCCCACGGATACTGTAGTTTCAAAAGGGACTAGAAAGAAGAACTACAATTCTCAGATCCTCCACTTCCTGGTTGACTTTTTCTCAGATTTTTGCCTGCCATATGAGTTCTGTTATACTCACAGACACCATTCAAACAGTTTTAGAAACTTTCTATGTGTTTTCTATCCAAATCTGTCTGTGTGTCTGTCATATTAATAATATGCATATTCTAGTTTCTAGGCCTGAGTAGTAACCTGTTTAAATTGGGTACGTTTTTCATCCGACCGTGAAAATACTGCCCCCTAGCCCAGACAGGTTAAAGGTTGTATTTCAGTACAGCTGAAAACCAAAAATAGAGAATCTGAGAATAGAATATTATCATAGAATATTGAGAGACATTTTAATTGGCTGTATGTACAGTGCCGTCGGAAAGTATTCAGACCCCTTGACTTTTTCCACATTTTGTTAGGTTACAGCCATATTCTAAAATGGACACTACCGTTCAAAAGTTTGGGGTCACTTAGAAATATCCTTGTTTTTTATAGAAAAGCACTTTTTTTTTGTCCATTAAAATAACATAAAATTGATCCGAAATACAGTGTAGACATTGTTATGTTGTAAATGACTATTGTAGCTGGAAACGGCAGATTTTTTATGGAATATCTACATAGGTGTACTGAGGCCCATTATCAGCAACCATCACTCCTGTGTTCCAATGGCACGTTGCGTTAGCTAATCCAGGTTTATAATTTTAAAAGGCTAATTGATCGTTAGAAAACCCTTTTGCAATTATGTTAGCACAGCTGAAAACTGTTGATCTGATTAAAGAAGCAATAAAACTGGCCTTCTTTAGACTAGTTGAGTATCTGGAGCATCGGCATTTGTGGGTTCAATTACAGGCTCGAAATGGCCAGAAACAAATACTTTTTTCTGAAACTCGTCAGTCTATTCTTGTTCTGAGAAATGAAGGCTATTCCATGCGAGAAAATGCCAGGAAACTGAAGATCTCATACAATGCTGTGTACTACTCCCTTCACAGAACAGCGCAAACTGTCTCTAACCAGAATAGAAAGAGGAGTGGGAGGCCCCGGTGCACAACTGAGCAAGAGGTGTCATATGCGCCGTAGTGAGTGGACCAAAACGCAGCGGGTATGTGAATGCTCATCTTCTTTTATTGAAGAAAAACAAAAACAAAACACTTACACAAAACAAACGACAAAAACAGTCCCGTAAGGGACCGTAAGGACTATACTAAGGAAACAACCACCCACAAACACAAGAGAAAATAAACCCAGTAATTATGGCCTCCAATTAGAAGCAACGACAACCAGCTGCCTCTAATTGGAGGTCGTTCCCAAAACTAACATAGATATAGAAAAACTAGAATACCCACATAGAAATAGAAAACATAGAACATAAACCCCGAAACACACTAAACAAACACCCCCTGCCATGTCCTGACCAAACTACAATAACAAATAACCCCTTTTACTGGTCAGGACATGACAAGAGGACAAGTACATTAGTGTCTAGTTTGAGAACCAGACTCCTCACAAGTCCTCAACTGGCAGCTTCATTAAATAGTACCCGCAAAACACAAGTCTCAACGTCAACAGTGAAGAGGCGACTCCGGGTGCTGGGCTTCTAGGCAGAGTCGCAAAGAAAAAGCCATATCTCAGACTGGCCAATAAAAATAAATGATTAAGATGGGCAAATTAACAGACACTGGACAGAGGAACTCTGCCTAGAAGGCCAGCATCCCGGAGTCGCCTCTTCACTGTTGACGTTAAGACTGGTGTTTTGCGGGTAAATTTCCAATCAATTGAATTTACCACAGGTGGTCTCCAATCAAGCTGAATACTTTCCGATGGCACTGTATGTACTGAATATTTACTGTCATAGAAAAATGAGTTGATTTTTGTCAGGGACACTCTGAGGTCACGTATAGATGTGTTTACTAACAGTACAGGGAGTACAATGCCTTCCCCACTAATATCTGAGTAGCAGAAGGACCACTGTGTGATGAGTGATAGCACCACCAGGCATGTACTGTACAGCTTTCTCTGGATGGTCTATCTCAGTGAAGATAGAGGACTATTTTCCTCAGCACATAACCCTCCCTGGAAAAATGCATATAGACCCAGAGGGACCAGATAAAACAAAGCAATGTGGGGAAACCCTGAGCACTCGGCCCCAGGGCCTCTCTTTTTCTGTCACTCCTTCTCTCTCTGTCTCGCTCGCTCTCGTTTTCTCTCTTTTTCTATCACTCTTTCTCTCTCTCGCTCTCACTCTTGCACTTTCTCTCTTTCTCTCTCTCTCTCTCTCTCATTTTCTATCACTCTTTCTCGCTCTCTCTCTCTTGCTCTCGCTTGTTTCTATCACCTCCCCTCTCTCCCTCCTTTATCTCTCCCTCTCTCCCTCACAAAACCTCAAACGGGGCCCAGTAATAGACCAATTTCAGCTCTGCCTGGAGCAAACCAATCCCTTTATTCATGTATCTGGGCCTATTCCCTCACAGTGAGATTGTCCCCTTCACACTGAGATGAGTGGGAAGACGCCTCCCCGGTGGGGCGCGATGAACGGCCATGAGCCATGGGGTGGCCGGGATGGCGAACATTCACCACTACCACATTACAGATGGTTATAGGCTGTTTGTACGCAGGGGCAGACTGCGACAAAAAAATTATTCAGCCCTGGCACTTCAGTCACACCAGCCCACATCACCGCTACTGACACACACAGACAGTAATGCTACTGACACACACAGACAGTAAAGCTACTGACACACACAGACAGTAATGCTACTGACACACACAGACAGTAATGCTACTGACACACACAGACAGTAATGCTACTGACACACACAGAAAGTAATGCTACTGACACACACAGACAGTAATGCTACTGACACACACAGACAGTAATGCTACTGACACACACAGACAGTAATGCTACTGACACATAATGTAAGCAACTATAGTACAACCAGTGGCCAGTGGAACGTAGTCCTTCTTTTTTAACCAGCTCTTTCCAGCTCATGTTTAAGACAAATGTAACATGTAAAAACAACACTGGAGTTACAACTCAACAATATAACTGTGCCTCTGTTGCCTCCCTGTTGTGCAGTCTGTCTCTGGGTATTCACTGTCACTTTGTTTGTCTGTTTGTGATTCTCTTTGTTCGCCTTTGTTGTCACTCTGACTTTGCTTCTGCTTGTGCTCCTCTGTCTTCACTCTGTATGCCTGTCTGTGTCTGTCACTCTGTCTGTCACTCCTAAGTGTTAATTGCTATTACATATACAGCAGAGTCAACATATTAAAGAACTGGAAGTACGTCTGTGTCTCTCTGTTTTCTTCCTACTTCCACTGCACTCACCTCTGAGCTGTCTCTGCTAAGCCTAGCATCCTTTCCCTCAGCACTGGTATCAGAAGACCAGGGGGTCCAGCAACATCTTAGATGTGAATGTATAAACACAACACATTTATTAGACGAAGAAAGATTGCTGAATAAATGCCTAAAAGATGGCCATTGGCTCATACAGTAATACCTTATGAAAGCCTAACTATTGTACTTATACTGCATATGCAATTGCCTGGCTATCATACATGCCCCCCCTCCCCCATCCTAAGGGTTAATTACTATGACATATACAGTATTCATATAGAGCCAAAATATCAAAAACCTGGCAGTACATGTGTCAGTGTCTCTGTCTCTGTCTCTCTCTCCCTCTGTCTGTCTGTCTGTCTGTCTGTCTGTCTGTCTGTCTGTCTGTCTGTCTGTCTGTCTGTCTGTCTGTCTGTCTGTCTGTCTGTCTGTCTGTCTGTCTGTCTGTCTGTCTGTCTGTGTTTTCTACCTACGTCCACAACACTTGACTGCTGTAGCAGCAGCTGAGATGTCCACACTGCCTGTGCTGGGCCCAGATACCCACTAGGATAACACTTTATTTCAAGGGTCCATAATAAACCATTTATAAGGCATTTATTCATTACTCCCACATGTGTAAATGTTAGTAAGCTAGTTATTCACACACGTGTATATATATTTCCTTAAGCATCCTGTGTTGTGTGCTTGTTCTTTTACCAGGTACAGCAGGAATGTCCACCATCTTTTTGTGAGAAATTACACTGGTCCCTCAAAACATTTATAAAGTATTTATAGAGTATATAGCACTCACTTTAAGGACTGCAAAAATACTTTACTAATGATTAGTAAATGGTTTATTAATGTGGGAGTAATGATTATTAATAAATAGTCAACACACAATTTATATATGCCTTATAAATGGTTTATTACGTCCCCTTAAAATAAAATGTTACCGATCCTCGTTGTGAATGAATAAACACATATATTAGACAAATAAGAACATTCCTGAATAAATGCCTTATAGATGACCATTGGCTTAAATAATACCTTATGACAGCCTAACTACATATTTCAAATGAGTGCATTTCAAGTGTTCCCCCCTGCCCACTTTAGATAAGTGTTTAAATATTAGGCTACATGTAATTCGGTAAATAGAAGAAAACAGAGAAGGAGAGAGAGAGAGACTGCCAGTTCCTTAATGTTTTGGCTGTAACCAATGGCTACATTAAGGAACTGGCAGTCTCTTAATGTTTTGACTGTAACCAATGGCTACATTAAGGAACTGGCAGTCTCTCTCTCTCTCCCTCTCTCTCTCTGTTTTCTTCTATTGAATGAAATATACAACCTTCTGTGTTTGTCAAAGAACGATGCCGGGACTAGTTTATGTGGATGCGGATACATTTCCTGCGATGCGTTTCGTTTGACAGTGCCACGCGCTTATGCTTGTATCTTTCTGCCAAGAAGTGACGAGCCAGTGAATGAAATAAGCGGGAGATAGGTGAGACTTTCCAGCCTTCAGTGAGGTGGCTATGTAATATAATCTGACACCGGAGTCACTCGTTACTACAGCTCATAAACTGTAGATTCAGAAACAAATAAACATTGATTAAACAATTAAAATACACAGTCCCCGAATTGACCTTCATGGTAATGCACCAGTGGTTCCCAACCAGGGGTACTAGGACCTCTGGGGGTACCTGACCTATCCACAGGGGGTACTTGAGAAGACTCATGAGACCATAGGTCTACTGGTAAAATGCAAATGAGGGGGGTGCTTCAGAGCAAAATGAAGTTTGTGGGACGGTAACCGGAAAACGTTAGGAACCCCTGTAATGCATGATGACCTGTGTTTAGTAAAAAGCACTGTATAAATGTGTGGTAGATGGATATTGCCTTACCTATGTGTTATAAAAGCCAATCTAATAGCGCAAAAGTCATTAAAAAAACAGGCTCGTGGGCTGCCGGCCGTGTCCATTATATGCTTTTGTATTTATATCAATATTTTTTTTGATCCATTTGGACCAGCCCACCATGATAAAATATGGTTTGGTCCTCCGGCATTTGCCAGAATTGCCAGACGGCCAATCCGCCCATGTTTGTTCACCAGCCTTCCTGTGTTCAACAGGCCATATGTGTCCTGTGAAGTGGAACATGACCATGGGCAGGTTGCAGAGTAGTGTGAACTCCCCTGGGTCTGGGCGAGACTGGGAGTGTATTCTGTCTGACTGTCGTCAGCGGGTGTCCTGTCTGTCTGTGTGATGTGATTTGACCATAACTGGACACGACCATAGCCGGAGATCCAAAGAGTCTAAATGGGATGCTATTACATCCAAAATGGCTCGCTGTGGATAAATGGCCCCCCTCCCTCCCTCCCACTGTTTACCATAGAGGAGCATTATCATAGCAGTCCACCCTGCCTCACATTGTCATATCCAATCATTCAGATTCCTGAATGGCACTAAGGCGTGCTTAATTAATTAAAAGGCTAATTTAAATTTCCCACTGTTTGGCTTGGTGGAAGACATTTAGAAATATCAGAGCGGAAAGCTGCTAACGTGCAGACTGTAAAAAGAGAGGGAGAGAGAGGGAAAGAGGTGGTTAAGCCTCCTTTTCTTATGATTAATTTGTTAAGCGTTTGTGTACGGATCTATTCAGAAGAGTGACACGTTGAAAACACTCAGGTGGGTTGCCAATGGACATTCACTCCATCAGGTTTGAGTCTCCTCATCTGGCCCTGCTCTACTGTGCATGGGGATGCCAGGTGTGAAGGTCAATGCTGAGAGCCTGCGGAGGTTAACAGCATCAGTGTGGGAGACTAAAGTCAGTGGAGTTTTCAGCTAGTGGTACTGCCCACCCCTGACACACTATCCTCCATAAGGGGTGAGTAATTGGCCTGTGTGATGTCTCTCACCATGGTGACCCCATCCCCTTGCTCAGTTTAAGACTATGTGATGTGGCAACCAATCTCCAACCTCAGTGTCAGACCCTGTGATGTGGCCCCCAACCATGAACAAATTGCAGTGCTTCTATTTCTCATCTCTTTCCTCCTCCTCTCTTCCCAAAGGAGGGAGTCTAAGCAACATTAGTCAGCTCTCATCAGGCATACACTCTTAGAAAAAAGAGTTCCAAAAGGGTTGCGGAGGGACAGGGTTCTACGAAGAACCGTTTTGCTCAGAAGAATCCTTTTTGATGATTCTTTGGAGGGCAAGAAGGATTTTTTGGAAGGCAAGAATGATTCTACATAGAACCATGCATAATATTTCCCAGCATGTTCTATTGCATTGAGATTTTCAGAATTGTTTGTTTTACTGTAACATTTGTGTTTTTGCAAGTACATTGATAGGTTAATTTTCATTTTATGTTACAGAAAGATAAATAACATACAGTTTTCTAAACTAATCGAATCTGTTAGTTACTAGATTTATTGCACCTGTTACTGAGATGGTTGTTCCAGTTTAGATGATTGAGGTAGTCTCAGTGTTCAATCTTACACATAGATCACGTAGATCCCCTGATCGCAGCTCGCTTTCCAGCCCACTTTCCAGCTCACACTCTCAAACACATAGATCCCCTGAACGCAGCTCGCTTTCCAGCCCACTTTCCAGCTCACACTCTCAAACACATAGATCCCCTGAACGCAGCTCACTCTCCAGATCCCAATCACCTGAATTCTGATCACTTGTTCACACACCTGTATGTCATTATCACACACTATTTAGTTCAGTTCTTTGCACCCCATCATTGTGAGGTATTGTTTGTTTTGTGACACACTTCTAGTCAGAGCTCTGTTTTTCCTATAATTTAATCCTCCCTACTCACAGGCAAAGCTCTGCATTGGGTCACAGACCTATGAGCCACTCAAAGTTCTGATCAGTCCTCTGAATCTCATTTCCATGCCCTCTTCAAGGAGGTGTTCGACCATTCAGTTTCAGGTCATCACGCCAGGGACCTGTTATGTGAGCTATGTGAGAATGAGGCTATGGACACCTATATAGAGGAGGCCCTCGACATGGGATTCATCCGTCCATCCACGTCTCCGGCTGCATCCAGTATCTTTTTTTGTGAAAAAAAGGATGGTACTCTCCGTCCCTGCATAGATTACTGACCTCCTCAATGACCTTACCATCAAGAATCGCTTCCATCTTCCTCTAATTCCGGCCACACTAGATCAAGTTGGACAGGCTACGATCTACTCCAAACTGGACCTACGTAGTTCTTACAACCTGGTCCATTTCTGAAGTGGGGATGAGTGGAAGACAGCGTTCATCACCGCTGGGGTCACTACGAGTACCTGGTTATGCCATACGGTCTCACCAATGCTCCCGCAATCTTTCAGTCCTTCATGAATTAAGTTTTCCTGGACATGATCAACCAGTTCCTCATCGTGTACATTGACGATACCTTGATCTACTCTCACTCCCTTGCAGAACACGTACAGCATGTGCAACAGGTCCTCCAATGGCTACAGGACCACCATCTTTATGTCAAGGCTGAGAAGAGCGCCTTTCACGTTACTATGTTAACCTTCCTAGGTTTCATGTTGACACCAGGAGGGGTCAACATGGATGACGGCAAAGTCGTGGCCATGCTTAACTGGCCCAAACCTACCACCGTAAAGGAACTACAACGTTTCCTAGGATTTTCCAACTACTACCGCCAGTTCATCCGAAACTGCAGCAGCACAACTGCTCCTCTCTCACCAGTCAAGAAACCCATACCCTCCAATGGACCGACACCGCCCATACTGCATTTGAGACCTTGAAACGCCTCTTCACCTCTGTACCCATCCTTAGGCAGCCAGATCCTACCCTTCCTTTTGTTCTGGAGGTTGATGCATCCAAGGTCGGCGTAGGAGTGGTTCTCTTTCAGCGGGTAGGTACACCTCCCAAATTGCACCCATGTGGCTTCTTTTCCAAGAAACTGTCACCCGCTGAGAGGAACTATGGTGTCGGGAACCGAGAGCTCCTCGCCATTAAGCTGGCTATCGAAGAGTTAGAGGGAGCTCATCACCCATTCCTTGTCCTTACCGACCACCGCAATTTGGAGTACTTAAGAAGTGCTAAAAGCCTCAACCCCAGACAGGCTCGCTGGGCTTCTTCACATGCTTCAACTTCACCTATCTGCCTGGTAAGAAAAATGTGATGGTTGATTCCTTATCCCATCTATTTGACTCCCCTTCCTCTAACCCAGCTCCCGAGCCCATCCTGCCTCCGTCTTGTGTCGTGGGACCCATACAATGAGAAATCCAGTCAGCCATCCAACACCTCCCGACACCAATGCAGGCAAGACCTAAGTTCCTACGTCTGTCAGACCCAAACTAATGCAGTGGTGCCATACCTCGCTGAGTTCTGGCCATCCCGGGATCACCCGGACCACAGAGCTACTGACACACAAGTTCTGGTGGTCATCCCTAACAGCAGACATCTGAGATTATCCAAACACCCCATAGGGCTGGCATCTCCATTATTTGCAAGAGGAAGCGACGCAGCTATAGAGGACAAAGAGCCGGATGCCTGGTCAGGTCCCGGAACAGGAGAGTGGGAAAGCTGCCGTCACCATCAATACAACTCGCCAACGTGCAATCATTGGACAATAAATTAGACGAGGTATGATCATGAATATCATACCAACGGGACATCAAAAACTGTAATATCCTATGTTTCACGGAATCGTGGTTGAATGACGACATGGATATTCAGCTAGCGGGATATACCCTGCACCGGCAAGATAGAACAGCACACTCCGGTAAGACGAGGGGGGGGGGCGGTCTGTGCATATTTGTAAACAACAGCTGGTGCGCAAAGTCTCTAGATTTTGCTCGCCTGAAGTAGAGTATATTGTGATAAATTACAGGCCACACTACTTGCCTATAGAGTTATCACCTATAGAGTTTTCAGAGTTTCATACTTTTCGTGGCTGTTTATTTACCACCACAGACAGATGCTGGCACTAAGACTGCACTCAATCAGCTGTATAAGGAAATAAGCAAACAGGAAACCACTCACCCAGAGGCGGCGCTCCTAGTGGCCGGAGACTTTAATGCAGGGAAACTGAAAGCAGTTCTACCAAATTTCAATCAACATGTTAAATGTGCAACCAGAGGAAAAACAATTCTAGATCACCTGTACTCCACACACAGAGACGCATACAAAGCTCTCCCTCGCCCTCCATTTGGTAAATCCGACCACAACTCTATCCTCCTGATTCCTGCTTACAAGCAAAAATTAAAGCAGGAAGCACCAGCACTCAAAAAAGTGGTCAGATGAAGCAGATGCTAAACTACAGGACTGTTTTGCTATCACAGACTGGAACATGTTCCGGGATTCTTCCGATGGCATTGAGGAGTACACCACATCAGTCACTGGCTTTATCAATAAGTGCATCGAGGATGTCTCCCCACAGTGACTGTACATACATACCCCAACCAGAAGCCATGGTTTACAGGCAACATTCGCACTGAGCTAAATGGTAGAGCTGCCGCTTTCAAGGTGCGGGACACTAACCCAGAAGCTTACAAGAAATCCTGCTATGCCCTGTGACGAACATCAAACAGGCAAAGCGTCAATACAGGGCTAAGATTGAATCACACTACACGGGCTCCGCCGCTCGTCTTATGTGGCAGGGCTTGCAAACTATTACAGACTACAAAGGGAAGCACAGCCGCGAGCTGCCCAGTGACACAAGCCTACTTGCTCGCTTCAAGGCAAGCAACACTGAGGCATGCATAAGAGCATCAGCTGTTCCGGATGACTGTGTGATCACGCTGTCCGTAGCCGACGTGAGTAAGACCTTTAAACAGGTCAACATACACAAGGCTGCGGGGCCAGACGGATTACCAGGACGTGTGCTCCGGGCATGTGCTGATCAACTGGCAGGTGTCTTCACTGACATTTTCAACATGTCCTTGATTGAGTCTGTAATACCAACATGTTTCAAGCAGACCACCATAGTCCCTGTGCCCAAGAACACAAAGGCAACCTGCCTAAATGACTACAGACCCGTAGCACTCACGTCCGTAGCCATGAAGTGCTTTGAAAGGTTGGTAATGGCTCACATCAACACCATTATCCCAGAATCCCTAGACTCACTCTATTTTGCATACCGCCCTAACAGATCCACAGATGATGCAATCTCTATTGCACTCCACACTGCCCTTTCCCACCTGGACAAAAGGAACACTTATGTGAGAATGCTATTCATTGGCTACAGCTCAGCGTTCAACACCATAGTACCCTCAAAGCTCATCACTAAGCTAAGGCTCCTGTGACTAAACACCTCCCTCTGCAACTGGATCCTGGACTTCCTGATGGGCCGCCCCCAGGTGGTGAGGTTAGGTAGCAACACATCTGCTACGCTGATCTTAAACACTGGAGCTCCCCAGGGGTGCGTACTCAGTCCCCTCCTGTACTCCCTGTTCACCCACGACTGCATGGCCAGGCACGACTCCAACACCATCATTAAGTTTGCCGATGACACAGTGGTAGGCCTGATCACCGACAATGACGAGACAGCCTATAGGGAGGAGGTCAGAGACCTGGCCAGGTGGTGCCAGAATAAGAACCTATTCCTCAACGTAACCAAGACTAAGGAGATAATTGTGGACTACAGGAAAAGGAGGACCGAGCACGCCCCCATTCTCATCGACGGGGCTGTAATGGAGCAAGTTGACAGCTTCAAGTTCCTTGGTGTCCACATCAACAACAAACTAGAATGGTCCAAACACACCAAGACAGTCGTGATGGGGGCACGACAAAGCCTATTCCCCCTCAGGAAACTAAAAAGATTTGGCATGGGTCCTGAGATCCTCAAACGGATCTACAGCTGCAACATTGAGAGCATCCTGACTGGTTGCATCACGGCCTGGTACAGCAATTGCTCGGCCTCTGACCGAAAGGCACTACAGAGGGTAGTGCTTATGGCCCAGTACATCAATAGGGCTAAGCTGCCTGCCATCCAGGACCTCTACACCAGGCGGTGTCAGAGGAAGGCCCTAAAAATTTTCAAAGACCCCAGCCACCCCAGTCATAGACTGTTCTCTCTACTACCGCATGACAAGCGGTACCGGAGTGCCAAGTCTAGGACAAAAAGGCTTTTCAACAGTTTTTACCCCCAAGCCATAAGACTCCTGAACAGCTAATCAAATGGCTACTCGGACTATTTGCATTGTGTGCCCCTCTCAACCCCTCTTTTACGCTACTGCTACTCTCTGTTCATCATATATGCATTGTCACTTTAACCATATCTACATGTACATACTACCTCAATCAGCCTGACTTACCGGTGTCTGTATGTAGCCTCGCTACTTTTATAGCCTCGATTCTGTATATAGCCTGTCTTTTTACTGTTTTATTTCTTTACTCACCTATTGTTCACCCAATACCTTTTTTGCACTATTGGTTAGAGCCTGTAAGTAAGCATTTCACTGTAAGGTGACAAATAAACTTTGATTTGATTTGATGTGGGCTGTTAACCAGGAGATTCCTAATACACGACTTAGGTTATAATTAGGCCCTCAAAGAAAGACCTTATGATATATGTAATGTATTGTCATACATTATATCATTTTAAAGGCTAATAAGGCTGCTGGAACCGTTCATAAAGGGTTCTAGGAAGAACCCTCCAAAAATAAAGGGGTTCTCGGTAGAACCCTTCATAGGCATTCTAAGAAGAACCTAGATAAAATTATTATTACCTAGAACCCTTCATTGAGGGTTCTAGGTGTAACCATATACAAGGGGTTATTTGAAGAACCCTGTATAGAGGGTTCTAGATAGACCATTAAAAAGGGTTCCCCTATGGCAACAACCCAAAGAACCCTGTATGGCTCTACTTAGCTCTACTTAGCAAGAGTGTAGTATTAGTCATCAACATGATGAAAGCCTCCATTGCCAAACAGACGTTCTGCATCCGTATGAGCAAATGCTTGATTCGACACCCATGCTTGAAATTAAGTCTTGATAGAGCTGCTTAGCGAGGCGATCCAGAGCAGTAAATCAGGAAGCCTACTACTGAATCATAAGCGGCCATGACAAAGTCGCTTATAGGAGAGGAGTTTAGGAGCCCTCTTGAAATGAAGACATCCAGTAAAAGTGGATGTGTTGAGCCTAGGTTTGAGCCACTGTGGCATACTGTAGCCTAGGTGATCATCAAGTTAAATAACCTGACGGACGATTATTTTCAAGAGCGGATGGTCGGGGAGCCCGGAACATAATTACATTTAATTTGTAAATGGCAAATTGACCGCAAGAAGCCAAACACATGTAATATTTGACTAAAACGTAATTTCAAGCCTTGAAAAACCCAGCAGCGTTGCAGTTCTTGACACAAACCAGTGTGCTTGGCACCTACTACCATACCCCGCCAAAAGGCGTTTAAATCATTTGTCTTGCCTATTCACCCTCTGAATGGCACACATACATTATACAATCCATGTTTCAATTGTTTCAAGGCTTAAAAATCCTTATTTAACCTGTCTCCTCCCCTTCATCTATACTGATTGATGAACGGGAAAGAAAGGCATTTCACTGTACTTATGCATGTGACATTAAAAAGCTTGAAACTTGATTGACGTGGATTTAACAAGTGACATCAATAAGGGATCATAGCTTTCACCTGGATTCACCTGATCAGTCGATGTCATGGAAAGAGCAGGTGTTCATAATGTTTTGTACACTCAGTGTACGTCAGTATACCATTGATAATGTCTAACTCTACTTCTCTCAAAAATACAGCCTGAACATATCACTTCCAAGTGATGCTGCAGCTTATCACAGCTATCGATGCGCTACAGCCCTAGTTATGCCAGCATTGATGTTGCTCCACCACTGGCTCTGTCACAGCCAAAGCCTGTCATTAACAGTGTTGAGGCAGGGGTGGGAGTGTTGCCTCTGTGTTGTGCCTGAGGTGCCACAGAAGCAGATGTCAAGGTTTGAAACTGTACTCCCTCTCCCAGGGTCTGGTTAATGTATCCTGATTATAATTCTGAAGCCAATTAATAGGACCTGTGTCAGGGCCAGTCAAGTAACTGTAGTGGGGCTGAGGAGGGCTGTGTTGTGACTGGGGTGAGTGGGGAAGGTGGGGTGAGTGGGGAATGGTTGGGTGAGGATGACGGTGGGGTGAGGGGGCGGTGGGGTGAGGGGGGGTGGGGTGAGGATGACGGTGGGGTGAGGGGGCGGTGGGGTGAGGGGGCGGTGGAGTGAGGATGACGGTGGGGTGAGGATGACGGTGGGGTGAGGGGGGCGGTGGGGTGAGGGGGCGGTGGGGTGAGGGGGGCGGTGGGGTGAGGATGACGGGGGGGTGACAGTGGGCGGTGGGGTGAGGATGATGGTGGGGTGAGTGGGGAATGGTTGGGTGAGGATGACGGTGGGGTGAGGGGGACGGTGGGGTGAGGATGACGGTGGGGTGAGGGGGGCGGTGGGGTGAGGATGACGGTGGGGTGAGGGGGCGGTGGGGTGACAGTGGGCGTTGGGGTGAGGGGGACAGTGGGGTGATGGTGGGGGGTGATGGTGGGCGTTTGGGTGAGTGGGGGGTTGGGGTGATGGTGTGAGGTGTGAGGTGAGGGGGCGGTGGGGTTATGGTGGGGTGAGGAGTGATGGTGGGCAGTGGGGTGAGGGGGGTTATGGGGCGGTGGGGTGATGGTGGGGTGAGAGGAACGGAAGGGTGACAGTGGGGCGGTGGGGTGATGGTGGGGTGAGGGGGGTGATGGGGGGCGGTGGGGTGATGGTGGGGTGAGAGGGGCGGTAGGGTGACAGTGGGCGGTGGGGTGATGGTGGGGTGAGGGGGCGGTGGAGTGAGGATGACGGTGGGGTGAGGATGACGGTGGGGTGAGGGGGGCGGTGGGGTGAGGGGGCGGTGGGGTGAGGGGGGCGGTGGGGTGAGGATGACGGGGGGGTGACAGTGGGCGGTGGGGTGAGGATGATGGTGGGGTGAGTGGGGAATGGTTGGGTGAGGATGACGGTGGGGTGAGGGGGACGGTGGGGTGAGGATGACGGTGGGGTGAGGGGGGCGGTGGGGTGAGGATGACGGTGGGGTGAGGGGGCGGTGGGGTGACAGTGGGCGTTGGGGTGAGGGGGACAGTGGGGTGATGGTGGGGGGTGATGGTGGGCGTTTGGGTGAGTGGGGGGTTGGGGTGATGGTGTGAGGTGTGAGGTGAGGGGGCGGTGGGTTTATGGTGGGGTGAGGAGTGATGGTGGGCAGTGGGGTGAGGGGGGTTATGGGGCGGTGGGGTGATGGTGGGGTGAGAGGAACGGAAGGGTGACAGTGGGCGGTGGGGTGATGGTGGGGTGAGGGGGGTGATGGGGGGCGGTGGGGTGATGGTGGGGTGAGGGGGCGGTAGGGTGACAGTGGGCGGTGGGGTGATGGTGGGGTGAGAGGGGCGGTCGGGTGACGGTGGGGCAGTGGGGTGATGGTGGGGTGAGAGGGGCGGTAGGGTGACGGTGGGCGGTGGGGTGAGAGGGGTGATGGGGCGGTGGGGTGATGGTGGGGTGAGAGGGGCGGTAGGGTGACGGTGGGGTGAGGAGTGATGGTGGGCAGTGGGGTGAGGGGGGTGATGGGGGCGGTGGGGTGATGGTGGGGTGAGAGGGGCAGTAGGGTGACGGTGGGCGGTGGGGTGATGGTGGGGTGGGAGGGGAGGGGCGGTAGGGTGACGGTGGGCGGTGGGGTGATGGTGGGGTGAGGGGGGTGATGGGGGGCGGTGGGGTGATGGTGGGGTGAGAGGGGCGGTAGGGTGACGGTGGCCGGTGGGTTGATGGGGCGGTGGGGTGATGGTGGGGTGAGAGGGGCGGTAGGGTGACGGTGGGCGGTGGGGTGATGGTGGGGTGAGAGGGGCGGTAGGGTGACGGTGGGGTGAGGAGTGATGGTGGGGTGAGGGGGGTGATGGGGCGGTGGGGTGATGGTGGGGTGAGAGGGGCGGTAGGGTGACGGTGGGCGGTGGGGTGATGGTCGGGTGAGAGGTGCGGTAGGATGACGGTGGGCGGTGGGGTGATGGTGGGGTGAGAGGGGCGGTAGGGTGACGGTGGGGTAAGGAGTGATGGTGGGGTGAGGGGGGTGATGGGGGCGGTGGGGTGATGGTGGGGTGAGAGGAGCGGTAGGGTGACGGTGGGCGGTGGGGTGATAGGGGCATTGGGGGGGGGGACGCTAATTTAGCCTGATTTAGACCTGGACTCCCCCCAGAATGCAACAACATGATTACTCACAACTGTTTTTTAGTTTTTGTTTCTTGGCCAGCAGAACACATTGTTCATAGGTCGGGAGACAGAAAGAGAGCGAAAGAGAAGGAAGAGAGAAAGAGAGGGGAGCGAAGGAGCGAAGGAGCTGGAAGGGAGAGAAAGAGAGAGGGAGAGAGCTGTTACAGCTTATTCAGACATGCAGCCAGGAGAGGATAGAAGACATCACTCAATATATTATTTTGCTGTCCGTTCAGATCAGGGAAGAAGAGGATCTGAGCCAAAGAATATTCATCATGGTGTTATAGACTACAGTAGAATAGACTTTAGCATCTGCCTGTCTGTATGGAGAAGACCACTGCACTGTCCCACTTTGAAACCCATCAGCCAAACCCATCTTGGTTCTACGTCTCTATTTCGCCATTACAATGTGGAGTATATTATTCAACAGCAATTTCAACTCAAGTCCCAGCTGTGCCTACCCACTGTGCACACACTGGTTGAGTCAACATTGTTTCCATGTCATTTCAATGAAATTACGCTGAACCAACGTGGAATAGATGTTGAATTGACGTCTGTGCTCAGTGGGTACAGCCCACTGTTTGATCTGACAATCTGATGGTAATATTTTGTGTTGGTAGTAGTAGCGGTAACTTGAATACCTTTCGATGCTTTCAAGGGTGAAAGTAGGATCCATTGGTTCCCGGTAGAGGACCGCATGTCTAATCATAGAATTACACATAGAAACCCTATTAATTCAAATGGATCTCTGTGGGCCTAGACCTAAAGATGTGTCATCTAACTTGTAAAATGTATTACCTTTATCATCTGATTGTCAAATCACTTCAAAGGTCTCCTTTACTAGGCTACCCGCTCACGTTCATCCACTCGCAACATTTAGTATTTCCAGCCTCCAAACAGGAGGAAAAGAGACAGAATTTATGCGTCCACTGCTGTCGGTGTTCGCCACTCATCTCTGCCTTGGCAAAATGTCAGTGTTCTTGTCTAACCACATGGCATTTTGCAGCGTAGGCTATACCACCTGTTTTCATGTCCTTTTTGCAAATTGTTCATGCCTCTGACATGCGGTAATGATAAATAATTGTGTAAAAGCCTACAGTTTTATTGACATTTTGTTTGAATTATTATGGTAGGCTCATATTCCACAGGTACGGCGTATCCCCACTATTTATTTTTCCAGGACGCCATACAGGACCGTACCGACTTTCACCCCTGATGATTTCTACTTTGGTTGTGTTGAGTATGTATGGAAAGTACTGTGTACGGCTTCTTTTTGTCACGGATGCCATGTCATTTGTCAAATATTTCCCCTCGCTCTCTATCTCTCTTTCTCTCTCTCTATCTCTCTCTCTGTCTCGCTCTCTCTTTCTCTCTCTCTCTATCTATCTCTCTCTCAGTCTCCCTCTTTCTGTCTCCCTTTCTCATGCTCCCTCTCTCTCCTCCTCCGGAGATGTGTCTAACCTTAGGGCTGCGGTGATAACAACAGCTCGCTTTGCAAATTAGAAAACCTCCCCCGTATGAGAGCATCTAAACTCATATTAATGTAGTGTCAGGGACGCCTGATGGTGCCCGATAAGCAGCTGAACGATTGTCGCTCTCCGCGCTACTTTATTTCAATGTCACCCACAATGCTATCTACCCAGCCGCTGCCACACGCTGTGAGTTTAGAGCTGCACAGTAATGCTCCCATCGGGAGGCGATGCCACAGCACTCGGAGAAAAAATACCTTCTTACTGGCATCTGTGTCATCTACTACAGAATGGGCATTATCTCTTACCTCTTGAGTCAGGGTGTTCTGAAAACTTCAGTGTCCCTGCTTGGAAAAAAAGGATAGTCTATAATCGAACAGTTACGAAGATGGGAATTCAATGCAATAGCATGATGAGTCTGTGGATTTACTGTGGATGATGAGGATGTTTGTAATGGATCCTCAGTAAACAGTGGGAGAAACATCATGTAACATCAGGTAACATGTTAGATCCTCAGAATACAGTAGGAGAAACATCATGTAACATCAGGTAACATGTTAGATCCTCAGAATACAGTAGGAGAAACATCAGGTAACATGTTAGATCCTCAGTATACAGTAGGAGAAACATCATGTAACATCAGGTAACGTTAGATCCTCAGTATACAGTAGGAGAAACATCATGTAACATCAGGTAACATGTTAGATCCTCAGAATACAGTAGGAGAAACATCATGTAACATCAGGTAACGTTAGATCCTCAGTATACAGTAGGAGAAACATCATGTAACATCAGGTAACATGTTAGATCCTTAGAATACAGTAGGAGAAACATCACGTAACATCAGGTAACATGTTAGATCCTCAGAATACAGTAGGAGAAACATCATGTAACATCAGGTAACGTTAGATCCTCAGTATACAGTAGGAGAAACATCATGTAACATCAGGTAACATGTTAGATCCTCAGAATACAGTAGGAGAAACATCATGTAACATCAGGTAACGTTAGATCCTCAGTATACAGTAGGAGAAACATCATGTAACATCAGGTAACATGTTAGATCCTCAGAATACAGTAGGAGAAACATCACGTAACATCAGGTAACATGTTAGATCCTCAGTATACAGTAGGAGAAACATCATGTAACATCAGGTAATGTTAGATCCTCAGTATACAGTAGGAGAAACATCATGTAACATCAGGTAACATGTTAGATCCTCAGAATACAGTAGGAAAAACATCATGTAACATCAGGTAACGTTAGATCCTCAGTATACAGTAGGAGAAACATCATGTAACATCAGGTAACATGTTAGATCCTCAGTATACAGTAGGAGAAACATCACGTAACATCATGTTAGATCCTCAGAATACAGTAGGAGAAACATCATGTAACATCATGTTAGATCCTCAGTATACAGTAGGAGAAACATCATGTAACATGTTAGATCCTCAGAATACAGTAGGAGAAACATCATGTAACATCATGTTAGATCCTCAGTATACAGTTGGAGAAACATCATGTAACATCATGTTAGATCCTCAGTATACAGTAGGAGAAACATCACGTAACATCATGTAACATGTTAGATCCTCAGAATACAGTAGGAGAAACATTATGTAACATATTAGATCCTCAGTATACAGTAGGAGAAACATCATGTAACATCATGTTAGATCCTCAGTATACAGTAGGAGAAACATTATGTAACATCAGGTAACATGTTAGATCCTCAGAATACAGTAGGAGAAACATTATGTAACATATTAGATCCTCAGTATACAGTAGGAGAAACATCATATAGCATGTCAGATCCTCAGTATACAGTTGGAGAAACATCATGTAACATCAGGTAATATGTTAGATCCTCAGTATACAGTAGGAGAAACATCATGTAACATCAGGTAATATGTTAGATCCTCAGTATACAGTAGGAGAAACATCATGTAACATCAGGTAACATTAGATCCTCAGTATACAGTAGGAGAAACATCATGTAACATGTTAGATCCTCAGAATACAGTAGGAGAAACATCATGTAACATCAGGTAACATTAGATCCTCAGAATACAGTAGGAGAAACATCATGTAACATCAGGTAACATGTTAGATCCTCAGTATACAGTAGGAGAAACATCATGTAACATCAGGTAACATGTTAGATCCTCAGAATACAGTAGGAGAAACATCATGTAACATCAGGTAACATTAGATCCTCAGAATACAGTAGGAGAAACATTATGTAACATATTAGATCCTCAGAATACAGTAGGATAAACATCATGTAACATCAGGTAACATGTTAGATCCTCAGAATACAGTAGGAGAAACATTATGTAACATATTAGATACTCAGAATACAGTAGGATAAACATCATGTAACATCAGGTAACATGTTAGATCCTCAGAATACAGTAGGAGAAACATCAGGTAACATGGTAGATCCTCAGAATACAGTAGGAGAAACATCAGGTACCATGTTAGATCCTCAGAATACAATAGGAGAAACATCATGTAACATCAGGTAACAGAGAGAGAGAAAGAGAGAGGGTGATTGAGAGAAAGAGAGACAGAGATTGAGAGAAAGAGAGAGGGAGATTGAGAGAGAGTGAGGGGGATTGGGAGAAAGAGACGGAGATTGCGAGAAAGAGAGAGGGGGGTTGAGAGAAAGAGAGAAGGCGATTGAGAGAGAGGGAAATAGAGGGAGTGCGTTAGGGATAGAAAGAGAGGGCAAGGCGAAGACAGATGCAGGTAGAGATTGAGTGAAAGAGTGCCACACGGGCTGATAAGAGGAACGTTGAATCCACAGGCAAGGTCCAGCAGCACACTGCATCACTCCTGACATGTGCCCATAAACGTCAGAGGACTCGAGAGAGAGCCAGAAGGAATGCCAGTGACCAATCCAGCCATCTTCCTCTCACCTTCAGTTCCTTTCTTATACCATACCTTCCCCCATATGTCATTCACCTTGTTTACCTTTCTCTCCTAGCTTCTATTATCTTGTCCCTTTCTCCCCCTTCTCTCTTCCTCCCGCTGCCTCTCTCCCTCCTTCCCTCCCTCATTGCTAATCTAACCCATCCTTCATGAGAAAGCCCGCCACAAAATGTCAGATCAGTGACACATTTGAGGATCAGATCAGGGTGTTATTTGTCACCACCTAATCACCCCCTTCGCACTGTAGCTCTGTTGATGATGGGGGGACAGGCTGTCAAAGGCATGCACAGTGACAGGACAGCTGTATGACGCTCACAGTTTCCATGGAGGAAAGGATGCGGCACCGTGGAGATAGTAAGGCGGGGGGAAGGGGGGGCATATGTTTGGGAGGTCTGGTGGGGAGGTGACGTCAATTCAGAACGGCAGTCCGTCAAGCCAGCCTCTTCATAAGTGTCAATTAGATTCAGGGACAGTGGGAGGACAGCAAAAAAGCTATGTCCCTCTAAATGTTTATCTCACAGTAGGAGTGCTGATCTAGAATATGTCCATATAATATTATTCATTATGATCGAAAAGGCTAAACTGATCATAGATCAGCACTCCTACTCTGAGATGCTTTGTGGATACATGCCCTGACCTGACTGCAACTAACAAGTCTGAAATCCCCCAATGGTGTGTGCGTGCTGGCGTGCGTGTGCGTGCGGGAAGGAAGTGTTCCTCTCACAAATGTAACAGTGTTGAGCTTCTTATACCATGCTTGAGTTGGTGTCTGGGTCATTGGGTTCCCTCTACCTACAAGTCTGTTTGATCACCTTGTTTTATTATGTAACATATTCTTCCTGATCACGCTTTGCTAGACCTTGTCACTTGTGATCTCAGTGGCTGAGCCTTGTGGGAGTCTGGGTACGGCGGGGGAAGTGAGAGGGAGGGAGAAGAGGAGGGAATTACGTTAGCTATTGCTTCCCTCTCTCAGTTTCTTCTCTCACTCCGTCTCTCTTTTTTCTCTTTCTGTGTGAAGTAACACTTCACATCCAGATTCAGTCACTTCCGTCCACCTGCAAAAATAGAACATAACCTGACAGGAGGAATCTCTCTGCACAGAAAAAATACCCTGTTTTTACATTAGTGTAGTAAAAAAATAGAGAGTGAACAAAAGTGAACGATCAAAATATAAAATCCTCCTCCAGGTCATGCCCTCTCAGACACCCCATGAAGTCCATCACGCCTGCCCCCTCTCTCAAACCTCTGGCTGGAACTCCCCCAGAGGGGTCAGTCTAACTCCTTGACCATTAGAGTCCTGTCAATATCTCCCCACTTCTCTTCTATTCTCTCATTGTGTCACGCCTCCAATGGTCGTCTGTCGCCGGGCAGATTTCCCAGTGGGGTGCTCTCGGCCCGGGCAGTGTTCTGAGCAAATAGCCCCCTCTTGACCGCATGACTCACCTGTCTGCATGCAGTCCCTTAACCCATGTCCCTCTCCCCTCCCTTCCTCCCATATCAGCCTGATTCCAACAGGCACCGTTCTCCACAGGGGCTGTCTATATTAACCCGGGTCCCCAAACACCCCCAGCCGCCTCCTCCCACCACCCAGCAAGCCTCGCATGCAACCAGGGTAGTAGGGGGTAGCATTGAGAGGGAGGACAGACTGGGTCTGTGCTGTGTCTCCTATAGAGAGGAGAGTTATTCAGCCTTCCAGACTACTCATCATCTCTTCCTTCTGTTCTATATGAAAGCATGGTAGCGGGGGTGGACAACCCAAAAACAATGGACTGTCACGGTTTTAAAAGCAGAGTGTGAGTAATGGAGCCTAATGGTCCAAAATGAGATAATCCCAGGATGACTGATACACCAGACGCACGCTCTAACACTGTTGTGTATTTAGGAGTATTACAGCGCAATACACCATGCTATGTTGTTGTATGGGGCCATTTTTCCTGTGAAAGCCCTGTTCAAAAACATACAACTAATGAGTTGGTAGACCACTAGCAGGGAACTGGGAAGGTTTAAAAAGTAATCTGGCCGTAGAGAAAGGACAGAGGAGAGGTGTGAATCCCCCAGTTCTTAGAGCTCTACTCTCACAGCTGTAGAGAAAGGAAGGTAATGAGACCCTAGGGGTCGTAACCACTAACATCACTGCTGCTCTGTGACTGAGCTCAGCACAGGGAGATATGTGCAAGATAAAGTGGTCTTATCATTAGCCAATTAGCCCTGGAAACCTCCAGATTGTCCCAGAAAACCAACATCATAAAGGGCTGACATTGACATCTGGTGGCTCGACCCAAACACCTAAGTCCATCCAAGCTTGGCTAGACTCCTAGATCCCCCCTAAGGCTCTCCTCCTCACCCCAACTCCAGGAGGACTCAGAGCCCTGCTTAGCCCCTAGCTGACAGGCTCATGTTTCAGGGTGCACGAGACACAGACATTCCAATATTAGTGAGATTAATAGGACCAGGGGGGTGACTGGGAGGAACTGGATTGGAAGATAACAGAGGGAGGTTTTGAGGCCAACTAAAACCCTTCTCCGTCAGGTTCTGACCAACATGGCTGCCTGTATTTCAGGCCTTATTTTCCTTCATAGACCTTTCCTCTGTGCCTTTGAGAGCAGTAATTGAAAACGAGGGATCTTTCTGCATTGGCTTAATAGAGCCGTCCCTGCCTCGCCGCAAAGCGGGGTTAATCACTTTTTCCAGTTCCATTACCCCTAGAGATTGCCTGCAGATGAGTAAAGACCCATGCTGGACAGGGAGGGAGCTGGGCTCTGGGCTTTCTACTCACACTGCTCGTATCTCCCCTTGCTGCAGGCTGAATCATTTGCACCACTATTACATACACAAGAAATTCTCAGAGTGCGACTGTGTGTGTGTGTGTATGTGTGTGCGCGTACCTGTGTATGTGTGTGCACGTACCTGTGTGTGTGTGTGTGCGCGCATGTGTGTGTGTGTGTGTGTGTGTGTGCACGTGTGTGTGCGTGCAAGTGTGTGTGCGGGTGTCATCAGACCATCCTCTAATAAATGAGTATCCTTCCAGTTTTTGACTGGCAGCTTGTCCACCACTCTGGAAAAAAGAGCAATTGGCAACTAATGTGCCACTCCAATGGCCCAGTTCATAGGAGTCAGAGTTCAGAGCACTCCAATGGCCCAGTTCATAGGAGTACGAATTCAGAGCACTCCAATGGCCCAGTTCATAGGAGTCAGAGTTCAGAGCACTCCAATGGCCCAGTTCATAGGAGTCAGAGTTCAGAGCACTCCAATGGCCCAGTTCATAGGAGTCAGAGTTCAGAGCACTCCAAGACCTGGCCCCATCAAGTGCCTCTCTGTCTGCGCTGCATGTCAGCTGTCCAAACTGATCTCCAAAGAAATGTCTGAAACTGTTTGAAAGGCAAATAGCATAATCCAAGATACAGACTTTTCATGTAATTCTCTAATGATGAAACACCAGTAAGGATATTCACCATCAATATTTAGTACATGGCCATGTTATGTTTCCCGTTCACTCAGCTCAAGTGATAGTGAATACATTACATGTACTATCTAAAGAATGAAGGGGGGAAATGTACAGCACACTGAATCAAAGTGAGCTGTAATCTGTTGTTTATACTTTCTTGTATTTTCAAAGCTTCCTCTCTAGGTGGTAATGAAGCCTTGGATGAAGTAGAACTGAAATACACAACGTTTTGTTACGTCCCCGTTTCCTTGAAGATAGCGCTAAAACCATTTTCTTGTTTGATCATGCAGGCGAGCTATCCACACAGTAATGGAATGGGTTTTGAAGCAGGGGCATTACTTTAATATTTTTAATTGATATGTTTCAGATGAATATCTCCCTGATTTAAATATAGTGAACTTAATTGTTTGATGTGGCGCCACCTGTCTCAAGCCTATTTATGCATGCAAACACAGGCTTTCATTTGGTTTATTTCATTTAATTGAATTTATTGTAATTACATTGTCAGTGTTCCGTTAGTGTTCCCTTCAGATCAAAACAAGTGTTCTCACTCTGATTATTCGTTTATCCGTGTCTGTAAAGCAATTGCCAGTGTCTTGCCGAGGATTACTTTAAATGGTCGGAATGTCCTGAGCTTTCAACTGTAATCAAAACGGGAATTAATTTGAAACCACCAAGCACCTGTTGATAGCAGCGAAATGATTGACGGCTGCCAATTCACAGTTGGACTGTAGTTAATGGGTGTTAAGAAGCGCTGTAATAGATGGTAAAATGGATTCATACAGTAGCCATCAGAGTTATATAAAGTGAGTCTGTTGGAGCTACTCTTTTTGTCACTTCCTTCCACCACCATAACAGACAGACATCAGACTGAAGAGCCCTGGGCCCCTCCTCTGTATTGGTGTGTAGTAAAAGCACTTTCTCCCATTGATTAAGACCATCGATCCCGGCTGGAGCATTTATCCCAAACACTCGCTCTCTCTCTCTTTCTCTCTCTCATCTGTTCTTTGACAAAACAATTACAACACTATTATTACCTTCCTGCTTACCAACAGGCTCCTAGACAGCTTCTACCCCCAAGCCATAAGACTGCTAAATGGCCAGACTGCTAAATAGTCAATGAATGGTACCTGAACTATCTGCACTGACTCTCTTGCACTGAGCCTACGCACACTCACTAGACTATATATACACACCATACTGTATACACACTCACTAGACTATATATACACACCATACTGTATACACACTCACTAGACTATATATACACACCATACTGTATACACACTCACTAGACTATATATACACACCATACTGTATACACACTCACTAGACTATATATACACACCATATACACACTCACTAGACTATATATACACACCATATACACACTCACTAGACTATATATACACACCATATACACACTCACTAGACTATATATACACACCATACTGTATACACACTCACTAGACTATATATACACACCATACTGTATACACACTCACTAGACTACATATACACACCATACTGTATACACACTCACTAGACTATATATACACACCATATACACACTCACTAGACTATATATACACACCATATACACACTCACTAGACTATATATACACAACATATGTAACAGTGTAGGTTCCGTCCCTCTCTTCGCCCCAACCCGGGCTCGAACCAGGGACCCTTGCACACATCAACAACTGACACCCCACGAAGCATCGTAACCCATCGTGCCACAAAAGCCGCGGCCCTTGCAACGCAAGGGGAAACCCTACTTCAAGTCTCAGAGCGAGTGACGTCACCGATTGAAACGCTATTAGCGCGCACCACCGCTAACTAACTAGCCTTTTTACATCGGTTACACATACATACTGTATACACACTCACTAGACTATATATACACACCATACTGTATACACACTCACTAGACTATATATACACACCATACTGTATACACACTCACTAGACTATATATACACACCATACTGTATACACACTCACTAGACTATATATACACAACATACTGTATACACACTCACTAGACTATATATACACAACATACTGTATACACACTCACTAGACTATATATACACACCATACTGTATACACACTCACTAGACTATATATACACACCATACTGTATACACACTCACTACACTATATATACACACCATACTGTATACACACTCACTAGACTATATATATACACCATACTGTATACACACTCACTAGACTATATATACACAACATACTGTATACACACTCACTAGACTATATATACACACCATACTGTATACACACTCACTAGACTATATATACACACCATACTGTATACACACTCACTAGACTATATATACACAACATACTGTATACACACTCACTAGACTATATATACACACCATACTGTATACACACTCACTAGACTATATATACACACACCATACTGTATACACACTCACTAGACTATATATACACACCATACTGTAGACACACTCACTAGACTATATATACACACCATACTGTATACACACTCACAAGACTATATACACACACCATACTGTATACACACTCACTAGACTATATATACACACCATACTGTATACACACTCACTAGACTATATATACACACCATACTGTATACACACTCACTAGACTATATATACACACCATACTGTATACACGCTCACTAGACTATATATACACACCATACTGTATACACGCTCACTAGGCTATATATACACACCATACTGTATACACACTCACTAGACTATATATACACACCATACTGTATACACGCTCACTAGACTATATATACACACCATACTGTATACACGCTCACTAGGCTATATATATACACCATACTGTATACACGCTCACTAGACTATATATACACACCATACTGTATACACACTCACTACACTATATATACACACCATACTGTATACACACTCACTAGACTATATATACGCACCATACTGTATACACACTCACTAGACTATATATACACACCATACTGTATACACACTCACTAGGCTATATATACACACCATACTGTATACACACTCACTAGACTATATATACACACCATACTGTAGACACACTCACTAGACTATATATACACACCATATACACACTCACTAGACTATATATACACACCATACTGTATACACACTCACTAGACTATATATACACACCATACTGTATACACACTCACTAGGCTATATATACACACCATACTGTATACACACTCACTAGACTATATATACCAGTGTTTCCCAAACTTGGTGTCGGGCTCCCCTGAAATTGAAATGAGGTCTTATCAAACAAATAAAAATAGAAATATTCAAATGAGTATAAAATACAACCTTTTAGTGTCAACTAAAGGCGTTAATGCACTTTCATGTCGTTACTTTGATTTAGGACAGCATAACAGACCCAGAATTGAGTGAATATGATCAAACAGCATTAACTAGGGAATATACTTTTTTTAATTGGGGTCCCCTGCATTTTCTAGTGTCAATTTGGGGTTGTGTGCAGAAAAAGTTTATGAACCCCTGATATATACACACCATATACACTTACAGACAAGCACTTTTACACTCATCATTTGCTGCTGCTACTCTGTTCTTTATTAGTCTTACTATTATCTGTCCTGATGCCTGTTCACTTTACCCTGCCTTCATGTATCTACCTCAAATACCTTATTATTATCTATCCTGATGCCTAGTCACTTTACCCTGCCTTCATGTACATATCTACCTCAAATACCTTATTATTATCTATCCTGATGCCTAGTCACTTTACCCTGCCTTCATGTATCTACCTCAAATACCTTATTATTATCTATCCTGATGCCTAGTCACTTTACCCTGCCTTCATGTATCTACCTCAAATACCTTATTATTATCTGTCCTGATGTCTAGTCACTTTACCCTGCCTTCATGTACATATCTACCTCAAATACCTTATTATTATCTATCCTGATGCCTAGTCACTTTACCCTGTCTTCATGTAAATATCTACCTCAAATACCTTATTATTATCTATCCTGATGCCTAGTCACTTTACCCTGCCTTCATGTATCTACCTCAAATACCTTATTATTATCTATCCTGATGCCTAGTCACTTTACCCTGCCTTCATGTATCTACCTCAAATACCTTATTATTATCTATCCTGATACCTAGTCACTTTACCCTGCCTTCATGTACATATCTACCTCAAATACCTTATTATTATCTATCCTGATGCCTAGTCACTTTACCCTGCCTTCATGTATCTACCTCAAATACCTTATTATTATCTATCCTGATACCTAGTCACTTTACCCTGTCTTCATGTACATATCTACCTCAAATACCTTATTATTATCTATCCTGATGCCTAGTCACTTTACCCTGCCTTCATGTATCTACCTCAAATACCTTATTATTATCTATCCTGATGCCTAGTCACTTTACCCTGTCTTCATGTATCTACCTCAAATACCTTATTATTATCTATCCTGATGCCTAGTCACTTTACCCTGCCTTCATGTATCTACCTCAAATACCTTATTATTATCTATCCTGATGCCTAGTCACTTTACCCTGTCTTCATGTACATATCTACCTCAAATACCTTATTATTATCTATCCTGATGCATAGTCACTTTACCCTGCCTTCATGTATCTACCTCAAATACCTTATTATTATCTATCCTGATGCCTAGTCACTTTACCCTGCCTTCATGTATCTACCTCAAATACCTTATTATTATCTATCCTGATACCTAGTCACTTTACCCTGCCTTCATGTACATATCTACCTCAAATACCTTATTATTATCTATCCTGATGCCTAGTCACTTTACCCTGTCTTCATGTACATATCTACCTCAAATACCTTATTATTATCTATCCTGATGCCTAGTCACTTTACCCTGCCTTCATGTATCTACCTCAAATACCTTATTATTATCTATCCTGATGCCTAGTCACTTTACCCTGTCTTCATGTACATATCTACCTCAAATACCTTATTATTATCTATCCTGATGCATAGTCACTTTACCCTGCCTTCATGTATCTACCTCAAATACCTCTCTGCACACTGATCTGGTACTGGTACTCCCTATTTATAGCTCCACATTGATCTGGTACTGGTACTCCCTTTATATAGATCCCTTATTGATCTGGTATTGGTACTCCCTGTATATAGCTCCACATTGATCTGGTACTGGTACTCCCTGCATATAGATCCACATTGATCTGGTATTGGTACTCCCTGTATATAGCTCCACATTGATCTGGTACTGGTACTCCCTGCATATAGATCCACATTGATCTGGTACTGGTACTCCCTGTTTATAGATCCATTATTGATCTGGTACTGGTACTCCCTGTATATAGGTAGCTCCATTCTTGTGTATTTTATTTTATTCCTTGTGTTACTATTTTATTTTGATTATTATTTTTCAACTCTGCATCGTAGGGAAAAGCTGGTAAGCAAGAATTTCACGGTGAAGTCCACACCAGTTGTATTCGGCGCTTGTGCCAAATAACATTTGATTTGATTTACAACCTAAGCAAAGCAGTCATTTTGGTCAAGTGCTTTCTCCATCTCCAGTGGATGATAGGTTTCAGACAACTTTCAATTTAATGATTCAACTTCAAATTGTTTATTGTCGTCCTTCATCTTTCAATACATTTAAGTTCCTTCATTCTTGGATATGGCAGCACATTTTACATTTTGCAATCCAGCGTTTGGATGTCGTTCTAAAATGGCTTCCCTCTACATGCACCTCAAATACTGAGTGAGTGGTTTTAAGCCACTCTTTTTGGGAATTCAATCTGAAGCAGGTTTTTAATCAGCAATGGGGATGGATGACAGTAGTGCTTCAGTTGGAGTGTCTCTCTTTCTTCCTTTACAAGAGGTTATTAAGTTAACCTTACAAGCCTCTGCCTGCAGCAAAATGACCTTATCCCATCAAGTCACAATGAAAAATACATTTGGTATATGGTCTGAAGTAAGATCACTTGACCCAATGCCCCAGTGCATCTTTTAATGTATTCAGTGATTGCAATTAGATTGACTACAATGACATGTAGTGGCTGCTGAATCGTTTGTGACAATTAGCAGTTGACATTTAACTCTTTGCTTAATGGACATAATTAAACATTAACTGGCTAGTTAACTCATGGCTTCTACCCATAAGGTGTACTGTCATTGGACATTCCTCCCATTCTCTTTCATGTCCTTCACATGAAAGTAAACTTTTTGATTCCTCTCTGATGAAATTGACTGCAATACTCATCGCTCTGGCTTCCCTGGCTTCAGCTTTCCCTCTCATCTCCAATGGATTTAGAGCCCGGCTGATTTGACAGCCTTGTAATTTCCTCAAACAGCACGGTTCAAAACACTCTGCCCTCTGAGAGTCCTGGCAAAAATGTGAAAACCTGCAGGAGAACAGGCCCAGAATGAAAGCAGCACCCTTTCCAAACCTAAACCTTGATGGTAGCTTAAAGAACATGTTTCTAGTAGTAATAATTCTACAGTATCTCTATATCTATCTTCCTCAACCAATATACTGGGAGAGAGAAAGACGAAGAGATAAACAGCATGGCCAGTGTTGCGCCTGGGAGCGGGCAGAGTAGGGGTTTTGGGCATGGAGGGAGGGAGCTGACCCAGTTAGAGTCGGGCTGGGTAGTGAGGAGGAGTTGGTCTGGGCGCGCCGCCAGCCAGGCACAGGGTGGGATGGAGGCCCTGCTAAGCCATCTGGCCGTCCTGTAATTGGGTAGGGCTTTAACACCTGCATGACACACCTCGAGAGGGATGAGCTTTTGAGATGGAAGAGGGGAAGTAGAAACTCAGACTCTCTGTACTTCCTCAGGTGTGCTTAGAGGAAAACGACTGAAAGCGAATAGCAGCTGGTCTTGTTTTAATCTGTCCGCTATCCTGAATCCATTATCCTCCTTCTTTGTTTGGCATGTTGATTTGAGAGATTTCCAGGCTTTGGTGTCCTGGTATTTTAGCTGGCCTTGTATCTCCCTTGTATCTGACAGACTAGGTACATTTGACGTGTTGCCTCAGCAGTGGAACATACTGTAGTGGGCATGCTGGTGCATGACTGTGAGAGGAAGTGCTCTCAATTTAACAAAGTTGACGCTTTATGTTAAAAGGGCATTTCTGAAATTTATCGGCATGCATCATTAAACATGCTCTCTGTGATGTATTATTTAGCTTTGGCTTGAAGTTGGTTTATAATAAAGGCAATTGAAAGGGCAGGTATTGACTTACTGTAGAATTGGAGATAGGATCCCTATGGCGATGACAGCCCATGGAAAGGAGATAAGGTCATAGAGGCAAATTAGCTGCCATCCAGCCAGAACAAAATGCTACTCCATGTTCAAGTGGGTCACCTGCCACACAAGAGTGTTCAGCCTCTATACGAGACTTGTTTATACAAGAAAACATAGAATTTGAGACAGAATAACCCTTTAATATTCTGGGATGATCCTGAGAAGCATCACTGTCTCCGTGGGTGGTCTCCAACTCACAGTAGGCCTGAGAACGTTCTCTCTCCAAGCATAATGCATTTGACAGTGATGTCACAATGATCAAAGGTGTTTTACACTTTATATGTGACCACCTGCTCAAAGAGAACATTAAAATGGCCGCCTTGAACCAGGCCCAAGTTAGTAAATCCTTTAAGCATTTGATGATCATTTGTTTATGAATGTCTTTCTATAACGCACCTGTGGTGATGCATTAATACAACAGTGATATCAACCACTGTACTATATAGTTACCACATCATGTAGCCTATAGCCACTCATTCTCCCAGAGCAATGTCTATAGGCACAGAGCCAATAGCATCCATCACTTGGTGCTTTGACCTTGAGAGAGGAACAAAACTATCTGATCACGTCTCTGCGTCTCGACATCAGCCGCTGCGTCTCTTTGAATAATTGGGCGTATGAATAAGAAATGCACTGAGAGCAAATAGATAAATGACTTGCTTCAGCTCTGTCACTTCAGCTTAGCGTCTAGGCCTAGGTCCTTTGTGCTGAGGACAACGTGGCTCTATGGGTCATTCACCTGGTAGGTGGGTTTGTACTGTTCACGGGGGGCCAACAGGGGGGCGCCATCAAACATCAGGGCATGTCACAAAGATCTCCCTACTGTTCCAGGGTGTCAGATGTTCTCTTTAATGATGGCCCCGCCGTGCTGATCTGGCCTCTAAGTGGATAGATTGTCTCTCTTGTTCCCACAATGCAAATGTGTTCCTAAATGGGGCTGTTTTCTGCTCAGGGTTTCTTGTAATTACAGCCCTTTGGTGGAGCTCCTTTGTTCAGCCTCTGTCTCTGACTCACTCACGTCTGTCAGGAGAGCGGGAAACTCTAGCAGGTGTACATTAGCGCCCTTCGGATTGCAGTCTGATGTGGACGAACATGAAAACATCATGCCTGAGGCCTACAATACAATACATGCCCTCCATTCCCTTCCCACAGGATCAATCCTGCCTGCAATAGAAGAGAAGATGCCTCCTCCCACATAGCCTACTCTCTCCTGAGAGCGGCATTATATTCCGAAAGTCCTCTCCCTGCCTGCACTGAAGTGTCTCTGTCGTGGCCCGTCATGCCTCTCCACGGCTCAGCCCCCACACTAACCTCGATGCTGCCTTTCAAAGGAAGACAAGGGAAGGCAGAGAGAACAAGGTGTAGGTGGAACCTTGAACTAGAGGGGAAATTCAAAGGGCTCACAGAAGCACTGATTGCTGTGTTCATTCATAGCAATTAGCAAAAATTTCAGGGAGGGGTTTCAAGGCAAGCTAGAACCTGTGTTAGAACACATCAATGCAATTGTATACCCTTTATATAGTAACCTATAGGTGTATATTATGGTAATTTGTCATTATCATTTCTTGTGTTCGACACCCTGAAGCATGTCTTTGTCAGATCTGCCAGGGTCATTAAATACGTGTTGACAACACAGCTGGAGAACCCAGTCCTCTCGTGCGTTCACAGCGTGTTCCCATACAACAGCTGGCAAACCCAAAGTGAGTGAACAACAGGACCTCATGCTAACAGGCTTGTCAATGCTTGCAAAGTGAGTGAACAACACCACATCATGCTAACAAGCTTGTCAATGCCTGTAAAGTGAGTTAGCAACAGCTAACACTCGTATCCTGTGAATACACTGCACTCTAAATTGGATTATATGTTTTCTCCCATAAACACACTCAGTAAACCTACAAGGCAATCGGATCACCTTGCCATCTAGTGACTCATAGAGTATCTATACATTCTTCCATCTATGGGATTCTGAATCTAGTATCATGAAACAGGGCATGTTGGAAATACCTTTTGTTTCACAACCTCATTATAGTTTGTATACACTGTAGTAGTATGGGGCAATATATAAAAATACAGTTGTAGTCGGAAGTTTACATATACTTAGGTTGGAGTCATTAAAACTCGTTTTTCAACCACTCCACAAAATTCTTGTTAACAAACTATAGTTTTGGCAAGTCGGTTAGGACATCTACTTTGTGCATGACACAAGTCATTTTTCCAACAATTGTTTACAGACAGATTATTTCACTTATAATTCACTGTATCACAATTCCAGTGGGTCAGAAGTTTACATACACTAAGTTTACTGTGCCTTTAAACAGCTTGGAAAATTCCAGAAAATTATGTCATGGATTTAGAAGCTTCTGATAGGCCAATTGACATAATCTGAGTCAATTGGAGGTGTACCTTTGCCTCTTTGCTTGACATCATGGGAAAATCAAAAGAAATCAGACAAGACCTCAGAAAAAAAATTGTAGACCTCCACAAGTCTGGTTCATGCTTGGGAGCAATTTCCAAATGCCTGAAGGTACCACGTTCATCTGTACAAACAATAGTACACAAGTATAAACACCATGGGACCACACAGCTGTCATACCACTCAGGAAGGAGACGCGTTCTGTCTCCTAGAGATGAACGTACTTTGGTGCAAAAGGCTCAAATCAATCCCAGAACAGCAGCAAAGGACCTTGTGAAGATGCTGGAGGAAACAGGTACAAAAGTATCTATATCCACAGTAAAACGAGTCCTATATCGACATAACCTGAAAGGCCGCCTAGCAAGAAAGAAGCCACTGCTCTAAAACCGCCATAAAAAGCAAGACTATGGTTTGCAACTGCACATGGGAATAAAGATCGTACCTTTTGGAGAAATGTCCTCTGGTCTGATGAAACAAAAATAGAACTGTTTGGCCATAATGACCATCGTTATGTTTGGAGGAAAAAGGGGGAGGCTTGCAAGCTGAAGAACACCATCCAAACCGTGAAGCACGGGGGTGGCAGTATCATGTTGTGAGGGTGCTTTGATGCAGGAGGGACTGGTGCACTTCCCAAAATAGATGGCATCATGAGGATGGAAAGTATGTGGATATATTGAAGCAACATCTCAAGACATCAGTCAGGAAGTTAAAGCTTGGTCGCAAATGGGTCTTCCAAATGGACAATGACCCCAAGCATACTTCCAAAGTTGTGGCAAAATGGCTTAAGGACAACAAAGTCAAGGTTTTGGAGTGACCATCACAAAGCCCTGACCTCAATCCTATAGAAAATTGTGGGCAGAACTGAAAAGGCGTGTGCGAGCAAGGAGGCCTTACAAACCCGACTCAGTTACACCAGCTCAATCAGGAGGAATGGGCCAAAATTCACCCAACTTAATGTGGGAAGCTTGTGGAAGGCTACCTGAAACATTTGACCCAAGTTAAACAGTTTAAAGGCAATGCTACCAAATACTAATTGAGTGTATGTAAACTTCTGACCCATTGGGAATGTGATGAAAGAAATAAAAGCTGAAATAAAAAAATCTCTACTATTATTCTGGCATTTCACATTCTTAAAATAATGTGGTGATCCTACCTGACCTAAGACAGGGAATTCTTACTAGGATTAAATGTCAGAAATTGTGAAAAACTGAGTTTAAATGTATTTTGCTAAGGTGTATGTAAACTTCCGAATTCAACTGTATGTATCAAATCAAATGTTATTTGTCACATGCGCCGAATACAACAGTGAAATGCTTACTTACAAGCCCTTAACCAAAAATACAGTTTTAAGAAAATACCTACAAAAAAGTAAGAGATAAAAATAACAAGTAATTAAAGAGCAGCAGTAAAATAACAATAGCGGGGCTATATACAGGGGGTACTATGTACATGAAGGTAGAGTTATTAAAGTGACTATGCATAGACAATAACAGAGAGTAGCAATGGGGGGCAATGCAAATTGTCTGGGTAGCCATTTTATTAGCTCAGAAATCTTATGGCTTGGGGGTAGAAGCTGTTTAGAAGCCTCTTGGACCTAGATTAGGCGCTCTGGTACCGCTTGCCGTGCGGTAGCAGAGAGAACAGTCTATGACTAGGGCGGCTGGAGTCTTTGACAATTTTCAGGGCCTTCCTCTGACATCGCCTGGTATAGAGGTCCTGGATGGCAGGAAGCTTGACTCCGGTGATGTACTGGGCCGTACTCTGTAGTGCCTTGCGGTTGGAGGCCGGTCATTTGCCATATCAGGCAGTGATGCAACCCATCAGGATGCTCTCGATGGTGCAGCTGTAAAACCTTTTGAGGATCTGAGGACCAATTCCAAATCTTTTTAGTCTCCTGAGGGGGAATAGGTTTTGTCGTGCCCTCTTCATGACTGTCTTGGGGTGCTTGGACCATGTTAGTTTGTTGGAGATGTGGACGCCAAGGAACTTGAAGCTCTCAGCGTGCTTCACTACAGCCCCGTCGATGAGAATGGATATATGTATCCATATATCCAACATCTGGGCCATTTACTCTGCCATCGCACTGGTGACAGTAGCGGCTGGTGACAACCTGCCCAGCACCTCTTAGCAAACAGACACCCACACACATGAAACTATTGTAAAATGGCTGTTCCTAGTTCCTGTAACAGAGACATGAATCCAAAGTAAACACACCTGGCTTCCTGCTGGTTGTTTATATGAAGTGCACAATTGGGTAATAGTGGGTTATCCCTATGTCTTGCACGCTATAAAGGCTAGCAATACTATATTTGTTATCAATCCAATCACATGCTTGGGACTCAATTTGCATGATTAGAATAGATAACAGCATACAAGTCCACACTTAAAGTAGAAAGTGGAGTTGTTAGAGGCCTTGAGAACGTCCTAAATGCCACCCTATTCTCAAATGCCACCCACCCTATTTGGGACACAACCTTTGTGTGGTGTGAAAGCCAGCTTCATCTGCCTGGGGCTGCTGGTAGAACCCTGCAGGATCATTGTGGGATTCAGGTGTTTACTCAGGCTGAGCCAGCAAATGGTCACACAGAGGGAGCTCCACTCACTCATCTATAGTAGGGGCCAGAGAAAACTGTCCCTGGCAGACGTTTGTCACAACCAGCTAATCTTACCTGACTCTGTCTTTCTTTGTCTTTCTTTCTCACTCTGTCTCTGTCTGTCTTTCTCTCTCGCTCTACCTTCGATTTGCCTCTCTCTGTATCTATTTATTCTATGTACAGTGGAAGCAATATTAAATTAGGTGTGTTAAACTCAACTCTTTCTCCATCTCTCCTCCAGCTTCTGCCTGGCTGCCCACCACCACCATGGCTGAGAGTCGAAGGGAAGCCCTGGCAGCGGCCCCGATGTCCACCACTGCCTCCACGGTCGGTGCCAACGCTACCGACATCTCCGGCACCGGATCCAGCGAGGACTTCTCCAAGCTCAAGGACAAGTTCATGAACGAGCTCAACAAAATCCCACGTAAGTCATGTTAGTGGTTGGTGTCCCTTAACCTGCCCGGTGACAGAGTGGTAATTGGTTGAGTAGCTACTTCCTATAGACGTCTCACAAATTCCTCACAGCACCCTTGGATCTGTTGTTTAGAGACTAACTGCAATCAACAAAATACAAGTGGTCATTATCACTGATTGTGGATAGGGACTAATGGTCTTACTCAGAAGTACTGTGACTGCTTTTAGAAACCCATTTGGCATTTGAGGTGACAAGACAACAAACAGCATTGATCTTCAAGTTTTGTTTGGAAAGTATGTCTAATTTCCAAGATTGTTGGTTTTCTCAAAACAAATTCACTTTTTCAATCTCCAAGGTTGTCTGTATTGCTGGCCACCCTGTGTTTCTTCCCTCCATCAATACCCTCCCCCGACAGGAGACACGACTACAGCATATTGAAATCCTGACCAACTGTCAACCCATCACTCCTATATAAATGTTCCACCCAGTGATTCCGGATGAGATACTTGTCTTTGCCTGTAACGTCTGTGGAACAGCAGCAGTTAGTTTGGGACAGCAGAATCCTTTGTTTATCCCAAACCCCAACCTACTTATCCAGTGGATGTTGTTGCGTTCAGCCTCCCAAGTCCTAAATATAGACATATCCACCGGCTCATGTGAAAGTAATTCTCATATCAGGAAACGGCTCCCCTGAAAAAGAGAGGTTCTATTGCTTTAGCTCCAACGTGAATGACGCCACTTGTTTTATTATGCTGTCCTAGATTCATAGCGCAGGGAGCCTGATTAGAGATTTATCCTGCGTCTGGGGAGGCTAATTTAAAACCAACAACATATTTGCTTTGCGAAATAAAGCCATAGAAGCTTTAGACAGTAGTCCGTGGTCAGTACAGTATGTGCTGCCCTGGACTTTACCCCACCAGACCAGAGATAGACTTTCATTGATTGACAAACGACAAACACTTCCTAGAAGTGTGTTGGAGCCGTTGGGTGCTCCAATGAAATTAGCACCACTGAGGAGCATATGGAAGCCATAATGAAGACACTGTAGGGGGGTGACTCTGATGTCCCCTGTGCCTCAGAGTAATGGTCCCTCATATCAGAACTGTTTCACCGTGAGAGGTGCTCGAAGATATACCACCTGCCACATCTAGCAACTAAACTACACCCCCCAATCCTAGCCAGCAACAGCTAACCTGGTGTCTCAGCACTCTCAGCACTCTCACAGTGTTACCCTTCCAAAACACCCGGTCTTTCTCTCTTTCGCTGTCTGTATTTGGCAATGACACGGTGGCAACCAGCCCATTAGGCTTTGGAACAACCCATGTACCACCTCTCTCCCTAATTATCACATTGTGTGATGTGGACAACGACTAAATAAGGGGATGTTGTGTGCGCCTCAGACAGAGATGCTATCTGAAAGCAGCCCCCGAAAAAGCCACTCCATTATAGTAGAGTTCAAATTACAGTTTTTGCTCCAGCACTCAGTCAGAACTAGAAAACGAGTGGCTCCGCGCCGAGCGCTGCCAGTCTGATGAATGCCCACCGACGTGTTTGTGCCAGGGAATATCAATACAGCTACTCCCAGGATGGGGACAGGGCATTAATAAGGACTATTCAAGGGGAGAAGGCAGCGGGAATAAGACAGAATCAATCCATTGCCATAGCAAATTATTCATTGTGGGTATTTCTACATAGAAATAGATGGTTATCTACAAGCCTTGGCTCCTGGAGGTAAAGCTGAATGCATGGGGTTGTCAGAGTTGGGCATCTTGTGCTGTGTCTCTGGTATAGCTCAGAGGAATGCCTTGTGACATTAACAAAGATCCATGGATTAATCTCCAAGCCAGAACCTCCTCTTCAGCCCCATCTGTTGGCTGATGCTGCTCGAAGTGGCTGGAGTTGAATTTCATCCCTACAAAAATCTTCAGTGTTTTCTTGATACATTTTCCCTTCTCAAAAGTATTTTAAACCACCAAACCTGGTTTTAAAAAACAATTAAGCAACACCACATGGAACAACGCCTCTCCCCATGTGACCTACTTGTTGTGTGTAAGTACTGTCATGTATGTGTAACTGATAGATGCACGCACACACATACATTTCAAAACATGAACATGTAGTGTATGGAAATTGTAAAGTCTTTTGTCTGTAATGTATTTTTCGTCACGTGCCGAGTAAGACTAGCTGTTGCGATTGGCGTCAGCTAATGGGGATTCTAATAAATCAAATCAAATAATTTCTCATTCGCTGTCTCAAAACTATTTCACACCAAGGAGGACCTACAACAAAGACGATGTTATTAAAAGCATTACTTCCTCCATTACCTGCTGTAGTTCCATCCGCAATCCCAGCATGCATTGCCACCACAAGGATGTTTGTAGAGATTAATGCAGACTGTCCCACTTTTCTCTCTTTCAAGTTTACCACTAAAGGTTTGTGGTCAGACTACTGACAGTATTGGCTTGAATGAAGTAATGTGTATGGAGAACGCCATGTCATGCCATAGCGAGCGCCACATAAAGCCAACGACCACACTCAGAGGGGTGTATCCACTGCAGCTGTATCTGTTTGTGTTGGGCCGCACCACATAATGAATTTTCCAGCCCTCCCTTTAGAAAATTACATTTCTAAAAACATGTATTTTCAATGGCTGTTGATATTAGTGTTTTTTTTCAGACCTGTTTCTGTGGGTATTACACTAAAAGCTATACATACTCATTACAAAATTGACTGCTTTGGATTTTAAAAGAAATTATATGTACAGGTGACTGAAAACTCTAACATTTCAAAAAAATTATTTAGAATAATTACTGAGTAGTTTATTTCACTTAGATTCTGCTCAGAAATGACAGCACCCTTTGAGGATTAGACTGGTGGTAGATCAGCAAAGACAAACTTCTCTGTCCCTCTGTCTGGCTCTAGTCCCGGTCCTCTCCCGGGCCTTGGACTGAGCCAGTAGGCCTGCCATGAGGCAGCAGGAGGGGCTGAGGGGCCAGAACTTAGAGCTAGCAGCCCTCTTCGGACCAAACTTCTTGCCCCCCCCCGCCCAACCGGGCCCATGTCAGGAGGGTGCTCCATGGAGTGCAGGGGGAGATCTCCCCTCATCAACAGTGTGATGCTTGACCCTTTTGAGATTCCCAGTATGCTACCTCCCACCTCACCCACCCCCAGAGTAGCCTTTCAAAGAAGGGAATCAGAGGCCTGGTCCGAAACTCAATCACTTTCTTCCTCATTAGTTTTACATAAATCTTAACACAAATACCAGTTTGTGTAGCTAGTTATTTTTCTCTGTTACATATTCATCCTACCCCATTTGCAGCTATTGTTGCACTGTCATTGTTGTTGTTCCCACAGTTGGAAAGGGCAAGGACTGGGGGTGCTGCTCTTGTTGGCATAACAACATGTAATGTCAAGGTTAATTGACCAACAGTGTGCTGTCACAATATATTAGTTTGTGTTGCCATGCCTATTACCCTGATACATCATCATCACCCCCCCTCCCCCCCTCCCTGCCCGCTACTGTTGCCAGTCTATTGGATCCTTTGTATGAAGATGTAAGGAGGCACGTATCTCCTCCTATAATATACATTATATACTGTACATCAATATTACTTTTTAACGCTGCATTGTTGGGTAAGGGCTCGTAAGTAAGAGCTCGTAAGTAAGAGTTTCACGGTAAAGTCTACACCTGCTCTTGTCAGCACATGTGACAAATACAATTTGATTTGAACAATACCCATCAATATAGACTATACACATCAATAATACGCATCAATATTACATTAATATTTACATCAAAACACTAAAAGCAAAACACAATCATAGAAAACAAACATTATTCAGTAAAAAGGTCCTCAATCAGGGTTTTAAATTGTCCCAGTGGCACCAATTCATCCAATTTTAGAGAGCCTTGGAGATTATTCCACTAAGGTGAAGAAAAAAAACTGATTTACCTACCTGTAACTCAGCGGAGATTGAAGGGGTCTCCAGAGTTAGCCATCCCTAAGACCAGGTCTGGTATCTCGTACGTCTATAAGTTAACAATGAAGTTACAGAATGTAGTGATGTGTACTGAACGAATCGTCTATAATAAACACTAGTGCACTATGATAAACTGCATCCAAAGGCTAAAATACAGTGGCAGCTGCATTCATATAGACAATACCCCATAGTCTATAACCCAGAAGGAATTATTTGTTTTCTGCTATTTAATTAAAGTCATACAGATTCCTTTAAAATAAGCTGTTTTTAAATAGAGCCAAGAGTCTCTTACAGATGAAGTTCAGTAAAATGGCGGACTTTGTGAGAGGATTACCTTTCAGTTACTGTAACCTTTTCTTCTTCATCCACAGAGAGTATGTCTGAAAAGATGTGTTAGAACCAAAAGTCCCTCATCCTGTTTGCATTGTTCCATGTGTCAAGAGTTCCATAGCCTTTGGCAGTCTGCAAGGTTTTGTTAAAAAACCCTGTCTGATAACTCAGCTGTCATATTTCAGTGGTCCCCATTCCAGCCGGTTATCAGATCAATTCTGTCTGGAAGAAAAAAAACATAAGTTTGATAAGAAAGCGGGGGACTCGGAGCGCCAGACAAATGCAGCTGGAGCCTCCTTGTTCAGAGCGAATGAACCAAAAGGCCCTGCTGTGTCCTTGAAGGCATCCGGAGGACGTTGATATTCACAGCTGAAAGCCGAGGAGATGTCTCATTGTGTGGCGTCGAGGCACATTGGCTGCCGCTGACTGGATGGTTTTTGACTACGGCGGCAGAAATGTGATTTGCGCCTCTCCTCCGGAGCTGTGAACACCGAACACGCATTCCATCATCCAGCGCCTGCAACATTTTCCGTTCGCCGTTGTGTGTGGCAGAACGAGAGATAACTACTGCTTAAAGTTGAAATGCGGTGCACCCGCTGGCGTCGCGGTCTCAAGAGAGAATAGACACACCATGTAGTTAATTAGGGAATGCTTTTATTGCTTTCGGGGACTCAGGTTATTTTAATTAAGAAACACAAAAGTGTATTTCAGTATTAGACACATGCCCAATAAAATAGATAAATAAGGCCTGGGTTATTGCATTGGATTTCACAGCAGTGGGCTGTGCATTATATCAGTTGCGTACCACTGATGTTAACACATTGTAAATAACCACAGAGGGTGGCAGTACCATTTAAACATATTATATTTCATGATGCACAACGGAATCCAATTGCAGTGCAGTCTGCCTCGTCAAATGCCAAATTCCACTGTTATATCAGTTCATTTATTTAGACTCCTGCAGTGTCATTGATATTAGAAATTATTTTAAAAAGTGTCACAGCTTTGCGGTTCCTTCAGTGGGACGATGACTTACCATCCCAGCTTTCAGGCCTGAAATAGGCTCCTGTGATATCTCCGACACTTCCAATAAAAGATAGTCTGCCAGGCTGTGTGGAAAAAATGGCCAGTCAAACACTGGAACGCGTGGTGGTATCCCAAAGGTATCAGTCTCAGACCGCTGCCCCTGCTTTGGCCAAGGAGCAGAGGAGAGGTTTTAAGCCCTAAACCTGTGACTTTAGGGTCAACCGAGGATGTCAGAGTCAGTGACGGACAGTGAGGTGTTGTCACGACTTCCACTGAAGTCGTTTCCCCTCCTTGTTCGGGCGGTGTTCGGCAGTTGGCGTCACCGGTCTTCTAGCCATCGTCGATCCACTTTTCATTTTCCATTTGTTTTGTCTTGTTTTCTTACACACCTGGTTTCCATTTCCATCATTAATTGTTGTGTATTTAACAGTCTGTTCCCCCCATGTCCTTGTGTGGAATTGTTTGTTTGTAAGTGCTTGTACACTATGTTACTGGTGCGTGTCGAGTTTTGTACCCATGTAGGTTTCTTTTTGTCTTGCCGTGGGTTTTGGAATTAAAACTGCTCCGGCTATTACCTATCTCTGCTCTCCTGCGTCTGACTTCACTGCCACCAGTTCCGCAACCCTTACAGAATTCCACACCACCCATATGGAGTCAGCAGGAGCAGGTGCCCCTAGTATAGGGGTTGAGGAGCGCGTCCTGGAGCAAGAGGCGATGATCCACCATCTCAGCACCACCATGGACCGCTTTGTCCAAATCATGGACCGCTGGGAGAGACAGGGAGTTTCTCCAGCGCCTCCCCCAGCACAACAGGGGCCTCCACTTCTCGCTCCCCCTGCACCCGGTTCCAGTGGGATTCGTCTCACCCTCCCCGGGGAGTACGATGGGACGGCTGCCCGCTGCCAGGGTTTCCTGCTGCAGTTGGATTTATACCTGGCAACCGTCCACCCGGCTCCTTCGGGCCATGAGAGGGTGTCCACCCTCGTCTCATGCCTCTCGGGGAAAGCCCTGGAGTGGTCCAACGCCGTGTGGGTGGAAGGAGATGCGGTGCTGGACCACTTTGAGGAGTTCATCTGTCGTTTCCGGGCAGTCTTCGACCACCCGCCCGAGCGTCTTTTCCACCTGCGGCAGGGGACGAGGAGCGCACAGGAGTTCGCTTTGGACTTTCGGACCCTGGCCTCCGGAGCGGGATGGAACGACAGGGCCCTGATCGACCACTATCGCTGCAGTTTGCGCGAGGACGTCCGTTGAGAGTTGGCCTGCAGGGACACCACCCTTACCTTGGACAGGTGGACTGTTGGAGCATGACCTGTACGCCAGGGCTGAGAAACGTCTGTTCTTTCAACAGGCCATTTCCTTCCTAGGGTACCGCATTTCCACCTCAGGGGTGGAGATGGAGAGTGACCGCATCTCAGCCGTGTGTAATTGGCCGACTCCCACCACGGTAAAGGACGTGCAGCAGTTTCTAGGGTTTGCCAATTACTACCGGAGGTTTATCCGGGGTTTTGGTCAGGTAGCGGCTCCCATTACCTCACTGCTGAAGGGGGGACCGGTGCGTTTGCAGTGGTCGGCTGAGGCGGACAGGGCCTTTGGTCACCTGAGGGCTCTGTTTACCTCGGCTTCCGTGCTGGCCCATCCGGATCCCTCTTTGGCATTCATAGTGGAGGTGGACGCATCCTAGGCTGGGATAGGAGCCGTGCTCTCTCAGCGCTCGGGTACGCCACCCTGTGCCTTCTTCTCGAGGAAGCTCAGCCTGGCGGAGCGAAACTATGACGTGGGGGACCGGGAGCTATTGGCTGTCGTCAAGGCTTTGAAGGTGTGGAGACATTGGCTTGCGGGGGCTAAACACCCTTTTCTCATCTGGACTGACCACCGCAATCTGGAGTACATCCGGGCAGCGAGGTGACTGAACCCTCGCCAGGCAAGGTGGGCCATGTTTTTCACCCGTTTTGTTTTCACCCTTTCTTACAGACCAGGTTCCCAGAACTGTAAGACAGACGCACGGCTGTATGACACAGAGGAGTGGCCCATGGATCCCACCCCCATACTCCCGGCCTCCTGCATGGTGGCGCCGGCAATGTGGGAGCTGGACGCGGACATTGAGCAGGCGTTGCGTGCAGAGCCCACTCCCCTCCAGTGTCCCGCTGGGCGTCTGTACATTCCGTCTGCTGTCCGTGACCGGCTGATCTATTGGGCCCAAACGTCACCCTCCTCTGGTCATCCAGGCATTGGTCGGACGGTGCGCTGTCTGAGTGGGAAGTACTGGTGGCCCACTTTAGCATGAGGGTGTATGTTTGGATGTGAGGGTGTATGTTTCCTCCTGCTCGGTGTGCACCCAGTGTAAGGCTCCTAGGCACCTGCCCAGAGGTAAGCTACACCCCACCCGTTCCACAGCGGCCATGGTCACACCTGCCGATCGATTTCCTGACCAATCTTCCCCATCACAGGGAAACACCACGATCCTGGTTGTTGTGGATCGTTTCTCTAAGTCCTGCCATCTCCTCCCACTGCCCGGTCTCCCTACGGCCCTACAGACTGCGGAGGCTTTGTTTACACACGTCTTCCGGCGCTACGGGGTGCCTGAGGACATAGTGTCTGATCGGGGTCCCCAGTTCACTTCGAGGGTCTGGAGGGCGTTCATGGAACGTCTGGGGGTCTCGATCAGCCTTACCTCGGGTTTTCACCCCGAGAGTAATGGGCAGGTGGAGAGAGTGAACCAGGATGTGGGTAGGTTTCTGAGGTCTTATTGCCAGGACCGGCTGGGGGAGTGGGCAGCGTTCGTGCCCTGGGCAGAGATGGCCCAGAACTCGCTCCGCCACTCCTCCACTAACCTCTCCCCCTTCCAGTGCGTACTGGGTATCAGCCGGTTCTGGCTCCTTGGCATCAGAGTCAGACCGAGGCTCCTGCGGTGGACGACTGGTTCCGGCGCGCGGAGGAAACATGGGACGCCACCCATGTTCACCTTCAGCGTGCCGTGCTGTGCCAGAAAGCCAGCGCAGACCGTCACCTCAGTGAGGCTCTCGACCCGAAACCCGCCCATGCCCCGCCGGAAGTTGGGTGCGCGGTTTGTGGGGCCATTTAAAGTCCTGAGGAGACAGAACGAGATGAGTTACAGGTTTCTTGTAGGTTTCTTTTTGTCTTGCCGTGGGTTTTGGAATTAAAGCCCTCCTGCGTCTGACTTCACTGCCACCAGTTCTGCAACCCTTACAGGTGTTCTATTATATATAGGTATCGATAATTACCATACTAATGTAAAGTGACAGTTTTACCGTTAAAACAATTATAACAAACAAGTTTCAAAACAATATTTCGTATTTTTCAAATGTTTTCTTCAACAACTTTGTGAGCAGCAGCAAACCAGTTTTTCGGAGACCACAGCTCAATAGGGCGAATTCAAAATTGGGTGGATCAGGGGAGATTGTCACTGCCATTAGTACACCACTGTGGCAAGGCCAAAGATATTTTAGAGCGTCACTCAATGTTTTTCCTTAAAGGAGAGTGCTTATCGATTTTGTCAACAGCGCATTGATTTTGTTCTCTCCCCCTCCCTCCTCTCTGATGGCGAGGCGGTGAGGGAAATTCAGTGAAGCGCTGGCGAGCCAAAGCCCCAGGGAGAATAGACCATCATATATTTCTCCTGTGATGGTTCTTTCTAGTGGCCCGCAGATATAGAGTCTTCAAAGTAGCACTGAAAGGTGACAAACGTTGGAATTACAATGAAGCCAATTGCCACCCAGTGTTCCATACGGATAGAGTTAGTAGTACCACAACAGGTTTCTGAGTAGTGTACAGAGAGGAAATGTACTATGTAATCTTTACTGTGGTCGTAATTGTTCTGTAATTATACTGAACAAAAATATAAACGCAATATGCAACAATTTCAACGATTTTACTGAGTTGCAGTTCATATAAGGAAATCAGTCAATTGAAATAAATACATTTGGCCCTAATCTATGGATTTCATGACTGGGTAGGGGAGCAGCCATGGGTGGGCCTGAGAGGGCATAGGCCCACCCACTTGGGAGCCAGGCCCACCCACTTGGGAGCCAGGCCCACCCACTGGGGAGCCAGACCTAGCCAATTATAATGAGTTTGTCCACACAAAAAGGCTTTTTTACAGACAGAAATACTCCTCAGTTTCATCAACTGTCTGGGTGGCTGGTCTCAGATGATCCCCAGGTGAAGAAGCCAGATGTGGAGGTCCTGAGCTGGCGTGGTTACACGTGGTCTGCGGTTGTGAGGCCGGTTGGACATACTGCCAAATTCTCTAAAATGACGTTGGAGGCGGCTTATGGTAGAGAAATGAACATTACATTTTCTGGCAACAACTGTGGTGGACATTCCTGCAGTCAGCATGCCAATTGCACACTCCCTCAAAACTTGTTTGACAAAACTGCACATTTTAGAGTGGCCTTTTACTGTCCGCAGCACAATGTGCACCTGTGTAATGATCATGCTGTTCATTCAGCTTCTTGATATGCCACATCTGTCAGGTGGATGGATTATCTTGGCAAATGAGAATGCTCACTTACAGGGATGTAAACTAATACGCTTTTTGTGCATATGGAACATTTCTGGGATCTTTTATTTCAGCTCATGAAACATTGGACCAACACTTTACATGCGTTTATATTTTTGTTCAGTATAGCGTGGTTGAATTTATTCAGGTGGGAAAACTGTTCAATTATCAGATCCTTCAGTGATAAAGTAAATCAAACCAGCCTGAATCTACCACACGGTCTCCATCTTGTGCGTGGTAAATATTGACAAAAACATAGTTTGTTCGCTGATGGGCCTGTTGGTGGCCCTCTCTGTTGAAAGGTGGTGTGGGTTGCAAGGTGTTTGATGTTTGTGAGCAGAAGCTGTAATTATTATTAGCCGGACACTGTGTTTCTGTCCTCATTATTTACAACACGTCTGGCCACTCTGATACTTTTAACAACCCACTTTTGGGCCGTGCATAGCTGGTGGCTGTGTGTGTGTGTGTGTGTTCTGTTGGGGAGAACTGCCTGACTCCTGTTGTTTAGATGGGCGTCCCTGTTAGTCAACAGGCTGTTAGAGTGATCACTGTGCTGTGGTGCTGAGCGGCTCCCTGTCTGCCTATGACAGCACTGACTGGAGCTTTCAGCTGGACTGTTTAGTCCATTCAGCCTTATATAAAATAGGGCCTACAGTGGGGAGGAAAAAAACATGTCATTACATTCTCAATTAAAGTAACATAACGGTCCATGGCTGTTTTAGTATCCATTGCCAAGTAGGTCACATCCACGAGCAATGCTAAGAAATTGACTGGCAACGTGACAAAAGCTCTCAAAGAAAGTTCTCAGAAACTGGCTAGTATGAGATGAATCTGAGACAAACGTGTGAATAGGAACTCTCTTAGAGAGAGAGAAGTGTCAAAACCCATGAACATGATGAGTGGTCATGCAATCACTGACTCGACACGGTCACGCTACAGTTGGTAACTCGCTCTCCAACAGGCCCTGCAAATTACCTCTACACCCTGACCTGTGTGCCCGTGATTGGTGTGAAAGTATCAGTTGTCAGAGAGAAATGTTTTGTTTAAATGGCAAGTGGAAAATACCAACCTCTGGTATTTCCACTAAATTGGCCGAGGATGCTCAGTGAACCATCGGGACGCTTAAAACGTCTCTGTTCGAGGGCAATCGTTAGGAGTCCATGTCTAGACTGCAGATCGGGGACGCAGCCACCCACCACTGTTGATCAACGTCTTCTGTCTGCACATTACCTTTACATTTGAGTCATTTAGCAGACACTCTTATCCAGAGTGACTTACAGGAGAAATTAAGGTTAAGTGCCTTGCTCAAGGGCACATCAGCAGATTTTTCATCTAGTCAGCTCGGGATTCGAATCAGCAACCTTTCGTTTACTGGCCCAATGCTCTTAACCGCTAGGCGACCTGCCGTCCCACATCCTTATGTCTTTCTCTATGTCCTCATTCACTCCAGCTGCTGCTGCAGCCGCTACCTTCAACAAGTAGTCTCACCGTCCCGCCATCAGAGTCATTTGTTAGATGCATGGAGATGGTGAACAGGCATTTCTGGTCAGCTTGTTTGAAACAGACAATGGTGCCATATTCTCGACGAGGCACTTTTGGTTGTTTGAGAAAAGAAAAATGAGAGCAATGGTGCAGTTTTCTTCATCCAGGTATGGCCCCATCTTTGACATAAGCTCGTCTAACCTGGGTCCCTGTCTGTCCCTCTCCAGTGCCAAATTGGGCCATCGTCTCCATCGCCTTCGTGGCCGTGGTCCTGGTCCTCTCCTGCTGCTTCTGCATCTGCAAGAAGTGGATATTCAAGAAGAAGAACAAAAAGAAGGGCAAAGACAAGGGCAAGAATGCCATCAACATGATGGACGTGAACGACGGTGCAAAAACCGAGGTAAAGACTTTGTACTACTGCCATTGAACGTTATTGATTAGAGTTAATAGTTTGTTAGTCAACAGTAGTATTTGATATTGCCAAGTTGTTTTGTATTTTCTACTGCATCATATATACTGTATATAACTTACCTTTTACTTCAAGGTAAAAAAAAAAAAAAAAACATTTTTATACATTGCGAGTCTCTTTCATTTTATCTGTGACTGACTGTAGCCAGAAATGACATCACTGACTTTTATTACACTTACCTGGCACCTGGCATACATTGATGATTGAAACCTATAAATAAATGCATATACAGTATATTTCAGAATAATAATCTTCACATTACATAGCGATTTCACTATACAATTTATCAGACATACATATAGGGGTGGGCAATCGTTTTGGCTCGAGGGCCAAAATTCAACGGAGGGCCACACAGATTTGTTTTAGATACTTTGTATCTAGTTTTAAATGTTCAAGTGCGGCCTGGAGTGTTTTTTTTATAACCCCAAATAATTGAATGGGCCCGCGTGCCGTAGTTTGACCCGCACCTGGTTTAGGCCAAACTCTCCCCCAAGAAGACCAGTGGATACACATGACACACGACTTGTGTTGACATTGTTGCGTCTGCGATGACTCCTCCCCATCCACTCTGATTGCAGGACTGTTAAGGAAGCCTGCCGTTTATAATAGCTTCAGAGAGAGAATTCAATCTCTCTTTCTGTTCCTCTCAGTATTTTAATGTGTTAAGAACAATGAGCGCTGAGTACGGTATGCTGTATTGCCAGTGGTATCAACCCAGAGAAATGACATTAGCTAATTACCAGCGAGGGGAGGGAATTAATTCCGCCCTCCCTCTCCAACGCACACAGAGAGAATAGGGAACACACAGCTCTTTAACCCCAGTTAGAATGCTAATTGCATTAACGAAGGTTCTCAATCCCCCCCCCTGACAAAGTCTGTTAAATTTGCAGTCTGTCCACGCCAACACCGCTCACATCATCAATCAGGGACATTGAATTGGGGTGGAGAACAAAGCCCTGTGAGATGATGTAGGAGTAGGGAATTGAATAGCTACACAGGCCAGAGATGCAGAGGTGTTACACAGTCTGATAAGGAGTGAGCTCCACAGGTTTCATCTGATTCATACCAAAGAGCTTATTGTTTAAATGCTTACAATTCTTTGATTTGTAGAGGCCTCTGCCTCTGCCTTGTGTCCTTGTTCCTAGTAGCAGTTGGTAAGCTTTATAATAACACTGATTTATCTTAAACTTATACCCATAGAATTACAATGACTTCAATCTAGAATGAATTCTATTTAGATACACCACTTTTCCTGTACTGATTTAGGAGCTGCTACAACTACACGTCAAGCAATTAGGCTACGCACTGCCAATACAACACCCCTATCGGTTACATATGCAACACACCTATTGGTTAGATATTCTAGAGGCGGGGCCATGGGCTCCCGAGCGGTCATTTCTCCTGGTGTGCCCAGACTCTTGTGTTAACTCCTGTGTGTGGTTGTTTTAATGTGTGTTTCTTCCTTCTATGTCCTCCTTATCTGTGTTGTGTCTGATGACTGTGCGGGATTGTCACTGGCGGTAGGTTCCCAATTGTCGTTGGATCCTCCTTAAGCCTGCTGCTCTGATGTTTTGATAGCCTCTTGACAACAACTTACTCCTATAGAACCAAATATATGTAACTATGCATACAGTACATGTATATCTGCTCTATATATGTGCGTAGTCTTGCACATGCACATATATATGTATGAAAGAAGCCCTGGGCGTGCTTTAACAAGGTTGAACCACATTGATTCTCCATCTGGTGCCTTTTCAATCTTTGCTTTGCATTTCAAAACAAGATGTGCCCATGAGCTAAAGTAGAATGGTTAAGTTTCAAGGTTACTGCTTTTGAAACCTGTAGTAAGGTTTAGACATACAGTAGCTTTACATTTCACATACATTCACCTGAAGCCAAAAGGCAGATTGACTTGACATTGACTTAACCCAGTATAATAGCTAATACACATTGTGGGTGTTGAACATGGCTGCCTATTCTGCTATACTCCTCTCCTCTCTGTGTACAAGCAATAACGAACAAACAATTTCATTTTTTATAGTTTTGCTTAGGGAACAATTGACAATAGGTTTGCTTGCACCAGGAGGGGACTCAGATGGGCCGTACAAATTCCAAACATATCAATGTTGTTCAGCCTTGATGCTTTCACACCAGCAACCTGACCACTAATAGGGCAGGCCCCCATCACCATGACAACATCTCTTACCAACACCTACCTACCTACTGCTGGCATGATGCTTATAGCTTCCATCGGCGTGGGGGTAACACATGCAGCTGAGGGCTCTGACAATGCGATTGTGTCTCCTGATGGGTGAATGATAAGTAAACTGAGAATGTGGGGGTCACAACCAGAGTACTGTTCTGTTTACTGAGAATGCCCTGCATGCAACAATGACAGTCTGACAATGTCTGATCTTTGGAAGGCAACTTTGACACTGAATGTACTTGAGAGCTAGTTTTTGCCTCTTTAATCGCATGCTTATCAATAACAAACTGACTGCCCCCCTGCCTCGAACCCGCCTCTCCACTACCAGCATCCCTTCAGAACCAGGCTAGCGAAGGAAAACTCACTCTTCTTCTTCTTCATCACTCTCGCCATCTCTTGACATTTCCTGTTGATTTGTTTTGCACCACAGACTGATCTTCTTGAAATAACATCAAGGGAATTGTCGTTTGTGGTTTGCAGAAGCTCTCTCTCTCTCTCTCTCTCTCTCTCTCTCTCTCTCTCTCTCTCTCTCTCTCTCTCTCTCTCTCCTCTGCCTGCCCATTACTCTCATCTTTTGGCTCTATCATTTGATCTCTCTCCCCCCTAGCCTCCTCATTCCAAAACACCCACAGATTGATTGAACCGCATCATGGGTCCTGGCCCGAGGCTAGCGCATCACCGAGCATGTCCTGGTGTTAACAGCTGTGGTGTTTTAGTGCTTGCTCACCCCATTATAATCCCCCCAAAGAGAGGCAGCTTTTTTCAGGAGACGGGCTCGCTGGCACACCCGCTGGCAGGCCCGGGGCGGGGCAGGGCAACAGCCGTCTAAGGGGCTGGCACAGGCGACACACGGAGGGCACTGACTGTTGGTGGGTGTCTCCTTCAGGCCTTGAAGGATGAGGATGACGCTGAGACAGGCCTGACCGATACGGAGAAAGAGCCCGAGCCCAAGGAGGAAGAGAAACTGGGCAAATTACAGTTCAGCCTGGATTACAATTTCACCGAGAATACGGTAAGGGTCCGCCTCTGATATCCACTCTTACTGTCGTTGTGTCGTTGTTGTCCGAAACGTCTCTCCTTCGTAAGTATGGTCACCCCCATCTTCCTCTGTGGTTGGTCCATCGACTCATCAATCCATTTAAAAAAACACTGAGAAAATGTTGCCTACCCAGGTAATGCAGGACCTACTCCTACTGTTCATTGTTGTATCACCACTGTTTATTATTAATGCCTATAACTGCAGCCTGCAAACTAGTCCCCTCTGGAATCCATCTGCTGTATTTTCCCCTTCCCTTTTAAAAAGCAGAGCGACTTGAGGAGCAGACCAACTTCCAGATGTTGTGTGACAGATCATAGAGGAGGGTTGAAGGCAGCGTGGAGAGGAAGCTCTGCTGTCCTTCACTGGGGCCCTGCTATCTCCCTGTCATTAACAGTGCTGATGGACAGCCTGAGATTAGCCACTCACACACATCTGTCACTCTGTCTCGTCAACGTGGCCAGGAGTTTTCATTGGCTCACTGGGTTAGAGCATGGTGCTAGCAACACCAGGGTTGTGGGTTCAATTCCCACATGAGCTGAATGGATAGTATGTTGACAGTTCTCTGTGGATTGCTTTGTCACTTTGGGTGAAAGTGTTCGCTGACCTGCCATATTATATTATCCACACGTTCTGAACATTAGAGATTCTCCACATGCATCACAACTTTCCCCTGAAAGACCCTCAAGCACTCTGTTTGTCTTTAAATGAAAATGCTTTAGCGAATGTAGTGATGGTAACAGACAGTAATGATGCTAATCATGAGGATTAATAATCACAATAATCCCTCACGCACTCAGTTGTTATGGCCATAATAGTCATGGTCATTATCATAATATAACTGAAATGTATTCTGATAAAGAGCCTTATTACCATTTAAGACTAATGCACTGAATGCTAGTCACATTACTTATTTTATATATTGCGTCCAATATAGCTATCTACATTCCCAGTAGTTTACTGAGCTGTCATGCAGTGTAAAACAATACCAGCCTGTTCTGTTCTGTGAGACTGTGATTACAGTGGTCCATTAATAATAAGCCCTGTAATTCCCTAATGGATCCATAATGAGTGGATGGCAGTTGTCACTGTGTGTGTGACAGAAACCTGGATCATTGGGCCCGGCGCTCACTGACAGTACCCAGCTCTGAGGCTGAGAGACAAAGCCAGGGAACCAGGGACTATTGTCAGTCTGACCCACTTTCAGTTCAGCAGCAGCCACAGTAGAGAGCCACAGAGCCCCCTACTCACTCAGCTCCTGTGTCTTCAGATCAGGTCCACAGAGTAGAAGCAATCACGGTGAAAAGACTGCCCTAGTCTGAGGAAGAGTGGCTGGCACAGGTGATTGTTCCACTAGTTGTTCTCTTGTCCTCTGCTGAGAACTTTTAATTATTCCTACCCATTATATTGGGTAGGAATAATTAAAACCACAGTTTTTCCCCATTACCTTTCTCTGTCTCTCCAAATGTACTTCTACCATTGACCTCTGAAAGAGAATACATTCTCAGAGGTTCCTGCAAAAAGCAAGAGAAGACAGGAGGAATATGACAGCTCCTTTCACATCCCCTTGGGGTTTTCGCTTTCTCCTTTGAAGTGTGCAGTGTTTGTGTGGCTATGTGGAGCTGTGATGGTAGGGAGGGACCAGGGAGGGAGAATCGGAACAACTGCTTTCAGGACGTGCTGCCCGGGGCTTAGTCACAATTGCAGGTGCACACCGTTCTCCAGCCTCCCGTCAGCGGGCCAATACCACACACACAGGGAAGGGTTACGACCCGGCAGGCCCTTCTCTGTGACAGGACACTGCCCCTCCGTTAAACACACACAGGTTTACAGACCTGGGGAATGTGAAAGAAGCCAGATCAGATGTTCAGTATCGTGAGGATCATATAACACAAACACAGATTGGAATAGTACCCTTTTAATAAACCAGTTTATTAGTACCTTTTAATAAACCAGTTTAGTAGTACCCTTTAATAAATCAGTTTAGTAGTACTCTTTAATAATCAAGTTTCAGTGGTGGAAAAAGTACCCAATTGTCATACTTGAGTAAAAGTAAAGATACATTAATAGAAAATGACTCAAGTAAAAGTAAAAGTCACCCAGTAAAATACTACATGAGTAAAAGTCCAAAAGTATTTGGTTTTAAATATACTTAAGTATCAAAAGTAAATGTAATTGCAAACATATACTTAAGTGTCAAAAGTAAAAGTATAAATCATTTCAAATTACTTCTATTAGGCAATCTAAACGGCACAATTTCTTGTTTCTTTTAATTTACGGATAGTCAAAGGCAAACTCCAACACTCAGACATAATTTACAAATGAAGCATTTGTGTTTAGTGAGTCTGCCAGATCAGAGGCAGTAGGGATGCCCAGGGATGTTATCTTGATAAATGTGTGAATTGGACCATTTTCCTGTCCTGTTAAGCCTTCAAAATGTAACGTGTACTTTTGGGTGTCAGGGAAAATGTATGGAGTAAAAAGTACATTATTATTATTCTTTAGGAATGTAGTGGGGTAAAAGTTGTCAAAAATATAAATATTAAAGTAAAGTACAGTTACCTAAAAAAAAAAACTTAAGTAGTACTTTAAAGTAGTTTTACTTAAGTACTTTATACCACTGTCCAGTTTAGTAGTACCCTTTAATAATCCAGTTTATTAGTACGTTTTAATAATCCAGTTTAGTAGTACCCTTTAATAATCCAGTTTATTAGTACGTTTTAATAATCCAGTTTATTAGTACCCTTTAATAATCCACTTTAGTAGTACCTGTCACGTCCTGGCCAGTATATAAGGTTAATTGTTTTGTAGTTTGGTCAGGGCGTGACAGAGGGTATTTGTTTTATGTGGTTCAGGGTGGTGTGTTTGGTTTAAGGGTGTTTGTTTTAGTAATTCCGGGTGTTGGTTTGTTTAGGTATTTCTATGTGGAGTCTAGTATGTCTGTTTCTATGTCTGGTGAATTGGTGTTGGGACTCTCAGTTGAAGGCAGGTGTTTTCTATCTGCCTTTGATTGAGAGTCTCATAAATGAGGGTGTGTTTGTGTTTGTGTTTTGTGGGTGATTGTTCTGTGTTCAGCCCTAGGCTTTGCCAGACTGTTTTGTTGTTCGTTGGTTAGTTCTAGTAGCTTTGTTATTTTGTATTCAGTTGTTTTTTGTAAGTTAATAAATCTAAATATGAGCATACACGTACCTGCTGCATTTTGGTCCTCATTCCCCGACGACAACCGTGACAGAATCACCCACCACTCAAGGACCAAGCAGCAGAGGAAGGAGCAGAAGGCGTTCGAGTTGGACTGGCGGGAGAAGTGGACTTGGGAAGAAGTTCTGGACGGGGCCGGACCTTGGCATCAGGCTGGGGAGTATCGCCGCCCGCAGTGGGAAATAGAAGCAGCCAAGGCAGAGAGGCGTTGGTACGAGGCCAGAGTGGACGCGCTGAAGGAGATGCACGAGAGGCACCCCCAAGAAAATTTTGGGGGGGGGCACACGGGTAGTTTGGCTAGGCGAAGGAAGAGCCGGAAGCCAGCTACCCGTGGTTATATGGAGGAGCGTATGAGGTGGGGAGCGCCATGTTTCGCTGAGAAGCGCAATATCTCACCCATACGCACGCACAGTCCGGTGCGAGTTATTCCAGCCCCTCGCAGGTGCCGTGCTAGAGCGGGCATCCAGCCTGGTAGGAGGATGCCTGCGCAGCGCATCTGGTCGCCGGTACGCCTCCGAGGACCAGGCTACCCAACTCCCGCTCTACGCACGGCTACCATCAGGCCCCTGCACAGCCCAGTCTGCCCTGTACGAGCACTCCGCTCGTACAGGGCTACTAGTTCCATCGAGCCAAGGCGGGTTGTGCAGGAGGTAAGATCTAGACCGGCTGTGCGCCTCCATAGCCCTGGGTTTCCAGCTCCTGTCTCTCGTGCGGACCCGGAAGTGCGTCCACCCAGTCCGACTCGTCCTGTTCCCGCTCCCCGCACTAAACGGCAAGTGCGTAAACCCAGCCTCGTCAGTCTACAGTCGTCGGAGCTGCCCGCCAGTCAACAGTCGTCGGAGCTGCCCGCCAGTCAACAGTCGTCGGAGCTGCCCGCCAGTCAACAGTCGTCGGAGCTGCCCGCCAGTCAACAGTCGTCGAAGCTGCCCGTCAGTCAACAGTCGTCGAAGCTGCCCGTCAGTCAACAGTCGTCGGAGCTGCCCGTCAGTCAACAGTCGTCGGAGCTGCCCGTCAGTCAACAGTCGTCGGAGCTGCCCGTCAGTCAACAGTCGTCGGAGCTGCCCGTCAGTCAACAGTCGCCGGAGTGGTCAGACTGCGCTGAACTGCCGGAGTGGCCAGACTGCGCTGAACTGCCGGAGTGGCCAGACTGCGCTGAACTGCCGGAGTGGCCAGACTGCGCTGAACTGCCGGAGTGGCCAGACTGCGCTGAACTGCCGGAGTGGCCAGACTGCGCTGAACTGCCGGAGTGGCCAGACTGCGCTGAACTGCCGGAGTGGCCAGACTGCGCTGAACTGCCGGAGTGGCCAGACTGCGCTGAACTGCCGGAGTGGCCAGACTGCGCTGAACTGCCGGAGTGGCCAGACTGCCCTGAACTGCCGGAGTGGCCAGTCTGCCCTGAACTGCCGGAGTGGCCAGTCTGCCCTGAACTGCCGGAGTGGCCAGTCTGCCCTGAACTGCCGGAGTGGCCAGTCTGCCCTGAACTGCCGGAGTGGCCAGTCTGCCCTGAACTGCCGGAGTGGCCAGTCTGCCCTGAACTGCCGGAGTGGCCAGTCTGCCCTGAACTGCCGGAGTGGCCAGTCTGCCCTGAACTGCCGGAGTGGCCAGTCTGCCCTGAACTGCCGGAGTGGCCAGTCTGCCCTGAACTGCCGGAGTGGCCAGTCTGCCCTGAACTGCCGGAGTGGCCAGACTGCCCTGACCTGCCGGAGTGGCCAGTCTGCCCTGACCTGCCGGAGTGGCCAGTCTGCCCTGACCTGCCGGAGTGGCCAGTCTGCCCTGACCTGCCGGAGTGGCCAGTCTGCCCTGACCTGCCGGAGTGGCCAGTCTGCCCTGACCTGCCCGAGTGGCCTGTCTGCCCTGACCTGCCCGAGTGGCCAGACTGCCCTGAACTGCCGGAGTGGCCAGACTGCCCTGAACTGCCGGAGTGGCCAGACTGCCCTGAACTGCCGGAGTGGCCAGACTGCCCTGACCTGCCCGAGTGGCCAGACTGCCCTGACCTGCCCGAGTGGCCAGACTGCCCTGACCGTCCCGAGTGGCCAGACTGCCCTGACCGTCCCGAGCTGCCAGACTGCCCAGACAGCCTGGAACGGCCTGAGCCGGAGCCGCCTCCAATATAGGTGGGTTGGGGAGGGGGGGTGTAGCACAGTGCCGTCGTTGACGGCAGCCACCCTCCCTTCCCTCCCTTTAGAAAGGGGGAATTTTTCTTTTGGGTATTGTTTGGGGGTATTTATATTTTTTTTGTGTTAAGGTGCTTCTGGGGTAGCACCTTTAAGGGGGGGGTACTGTCACGTCCTGGCCAGTATATAAGGTTAATTGTTTTGTAGTTTGGTCAGGGCGTGACAGAGGGTATTTGTTTTATGTGGTTCAGGGTGGTGTGTTTGGTTTAAGGGTGTTTGTTTTAGTAATTCCGGGTGTTGGTTTGTTTAGGTATTTCTATGTGGAGTCTAGTATGTCTGTTTCTATGTCTGGTGAATTGGTGTTGGGACTCTCAGTTGAAGGCAGGTGTTTTCTATCTGCCTTTGATTGAGAGTCTCATAAATGAGGGTGTGTTTGTGTTTGTGTTTTGTGGGTGATTGTTCTGTGTTCAGCCCTAGGCTTTGCCAGACTGTTTTGTTGTTCGTTGGTTAGTTCTAGTAGCTTTGTTATTTTGTATTCAGTTGTTTTTTGTAAGTTAATAAATCTAAATATGAGCATACACGTACCTGCTGCATTTTGGTCCTCATTCCCCGACGACAACCGTGACAGTACCCTTTAATAATCCACATTAGTAGTACCCTTTAATAATCCAGTTTATTAGTACATTTTAATAATTCAGTTTAGTAGTACCCTTTAATAATCCAGTTTAGTAGTACCCTTTAATAATCCAGTTTATTAGTACGTTTTAATAATCCAGTTTAGTAGTACCCTTTAATAATCCACTTTAGTAGTACCCTTTAATAATCCACTTCAGTGTAGCTGTTGGCCCCATTGTACACTTGACTCAACTGGTCCCTCTGAGAATTTTCAAATATGATGAAATATTCAGCTAGTCTGAATCTGACTGTTTAACTCTTGACTGTGGACATTTGTCCTGTACGTGTTGTATTCAACAATGGAGGTGGTTTCACAGCAGAATATCTGAATATCTATATTTGAGTTTTGTAATAGTTAAAACCTAGTAAGCAAACAGTCTTCGTCACAGACCTCCAGTCCCATCATCCTCTTAGAGATGATGGAGATGAGTCCAGGTGGGTGGAGATTCACAGTAAATGCAGTGTGACACCGAGTAGCAGGACTCCTGACATTGCTTCTCTCTGGACAACTGTAGGGAAATCTAATGGACAGCATGTCAGTATTAATCGACACACTTGCATAGAGATGTCTACTGGTTAACATTTTGAGCTCTACGGACATTTTTTTTAAAGCTACAATACCATCACAGTGAGGTCTTTAGTAAGTGACAGGCAGGATAATGTACATACAGTGCCTTTAGAAAGTATTCACACCCCAGAAACAGAGTTTAATGGCTGTAATGGGGGAAAACTGAGGATATATCAACAACATTGTTTAACCTAAATGACAGAGTGAAAAGAAAGAAGCCTGTGCAGAAAAAAAATATTACAAAACATGCATCCTGTTTGCCAAAAAAATGAACTTAATGCCCTGAATACAGAGTGTTATGTTTGGGGCAAATCCAACACATCACTGAGTACCACTCCTCATATATTCAACCATGGTGATGGCTGCATCATGTTATGGGTATGCTTGTCATTGTCCAGGATTAAGGAGTTTTTTAGGATGAAAAGAAACGGAATAGCGCTAAGCACAGGCAAAATCCAAGAGGGAAAACCTGGTTCCGTCTGGCTTCCAACAGACACTGGGAGACAACTTCATCTTTCAGCAGGACAATAACCTAAAACACAAGACCAAATGTACACTGGAGTTGCTTACCAAGATGACATTGATTGTTTCTGAGTGGTACAGTTACAGTTTTGACTTAAATTGTCTTGAAAATCTATGGCAAGACTTGAAAATGGCTGTCTAGCAATGATCAACAACTAACTTGACAGAGCTTAAAGATTTTTACAATCCAGGTGTGCAAAGCTCTTAGAGACATTCTTAGAGTGACTCACAGCTGTAAACACTGCCAAAGGTGATTCTAGCATGTATTCACTCAGGGGTGTGAATACTTATGCACATGACATACTTCTGTATTTCATTTTCATACATTTGCTAACTTTTCTAAAAACATGTTTTCACTTTGTCATTATGGGGTATTGTGTGTAGATGGGTGAGAGAACAAAATATGTTTCATACATTTTGAAGAACATACATGTACAGTATCTTAGTCATTCCCTTTGGGTTGCTTTAGCTTTATGTTCAAACTACACTGAGTGTAGAACATATTAGGAACACCTGCTCTTTCCATGACATAGACTGACCGGGTGTATCCAGCTGAAATATATGATCCCTGACTGATGTTACGAGCTAAATTCAGCTCAATCACTATGAATGGAGGGGAGGAGACAGGTTAAAGACTATTGCGACATTGATTGTGTATGTGTGCCATTCTGAGGGTGAATTGGCAAGACAAAAGATTAAAGTGCCTTTGAATTGGGTATAGTAGTAGGCGCCAGGTGCACTGGTTTGAGTGTGCCAAGAACTGCAACGCTGCTGGGTTTTTACGCTCAACAGTTTCCTGTGTATATCAATAATGGTCCACCACCCAATGGACATCCAGCCAACGGCAGGCCAGTGGTCAAAAACGGGTCATTGATGAAAGAGTACAAAGGATGCTGACATGAATTGTGCAGAGAAACAGATGGGCTACAGTTAGTCAACTGACAGTCCAGTACAACATTGATGCCAAAAGACCCATAAAAGAATACACAACTCATCGTACCTTGACACGAATGGGGTATGGCAACCGACGTCTTTTCTGCAGTTGCAGTAGGCTAAGGAATGAAAACACTGGACACTGGAGAATGTGAAAATCATTGCCTGGTCTGATGAATCCCGGTTCCTGCTGTTTCACACAGATGGGAGGACTAGGGTATGGGTACATGCATCCATCATGCCACGTGTTAACATTGCAGGATGGTGGTGGTGGTGTGATAGTGTGGGGTGTGTATTCATGGCACACATTGGGCCCCTTGATAAAAGTGGAGCAACATTTGAATGCCACAGGATATCTGAACATCATTGCCAATCAGGTGCTTCCCATCATGGCATCAGTGTATCCATCTGCAAATAGATTTTTTTCTGCAGGATAATGCCCCATGCCATAAGGCTAGGATTGTATAGGAATGGATCCACGGACATGACAGTAAATTCAGCTGACTGCAGTGGCCTGCCCAATCACCAGATCTCAATCCACTTGAGCATCTGAGGGATGAGATGGAACAAGCTGTTCGAGGTAGAGATCCACTACCAGCCAACTTGACACAACTGTGGAAAGCATTGTAGTCAATTTTTTGTTGGACTGGAAAAAATGCCTGGAATGTAAAATAATGCTATTAACCAGTTACCATGCTTTTAAAATAATGGTTCTGTTCCGGAACAGTATAGATCACTTTCGTTCTCGGTTCTGGTTCTGGTTCTGTTCCTCGAAAAATGTAATTATTTTCCCTGTTCCCTGAACCGGTTCCAACCTCTGCTCAGTGTATATAACAAGAGTACCATTTATTTTGTGTTACAACAATGTTGTGAGAATGTTATGCATTAACATGGGTGCCTTTTGGCACAATATCACCCCCATTGATGGAGGGGGTTCCATCTATGTTCCTTCCATGTTGCGTTCCTGTGCAGTGTACTTGTGCTGTGCGTGGACAGTGGGCTGTGTGTGGAGAATTTGCTTTGGCCCCTGTATCGTATCATCACACAGTCATCCTCCACTCCCATCATCATCCTCCCATCATTTAAAAAAATATGTATTGAACTAGGCAAGTCAGTTAAAGAACAAATTGTTATTTACAATGACGGCCTACCTCAGCTAAAGTCGGATGACGCAGAGCCAAATGTGCGCCACCCTATGGGACTCCCAATCACGGCCGGTTGTGATTCAGCTTGGAATCGAACCAGGGTCTGTAGTGACACCTCTAGCACTGAGATGCAGTGTCTTAGACCACTGTGCCACTCAGGAGCCCTTCCTACAGCTGGAGTCCCATCACCATCTCCCCTGAGCATTGCTTTAGCACTCTGATCTGAACTGCGAAAACACGGGTCACAAAATATGATGAGATCCAGCATCCGTTGCTACGCCGATCCATGCGTTTTGATGGCAGAGGGTAGCCTTATTTCTCACGCTCCAATAATCCATGCTGGCTGGCTCTGACAACTGCTGGAGAGCTCCATGGCTGAGTGCCCTGGTCCCCCTCCAGATTGCCTGTTGATGGCTGCCTGACAGGAAGTTGATTGACTGACTAGGCGGCCCCAATAGGCCTTGGAGGAAGCAGCTGTGACTGGCGGGTCAATCAGCCTCCCCTGCCCCCCAGCATGGTTATCAATTATCAGCCTGATGTGGTGGAGAACAGGCCAATCACTGCAGAGCTCTGACAGGTCCTGACCTCGACTGCTCGCCACCTTAATACTGCTTTGGCTTAAACCACCGTGGCTTTCACAGGAGCATTACTTTTAATATCATCTATGGCCTGCCTCCATGATTTGAAATGTAAAGAGCTACAGATGAGAAGGTATGGATGAGTCCCTTTGTAGGAGATTACCGATGGGCCTCTTTCTCATAGTTAAATCTAAACTATAGAGGCTCTTGACTTCAATTCTGCTGGTGATTGTTTTAAAACCATGATATGTAGCGTCTCTCCATCCTAGTGTTTTGCACCAGTGATGAGACCGGGGGTTATTCCAATTGAACCACAGCTTGGTGCTCTGTTAGAATGGTGGTGGGATGACAGTCATATCAAGGCTCTGTTATTGCTGTGGGTAGGGCTGTAGTGCTGACTAGTCTCTGTTGTCTCCCCTCCACCCTTCCTCTCCACAGCTCATAGTAGGGATCATCCAAGCAGCGGACCTTCCAGCCATGGACATGGGTGGCACCTCGGACCCCTATGTCAAGGTCTACCTGCTACCGGACAAGAAGAAGAAGTTTGAGACCAAGGTCCACCGGAAGACCCTAAACCCCACCTTCAACGAGCAGTTCCAATTCAAGGTACTTATTCAAGGTATAAGAGTAGACTAGACAATACTTCACCCATGCAACTCTCAAACCTTGGCTTGTGCAGTAGTAGTAGTTGCTGTTGTTGTAGTAGTGTTAGTTGTAGTTGTAGTAGTAGTAGTAGTAGTAGAAGTAGTAATCTTTGTTATCCATAACAGCAACAACAGACATTTCTCAAGGAATAGGACAAATACACAATACACAAACCACACAGTAGTTTAAGCAGGTTGTGTTTGTTCGTTCTATGACAAAGCCATTTGCATGCTGTGGTGTGTTCGCTCGGGTAAGGTGTGTAGACATGGAGCAGCTGGCCCAGTAACAAGCTGCTGACAGACAGCCTCCTGGTTCTCACAGCTGGCCCAGTAACAAGCTGCTGACAGACTGCCTCCTGGTTCTCACAACTGGCCCAGTAACAAGCTGCTGAAAGACTGCCTCCTGGTCCACACAACTGGCCCAGTAACAAGCTGCTGAAAGACTGCCTCCTGGTCCACACAGCTGGCCCAGTAACAAGCTGCTGACAGACAGCCTCCTGGTCCACACAGCTGGCCCAGTAACAAGCTGCTGACAGACTGTCTCCTGGTTCTCACAGCTGGCCCAGTAACAAGCTGCTGACAGACTGCCTCCTGGTTCTCACAACTGGCCCAGTAACAAGCTGCTGAAAGACTGCCTCCTGGTCCACACAACTGGCCCAGTAACAAGCTGCTGACAGACAGCCTCCTGGTCCACACAGCTGGCCCAGTAACAAGCTGCTGACAGACTGTCTCCTGGTTCTCACAGCTGGCCCAGTAACAAGCTGCTGACAGACTGCCTCCTGGTTCTCACAACTGGCCCAGTAACAAGCTGCTGAAAGACTGCCTCCTGGTCCACACAACTGGCCCAGTAACAAGCTGCTGAAAGACTGCCTCCTGGTCCACACAACTGGCCCAGTAACAAGCTGCTGAAAGACTGCCTCCTGGTCCACACAGCTGGCCCAGTAACAAGCTGCTGACAGACAGCCTCCTGGTCCACACAGCTGGCTCAGTAACAAGCTGCTGACAGACTGTCTCCTGGTTCTCACAGCTGGCCCAGTAACAAGCTGCTGACAGACTGCCTCCTGGTTCTCACAACTGGCCCAGTAACAAGCTGCTGACAGACTGCCTCCTGGTTCCCACAGCTGGCCCAGTAACAAGCTGCTGACAGACTGCCTCCTGGTCCACACAGCTGGCCCAGTAACAAGCTGCTGACAGACAGCCTCCTGGTCCACGCAGCCTCTGTATGATCAGGATTCACACAGGCAGATGCAACGCTCCATCTCTCCTCGTCCACGCAGCCTCTGTATGATCAGGATTCACACAGGCAGATGCAACGCTCCATCTCTCCTCGTCCACGCAGCCTCTGTATGATCAGGATTCACACAAGCAGATGCAAACTTCCATCTCTCCTTATTCTCTCTCTTTTTCTTGTTTTGATTTGGCCTAAATTTGAGCAAAACTTTCTCAGTTTCAAAAATGTGATTGTAGCTACAGTATCTCATCTGTGGAGGAAGAGTTGTGGTATTCATCCAGCAGTAAAAAGAGCACAGGTGTTTGTCTGCAGCGAGAAATACATAGCATATGTGGTTGCCAGATTGGTTAAATACCAGTAGCATATTTATTTTGGAATTCAGAAAACATGGTAGACCTGTGAAGCTTTATTTATCCCACCGGCGCCTACTTGTAATCACAAGTGGCTACATTATTGAAATGAAGGAGCTAGTAGTGTTCTTTGGTCATGGTGGTGATAGTGTCAAGGACAAACTTCGGAAGTCTTATCTCTTTTCTAGCCAATCAGGTAGTTGTCACCGTGTTGTAACAAGTCCCCGTGTATAATGAGCTTTGTCTGGAAAACAGCTCAATTGGAGGCAATCAAGAATCAAATCCCAGACACCACCCTCATCCCCTCTTCACATCCCCTCCACCAGCACCCCTTCCTTCGCCCCGGATCTTTGGCAGATAAGACTGCCTGCCGCCTATCCGTCACAGACAGGACTGGAGGAGGAAGGAGGGGAGGAGGAGGGAGGAGGAGTGGGGTTGATTGATTTGTAATGCTCTAGAACCAGAACTTCCCCAACTCATGATGACTCCTCTCTATTCCTTGACAAGTAATACCAGTGCCTGGGAGTAGCTTTGATGCAGCGTGCCAATCTGGCAGCCATTTTGTAAAGCACCACTATCACCACTATGCTACTACAGGTGTCAACAATACACTACTTCAATTTCATCTTTAGTTTGAGATAAGTAAGTTCCACCAGAAGACACTTAGAGATAGGTTTCATGTTGGTTATATGGTTCTCCCCAGGTGCCCTACGTCGAGCTGGGAGGCAAGACGCTGATGATGACAGTGTACGACTTTGACCGCTTCTCCAAGCACGACGCCATCGGAGACGTGAAGCTGCCCATGAACAAGATTGACTTTAGTCACGTGACAGAGGAGTGGCGGGATCTTGTGAGCGCCGAGAAGGAGGAGGTAAATAATATAATATATATACAGTATATATAATGTAATAACTCCAAGTTTACACATCAGAAACTCCTAATATTTTCTTCCCCAAAGTTACGACAGTTGACTACCAGTCTGCATGGAGTGTTGTCACCAAGGTAACAGTTCATTTCTAGAAAATCTACGATCAGACATTTTAAATGACACATTTTATCACACGACAATCGTATGACTATGTTAAAAATGTTTTACCTGGGATTGAAGAGTGAGCTCAGTGCCATACAGTAGTCGAGGGTATTCCATCTCTCTTGAAAAATTTCACTTAATCATCCCTCCATGCTTCTCATTCTATTACAAAAGTGAGCAGGAGATACAATTTTCAAGGTAAATGCTATGGCATACAGCATTTAAGCGAGGGTTGCTAGGGGAACCTTGTTTTCAGCAGCACGCTTGGTTCATGTAAAGGTTCATTGTCACACCTGTGGTGCCAGAGAGTGGAAGGACATCTCAATCTGCAGCGTTGTTCCAGAACCAGACAAGCTACACCTGATCATTTCCCGCAAGGCTTGAGACACCATCTTAACGCCCTTAAAGTGATAGTCGCTCACTTGACTGGGCTTTCGCTGAAGGACCTTTAAACGTTTTGATTTGATTTGATTTGAAATGGCCACTTTCACCACCGTGAGCACCATCTTAAACACTATATGATTATACAAATGTTGAAATGGGATCATTATGCGAAGACTTTAAGGATAATGTGACACACCAAGCAACTTCTGTGGGTGTATAAGAGACAATAGGGTCAAGAAGAAGTTCTTATCCTCATTGAATGTGTGTAACAGTGGCTGTAAGGAATGTTTCACACATCAGCCGTGCCTCAGTGGCTGCAAATGATACCCAACGAGGTCCTAGCGGCTAGCTAAAGAGATGCTCTGAGCAGCCCAACCACTAGTCTGGTCCCAGATCTGTTTGTGCTCTATAGCCAACTCCTATTTCTCCCCATGCTTCTACGTTTGGCACGACCACACTAGACCAAGGGCAAAGTTTGTCCTTCAGAATAATCCCAATATCCACTCAGAAAAATGAATGGACACATTTCCCATATCTATGCAAATACATGCATGCACAGAGAGTGAGAGACATGTTGACCCAAATATTTCCTCGGGGGTATCATTTAAGCAATAAGGCCGGAGGAGGTGTGGTATATGGCCAATATACCACGGCTAACGGCTGTTCTTATGCACGACGCAACGCGAAGTGCCTGGATACAGCCCTTAGCCGTGGTATATTGGCCATATACCACAAACCCCCGAGGTTCCGTATTGCTTAATTCTAAACTGTGTGATTCGAGCCTTGAATGCTGATTGGTATACTGGTTACACACGGAATTAGAACAGTAAAAACCGAAAAACAGCCCATGGCTGTGGTATATTGGCCATTTTCCACACCTTACACACTTTCCGTCGTTCATTATTTTCCACAGAATGCATAGCCCCTTGTTTATTATCCATTACATATACAATAGGTCTGTGGAAAAGATAACATGGCAGCATTCTGTTCACATAATTGTAAAATGAAGTCAAACACTGCCAGAATAACAGATGGATTCCAGATGAATTCAGAAGGAATGCAATCTTTTTTAAGCGACACATGATCAACATATCAGGGGGTTTCATAATTTGTTTGTTTCCACCGTGTATTCTTCTAGAAACAAAGGTTACTTACAACGGCATCTGTTGTCGAGAAGAAAAGTGATGAGGTGACAATTGGATTTACCTGCGAACGTGCTTTGAAATAACACACCCGTATTGACTGAGGGAACAACGGACCATGCATTTTATTAACTACAAAATGTTAGACTCTTCCTCGTCGATTGTGTAACAGTGTTTACATAGAGAAAACATCCTCCTCAACCTGGCGGGTCAAACATGAAGCGCTCTCGGCAGGAGAGGGTCTAGCAGCTCAAAATGCAGTGCTGGCCTTTCCCAGATATTTCTGGAATATATTAGACCATGATGGCTTCAGACAAGCATGATCTATATCTGTGTTTTTTACTCTCAGTCTCTCTGCCCACGTCTCCCCGGGAGGAGTGTGTATTTATGTTGATGAAGCTGGAGCCTCTGTCATTAAAGTGAGAGTCTATTTAGTCCCGTCGGCTCTGGGCTGAGTGTACAGGCCAGGCACAGCTAGATACACTGACTGAGTAATGGCAACCCAGGCTGAGAATAAACCTGCCCCATATACAACTCACATCTGGCAACCGTATTATATTCTCATCACATATATTTAGTATTCGTGTCACGCCCTGACCATAGAGAGCCCTTGGTTCTCTATGGTATAGTATGTCAGGGCATGACTGGGGGTGTTCTATGTTGTTTATTTCTTTGTTGGTGTGCTTGGTATGGCTCCCAATCAGAGGCAGCTGTTTAGCGTTGTCTCTGATTGGGGATCACATTTAGGCAGTCATTTCCCCACTGTGTTTTGTTGGATCTTGTTTTTGTGTAGGTGCCTATTTGCACTTCACTGTCTTCACGTTTCGTTTGATCATTTATTGTTTTTGTATTTTGCTGAAGTTTCACGTTATAATAAAGATGTGGAACGCTACTCACGCTGCGCCTTGGTCCAATTATTACGACGAACGTGACAATTGGGGAATCGGTCTTATTGTAATTTGATGAAAGACCTCTGGTATATAAAACAAAAATCAATGTTCAGGCCTCCTTGGCCCTTGATTTATGAGGTCTATTCATAGTGGCTGTTTCCGATCATGTGTAATTCAAGTTGGACCTGGGACACTTATTGAGCATCAGTCTGTTCTACTTGTTAATATGCGTAATGCCAGAAATATAAATCCCATTTTGAGTCTGCTCACTCTGTGACTACAGTAATTTATTTCGATGTTGATGTGTATGACACAAGGGAACGATTGATGACGTTCTGTCAAATTGACCACAAGAAGCCCGAACAGATATGATATTTGACTAAAACATAAGAATTTCAAACCTTTATTACATTGGGATATGATAACATATGTATCTTTATTATGCGTGGGAATACTTGGGGACAGATTTCCTAAATTAAAATCTCTTGGAGCTGAATTCCTGGTCTTTTGTTACATTATTTTATGTCCCCCCCAAAACCAAAATTGCTCAGAAAACCTGGGGGGGCAAAATAAATTCACCCAAGGGCAGAAATTCAGCCCGCGGGCAGCCAGTTGGGAAACCCTGTCCTACAAAGATCCAAGAAAACCCAAATGGGAAAACAGAATCCATGTGAAAGCATTTAAGCTTTAAGACAGACAAGACTACATTCCCAAACCATGTGTCACTTCAGCAGACAACTTCATCCTTATTCCTAGCTATGGTCATGACTCCTCTCTCTCTCTCTCTCTCTCTCTCTCTCCTCTCACAGCAAGAGAAGCTGGGTGATATCTGCTTCTCCCTGCGATACGTGCCCACCGCAGGCAAGCTGACCGTGGTCATCCTGGAGGCCAAGAACCTGAAGAAGATGGACGTGGGAGGCTTGTCAGGTGAGCAGAGGAGAGCTGAGGGCCACAACAGATGCCTGAGGGCCACAACAAGGATGGCCAGGCAAGATGATTGACAGCCAGGAGGCTTAAGATGGTAGTAAGGCATTTTACCTCCAGACCTGCTCTCACCTGTGTCATGTCCACTCAAGATGAGGGCCTGTCATTTTGAAACCCTCAGTCAAAGCCACTCTCTCACTCTGGTAATGAACACTCTCAGGGTGTTATGTATTAGAAACCATTGTTTTGCCCTCTCCCCTCTCTGTGCTGTTCTAGGGGTTTTGCTGAAGGCTTGGTGAGTCATTGTGGGGCCCAGTGTTTTGTCAGGTTGGACTTTGGGAAATTGGTGTCTGTTAGAGACTTTGAGCTCTGATGGTGCGGCACTTTCGCTTCCCGCTGGCTTTCCACACGACAGGCTCATCTTTTGTCTAAGAAAACGCATCTTTGGCAGCAATCACTTCAGTGTCTCCTATTTTCCTGCAGCTATTTCTCTCAAACAACAACAGTCCCCTACCAATCATTGCCCACCATTATATCGGCAGGAGATAACAGATAGCATCTGAAGTGACTAATGTATATCTAAACTCTGCCTACAAAATGTGGACAGCAATATAAATGGCATTTTGTCCTCCAGAACAATGCCAATGTGATGCCAACAGAACACGTGATCAGACCCAGGTACTCCAGGGATCAGTAGTGTGGGTGGTGGTTACGGGCTCCACTGTGCAGACCTGCTGTTGCGTGGGAGAAAATACACATGGACAGTAATGATCGCAGTGGGCACTAATGAACGCCCTGCTTTATGTTGGTGGGAGAGCACATAGGGACAACACTGAAGTAAAGCTTTGGAAAGTCACCTGGCCATTGCGGCCATGGATCACTAATGTACCTGTAGAGGCTCATAGATAGAACACATTTCTAATGAATTGACCAAATCTGAAAAGCAAGCCTGACGCCATGGTAACAGAATGTTCCATTTGCGATAGTGACCACGCATGCATGCACACACACACACACACACACACACACACACACACACACACACACACACACACACACACACACACACACACACACAACACATGGCACACATGTGTGTGCACTGCAGAGAGTGTGTGTACTGAGTAATCCATCTAGTGTTGAGCAGCTTCCCATACATCAGTGAGCAGGGGGAAGAACTCTCCCTGGGGGCCAGAGAACACCATGATGGATACCAGACACTCTCCCATGATGCTCCCCTCGGAACATCACACCATCACACCACCAATACTGTTCTACACAGAAAGGTGGACAGGAGAAAGTGGACAGGAGAAAGTTTTTGTTGATGCACCGCTCAGAGATAAGCAAAGAAATCTCATTTTCTAAATCTCTGTTCTTTCCTCTGGGAAGGAGGGCTATGTTGGCGCGGGCCCCTTCTAGCAAGCAGAGCCCGCTGTGTGTTTTTCCTGTATGGTCCTGGCGATATGGGCCATTCAGGAGCTAGAAATAAGAACCCACCTGAACCATTCATCACTCCACCCCCACAAAGAGCCCCCCCCAGCCCCCAAATCCCCCCTTCCACAGCTGGGTCCACCGCACCCCTCCCTTCTCCCTGGCTCTCTCCTATCCATTCCTTGGACTATTTCTAATCCCCTATCCTCCTCTTCCTCCCTGTCCTTCCTCCTCCCCATAACCCTCTCCAGGCTGCAGTTACCATGCATCTAGTTCATTCTCCCTCCCCGTGCCTAACAGCCTAGCAGGCCATCAGTACATAACACTCTCGCCCGGGTTTTTACTGGAATGAGAATTATAGGAGATATTATTTGACTTCATGTTCCCCATTGAAGTCCCAAACAGTAGGCTAGAAAACAGGCGTCTTGTTCCACTCACACAGCTTATTTCGACGCTCATGTTTTTGATGTCAACCGAACAATGAACAAGGTAGTGAAGCTGAACACAATGACAGCAATTTTACCTTTTTTAAATGTTATCAGAAAATTAAATTGAAGAATAGCTTGTGTTGTGGCTTGTTTTGTTCAAGTTTTGAAAGAGAGTGATGTCGTTCCTTTTGAAAGGAGCCAATACTCTGGTATCTCTCTCTCTCTCTCTCTCTCTCTGCCTCTCTCTCTCTGCCTCTCTCTCTCTGCCTCTCTCTCTCTGCCTCTGGGTTTGACTAACCAAATAAACAAATACCAAGCAAGCATAATTCCCGTACACGCTTTAGGACAGAAAATATTGTTTTGGACACCACTGTACCTGACAAAATGTTGTTCCAGTTTAGTTTTTCTAACAAGATATCGCAGAGTACATCATCTCAGTTAGCCCATTGTTTGAAGAGTCAACTTCTCCAGAAGTGTCTTTTTGCCAGGAGAATAGATGTCAAAGCCTGGCAGATAGATGAAATAACACGCGTGTATATAATAACAATAATTAGTGACTATCTCACGTCGTGACACAGCCAGAACTAGAGGAGGACAAGTAATTGATGGTCTGGGATTGGTCCTTTTCTCCACTGCTGTCCTGTTTATCGAGCCTAATTACTGCTCAGCAAACGAGACACCTCTATTTTCATTCAAATATGTATAATTATTCATAATTCTTCTGATTGCCCCAAATAACTGTAACAGCCAGAGTCGCTGTATCAAGCTGTTCAGCAAAACTTGTTTCAAACAGTTTTAAAAGAGCACGTAATCTAATCATCGATAAAAGTTCTCAGCTGAGCCACTCCTGAATCACAGTGGAAGGTTTCTTTTTTTGTCAACAACCTCCTTCTTTATCATAACAGAACTATATCCCTGGAGGGACTCTTATAATACAGTATATACCATACAATGCATCGCAGGCAAGATACTTGTGTCTTTCTCATAATCTTTGCTGAAGATGTACAGGTAACCTGTATTATAGACTCAAGGTGAGTCCCTATATTTAAGTACAGTATATATTGTGACAATGGAACAACTCTCACTAGTATGACTCACCACAGGAGAGAGCTTCAGTCCCCGTGGAATTAAAATAGTTGTCACTTCTCAAGGCCGCAGGGCTCTTCACTGGCTGTGTGCAGCAATGCGATAACGGCTTATTTCTATGGGTGTATGTATGTTTGGAGGCAAATAGACCATGTCCCCTCACATAAAAGGTGTGTAGAAGCATATAAGAGAACTCAGCGCCAATGCTGACAACCTACGAACAGTGAAGTTTGTAAAGCCCGGAGGCACTATCAAGATCCAATCATATCAGTGGTGGTAAATAATATAGTGCTATAGAATAGTATCAGTGTGTTACGTACAAAGGCACAGTGGATGTTACTGGAGGATGAGTACATGCTTGTTAACCTCTCTGGGCCAGTGGAACGCTTGCGTCCCACCCTAATCAACAGCCAGTGGAATCGCGTCGCGCTAAATGCAAAACCTCATAAATGCTATAACTTCAATTTCTCAAACATATGACTATTTTACACCGTTTTTATAGATACACCTCTCCTGAATCGAACCACGTTGTCCGATTTCAAAAAGGCTTTACAGCAAAAGCAAAACATTAGATTATGTCAGCAGAGTACCCAGCCAGAAATAATCACACAGCCATTTTCAAAGCAACTAGCATGCATCACAAATACCCAAAACACAGCTAAATGCAGCACTAACCTTTGACAACCTTCATCAGATGACACTCCTAGGACATCATGTTACACAACACATGCATTTTTTGTTCGATAAAGTTCATATTTATATATAAAAACAGCATTTTACATCGGAGCATGACGTTCAGAAAATCTTTTGCCTCAAATGCTTCCGGTTTATTAGCGCTACAATTTACAAAATTACTATTCGAAAACATTGTTAAAATGTAATATTGTCATTCAAAGACTTATAGATTAACATGTCTTGAATGCCATCTCTTTGCCAGATTTAAAAATAACTTTACTGGGAAATCACACTTTGCAATAAACGACGTGGTATGCCCAGAAAAATAGTCTAGGCTATACATGTTTTGAGCCATCTTGGAACGATCAACCATCAAAAATACTATTGTAAATAATCCCTTATCTTTGATTATCTTTATCAGAAGGCACTTCTAGGCATCCCAGGTCCATAACAAATGTAGTTTTGTTCAAAAAAGTTAATAATTTATGTCCCAATAGTGTTAGCGCGCTCCGAAGGCTAGTGAAAATATACCGTATGCGTCTGACTTGTCGTCAGGAATGAGAAAAAAATAAATATTTAAGTTTGTTCAAACATGTCAAACGTTGTATAACATAAATCTTTAGGGGCTTTTTCAACCAGGGCTTCAATAATATTCCATTGGGATGGTTGCATTGTCTTTCAAAACGTTTCGAAAAGGGAGAGTACCCATGGGCGCCGACGTCACAATGGTAATGGCCCATTTCCTGTGACCAAGGTAAACATCCTCTCTTTCAGTCAATTTTGATGGTAGGAGGCTCAAAACACTTTGTAAAGACTGGGGACATCTAGTGGAAGCCATAGGAAGTGCCAAATGAATCGCAAGCCACTGTGTGTTTCAATGGCAAATGTTTGAAATGATATCCACACATCAGATTTCAGTTTCCTGTCAGGATTTGTCTCAGGGTTTTGACTGCCATATGAGTTCTGTTATACTCACAGACACCATTCAAACAGTTTTAGAAACTTTAGGGTGTTTTCTATCCAAAGCCAATAATTATATGCATATTCTAGTTACTGGGCAGGAGTAGTAACCAGATTAAATCGGGTATGTTTTTTTATCCGGCCGTGCAAATACTGCCCCCTAGCCCTAACAGGTTTTAAGATAATGGATGTACTCTCTCTCTCTCTCCACCTCTGTCTGTCTGTCTGTCTGTCTGTCTGTCTGTCTGTCTGTCTGTCTGTCTGTCTGTCTGTTTGTCTGTCTGTCTGTCTGTCTGTCACAGGGTAATGGACCTCCTCAGTGAGGAGGTTATCACATCAACCAGTCCTGTAGTATTAGTGAACCTTCACTGCCCCCACCCAGTGCTCCCACACCTCACCACACAGCATGCCATCAAGCCTCTCGGCTGGAGACCATATTATTTCTCATGCATACTGCCCGGCTGTTTAAAGGAGCTCCAGGTTCGCAGCCCCACTCCAGTCATTTACACTGCCAAGGTGTGGAAAGCAATGAGGCCAGGTGCTAGTATAATGATGAACGAATGGAAAACCAATTTGGTGGTGATTAGGGAAATGCAGAAGTTTGGAAGTGTGCGTGTGTGTGCGGCATGTGTGGGTTTTTCCGTGCTCTGTCTGTGGTGTGTGTGTGCGCCGTAGCTTAGTTGCGTGCGAATGATTCATGTCAAATCCAAGTGTGTAAAACCGAGATGACAGTGGGGCCCTGGGTGCCCCTCCTCCATGGCCCATGCAGAACGACGGGAGGGAAACTAAGATGACAGCTGAGCTATATTTAGCCTGCTTGTGTTGACGTTCGTTCAACATCTCGTACACAGCCCCCGCAAGCCAACACACAGAACACTCGAGTAAGCAGCCAACGTGCTGTTTTTACCGTTTGGTCTTCATACGCTCAGTAGACTAATTATGATTGGCATTGATAGCTATTCTCTTTCACTTAGGCCTATAATCCTAAATATACAGCAATGACTAGTTATCGACAAGCTTAAAGCCTGGATCTTAGAGATTCTGTTGAATCCGATGGGTGAACACAGCGTAACGCTGAAATAGGCTCGTAACAGTAGGGAATGAATATAATGTATTTGTTTTGGATGTACACACTGTCATGTTAAAAGGCCCTCTGTCATCTGTTTGACACAGAGCCAGCTGGGATAGAAAAGGTCCTGTTATGGCTGCTGCTCCTCCACAAACACCTTCAGCCGACGTCGCTCATGTCCCCCCCGTTAGTCACTTCTAAACACTCCTGCTGCTTCCTGTTCACTGGGAAGGGAGGGGGACTCTTTATAAATGAGCACAGCATATTTTTTATTATAACCCGGCCCATTGCCAGTGATCCAGATGAGTGACTGTCACGCATACTAAAGTGTCCGTATACTAAAGTGTAGACAGACACAAGGAACGGTGACAGCGCTCTCTCTCTCTCTCTCTCTCTTTGCGACAGGCGCCTCACATCAGCTGCCACGGCCACTCATCCACAAAATGGGCAGAGATTAGAGCTGTCTGGGACGAGACGTCGAAATGAGCCGGATATGAGTTGGGGTGCGTCGCCCGCCAAAACCCAATAATGCTGGCGGCGAGATAAGAAGAGTCTGGGTAGAATAGGGCTGAAAGCCAAGGGACACCACAGGTGTTTTTCTAATGGTGGAGGGATAGGTTATCTGTGATAACCCTGCCTGGATGTTGTTGCTGTGTATATTCAGCCTCAGTCTCTGAGGATAGCGGGATTAATTTATCCAGTGCTGGTCATTCAGGCCCGGGCCCAGGCCCAGGCCTGTGTGGATGGTCAAGATGAGGCAGAGGCAGCCAGATACAGGGTTGGAATGGGAAGGAGTTGGAATGTATTTATACGGTTGTGAATGTGAGGTCTTTTTTTATACAGAGATAAAAGATTTCAGCACAGGTCCAAGACTCTTGCAACTGATCATCGTGAACAGGGGTGAAGAAATACTCAGCCATTAAATGGAATTGCGTGTGTGTGAATGCCTGTGTGAGTTACTGGATCTGGATCTGAAGCAGCCTCTGTTATCAGTCTGCTGTGACAGTTCCAACCAAGGGGATTGAGCCTAACCTCCACAGAGACCTTGGGGACCATACTTAGTTTGTCCACAAACTTCCCTCCATTAACCTCCAATCATTACCGATTAGAAAAGCAGCAAAGGTGTAGAAGTCTGATTGTTTGTAATCGGCTCTCTCATGACATATCTTTAGTTTCCTACAGGGACAGTAGTAGAGCCTATAAAGAAGGGAACTCAGTTGAAGAGAATTCACTGCACACAACAAAAAAGAAAGAGAAAAAAACCAATAACGGGGTTGTTGATGGAAGAGTCTGATAGAAAGTGGTGATACGGCCGTGTGATGCTCACAGTCCGACACTGGAGAAGATTCCCATTTAGATACTGCTGGGCCTATTCACTAACACACACCTCTCATCCACTGTCTCTTTTATCATCGCACAGTCCTCACCGCACCGCAGGAGAGTAATAAACGTCACAATGGACACCCGCTCTCGAGGCTGCATTCTCTTTCTCTCTCTCTTTCTCTCTCTCGATTTCTCTCTTTTTGTTCTAGCTGTTCTCTCCATTCTGTCCTTTCACTCTCTCCCTCTCTTCGTTCACTCAGTTCTCTCTGTCTTTCTCTCGCTGTCACTCTTTGTCAACGTCCTTTCTTTTTCTCTCTTTCCCTCTTTCCATTGCATTTCTCTCTTTTTCTTTCTCTCTGTTCTGCTTCTCTTTTTCTCTGTCTCTCAATGTACACTGGCCACACAGCTATGGGATGAACCTGCCAGTGACCAATCAGCTCTTACAGATGCATGTTCTTCATTTGAGACAGTTTTCTACAGCAGGGAAATATGCCTGCAGCAACAGGAAATGTAAATTATTATGTGAATTATAATGAATCTACATTCTTGTAGGGGTTGATAAATTTTTCATTAAGGGAAATCAAGTATGAACATTCACACGTAACTAAGCCTAGTGGTTTGAGCGTTGGGCCTGTAACCGGAAGGTTGCTGGATCGAATCCCTGAGCTGACAAGGTAAAAATCTGTCGTTCTACCCCTGAGCAAGGCAGTTAACCCACTGTTCCCTGGGCGCTATGGATGTCAATCAAGGCAGCCCCTCTCACCTCTCTGATTCAGCGGAAGACACATTTCAGTTGAGTACATTCAGTCCCTCTAAGTTGGATAACAAATGATTGCTAGGAGTTCCACAGTCAAAACTGTATTTTCCAGCCCTACTCCATGAGCATCAAAGACATCCTAATAAAGGCATCTGGGAGCCACAGAAAAATCTAGATTATGAGAACCAGCAGTATTTTAGAACGGAAAGCATTATGAGGATTGATACTGATTCCTTGCTTCATTGATTCATTACCATGCTGGTGCTCAATTGTAACTGTCATCCTTTCCCTTAATGTTATTGGTCGTTTAGCCCAATTACCATGCCATATCCTGTCCTATTTATTTGTGTTTGTTGATCCTAGAACCAACAAACGCTGTCTTGTCTTGAAAGATAAATGGCGTGACCTGTTTTCATTAAGATAAGTCTGTGTCTACTATCTAGCTCGAATTGGTTTCAATGGCAGTCCATTACCAAGGCTCATTAGTTCTCCAAAACTCAAGTGTCTTGTCTCAAACAGGGTGCCACTCCACTCCTTCCTCTCCCCCCTCTACTTCCCGCTTGTCATTAGCATTCCGATAGGAGTAAAAAAATCAGGGTTGCTAGCCATGCTAGTCCAACATCTTGATTGCCAATGATGAAGCAGGAAGGCTGATGGGTGAGTCTGCATCTTTTACTGGTCCTCTTGACCTGATTACCAGAGAGGGGGGGGCCACAGGGCCGGCCACAGCAGGCCCACTCTGGAGATGCTTCAGTCGTCATTACTGGAGAATGGAAATGAGGCCCTCCAGTGAAAGTGGCGAAAACATGAGCACTTCAAAAAGCAGCAAAATTCTATTCATAGAAATTGTGCGCAAATCTGTTTCTCTTGCATATGATTTGAAATGGGTTCGTAAGTACGGTAAATGTTATCAGATTGTGTGATTCATCTCCGTGTTGATATATCCAAATAAAGGGACGGACAAGGTGTGACTAAAACATATGAGTGTATATACACTAGAAAGGGAGGGTATATATTCCTTGTGGCAGTAGGTTCTAACCTGGGACTCTCTTCTTTCCTCAGGTCCCTACGTGAAGCTCCACCTGATGCAGTAGGTTCTAACCTGGCCCTTTCTTCTTTCCTCAGATCCCTACGTGAAGATCCACCTGATGCAGTAGGTTCTAACCTGGCCCTTTCTTCTTTCCTCAGATCCCTACGTGAAGATCCACCTAATGCAGTAGGTTCTAACCTGGGCCTTTCTTCTTTCCTCAGATCCCTACGTGAAGATCCACCTAATGCAGTAGGTTCTAACCAGGCCCTTTCTTCTTTCCTCAGATCCCTACGTGAAGATCCACCTGATGCAGTAGGTTCTAACCTGGGACTCTCTTCTTTCCTCAGATCCCTACGTGAAGATCCACCTGATGCAGTAGGTTCTAACCTGGGCCTTTCTTCTTTCCTCAGATCCCTACGTGAAGATCCACCTAATGCAGTAGGTTCTAACCTGGCCCTTTCTTCTTTCCTCAGATCCCTACGTGAAGATCCACCTGATGCAGTAGGTTCTAACCTGGGACTCTCTTCTTTCCTCAGATCCCTACGTGAAGATCCACCTGATGCAGTAGGTTCTAACCTGGCCCTTTCTTCTTTCCTCAGATCCCTACGTGAAGATCCACCTAATGCAGTAGGCTCTAACCTGGGCCTCTCTTCTTTCCTCAGATCCCTACGTGAAGATCCACCTGATGCAGTAGGTTCTAACCTGGGCCTTTCTTCTTTCCTCAGATCCCTACGTGAAGATCCACCTGATGCAGAACGGGAAGAGGCTGAAGAAGAAGAAGACGACAATCAAGAAGAACACCCTCAACCCTTACTACAATGAGTCCTTCAGCTTTGAAGTGCCATTCGAACAAATCCAGGTAATGGTGTTGTACATCCCCATGCACATCTTGGGAGTTCTCCATGTTGTTGAAGCTTTAAGACTAGATCTAATTGATCTCAGTCATAAACCACTAAGTCAAGTTTTTTTAAAGAATACTTCAAATAAGACGTTGAGCCAACACCGAGACAAATGACAAGGAGATTGTGTTCAAAGCTTGTGGCTACTAAGAGTGGTTCGGTGGCTTAACATTAGCGTGTAAATGTGTGGTCTTTAGCCTGTACAGGATAATTAGTCTCAGGCTCTATTCATCATGGGCACGATTCAGACTTAGTAAATGTACGCCTTTCCTATGCAGTAGTTGGTATTCAGACTTAATGCAGGTGTGTAATGCATTAGTGTACCTTTAATTATTATTTTATGGACAGACATCGAATGAACGGGTTCAGAATATAGGGATCAATGAAAGAAAGCCATCTACAGTTGAAGTCGGAAGTTACATACAGTTAGATTGGAGTCATTAAAACTCGCTTTTTTAACTACTCCGCAAATTTCTTGTTAACATACTATAGTTTTGGCAAGTTGGTTAGGACATCTACTTTCTGCATGACACAAGTCATTTTTCCAAGAATTGTTTACAGACAGATTATTTCACTTATAATTCACTGTATCACAATTCCAGTGAGTCAGAAGTTTACATACACTAAGTTGACTGTGCCTTTAAACAGCTTGGAAAATTCCAGAAAATTATGTCATGGCTTTAGAAGCTTCTGATAGGCTAATTGACATCATTTGAGTCAATTGGAGGTGTACCTGTGGATGTATTTCAAGGCCTACCTTCAAACTCAGTGCCTCTTTGCTTGACATCATGGGAAAATCAAAAGAAATCAGCCAAGACCTCAGAAAAAGAATTGTAGACCACAAGTCTGGTTCATCCTTGGGAGAAATTTCCAAACGCCTGAAGGTATCACGTTCATCTGTACAAACAATAGTACACAAGTATAAACACCATGGGACCATACAGCCATTATACCGCTCAGGAAGGAGAGGCGTTCTGTCTCCTAGAGATGAACGTATTTTGGTGCGAAAAGTGCAAATCAATCCCAGAACAACAGCAAAGGACCTTGTGAAGATGCTGGATGAAATAGGCGCAAAAGTATCTATATCCACAGTAAAACGAGTCCTATATCGACCTAACCTGAAAGGCCGCTCAGCAAGGAAGAAGCCACTGCTCCAAAACCTCCATAAAAACATCCAGACTACGGTTGGGGACAAATATCATACTTTTTGGAGAAATGTCCTCTGGTCTGATGAAACAAAAATAGAACTGTTTGGCCATAATGACCATCGTTATGTTTGGAGGAAAAAGGAAGAAGCTTGCAAGCCGAAGAACACCATCCCAACCGTGAAGCACGGGGGTGGCAGCATCATGATGTGAGGGTGCTTTGCTGCTGGAGGGACTGGTGCACTTCACAAAATAGATGGCATCATGAGGAGGAAAATTATGTGGATATATTGAAGTAACATCTCAAGAAATCAGTCAGGAAGTTAAAGCTTGTTCGCAAATGGGTCTTCCAAATGGACAATGACCCCAAGCATACTTCCAAAGTTGTGGCAAAATGGCTTCAGGACAACAAAGTCAAGGTATTGGAGTGGCCATCACAAAGCCCTGACAAAGCACCAAAATACTCTGATCTTGTAGATTATTTAAGCAAATTTCAGGTTAGGAAAGTATGTATGAATCATATAAAACAGGTTTGGAGCGAGTTTACGCACAAGATATATTGATGAATCAAAAATATAGTGAATTGATTCATCCTGAAAGTTAACATATTCAAGTTCAATCAATTAATTATTTGAAGGTGTTAATAGGTGTACAATAGGGGTTGAACAAAAGTCCTAGAAATCTACCCTGATCCTCACTAATCATGGAACTGTATAACAACGGTCCAGTCATTGTGAACCATGCGCCAGGTTCCAGGTTTAAACTGCTACGTGTGGTCTGAGTTCCATAATGATTCATGTAGGCGACATGTCCCAAATTATTGCACAATGTTAGCCTAATATGATCCACTAATGCTAGCGACCCTTAGGAACAACTACACAGACATGACAGAGGTAAGAAAAGTAAATGAAATGGAATGGAATCATTCAAAATGTAGGCAGCAAATTTAAGGAAACTAAATCCTAAGTGACAGTTATAAATGTATGTGGCTATTACTGACGGGGGTTCCCGATAGTGGCTAATATTTAACAATCCAAATTGTAAAATAAAACTGCAAAAAGCCTGGGTATATAATTAAAACATTCTAAAGCGCATACATCAAATTGGCAGATTCAGCCCTACAGAAAGCCTATAGCTTGCGTCTCCAAATTGTATCCATGCAAATTATGAAAGCATAGAAATCAAATCAGATTAATGGCGCAGCTATTTACAGCCTACTTCACTGTGGAAAAGGGGCCGCAATACATATCATATTGATTTGATTTTCAGTTTGCTTCCATATGACTGGTTTAACATTCGTCTCCATGGATCATAAGGAGAAAAATAAATGATCATCTATGTATTTACAATCCTCTTCTCCAAATGGATTCCTCATTTACCTAGCTCTTATCGATAGCTCTTATCAATTTATAAATTACTGTGCATGGAGAATGCTGTTATTTCTATCAGAAAAAATAAGTTATATGCTTTTCCCACTTGGTACCAGCAGGTTCGTTCAACTTTATTTATGGTTTCTTCGCACGCAAAGGTGGTAGAATTATGAGGGAGTTAAGTCAAGTTCAGAACGCAGTGTATTTGTAGACACACCTCTGCCACACCTTCATTTCGTTGATCTCCACCCCAAACGAATAGCGTGTGAATAGAATGCTGTTCTCATGCTCAAGTTCAAGGTCAGAATACTCATAGAGAGAAAAGTGCATAAAAAGGGAATTATGTTTCCATTTGCACTCGGGTCGGAATTCCCCCCCATATGATTTCTCATTAAATGCCTTAATTTCTCAAGTTTACAAGACAATTGCACAGGGGAGTGGTGAGAAGTAATACCATTCTCAACACATCACTGATTACATGCCTTTGGCGTATGATTACATTAGAACATTCAAATATCTCTTCTTCACGGTGCAATTCAGTAAATTTTTTATCCAGTGCAATGAAATGTGTATATAGAGTACGGTTTAGTATGGCGCTCGCAGTGTTTGAGGACAAATGGCTTCATGAGAAAGCACTTTAAAGGTACTAGGCCCAGAGAATTAAAGAAGATAAAGTGCATGCAAATTGGGCCAAGGGGGAATTATCTGTGAGCGGGCGTCAACACGCCAGGCATAAGAAAGTAATTGCCTCAAATTGATTTAGCACTTCACAAACCACGAGTTTGGTTCCACGTGTCTCCGTTTCATTTCGCAGCCTAATCCCTCCTAGCCTGTGAGGATGCCGATCAGAACATTCCATACACACTCATTAGAGAGAGACAGGGGAGACAGTGGAGGAAGCCTATACTGCTAAGTACACTCCCGCCTCCACAGAGGGTCCTTCTCTTTAAAGGGATAGAACAACCCAAATACAAGTGTCTCTGTCGTTGTTATACCTCAAAAGGGATTTGAGGGGGTCAACTATCTCTTTAAAAGCTACTTGACCCCAACTGACAGGCTGAGGGACTTGGTGCAGCGTTTCATTACATGCTTCGGGAGAACAGTGACTCGGCATCTACACATCTACGTAGAGCAGCTCCTCTCTCCTGTGGATCGAAACTTAATCAGAGCTCTTAGTGTGCTGATTCATATTCCCTTGCAGCAGATGACACACGAATCACCCCTCATTGCTGAGAAACTTTGAATAAACACATGCTGAGGCTGAGTGGTTGACCTCTGAGTAAGCTTAAAATTTGTTGTGCGTTTGGCTCTGGGAAGATTCAGGACCAGTCTTCAAATGGTATCTACTGCTAATTAGCACTTAGGACTGGCTCTTCGAGGGAGCATATCACTCTTCACTCAAATAGGCCACTCTGTTAGTCAGGAGCATTAGACAGAGTGGAGGTTACACCCACTTGTCTTCTAATTGTACTGCTTTTGGAATTTGAGAAATTAGCCAGCGTAGGTAGCCGAGCAGAGCCTTCATCGTTGTGCTCAATAGAGGAAGTAGGCTGTCTGGGGACTTGAGACAATATTATTATTCTCTGTTACTTTGGGTGAATACTGAGTGCTCAAGAAAACTTCTCAGCACTACACAAATCATAAAACGCCCATGACTATAGTCTGTGAGCTTTAAATGTTACCAGTACATTACTTTAGTTACGTGTACAGTGTGTGTATCCCACAAACTCATTTCTTCCAATGTCTTCCTCCCTACTTTTCCCCTTACAGAAAGTTCAAGTTGTTGTAACTGTTCTGGACTATGACAAGATCGGCAAGAATGATGCCATCGGCAAGGTCTTTGTGGGCCTCAACAGCTCGGGGACGGAGCTGCGCCACTGGTCGGATATGCTGGCCAACCCCAGGAGACCCATCGCCCAGTGGCACGTGCTGAAGGTGGAGGAGGAGGTGGACGCTCAGCTCTCCACAAAGAAATAGGCAGGGCCCTTTCAGCTCCTGCCCCATAGTGTTCTTTAGCCAGTATGTGTAAATACCTCAGTGATATATGGGTCCATCCACCGTCAAACCAATCCAGCCAACACCCATCCTTCCCACCAACTCCATACTACTTGTCTTATCACCTTCTTTTGTAATTGTTAATGGTTCTTTCAAAACCCTAGGCCCTGACGTTCAGATTTGTGTTTCTATTTGTCAGGTAGGGAGTCCCCGCCCCTGACTATGTTGTCCATCTCTACGCCCTGATTCCCCCTAACCAAATGCCCCCTTTTAAGCAATATGATCTGTATAGATAGCGCATGACTGAAAGACATTTATTGTACCACAGTTGTATATATCAGTCTGCAGACAAAAATTATTTCTAATTTATGTTGGTATGTTGTTACCCGTTTCCTAATCGATGTATATCTGGATGTTTTTAATAAGATGTTCTATTTTAAATTATGTAAATGCAGATATAGGAGAGACGATATTATATATTACAGGATAAAAAATTAGACCTTATTGCATTCCAGAAGAAGAAGAAAGCAATTCCAACCTGCAAGATGCTAGTGGAAGTATAGTCACATTGTAAAGGACGGTGTCTGGCTTTATGTTTACTAATGAACCATTGCAGAAAAAAGTTGAAATACACAGAAAACTAGGCCGTTAACTACTATGGTTTCATGGGAAAATATATGCTACTGGATAGTATACAAGTACATGGTTTCTTATACGCCTTTTTATACAAATTTCTCCGTCAGAGGACCTATTTGTTTTGCTTGAAACACAATGTTCTGGAGGATCTCTGAAATCGATGCAAACCGGTTAGCCTTTTTCCTTTTCCTTGAGCAGGGCATCACCTTGTGACACAGTCAGTTACTTTTAAGTGAAATAGGTCCTCATTTGAAAGGCCATCTTTTCATTCAATTATTTTTTATTTTTTTACAGACCGGTCCTCTTAAACCCAAATGACTATTCCGCCAACCCCCCTCGGAAACTGACCCCATATGAAATAGAATCAAGCAGTAGCCATTGTGTCCTTAAGCTTGTTGAACAATATTTTGTTAAATGCTTACTTTCAATAGCCTTGTTGTTGGAAACTGATTATGTTCAGGACATTGGAGTCTCAAGGTCTCCAAAGATGGAAAAAAAAGTTTTGACTCTAAGCTTTTAGATGACAATTTTTTTGATAAATTCAGCTGATTTTTTTGTAAACTGCATGATTTTTTAAACAATATTTGCTAAAGGCTTGGTCGGAGGGAGATCTACCAACACCATGGGGCTGTCTCTTATGATAACATCCCCTTGCCTTCAATCTATTTAATCTAGATTAAAGCTGAAGTGAGTGATTTGATGGATCAGTATATGATTATTATATTGACTAGAAGTAAAGTGAGTTTCTAAACACTGCCATTTTCAGGGAGGTGACACATGTATACTAACCTTCTCTCCATGCACACTCCCACTAGGTAGTGGTCGTAGCTTTGGTTTATCGGGAACAATGTATTTGGCTGCACATGGTGCCCTAAATAGCAGTCTTTGCTTTGTGTTGCCTTCTCACAGTGGCAATAGAGCTAGCCATGTTATACTGCCAATCTTACTTTCTATACAGCTACTGTTTTGCACTGTATGTCTTTGAACCGGCAATAGCTTGTTGACTTCTTTACACTATGTTGACAGGCTTTATTTAAGGACGCTCAATGCGCAGGGGAGCTTCTGTCCAGGAGCCTGACTGGTTCTTGTTATTTAATTAAAGGAACAGTACATGAAAGCAACAACCATATACTGTATCTCTTCGTTCAGTAAACCGTAGTTAGCCAGTTTTCTATTGTTGGCTCTCAGTACAACACCAAGAGAACAATGGGATATCAACAATAACTGTAAAAGTTAACGGTCTGCATAGGTGATAATATTTGTTTATATGTCCTTTACTACGGGTCCAATAAGAGGAATAAGTAAGACGTTTCAATCCATGAAATCCATGAAGTCTCTTATCTTGGAGGAACCTCCATGCATATACTGGATGCTAGCTTCAGGAGTAGTTTCTAAATGTTTTCAATGTTATTGTGTAGTTGATAGCACTATTATGAAAAAGCTATTTGTCATTCCATAGGCGTCTCTGAGGACAGCTTTGTGTATCACTGTGACTGCCGTGCGTGCTTAGAGGTGTAGACTTTATCAATAGCGACAAGTTTGTTCTGTAGTGACGTTGTACTGCCATTTCCCTTCCACATGCTGAGAGAGTGCGTGGCATCGTCAGATCTAATAACTGTGCAGCGGCTGGTTGGTTGATTGACAGGGCTACACACAGGAGTTATAGGACGTCTTTTGGGAGAACGAGAGTGGTTGGATTCACACAGCATTTCGTTGAGCACTGTGCAATACTTGTATGTCCATCCCATAGTGTTGTGTGGGTTGTGTTTGCCCGAGAAAAAAAATGAATATTTAAAGTTGACTCCTATCAAGTCAGACGTATTCCTCTCCAGTGAGATGGTTAGGACATGTAGATTCTGTGGTGGTTGGAATCTGACATCTAAAATCCTTCTGTTAAGGGTTCCCTCCTATCCAGTTAAGTTTTTTTCTTGCACACAGATCCAGCATCAGAAATTTCAGGACATATTGGGATTAGGAAATACCAAAATGTGACACACACACACATGAAAACATTTAAATGACCCTTCACCCTCTGAAAGTGCATATGTACATATTTTCATCATTTTCCAAAAAGTAATTTATTTATCATATTGAAATGGTCATGATTATTACCGAGACGTATCACATCTTGTCATGATAACTTCATCCACCGTTGTATCAACCTAATCTACTATACTAAATCTAATTATGATTATTTTTTATTAATAAGTTATGTTTACAACCCTGTTGAAAATACTTTTATATTTGAAATGAAAACTCTGAATGTACAGTATGGACTGTGTGTTTGTGGTGATGAACTGTGGGATTCGTAGTTGACACTTTTCTTTCATTGTTGCAAAAATATGTTGATTTGTGTGTGTTTTAATTTATTTATTTAAATACCCTTTTGGGTAGACCTTCCCCGGATAAATAATACATTCCAGAAACGTTGAACATACATTTAATCACAGCAGAATGTGCTCTAATGAATTACATTCCCTCTTGATCTATATATTTTTTCATTTAACATATTTATTATGCATCCCTTAAATCATGAATTACAAAAAACACTTGTTTAAATAAAACAAGGATAAAACGTAGGCTCAGTATTTTAATGGAATGAGCAACTCCATAGGGGTACGACTGAATCACTAAAGAAAGGCTGTAATCAGTATTTAAAGGGGAAGGAAATCAAAATGCTTCAACAAAAGAAAAGGAAAGCATCAAACACTTGAGGGGCGGACACCACAGTAAGAGGCAGCATTACAGGATCAGATTGTGAGGTGTGTAACTTACCACAAGAAAAGCCATTAGCTGCAATGTAATGCTACTTTTACTGGTCCCCCCCTACTAAAGCATGGAAGCAAAACCCCTCATATCCTATTCAAGAAAAGCCCATACATCTCACTGTGTGACCAGAAACATACAAGATTCTCTAAAATGACAACAACAAAAGCCACTCTAATCTTTCAAGATGAAGCTGTGTAAAGTATTAGAGTCTGATGCTGTAGAAAGATCCTAGTTGCCTTTGTGTATATCAACTGCCTGCTTGAGTATTTTCTGTGTTGACATTTTCTCTGTAATCTTGTACAACTGTTTGGGCTGTTTTTCCTGCCATATCGCTCGCGGTGACAGCGAGCTGACAGATACTGTATATTGCTGTGTATACCTTCATTTTTGATGAGGTGTTTTACAGTTTTGTTTCACTTTGTGTAGTGATTCATTCTATGGAGTTTTTGACTGTTGTTATATAACTTCATATACACAAATTATCAATAAATTGTTTTATTTCCTGTTGATACAGAACCTTTTCAAGTGCTTCTTTTTTTCCCGGGTACTGGTTTGGTTCACTTACCAACTTTTTATTTGAATTTTGATGTGTGAGCAGATAATACTGACGTTCACATTTTAGACAATATGCCTTCATCAGCATAAGAATAAGAAGCATTGAGTGAATTGAATAATAAACATCGAGTGCTTATAAAGCCTAGATTTATTTTCATAATAAGCCAAATCTAGGAAATGCTGTGATCTGTTTAATAAACACGAGACCAGAAAAAATGTATAAAAGAGTGCGACAGTATAGCAGCAACAGCAGCATCTAGTGGTCAAAACCTGGTAAATTCACACTAAATAATCCAAGCCATTTAAATTACACATTTTTTATGAGGGGGAAAAAACATCTCCAGATTCACAGGGAATACATTACATAGTATGGAGAAGCAATACTATAAGCCACAGCTTCATACTACTTGTCAAACATAGAGAACTGATACTGTATACTGGTTGTTGGGGTAGCAGTGGAGTGGGGTATGGGGGGTCCGTGGGTGGCTTTTTGACCATTCGTTTGGATTCCTCATGTTGAACTCATTGCTAGAAAGGATGTTAGCTACTATATTTAGTGAATATTATATGAACCCTATTTAAATGGTCAATTTGGATGCAATCAATTATCTTAATTTCTCATCGATCCAATTATATTTCAACAAAATAATGTTGCATGAATGCTAATCTTATATTTTTATAACAACATCAATTATTTCAGAACAATCTGAGATGGTGGGTGTCAAAATCCATTCTTCTGCTTTCTGAGATGGAATGACCCTACAATCATTCAGACATGATCAAATGACTAACAAAGAGAAAGTGAATGGGAACACACAGTGTGAAAGGAAGTAACACATACCTTCTGAGTCTTCATCCAGTATACTTCATACATTAGTAAAATTCGTAGCAGTTCACATGTTTATTGCCCGGACAATGGAGATCGAACCCAAATTTGCTGATCTGAACATCTGCAAAACTTACCGTCAATGTTGTCCACCAGGAGATCTGAAAGTGCATACTATCCACATAAGATTCTTTGAATATAGCCCAGGAATACTCTCAGATGATTTAAGAGAGTTTAACTTTCACTCTGAATTGGTGAGAGAATTCGAATGCATCGAATGAACCTGGGTTTGGTTTGGTTGAAATGGTTTTATTCTATATACATATAATGATTTGGTAACTTTCAGACCCTTATTTAAGGATATATTCTCTTTGCATTGGATTTGAACCAGCAGTAGTAATGTGCAACTAACCTCTTAGGGATATACGACATTGTAATATTTTTATTATTTATTTTTATTTTTTATTAACCCTTCCACCGGAGGACAAATATATTTTTCGTTTTTTTACAGCTTTTCTGCTACATATTTTTGAAAATACATTTTACATACACATTTTGCACACACATTTTAGATACTGTACATGTTACCTTTATTTAAAGCAGTCACATAACAATAATACATTACCAAACATAAGCTATTTTTTTTAACTATACCTGAACCTGTGACCAGAAACAAGCTGCATAGGGGCAATACCAGAATAAATGATCTAGTGATTCGGTCTCTTCGCAGCAAAATCTACAGAGCTGAGATTGTTGTATGCCCCATATATATAGCATTCTGTTGGTGGCAAGAATTGTATAGAATAATTTAAATTGAAAAACTCTAAGTGTTTACTCAAGTGTTGTTTTTTGTACCAGTTCATGTGCCATGGAATCGGTACATCGAAAATCTCTTCCCATTTATTTTTCAACCTGTACGGCACAGCTGTCAAACATTTTTTATCTTCAAATGAAACTCAGCCAATTTGTATCTTTAATATTTGGCAGGCAAATAAGTTCCCTAACTTCTCCCTTTTCCACTTGCCATTTTTGTGGTAATGCTGCAATCAGTTGGTTGTAAGTGTCACGACTTCCGCCGAGGTTGGTCCCTCTCCTTGTTCGGGCGGCGTTCGGTGGTCAAAGTCGCCGACCTTCTAGCCATCGAAGATCCTCTTTTCATTTTCCTTTGGTTTTGTCTTGTCTTGTATCACACCTGATTCCAATCCCATTCATTACATGTTGTGTATTTAACCCTCTGTTCCCCCTCATTGTCCTTGTCGGTGGTTGTTTGTTTGTAAGCTTTGTGCAAGTTATGTTCTGGTGTGCGATGGGTTTTGTACCCACGTATATTTTGGTTTTCTGAGTTTTTGAGCACCTATTAAACTGCTTTGTTTTATACCAAGTTCGATCTCCTGCGCCTGACTTCCCTGCCACCAGCACGCACCCTTACAGAATCACCGACCCAGTATGGAGTCAGCAGGAGCAGGTACCCCGGTTATAGAGGTGGAGGAGCGCATCCAGGAGCACGCAGCAATGCTTCACCATCTTGGCATCGCCATGGACAGCGTTGTCCAGACTATGGACCTCTGGGAGAGACAGGGAGTTCTTCCAGTGTCTCCACCAGCACAACTGGGGTCTTCTCTGAGCGCCCCTTTTCCACCTGGTTCCAGTGGGATTCATCTCTCCCTGCCCCAGGAGTACGATGGAGAGGCTGCGAACTGCCAGGGGTTCCTGCTTCAACTGGAGGTATACCTGGCCACCGTCCACCCGGCTCCATCGGGCCATGAGAGGGTGTCCGCCCTCGTCTCGTGCCTCACCGGGAAAGCCCTGGAGTGGGCCAACGCCGTGTGGAGAGAGGGAGATGCGGTGTTGGACCAGTTTGAGGAGTTCACCCGCCGTTTCCAGGCAGTCTTCGACCACCCGCCCGAGGGTAGAGCGGCGGGTGAGCGCCTCTTCCATCTGAGGCAGGAGACGAGGAGCGCCCAGGAGTTCGCCCTGGAGTTTAGGACCCTGGCTGCTGACGCGGAATGGAGCGACAGGGCCCTGATTGACCATTACCGCTGCAGTGTGCGAGAGGACGTCCGTCGGGAGCTGGCCTGCAGAGACACCACCCTCACATTCGACCAGCTGGTGGACTTGTCCATCCGGCTGGACAACCTGCTGGATACCCGCGGACGTTCTGATCGGGGTCCGGTGGTTCCATCCTCCCGCACCCCCTCTCCAATACCCATGGAGCTGGGAGGGGCGGTGCGCAGGGAGACCGGAGGGGGTTCCCGCCGTACACTATCTGTGGCCGCAGAGGTCACACTGCCGGTCAGTGCCGGGTTGATTCCTCTGGGGATCGAGGCAGCAGGCAGGGCGCTCTGGCGTCACCCCAGGTGAGCCGGCACCATTCTCACCCAGAGCCCTCTGTTGCACACATGTTTTTGTTTGTCACTTTCCCTGAGTTTTTGCCAGCATAAGGCGCTCGTCGATTCAGGCGCGGCTGGGAATTTCATTGACAGAGCTTTAGCCCATAGTTTAGAGATCCCCATCGTTCCCGTGGATGTTCACGCCTTAGATAGTCAACCATTAGGGTCAGGGTGGATTAGGGAGGTCACCGCTCCTTTGAGCATGGTGACGCAGGGGGGTCATACGGAGAGAATTAGTCTCTTCCTTATTGACTCTCCTGTGTTTCCCGTGGTGCTGGGCCTACCCTGGTTAGCTTGTCATAACCCCACTGTTTCTTGGCCACAGAGGGCTCTCAGGGGGTTGTCACGAGAGTACTCAGATAGGTGTTTAGGGGTTTCCATTGGTGCTACTACGGTGGAGAGTCCAGACCAGGTCTCCACCGTGTGCATTCCCCCTGAATATGCCGATTTGGCTCTCGCCTTCTCCAAAAAGAAGGCGACTCAATTACCACCTCATTGACGGAGCGATTGTGTGATAGATCTCCTGGTAGACGTTGCACTTCCCAGGAGTCACGTGTATCCTCTCTCTTAGGCAGAGACGGAGGCTATGTACACATATGTCTCCGAATCCCTGCGTCAGGGGCACATTCGGTCCTCCATTTCACCCGCCTCCTTTTTGTGAAGGAGGGAGGTCTGCGCCCGTGTATTGACTATCGGGGTCTGAATCAGATCACTGTGAGGTATAGTTACCCACTACCACTCATAGCCACAGCGATCGAGTCAATGCACGGGGCACGCTTCTTCACCAAATTAGATCTCAGGAGCGCTTACAACCTGGTGCGTATCCAAGAGTGAGACGAGTGGAAGACGGCTTTCAGTACCACCTCTGGTACCTCGTCATGCCGTATGGGTTGATGACTGCGCCATCAGTCTTCCAAGCCTTTGTAGACAAGATTTTCAGGGACCTGCACGGGCAGGGTGTGGTGGTGTATATTGATGACATTTTGATATACTCCGCTACACGCACCGAGCATGTGTCCCTGGTGTGCAGAGTGCTTGGTCGCCTGTTGGAGCATGACCTGTACGTCAAGGCGGAAAAATGCCTGTTCTTCCAACAGTCCATCTCCTTCATAGGGTATCGCATTTCCACCTCAGGGGTGGAGATGGAGAGTGACCGCATTGCAGCCATGCGTAATTGGCCGACTCCCACTACGGTAAAGGAGGTGCAGCGGTTCTTAGGGTTTGCCAACTACTACCGGAGGTTTATCCGGGGTTTTGGTCAGGTAGCGGCTCCCATTACCTCATTGCTGAAGGGGGGCCCGGTGCGCTTGCAGTGGACAGCTGAGGCGGACAGGGCTTTTAGTCACCTGAGGGCTCTGTTTACCTTGGCTCCCGTGCTGGCCCATCCGGATCCCTCTTTGGCGTTCATAGTGGAGGTTGACGCATCTGAGGCTGGGATAGGAGCTGTGCTCTCTCAGCGCTCGGGTACGCCACCGAAGCTCCGTCCCTGTGCCTTCTTCTCGAAGAAGCTCAGCCAGGCGGAGCGAAACTATGACGTGGGGGACCGGGAGTTGTTGGCTGTCATCAAGGCCTTGAAGGTGTGGAGACATTGGCTTGAGGGGGCTAGACAACCTTTTCTCATCTGGATTGACAACCGCAATCTGCAGTACATCCGGGCAGCGTGGAGACTGAACCCTCGCCAGGCAAGGTGGGCCATGTTTTTCACAAACATTTTTTTTACCCTTTCTTACAGACCAGGCTCCCAGAACGCGAAGGCAGACACATTATCCCGGCTGTATGACACAGAGGAGCGGCCCCTGGATCCCACTCCCATACTCCCCGCCTCCTACCTGGTGGCGCCGGTAGTGTGGGAGCTGGACACGGACATTGAGCAGGCGTTACGTGCAGAGCCCGCTCCCGTCCAGTGTCCCGCTGGGCGTCTGTACGTCCCGTCTGCTGTCCGTGACCAGTTGATCTATTGGGCCCACACGCCACCCTCCTCTGGTCATCCTGGGATCGGTCGGACAGTGCACTGTTTGAGCGGGAGGTACTGGTGGCGTACCTTGGCTAAGGACGTGAGGGTTTATGTTTCCTCCTGCTCGGTGTGCGCCCAGTGTAAGGCTCCTAGGCACCTGCTCAGAGGTAAGCTACACACCTTACCCATTCCACGGCGGCGTTGGTCACACCTGTCGGTGGATTTTATTACTGATCTTCCGCTCTCAAAGGGTAACACCACGATCCTGGTCATTGTGGATTGTTTCTCTAAGTCCTGTCGTCTCCACCCTCTGCCCGGTCTCCCTACGGCCCTACAAACTGTGGAGGCCCTGTTTACACACGTCTTCCGGCACTACGGGGTCCCTGAGGATATAGTGTCTGATTGGTGTCCCCAGTTCACGTCTAGGGTCTGGAAGTGTTCATGGAACGTCTGGGGGTCTCACCCCGAGAGTAATGGGCAGGTGGAGAGAGTGAACCAGGATGTGGGCAGGTTCCTGCGGTCCTATTGCAAGGACCGGCCGGGGGAGTGGACGGAGTTCATGCCCTGGGCTGAGATGGCACTTCGTCACTCCTCCACTAACATCTCTCCCTTCCAGTGCGTACTGGGGTACCAGCCGGTTCTGGCGCCTTGGCATCAGGGTCAGACTGAGGTTCCTGCGGTGGACGACTGGTTCAGGCGCGCGGAGGAGACATGGGAAGCCGTCCGTGTCCACCTTCAGCAGGCCGTGACACGCCAGAAGGCTAATGCCGATCGCCACCGCAGAGAGACCCCGGGACCGCGTCTGGCTCTCGACCCGAAACCTGCCCCTCCGCCTGCCCTGCCGGAAGCTGGGCCCGCAGTTTGTGGGGGCATTTAACCTGTTGAGGACAGACGTTCTGCTAGCGGAACCCCGTTCCGCCGGCGGAACCCCTAGCCAACAGCCAATGGCATCGCACGGCGTGAAATACAAAACCAACTAAATTACCACAATTCAATTTTCTCAAACAATCAACTATTTTACACCATTTTAAAGATAAGACTCTCGTTAATCTAACCACATTGTCCGATTTCAAAAAGGCTTTACAGTGAAAGCAAAGCATTAGATTACGTTAGGAGAGTACATAGACACAAATAATCACACAGCCATTTTCCAAGCAATCATATATGTCACATAAACCCAAACCACAGCTAAATGCAGCACTAACCTTTGATGATCTTCATCAGATGACACTCCTAGGATATTATGTTTTACAATACATGCATGTTTTGTTCAATCAAGTTCATATTTATATCAAAAAAGTGCTTTTTACATTAGCATGTGATGTTCAGAACTAGCATACCCAGCGAATACTTCCGGTGAATTTACTAAATTACTCATGATAAACGTTCACAAAATACATAACAATTATTTTAAGAATTATAGATACCGAACTCCTTTATGCAATCGCGGTGTCAGATTTTAAAATAGCTTTTCGGCGAAAGCACATTTTGCAATATTCTGAGTACATAGCTTGGCCATCACGGCTAGCTATTTTGACACCCACCAAGTTTGGGGCTCACTAAACTCAGAATTACTATTAGACAAATTGGATTACCTTTGCTGTTCTTCGTCAGAATACACTCCCAGGACTTCTACTTCAACAACAAATGTTGTTTTGGTCCCAAATAATCCATAGTTATATTCAAATAGATCCATTTTGTTCGTGCGTTCAGGTCACTATCCGAAGGGTGACCCGCGAGCACATTTCGTGACAAAAAATTCAAAATATTCCATTACCGAACTTAGAAGCATGTCAAACACTGTTTAAAATCAATTTTTATGCTATTTTTCTCGTAAAATAGCGATAATATTCCAACCGGGCAACGTTGTATTCATTCAAAGGCTGAAAGAAAAAAATGGAGTAGTCTTGTGACCGCGCATCTCCAGTCTCACTGTCCCCAGGCTGACCACTTACAAATTCTGCTGCTGTTCTTTGCCCAGAGACAGCAGACACCCCATTCCACTTTCTGGAGGCTTTAGAGAGCCAATGGAAGCCTTAGAAAATGTCACGTTACAGCACAGATGCTGTATTTTCGATAGAGATGCAACAGAAGGACAACAAATTGTCAGACGGGGCACTTCCTGTATGGAATCTTCTCAGGTTTTGGCCTGCCATATGAGTTCTGTTATACTCACAGACACCATTCAAACAGTGTTAGAAAGTTTAGAGTGTTTTCTATCCAAATCTACTAATGATACCAGATTAAATCGGGTACGTGTTTTATCCAATCGTGAAAATACTGCCACCTATCCCAAAGAAGTTAAAGTCCTGAGTAGAGCGAATGAGGTTTGTTATAGGTTACAGCTTCCACCCGATTACCTTATTAACCCCTCGTTCGATGTGTCTCTCCTCAGGTCGGTGGTGGCTGGCCCGCTCCAGGAGTCTGAGGTGCGGGAGGTTCCTCTGCCCCCTCTGGACATCGGGGGGGGGGCCCCGGCGTACTCCGTTCGCTCCATACTGGATTCGAGGCGCCGGGCGAGGGGCCTTCAGTATCTCGTGGAGTTGTAGGGGTACGGTCCGGAGGAGAGGTGCTGGGTTCCGGTCGAGGACGTGTTGGACCCATCTTTGCTGCAGGAGTTCCACCGTCTTCGTCCGGATCGCCCTGGGCCTCGCCCTCCGGGTCGTCCCCCGAGGCCGGTGTCAACTCGCTGCTGGGTTTGTCTTGTATTGTATCACACCTGATTCCAATCCCGACTTCACGACTTCCGCCGAGGTTGGTCCCTCTCCTTGTTCGGGCGGCGGTCGAAGTCGCAGACCTTCTAGCCATCGCTGATCCTCTTTTCATTTTCCTTTGGTTTTGTCTTGTCTTGTATCACACCTGATTCCAATCCCATTCATTACATGTTGTGTATTTAACCCTCTGTTCCCCCTCATTGTCCTTGTCGGTGATTGTTTGTTTGTAAGCTTTGTGCAAGTTATGTTCTGGTGTGCGACGGGTTTTGTACCCATGTATTATTTTGGTTTTCTGAGTTTTTGAGCACCTATTAAACTGCTCCGTTTTATACCAAGTTCGATCTCCTGCGCCTGACTTCCCTGCCACCAGCACGCACCCTCACAGTAAATTTTGATTGAGTAGACATTCCCATATATTTTCGATAGCTGCATATGTATACCTAGGTGTCTGGTTAGAATGTAAACTCTCCTTCCAGACTCACATCAAACATCTCCAATCCAAAGTTAAATCTAGAATTGGCTTCCTATTTCGCAACAAAGCATCTTTCACTCATGCTGCCAAACATACCCTCGTAAAACTGACCATCCTACCGATCCTCGACTTCGGTGATGTCATTTACAAAATAGCCTCCAATACCCTACTCAATAAATTGAATGTAGTCTATCACAGTGCCATCCGTTTTGTCACCAAAGCCCCATATACTACCCACCACTGCAACCTGTACGCTCTCGTTAGCTGGCCCTCGCTTCATACTCGTCGCCAAACCCACTGGCTCCAGGTCATCTACAAGACCCTGCTAGGTAAAGTTCCCCATTATCTCAGCTCGCTGGTCACCATAGCAGCACCCACCTGTAGCACGCGCTCCAGCAGGTATATCTCTCTGGTCACTCCCAAAGCCAACTCCTCCTTCGGCCGCCTCTCCTTCCAGTTCTCTGCTGCCAATGACTGGAACAAACTACAAAAATCTCTGAAACTGGAAACACTTGTCTCCCTCACTAGCTTTAAGCACCAGCTGTCAGAGCAGCTCACGCATTACTGCACCTGTACATAGCCCATCTATGATTTAGCCCAAACAACTACCTCTTCCCCTACTGTATTTATTTATTTTGCTCCTGTTCACCCCATTATTTCTACTTTGCACTTTCTTCCACTGCAAATCTACCATTCCAGTGTTTTACTTGCTATATTGTATTTACCTCGCCACCATGGCATTTTTTGCCTTTACCTCCCTTATCTCACCTCATTTGCTCACTTTGTATATAGACTTATTTTTGTACTATATTATTGACTGTATGTTTGTTTTACTCCATGTGTAACTCTGTATGTGTCAAACTGCTTTGCTTAATCTTGGCCAGGTCGCAATTGTAAATGAGAACTTGTTCTCAACTTGCCTACCTGGTTAAATAAAGGTGAAATAAATAAATATGTGACATAACCCTTCCGTTTCTATTCATAATACCATTAATAAATATAATACACATTTTTTTCATGAATTTTTATTTTTATTAATCAGTATATTGGAGTTTAACTATAACATTTGTTGTAATATTTGTTCTACCTTTGGAGGATAAAATTGTAACCAGCTTTGTTTGGCTTCATTATATAAATAGGCACATTTAATTTTGTCTGGCTTAGCATTCCAAATAAAATGAAATATTATTTTCTCATAATTACGATTTAAAAAAAACGATTCATCTGGAGTAGGCAGTGCCATTAGTAAGTAAACTGTGATAGGACCAAAGAGTTAATATGTTAATCAATGATTTCTCCATAAATAGACAAGTATTTACCTCTCCATGGTTGCAGAATCGTATCTATTTTTGCAAACTTTCTATTGAAATTGATTGTGGTTAGTTAATTTATATTTTTGAGATGTGAATACAAAGTATGTCTACTTCACCATCCGCCCATTTTATTGGTAAACTACAGGGTAGTGTAAACACTGTCTTTTAACGATCCAATACATAATATGGTACACCGGTCATAATTAGGTTTTAGTCCAGAGAGGCTAGAAAAGTGATCAAGAACTTCAATAAGACGGGGCAGGAATACAGATTGCGGACTTAAGAAAAAACTTGAGTCATCGGCATACATTGACACTTGTTTTTATCCCCTGGTTTTCTAACCCCTTGATGTTCTCGTTGGATCTAATTTTTATAGCTAGCATTTTAATGTCCATAATAGATATGGAGACAACGGACAGCCTTGTTTTACTCCTCTTAAAAGCTCAATACTTTCTGAGAAGTAACCTATTATTTACTATTTGACATCTGGGGTTGCTTTACATAACTATAACCCATTGTATAAGAGATTCACCAAAATGAAAGTAATCCAGGCATTTATATATACATTCTAGTCGTACTTTATCAAAATCTGCTATGAAGACCAGGCCTGGTATCTTTGATGTTTCATAAAGTTCAATTGTTTCAAGTAATTGTTGTATGTTATTATAAAGAAAACATATGCTTAAAATATTTTGCTTCTTCTTTCAAAATGTAATTTGGTGAATCATGGATGACTCCATCATTTATAACAAGTTTCTGTAAATAATTTTTGGTAGCATTTCTATGTTGAAGGTTCAAGAACAATTCTTAACAATGCTTTTCTTAACAACCATTGCCATTCTAGCGAAGGCTCATATCATATTGCCTAGTTCAGAGCATGCACTGACCAGCTGGCTCTAGTGTTTATGGACATTTTCATACTCTCCCTATCCCAGTCTGTCATCCCCACTTGTTTCAAGATGACCACCATCGTTCCTGTACCCAAGCAAGCTAAGATAACTGAACTAAATGACTATCGACCCGTAGCACTCACTTCTGTCATCATGAATTGCTTTGAAAGGCTAGTCAAGGACCATATCCCCTCACCATACCCTACACCCTTGACGCAGTACAATTTGCATACCACCCCAATAGACCCACGGACGACACAATCTTTGTTGGACTGCACACCGCCCTATCCCACCTGGACCAGAGGAATACCTATGTGAGAAGGCAGCTCAGTGTTCAACAACATAGCGCACTCGAAGTTTGTCACTAAGCTCAGAGTCTGAACTCCTCTCTGTGCAACTGGGTCCTATATTTCCTGATGGGCCGAATCCAGGTGGTGAGGGTAGGCAACAATCCCTCCGCCACACAGATCCTCTACACGGGGCCCCTGTTCACCCAGTGTTGAATTCAAGTGTTGTTGCAATTTGCCTAGTTTCCGAGAGGGAAAGCAATGAGTCAACATGCAATTCAATATTAGGAAGGTGTTCTTAATGTTTTGTACACTCAGTGTAACTCAACTGTAGTCAACTATAATAAACCTGGGACACCAGCCTTAACCTCTGAGCCACTCTAGTCTACTTCTCTGTAGTTGGCAAAAACTTTAATCAGTTAGGTTACCAACTAAAATATTGTAATCAGATTAGAGATACTTTAGAAAAACTAGCTGATTACTTCTTGGATCACTTTTAAATTCAGAAAGGATGTTTACAAGGAGAAATAAAAGCATTATTACATCTTTCTGTTTTCTCAATGACATTCAATTCAACATTGAAAAAAGGCACAAGTTTAAGTTTGTTCCACCTGAGCGAATCTGACCACAAGGCAGCGACCAATATGAAGACACTCCAAATGCGTTTGATGGATAATTTTTTTCTTCTAATGCCTCTTAAGGGTAAAATAATCCAGAAGTTACTGAAAGTAATCAGATAACGTTACTGTGTTTGAGTAATCCAAAAGTTATGTCACTAATTACAATTTTGGACAGGTAACTAGTAACTGTAATGGATTACATTTAGAAAGTAATTTGCCCAACCCTGCGAAGACCTTGCATGTCACAGCTCTCTCCACAAGATGGAGACACAAGACCGTTTTTATTAAATGATTTCTGCATGATATTCTTCACTACAAAGACTTGGGCATTTGGAGTGAAGTATGAATGTTGTTTACTGCTGTTCCTCTGTTAGAATGGTGGCTTGTCCATCAAAGTATCAGGTAACACGTACTATTTAATTCAAACAATTCAATTAAAACCTTTATTAGTGTACTATTTATCATCACTTGCTTACATAGTTTTTCTAAATGCATGCAGTGCACTCTATATCAGCCCAGGCCATCCATTGACTTTTAAAGGCCCTGATATACACGAGTCTTTGCTGGACTTGAAAAATCGCCTTTTCTTTTTACTTTTAATCCTACACGGTGATGTCACCGAGAAGCATTTCTTAGGACCTTTATTCTTATCTTTTTAACATGACAGATCATAGAAACGCGCTGTTTTCACATATGTAGGTCTAGTTTGGTGCTGAAGATAACGAATACAAGGTTGAAAAGTGGCGGAATTACCATTTACAATGGCTATTCAGCATCAAACGCGACTTCATTCATTGTAGCCAGACAGGCGTGATCAAAGCCGTTTTCATGCAAAGTCATGGGGCGTGCATGGACTGTTATTTTGAAAAGCGCGTTTAAAATTGCAGAAGTTGAGCGCTAATTACTTATGACGCGTTCAAAACAACTGTGAACTTGTGCCGCGTTCAAAACAACTTGGAACTCAAAAGTCTCCGACTTACGACTTCAGTGGGTTCACGACAACGGGCAATTTGCGTTTTAAAAAAACTCCGAGAGGGAGTAGTTTTGAATAGTTTTGAACGTTCATCCAACTCGGAATTCGGGCCTCTTTCTTGAACTCTGCCTTTCCGACCTGAAGATCACCTACGTCATGATTTGACCTTGTATTTCTTCGAGTTCCCAGCTGCCTTGAAAACACCCCAGTCAGTACTTAGACAGTGCGACGGTTTGTCCTCCGAGAACAGACTTTTCGCTGTTTCCTTGTTAGGTGCCGAAAACAAGATGCTCTCTTACATCATTGGGGTAAGTATAGTTGCCAGCTAGCTAAATGTTATATATATATTTTTACATTGCTTAGGGTTAGCTACAGTTGTGCGATTTGACAAGGTGGAATCTATAGCGAACAGTAGGCAAGTTAGCTAGTAGTTATGGTTGGCTAACTAGTACTGTAGCTAGTAACAGATATTCGTCGTGAACCATAAAGTTTGTAATCCATCGTAACTGTAGTAAGTCATATGGTATATAGTAAACTGTCATAACTAGCTAACTTGGTAACCAAAGCTTTTGCTTTGCCTCTTATTGAGATGTTTGGGCGTTTAGCTAGAAGCTAGCTTGTCATGCAACTTGCCAACTAACCCTCTTTATTCGCAGTGGTTTATTTGTTATGGAGCTAGGAATTTAGCTACCTAGTTTACGCGATTAACACTCGGGTTAATTTCTGATCAAAATAGCCAGCATGGAGATCTCTGCACACTTGTCAAAGGAGTGCACGCCACTGTGGCTCTACCCTGTCGTTGTGCACAGCCAGTAAGTTAGCTAGCTATTAGCTATCGAACAGCGGTGAGCGCAGCAGTTTGGTCCAATTATTTTTTTTATTTAACCATTTTAACTAGGCAAGTCAGTTAAGAACAAATTGTTATTTACAATGAAGGCCAAACCCGGACGACGCTGGGCCAATTGTGCGCAGGTCTATGGGAGACCCAATCACGGTCGGATGTGATACAGCCTGGAATCGAACCAGGGACTGTAGTGACACAGAGAGTGCCTTGCGCTGCTTGGGGGAAGTTCCTCTGACATAACCTCTCTCCTAATTTAAGGGAAGCATTGCACCTATCCATAATGACTAAACTATTTATGTCAAGTTAGGTGTAATTGCACACTGACTGATGCATTGCATATCAGTACAAAATAAGGTATATCCTAGTGACTGTTAAACACCCGTTTTTGTTGCCATGTTGGTACAGTCTGTCATTTTCCCCTCCCAATCATGGCAGCAGTCTTTGCAATGTTCAACATTGTAAAGATCAACATCCTTATTTCCACAATAACTTCAACTGAAAAGGCAAACCTTCCTTTCCCATGTCCGCAGCTCATTCGGAGCAGTATCGACAACATCATCAACCTCATCCTGAGCCTCTTCCTCTCAAAGAAGAAACGTGCCATCACTCTAGAGGACCCCAACATCAAATATGCATTAAAGCTGATCGATAAAGAGGTAAGAATTCTGTGTTGTGATCAGCTTATTATTACTCTGTACTGTGGTGAAACCATGTACACATTATTAATATAATAGAGTGAATGAAAGAAATTGGACAAAGAAATAATGAGTAAGAATTGTGTGACGAGATAAGACATGTTTGATCTGGGATGCCCAGTGCTGTTCCAGGAAGACAGGGCAATTCCGTGAAACAGTGATACTCAGATTTTTCACTTTAACATTTATGTAAAACAAAAACCAATGATTATAAAGTTAAACAAACCATACAACTATGCACGATGACTACTTTTAACAAGTTCCACACCCCCAAAAACTAATTTACTTGATCAGTGCAGATGCAATGTTTGGTAACATAATGATCGCACTAACCGTCATTCTGTTACCAAATGTTGAATCTGCACTGAGTTCTATGCTTTGTTTAACTTAGTAATCGTCGTTGTTGTTTTGTTTGAGTCTCAGCATCACTCTGTTACTGTGGAAATGCCCCTTACTATTTCTGGAACTGCAGAAAGACCAAACAAATAAGTTAGGCTGGTCTGTGTCACCAGCCCTTCGGGATTTGGGCTAGGCAGCTGCTGCATTGCTGCAGACTGGTTTCTCCATTTAGTGCAGAGGTCAATATGCAAACAGTCTGGATTATAGTTTGAAGTCATTGTTCTTGTACAGACTGCTACTGTGGATCAAGGCTAACAGTCAACAGTGTGTGTGGTTTATCTATATCAGGGGTAATCAAATGTTATTGGTCACATACACATGGTTAGCAGATGTTAATGCAAGTGTCGCGAAATGCTTGTGCCTCTAGTTCCGACCATGCAGTAATATCTAACAATTTCAAAACTACATTACCCACAAGTGTAAAGGAATGAATATGTACATACAAATATATGGATGAGCGATGGCCGAACGGCATAGGCAAGATGCAGTAGATGGTATAGAGTACAGTATATACATGGTATAGAGTACAGTATATACATATCAGATGAGTAATGTAGGGTATGTAAACATTATATAAAGTGACTAGTGATACATTTATTACATCCAATTTTTTATTATTAAAGTGGCTAGAGATTTGATTCAGTATGTTGGCAGCAGCCACTCAATGTTAGTGATGGCTGTTTAACAGTCTGATGGCCTTGAGATTGAAAAACAGCTTCTGTCTCTCGGTCCCAGCTTTGATGCACCTGTACTGACCTTGCCTGCAAAATTGATGATTGAGTTGGAGGCGTGCATGGCCACGGAGTCATGGGTGAACAGGGAGTACAGGAGAGTGCTGAGAAGGCACACTTGTGGGGCCCCTGTGTTGAGGATCAGCGGGGTGGAGATGTTGTTTCCTACCCTCACCACATGGGGGCGTCCCGTCAAAGTCCAGGACCCAGTTGCACAGGGCGGGGTCGAGACCCAGGGTCTCGAGCTTAATGACGAGTTTGGAGGGTACTATGGTGTTAAATGCTTAGCTGTAATCGATGAACAGCATTCTCACATAGGTATTCCTCTTGTCCAGATGGGTTATGGCAGTGTGATTGCGTCGTCTGTGGACCTAATGGGGAGGTAAGCAAATTGGAGTGGGTCTAGGGTGTCAGGTAGGGTGGAGGTGATATGAGCCTTGACTAGTCTCTCAAAGCACTTCATGATGACGGAAGTGAGTGCTATGGGGCGATAGTCATTCAGCTCAGTTACCTTAGCTTTCTTGGGAACAGGAACAATGGTGGCCCTCTTGAAGCATGTGGGAACAGCAGACTGGGATAGTGATTGATTGATTGAATATGTCCACAAACACACCAGCCAGCTGGTCTGCGCATGCTCTGAGGAAGCAGCTAGGGATGCCGTCTGGGCCGACATTCTTGCGAGGGTTAACACGTTTAAATGTTTTACTTACGTTGGCTGCGGTGAAGGAGAGCCCACAGGTTTTGGTAGCGGGCCGTGTCAGTGGCACTCTATTGTCCTCAAAGCGAGCAAAGAAGTTGTTTAGTTTGTCTGGGAGCAAGACATCGGTGTCCGCGGCGGGGCTGGTTTCTTTTTGTAATCCGTGATTGACTGTAGACCCTGCCACATGCGTCTCATGTCTGAGCTGTTGAATTGCGACTCTACTTTGTCTCTATACTGACGCTTAGCTTGTTTGATTGCCTTGCGGAGGGAATAGCTACGCTGTTTGTATTCGGTCATGTTTCCGGTCGCCTTGCCATAATTAAAAGCAGTGGTTCACGCTTTCAGTTTTGCGGGAATGCTGCCATCAATCCACGGTTTCTGGTTGGGGAAGGTTTTAATAGTCACCGTGGGTACAACATCACTGATGCACTTGCTAATGAACTCGCTCACCGACTCAGTGTATACATCAATGTTGTTATTCTGAGGCTATCCGGAACATATCCCAGTCCACATGATCGAAGCAATCTTTAAGTGTGGAATCAGATTGGTTGAACAGACCTGAGCATGGGCATTTCCTGTTTTAGTTTCTGTCTATAGGCTGGGAGCAACAACATTGTGGGTGGGGGGGGGGGGAGAATTCTTTTGGAAAGATAATGCGGTCGGCATTTGATTGTAAGGAATTCTAATTCAGGTGAACCAAAGGACTTGAGTTCCTGTATGTTAGGATCACACCACAACACCTTGTTACCAGAGAGATGTTTGTTTCTGTCGGCGCAATGCGTGAAGAAACCGGGTGGCTGTACCGACTCTAACGTATCCCGAGTGAGCCATGTTTCCGTGAAACAGAGAATGTTAGTCTCTGATGTCTCTCTGGAAGGCAACCCTTGCTTGAATTTCATCTACCTCGTCAAGAGACTGGACATTGGCGAGTAGTATACTCGTGAGCGACGTACCCGTCTACGGAGCCTGACCAGAAGACCGCTCCGTCTGCCCCTTCTGTGGCGCCGTTGTTTTGGGTCGCCTACTGGGATCCGATCCATTGTTCTTGGTGGCGGTCCAAACAAAGGATCCGCATCGGGAAAGTTGTATTCATGGTCGTAATGTTGGTAAGTTGACGTTGCTCTTATATCCAATAGTTCCTCCCGGCTGTATGTAATAAGACTTAAGATTTCCTGGGGTAACAGTATAAGAAATAATACAAAAAATACATAAATACTGCTAGTTTCCTAAGAACGTGAAGCGAGGTGACCATCACTCTTACCCTTTGAGGTCTGGAGCCTGCTAGGTTTCTGTTCTAATTGATAATTAATTGCACACACCTGGTGTCCCAGGTCTAAATATAGCCCTGATTTTTAAGAGGGAAACAATGAAAAAATGCATAGCTGATGTCCAGAGTTGAGTTAAAGGGCTCTATATCATATCATATCATGTCAGTATTTGTGGAGCTGTGAAATTCTGTGTGGTTCTTACAGATCATCAGTCATGACACAAGGAAATTCCGTTTTGCCCTGCGGGAGAAGGATCATGTCCTTGGGCTACCCATTGGTGAGTACATTCAATTGATGATTTCAGCATTTATATAAAAATACTATTAGACTGTAGTATAACATTGAATGTAATCCTGGTCTGAATCTGAAATCATACAAAAATGTATTGTATCTGTTCATAGTGTTGTCTTTGCACTATCATGACTACTCTTCATTTAAGTGGCCACCATACTTTGACTGTTTTCGTTCCCAGGGCAACACATATACCTGTCTGCTAAGCTGGATGGAGTCCTGGTGGTCAGACCGTACACACCTGTGTCTAGTGATGACGACGTAGGCTTCGTAGACCTGGTAGTCAAGGTATACAAATCATCTGAAGATGCTTTCTCAGTACTATAATTCAACCTCAACCAGTTTTCCCAACAAATGTTCTTCTTGCTTCCCAGATTTACTACAAGAATGTTAATCCAAAATTTCCTGAAGGTGGGAAGATGAGTCAGTACTTGGAGAGCCTCCGGATTGGCGACACCATTGATTTCAGAGGGCCCAGCGGCCTGCTGGTCTACCAAGGAAACGGTGAGTCATCACATTTGCCACTGTGTGGTAGATACAAGGACAACAATCATGTAATACCCTGTTGTGTATATTTAGGCCTTGGCTGAAAATCTATTTCTAAAGTGTTTAGTTGTCACTGCTCTGAGCTAGGTCAATGGTGAAGAAGTGCATGCAAGCCATTCCTTTACTAAGTTGATTTGTTTACTGGGTGTTTCAACAGGGGCTTTTGCCATCAAGGCAGAAAAAAAGGCAGAGCCTGTGATCAAAACCGCCAAGAAAGTGGGCATGATCGCAGGAGGGACCGGTAAAACAAAAACCACCATGCTCAATCTGTACATGGCAGAATAGCCATCTGTGACTGGTTGACATGTGTTCTATTGGCTCCTGTTCCCTCAGGAATCACTCCCATGCTGCAGATCATCACAGCTATAATGAAGGATCCTCAGGACCAGACTGTGTGTCATCTGCTCTTCGCCAACCAGGTGAGTTTACACCACTTTCTTCATCTGGATTGAATCTAATGTTCAAACATGGGCTAGTAGTCCCTAATTCCTTCTCTATCCTATTTTCCCTCAGACTGAGAAAGACATCTTGCTTCGACCAGAGTTGGAGGAGATCGCAGCTAATCACCCAACCCGATTCAAGCTATGGTTCACCCTGGACAGGGCGCCTGAGGGTAAGAGATGCCCATAACTTCTATTATGTTTCAGTGAACATGATCTGATATAGGCAAATTAATGTTTGTTTGCCCTGTTGAAGTGTCAATAAAAAACATTTTAAAGGCCGAACAGAAGGCTCACAAAGATTGAGAAGGCTAAGAAGTAAGAATCTTGTCTGGTCCGGAGTGACTTAAACTTTAACGTCTCGTTGCTCATCAGAGTGGGCGTACAGCCAAGGCTTCATCAGTGAAGATATGGTGAGGGACCACCTTCCACCCCCTGGAGATGACACTCTCATCCTCCTGTGCGGACCACCTCCCATGATCCAGTTTGCTTGTAACCCCAACCTAGACAAAGTGGGCCACGCCAGCAGCCGGAGGTTCACCTTTTAGAAGCCACCCTGGGGGAGGGGTTAAAGGGGTTCCCCAGGGCTCAATGATCAGCCACACCCAACATTTCTAAAAATACGCTTGATCATGTATTGAAATCATTTCGCTCATCCTACAGCAGAATTGGTGTGGACCATTTTCTGTAATTTGGTGTGCCTCAATTTCCAAAACAGAATCCTGAAATGAGTGGTGTCCAAAGAATTTTCTGTTGATCAGTGATTTCTGATTAACAGGTTTATCATTCTGAATTGAATCACTGGTAGTTGGGGGAGGAGTAGAAAACATATATTTGAACGTTCCTCCTGTCAAACTAATTGTGACAACAGATACTTGTATACTGAACAAAATATAAATGCAACATGCCACAACTTCAAACATTTTACTGAGTTACAGTTCATAGGAGAAAATCAGTTAATTTAAATTAGTTAGGCCCTAATCTATGGATGTCACATGACTGGGCACAGGGACGGCATAGGCCTACCTCTTGGGAGCCAATCAGAATGAGTTTTTCCCCACGAAAGGGCTTTGTTAAAGACATACTCATGGCCTTTTATTGTCCCCAGCACAAGGTGCACCTATGTAATGATCATGCTCTTCAATCAGCTTCTTGATATGCCACACCTGTTAGGTGTATGGATTATCTTGGAAAGGAGAAATGCTCACTAACGGGATGTAAACAAATTTGTACAGAAAATCAGCTTTTTGTGCGACTGGACATTTTCTGGGATCTCTTATTTCAGCTCATGAAACCAACACTTTACATATTGCGTTTATTTTTTGTTCAGTATAGTTGTAATTTGACTCGTGTGCCTTCGCAATTGCCATCTTTTGGTAAAGTAATTCTTGTTTTTGTATGCACAGCTGAAGACGTGACATAATACTGCTCACTTTGCTTCCACTGCAAATTATTCCATAAAGTGTTATGTATAACTTTGCATATTGATGTACTTATTCCATATTGTTGCAGAAAGATTCTCATTGTGACTACTAAAAGAGGGGAATATCTTGACGCTGTTACTGAAGTCTTTACATGTGCTTAAATGTATCATTTGCTTACATGTCCTTACAGCACTTGAATTACAGTTTCATTATGCAACATGTTTGTTAAATACATTGAGACCAATAAAATACAAATGCAATAAGTTGGTTTTAGTCTGTGAGAAATAGCCATGGTTACCACTGAGCAATGACTCCTCCCACCACTTAAGTCACCAAGTTAGGATGTGGACCATAAGGATGCCTCCGAGCAGTCGGCTAGGCTGTTTGGGGTGTTTTATTCGACTGGGGGGGAAAAAACAAAGTTGTGCCCCTGCCCATTTCTATAACACAATGTCAAAATGCAAAATAGTTAGTGTGAAGGGTCCTCTGGCTGGTGTAAGGATCTATCACCATAAGCAAGTGCTCAATAACTCAGTGAGACCTTACTCCAGTGAGCTGAAGTGGAATAAATACCTATTAAAAATACATAGCTCACCCATCTGTAATAGGCTAGTACAGTGGTTCCCAAATGTTTTATAGTCCCACACCCCAAACATTCAACCTCCTACTGCGCACCCCCTCTAGCACCAGGGTCAGCGCACTCTGAAATGTTTTTTTGCCATCATTGTAAGCCTGTCACACACTTACTATACGATACATTTATTAAACATGAGTGAGTTTGTCACAACCCGGCTTATGAAGTGACAATCATTTTACTCTTACAACTTTATTTGTTAATTGAAAATTGTGAATAACTCACCACAGTTTAATGAGAATGGTGTGCTTGAAAGGATGCACATAACTCTGCAATGTTGGGTTGTATTGGAGTGTCTTAAATACTGTTCCAAACAGTCTGTGCCTGTATTTAGTTCATGCTAGTGAGGGCCGAGAATCCACTCTCACATAGATGTGGTTGCATAGTCTTAACAGCGTGATTTGCCAAGGCAAGAAACCTGGCAGTGGCTTCTGATTAAATAACATGTTCATAGAACCGCTTGTTGCAATTTCTATGAGGCTCTCTTGTTCAGATATCGGTAAGTGGACTGGAGGCAGGGCATGAAAGGGATAACGAATCAAGCTGTTTGTGTCGTCTGTTTCGGGAAAGTACCTGTGTAATTGCGCACCCAGCTCACTCAGGTGCTTTGCTATATCACATTTGACATTGTCCGTAAGCTTGTTCATTTGCACACAGAAAATAGCTTCTTAATCATAGCTTCAATTTTGTCCTGCACATTAAATATAGTTGCAGAGAGTCCCTGTAATCCTAGATTCAGTGAATGTGAAAATTATGGTCATTAAAGAAAACTTAACTCGTGCCAATACTTTGCCCCTTGATAACCAGCGTATGTTGTAAAAGCGTTAAATGGTATTGCCAAAAATACGAGTTCAGGGTCCTTGCTTTAACAAAGTTAACCATTTTCACTGTAGTGTCCAAAACGTCTTTCAAGCCGTCAGGCATTCCCTTGGCAGCAAGAGCCTCTCGGTGGATGCTGCAGTGTACCCAAGTGGCGTCGGGAGCAACTGCTTGCACGTGCGTTACCACTCCACGATGTCTCCCTGTCATGGCTTTTGCGCCATCAGTACAGATACCAACACATCTTGACCACCAAAGTCCATTGGATGTCACAAAGCTGTCCAGTATTTAAAAAATATCCTCTCATGTCCTGGTTTCCAGAAGAGGTCTTCCTTAATTGACCCCCCATAAACGTAACGGACATGTGCCAGGCCTGTCACGTCTGTTGACTCATCCAGCTGTAACGCATATATTTCACTGGCTAGTATGCAAAGCAGTAATTGTTTCAAAACATCTCCTGCCATGTCACTGATGCATCGGAAAACATTGTTTGAAGGCATTGTCCCTGCCATATCCGCAGCAACAGGAAGAATTAAGTCTTCCACAATAGTATGGGGCTTGCCTGTCCTCGCCACTCTGTAGCTCACCATAAGACGCTTCTAGCCCCTTATTAAATGGTATGTTGCTTTTATACGTCTTACTACTCAAAAGTCAACTTTATTCTCACTCCATAAACTAATTTGGCTCATTTTTCATATTGGCATGTTGTGTTTCTAAATGTCTGCGCAAGAGTGAAGCTTTCCTGCGAGAGAGTAACGGTTAATGTTATTGGATGTTAATTATTCTACTATGCTACCAGTATTTGACATTGTGTTATTTAGCTGAACACTAGATGGTTTAATTGTTTTTTTGGCAGTGAAACGAGGCTAAAAACTCACCCAAATGTATAGCCCGTTGGAAAATAAAAATGTACTGTTTGAAAATGTTTAGAAATTATTTAAGTGAATCACATTTTTATTTGGCGTACCCCCGACGGCATTGCGCTACCCCAGCTTGGGAATGCCTGGGCTAGTATACAGTTATATGTAGCCCATCTTTTTTTAACATATTAGTTTTTATTGACAATTCTTTACGAAAGATGCATAGAAAAAGTACAGTACATTACATAGTGTTCACTGGTATGGTTATGGCTTGCAGAACAATATCATTGCCTTATGGTGATGTTTACATTCTAGAACGTTGGGCTTCCATGTAATGTTCCTAAAATTTATGGATATGACAAATTCAACATGGGAGGACAAACCAAAGTGATAGTATTGAAATAAATTTGGGATAGGAGCATCAAATGAGAGTACAACATGGAGAGTTACTTATAATTATGGATTAAGCCAGCCTGCAATGTTTTGACTTCAGTTGAGCACAGCCAACTGTGGTCTGACGACAGATCTAAGCGTCCCACTGCCAGTTGACCAATCTTTCAGGTTATATAATGGCTAATAATTACTTCCAAAAAAGTCGGGACAAGGGCATACCATGTAAGTACAGGGACTCATTTGTGGATATTCAAACAAATATATAAAAACCAGTTCTGTAATACAATAAAAGTATGAAGTAAATGCTCCTATGTTGAAATCTCAATTCATGCACTATATTTCGACAACTTAAATAAATACACATGTATAACTTCACTTGGGAATGGAGAGAGAGATTGTTGTCATTTCAGCAATTTACAATGTAAGTCTAAGGGCATAAGTGGTCTCACAGGTTGTAGAAGGGAGCCAGTCACAGCGCTTCATTAGGTTTACATGGCAACGCCAGCAGGGGCCAATGATGTGTATAAACCCTGGATTGCTGATGCTATGTAAATGGCCATATTGGTACTCCTCAGAAGGAGCACTCCTCCATAGGAATGAATTGAATTCTACAGCATTTCAATAAAATGTTTAAAGGCCAAAATTACATGTTTTTAGGTATTTATTCTATTAGGTGTCTAATAGAATATACTTGTCAAAAACAAAATCTAGACAATGCATTTCTATAGCTTCCAACATCTTTTTTACAATGGAGGAGTAACAAAATGGCTGTGTGGTGGCTGCAAAACAGCGCCCTGTCAGTCATCTAAAGTTAATACATATAATTGGCAGGGACTCTCCCTCACACGTTGGAGTCGTCGTCGGTGACACTGGCCTCGGGGGAGCGCGAGGAGACCTCGCTGAAGAACTCATCCTCCTTCAGCATGCTCTGAAACATGCAGGAGAAAACAACACACTGAAGTAACACAGGAAAACGAGGAGATCAATAACAGTGCCAGAAGAGTGCCATGGTTGTTTTGCTTAGAGCACAGCTTGCTGAGACGTTCGCCAAGTGATTTGATGTGTGATCATGTGAGAATTTTTTGGGGGGGTATTTTACCTCCTTTTTTGATCTTGTCTCATTGCTGCAACTCCCCAATGGGCGGCGAAGTTTGAGTCATGTGTCCTCCGAAACATGACGCACTTAACACCCACCCGCTTAACCCGGAAGCCAGCCACACCAATGTGTCGGAGGAAACGCTGTTCAACTGACGACCGGGGTCAGCCTGCAGGCACACGGCCCGCCACAAGGAGTCGCTAGAGCGCAATGAGCCAAGTAAAGCCCCCCTCCCCGGCCAAACTCTCCCCTAACCCGGACGACGCTGGGACAAATTGTGCGCCGCCCTATGGGTCTCCCGATCACACCCGGGATCGAACCCGGGTCTGTAGCGACACCTCTAGAACTGCAATGCAGTGCCTTAGACCGCTGCGCCATTCGGGAGGCCTCATGTGAGCATTTTAATGACTTCTTACCGTCAGGTTGTCGATTTCCTCAGAAAATGCTCCTATCTGCCTCACAGCCCCTTCCGAGTCTTCCATCTAGGAATACAGACAGTGTTCAAGAGCACTTCACATGGAAAATGAAAAGTAAACAAGCGATCCTCTTGTGGTACCACATTCCACCCTCATCTGTTCATTGGAGTGCTCTAACCTCACCTAAAGCATGATCATTAATGCTTATTAAATAGTTAGTGCCTCAGTGGAAGGGGCTACAAAAAGCCACACTAAAACACCCATAATAGTACCTATATAGGTAACACATTCCCTGAAGTGGAAGGGGTTAATGGCAGTCCCTTACCTGCTCCAACTGGTCTAGGTCGTCCTCATAGCTCCTCAGGCCCCCCCGGAAGCTGCTGTTCTTGGGCATCTCCACATCCATGGGGCACACGTACTCCTCGCTGTCCTCCTGGCGCTTCTTACGCAGGGTCCCGAAGCCGCCGAACGACAGCCTTCTGGGCTGGAGGAGAGAGGGTGATAGGAGAGAGTCAGTCAAATGGGGACAAACGGCTGTGTGCCGATAAAAAAGCCGTCTGTCCTCGTCTCCTTTTCCTGCTGACCACTGATCTGACAGGACACAAACCTATCCACTCCATTCACACATAAGTGGTCATGAGGCCAACTTAGAGTAGTGGGACAGTGGGACACAGCCAAGGTCACTGATCAGATCAATAAACCTACACTGATCCCCAAAGCTCTGTATGTCTAACAACAACCTGCTGCCTTACCAGCTGTGAGTTGGCCCTACCTTGACCTTGGCGGTGGCAGTGAGCAGGGTGTAGTCAGGGTTCTCCAGACACTCCTGTTTGCTGCGCTGGGCAGCGGAGCCGATGAGCAGGTGGAAGTGGGTGGCCAGGTGGCGACGCAGCAGGCTCTTGTTGGGGGGGATGTTGAGCAGGAGGGCTAGGGACTCCACGTTGAAGCGAGGCTCCAGCACCTGAGACAAGGAGAGATGCAAATGAAGAGTGAGACATACAAAAGGCACTCAATGTATGTATACGCTGATGAAGGCATGTGTTCCTGAAATAAGTGGCAAGCCAATTCAAATGGAGACTTTTCCCCCCTTCTCACCATGACCCCCCCGTGCACACCGCTGCCCCTCAGGTTAGGGGCGTACTCAGCCAGGTCCACTGATCTCAGCCACTCCATCACTCTGTGATTGGTCCACTGGGAGATCTCCGCTGGCGTGATGTTATTCTGGGAAGACATTTTTTTTTTTTTAAGTTGGTGTTAATAAAAACTGATAAGTGTCTCTTTTCCCTATACAAATAACACCGCTGAAATGTAACTGAACTGGTGAAGTGAGAGACCATGTGTATGGTGGATATGAAAGCACAGCGAGAGAGAGGGCTACTTTATTTATTTAGTAGCGTCTAAACCGTACCTCGTCAGAGGGCCGTCGGCGGAGGCAGTTGGGCTCGTAGAAGTTGAGCCGGAGGACCTGGATGGCTCTCTTGATGCTGAGGTGGTGGAGAACACTGCCCACTTTTAGAGACAGCAGGTCATCCTGAAGGGGACACAAACATACACTTATCTCTGTCAAAATAATGACTACTGTCAATCAATTAGAAATAAAAGGACACTAGACATACAACAGATGATCACACAAAGCAAGGATTTTTTATTTAATAGACATTCATCCCCTCTGACATTGATTCATTTTAGCCGCGTTAGACCGACCACTGCAAAGTAAGACTCACCACAGTCATGCAGTGTAGCATTCTCCCATCGACCCTCCCCTCGTCAAACTGGCTCTTATACTGCGGCAGACCAATGTCATCCAGCCATCCTGAGAAACACCAAAACAACTCAATAACAATTCACAAAACGGAAAGGTTATTCAATTATTTGTTGCTTCATTGATAACTCTGAGGCAGTGGTCAGTGGTCACTCACTGGTCACCCAGTTGTGGTCTAGTTTGCCCTTGCTGACATCCTCCTCTGATCCCAGTGCCTGCAGAGCCAGCTGCAGCTTCTTCCTGTGGAGGGGCTGTTTGATCCCCAACTCCTGTTGCCACAGAAACATGTATGGGTTGTTTAAGACATCTCATATACTGTACAGTTAGGAAGAGAGTGATAGAGAAAATAGATGTTTGTCAGGACACAGATAGCAAAGTGAACATTAACCAACTATAAGCTTTAACATTGTGGGTTTCATTAAAATGTCTAGCGACACAGAACCTAAACACAGAATGCAATGAGCCGTCCTACCTTCTCCAGGTCGTGCTGGGAGGCCTGCAGCAGGGTGAATCCTGAGCGGATCCACTGCTGGGCTTGAGCCACATGCAGCCCCAGGCCCTGCTCCTGCAGCCACGCACACACCTGCTCCTTACTCCACTGCGCAAAGGGAGCGTCCACATCACTGAGGGGAGAGAGAGCGAGCACACTCACCTTTAACGTGGAGTGTAAACAGTGCATCATTCATTACCATTTGCTCCTCTGACACCACAAAATCCTAAAACTGTGATACTGTAGACTTAGTTCCAATAAACTTCTGATCCCTTCCTCTACGTTTCTAGATACCGATACTAGACTGTGTCTCTCTGTGTGTGTAAGAGGTGAGCTTCACATACTTGGCGCTGTGCTGCAGGTCACGTGACCAGCCCAGTCGGGGGCCGGCCGTGGCTCTGACTCCTCCCCTCCTGAACTCAGTCTCTGTCTCCTCCAGGTCTAGCGAGGTGGAGTGACTTCTCTTCAGCCTAGAGGGGTCACAACACAACACGCCTAAATATTCTGCCATGCTCTGTCCTCGTGTTACAGCAAACCCTCTGTCCTCGTGTTACAGTTAATAAAGCAATAGTTTCATTTAAAAACCCTGGCTCCATCTTAATTAATCTTTCCCCAATTCCTTGCATACTAACTCCTCACCTCCTAAACTTAGGGAATATAGAGAACATTTTAACCCACCTGCCTAAGAACCTCTTAAAGCCTCTGGACTTCTTCTTGGCCTCTGGTGAGGAAGGTAGGGTCTGGCTGCTGTCTCCTCCCTGAGGTTTGTGTGGCGGGGCACCAGCCAAGTCCAAGTGGTCTATGCCATTACGCTCAGTCTCAGCTGGTTTCAAACACACATCTGTTAGATCAACAGCCGACAATCCACCACCACTTAGGAAACTCCGGAGGCCAACACTGTCCAAGGACTACAGCTGTAATGGCCACCACAACCACTTCTGGACTACATCTTCCACTAAACACCACCACCACCACTAGGAGTACACCAAGAACCACTCAAAAGCACCACAACTCGAGCAGCACATGCAAAGGACTGGTTGGCATGAACTGCTGATGCAAATTCATAGACTTCCAACAGTAAAAGACAAATCTCAGAGGCGCATCTTGAAGGACAGCTAGCAGAGTTATTAAGCCGGCCTCATTGCAGATGGTGTCACGTCATGGATAAGGAACCCCTGGATATGATTTAAAAGGGGAAAGAAATCACACTAAAAACCACCCAGCTCACACCAGCAATTACCTAAACTTTTCACTTGCTTGATACAAGTGAAAAATGAAGAGTAGGAAAGATGGAGGTACGGGCATATCTAGGGATTCTTCACACAACAATGTAACCATTTACCATCTATGACCCAATCAGCCTCGAGAGGGTTCAGAAAAACAGGCTGCCTTTTTATTTAGTCTACGATGGGTCTGGTTGTATGGTAGATGGTGATCACATTGTTGCGCTAGTATCCCTGCACACATCCAGCGTTCATCCTGATCTGCCATACTGCAGGCCTGGCCCGTCTGTGGGGCTCTGCGCTGCAGACTACTGTACCCAACGTAGGTGCACTCGCACTCCGGCTGCGATCTTCACATCACATAGAACCATGGAGAATAGAGAGAGCAAGGACAGAACATATAGTCACTAGTGTGAATACTACCAGACAGACATAAGAAAACACACATTAAGGCATTGAACTGTGAATGTTTTTTTTTACATTATGAACAGAGAGTAGTATTTATTCTTCACACCACCGCATGCAGAGGAATGAGCACCCTTCTCCCCGTGCCCCTCCCGCCCCCTCAATGATGAGACTCACCCAGATTTGGGGAACTGGACATCCTCTTGCCTCCACGCATCTTGAAGAAACCACGTCCAAAGGAGGAGCGGGCCTTCTTGGTCCCAAAGCTTTCATTACTGGTGGGGTTTGATGGGGAGGTGGATGGGGGGCTGGACTCAACTGTGGTCTAGAAAAGGGGGGAGGGGGTCATCATGAGCACATAAATCTAATAAAGTATTTGACATGCCAGTAAACAAAGTCAAATCTCCCAACAGAACCAGCTCCATAGTTCTACTGTTGTACCACCAGGTGGGGGTAGAGTAACATGACTGTCAAAAATACCCATTGCTATTATGATTCCTTATCATCCACCGTCCTCAGTGGCTCCGCCCTCCATGTGGGGGAGATAAGAGATAGAACCATGCCTTCTGTATGACTGGCTCGTTTGGGAGACGACTCGAGACTCTCCCACGTTGAGAGGTCAAAAGGTCAAAGAGGCTCTAGTGTTCTAATTTGGGTGACAAAAATAGGGGGTAGAGAGATCTGATTTAAGACAGTCAGGCTAGAGCAATGGGTCAGTAACCGAAAGGTTGTTGGTTCTTAAACCCGAGCCGACAAGGTGAAAAATCTGGCGATGTGCCCTTGAGCAAGGCACGGAACCCTAATTTGCTCCAGAGGCGCTGTACTACTATGGCTGACCCTGTAAAACAACACATTTCACTGCACCTATCAGGTGTATGTGACAATTAAATCTTTTTACATACAGTACCAGTCAAAAGTGTGGACATCTACTCATTTAAGGGTTTTTCTTTATTTTTACTATTTTCTACATTGTAGAATAATAGTGAAGACATCAAAACTATGACAAATACACATTTGGAATTATGTAGTAACCAACCAGTTTTAAACAAATCCCCCCAAAAATTGTATTTGAAATTCTTCAAAGTAGCCACCCTTTGCCTTGACAGCTTTGCACTCTTGGCATTCTCACAGCCAGCCAGGTCGCAGTTGTAAATAAGAACTTGTTCTCAACTGGCCTACCTGGTTAAATAAAGGTCAAATAAAAACAAGGTTGTCACCTGGAATGCATTTCAATTAACAGGTGTGCCTTATTAAAAAGTTAACTTGTGCAATTTCTTTTTTTATGCGTTTGAGACAATCAGTTGTGTTATATCCTGCCTGGTCGGCCCTGTCCGGGGGTATCATCGGACGGGGCCAGTGTCTCCCGACCCCTCCTGTCTCAGCCTCCAGTATTTATGCTGCAATAGTTTGTGTCGGGCTAGGGTCAGTCTGTTATATCTGGAGTATTTCTCCTGTGTGAATTTCAGTCTCTCTCTCCCCTCTCTCCCTCCTTCTCCCCCCGGGTTTCTGTACAGCACTTTGTGACATCGGCTGATGTAAAAAGGGCTTTATAAATACATTTGATTGATTGACAAGGTAGGGGTGGTATATAGATGGTATTTTGCTAAATAGGTCAGTCAATTTGCAAAAACCATCAAGTGCTATGATGAAACTGGCTCTCATGAGGACCACCACAGGAAAGGAAGACCCAGAGTTGCCTCTGCTGCAGAGGATAAGTTCATTAAAGTTACCAGCCTCAGAAATTGCTTTGCAAAGTTCAAATAACAGACATCTCAACCTCAACTGTTCAGAGGAAACAGAGTGAAATCGGCCCTCACGGTCGAATTGCTGCCAAGACACCACTACTTAAGGAAACCAATAAGAAGAAGAGACTTGCTTGGGCCAAGAAACACAAGCAATGGACCTTAGACTGGTGGATATCTGTCCTTTGATGAGTCCAAATTTGAGATTTTTGGATCCAACCACTGTGTCTTTGTAAGACGCAGGGTAGGTGAACGGATGATCTCCACATGTGTGATTCCCACCGTGAAGCATGGAAGAGGTGGTGTGATGGTGCTTTGCTGGTGACATTGTCAGTGATTTATTTAGAAATCAAGGCATACTTAACCAGCATGGCTACCGCAGCATTCTGCAGCAATACGCCATCCCATCTGGTTTGCGCATAGTGGGACTATCATTTGGTTTTCAACAGGATAATGACCCAAAACACACCTCCAGGCTGTTAGGGGCTATTTGACCAAGAAGGAGAGTGATGGAGTGCTGCATCAGATGACCTGGCCTCCACAATCATCCGACCTCAACCCAATTGAGATCGTTTGGGATGAGTTGGCCCGCAGAGTGAAGGAAAAGCAGCCAACAAGTGCTCAGCATATGTGGGAACACCTTCAAGACTGTAAAGCTGGTTGTGAGAATGCCAAGAGTGTGCAAAGCTGTCATCAAGGCAAAGGGTGGCTACTTTGAAGAATCTAAAATATAACATGATTTGTTTAACACTTTTTTGGTTACTACATGATTCCATATGTGTATTTCATAGTTTTGATGTCTTCACCATTATTCTATAATGTAGAAAATAGTAAAAATAAAGAAAAACCCTTGCATGAGTAGGTGTGTCCAAACTTTTGGCTGGTACTGTATATAAACTCCATGATTGCAGCAAGTCAAGGTCTTTCCAGTTAACCCACTATTCACCATCACCCCAGGAGAGAGGGGACAGTCTTACCTGCTCTGTGTTGCCGTTTATGTGGCCCAAGCTACCTGCTGAATGTGGTGGGACTTCTGGTGGACTGCAAAGAGAAAGGAAAGTTAACCGTCAGTCTAGACCTAGAGATGATTAATATACAGACAAACTAAAACAGTGACCCAATGTGCAAATAGTCCATGGGAGTGTAGTTTGTCCAGGGAAAAGCCAACCTCACCTGTCTGTGTCTGGTTCCTGTATCAGTCTCTCCTGCTCCAGCTCTGAAAACACTGCAATAGATGGAATCTGGGAAGAGAGGGTGAGAGAGGAAGAAAGACAAGAGTCAACGTCGCTAAATTAATGTGTCGTCAATGTCGCAAAGCACAGCCGACAGTTTCAAATGGTTAGTTGCTGTCCAGCTAAACCAATACCCCAAGCCTGTTGATCCTCACATTCTAACATTACGTTTTGGTAAGGAAGTCTAGTCTCGTGTCCATCCTGTGTGTGATACATTGTTATGACAGGAGAGGTTGTTACCTCATCACAGCTCCTTCCTGTCTCCTCCCCAACCGCCAGTGTGGCCTGGTCTGTATCCATGGCGACCTGAATGGAGGGGGATCTGTCATCCTGGATGTCATCATAATTGTCTTCATTCAGTGTGTCTGGGGAACAGTTATAATTGTTACACAAAATTATCAAGTCCATTATTCTACACTATCAAACATGTGATTGATCTAGTCCGATAAATAGAAATGAATGTACTATTGCAATGATACCGATAAAACAATTCATTACTAGTTTCATACACCTTTAACATAGTTTCACCTTTCATCAAGTCCTGGACCTTCTTGTACCGTGTGATAGACTCCTGAAGCTCCTCGATCCTCCGGTCCTGTGGGTGAAGGATGGTAGATCAGAGTTAGAAAAGCCATTGAGATCCCCATGCGTCAAACTAAAGCAGTCTTTATGAAACAGTGTAAACAGGAGCTCCAGTACCTTGTCATTGCTAGCGGACATCAGGGACTCCATGGCCCTCTTCATCCTCAGCACGTCCACATCTGGAAAACAACAAGCGTGCCCCCACAGGGATCAGACAGACAGACACATTGTCTGGTGTCTACTGGTGTCTATCCACACTGGTGGAGTCTATAAAGACCAACATACAAGTCAAGTCCACTTAAGCTACAGGACTTTCAATGGAATAGACTTGAGCAGACAATTACCTTACAGTATATGGGGCAGGTTCAAGGACAATACATTCTTAAAGTGAATACATTGCACTCTACATAAATTGGTAAATGGGTGATAAGAGACTCAGCTGTGGGTTGAAAGAGTCAGAGATCATGTCTAAACATGCTTGGTATGAGCCCTGAAGACAGATAAGACAACAGTAAGGTGGAAAGCACAAAATCTCCCTTTCTTCCCCTCAATCTTTCGATCTGTGTGAGAGTGAGACAGGATGCTTTGAAAATTGTATTTCAGGGGGAAAGTCCAATGCTCAGGCCATGTCTTGATGGTATCCATCATTACTTAAGGGGACTTAAGGGCAGAAATAACTGCAGACGAATTAGGAAAAGGAATGTTGGAAAAATGTTGCCGTAAATCTGTCAAGGTGCAAGTTAAGCCTATTGAAATATTATGGCTCCTCTGTGTGTATGAGGGTGAAGTGAGGTCCCCCTCCCTCCCACATGTCTAGTAACAGTACTCCCACCTTTCTCTCCATCTGTTCTGTCTGGGGTCAGGACTCCCTGTGTAGCCTGGTCTCTTAGCCTCCTCAGCTCCTCCAGCTGCCTCTGAAGAGTCTGCAGTTCCTCCTGAATGGGAGAGGATCATGTTCGGGACCATTCTGACCTCATTAAACTACAGATACATATCTAGGCCCATATTCATAAAGTGTCTCAGAGTACAGGGGTAGACTACAAAGCAGGATCAATGAGTTAACTTGCCTAAATATTCACAAATAACATTTTTTAGAGATAAGCTTGAAAATAGGCATGGCCTAATTGACTCAACAACCGAAAACACACATCTAAGTTTAGCTTTCTTAATGAACCAGAAAACCAATAGTTATTTCTGGTTGTTTATTAAAGTTAGCTGGCTAACCCATTGAACCTGCGTTGTAGTAAACCCCTTAGGAGTGTTGATCTAGGATCAGATCCCCTGTCCATTCATTTTAAACTAAAAGGCAAAACTCCTACTAGAGAAGCACTCTTCGTACGAGACGCTTTATGAATACAGGCCAAGATCTAGATAAGAACCCAGCTAGACAGAGTCTGACCAATCTGAAAGTTAAAACCCAGTCTGATGCCAACTGTGAGGCAGGGCAGTATGGCCCAGAATAAGGTTAGAGTGAGGATACATTCTACCAGAGGACTGGTGTCTTTACCAGAGAACCATACAACCACACTGTAAACATGTCAGTTTCTTTCACATTCCACTGAGAAAGAACAGCTCCATTGGGATGTTAATCCCCAGCAGAAGGTCATCCGTGACCGTTCAGTTCAGCTTACTTAGCCAAAGGTTTAAGACATTTTAGCATCAATGTACAGTTAACATAAAATTAAGTGGATCAGGGTAGGAAGTGAAGAAAAACTAGTGTGTTAAAAAATCTGCAACTTATACTTAGCTGGTAGGAGAACTTAATCAAAGTGGAAGTGTGGTGAAAGTTGGAAAAGCAGATAGGGTCAATGGACAGAGAGAAGGTTGAGAGGCCTATAGGGACAGACAGACTTCTGCACCACACCTCCAGTGAACTTCAACCTGCCCATGTTCCATTCCTAGGGCTGCACAGGTTAGCACGTTGCAGGGGAGAAGTTAGCCAGGCAGGAGTGAGAGAGGAGGAGAGAGGAGACAAAGGATATGAACCCTGAAGGAAGGCGGTATTAAGAGTGAAAGCAGTGATATATAACCAACACACAAGGGAACGATAGATTCAGTACCTACATGATGTAGAAAAAAAGTGTAGAGTGAGTCAAACTTAATCTGTGGACCATATGTCATGCACAATCTAATGTGAATGGACTGATCTAAAGCCTTCATATTGCAGACAGATTCTTAGCCATGCTACTCACTTTTGTGGATTTAAGTTTCTTCTCACACTGCAGTCTTTCATTCTCCATATCGGTCACCCTGAACCGCAGGTCGTTGACTTCCTGGTACAACCCCTGGGGAGGTAAAAGACTGCATTACCCACAAGCCCAAGGGGTCAGCTGAGAGTTTTGGAGCAAACATTGGGGATGTTTTTGTGGAGTGAAAAATCCCCAATGAGGCACCAAAGATTATTTAGAGAGAGAGAGAAACACAACAGCCCACTCCAACATGGAGACAGTTTCTTAATTTGGAAGGAAGCGTCATGGTCAATTACCAATAAGAACTGCTTTTATGTCATGGATAATACATACTCCTGTACCTTGGAGCAATTACTGTATAGACAGAGCACTCAGGAAATATGCATCGTCATTAAACAAAAATGTGCTACATGATTCACAATGCATACACTTAGACAAGAGTAAAAACCGCAGAGCACCGTGGGTAGGAAAGAAGAAATGGATCAGACTTAGGGGTGTGTGATTTACAGCCGAACAAAGCCCAACATTAAACATATATGGAAGACATTGCCTTTACACACAGCGCTCCCTAAAGGTTATAGTGGTGTCAGGAAACCCACACTCAGGATCCAATATCCTGCTTCCTCCAGCCCAGGCCTGCTCAGTGCACATGGATGAGGTGTATAGAAACCCTGACTGTCACACTCCCAGCTTCTCTGGAGGGGAGATTCATTATTTTATGAGAGGAAACGGCTGCTGGAGCAAGGGGGTGTTTTGGCACTCCCTGCCAGCCAGTCCACCCGGGCCAGGATCTGCATGACGGATCAGGGCCCACTCCATCCAACTGAGACAGACCTCTGCATGGTCTCAGTGTGAACTATTAAACGTTTGAGTGACTGCCAAGATTCATATAAACTCACATCCTAATATTATAAGACGTCTGCCTGCCGCTGAACGAAACTCCAAATATCTACCAAAGACATGATATCCCTGTGTGGGTGAGTCTATTGCCATAATGCATCCGTGTACCTCACTATCCCTGCGATCTCTAGCCACAGTGGTCAGCTTCAGTTTCAGACTGGACACCTCGGTCATCAGCTCCAGCTTCTGGGTCTCCAGGGTGGACCTGCTCAACAGCTCCTGCACAGGACACACAGTCACAGATTCAGTCACAGATTCAGTCACAGATTCAGTCACAGATTCAGTCACAGATTCAGTCACAGACGAGTAGGAGCGAAGTGTACTAATCAGTGTTCATTCAGAAAGATCATTTGGATCAAAAGGCTGACCAATACCTTGAGCCCAAGGTTCTGTCTCATAATAAGACAGAACATCCTGCTAGTAACCATAATACACTGCAACCCTGCTGGGGCCTCACCTGCTGCAGTGTTTCTTCAGTGGCGTCGAGTTTCTCTCGGTGTTCCTCCAGACACATGTCCAGATCCCTGATCTTCTCCCCCTGCACCTCCACCTGGTCTGAGAGAACACTCACCTGGGGACAGTCATCACTCAATAATTACGCCACATGTCATCTGTGTGCTGTTTTCAGGGTATGGGTTAGTGATCTAAGAGCATGCTCTGTGATGCACGTCTTTCACTCACACCATGAATAGGTAAAAACTACTAAATTCAACAGCTACCTATCAAATACACTTTAAACAGAGCACCCTTGCTAATGTACGGTTTGCATGTACAATGTATTTGCTAATGTACACATTTTCTAAATATGTGGTGGTATTTCCTATTTGTTAAAGCTGGTCTCTGCTTGTTCATGGCCTCGTGACACACACCTGGAGGACGAGACACTCCTTATCGCTCTCCACCCGTGACAGTCGTTCCTGGTAGATCATGGCGGAGCCATGTCCGTTGGTCTGAAATCACAAACAACCAAGGCTATCATCAGACGGCTGATCGCCAAGGGCTTAGAGAGGCCATAGATAGGGCAAAGAGTTATTCCTGACCATATCACCATACCAGGAAAGACTCCTGACCCTAGGAATAGAGCAGCCTCCAGTCATACAGAAGATGATGTACCACTCAATCTCAAAGGGCAGCATACAGCATTCAGGTGTCATAGCATCCCTACATTGAAAAACATCACATGATTTTTCCCTGGGGGAAAAAAAAAAAAAAGAGGCCGGTGACACGCGAAATGCATGTTATTTGAGAGACACGTGAGGGTCGATAGGGTTCTCACATGCAAGTGCTTTGTGTGTGACTAAAGTGGAAATTGAATCAAAAAGTAAACATATTTCACACAGGGAAAGAAAGGGCTTGAGGGGGGAGGAAAACAGTGAAGAGGATGGAAACCATTTCAGACACCGCTCCAGAGACACTTCATCACTCACAAAGCATGTCATCACACAATAGCCATACAATCAAAGGAATCATGGTATAAATAACAGGTAAGGCTGTGAAGACAAAGCAGACCACTGCCTATGCAATCACGCAAAAGGAATCTAGTCTAAATAAAAGTACTTTGATCTTCATGTGTGGAATACGCTTCAGCAATACATTTTCCATGATTACACTCAAATTCTGAATATCTCAGGCATTAAAGAGATTCTCCGGTACTTCTGTATACTTTTTAGCCAACCGTTCTTAAAGTAGCGCTCACGAGCCAAAAGTTTATGTACGACATCATTGCGCTCTCTGCTGTGTGTGCATCTAACTAGCTGCCACTCAAATGGCAAAGGGCTGAAGCTAATTGTCTAGAACTGGAATTGCTAGGAGGCTGGTCCATGACGGGGAAAATGAAGGGAATATAGAGCAGCACTCCTTCCCAAAAAACAGTTGCTTTCAAGACAGGGATTTCATGGCCGATTGAGCTAAGACAGTAATTCTGCATGTATGAACTACATATTTAACAGGTTTAACAAATACTTAGTTCCAGAGCATGTCTTCAACAATAGTAAAAATACTGACTAACATTAATAGTGTTTGCATTTGCAATAGTAAGAGAACAGCGGGAGTTACCTACCAGTTGTCCCTGCTGCAGCCACTCCACTAGGCCGTCAGCGGTGGTGTCAGGGACCTGGCAGCGGAGGCCCTCCCTCTCATCCTGGTCCATCATCTCCAGCGCTGCCCGCAGGTCCTCCAGCAGGTGCAGCGCCCGCAGGCTTCCCAGGAAGGGAGAAGTGGGCGACTGGCAGTCAAATAGCCCATTGGAGTAGCCCATGGCCTTGGAGCCTGTTGAGGCCAAGGTTTAGGAGAGGGGTGGTTAAGAACAAATAAGGAAGTTAGAAGCATAGATATACAGTACCAGTCCAAAGTTTGGACACACCTACTCATTCAAGGAGTTCTCTTTATATTGTACAATAATAGTGAAGACATCAAAACTATGAAATTACACATGTGGAATCATGTAGTAACCATGAGATTATTCAAATAGCCATCCTTTGCACACTCTTGGCATTCTCTCAACCAGCTTCATGAGGTAGTCACCTGGAATGCATTTCAATTAACAGGTTGTGCCTTGTTAGAAGTTAAAGAAATTCCACAAATTCCTTCCTAATGCGTTTGAGCCAATTAGTTGTGTTGTGACAAGGTAAGGGTGGTATACAGAAGATAGTATTTTACCAAATAGGGCTAAGTCCATATTATGGCAAGAACAGCTCAAATAAGCAAAGAGAAAACGACAGTCCATCATTACTTAAAGACATGAAGGTCAGTCAATCGGGAAATGTCTAAAATGTCGAAAGTTTCTTCAAGTGCAGTCGCAAAAACCATCAAGCACTATGATGAAACTGGCTCTCATGAGGACCGCCACAGGAAAGGAAGACCCAGAGTTACCTCTGCTGCAGAGGATAAGTTCATTAGAGTTACCAGCCTCAGAAGTTGCAGCCCAAATAAATGCTTCAGAGTTCAAGTAACAGACACATCTCAACATCAACCATGAAGCGTGGTGGTGTGATGGTGCTTTGCTGGTGACACCTTCTGTGATTTATTTAGAATTCAAGGCACACTTAACCAGCATGGCTCCCACAGCATTCTGCAGTGATACACCATCCCATCTGTTTTGCGCTTAGTGGGACTATTATTTGTTTTTCAACAGGACAATGACCCAACACACTTCCAGGCTGTGTTAGGGCTATTTGACCAAGGAGAGTGATGGGGTGCTGCATCAGATGAGCTGGCCTCCACAATCACCCGACCTCAACCGAATTGAGATAGTTTGGGATGAGTCGGACCTCAGAGTGAAGGAAAAGCAGCCAACAAGTGCTCAGCATATGTGGGAATTCCTTCAAGACTGTTGGAAAATCCTTCCAGATGAAGCTGGTTGTGAGAATGCCAAGAGTGTGCAAAGCTGTCATCAAGGCAAAGGGTGGCTACTTTGAAGAATCTAAAATATAACATGATTTGTTTAACACTTTTTTGGTTACTGATTCTATAGGTGTTATTTCATAGTTTCGATGTCTTCACTATTATTCTACAATGTAGACAATAGTAAAAATAAAGAAAAACCCTTGAATGAGTAGGTGTGTCCACACTTTTGACTGGTACATCTATAGTTTTAGCCCTGTGGTTAGAAGTTTGAGCCTCTCCCATCCTAATTCCCTTCAACGAGGAGGATGAAAGGCAGTATCACCAGGTGTGATGTCATTGACCCATGTGATGCGCTACAGATGTAGATTTCTGAATGTGTGCTGAAAACAAAAAAATATATAATAATCACATACCACACATTTTAAAAGCAAAAGAAAAACAGATTAGATATCGATTCAAAATTAATGTTGGGTGCAAGAGGCCTGAGCGGAAGCTTATTTGTTGGACTTGGAAATGCCATGTTTCCAGCGTGTACAATAATCTGCTCGACAGCATCTGTCAACCGGCTCCAAAAGGTCAACATTCACAGAAATGTAGAAGAGAAAAATAAATATTGGGATAAATAAATAAACAAGTCTTCCCTAAAAGGCAGCCAGGGAGAGAGTGAACTCGGTGGTTTCTGTGGTAACAGGGGCTAGAGGATGTCATGTGATCAGCCATCCCTCTTGGAAAGGTCAATTCTATAAATTAAACAAGTCAGTGGAAAAGCCTGGGCTCATAAAGCTGTCCCCTCTGCTCATCTACCATCAAAAAAAAATAATAGGTCCAAAACTTCCCTCTAGTGTCTGACTTGTACCATTTTTTTTATTGCTTTGGTGCAATTATCACTCAGAACGTGGTACATTCACAACTCTTAGTACAAAACTCAAAACAGAAATCATAAAGGCAGTTGTTTCAAAACGAAGCACATTTACAATTGACTAAGTACATGTTTCATATTGCAATTCATGTTTATTTAACTAGGCACGTCAGTTAAGAACAAATTCTTATTTACAATGACGGCCTACACCAGCCGAACGACGCTGGGACAATTGTGTGCCGACACTATTGGACTCCCAATCACGGCCGGTTGTGATACAGCCTGGATTCGAACCAGGGTGTCTGTAGTGACGTCTCATGCAGTGCCTTAGACCACTGTGCCACTCGGGAGCCCATGTTCATATAAAGTTATTGCCTTTCACAATGCAATGTTCACATTACTTTTGATATGATTCTATTTGCTTAAAATACATTTTATAATTACTTAATCTGACTGTCTTTAATTGATGACCACTTAACGTTTGGTAAAGCTATAGATTTTACATGGTTTGTCAACTACAGAATGTATGTAACAAATTAAAGTTTATTGGTTGCGTACACAGATTAGCAGATGTTACAGCAGGTGCAGTGAAATGCTTGTATTTCTAGCTCCTACAGTGCAGTAATACAATACCAATATGCAAATATTTCAGAAAGTCCAAAACAAGAAACGCATCCCTTATACAGTAAACCTGTATCCAAAATGTATTTGCTGGGGTCACACTGCTCTACAAAAATTGCATCTGCCAATACAGTACTGTAATACCGTAGTATTCCATTTACATAGCAGACACTTTTATCCAAAGTGACTACAGTCCACATATTTGGTATGTGACCCAAGTGGGAATCGAAACCCACAACTCTTGTGTTGCTAGTGCCATGCTCTTATGAACTGAGCAACGTACATGACCACTACAATAAATATAGAAAACTGTAAAATACAATACAGATGGAAGACGTAGGATTTCCATCCCCATGGGCGTGCCACCCTCCCTTCAGGCCATGGATGAGGCACGCAATGCCTGTAAATCATACTAGCAGTAGGCCTTGAATAATCATTTGTTTCCATCACTGCTGAAATAATGGAACGTCTTGCTTTCTCACATTGGAGGACTGCACTGGGAAACATCCCAAACCAGTACCACAGCCACATCCTAAGAGCAGCAGCATGGGAACCCTAGTCCTGAGGATAGATATCAGGGGCTTATTTAAGAGGCATTTATGTAAATATTTGAGGGGATCAGCCCCACAGTTCAAAATGTGAGTGCGAGTGAGTTTTGCACATTACCTGCTATGATCCCATCCATTTGCTCCAAGGCGGCTGCCAACATCTCGCTGGCGTCAGACATCATCTTCACCCCCCCCCCTCCCCACTGTGAATCTGAAAGAAAACAGAAGTGTCAAGTAAAAGACCAATGACACCTCAACAGCCATTGCCCAGAAGACTACAGCCATTGCCCAGAAGACTACAGCCATTGCCCAGAAGACTACAGTACAAGTTAGACGATGTGCTTGTAAAAACATCAGTCCGAAAATGTATGGCATTTCAAAGGCTTTTAAAACTTGAGCAGTAAATTACATTAACCCCCTGGGAAGTTCAAGTCTACACATTACACACAGACAGAACTAAAGAGGACAGAGACCACCCAAGAGTCAGGACCCCCTACAATACAACACTAGCAGATTTTACAACTTTAGTGATAATTACAGTAATATTTGAAAAAAGGCGTTTCTATGCACCTTAATTTGTAAGCCACTTCTTGAGTAATAAGACTAATGTTCTAGCCTACAGTTAGTTGTAGAATGAAACTGCAAATAAGATGAAGGATTTTCTCCCTCCATGTGAATGGGACATTAGTGAATTCCCATGTCTTGTGTGATCAAGTGTAATTACAATGCATGGCAGAGGAACCGTGGAAAAGGATTGTCTCCATCTGTTTGATAAGCTCGCTAAACAGGAAATTGGAGCCCAATTGTCTGGTATTTTTTTGTTTGGGGGCATTATGGTGTCCCTGGTACATTTGAATGAATATGAAATCATATTCCTCATTTAAATTGTTTTATTTAAAAACAATACATCCAATTGAAAGGTTTCTAAAGAATATATTATCCATCATGAATATTCATGGCTGTATGATGACATTGACTGTTGTATTTCTCCCCCGATGCCTTGGCTGAATCAAATGTGTCGTAGCCTCCTACCTCAGAGTCAACAGCTTTACTCCTACCATACATGCATTCTCCTATACTGTAAATCTGGTGGCCTGAAGTTGTTGGCCATTTTTGTGCCTCAACTTCCCCATTGATGACCACACAGCCCTCAGCAATTAATTTGAATAATGGGGTCAAGGCTCAAGCCTATGACTGGGTGTTTACTTGGAAATAGTTTGGGGCCTATTGGGTGTTTCCATGGAGCAGGTGTTGGGAAACTGGGCCACCTAATGAAGAGAGAGGATAAGGTGATTGTAAACTGCCAGGCTGTTACCCAACATTGGCATATGGAGATTTCCAATGTAGGCCAATGCTCTTAGTTGATATTGACTGTCTAGGTAAAAACAATTGATCAGTGCCACTGGAATCAAAACCAGAAAGGAATCTAGGACCATGGCATTGCGAATGAAGTGAACTGTAAGTAACCACAACATGCGAGTCAAAAACAATGAGGAGCTCTCAGAGGCAAAACCATAACAGAGTGATTTCTCACCCCAGCAAAGATTCACTGAGACCAGTCATGGGGATTGAGAGTTGGCTCTTATCTGGAATAATGGTGCCATTCTACCAGGGATCTCTCCCCACAGTGTGTTGGCTTGACTGGAAATCCAAGCTTCCATAACAAAGCATCACTCCCAGCCTCCTGACCCCAGGATGTCACATGCAGCTCAATCACTTAAACGGACCAGATAACTTCACTTTCATGGTAGGCCTAACGTTATATTACATATTGAATTCACGGAAACAAATGTACAATCTGAATGAGAAATGTAAAATAGCCTGAGAGGATATGAAATCATCCCGACGCAAAGTCAATTGAATTGGAGGGTAATGAGAGCCCTCTCCTTATCCAGGGCAGAAGGGCAGCATAACTCAGGGTTGGAGGGGCTCTTATAGCCTCATTGGTCCTTTATTAGAGGCAGGGAGAGGGAGCCTGCACATTCAACACTGAGGGCATTGTGTCCGGTCACTCACTTCCATCATGGGCCCTTTAGGCTACATGGGTAATACTCCCTCCAAAATAGGCTCACATTCACCTTGCTATACAGCTGCACTACTCAATAAACAATGATTCATTGTGCCAGCGATAGAAGTGCCACTGAAAAGGGAGTTGCGCAAACAAACATTTTCCAGTAGAAAACAATTCCCATTTTATAAAGCTGCCCACATAATTGTCTTGGATGGTTCACACCCTTCAAAAAGCCCCATAAAGCAGAATCAATGTTCACTGGACATTACAACTGAAATAATCTGAACGACATTATCGTCAAGATTAATTATTTGCTGACTTCTTCAGCTGAAAAATACTGCACCAAACATCTTAGTTAGATGTAAAATTGAGCAACTAAGATCTCTTCGGGAAAAACTTCAAAACTAATGACAGATTTGAGGTATCTTACATTAATTCTGAGGAAGTGTATACTGGCTACAGCATCTCAAAATGGACACTATTGCCGCTCTTTCTTCGGTTAGCCGAGTTTGGCTAGGCGCCAGCCGAACTGAAACATGGTGACGCCTTTAGTACCATTCATTTTTCCTCCCAAGGCATTTCCTTCTGATGGAGAGCCATCCCACTCTAGGAAGGGAGGCAGCTTTATTTGGTCAGCCGTCTGTCTCACGTCCCAAGAGGGAAACCCAAAGCGTGGTTGTGTTTCTAACTGAAACAGCAGTTTAAGAATCCAAACATGAATGTTCCCTCTCTGGGATAGTAAAATGAAACTAATAAGGAGCATAAAGAAAGGGTAGAGGTAAGGCACTAAAGCAGTCAAGCTTTAGTTCCTTTAACATAATAATTCAGTAGGTCTACTCCTTCGAGACACAGGATTTTGTACAAAAGTTTCAATCAAAGATTAAAGATCAGTAAATTTACCAAGATATCATACAACTTCTTCAACTTTCATCCTCTTTTACCCCTTCTGCTTCTCTCTCGTAGCTTGAGGTCACAGTAAATTAAATGGTACATTCTGGATCAGAATATGAGTATTATTCCAGTCTCACATGACTGATAATTAATAGGGAGAGACCATAACAGTCAACATGTGATGTAAATACATTAAATGGGCAACTGCACTTCCGGATTTGGCCTTGTTTTGAAGATTGCTTGTAAAAAAAAAAAAAAAGTTTGCGGCCATGACTGAAGCCAAACCAGAGTTGTCTTGTGGGTGTGTTATATTCACATATCGTACCCTGGCAGGTACTGTTTGGCCCTCATGAGTCACCGTAGCAACAACATAGCCACTTCTTTAAAATAGTCGGAATGACTGAGATGAATCAAGAAATCTATAATTAAGATGTTTGTGCAGAGGAGGTCTTAGTCGCACAATTTGAAATCTAGCTAAGGTGTTTGGTGCAGTATTTCTCAAGTAAAAAAGTTGCATTAAAAACTAGTCAGTGCATTGCAAGTCGGGGAAAGTCTGGCTGTGTGCTCAGGACTGATTTCTTAGAACAGGTCTACAACGTCCTCATCTGCAAGCTGTCAAACTATCGTACATAAATTTCAATCGAAACGGACCCATGAGCACCAACATCTGAAGTTCATAGGTGCATATCAAATTGTGTGTCAAATGAAAGCTAAGAGTCTATATTTTCGTGAAATGAAGGCATAAACATTTTCCATCTTAAATTTGGCAAAAGTAAAGCATTTGATTTCTGGATTAACAGATGGAAACATGGTCTTAGAAAACATCTACCAGAAAAAGTCTTAAAAAGGTAATCAGAAATACATCAAAACACAATTATGTTGACATAAAGTCCCCTGCCAACGAATATCAACACATATTTAGTTTTGGATACATTTTTTACCTCCAAGTTTAAGAAATATTGTGCCTTGCAATTCCTTAAAACAAATGAAACTGAGATATTTTCAAATCTCTCCCCCTCATGAGGGAGGATAATGAAAGTTCACAGAAGTAACAAGTAAATGTTAGACCTACCAATAAGTTCATAATTAAAATTGATAGCAGAAAAATCATTAAGTGATTAAAACTCGGAATTCCATTACCAAATTGTTAACGTAATTACCCAAAGCAAGCTAAGGAATTACTGCAACTGAATTGGCTACAATGAGAAATTGTAAGTCACAAACCACAGTTGGAACACCTGCTACTGTCCTCCTATTGGCATACAGTTATGTTCAGCTCATAACTGTTTTGTCTTTCTGTTGACTGGTGGTCAAACCAAGAGAGTTACAACAGTCAGTCTGGACAATCTCTCAGTCTCCGTAAAACCCTTGTGCGCCGCCCTATGACACCTACCTATGAGCTCCCACTCCTTCCATTTACTTTAACCAGGCATCCTCACCCTCTGTGTACTGACCGACACCGGACGTTGAAAAATAGTTGAAATTCGGTCAGTCCACCCAGGCCTGATGTTAACGTCCACAGATGGACCGGACCAAATCTGAACCCATCATAGACATTTATTCACAAGTTTGGATAGTACAGTGAGTAAAGTACAGTAGTATATTGTATTGAGCTGTACTCTACCTTATTCTACTCTGCTGTATTGTACTCAACTGAGCTCCTGTCCAAACCTGTGAAACATGAAATTCATTTCCATAATTATGCATTTCCGATGCACGACATATCGGTGAACATATCGGAATTGGCCGATATTAGCTAAAAATGCCGGCATCGGCCCAATGTCTAGTTTAACGCCGATGTGCATACCTATATAACGTACACTACCGTTCAAAAGTTTGGGGTCACTTAGAAATGTCCTTGTTTTTGAAAGAAAAGCATTTTTTTGTCCATTAAAATAGCATCAAATTGATCGGAAATACAGTGTAGACATTGTTAATGTTGTAAATGACTATTGTAATAGGAAACGGCTGATTCTTTATGGAATATGTACATTGGCGTACAGAGGCCCATTATCAGCAACCATCACTCCTGTGTTCCAATGGCACGTTGTGTTAGCTAATCCAAGTTGATAATTTCTTTTAAACGAATTGAATTGATCATTAGAAAACCCTTTTGCAATGAGTCAGACATGAGGGATATACTACGGACACCCGACCAGGCCCAGATCCCCATGATTCGCTGGAAAAGGAAATGTAGGTTTCGAGGAAAGAGATCAGGATGCCATGTGAGGATCAGGCGACAAGTGGCTAAACTGCCCTTTCCTTCCATTCTGCTAGCTAACATTCAATCGCTGGAAAATAAATGGAACGAACTGAAAGCACATTCTACAAATGGAACATTAAAAATGAATATCTTATGTTTCACCAAGTCGTGGCTGAATGACGACATTAAGAACATACAGCTGGCAGGTTATATACCATCGACAGGACAGAACAGCAGCCTCTGGTAAGACACTGGGTGGGGGCCTATACATATTTGTAAGCAATAGCTGGTGCACGATATCCAAATGTTTTGCTCGCCCAAGGTAGAGTATCTCATGATAAGCTGTAGACCACATTATCTACCTAGAGAGTTGTCATCTGCATTTTTGTAGCTGTCTACATACCACCACAGACCAAGGCTGGCACTAAAACTGCACTCAATGAGCTGTATTCCGCCATAAGCAAACAGGAAAACACTCATCCAGATATGACGCCCCTAGTGTCAGGGGACTTTAATGCAGGGAAACTTAAATCAGTTTTACCTCATTTCTATCAGCATGTTAAATGTGCATCCAGAGGGGGGGGGAAATAATTCTAGACCACCTTTTCTCCACACAGAGACGCGTACAAAACTCTCCCTCCATTTGGCAAATCTGACTAACTCTATCCTCCTGATTCCTGCTTACAAGCAAAAATTAAAGCAGGAAGCACAAGTGACTTGGTCTATAAAAAAAAGTGGTCAGATGAAGCAGATGCTAAATTACAGGACTTTTTCACTAACACAGACAAATATGTTTCGGGATTCATCCAATGGCATTGAGGAGTACACCGCATCAGTCACTGGTTTTATCAATAAGTGCATCGAGGACATCGTCCCCACAGTGACTGTACGTACATACCCCAACCAGAAGTCATGGATTACAGGCAACATTCGCACTGAGCTAAAGGGCAAAGCTGCCGCTTTTAAGAAGCGGGACTCTAACCTGGAAGATTATAAGAAGTCCTGCTATGCCCTCCGACGAACCATCAAACAGGCAAAGAGTCAATACAGGACTGAGATCGAATCGTACTACACTGGCTCCGACGCTCGGATGTGGCGGGGTTTGCAAACTATTAGACTACAAAGGGAAGCACAGCCGAGAGCTGCCCAGTGACACGAACCTACCAGATGAGCAGAATCATTTATATGTCCACTTTGAGGCAAGCAACACTGAAACATGCATTAGAGCATCAGCTGTTCCGGCCGACTGTGTGATCACGCTCTCTGCAGCCGATGTGAGTAAGACCTTTAAACAGGTCAACATTCACAAGGCCGCTGGGCCAGATGGATTACCAGGACCTGTACTCCGAGCATGCGCTGACCAACTGGCAAGTGTCTTCATTGACATTTTCAACCTCTCCCAGTCGGAGTCTGTAATACCAACATGTTTCAAGCAGACCAACATAGTCCCTGTGCCCAAGAACACTAAGGTAACCTGCCTAAATGACTACCGACCAGTAGCACTCACATCTGTAGCCATGAAGTGCTTTGAAAGGCTGGTCATGGCTCACATCAACACCATTATCCCAGAAACCCTAGACCCACTCCAATTTGCATACCGCCCTAACAGATCCACAGATGATGCAATCTCTATTGCACTCTACACTGCCCTTTCCCACCTGGACAAAAAGGAACACCTGTGAGAATGCTATTCATTGACTACAGCTCAGCGTTCAACACCATAGTGCCCTCAAAGCTCATCAATAAGCTAAGGACCCTGGGACTAAACACCTCCCTCTGCAACTGGATCCTGGACTTCCTGACGGGCCGCCCCCAGGTGGTAAGGGTAGAGAACACATCCGCCACGCTGACCCTCAACACGGGGGCCACCCAGGGGTGCATGCTCAGTCCCCTACTGTACTCCCTGTTCACTCACAACTACATTGGCCAGGCTCGACTCCAACACCATCATTAAGTTTGCCGATGACAGTGGTAGGCCTGATCACCGACAACGATGAGACTATAGAGAGGTCAGAGACCTGGCCGTGTGGTGCCAGGACAACAATCTCTCCATGAACGTGATCAAGACAAGGGAGATGATTGTGGACTACCGGAAAAGGAGGACTGAGCATGCCCACATTCTCATCGACGGGCTGTAGTGGAGCAGGTTGAGAGCGTCAAGTTCCTTAGCGTCCACATCACCAACAAACTAACATGGTCCAAACACACCAAGACAGTCGTGAAGAGAGCATGACAAAACCTATTTCCCCTCAAGAGACTGAAAAGATTTGACATGGGTCCTCAGATCCTCAAAAGGTTTTACAGCTGCACCATCAAGAGCATCCTGACGGGTTGCATCACTGCCTGGTATGGCAACTGCTCGGCCTCCGACCGCAAGGCACTACAGAGGGTAGTACGTATGGCCCAGTACATCACCGGGGCCAAGCTTCCTGCTATCCAGGACCTCTATACCAGGCAGTGTCAGAGGAAGGCCCTAAAAATTGTCAAGGACTCCAGCCACCCTAGTGATAAAATGTTCTGATCACGCTCCGGTACCGCTCGCCGTGCGGTAAGTCTAGGTCCAAGAGGCTTCTAAACAGCTTCTACCCCCAAGCCATAAGACTCCTGAACAGCTAATCAAATGGCTACCCAGATTTGCATCTACACAGTTCCTAAAATAAATTCAATTTTGTACATTTTACTGTAGAAGTTGTTCAAAGTAGTCCTTGTGCATAGAGTTGTATGGTTTGTTAAACTTTGAAAATCAATGGTTTCCGGTTGTTTCTTTAATTTAAAATGTATGCCAGAGTCAAAGCTTGATTCTGTTACCGTGGAATCGCCCTAAAGCACAAGCTACACGCTGTTTATCAGTGCCCAAAAATCACTCGCTAGCTAAGTTTCAACTCTGTGTTTGTCAATGAAGCTACATAACAGGTAGTAGCTAGCAGGTACAGTGAGCCACATTCAGCTTATTAAGTCACTGGCGAGATGTACGCTCCGGTGCCGTTAAATTTTTTTTTAACACCTTTCTCAACATCTATTACCAGAATGTGAGTCTGTCTGGCAGTGTTTCATAGGGAATCATGTTACAAAACAGATCACACGGCGATACAAGATGCTCGCCAATGGGTTTTGGAATATTGATAATACACTATATCAAGAGCGCTCTGTTTGTCTCAATTCTCATTTTGCCCAAAAAAGTGTCAGACTTGAATGACTGACACCAAACACATCAGGAAATGGCCACTCCATAAAGGGTTTAGGGCCAAGGGTTATTTCAACATAATGTGTGGTCTTATGTAAACCAGTCTGAGGCACTGTGTAATGGGCAGGTCTGTCTCACTGTCTGGAGGTTCTGGTTGCTATGATTGGATACAGCGTGGGCAGCTGATGGAGCGCAATCAGTACTAGAGGTCGACCGATTATGATTTTTCAACGCCGATACAGATTATTGGAGGACCCAAAAAAGCCGATACCGATTAAATCGGCCGATTTAAAAATAATATTTGTAATAATGACAATTACAACAATACTGAATGAACACTTATTTAAAGTTAATAATACATCAATAAAATAAATGTAGCCTCAAAACTAATGAAACATGTTCAATTTGGTTTAAATAATGCAAAAACAAACTGTTGGAGAAGAAAGTAAAAGGGCCTTATGTGCCATGTAAGAAAGCTAAAGTTTAAGTTCCTTGCTCAGAACATATGAAAGCTGGTGGTTCCTTTTAACATGAGTCTTCAATATTCCCAGGTAAGAAGTTTTAGGTTGTAGTTATTATAGGACTATTTCTCTCTATACGATTTGTATTTCTTATACCTTTGACTATTGGATGTTCTTATAGGCACTTTACTATTGCCAGTGTAACAGTATAGCTTCCGTCCCTCTCCTCGCTCCTACCTGGGCTCAAACCAGGAACACATCGACAACAGCCACCCTCGAAGCAACGTTACCCATGTAGAGCAAGGGAAACAACGACTCCAAGTCTCAGAGCGAGTGACGTTTGAAACGCTATTAGCGCGCACCCGCTAACTAGCTACCCATTTCATAAAATCGGCTACACCAGCCTAATCTTGGGAGTTGACAGGCTTGAAGTCATAAACAGCGCAATGCATTGCGAAGGGCTGCTGGCAAAACGCACGAAAGTGCTGTTTTGAATGAATGCTTATGAGCCTGCTGGTGCCTACCATCGCTCAGTCTGACTGCTCTATCAAATCATAGACTTAATTATAACATAATAACACAGAAACACGAGCCTTAGGTCATTAATATGGTCGAATCCGGAAACTATCACGTTTATTCTTTCAGTGAAATACGGAACCGTTCCGTATTTTATCTAACGGGTGGCATCCATAAGTCTAAATATTCCTGTTACATTGTACAACCTTCAATGTTATGTCATAATTACGTAAAATTCTGGCAAATTAGTTCGCAACGAACCAGGCGGCCCAAACTTGTTGCATATACCCCGACTCTGCGTGCAATGAACGGAAGAGAAGTGACATAATTTCATCTGGTTAATATTGTCTGCTAACCTGGATTTCTTTTAGCTAAATATGCAGGTTTAAAAATATATACTTCTGTGTATTGACTTTAAGAAAGGCATTGATGTTTATGGTTAGGTACAGTCGTGCAACGATTGTGCTTTTTACGCAAATGCGCTTTTGTAAATCATCTCCCGTTTGGCGAAGTTGGCTGTCTTTGTTAGGAAGAAATAGTCTTCACAGTTCGCAACGAGCCAGGCGGCCCAAACTGCTGCATATACCCTGACTCTGTTGCAGAGGTGACACATTTTCTCTAGTTAAAAGAAATTCATGTTAGCAGGCAATATTAACTAAATATGCAGGTTTAAAAATATATACTTGTGTATTGATTTTAAGAAAGGCATTGATGTTTATGGTTAGGTACAAGTTGGAGCAACGACCGTCCTTTTTGCGAATGCGCACCGCATCGATTATATGCAACGCAGGACAGGCTAGATAAACTAGTAATATCAACCATGTGTAGTTAACTAGTGATTATGATTGATTGATTGTTTTTTTATAAGATAAGTTTAATGCTAGCTAGCAACTTACCTTGGCTTCTTACTGCATTCGCGTTAACAGGCAGGCAATGTAAAGCAATGTAAACATGGAGTGCAATGTAAAGCAGGTGGTTAGAGCGTTGGACTAGTTAACCGTAAGGTTGCAAGATTGAATCCCCAAGCTGACAAGGTAAAAATCTGTCGTTCTGCCCCTGAACCAGGCAGTTAACCCACCGTTCCTAGGCCGTCATTGAAAATAAGAAATGTGTTCTTAACTGACTTGCCTAGGTAAAAAATATTTATAATATAAAAAAAAATACAACAAAAAAATACCGATTGTTATGAAAACTTGAAATCGGCCCTTTCGATTAATCGGTCAACCTCTAATCAGTACAGCTGCTTTTCTTGTGTTAGAGGGCACTGGGCATGATGATTGTAATCCATACCCAACCCACTAGTAAGTCGTGAAAAACTTAGTCTCGTCCAAAACTGAGTTGACTTAATGAGTTGGTTCTAAAAGGGGCAGTTTACATTTAAATAATAGCTGAGAACATGGTCTTTATCTAATATTAAAATCTGGACCTAATGAAATCAACTGAAGCATACCTTTTGAAAGTAGAGCGCAATGGACACAATGGAAAAACAAGTACAATTGTAATGCGTGTCTTTGCTAAAACGGGTAGTGGGAATTAACACCACATAGCCCATCTACTCACAATGACTCACTGAACCAGTAAAGTACCACTTTATGGTGAAGAGCAAAGAGTTTTCCATTGCTGTTATAACAATCAGTGGCTGGCAGATTCACCCAAACAAGTTTTAAAACCACAGTCTCCACAGAAAAAGATTTTATCTATGCAGCCTTGCAAAGTACTGTCTGCCAGTAATGGCAACTCATGGGCTTTAGGCTACACAGACAGTTCTACTGTGGGTAAGGCATTGAAACTGTTTCATTCCAGAGCAGTGCTCAGTATGTGTCAGTTCAGTAACCGACACCAGCATCTCTGTGACCTGTATGACCAGCACTCTGACACCCTCCCCTGGATTCCTTCAAACCTCCTCCAGATTGATTTTTTCTCTCTCTCAAAAGTTTGGACACACCTACTCATTCAAGGTTTTTTTTTTTTTTTTTACATTGTAGAATAATAGTGGAGCTATCAAAACAATGGGGGAAAAAGTGTTAGGCAATATTTCTTTTATATTTGAGATTCTTCAAAGTAGCCACCCTTTTCCTTGACACCTTTGTACACTCCTGGCATTCTATCAACCAGTTTCACCTGGAATGCTTTTCAACAGTCTAGAAGGAGTTCCCACATATGATGAGCACTTGTTGGCTGCTTTTCCTTCACGCTGCGGTTCAACTCATCCCAAACCCTCTCAATTGAGATGCATTACTTTTTGTTTGGTATACATTTTAAAGTGAAACATCTGACTGTCAGCGTAATTCTGTTACCATGGAGTTTCCCCTAATATAATCTCACAGATAACAACCAATCCACTACACTGGGTATTGTGTGTAAACTCCTCTGAACAACCAGCGGGTTCTTCTTTTTCAAAGCATCAAAGCTTTCCAAGTCCTCAGACAAAACTAAGGTCTACCACTAGAAAAAAAAGACATTTCAATCTCTTAGGGAAAAAGGTTCTCTGCGTGAATGTTTTCCTAGTAAGGCCTCATTACTGAATGTGTGCATTGTAAGCGAAGGCTAACCCATTTGTCTCAGGTTTGCCTTTGAAATCATTGGGTAGATGTCATTTTAGTTTATTTACATAGTTTGACCACCAGTAGAGATATGGAGGGGGAGGGGCGACTCATTCGAAAAGAAAAACACACCGCTTGGCCCATTGACGAGCCTCACTCACACTCGAGCACTCGTACATGCACACACACACACACATTCTAATATCTACATAGCTATAGAGTTCCAGCTGTGCTTCAGAACTAAACTGACGTATGCACTTGTCTCCCCTTCAGCTGGTGAGCTGTTGTTTAACAGGGGGGTCAAAGTAGGGTAGAGAATTGAAATATCCCATATAGCACAATGATTCAGTCATACAAATTAAGAATGTCCTAACAGTAGTACTGGATGTTGGTTTGGTCATACAGCACCTAAAAACACAATATCAGGTGCTTTCAGTCTTCAGTGCCAGGAAGTAAAGCAAAACAAAAACATACAACTACACTAAACATGCACCAATTCCTGAACAGCATCCAACTATTTCAAACCACTTGGCTTGTTTGAATGATTATTTTCCTTAGAGGTCTAATGGTCCTTTTGTCATGTCTGGAGTGAGGTCAGGTTGCAGTAGTAATAGTAGGCTGGGACTTCACCCCTGTGGTCGTGGTGGCCGTAGACATGGCACACAAACAGCTCTTTGTCCTGCACAGTCACATGGAAAGCGAGGGATAGAGAACACAAGGCATGGACGTTTAATGCATGTCCCAACTAAATTACAGACAAACACACACTTGGGGGCAACTAGGCAAGGTCACAGGCAGGACAGAGTACAGGGAGAAAATGCTGTGTTGGACATCTTACTACATGTCTGACTGGCCTTGTTGTTCTCTTGGTTGTGGTGACTTGTAGGCCTCAAAGACCCCTTCCAAACAGACTGGTGTTATTATTCAACACACTGCAATTCTGAACTGAGCAATAAAAAACACACACCATCACAACTAATAGCCACGCTGAAACTGAATGTCAGTTTAATTATGGATTTCCTATGTATGTCCTGGGGCTAGTCATCATTAGCTGTAGTTATGATGCGCAGATGTTTGACTATCTGCCACTGTAGACTGAATATGAATATGGATTTTGAAGCAGGGCCTGAAAGCTTGGCATGACTGAATACAAATAAGACAGGCAATCATCTCTGAAGTTAGGCTAGGCTATAAAGTGAACAAAGCTGCTGCCCAAAGCATCCCTGCACTCAGGATGACCTTTGTCCTGTTAGGAAGTCCTTCCTGTCACATGCTTGAGAAAGGTCTAACTTTCAGTCACACTGCCGTTTTCCCAGCTACTACTCAGGGCTCTACGCTGACCTTTTTACAAGGAGCATGTGTTCAACTAAGTTGAAAAAATGTAGGAGCACAATTAAAAGTACTTGAGGTTTAAAAGCTTGAATCCTTAATTTAAAAAAAAAGCCAAAGATCTTGTCAAAGAGGTTTAGTGGGAACAGAAAGCACATTATTCCCATCAGGAATTCCTTAGGCTACTGTAAATGCAAATATGTGTATAAGAATTCAACAACAAATGCAATGAACGAAACAAAGTCTTCACGTTAAAATGTCAAGTACAAGGATCAGGTCCACCCCAGCAATGGCCCAAACTGTTTCTCAACATTAAGTGTTTGACCAAGAGTCACGCCCAGGAGCTGTCCCACCACTCAGAATATGCCACCGCAGGAGTAGTCCTCCAGAAGTACGGATGGAATGTCAACGTGTGGGGAAAGTAGGTCTGAATGGTGGAGAACGGCCTCAGGACAAAATCTGGTAGAATGGGTGCAGCTGAAGGAAGGCTTTTTTAAACTAGATATCTATTACTTCACATAGCTAGGATAGCTGGGTCTGTCAAATAACTCATCCAGTGTTCAACTGAAGGAGCTGTAGGCTAAAATACTTTGCTCTATGCCCTTCACAACAAACTAGGACCAACCCACGCTATATCAATGAACTTCACCTCCTCTGCTGGAACTGACTCAACTCTGCCTGAGGGACAAACAACTAACAGGACACACTGCATGAGGAAATTAAAAATGTCAAAACTATGCTGCACATAATGCTGAAATAGACTGACATTTCCTTGAAAAACCTTCAAAAGGAGACACCCAGTTGATCGTTTCCTTGGTACTAGGTTGGAGGGCACAGTTGTCAACATAAAGCTGTCACTATAGCTCTTGGAAGTCTGGCCTTACGGCTGTACCTGGCTTGGACAACAACTTTCAGCTGGACTTGTGGTGAAGAATATGTTGTCTTGCAGCACTGATACAGATTTCAAACGATTAACCTTGCCTGATAATGTTGCAGTCATTGGATACACTACATGTGACTGCATGCTATCCTTAGGACATGTCATTTTTTTGTTAAATATAATCTAAAATAAAGTAATTGGTCTGAGCGCAGCAGACTGAACCAAGGTCTTTGTCTCAGAGTAAATCCTTTGTTATGCTCCCCCCAGAACCCAAGACACAGAGAGATAGCCAAGAGCCAGGACACAGACAATATCTCAGGAAGGAGCGCTCTTTCCTGGACAACTTAAGACTACAGAGTAATACCAAATAAAACTATGAGCCCTTAAATAAAAAAACTATGAATGAATTTGGCATGCGCTCTAGATAAACAATTTTTTTTCACCATTGCAACTGTGATGTTTTCGCTGTGGAATTAACTTGGTAAAGTGTCCATGTCTCCCACAATTGCGAGAATGAATCCCCCATTTGTGAATAGGCCTACAGTTAATGAAATTACCTGAACTGAAGGTAACGTTGACCTACCTACCTAAGGTGTGCATACCATATGTAGTGGTGGGAAAAGTACCCAATTGTCATACTTAAATAAAAGTAAAGATACCTTAATAGAAAATGACAACTTAAAGTAAAATCATACTTGAGTAAAAGTCTAAAAGTATTGGGTTTTAAATATACTTAACAAACGTACGTGTAATTGCTAAAATATACTTAAGTATCAAAGTGAAAGTATAAATCACTTCAAATTCCTTATATTAAGCAAACCAGACGGCACCGTTTTATTTTGTATTTACAGATAGCCAGAAGCACACGAACACTCAGAGATCATTTCCAAATGAAGCACGTGTTTAGTGAGTCTGCCACATCAGACGCTGTAGAGATGACAGAGAATGTTCTCTTGATAACTGTGTTAACTAGACCATTTTACTGTCCTGCTAAGCATTCAAAATGTAACGAGTAATTTTGGGTGTCAGGGAAAATGTATGGAGTAAAAAGTATAATTTTCTTTAGGAATGTGGTGAAGTAAAAAAAGTTGTCAAAAATATAAATAGTAAAAGTACAGATACCTCACAAGAAAAGTAGCGTTAAGTGGCAACGCTACTTTCAAATATACTTTCAAGTACTTTACACCACTGACCATTATGTAAAAGCTTCAGTGGTATGCAACACTTTAATATTAGTGATGATGTTATTGCTTATTGCTACACTGTAACCATAATCAAGAGTTGTGGTAAAGGTCAAAATGTATTCAATGTATCAAACTGTTGCCCATTCATTGTTTCCTGAGCGTGCCAACGTTTTCGCGGTCTCATCAACTGATAACGTACTGATAGCTGTGCACAGCAGTATCCTAACTCAATGAGAAAATAACTTTCCAAGAAAGTTGGTGTCAAATGTTTTCAATTGTTTTTCCAATTTAATTTAATAGAAATACTACTGTTATTGGCCATATATAATACAATGGCGCAGACTAAATGTAAACCATACAATTGACGGTAAAAGTCCAAAAAAACTGGTCCGTTATGACGGAAATACAAAAAAACTTACCCAATTCAAAAAGGAATAACTTCACAGGCGTCAACTTCTTGAAGGGCGACTTTAACGCTCTTCCCAAAGTTCACTTATCAGTGCTCTCTCGAGCCGTATACAACACCTTTCGATAGAGCTGCATAGCGAATTCCCAACTTCCACAAGTTTGCTGTACATCCCACTGCGCATGCGCCAACCAAGGCCAATCACAGGCTACTTCATAGTGTTGCTATTCAATCCAATTTCAACCCTGTGTAGGTAAAATTACTTTTGATTTGAATACTATTGGTTTTCATTTTAGAGGGAATAAAATAACTCATGGAAAACTGCCCATTATACATGAGACAAATAACATCTATATGGGTGTGAGTTATCTTATTCATGTGTTTTACTTTATGAATATCAATCAGATTGAATACCATATCATACTGATATGAATATTATTTTGTTGCTCCACCAAGCTGTCTGATAACTGTTCGGTAACAGATTGTCTGTCAGATTTTTACACAACAGCTGTACATTATGAGTGTTGCTCCTTGTCTCAATCTTTGAGCGGCGATGGTGTAGGTCATAATTTCATCCTTTAGGTTCTGATGGTCTCTACGCAACGTAACTTAGCTTGGTGAGCATTCTGCTGTAGGCTGATTTGATGGACTGTCTAAGGGCACTTCAGTAATCAATACAATGAGTTTAGAGTTGGGAAATTATGGAAATTGGGTGCACTCTGAAAATAACAGTGGTCAACAGGCAAATTGACACAGGAATAAATCCTAGTTGTATCACTTACAACTGGGAAGATACTACTGGGCTCCCGAGTGGCGCAGCGGTCTAAGGCACTGCATTTCTGTGTTAGAGGTGCCACTACAGACCCTGATTTGATCCCGGGCTGTTTCACAACCGGCAGTGATCGGGAGTCCCATAGGGCGGTGCACAATTGGCCCAGCGTCGTCTGAGTTAGGGAAGGGTTTGGCCGGTGCAGGCCGTCATTGTAAATAGAATTTGTTCTTAACTGACTTGCCTTGTTAAACAACGGTTAATAATAATAAAATAAAAAGGAATAAAACAGCCAGTTGAGCATACCTTTGCTTAGAGTACTAAACTCCATGGTGAAGGAAGTTTCTGATGACTCCACCAACAGAGTGGAGCAGAGACCAGGCTTTGTGGGTTCTAGCTCTGACTACATCGATTTGCCCAAGGTCAATACTTCAAAACATTTAAATTGTGAATCACCTACAGTGTACCTACACTTGTCCTCTGTAGTTGCATGCCTTTGTTTGCTGAAATCCAAATACAACCACCGACTGTTTGCCCATTGCTGTTGCTCTAAGATGGCAACTACCTTATGTGCCAATTGAATCTCAAAAAGGAAACAATTGGTGGTTGTATTTTATTAACATTTATTGAAAAAGTATGGGTTTCAGCAAAGAAAGGCACGCAACTACAGAGTACAAACATAGGTACACAGTAGGCATTTCACAATTTAGTTTTTTAAAGTATTGACCTTGAACGTACTGATGTAGTCAAAGCTGGATTCCACAATGCTGGTCTCTGCTCTACTCCGTTGGTGGAGTAACCAGAAACTCCCTTCACCATGGAGTGGAGTATAGTCCACTAACCTTTGCTGGGCATGAAATCAATTCTGACTGCCACTGCTGGAGTAAAGCTAAATGTCTCTCTCTAGTGGTTTTAACAGTCACAGTGCATAATTGATACTGTCAATATATCCAGCATAGCCAGCAGCACTGCAAAAACAACACATTCCTGAAACAATAAATTCCTTGTGGCTATCACCTTGGCAACTGGGTGGATCCAGCAATTAATTTCCTGTCAACTCTATGGTTCACTTATTACATACACATCCTCATGGGAGATTCCATTAAGTCTGGAGGAATGTGAACATATTTATGTTTATATCTCTTCCTGAAAATCACCACTTGAATGAACTTTCATTTTCCGGAGGTTACAGTCACAAGTTAAAAAGATAAAATGTTTAATTATGATAACAAAAGTAGGTAACGTAATTCAATCACCTGCTGATATTCACTGGTATTAGGCTTACATCAAATCAATTTTATTGGTCACATACACATATTTAGCAGATGCTATTGCTGTGTAGCGGAATGCTTGTCATTGTTGTTTCAGATATGCATGGTCGTAATTCTCTGTTCGCATTCTTTTGCACAAACCAGTGGATGCTCTGGAACAGGTAAGTGTTTGTCCGGGGTAGAGCAAAAGCATGCTGTCACAGTTGTCTTAAGGATCAGACCAAAACACAGCGGGAATATGTATACTCATCATCTTTTTATTTTGCAGAAGGAGAAACAAATACACATACAAAAAAATGAACAAAACAGTCCTGTCAGGTGCACAAACACTAAACAAGGAACAACTACCCACCAAAATCCCATAGAAAACACACCCCTCTTAAATAGGACCTTCAATTAGAAGCAACGAGTAGCAGCTGCTTCCAATTGAAGGTCAACCCCATTAACTAAACATAGAAATAGAAAGACTAGAACGAACATAGAAATATACTAACATAGAACATTAACCACAAACCCCGAAACACATAAAACAAACACCCCTCTTACATAAGAACATAGCCCAACAAACCCCGAAACACTCTAAACAAACACCCCCTGCCACGTCCTGACCAAACTACAATAACAAATAACCCCTTTACTGGTCAGGACGTGACACATGCACATCCAGTAGCTACCTGAGAAGGGCTGATAATGGAGATCTGATTGACAGAGGAGACAAAAGAACCAGCAGGTGGAGCTGGAGCAGTTCTTACAGCTTAGGGATAGACCTGTAAGGAAATGAGTCACCTGTTCTTGACTTTGATATGATGAATAGGGTATAACTACCTACAGTAATAACAGGCAGGGGATAATGGGACACATATTACTGTACTTTACAGGACTACATGGAATTACTGTAAGTATGTCATCACAATTTTTCGACCTCATTGATCGAACCACATTCAGCATGTCCTTATTATCTCTGAGAGCATTAGATGTGTCATACTTCGCTTGATGCAAAGGAAGGTTTGTGTGCTGTGATTACACAGCGCTAAGAGCAGCATGTAGCATTGAACTAGCTCTCACACAGTGCTCTAGCTTGACCCTTTATTATGTACAGTCGTGGCCAAAAGTTTTGAGAATGACACAAATATTAATTTTCACAAAGTCTGCTGCCTCAGTTTGTATGATGGCAATTTGCATATACTCCAGAATGTTATGAAGAGTGATCAGATGAATTGCAATTAATTGCAAAGTCCCTCTTTGCCATGCAAATGAACCGAATCCCCTTGGATTGGAATCCCCTTGCTTGGAATCATTGTTCTTCCTCTGTCAACCATGGTTACCTGCAAGGATACACGTGCTGTCATCATTGCTTTGCTCAGGCAAGGATATTGCTGCCAGTAAGATTGCACCTAAATCAACCATTTATCGGATCATCAAGAACTTCAAGGAGAGCGGTTCAATTGTTGTGAAGAAGGCTTCAGGGCACCCAAGAAAGTTCTGCAAGCCCCAAGACCATCTCCTAAAGTTGATTCCGCTGCTGGATCAGAGCACCACCAGTACAGAGCTAGCTCAAGAATGGCAGCAGGCAGGTGTGAGTGCATCTGCACGCACAGTGAGGCGAAGACTTTTGGAGGATGGCTAGGTGTCAAGAAGGGCAGCAAAGAAGCCACTTCTCTCCATGAAAAACATCAGGGACAGACTGATATTCTGCAAAAGGTACAGGGATTGGACTGCTGAGGACTGGGGTAAAGTCATTTTCTCTGATGAATCCCCTTTTCCGATTGTTTGGGGCATCCTTAAAAAAGCTTGTCCGGAGAAGACAAGGTGAGCGCTACCATCAGTCCTGTGTCATGCCAACAGTAAAACATCCTGAGACCATTCATGTGTGGGGTTGCTTCTCAGCCAAGGGAGTGGGCTCACTCACAATTTTGCCTAAAAACACAGCCATGAATAAAGAATGGTACCAACACATCATCAGAGAGCAACTTCTCCCAACCATCCAGGAACAGTTTGGTGACAAACAATGCCTTTTCCAGCATGATGGAGCACCTTGCCATAAGGCAAAAGTGATAACTAAGTGGCTCGGGGAACAAAACATCAATATTTTTGGTCCGTGGCCAGGAAACTCCCCAGACCTGAATGTCAATCCTCAAGAGGCGGGTGGACAAACAAAAACCCACAAATTCTGACAAACTCCAAGCATTGATTATGCAAGAATGGGCTGCCATCAGTCAAGATGTGGCCCAGAAGTTAATTGACAGCATGCCAGGGCGGATTGCAGAGGTCTTGAAAAAGAAGGGACAACACTGCAAATATTGACTCTTTGCATCAACTTCATGTAATTGTCAATAAAAGCCTTTGACACTTATGAAATGCTTGTAATTATACTTCAGTATTCCATAGTAACATCTGACAAAAATATCTAAAGACACTGAAGCAGCAAACTTTGTGGAAATTAATATTTGTGTCATTCTCAAAACTTTTGGCCACGACTGTACAATATGTGGTTCTACCCCACAGTGTATGAAAAAACATCTAGTTCCCAGGTCCTCCCACAGCTGGTTATTATGCGACTGGAGTCCTTGCCGTTTGCAGTGAGAAAGCGAGGTCAGTACAAGTCGGTCAGCCACATTGGCCATTAGGTCAATGGACCACTTACGACAACAACAGGACAGACTTATATGTTCTAGAACTTCACATCTTGCCCAAAAGGCAGCCATTATGCTGTTGCCATGCTAACATACCAGAGCAATTAAACTTTCAAATAGACTTCACTCTTATGTGTTGCATCTCATGCCCATCCTCCAGCATCTCACCATCTGGCATACTGTATACCAACATGATCTTTGTGTACTAGCAGTAAACACATGTTTTGAAATGCATATAATCAGAAAATTGCTTCAACGGTCTGTTTATTTACGAAACCATATGGAATCCTAAGTATGGAGTCATTACGAGGGTACTCGTGAACGTTCTTGATGCTGACTTTTTGACTGTAGCAATCACACTATGTAAAATAGCATTAGTTTGAAAGTACAGTTTGTGCTAGTACCTTGTGTATATTGCACAGTACGTTGTTGTTCATTCCTAATGAAAACCGTTTACCCCCCATATTTGTCTGTCCGTACAGTAGATGAATGTATCCTCCTGTATACATTGTATGTATGACGACTGTCTTTAAAGACCATGGCTATGGCAGTTGTGTAAAGAAGATATGACTGATCCATCATAATGGAGATTGACATGGAAGGGTTTGAGGGTGAATGGGCAGCACCGCGGGCATAGACGGTGACACTGCCCCTTTGCACTGTAGTGCACAGCAATGGCCTGAGAGCGAATGGATCAAGACTAGGGAGTTTTATGACTCCAATGTCTCATGTACTTGATTGAAGGCACCAATAGGGAGCAAGCTAGAAGTTTTTGTCCACAGAAGCTAAAGGTCAAGTTGATCCACTTAAAGTGGTAGCGGAGCACAAATTGGACTGGAATGGAGCCATTTCTTGTTTCAGAAGTAGGTAGAGGGCAGGTTGTCCTGACTTTAACACCCTAGAGTTGATGTCCATCCCCCCGGGATTCAATTAGCATAATACAAAAAATCCCCATCAAAGTCTGTCTGTTTAAGCAACACCCTCAACATGCCCTTATGGTGAATTCACATAAGCTGGCTCTAACACATGTTGAATGGCAAATAAACAGCTGGAGATGAGCTTTTCACAGGTTGTACAAATTGTCAAAGGAAGTTAGGCAATATTCAGACTTCAAATCGTATTGGTCACATACACGTGATTAGCAGATGTTACTGCGGGTGTAGCGAAATGCTTGTGCTTCTAGCTCCGACAGTGCAGTAATATCTAACAAGTAATATCTAACAAATTACACAACATATACCCAATACACACAAATCTAAGTAGGAATGAATTAAGACTATATACATATGGACGAGCGATGTCAGAGCGGAACAGACTAAGGCAAAGTAGAATAGTATAGAAAAACAGTATATACATATGAGATGAGTAATGCCAGATATATAAACATTATTAAAGTGACTAGTGTTCCATTCCTTAAAGTGGCCAGTGATTCCTAGTCTATGCCTATAGGCAGCAGCCTCTAATGTGCTAGTGGTGGCTGTTTAACAGTCTGATGGCCTTGAGATAGAAGCTGTTTTTCAGTCTCTTGGTCCTAGCTTTGATGCACCTACACTGACCTCGCCTTCTGGATGATAGCGGGGTGAACAGGCAGTGGCTCAGGTGGTTGATGTCCTTGATGATCTTTTTGGCCTTCCTGTGACATCGGGTGCTGTAGGTGTCCTGGAGGGCAGGTAGTTTACCCACGGTAATGCGTATGGCAGACTGCACCACCCTCTGGAGAGCCTTGCGGTTGCGGGCGATGCAGTTGCCATACCAGGCGGTGATACAGCCCGACAGGATGCTTTCAATTGTGCATCTGTAAAAATGTGTGAGGGTTTTAGGTGACAAGCCAAATTTCTTTAGCCTCCTGAGGTTGTAGAGGCTCTGTTGCGCCTTCTTCACCACATTGTCTGTGTGGGTGGTCCATTTCAGTTTGTCAGTGATGTGTACGCCAAGGAACACTTAGAAGCACTTGTGATGTGAATACTGATGTTTGTCATTTTCTAGGAGTTGTGCTTGGTTAACAGTCTGTGTGATAGGATTCTATTGAAGAATTGTGTAGTGTGTAATTATTATTATTTTATTTTGTGGGGGGGGGGGGTTATTTCTTGTCATAACCAATAAGACCATGCTTTTAATGTACAGCCCGGAACATTGAGGAGAAACCCATTAGGAGAAACTGTTTCAATGTTGGATACATGAGAAAACCTTCTCTCGCTTTTTCAGGATCCGTGGGTTTGATAATGGCAGTTGCGAGTGTCTGGACCAGAAGCCACCACACCTGAATGGGGAAGCTTGAGCTCACACTGCCTCGCTAGCCTGTATCTCTCTACTACTCTGTTATAGCATCAACTTTGCACTCCTTTTTTTCTTTTCTACAATTTTCTTTATTTTTTCTGTTGAAGCGAGGGAGAGGAAGAGGACGACTTCATGATCTGCTTTGACACAATGACCAGTTACTAAAACAAACTGCAAGGTTACATTTCCTTACCAAATATAAACAAGTGAAGGATAGTGAAGGATAGTGTTAAACCCTGATTGACTCTGATGGAAATAGGATGATGATCAAGAGTTGAAAACAATTACCATAATATTGATGACGAAGATGAAGAGGAGGAGGATAATTATAATTAAGATGAACTGATTCAGCCAAATACAAGAAACACAAGCTTAACCAACAATGCCGAACGTAGTTCATTAGTAAGGAAAGAACAAATAGTGAATCAACCTGTCAACCTTCTCTCTCCCATGACCAGTCAAATTAAAACTGTTTTGTAACAGTCAAACTATTTTATAACAGCCTGCAAGAGCACCTTTCAATATCTAGAGGTTAGTATTGAGAAGGCCACGAGTAACTGTTGCATTCTAATGCGATTCAACCTCTCTCCATATCAAACATTTGAGTGACTCAAGTGCTTGATCATTCATTTCCACTTCTTGGATGAATTTATTGTCCCTTATTAGTGGGGAAACTGTCCAGGCATGTTTCCCTTCATCATTCAGCTTCCTGGTGCTTTCTTTCTTACATAACACAGCTGACAGGGTGATAATTACCAAGCTGAGGGAAGTCAGCAGGCTCCCTGGGGTGGCCCCAACCAGACAGGGATGGCTGCTCACCCTTCTGTATGAACCGTTGCCACGGTTTCATTCATCATCCCCACCTGTAAAGGGTCATGGGTTTATTTTTACCGGTCTACAAACATGATGTTACCGCTTGCCCTCTTGATTGTGCACAATCCCCAAAGGAGTGGTTATATGTTTCAATGTAGCTATTTACTGATACATTTAAAAAAGTGTTCAGTATCTTACCTGACTTTTATTGTCAGGAAAACAACGATCCACTATACATTTCATGATCTGCTGCATGTTGAATAAGATGTTTAGCTCAGCTAGTCTAATGGCTAGCCATTCATATACTGTGCCTTGCAATCAACTCCTGATCTTCTTATTACCACCCCAATGTCATCGCTTTCTCATGGAGGTTGATTAAAGAATAACAAAGCCGTCCTTGCTTTTAGCATGTTACAGACAATTTCCTTCCGACTGGTCTGATGAGCATTGCAGTGGAAAGTTCCCATAAAGAAAAATACCTTGGAGCAAATAACTGTAGCTGTCCATCAGCCACAGAACACCCCCTAACATCCCAAAATGATCCCTCTGGATGACAGGAGCTGATAAAGAAGAGACCATTGGCCAGTAGGAGAGCGGAGTGAAGTAGCACTTAGAGACGCGTCCAGAGGCACCCAAGGCCAGGGGTCAGTTCAAGAGCACCACATAACCACAGGGAGGAGATGAACCACAGACCCCGGGAGAGACTGTCTCTGACAACATGTGAACCTCTCCAACAGAGTCCTGTATCTGCTTCTTCTTTCACAATCTCAGCACCTTTGTTGGTATACTTTCATATTTCAAGCTTTGGCTTTGACCATCAAAGAGTACGGTACAAATAGAAACATTTAAACTTGAAAAAACATAATTGTTTTCTGTTCAATGCACAATGAAAGATGCTGATAGACAAATCTATTATCTTTTGATGTCTTTTCTGGGGATGTAGAAACCTGTTATCAAGTGCCAATCCTTGACCAATGTGTGCAGGGAATAAAAACAAGAAAGAAAAACTAAAATCTGTCCGCATCTATCAATATCTGTACAGTGTAAGAATGTGGACCAGGTAATGAAACTGCATACAGAGAAGGAATCATACAAGAGTATAATATCTGTGCAAATGTTGAACATTGTGGGTGGTAATACTTTATAATATGCCCCATGGAGGATAAAATCACATCTCTCTCTCTTACAACCCAGGAGCAAACTGGGGGGAAAAAAGGTCTTATCATTGAGAAAATACTGTTTGTGTGGAGAGAAAATAATGTTACCCAAGCACCTCTGTGCTTTATAAATAAAGCTCGCCTTTCTCCGCTTAAGCTGGATGACGAAGGAGTTTAATATTGACATTAAAGATGGAATAGGGGATCCAGCCCACTATGTTTGTCCAGAAAGCACATTGCTTTTGGATCACTAACTTTACTATTCATCTCAATAAGTCTGACCACTCGCAGCACAAAACTCATTTAGTCATTCTCAATGTTGAATCGTTCTCAATGTTGAGTCATTCTTAATGTTGAATCATTCTCAATGTTGAATCATTCTCAACGTTGAATCATTCTCAATATGGTGCTACTGTACTGGGATCTCTGCTTCAGGCCCATTTGGTGTCACGCCCTGATCTGTTTCACCTGTCCTTGTGCTTGTCTCCACCCCCTCCAGTTGTCGCCCATCTTCCCCATTATCCCCTGGGTACTTATACCTGTGGTTTCTGTCTGTCTGTGCCAGCTCGTTTTGTTCGTTCAAACCTACCCGTGGTTTCCCTTGCGCTTGTCTTTGTTATAGTCCCTGTTTTCTAGTGTCCCAGTTTTGACCATTCCTGCCTGTCTGCCGTCCTGTACCGTTGCCTCACTACTCTGAATTATCAACCACTGCCTGCCTTGACCTGTCATTTGCCTGCCCCTGTTGCTGTAATAAACATTGTTACTTCTACAGTCTGCATTTGGGTCATACCTTAAAACGTCAACTTAATCTACTCCATCACCCAACTCTCTCTCTGTCTATATGCGGAAGCAAATGAGCCTGGGGACAACTGAAATGAAACCCAGTGAAAAAGTATTGACTTGAATAACAAGCATAACCGTCACCTAATATACTTATATAAAACTCCCTAATGTAGCATCTCTCTGCTATGAGAGGTGTGATTGCTGGTCACTAACAATAACTGTTCTGCTCAGGACATAGTATCAACACTTGTCTGACACTTTTAGCACAGTTTCAGGCTGGTGCAGCACAGTCACTTAGTAGGAGCAGAGTAATTGGACCTTTTTCCCTGAGTATAAAGCATCACTTTGATTTATCTCCAGGTGACAGAGAGAAACCTAGCAACAGACCGTTCCAGATATAGCCTATTGCTGCTTCTCTCTGCATCTCACCAGAGTCTGTCTGGGTCATAGCCTGATGCTGCTGTCTGCATCTCACCAGAGTCTGTCTGGGTCATAGCCTGATGCTGCTGTCTGCATCTCACCAGAGTCTGTCTGGGTATGGACACACATGCATTTGGACACAAACACCCTCTTGGACACAAATTCACACAGACACTTGGAACCCCAAAAAATGTGTGTGCTCCAGTATGCAAGCACACACACACACACACACACACACACACACACACACACACACACACACACACACACACACACACACACACACACACACACACACACACAATTACCATTTATGAGACATCCCCTTGGGATGCATGAGAAATAACCAACAAAACATATTAGATGCTCAAATCAAATGTTATTTGTCATATTCTTCGTAAACAACAGGTGTAGACTAACAGTGAAATGCTTACTTACAGGCCCTTCCCAACAATGCGGAGATAAAAATAGAAAAGGTATTTTGTTAGAAATAACACAAGGAATAAATATACAATGAGGAACCATAACTTGGCTATATACACGGGGTATCAGTACTGAGTCAATGTGCAGGGGTATGAGGTAACTGAGGTAGATATGCACACTAGGGGTAAAGTGACTAAGCAACAGGATAGATAATCAACAGTAGCAGCAGCGCATGTAATAGGTTGAACGGGGCATTGATCTCAGCTGCTGGTGGCCTTCAACTGACTTCCTGAACTGAGCAGGCCATCTCAGATATGAAAGTACTGATGCGAAGCGCAGGTTTTTGGTGGAATTTCTCCGTACACATTGGACACAGGCACAGGTCATTGCTATTCCAGTACTGTCTTATACAGGCCTTGCAGAAGTTGTGTCCACATGGAGTGGTGACTGGCTCAGTGAACACATCCAGATAGACAGAGCACAAGAACTTGTCTTCAGACAGGAGACTGCTGGAGGTGGCCATATCTAGACAGATCAGAGGTGAAAATATAAAGCATTTCCTGGAAGTTGGCTCTCTACAATACAAACTAATGACTAAACAGACAACTTTAGAGATATGTTTGAATAGGGTAAATTAAATAAAAACATTTAGTCAATTCAGGAAGTCAAATGTGTGGGAAAATTTGGACTTTGGAATTTCAGTTGACTTTCTGAACTGGTTATGATCCCAACCAATCTTTTTTACATTCTTAATTTCAGTGCATTTACCAGTGTACCAGCCCATTTGAATAGCTCTTACCATATATGGGTTTGTTGTTTAGCAACAAAACCAATGCGTGCGTAACTATGGGGCAAAACAGATGGTGTTGGCTTAATTGTTTACAATGTGTAAACTATATTTTCTCTTCAATGTTTATTGAAAGCATAAATTCATTTACACAGTGAGTACTTGTCTTTCAAATACATCATTACAGTTATTGGTTAGATAGCTAGCAAATTTTTGCCATATTAGCATAGACGTGACATCAGTCAAAACACCTAAAAACAAGACATGCGGGGTATCCGACGAGCAAGCTACTCAGGGTTTTCTAAAGCTAACCAGCTTCAGTTAGCTTCACATTGAAGCTCAGGCTTCATCTATACTACGACGGTGGATATTTCTTGCCCGCCTGCCGCCAACTCTAGCAGGCTTGTAACTGAGCGTGCATGTCGCATGTGGCTGGTTGAACCCCAAACTCTTTGAGACAATGTTGAAACCGTCATTCCATGGGCAAGTCAGTGCCGAAATCAAAATGAAGGAAAAGTTATCTTGAAAATCCAGCAGGCTATAGTGTGAAATAGGCCTTTAGAAGTGCAGTCTTCATTTTACTACTTATCTTTAATGTGCTTATCAATGCATGACAAAATCATTGTATTAAGTCATACAAAAATTTAAAAAACATTTTCAAATGCATTCTGTCATTACTAAATAAAGTGTTAGGTATTTTAACTTTTCATTTTTTTATGCACACAAAAAGCAGTAATTTAATAAAATATTTAATCAGCCATCTTCCTCAAATGAAGGGGACGATGATGCAATCTTTGCAAGAGGGAGTGAATCTGATTTAATTGGTCCTCAACTCTCGGCTCAGTCATTTCATTCAGGGGAGGTGGAGTTAGCCTGCCCCGGAGCAGGTTAGTTCTTAAGGATTCATTGCCATAGAAATTTAATCTGGCTAAAAGGTGAGCCACTTTCCTCAAACCTGCTTTGTAGGATCTTTCAGGTATCAATGAAAAGATACGATGAGCTGAAACGAGCCACCTACGATTCCTCGCGTGCTAGCTTCTTGTCATTGTTGATAGCCTATCTGGCCATCCAGAATCACAACATTGAAGTGCGCGCATTATTTTTGTGAAGTTGTCAGCTAACCCATCTACTTCATTGGGGGAAAATGCCTTACCAAAGGCAGAAGTGTTTAAAATTGCAATATGCAACTTTTTGGGCGACCCACAAAATTCACATAGAAATGTGAGTTATAGATTTATCCTTGTTACGAATCCCTTTGGCCCTGCAGTCTAGGGGGGATGGAAACGAGACCCGTAACATAACTCATGCAAATTATAATAGTGATAAAGAAACAGTGAGAACAAAAACCACAGACAACTGAAATTTACCGTCAAACACAACAGGTTTATTTTTAAACACACGATAATGGGGGTGTGAGAAAAAAAAGGGGAAAAGGGGCTGAGCTGGACCCAAGCAAAGAAACAATAATCCAAAACACCCCAAAGCTAGACTAGCCTACTTCAATAACAGCTAGCTAACTAACCAAAAATACAGTCAGTGAGAGCGAGAGCTACTGACTGTGGTTTTTAAACCAAGGGAAAGGGGATTTGATTGGTTGAGAGAAAAGGAGCAGATGTCTTCTGATTGTGGCTGATTGGTGACTGATTGGGGAGTGATGATTGTCACCTGTGAGGGGAGAAGGAGAGAAAAGAAATACACATACAGGATACACACTACCTGTATCCGTAACAATCCTTCGCATTGAAAGCAAGTCTAAGAAGTGGTATCTGTTCTATGTGAGCTATTTCTATACTTTCAGTTTTGTACACCAACTTCAGAGCCTGGTTCCTCTCTAGGTTTCTTCCTAGGTTCCTGCCTTTCTAGCGGGAACCTTCCTAGGTTCCTGCCTTTCTAGCGAAAAACAAAAATGTATGAAATGTATGCATTCACTACTGTAAGCTCTGGATAAGAGCGTATGCTAAATGATTAAAAGAAAGAAAAAGAAAAAGCTGAAAATACAATATTTTTGGTTATTGAAAATATATTTCACAGCAGTTTAAATGGTACAATGATTCTCTACACTAGCTTGTTTTGTCACAAATTGAAATTAGGCTAACTATTAGAATTTTTGCAAACAGGAAACGGCTGCAAGATTTCTGTATAGTTCATCTTTAACAGATGATCAAGCTACAGTATGACGTGTTTACTTGGCCAGGTTAACCTTTATTTACTCACCTGTGTTAATGTTGACTGTTCTTAGATTATTAAGAGGCCCACAGCGATAGGAGACTGTAGCTATGTACAGAGATTTCTGAAGAGGAAAGACGTTTCCTTGCCTGACACAAGTTTCTTCACTTTAGTTTCATTTTAGCATACATTTTAGCAATCTTTAGCCACTCCGAAAACTGCTGTGCTGTTTGCCTAGTGCTCGTCTTAAAGGGACAGATTTAATTTCTTTACATAGGACTGGACTCTCGCTAAATTGGCACATTTTCCTGCTCCCTAACATCTCTTCTGTTCTCTATTAAATAATAGCCTTCTGCTCATATAGTGTGAATAGTGTTACCTGTGTTTCTGTATGAAATAGAAGAAAAATTGCTGGTGGAGTGAGATCTGTCCTCCTTCCTCTAAGTGGTGCAATAGTAGTGACTAGGACACTGGACGGGTCAGTCAGAATTCACCCCAGACTATCAGGCATAAGTTCCGCAGTTTCAAGTGCCTCAGGACAGCAGTCAGCTGTATGCACCAAACCACAATTAATCAGAATTGCAAGAAGCAAACAAACACTGCCACACATTCCAGAGAGTCACTCACACATACCAAAGTATGGAACATATCACTTTTCATCACTTTTTACGTTTAATTTGCTGAAATCTGGGATGCAACCTTTTAAAATGTATTTTACCAAACATTCATGTGCTTAACTGTAGCAAATGCACACACACACCAATTTTAGTAACATGCATTTGAATTTCAAAGTGAACATCTCACCAACACCTTAGTGATTTTAGTGCCTGGATTTCACTGAGTAGACTCCATGAATAGCCTAGATGTTTTGGAGAGCTGACCATCAACATGGTTATTTCAAGGTTATACCAACCTAATTTTCCATGACAGTGTGTGTGGGCTAGAGAGAATACTGGCAAAACCCACTGCGTTTTAATTAACCACTACATAACATTGATATGCATGTACATGCGTGAAGCAGAATCACTCCAAGGTAAATCTTTTGATGTTAACAAAGGAAGACAAATTGTGTCCCCCCCAGCCCAGCCTTCAAATCATAAGCTGTACTATAGAGTGCAGTACTGATCAAAACATATTCTTGTTGATTTATGATCACTGTTTCCTATCCCTTTGACTGTTGTAAACAAGGCTTTGAGAGAGTAGTAAATTACTGGTATGTGCTGTTAAGTGTGCATTGGACGTTGAGAGATTCCTGTTGCAAGCTTGAAAAAGGACGTCAAATGGATTCTGAAAGTGGTCTTTCTAAGAAATTAGATAAAAAGGGAGAATGTAATCAAAATGAAGGCTTATGTGGACAGCGCTTAGTCCTTTTAATACCATTGTGCAATTTCAATTTTTATTGTCCTTACGTCGCCTTGACTCAGTAAAATTGGGCAGTAATTTATTCTGTAATCTTTGCCTGCCAAGAGGATAAAAACAACACTGTTTAAGAATTCTCCCTCTACGCAGAGAGTCTGACAAATGGTAAATCAGAATAATTTTGTACAATTGTTTTCTGCTAGGCTTTCCATCTACTTACTTTATATGTATGGTGCCTATATCTTTGATTCACAATGCCTACCATGAGACAGTATACACAATAATAATTATATTCATGAAGTTACTAAAGTGGACTACCCCTTCTCTCCAGAAGTGTAATTCAACACAATTCAACTATGAAAAAGTAGCAAAGAAGAAAAAAAGGTTGATGAGGTGCTGTCAGTGTTGATGCCCTGATGCACTGTGGGAAGGTGTGGGCCGCCTAAATGTAGATTGCACATTTGAGAAGTTAATGTACCTCAACCAATGAATAATATCACAATCATTATCTTGATTCTACGTCATACTTTTGCTCTCTCTGTATGTTCTCTGAATAAAGCTCTCTTCATTGCACACTGGTTTCCATATTCAACACAATCAAAGTCAGAAGTTAGTGTAGCCACACGTCACATAACACATTAGTGCCATTAAGGAAGCTTTGGGTACCAATAAGAAAGCTTGTTCCACGAAAAAGGATTCCAGCAAAGAAGAAAGAAGACTGGAACGCTCCATATAAATTAAGCAAAACCGAAAGAATAACACCAAACACATTATTGAATTGAGAGAACATGAGACGATTCGCAAAAAGAGCACGTAGCTTTTAATATAAAACACCTCAGACGTAGGAAGTGTTTCATTATAGATGAGGGTCTAAGTGAGAGATATGGCAGGGGGGCCTCCATCTTGGTCCAAGCCTTTTCCACCTTATCTGATTAGCCCAAACCTAAATGATATTAATGGGTGATGTGATATCCCTCAGTCTCTCCGCGGATGGACGACTAAATTAATCATCCCACCCCCTCTCTCCCGATGACTTATCAGATCTGACATGTTTGTATGATAAATGTAATTGTGTTTATATTGGGCCTCCACTGCTGTCTGCTGAAGGAGATCGCATTGCTTATTCATTTGAATGATTCCCCTTAATTTAAAACAAAGCAACTTCATTCTGGAAGGTCCAAAAGAGTATAATATGTTTTTCTGCAGGAATAATATAATAATTAAGGGAAGAACTGAGTTGAAACTGCTTTGGGAAACTTTGAGTTAAAATGCTTGACCACTAAAAATTCTTTAAGCATCCAGTGAAAGTCTCGAGCTGAATGACAACACTAAGATGTTGACCTTTGCTCATTATTTGCCATACAAGTTCTGTACACCCAGAGGCATGGCAATGGCTAGAGCTAAAAATAAGAGTGACCTTTTTGGTATGAGTTAGACCGAGACACTTTAAATACACTCTCTGGTAAAATAATATGAACCAAACATCTAACGCACAGCATGTAAAGTATAGGAGGATTTCATTGCTACGCTTCACATAGGAACACCTTCCTGAATATGGATTATGTGGAGTATGTCCTCAGTCTATTGAAGTCTGAACCATTGACCCAAACCACATTTAGTCACTGATCCAAGTAATGTGGACTCTGAGATAATGTCAATGATCTGCGACATGAATGTTTAATGACCTATTATGTATCTTAATTATGAGCGACAGAGACTGGTTTGTACTGTAATTGTCAGAACATTGAGAAAAAAAGTGTCTTATACCAATACTATGTGTCCAAAATCAAGTTACTTTCCCAACAAACTTGGACTTTGTATAAGGGCACAAGGCGAGACCCAAATGCAGACACAGGAGGCAGATGGTTGAGCGTCGACGTTTATTATACCAAAAGGGGTAGGCAAAAGGCAGGTCGGGGACAGGTGAGAGTTCATAAACCAGGTCCGAGCCCAAACAGTACAAGAGGATAGGCAGGCTCGAGGTCAGAACAGGCAGAGTGGTCAGGCAGGCGGATTCGGCGTCAGGACAGGCAAGGGTCAAAACCAGGGGGGGCTAGGGGAAAACAGAGACTGGGGGAGGGGAAATCAGCGCTAGGAGAACCGCTGGTTGACTTGGCAAAACAAGACAAACTGGCACAGAGAGACAGGAAACACAGGGATAAATACACCGGGAACTAATGGGGAAAACAGGAGACACCTGGAGGTGGGTAGAGACAATCACAAAGACAGGTGAAACAGATCAGGGCGTGACACTTTGAAGTAGAACATGGCCTTCTTTAGAGGATAAGGTTGTTAGTTGGCATCAGTATAGGCTGTTCTCAAGCCAAGGCCAAGTGAGTGTCCTTAAAATGCCAGACAGAGAGGAGGGAGAAAGGGTTTTGGCAGATATCTTATTAAATGAAATCTCTAAACAAACACAACGATAAATCCCACTTGATGATAAGTGACGCATCTACAGCAAACTCCAGATAGGTTGTTGGTTGAGTGGGTTCATAGTAAAGGTGGCAGGTAGCCTAGCAGTTAGAGCGTTGGGCTAGTATGTGAAAGGTCACTGGTTTGAATTCCCAAGCAGACAAGGTGAAAAATTGGTTGATGTGCCCTTGAGCAAGACAGTTACCCCTAATTCTCTCCAGGGGCGTTGTACTACTATGGCTGACTGGTTAAAACTACACTGCATCCATCCAGTGTATGTGACAATAAAACATATTTTTTATGATTATTTGGGTAATGCTCTGTAGGGGAGAGTGGGGTAAGTTGAGCCACCCTTGTTTCTAGGAAACCATACACAAAATGAATTATTTGACCAAATATTTAGGAAGAGGTTGTCATTTCATGGACTCCGTGAAGGGATAAACTACACTGAAAAAGTGGTAAGCAAGAAAATCACATGAATTTGTGTTAAATGTTACTTAATGCTTGTATCTAAACAAAAGTAAATACTTTTAAAGATTGTTCTATACAACATTTGTGGTCTCTATAAGCTTTAATATAAGGTCCTAAACCTGACATGAAAGTGCATTCTTGTAGCTGTGTGGGCTAATATAGTCAAAATGTTTGCCTTAGGGTAAGTTGAGCCAATAGCAAGTTGATATAAATGTACGATTTTTCTTCCCAGATGTAATGGAAGGCATTATCGCTGGAATAGGCCCTGTTATTAGCTCATATGTTAAAAGTGTGTTAAAGTGTTTGTTGGCCTGTGTTAAAAGATGCTTAAAATTATTAGAAGACAAAAAAACGATTTTATTTTTATAAAAATTTTTCGGAAATAAAGATAGACATGGTTTTAAAAGGGTAGTGGTAGTATACTATTCAGTACAGAAATGTGTAGGTGGTTTAACTTACCCTGTCCCGCGACTCAACTCACACCATACCCGGGGTAAGGACAAGGTACAGTATGTTTTCAAAACTAATGTTTACATTAATTCTGATCGTTTCCAGGGATACACTGTAGATGTAGATATCTTTGTTAGAAAGAATACTATATTTCCCTTGACGGAGTGATGCTGAATATAAAAATTGCTCAACTTACCCCACTCTCCCCTACTGTAAATAGAAGAAAAGAGGTTGAGGCAAGGGGACGATCCCTTCTGCAGCGACTCCAGCTGGGTGGTAAACGCAGAGTAGGGTTCTGTCCGCCTCTCTCTATCCCCTCTTGAGTCATCAAATTAACATTTGACTGATTAATAGAATGAGATAAGTCATGATATCTTTTAAGGGCTCTGATTTTAAAACAAAGTTCTTAAAGTTTTGTATAAGGCCTATAACAGCCTGGTGTGTCCCCCACAGTAGACAAGGACATGGCGGTATGTGTATGGGACAGCCTTCTAATAAGTGGTGAGAATGGCATGGAAATGGAGTGACCTTTAAAGTTATTCCAATGTTAGCAATCCAAATGACATATATTTTTTTTTAGGGACAGGAGAAACTGTATCTAGGCCAACCTGTATCTCCACCAGTATTTGAGTGGAGGATACTGTCTGCAATGGAAAAAAGGTCAACACGGTGCAACAGTCCACTCCCATTATGGAAATGCATCCCAAAATTCTCCAAAATCCACCATATCCCAAGTCTCATCTTAAAGGTCAGGCATACTCTAGACAGCTCAGTCATGCTCGGTTAGACCCAGAGTGCATAAGAAATGTTACCTAATTCAGAGTCATATTTTCTCGTTTATTAATGTTATTATAATACTTGTGATTAAATTTAAATCCTCCCTAAGCCATTCGCCATTCCTAAGTCTTTCGCATTGCAGAGAGGGGAATTGGTATATAGACTGTAGCGTCATATTGCTTTGTTTGAACTAATAAGGGTACTCTAGCCTAGCACCATGTTCAGACACATTTTGCCTTAAAGTGAAAGTATTTTAATTCGAGAGCTTGGGACTATAAGCTTCTATCTGCAAAAAGTTGATTCTGAGATAATTGGCTTTATAGTTCCGAACCCTCATTGGTTTGAATGGTGTCAGCAATTTTTGTCTTGTATTCTTTTGAACTTAACAACATGAAGTGGAATATTTAGAGTACTGTAGAGGTAGAGAACGTTGAACAGAAGGCTGTCAATAACTACATTTTGACTAAAATGCAGATACAACCTTTAGTCCAAAGCTCTCGAATTACCAAAATACGCACCACATTCATGGATATCTAAACTAGTAACTTCCCTGATACATGTGTAAATATTGTTCAGTATAGTGGGCCTTCCTGTATAATACTTATGCTAAAATGTTTATTTTATTCTGCTGAGCCATTTACTCTGTTCATATTCTCATATTTTATTATTTTTGTTGCATTGTCGAGAAGGAACCTGCAAGTAAGCATTTCGTTGGATGTGAATACCATGTGTATCCTGTACATAGGACAAATACTTGAACTTCATTTAGTAGGTTTTGTCAAGGACAAGCCAGCAGACCACGAACAATTAAACTCTAAACCGGACACACAAAGATCCCACATCTACACAGGTATTTCAGGGCCTTGATTAAAAAAAAGAGCTGCTCATAAGGCATTGACAAAAACCACTCTCCTCTCTATGCAAGGTCTATTTTAAAAGCCTCCTACTCCCTAGCAGAAACAGCAGAAGAGATGTTGGACACATCAGTGTGGTAGTAGACCGAGGGTGAAGTCAAACATCACACGCTACACGATCTCACTGCATTGACACAATGGGCCGGCGACACCTCCATTTGCAAAGGCTTCGCCTGCTGGTCCCTCAGCTTCGACAGGGGTGTTGACTCACAGCTGATATGAATGAGGTGGAAAGCCCCCACACAATACAGTGATTCTATGCTAACGGCCGTGGATTGAACCTGTGACTCATGCCAGCGCTACATTAAAGAGAGCACAGAGGGGGTGGCTGGCCATGACCGGGTCTCGCTAAACGCCACCCAGAATTCCCGTGGGATGTGCTTCGGGCTTAGTCTCAGAACAGGCAGGGGAGGCTGATTTCTGAATGGATTTACAAGTGAATATAACTTTATATTGGTGATTCACTTAAGACGTGGTATTTATTTTCATACGTTTTCTATTCATACTGTGATGACATTTAGTATGAATGGAAGTCTGCAACACTTGTCATCTGTACAGGGTACAAGCCTCCAAGGAGGTCAGTCACAAATGTATTCTTCTTCCTCCCATGAGTTTCAAATCAGGACATTACATGGCCAAGATAAACATGTCGGACCAGCCACACAGCACGTACTCAGGCGCAGTGTAAACACATTATCAATATGGCTGGTATGTGTCTGCAGGGTTGGGGAGTACTGTAACTGATTACATGTATAAAAATAAAAAAACGGTATCAGTTACGATACCAGCAAAAATATTGTAATCAGATTTCAGATACTCTTGAAAAACTATAGTTACTTCTTGGATTACTTTTTAATTCAGAAAGGCTAATTGCGAGGGGGAAAAAAGACATTCAATTAAGCAAATGTAAGTTTGTTGTTCCACCACTATGGTGACACCAAATGCGTTTGATGGATCCTTTTTGTCTAATCCAAAAGTAACTGAAAGTAGTCAGATTACATTATTGATTACAATTTTCGACAGGTAACTAATAAATGTAAGCTACCCAACCCTATTATCTGACACCATAAAGTCTCACTAATAAACTCCCCAGCAGGAAATGGCAGCAGGGTTCTCCAGTGTTTGCAGAGCAAAAGATGGGTATTATTAGAGGGGCACCTCATCTTCACCTCACTTCACACACTCCTCACTGTCACTGTACCTCCACTTTGTGTCCCACCACTCTCCTCACTGTACCTCCACCTTGTGTCCCACCACTCTCCTCACTGTTGCTGTACCTCCATTTTGTGTACCACCACTCTCTCTCACTCTGTTTACACACATCCCTCTATCTATTCAACCTTCACTCTTATGTGCCTGCATACTTTAGGGAACGCCACATTCACACACACACACACACACTGTAATTCACGCACAGATGCAAACATGCGCACACACACACACACACACGTTTGTTTTACTATCCTTGTGGGCACCAAACAATTTATTCTCATTCAAAATCCGATTTTCCCTAGCCCCTAAACCTAACCCTTTCCTTAAACTAAACCCTAATTCTAACCTTTAATTGTAATCCTAAGCCTAAAATAGCCTTTTTCCTTGTGGGGACCAGCAAAATGTCCCCACGAGGATAGTGTGTACACACACACACACACACACACATCTTCCTCTGGAGGGATTTCAATCCATCTGTGCTTTGAGAGACATGTCTATGTCCTGCTTTTTTTTCAACTAGGGAAGTCAGTTAAGAAAAAATTATTATGACTTGTTCAGGGGCAGGACAACATTGTTTTACCTTGTTAGCTCGGGGATTCAATCTAGCAACCTTTCAGTTACTGGCCCAACACTCTAACCACTAGGCTACCTGCCGCTCCTACATATGACCAAGCCTGTCCTGTCTTCAAGGCTCCCACTTTGTTAGATATCAGAGTGCATTTATTTCAGGATAATCCAATGGTAATAGTAACAAGACAAGGCTGTCGAATCTCCAAAGGCCTTTTATACGGTAGTTGCTTTTCAACCCATCATGCTTTTTCTCTTAGCCTTCCCACCCCTACAAGGGGCTAGCTCTCGCTCATCCCAGGCAAAGCTCTTCTATGTCCTGGCACTCAAATAGTGGAACAAGCTTCACCCTCATGTCAGAACAGCTGAGTCCCTGCCCATCTCCCGAAAACGTTTGAAAGCCCACCTCTTCAAAGAGTGTGTGTATATATGACCTCCTTGGATAGACAAAAGGCTTGTACCCTGTACAGATGACAACAGTGTTGCAGACTTCCGTTCATATATAAAAACCCTTGTCTTGTTTGCAGTAAAACTCGCACTTGTCTTTGCTCACTAGCACTGGCTTTGTTGATAGCTACTTTATTGAAGAAAAATATACCTACTGTGATTATGTGGTTGTCTCCCCTAGCTATCTTAAGATGGATGTAAGTCGATCTGGATAAGAGCATTTGCTAAAATGTAATGTAAATGCAACCCACTCAAGAATTATTAACCATGCCTGTGTTTTTCCCAAACTAATTTTGTGTTCTGTAACCTGGACTTGCACATGACCTAGAGAGGCGGCAGGTAGCCTAGTGGTTAGAGCATTGGGCCAGTAACTGAAAGGTTGTTAGATCGAGTCCCTGAGCTGACAAGATAAAAATCTGTCGTTCTAGGCAGTTAACCCACTGTTCCTTGGCCATCACTGTAAATAAGAATTTGTTCTTAACTGACTTGCCTAGTTAAATAAAGCTAAAAAAAAAGTGAGCATCCCAGCATTCTGCAGCAGCCATGCACACATAAAGCTGGCTACTGAGCAATTAGCTCTTAACCCCGATAATGTAATCATTCAGCAGGCAACCGGCAATCTTAAAAAGGACTAAATCAACAATTGGACATAAAATGAAATGGCATCAGCTGAGTGGTTATGGGAAAGAAAATGTCATGTTTACTGTCACTGAAATGGCGAGGCAGATGCCCGCTGTCTGTATGTATGTCTATCTCTCTGTCTAGGGACAGTCTAAAAGACATCACTGCTAGCTCCATGGTTAGGGCAGAGGAAAAGGGAGGAGTGCAGGCAGCATTTAGCTAAGGGTCACTGGCAGGATACAGCTCATTATCCTGTTTCAGAGCTGTGTTTGGAACAGGCAGCGTCCGCCCCTCACATACAAATCAGATTTTATTTGGCATATAAACTGTGACATGCATACTTGCAAGCCAACAATGCAGTTCAAGAAATCGAGTTAAGAAAATATTTACTAAATAAACAAATAAAAAAAAGAACGAGGCTATATACATGGGGTACCGGTACAGAGTGAATGTGTGGGGGTAAAGGTTAGTCAGGGTAATTTGTGAAATGACTACATAATCAGCGAGTAGCAGCAGTGTAAAAACAAATGGTGTCAATGTAAATAGTCGGGGTAGCCATTTGATTAATTGTTCAGCAGTCTTATGACTTGGGGGTAGAAGCTGTTAAGGAGCCTTTTGGTTCTAGACTTGGCGCTCTGGTACCGCGTGCCGTGCAGTAGCAGAGAGAACAGTCAATGACTTGAGTGACTGGAGTCTTTTTTGGGCCTTCCTCTGACACTGCCTAGTATATACAGTTGAAGTCGGAAGTTTACATACACTTAGGTTGGAGTCATTAAAATTCGTTTTTCAACCACTCCACAAATTTCTTGTTAACAAACTATAGTTTTGGCAAGTCAGTTAGGACACGTACTTTGTGCATGACAAGTCATTTTTCAAACAATTGTTTACAGACAGATTATTTCACTTATAATTCACTATCACAATTACAGTGGGTCAGAAGTTTACATACACTAAGTTGACTGTGCCTTTAAACAGCTTGGAAAATTCCAGAAAATGATATCATGGCTTTAGACGCTTCTGATGGGCTAATTGACATAATTTGAGTCAATTGGAGGTGTACCTGTAGATGTACACTGCTCTAAAAAATAAAGGGAACACTTAAACAACACATCCTAGATCTGAATGAAAGAAATAATCTTATTAAATACTTTTTTCTTTACATAGTTGAATGTGCTGACAACAAAATCACACAAAAGTAATCAATGGAAATCCAATTTATCAACCCATGGAGGTCTGGATTTGGAGTCACACTGAAAATTAAAGTGAAAAACCACACTACAGGCTGATCCAACTTTGATGTAATGTCCTTAAAACAAGTCAAAATGAGGCTCAGTAGTGTGTGTGGCCTCCACGTGCCTGTATGACCTCCCTACAACGCCTGGGCATGCTCCTGATGAGGTGGCGGATGGTCTCCTGAGGGATCTCCTCCCAGACCTGGACTAAAGCATCCGCCAACTCCTGGACAGTCTGTGGTGCAACGTGGCGTTGGTGGATGGAGCGAGACATGATGTCGCAGATGTGCTCAATTGGATTCAGGTCTGGGGAATGGGTGGGCCAGTCCATAGCATCAATGCCTTCCTCTTGCAGGAACTGCTGACACACTCCAGCCACACGAGGTCTAGCATTGTCTTGCATTAGGAGGAACCCAGGGCCAACCGCACCAGCATATGGTCTCACAAGGGGTCTGAGGATCTCATCTCGGTACCTAATGGCAGTCAGGCTACCTCTGGCGAGCACATGGAGGGCTGTGCAGCCCCCCAAAGAAATGCCACCCCACACCATGACTGACCCACCGCCAAACCGGTCATGCTGGAGGATGTTGCAGGCAGCAGAACGTTCTCCACGGTGTCTCCAGACTCTGTCACGTCTGTCACATGTGCTCGGTGTGAACCTGCTTTCATCTGTGGAGAGCACAGGGCACCAGTGGCAAATTTGCCAATCTTGGTGTTCTCTGGAAAATACCAAACGTCCTGCACGGTGTTGGGCTGTAAGCACAACCCCCACCTGTGGACGTCGGGCCATCATACCACCCTCATGGAGTCCTGTTTCTGACCGTTTGAGCAGACACATGCACATTTGTGGTCTGCTGGAGGTCATTTTGCAGGGCTCTGGCAGTGCTCCTCCTGCTCCTCCTTGCACAAAGGCGGAGGTAGCGGTCCTGCTGCTGGGTTGTTGCCCTCCTACGGCCTCCTCCACGTCTCCTGATGTACTGGCCTGTCTCCTGGTAGCGCCTCCATGCTCTGGACACTACGCTGACAGACACAGCAAACCTTCTTGCTACAGCTCGCATTGATGTGCCATCCTGGATGAGCTGCACTACCTGAGCCACTTGTGTGGGTTGTAGACTCCGTCTCATGCTACCACTAGAGTGAAAGCACCGCCAGCATTCAAAAGTGACCAAAACATCAGCCAGGAAGCATAGGAACTGAGAAGTGGTCTGTGGTTACCACCTGCAGAACCACTCCTTTATTGGGGGTGTCTTGCTAATTGCCTATAATTTCCACCTGTTGTCAGTTCCATTTGCACAACAGCATGTGAAATTTATTGTCAGTGTTGCTTCCTAAGTGGACAGTTTGATTTCACAGAAGTGTGATTGACTTGGAGTTACATTGTGTTCTTTAAGTGTTCCCTTTATTTTTTTGAGCAGTATATTTCAAGGCCAACTTTCAAACTCAGTGCCTCTTTGCTTGGCATCATGGGAAAATCAAAAGAAATCAGCCAAGACCACAGCAAAACACTACATCCTTGGGAGCAATTTCCAAACGCCTGAAGGTACCACGTTCATCTATATAAGAAATAGTACGCAAGTATAAACACCATGGCACCACGCAGCCATCATACCGCTCAGGAAGGAGACTCATTCTGTCTCCTAGAGATGAATTTAGTTTGGTGTGAAAAGTGCAAATCAATCCCAGAACAATAGCAAAGGACCTTGTGAAGATGCTGAAGGAAACCGGTACAAAAGTATCTATATCCACAGTAAAACGAGTCCTATATCAACATAACCTGAAAGGCCGCTCAGCAAGGAAGAAGCCACTGTTCCAAAACCACCTTAAAAAAGCCAGACTACGGTTTGCAACTGCACATGGGGACAACGATTGTACTTTTTGGTGAAATGTCCTCTGGTCTGATGAAACAAAAATAGAACTGTTCGGCCATAATGACCATTATGTTTGGAGGAAAAAAGGGGAAACTTGCAAGCCGAAGAACACCATCCCAACCGTGAAGCACAGGGGTGGCAGCATCATGTTGTGGGGGTACTTTGCTGCAGGAGGGACTGGTGCACTTCACAAAATAGATGGCATCATGAGGAAGGAAATTATGTGGCTATATTGAAGCAACATCTCAAGACATCAGTCAGGAAGTTAAAGCTTGGTCGCAAATGGGTCTTCCAAATGGACAATGACCCCAAGTATACTTCCAAAGTTGTGGCAAAATGGCTTAAGGACAACAAAGTCAAGGTATTGGAGTGGCCATCACAAAGCCCTGACCTCAATCCTGTAGAAAATGTGTGGGCAGAACTGAAAAAGCATGTGCGAGCAAGGAGGCCTTCTAACCTGACTCAGTTACACCAGCTCTGTCAGGAGGAAGGGGCCAACATTCACCCAACATATTGTGGGGAACTTGTGGAAGGCTACCTGAAACGTTTGACCCAAGTTAAGCAATGTAAAGGCAATGCTACCAAATACTAATTGAGTGTATGTAAACTTCTGACCCACTGGGAATGTGATGAAATAAAAGCTGAAATAAATCATTCTCTCTCTTATTCTGACATTTCACATTCTTAATAAAGTGGTGATCTTAACTGACCTAACACAGGGAATTTTTACTAGGATTAAATGTCAGGAATTGTGAAACTGAGTTTAAATGTGTTTGGCTAAGGTGCATGTAAACTTCTGACTTCAACTGTAGGTCCTGGATGACAGGATGCTTGGCCCCAGTGATGTATTGGGCCATACGCATTACCCTCTGTAGCGCCTTATGGTCAGATGCTGAGCAGTTGCCATACCAGGCGGTGATGCAACCGGTCAGGATGCTCTCGATGGTGCAGCTGTAGAACTTTTTGAGGAGCTGGGGACCCATGCCAAATCTTTTCAGTCTCTTGAGGGGGAAAAGGTTTTCTCATGCCCTTTTCACAACTGTCTTGGTGTGTTTTGACCATGATAGTTCATTGGTGATGTGGACACCAAGGAACTTGAAACTCTTGACCCGCTCCACTTCAGCTCTGTCGACGTTAATGGGGACCTGTTCGGCCCTCCTTTTCCCATAGTCCACGATCAGCTCCTTTGTCTTGCTCAAATTGAGGGAGAGGTTGTTCTGGCATCACACTGCCAGGTCTCTGACCTCCTCCCTATAGGCTGTCTCATCATTATTGGTGGTCAGGCCTACCACTGTTGTCATCAGTAAACTTAATGATGGTGTTAGTCGTGCTTGGCCACGCAGGCGTGAGTGAACAGGGAGTACAGGAGGGGACTAAACACGCACCCCTGAGGGGCCTCAGTGTTGAGGATCATCGTGGCAGATGTGTTGTTGCCTACCCTTACCACCTGCAGGCAGCCCGCCAGGAAGTCCAGGATCCAGTTGCAGAGGGAGGTGTTTAGTCCCAGGGTCCTTAGCTTAGTGATGAGCTTTGTGGGTACTATGGTGTAGAATGCTGAGCTGTAGTCAATTAACAGCATTCTCTCATATGTGTTATTTTTGTTCACGTGGGAAAGGGCGGTGTGGAGTGGATCTAGGGTTTCTGGCATGATGGCATTGATGTGAGCCATGACCACCCTTTCAAAGCACTTCATGGCTACAGACGTGAGTACTACGGGGCAGTAATCATTTAGGCAGGTTACCTTTGCTTTCTTGGGCACAGGGACTATGATGGTCTGTTTGAAACATGTAGGTATTACAGACTTGGTCAGGGAGGGGTTGAAAATGTCAGTAAAGACACTTGTCAGTTGGTCCGCGCATGCTTTGAGTACACGTCCTGGTAATCCGACTGGCCCACAGCTTTGTGAATGTTGACCTGTTTTAAAGGTCTTGCTCACATCGGCTACAGAGAGTGTGATCACACAGTCGTCCGGAACAGCTGGTGCTCTCATGCATGCTTCAGTGTTGCTTGCCTTGAATCAAGTATAAAAGGCATTTAGCTCGTCTGGTAGGCTGATCACTGGGCAGCTTTCGGCTGGGTTTCCCTTTCTAGTCCGTAATAGTTTTCAAGCCCTACCAAATCCGACGAGCGTCAGAGCTGGTGTATTAGGATTAAATCTTGGTCCTGTATTAAATCTTGGTCCTGTATTGACTCTTTGCCTGTTTGATGGTTCGTCTGAGGGCACAGTGGGATCTCTTATTAGCGTCTGGATTAGTGTCCCACTCCTTGAAAGCGGCAGCTCTAGCCTATAGCTTGGTGCGGATGTTGCCTGTAATCCATGGCTTCTGGTTGGGATATGTACATATGGTCACTGTGGGGATGATGTCGTTGATGCACTTATTGATGAATCCAGTGACTGAGGTGGTATACTCCTCAATGCCATTGGATGAATCCCGGAACATATTCCAGTCTGTGCTAGCAAAACAGTCCTGTAGCATCCGCATCATCTGACCACTTCCGTATTGAGCGAGTCACTGGTACTTTCTGCTTTAGTTTTTGCTTGGAAGCAGGAATCAGGAGGATAGAGTTATGGTCAGATTTGCCAAATGGAGGGAGAGCTTTGTGTGTGGAGTAAAGGTGGTCTAGAGGGTTTCTTTTTTTCTCCTTTGGCTGCACATGTGACATGCTGGTAGAAATGAGGTAAAATGGATTTAAGTTTGCCTGCATTAAAGTCCCCGGGCCACTAGGAGCGCGCTTCTGGATGAGTATTTTGTTTGCTTATTGCGGAATACAGCTCATTGAGTGCGGTCTCACTTAGTGCCAGCATCGGTTTGTGGTGGTAAATAGACAGCTACGAATAATATAGATGAACTCTCTTGGTGGAAAGTGTGGTCTACAGCTTATCATGAGGTATTCTTCCTCAGGTGATCAATTTCTCGAGGCTTCTTTAATTTTAGACATCATGCACCAGAAGTTAACAAATAGACACACATCCCCGCCCCTCGTCTTACCAGCCGTAGCTGCTCTGTCCTGCCGATGCACAGAGAAGCCAGCCAGCTCTATTATCCGTGTCGTCGCTTAAGATATTAAGAAACATAAGATATTACCGTTTTAATGTCCCGTTGGTAGCAGAGTCTTAATCATAGATTGTCCAGTTTGTTTTCCAATGATTGCACGTTAGCCAATAATACGGAGGGTAGTGATGGTTTACCTACTCGTCTGCAAATTCTTACAAGGCACACGCGGATGACGGGATTTGGGCCTTGTCTCGACAAAGCAGAATATCCTTTGCGTTGGACACATTAAAGAAAAAATCTTTGTCCAGTTCGTGGTGAGTAATCGCTGTTCTGATGTCCAGAAGCTTTTTTTGGTCATAAGAGATGGTAGCAGCAACATTACGTACAAAATGAGTTACAAACAATGCGAAAAAACTAACAAAATAGCACAGTTGGTTAGGAGCCCGTAAAACGGCAGCCATCTCGTTCGGCGCCATTATTATGCATACATGTTTATTAACCTGGCATTTGGACATGTGTCCGTCAAACCGCCGGGCGGAGGGGAGAAACAATCAGGCAGGGTGAGGCAATGGAGGAGCAGCCAATAGTTGGGCAGCTTTAGGGTTCTGAAGGTGATTTCACACCCCCTCCGTTGATGTGTGAATGAATTCGAGTGGGACAGAAGGTTAATTAAAATAGAGTTGGAGTGTGTGTTTAGGTGTGTGTGACTGTGAGCGTGAATGTGAATTCAACCGTGTGTGTGTGTCTGTGTGAAAATGTGCATTTATCTGTACATGTACAGGTGTGCTATCTTAATTTGATCACTCTTGTCGCAGAGAAATGCAAACTTGTAGTGTTTGAGGTTTTAAAAGGCTTCTACCGTTTTGTAATTTCCACTTTAAAATCTCAGACTTGATTTGCCCTAATGAAAAAATGTATCAACCCCTGTCAAAATGTCCATTAATTATAATCCACATACTAATTTACATGTCAAATTAAGATCGCAGATCTGTATGTGTTTTGTGTTCGTGAGGAGCACCCACGTCACAGCCCTAAGTACACACAGTAATTACACTGGCAGTTTCTTGGACCTGTTGGCAGTAATATAAATGGCAATTGGTGAAGAAAGAGGCTGGCAGAGTCTATAATGGATTTGCCATTCCAATCTGGAAAATATTGTACCAACTGGCAAAGTCATTTATAGAAACAGCAGTCCAAACTGATGCGATGTACATCTTCCCAGTATCCTAGGCTGAGCTAGTTCTGTTAACTGAGCAAATAAAATATCCAGAAGTGATTCATCTCAAACTCATTTAATGACAGTCTATGCAGCAACAATTGTCATATGTCTGTGACAAAAGTCTATCTTCAGTAATCGTAGGTGTACTAAATTACCTCTAACCTTAAACACCTTTCCGTTAGACACGATCGAGAGCTTTGTTGTGTCCGACGTCAACCAAGAGCTTTAATAATTTCCCTGGAAGAGATTAAGGCATATATATATATATATACACACACACACACACACACACACACACACACACACACACACACACACACGTATGTGTTCTATTTCTAGAAATGTCCAAACAAATTATTACACATCGTCCATTGCATTTCACTTCACTTGCTTTGGTAAGAGATAATTGTGATCTACAGTAACTTGAGAGATGAAAATGTTTAATAGAAATGCTAAATGTCACAGGGGAATACTGTATGAATGTTTTGAACTGTAATTCTGGAAACAGATGTGAACTTTAGCAATTTACTTTGTTGGAACATTATTTATCAATAAAAGGGAAATTTTGTATTTTTACCCACATGTTATTTATTGCTGCCACGCATTACAACTCTGCCAATATAACAAATAGGCTTTTTGATCTCTCTCCCAAAACTCATGACTGCTTTTTGTCTTTTTGTTTTTAAGGGATGATATATTTCATTGCCCTGCTGTTTTATGGTCAGTTGGTGGAATGTGTCGACTCATTGATATACTGAAACATTTTGTTATTGTTCGTGTAGTGCTAGTATAATATTGGGGAACAATTTAAATGAACTGTATATTATAAACATTACATTTATTTTAACACTTTTAAATCTGTGTTATGCATCAGGTCCCCATAAAGAAACGGTTGATCAGATATACAATTCTAGACACAGATTTCCTCTAGACTTATCTGTCTGTATCATTACGTTATAGGCTGCTGAACATCTCTTCCATGCTTCAGGGAGTGTGACATAATGTGTGGGTGGACTAATTGACTACTTGATTGACTTCCCTGAAACAATTGATCCAGCCTTGCAGCAAGTCAACACCTGACTCCGGGACAAAGGAGGGCTTCGTTTTCCCCGTTGTAGACAGAATCCATGAGGGCCTAAACATTTCTCTGCATTGTGCCACTCAGGATTAGAGGAGATGGATGGACATTGAAAATAGAGAGGGTCTGGAATTCTCCCCTGGAGGACTCAGTCATGCTGAACGCTGACATCTGAACGCAGTTCCTCTAGGTATTGACTGAGAGACCCTCAGGCCCTCCGTTCCTGGACACAGTCAAACACTTATTACCTGTCAGCTCAGTAGGCAGCAGGGGGGCTGCATGCCTACTGACTTGACTGCCGTAGTTCCTGCAGTCAAACGACCAAATTGCCCTCTAGTGGCCTCATGGGTGGAATGTTATTCATATTTTTCATAATTTCCTAATTAATAAATATTTTTTTATCCGGTGTTTTTAGGTGAAACGGTTTTGTTATTTAATTCATCTATGATGTATATCAAATGTAATATTCGGATGCAAACTCAAAATTGAATACATTTCAACTCTATATCTGACATGGTACAAGTGTCTTTTATTTAAGTCCATAACCATGTGTGTGAGGTGTATACTTTTGATCAAAGTAGATTTGTATAAGACTACCAAGAAACACCCTGCGTGACCCTGATTTAGCCCACTGCAGTAAATTAAATCAACTCATTTCTGTTCAAATAGCTCCTGGACATAAGGCAGACAGTGTTTTTTTTCTGCTTTCATCTCTCAACACTTTCTCAAGTAGTGTGTGTGTGTGTGTGTGTGTGTGCATAGAGGTTTGGTGCTGTTCTCACAAATAAGACAGTTGGTACTTATTGGGACCCAGTTCTAACAGAGGCTGTCACAGGGAGACGGTGGGTCCCAAGTCAGACAAACAAAAGCTGCTGCAGCTGAGAGAGCGAGAAAGAGAGGCTTCATGTTAGCAGAGCCAAGTGTGTGTGTCTGAGACGGTTGGCTCTCTCTCTTTCTATCTCTGGCTTTCTCTCACTGATCCTATGGAACACCGAGGTCTCGTCTGGGATAATACCATGACAAATACATTTAGCACAATATGCACAATAGTTGGACCTGTTCACAACAAAAAATGAATTGTAACAGGAGGAATCGGTTTGATGTGATAACAATGTCAATACAGTATGGAAATATTATACAGGCTCTTGTTTAAACCTTGATGCATCTATATCTCCTCGTGTGCTGGGGGATTTTCTACTGACGGGATTCCAGCGCTTCTCTCCCGGTTTCCAGCGGCCCCAACACCATGCTGACCCTGTCACTGAGTACATTTACATGCACACTAAACACCTTACTCTGCTTATCTTAATCGGCGTAAGGTAATAATCAAAGTAAACATTAGCCAATTAAAACACCTGGATTAAATTTTTTGCAATCTTTTGAATTATTAAGACATGTAAACACCTTAATCAGAGTTCTGCCAGTGTATTTGATCTGAGTCCCATCAGGTATCCGGATTTCAGATGTGTCTATGTGAACAGGATTATTAGAGAAATCATTCTTCTTGCAAAGCATGTAAACATTTTAATCAAACTATTATATTAATCTGAGTATTCCCAATAATCGTATTATTGTGTGTATGTACACGTACGTACCCACGGTCCGTCTCTGTAACGATTCCATATTTACTGTTGACACACCCTCATTCATCTATTGCCATGGCAGCCTGTTACTTAACATACATGACATGTACAACGCATGATCACCGCCGCTGTTTCCCCGAGAGAAATCAATCTACCCTTGGGCTCCCGAGCGGCGCAGTGGTCTAAGGCATTGCATCTCAGTGCTAGAGGTGTCACTACAGTCCCTGGTTCGATTCCAGGCTTTATCACAACCGGCCGTGATTGGGAGTCCCATAGGGCGGCGCACAGTTGTCTGGGTTAGAGTTTGGCCGGGGTAGGCAGTCATTGTAAATAAGAATTTGTCCTTTACTGACTTGCCTAGTTAAATAAAAACAATTATCCTCTTCGCTCTGTCAATAGTTCAATCAATCTTTTTCTCTTCTCTTTCTCCGTCCATTCATCTATTCGAGGCTCAGCATTGGAACATTTTATGTGCAGCAGGCAGTGGGAATGTGATTGTCACATGTACCTTATGGCTGTTGTTTGTGTACTGTACAGTGACTTGCATTGTTGTGGTCCTTCTCCTGTCCTCGTTGGTGTCGTCTAACGATCATTCATTATGAGAGCCGGGGGCTCGGGTACAAACACACTGGGGATTGATCGGACCAAACCCTTGGACATCTACTGCCATACATCTCCAAGCAGGCTTTGGTTAATGAAGAGGCTGCGAGAAAGTGTTTGTGTGGATGGGTGTTTGGGTTTATCCAGTCGAAGAATGAAACATCAAAGAGAACTATCTGAATTTGTGCCTTAATCTGAATCGATCCCCCAAACAATGGGTGCAGTACTTCCAAAAATGTGTATGGTAGTTCAGTGCTGTCCAGATTAGATTGAACACTGGATATGGCATATGCTCGACAAGCTGTTAGGATATGTATAGCATGCTATGCATATTTCCCCATTACTCAATCTCCTGTCCTGGAGTGATTTGAGCAGGCTGCACAAGGGGAAGGAAAATCAATTAACCTTTAGGGCAGCGGGAGCACCTTCCAACCAGCCGGGAGGGGAGGAAAAGCATCTGGATTTAAAGGTTAGGGTTGGGTACTGATGGAGGAGAAATACACACAGGGGAATAAGTGATTTGTTAATGGATATACACAAATACACACTTGCAGACATGCAAAGCAAATACACAAACACACATACACTATCACAGATACACACTCACTCTTGTTTAACTAACCTTGTGGGGGGACACAATTAATAACCATTCACAATCCTATTTTCCTAAACCTAACCCTTACTCTAAGGTTAGGGTTAAGGTTAGGGCCTAACCTTAACCCTAAAACCTAACCTTAACCCTAAAACCTAACCTTAATCCTAACCCTAAATCTAACTCTAACTCCTAACCTTAAACCTAATTCTAACCCTAAAACGAATTCTACCTTAATCCTAAAACCACTAGAAATACCATTTGACCTTGTGGGGACTAACAAAATGTCCCCAGTTGGTCCCAAAAAATTAGAATTACTATTCCTGTGGGTACTTCTAGTCCCCACAAGTATAGTTAAACACATCCCGCTAATTGACACATAATCATGTGCACGTTTAAGGAACAGTCCACATGCAATGTGTGTGTCAATTGTGAAAGTGTGGAATGAGACATAATACAAAACCTGAGCTTCATCCAAGCAAGAAGACAAACTCTACATTAATTAAAAATTAACATTGAAATTAAATCCCCTCTTTGTTTTATTTATTTACAGTCCACACACTGGAAAAACTTAAATGGAACAGAGTACTGCAACTCTTTTAACCTCGAAGACACCAACAACCTACCTGATTGCAGCCAGGTTCACCTTCAGCGGGGGCTATTCTCCGTGGCCTTGACTAAGTCCACATCTGGCGTGAGAGGAAGACCAGTAGCCAGGTGAGGTGCAGGACAGCCAACCCAGCCAGGTGGATAAACATGGAGCCTCAGCCAGCCACATGCATACTGCTGCTTTCTTAATAACTGCCAGAATAAATGGAATTAACAGAGATTTGGTGATTAAATCATATTTACTCAGATTCAGGAAGTTCAGTTATTTAATCGAAAACTCTCCAAAATCGTATTACAAGGAAAATAAAGAGGTGATTTAAATTCAGTGTTCATTTTTAATTTCAAGTTGCGTTACTAGCCTTGCCATATTGCCAGAAGTATGCAAGTACACTACATGACAAAAGTATGTGGAGCCCATCTCATTCCAATATCATGGGCATTAATATGGAGTTGGTCCCCCTTTGATGCCATAACATCCTCCACTCTTCTGTGAAGGCTTTCCAATAGATGTTGGATCATTGCTGTGGGAACTTGCTTTCATTCAGCCACAAGAGCATTAGTGAGGTTGTGCACTGATGTTGGGTGAATAGGCCTGGCTCGCAGTCAGCGTTCCAATTCTCCCCAAAGGTGTTCGATGGGGTTGAGGTCAGGGCTCTGTGCAGGCCAGTCAAGTTCTTCCACACCGATCTCGTCGAACCATTTCTGTATGGACCTTGCTTTGTGCATGGGGGCATTGTCATGCTGAAACAGGAAAGGGCCGTCCCCAAACTGTTGCCACAAAGTTGGAAGCACAGCATCGTCTGGAATGTCATTTTATGCTGTAGCGTTAAGATTTCCCTTCACTGTAACTAAGGGGCTAGCACGAACCATGAAAAACAGGCCCAGACCATTATTCCTCCTGCACTAAACTTTACAGTTGGCGCTATGCATTGGGGCAGGTAGCGTTCTCCTGGCCAGATTCCTCCATCAGACTGCCAGATGGTGAAGCGTGATTCATCACTCCAGAGAACGCGTTTCCACTGCTCCAGAGTCTAATGGTGGTGAGCTTTACACCACTCCAGCCGACGCTTGTCACTGCGCATGGTGATCTTAAGCTTGTGTGCGTCTGCCTGGCCATGGAAACCCATTTCATTAAGCTCTCAATGAACAGTTATTGTGCTGATGTTGCTTCCAGAGGCAGTTTGAAACTCAGTAGTGAGTTCAGCACTCGGCGGTGCCGTTCTGTGAGCTTGTGTGGTCAACCACTTCGCGGCTGAGTCGTTCTTGCTCCTAGACATTTCTACTTCACAATAACAGCATTTACAGTTGACCGGAGCAGCTCTAACAGGGCAGAAATCTGACCAACTGACTAAAAGCGGAATCTTATAACAGTGAAACGTTCAAAAGTAGTTGAGCTCTTCAGTAAGGCCATTCTTATGCCAGTGTTTGTCTATGGAGATTGCATGGCGGTGTGCTTGATTTTATACACCTGTCAACAATGGGTGTGGCTGCAATAGCCGAATCCACTAATTTGAATGGGTGTCCACATACTTCTGTATATATAGTGTATGTCAGCAAGTAATTACAATATGAAAAATACTGCAATAGGCTTGAGCAATGATTGTTTTCATCAATTGTGCAATGAATGAGCATATATAACCTAGTTATTGTTATTGTGTTACATTTTATTATTAGTTTTTATTTTAGCTTACTTGGTAAATATTTTCTTCTTGAACTGCACTGTTGGTTAAGGGCTTGTAAGTAAGCATTTCACGGTAAAGTCTACACTTGTTGTATTCGGTGGGTGTGGCAAATAAAGTTTGATTTGATTTAATTTAATTGCATCCTTCTTGGGTTTGTGGATCTTTCCTTAACAATTTCCCTGAAGCATTCATACACTGTGACAATAGTCAACTGAAGCTCAAGCAATCACACTGTGCATTCTGCAGTAAACATCTGCTACATGCCAAGCAATCAATAACTCCACCATGTTGGAAAACCACCAACACAAGACAGACTTAACAACGGTCCCATTATTTTTTGCCATTTCTGTATAGCTAATGGACAATGGACTCAAAGAGGGTACAGCAGGAAAGTGTGGTTCCGTGCCATGCAGTTCCCTGTGAGGTTCATTCTGAACTTGATTTACTGGGCTAATGAAGGGAGAAAATGGCTGGGCTTTCAATGGCACTCCAACTGGGCCCATGTTCACCAGAGATATCATTACATTCATGTGCGTGATTATAAGGGTGGGGACAAGTTAAGCCATAGAGATGGAGGGTGTGGGGGGTCTGCAATATGGTTCATTTCCTCCCTTTGGTGCCATAATGCTAGGCTACACACCATGTAAAAATGCTATGCCAGCTCATTGTTAGGAGAGCAATGTACCATACATGGCAAGCTCATCATGATTGAGGCGCATTACTCAACTAACAGTGAGCAACTGCAGATCTACCACTGTCTGCAGGAGAAGTTTTTGCTGATCCATTTTTGTGCAGTTTTCAATCTCCTGTCCCTGAATGACAGGTCTTCTGCACTGAAGAATGACAACCACTGAGGGTGTCAATATACTGATCTAAGTCATAGGTAGACTGTCAATATTCCGTAGACAGGGCATCATGACAACCTTAAAGGGATACTTCTGTCACACCCTGATCTGTTTCACCTGTCCTTGTGCTTGTCTCCACCCCCCTTCAGGTGTCGCCCATCTTCCCCACTTATCCCCCGGGTATTTATACCTGTGTTTTCTGTCTGTCTGGGCCAGTTTGTCTTGTTTGTTCAAGCCTACCAGCGTTTTGTGTCTCAGCGCCTGCTTTTTCCAGTCTCTCTTTTCTCACCCTTCTGATTTTTACCCCTGCCTGTCCTGACTCTGAGCCCGCCTGCCGTCCTGTACCTTTGCCCCTACTCTGGATTACCGACCTCTGCCTGACCTGACCCTGGGCCTGCCTGCACGTCCTGTGCCTTTGCCCCTACTCTGGATTACCGACCTCTGCCTGACCTGACCCTGGGCCTGCCTTGGGTCTTACCTGAAACATGATTACTTCAGGATTTTGGAAATTAGTTAGCATTGGCTCGCAAATCAACCACTAACATCCTTCATACTGGACACAGAGACATACAAATGATATCCGGGAGTTCTGACTCTGGGGAAGTTGATAAAGGGCCTCATTGCCAAAATCCCACATTTGGAGAGAGAGAGAATTATCCTGGAAAATGAGAGAGGACCCAGATCAGCGCCTCCTCTGAAAGGCCCTGGAATTCTCATCATGAGATGAGGTATTATTAAATACATGATCTCAGCACACTGCTGCTTCTATCACAGGGTGACTCATAAGGCTTGCCATTTCAGTCTGTACACAATGTCTTTGGAACTTTAAGTACAGCTAAGTATCTTGGTCATGTTCTTTTATTCAGTCCTTTTTTGACTCATGTCTGACAATTACTTACTTTATTACTCACCTCATAACCAGTTTGGCCTATCTGTGATGACCAGTTAAGTTAGCTAATCTTCAATAGTAGAATATTCTATATCACCCTTATGCCAATGTCTTTTCTCATGTAGCTGTAATATTTGTAAGTAAATGTCGATTTTCCTTACATGTATGGATTTCCATATCTACGTTTTGGAATCAGTTTGTAATGGTTTATTCATGAAGCATAGTGTAGCCTATCTCCTGCCTGTGAAGTGTCAAAAGCGTGTAGCATTCTTCACTCTCCAAGTCCTACTAGTCAGATGAAGATCTGGAGTGTTTACGGCTAAAAGAAAGGGTTTCCATGAAGAGAAAGTGTTTCTCTATAGATGTGTTATTAAAGAAACCATCACCCTCAATGCCTTTTCCAGCAGTGTAGGACAAGGGTGAACAGTACAAGGACAAGTACTGTCCATCATGCCATACCATGATTGCACAGCAAATGATACAAATATTATTTCAGCCTTTCACCCTTTCATCCAGTAAAATAATGTAATACACCGTATCTATCGAAATAGTTGGAAGTGTTGTAAATTCTAGTACGATTTCTAAAGGAGTAGAAAGGATAAAGTATTTTTGCTTTCAGAGGACAAAACACAGAACAAAAAGCTGGACAATCTTTTACCCGCAGCACGTTTAGCCTATTTTGTTTCCTCTGAGCACTTTATTAGAGACTTTAGACATATAAAAACATCAAACGCAAATGGAGAAAACACTCCAGAAACATGAGACAGATCTCTGGTCTTTGCCCGAGCAGCTGTCCACACACTATCTGCTACTTTATTCATTCCCAAATCCATTTCCTCCTGATGAGGTGATGGAAGAAAAGGGAGATGGATACAGCCTGTTAGTGGCCTTTCCCTCAGCTGGGATTACAAGGCGCTGCTATCCGTTCATCCCCTCACTGTAGCTTATTGTCCAGGCTGTTGTGGCATGCTTCACACATGACTTAAGAAGGGTGGGAGAGCCGATAGCATCATGACACTATCTGACCAGACTGCAGGCCAGAGGACCTGGCTGAGATGCGCCCCTCGTCTCTCATCCATCTCTCTGTCAGGCCAGGGTGGTGTTTCTCAGACCCTCCAGAAATCAGGGAGCATCAGGGAATCAACAGATGGGAGTAAATGTCATTATCTTTGGGCTACCTCTGCCAGCTTATCTCTGGGCTGTAGACAGGGGAGAAAGGAGACAGGCAAGGAAAGGCAATTATAGAACAATGAGAAGGGTCTAAACTGCCACCTTGTGAGCTGGGTCTGTTCCACTTATCTCTCGAGGCACATGACAGAGCAGTTGATTGACTACCACCATGGTCAACCATTGACAACACAATATGCTCATCCAGTCCTACTCGACACTTAGAGTAGATAGATACCTAACATGAACCACCTCAGTAGTGATTGACTTCTCATCTTTGAGTTTTGAAGTTTAAACAACATCCGCCACAGAGAGAAGTGGTGTTACATGGGTCCTTGTGTCCGGCAGAACAGGTGACGTGTATCTTACATAACTTCAGTCTCGTTGCATAACACTTTATACATCCTTACATAACAAACATGGAGGATCGGTTAGGCACTACCCTCTTAGCCTCCACCACCACAGCTTTCACCTCTGTTTCTCCAGAAATAACCTCCAGGCCACCAAAGCAGACAACCACCTCAGAAGTGTCCTTTGAAGGGGAGATTCAGTGTGCGGTTTCTCCCTCCACACAGACATCTGAGCCAGGATATATGAATAGGCTTTCTCTCCCTTGGTGGTTGTTGGTGAAGGTGCGGGGGAGGGGAGATACGTGGGGGCTGAGTGTGAATACAAATATCAGTCGATATGGTTTCAAGACTCATTTGTCTTGATAAGTGAGCCCGTCTTTGGTAAGCCAGTTGCTTGTACTTGTGCACCTGTCAAATAGACCTCTGTTTTTTTTTTAAGGAACATAAAGCCAGGGAACAGGAAGAGATTATTTGTTCCAGGCTGTAAATTTGTTCTCATTGTCTCTCCTCTGATGGGAGCTCAGTGATGGTGTGCAGAGGGAAAGAATGAGCAACGTAAGTTTGAATATATGAAAGAGCTTTAAATAGTGATGCCTCCTCATTCTTAAGGGCTTTGCTCCTACTCAGTTTGTTTTGTGCCCTTTCCGCCACTGCTATTCTGCTGTTCCAAATGTAGAAAACAAATAATCTCAAGGATGACGTGCAACGTTGTGTAGCTGTGATATTTCAATAGAAAAACATTCAGCTCCATTCACAAAGACACCCACACCGTGAATAAACTTTATTTCAGATGCGATTTAATGCTTTGTACAAAGTTTCTTGTCATAGTCTCAGGAACCCTGTCTAAAGAGATGTATCCACTCCCAAGGCTGACAAATTAATTGCTACCCACTGGGCACACACTGGTTGAATCAACCTTGTATCCACTTCATTTCAATGATATTACGTTGAACCAACATGGAATAGACATTGAATTGACGCCTGTGCCCTGTGTGTACTATCTGCAACAGTTGCTGGGTGATTCTCATAAAACCAGCTTTAACTATGTTAGTAGCAAATTGAGTTAGAAAACTACGATGCATCTGCAACAATGAACTACAGTACACTACATGACCAAAAGTATATCGACACATACCTGTCAAACATCTCATTCCAATATCATGGGCATTAATATGGAGTTGGTCCACCTTTGATGCTATAACAGCCTCAACTATTCTGGGAAGTTTTTCCAGTAGATGTTGGAACATTGCTGGTTGGACTTACTTCCATTCAGCTACAAGAACGTTAGTGAGGTCGGGCACTGATGTTGGCTGATTACGCCTGGCTCGCTGTCACCGTTCCAAGTCATCCCAAAGGTGTTCGATGGTGTTGAGGCCAGTGCTCTGTGCACGTCAAGTTCTTCCACAACAATCTCGACAGACCATTTCTGCATGGACCTCGCTTTGTGCACAGGGGCATTTATTTTACATGTTTTTATTTCACCTTTATATAACTAGGCACGTCAGTTAAGAACAAATTCTTATTTACAATGACGACCTACACCGGCCAAACCCAGATGATGCTGGGCCAATTGTGCGCTGCCCTATGGGACTACAAATCACGGCCGGTTGTGATACAGCTTGGATTCAAACCAGGGTGTCTGTAGTGTCACCTAAAACCCTCACAAATTTTTACAGATGCACAATTGAAAGCGTCCTGTTGGGCTGTATCACCGCCTGGTACGGCAACTGCACTGCCCGCAACCGCAAGGCTCTCCAGAGGATGGGAAGGTTTGCCCAACGCATTACCGGGGGCAAACTACCCGCCCTCCAGGACACTTACAGCACCCGATGTCACAGGAAGGCCAAAAAGATCATCAAGGACATCAACCACCTGAGCCACTACCTGTTCAGCCCGCTATCATCCAGAAGGTGAGGTCAGTATAGGTGCATCAAAGCTGGGACCGAGAGACTGAAAAACACTTTTCATCTCAAGGCCATCAGATCGTTAAATAGCCATCACCACTAGCACATTAGAGGCTGCTGCCTATAGGCATAGACTAGGAATTACTGGCCACTTTAGGGAATGGAACGCTAGTCACTTTAATAATGTTTACATATCTGGCATTACTCATCTCATATGTATATACTGTTTTTCTATACTATTCTACTTTATCTTTTCTATACTATTCTACTTAGATTTGTGTGTATTGGGTATTGTCACAACTTCTGCCGAAGTCGATGCCTCTCCTTGTTCGGGCAGTGCTCGGCGGTCGACGTCACCTGTCTTCTAGCCATCATTGATCCATTTTTCATTTTCCATTGGTTTTGTCTTGTCTTCCTACACACCTGGTTCCAATCCCATTCATTACATGTTGTGTATTTAACGCTCTGTTTCCCCTCATGTCCTTGTCAGAGATTGTTTGTTGTTATGCTCGTGATATTCGATTGGTGCGCAACGAGTTTTTGTACCCACGTTTATTTTATTATGTACTTTGGTTTTGGAGGTTTTGTTTTACGTTATTAAACTACTCCATTTATACCAAGTTTGAGTCTCCTGCGCCTGTCTTCCCTGCCACCTACACACATGGCATGACAGGTATATGTTGTGTAATTTGTTAGATATTACTTGTTAGATATTACTGCACCGTCGGAGCTAGAAGCACCAGCATTTCACTACATCTGCTAATCAAGTGTATGTGACCAATACAATTTGATTTGATTTAGTGACACCTCAAGCACTGAGATGCAGTGCCTTAGACTGCTGCGCCACTCGGGGCATGCTGAAACAGGAAAGGGTCTTCCCCAAACTGTTGCTACAAAGTTGGAAGCACAGAATCGTCTAGAATGTCATTGTATGCTGTAGTATTAAGTTCCTTTCACTGGAACTAAGGGGCCTGAACCATGAAAAACAGCTCCAGACCATTATTCCTCCTCCATCAAATTTTACAGTTGGCACTATGCATTCGGGCAGGTAGCATTCTCCTGGCATCAGCCAAACCAAGATTCGTCCTTCGGACTGCTAGATGGTGAAGTGTGATTCATCACTCCAGAGAACGTGTTTCCACTGCTCCAGAGTCCAATGGTGGTGAGCTTTACACCACTCCAGCCATCGCTTTGCATTGCACATGGTGATCTTAGGCTTGTGTGTGGCAGCTTGACCATGAAAACCCATTTCATGAAGACAATCAATTTTTACACTCTACGCGCTTCAGCACTCAGCGGTCCCATTCTGGGAGCTTGTGTGGCCTACCACTTCGTGGCTGAGCCGTTGTTGCTCCTAGATGTTTCTAATTCACGATAGCAACACACTAGTTAAAGATTACATTAAACTCTAATATTTATTACGTAAAAACAGTGTGTCGACATGTTTCTTATTAACGCAAAACTTAAATAAACTTTTATTCACCCATAATGCTTCATCTAGAGAAGTAGTCGTTAGATGAGCACAAGTTAAGTTCTTCAGAATGTGCCGTTAGAATGGGGATCTTATTCTCAAACACCCCCTTTACCTACCACACTTCACCTCATTACCGAAATGACTAGAAAGCTCAAATTGGGAAAATGTCCGAGAACCAACATGGAGGCATGAATGGAATTAGTGATGTGGTCAATGGTGAAGGTGCATAAAGATGTCGGAATGCAGATATGACGTCATTGTTTTACCACTATCCACTGAGTTTTTAAACTACGGCGTGCAACATGGTTCAACGCACCAATATACAATATACTTTCTTTTCATATTGCCGCCGTCCTGGAGCTAGAATTGGGATCATGTATCCTGCGCTAATGACACAAATAAGAGTAAAGTAGAGCAATGTACAATACAGTGAACTTAGCAAACAGGGAATTTGTGGTAAGTGCATGGGGGCCGCCATCTTTATGAACCTTCGCTATTGTTTGCTGACTTATAATGGCTGTCTCCTATTACTTGCATATTAAACTAAGGGCCTCTCATTACCGAAATACAAATTTCTCATTAACACATAATTTTTAGGTCAGTTTTGATAATGAGAACCTTAATTTAGGTAATGATAATAATTTAATTCTAAAGTATAGTCAATGGGTGTGCTGGTAACTTTATTTTACTACAGTAGGACCAGTGCTTACACCTATTGATTAGATTTTTTGTAAAACATCAGTTATTTGACTAAGTAGGGTTTGTCAAGAAATATGGGGTGTATAAACCCCATTTAATTGACTTAAACCCACAATCTGGAGTTTGTGTTTCAGCAAAGACAAACCCTGATTTGGTCAGTGCTTATATTTGTCCTATTTCATAAATTTTAAATGAATTCTTAATGGTTTTTTTTGCATATCCCAACTCTCCCTGAGACACCCTCAGAGAGTGGGGTCACTGTCACAGTTGTCGTAGGAATGAGCGGACCAAAGTGCAGGGTGTGTGTCGTTCCACATTTTATTTATACTGTGAAACTATGCAATACATAAATAAACTGAATGACAAAAAACAACAAACCGTGACGCAGAGGTGAAACACACTACTCAAAATGAATCTCCCACAAACACAGGTGGGACAAACACCAACTTAAATATGACCTCCAATTAGAGACAACGATGACCAGCTGCCTCTAATTGGAGATAATCTCAAACAAAGCCCAACATAGAAACACAAAAACTAGAACAACCCAACATAGAAATACAAATCTAGAACATAACAACATAGAAAAACTAAACTAGAAACCCCCTGTCACGCCCTGACCTACTCTACCATAGAAAATAACAACTTACTATGGTCAGGACGTGACAGTCACAGCTAGGATCAGCTCTGGGATTCAAATTAGCAACCTTTTGGTTACTGGCCCAAAGCTCTAACCGCTAGGCTACCTGCCGCCCATTTGATATCCCCCATTTTAAAATGTGTACCTGTTTTAGCACTTACCTTTACAGTTGTTTCATATCCCAAGACAGTTTTTGGTCCATATCCCACATATTTAGATACTTTATAGGCATATCCTGTTATACCATTTGCCAATAGGATCCCATTCAATCCAGAAATACATCTAAAATATCTTACAACCCCACATATCCACCTCCTAATACACCAATATTACCTGTAAGGACCTTGGAGAAATTACTTTTTCTTTAAAAAAAAATATTCCTACCCTTAAGTCCACTTTTGACTTGCATGCATGTAAAGTCTGAAAGACAAGCACATAATTACAGTAATTCTTATACATAAGGGGTATTTTGGTCAATTGCATTAAGATCAGTGATTTTAGTATTATGCAAGTCATTTGGGATAAACAAATGACACAGTTTAATTATGTATTGGGTTACTGAATCTCTAATAGAGCTCAGTACAGTTTTTCAATGGATTGCCAAACTACAACACTCACTACCGAAACATTCATTGTTATCTCCAAAAGCTGCTTATCATTAAAGTAATGGACCAATATTTAGAAAATATTAGGAAAAATACAATTAAATTCTTTAGCAATTATGGCTTAATCTGATGCCTTTTGTTCTTTATCCAAATATGTGTAGATAAAAATGACATGTATACACAAATAATTATGACAAAACAAGATTCAGAAAAGGTTATGTGTTGCGGTAATGAGAGAAATTACTAAATACATTTTAACAATTTTATTAGAAATATATTTGTTTTCAGTGTTATGTTTAACTCAGGTTTTTCAGTAGGGGAGCAATGCTTGTGTATAATTTTTTGGGACATTGAAAACTGTTGTGGTAATGAGAATTTTTGCATTGGTCGTTGTGGAAATTATGGTAATATCTGATCAATAAACATATCAATAATTATGAAATAGATAAATATAGCTTCTAATCTTAGTAATTTTTATGATGTATTTCTTTTTTGTCAAATGTTTTTTTTCAAGTGCCAGTTTCATGAGAATCACCCTCCTGCATGAGGTTGCGCAATCAAAGCCACCATTTCATGCCTCAAGGCGCTCCCTGACATTAAACATGAAGGACAGTGGAGGAATTGAACTCAACGAACTGGAATCACACATGGTGGCACTGGCAGAGCACAGACACATACTGTGTACACAGTGTACACACACACACACGCATACACACATGCACAACATAACACAAATCCAGTTGCCAATACATCTTATTCTTCTCAACGGAAACACCTAATTACTTCCGCTCAATGTCTTCGACAAAGCGAGCCCAGATGGAATCAATGAAAGTGTTGTTGTTCGTTCCAGGCTTTATTTAGAGGGCCCGTCAGTACCACAACATCCACATTCTTGATCTCGGAGCCGGGGGTTGGGTTCGAAAATGCTCTGCAAGACATGCTCTCTCTCCTTGGGCGCTAGATAGCAGGTACTAGCCTACCTGCAGCTGCTCACAAAGCGGCGGAAGGAGATTAACGCCACGGCACGCTCTAATTAAGCAATAAGGCATGAGGGGGTTTGTGGTATGTTGGCAATATACCACAAACCACGAGGTGCCTTATTGATATTATAAACTGGTTACCAACGCAAATCAAACAGTAAAAATAAATGTTTTGTCATACCCGTGGTATAGGGTCTGATATACCACAGCTTTCAGACAATCAGCATTCAGGGCTCAAACCACCCAGTTTATAATTTTTGTTTAATTATAGTCCTGGAGCACCTGGAAGGAGTTCCATCAGTCAAGCCTGATATTGACCACTGGGGTAACCATGGTGACAGCTCAATGAATTGTGAGTGTCTGCACTAGAGGCACACTGGGGGGCGGGGGGGGGTGGACATACACACGCACATGGACAGAGACAAACGCATGAGCGCACACACATGCCTGCACACACAGAACAAGATGCACACACTAATATAGACAGCAGAAGTTCTCATTGATTATAAGCAAATAAACTGACTAATTCAATTCAATCATGTTGACAGACTATCCATTGTCCGTCCATTGTCAGAAATGCAGTAATTTTATGTTTGAGCGTAATATTTGTTTGAACACCAGCGGTGATACAGATGTAGGATCTTCATTTTTGTTGTCAGAGCAAAATTATCCTACTGCAACAGGATTTGAACATTTAGTCCATAATGTTGCTGATTTGTAGTTACGCTATTAGCTGGACAAAAGTAGACTATGTGAAAAGTGCACTGATGTTAATAACTATGTGTTAGTGTGGGTTTTCAGTGAATTTATGTAAATCACAAAGCTCATCTGCATTTCCTGCGGCGCAGTGATCAAATTAAGATACTACATCTGTAGTATTACAACACCCAAGGCTGAAATAGCTGGAAACAGCATTGTTAGAACACACCATATAATACAGCATCCATTCTATAAAGCTGTGACCAAATGACATAAATTACAGTAAGAGCTTTCTCAGTTGTCTGGCCCTGTCCCTGTGGGTGTGATCGGATGAGCAGCCAGGACACGGCAATTGATTGGAAGGCCTCAAGCAGAATACATTACTGCAGCAGAAACCTTTTTGTCTGGCTGAGCACTGGCTAGGGGAAGGGAAGGCAGTCTGCATCAGGGCAGAGTGTGCTGTAATAGGCCAATTCAGATTTCAACCTTTAAAGCCTTGTAATCTGACATTATTGCCACAGTGGAGGTGTTCACATGAAGAGCTCCCATAAAGAGCCCTAACAAACAGCTAGGCCTGCATATAGCTATTTACAGTATAATTACACATGAATATCTCTAAATATGGGTCTGGGCCTGAAGATCAAAGCCCAATAAACCACATAGTAGACATATTCCTCTCACGTGAACTCATGACCCTCGCTCTTCATGTCAAAAAGGTGCCATGAGGCTAGATCAATCATTGGATGATTGACAGCAAAGGCTCTCATGCAGTATGTACTGTATCACCTATCATATCTTGCTTTACCTACCCACAGGGCCATATAAATGATAATGATTCACTTTGTCCAGCTTGCTTACAGTGATCAAAATGAAAGTTACACAGTCAGGGAGCATCGCAAATTCCAGAAGCGATGAATAGAAGACAATTCACAGCAAATTTTGGCAGCACTTAAAATATATACATTTTAAGTGTGGCCCTCCATACCTCGGTGAAGACCTAATGCGGCCCGCGGGGTCAATTTGTTGGACACCCCTGCTTTAAGCTATTCATACTTGTTGAACTACAATATTAAAATTAATATTGTTGAACAACAATATTAAAATTAACATTTACATTTACATTTAAGTCATTTAGCAGACGCTCTTATCCAGAGCGACTTACAAATTGATGCATTCACCTTATGATATCCAGTGGAACAACCACTTTACAATAGTGCATCTAAATCTTTTAAGGGGGGGGGGGGGTTAGAAGGATTACTTTATCCTATCCTAGGTATTCCTTAAAGAGGTGGGGTTTCAGGTGTCTCCGGAAGGTGGTGATTGACTCCGCTGTCCTGGCGTCGTGAGGGAGCTTGTTCCACCAATACATTTCAATTGCCATAGACTTGAATGTTTTTTGTTGTTGTCTTTTTTACAAATTCCGGACACTACTCCTCTTGAAACGTTTGAGCTATCAACACCAAACCAATGTTGAAATGTGCAGACTGGCTCAACTTTTATTGATTTTATTAAGATTTGTTATACAATTGATACTTTTTGAACTAAACTCAGCAAAAAAAAATACGTCCTCTCACTGTCAACTGCGTTTATTTTCAGCAAACTTAACATGTGTAAGTATTTGTATGAACATAGCAAGATTCAACAACTGAGACATAAACTGAACAAGTTCCACAGACATGTGACTAACAGAAATTGAATAATGTGTCCCTGAACAAAGGGGGGGGGGGTCAAAATCAAAAGTAACAGTCAGTATCTGGTGTGGCCACCAGCTGCATTAAGTACAGCAGTGCATCTCCTCCTCATGGACTGCACCAGATTTGCCAGTTCTTGCTGTGAGATGTTACCCCACTCTTCCACCAAGGCACCTGCAAGTTCCCGGACATTTCTGGGGGGAATGGCCCTAGCCCTCACCCTCCGATCCAACAGGTCCCAGACGTGCTCAATGAGATTGAGATCCGGGCTCTTCTCTGGTCATGGCAGAACACTGACATAACCTGTCTTGCAGGAAATTCACGCACAGAATAAGCAGTATGGCTAGTGGCATCGGCATGCTGGAGGGTCATGTCAGGATGAGCCTGCAGGAAGGATACCACATGAGGGAGGAGGATGTCTTCCTTGTAACGCACAGCTTTGAGATTGCCTGCAATGACAACAAGCTCAGTCCAATGATGCTGTGACACACTGCCCCAGACCATGACGGACCCTCCACTTCCAAATCAATCCCACTCCAGAGTACAGGCCTTGGTGTAAAGATCATTTCTTCAAAGATAAATGCAAATCCGACCATCACCCCTGGTGAGACAAAACCGCGACTCGTCAGTGAAGAGCACTTTTTGCCAGTCCTGTCTGGTCCAGCGACGGTGGGTTTGTGCCCATAGGCGACGTTGTTGCCGGTGATGTCTGGTGAGGACCTGACTTACAAAAGGCCTACAAGCCCTCAGTCCAGCCTCTCTCAACCTATTGCGGACAGTCTGAGCACTGATAGAGGGATTGTGCGTTCCTGGTGTAACTCAGGCAGTTGTTGTTGCCATCCTGTACCTGTCCCGCAGGTGTGATGTTCGGATGTTCTGATCCTGTGCAGGTGTTGTTACACGTGGTCTGCCACTGCGAGGACAATCAGCTGTCCGTCCTGTCTCCCTGTAGCACTGTCTTCGGCATCTCACAGTACAGACATTGCAATTTATTGCCCTGGCCACATCGTCCTCATGCCTCCTTGCAGCATGCCTAAGGCACGTTCATGCAGATGAGCAGGGACCCTGGGCATCGGTGTTTTTCAGAGTCAGTAGAAAGGCCTCTTCAGTGTCCTAAGTTTTCATAACTGTGACCTTAATTGCCTACCGTCTGTAAGCTGTTAGTGTCTTAACGACCATTCCACAGATGCATGTTCATTAATTGTTTATGGGTCATTGAACAAGCATGGGTAACAGTGTTTAAACCCTTTACAATGAAGATCTGTGAAGTTATTTGGATTTTTACGAATTACCTTTGAAAGACAGGGTCCTGAAAAAGGGACGTTTCTTTATTTTCTGAGTTTATAACCATTTTACATTTGTATAAATTATCATGGGTTTGAATGAGAACACTTGGAATACAGTGATAGCTATTCAAAATGGTCCTGCTCCTTCGCCAATTAAGACCAACTTTAATATGTTCAAGCTAATCTAACTTCAAATTCTCTAAAACCTTTATAAGCTATAAACCATTATATTTGCATAAATTATCATAAAACATAATGGACTCAATGCCAATGAAACAGACATCAGTGTGCTTCTAACAGTATAGCTTCCTCTATTGTCCCTATCCCCGTATCGGGCTCGAACCAGTGATCCTCTGCTAGCAAACACATGTGACTGCCCTCCTTGACAACGTACCAACCGTTGATCTATGGAAAAATATTTTATTTGATTGCTCCATCTGTGTCATTTCAAGCTACCTGTAGAGTGAGCTTGTGGTAGGTTCTTAACTCCATTACACTCTTCGTCCACTGTCCCTATCCCCATACCATGCTCAAACCAGTGATCCTCTGCTCGCAAACACAAGTGAATTGACCTCCCTACTTGATAACGTACCAATCGTTTGAGCTAACGAAAAACATCCATCGCCGATATTTCAAGCTAGCTGTGGAGTGAGTTTACGGTCCGTTCGTAACTTTACACCAACCATAACAACGTATGTCTGTAGCTGAAAGTGTTAAAGAGCTGTAGCATTTAAAATATCTACCACTTAAACAAATGTTTATCCTTATAAATTATAACAATTTAAATTAGCATAAAATAATCCACCAACAGTAATAGTAACTCTTGAACTGTTCAAGAGCTAAAGACACCTAACCAACTTATGTTCAGGTGTCACGATTACCAGGATCAGTAGAGAGGCAGAGTCAGGTGCAGGAGACAGAGGTCCGAGTGATAGTGGGTTTTAATAGAAAATCCGGGAACAACACAAGAAGCCGAAAGGCACAGGGCGCACATAAATTCAACTAGGGAAAACACGTTCCCAAAACAAAAGACCCACGGGCGCAGCCCGGTAAATATATATAACAACGAGCGCAGCACTCACTAACAACTGTCCAGAGTTGACATAAAACAATCCCGCACGAAATCCTGAACTGAAAAGACACACTAAATAACCTAACTAATGACAGACAAGAAACAGGTGCGGATCAGACAGATAAAACCAAAAGACACAGAAACATAGATCGGTGGCAGCTAGTAGGCCGGCGACGACGACCGCCGAGCGCCGCCCGACCGAGGAGGGGCGCCACCTTCTGTGGATACTGTGACATCAGGCTATGCTATCCTATTAAGCAATCAATCAATCTTTCCATCTATCTATACTATACACAGTGACTGTGATGGCGCCGACAGAGATGGTCGCCTCGCTTCGCGTTCTTAGGAAACTATACGGTATTTAGTTTTTTTATGTATTATTTCTTACACTGATACTCCAGGAAATCTTAAGTCTTATTACATACAGCCTGGAGGAACTATTGGATATAAGAGCAACGTCAACTTACCAACATTACGACCAGGAATACGACTTTCCCGAAGCAGATCCTCTGTTTGGACCACCACCCAGGACAACGGATCAAATCCCAGTTGGCGACCCAAAACAATGGTGCCGCAGAAGGGGCAGACGGAGCGGTCTTCTGATCAGGCTCCATAGACGGAGCGGTCTTCTGATCAGGCACATCGCTCACCGCTCCCGAATATACATGTACTACTCGCCAATGTCCAGTCTCTTGACAACAAGTTAGACGAAATTCGAGCAAGGGTTGCCTTCCAGAGAGACATCAGAGATTGTAACATTCTATGTTTCACGGAAACATGGCTCACTCGGGATACGTTATCAGAATCGGTACAGCAACCCGGTTTCTTCATGCATTGCGCCGACAGAAACAAACAGCTCCAGTAAGAAGAAGGGCGGGGATGTATTAACAAATCGTGGTCGTGTTCATAACAACATACAGGAACTCAAGTCCTCTTGTTCACTTGACCTAGAATTCCTTGATCATTTCTACTCTAACTTCCGCGACACATACAAAGCCCTCCCTCGCCCTCCTTTCGGCAAATCTGACCACGACTCCATGTTGTTGCTCCCAGCCTAGAGACAGAAACTAAAACAGGAAACGCCCATGCTCAGGTTTGTTCAACGCTGCTCCGACCAATCTGATTCCATGCTTCAAGATTGCTTTGATCACATGGACTGGGATATGTTCCGGATAGCCTCAGACAACAATATTGACGTATACGCTGATTTGGTGAGCGAAAACCACTGCTTTTAATTATGGCAAGGCGACCAGAAACATGACCGAATACAAACAGTGTAGCTATTCCCTCCGCAAGGCAATCAAACAAGCTAAGCGTCAGTATAGAGACAGTAGAGTCAATGGCTCAGACACGAAAAGTGTGCGGCAGGGTCTACAGTCAATCACGGATTACAAAAAGAAAACTAGCCCCGTCGCGGACACTCCCAGACAAACTAAACAACGTCTTTGCTCGCTTTGGAGGACAATATAGTGCCACTGACACGACCCGCTACCAAAACCTGCGGGCTCTCCTTCACCGCAACCAACGTGAGTAAAACATTTAAACGTGTTAACCCTCGCAAGGCTGTCGGCCCAGACGGCATCCCTAGCAGCGTCCTCAGAGCATGCGCAGACTAGCTGGCTGGTGTGTTTATGGACATATTCAATCAATCCCTATCCCAGTCTGCTGTTCCCACATGCTTCAAGAGGGCCACCATTGTTCCTGTTCCCAAGAAAGCTAAGGTAACTGAGCTAAATGACTATCGCCCCGTAGCACTCACTTCCATCATCATGAAGTGCTTTGATAGACCAGTCAATGATCATATCACCTCCACCCTAGACCCACTCCAATTTGCTCACCGCCCCAATAGGTCCACAGACGACGCAATCGCAATCACACTGCACACTGCCATAACCCATCTGGACAAGAGGAATACCTTTGTAAGAATGCTGATCATCGATTACAGGTCAGCATTTAACACCATAGTACCCTCCAAACCCCGCCCTGTGCAACTGGGCCCTGGACTTTCTGACTGGCCACCCCCAGGTGGTGAGGGTAGGAAACAACATCTCCACCCCGCTGATCCTCAACACTGGGGCCCCACAAGGGTGCGTTCTCAGCCCTCTCCTGTACTCCCTGTTCACCCATGACTCCGTGGCCATGCACACCTCCAACTCAATCATCAAGTTTGCAGACGACACTACAGTGGTAGGCTTGATTACCAACAACGATGAGACGGCCGACAGGGAGGAAGTGAGTGCCCTCGGAGTGTGGTGTCAGGAAAATAACCTCACACTCAATGTCAACAAAACAAAGGAGATGATCGTGGACTTCAGGAAACAGCAGAGTGAGCACCCTCCTTTCCACATTGACGGGACAGTTGTGGAGAAGGTGGAAAGTTTTAAGTTCCTCGGCGTACACATCACGGACAAACTGAAATGGTCCACCCACACAGACAGCGTGTTGAAGAAGGCGCAACAGCGCCTCTTCAACCTCAGGAGGCTGAAGAAATTTGGCTTGTCACCAAAAACACTCACAAACTTTTACAGATGCACAATCGAGAGCATCCTGCCGGGCTGTATCACCGCCTGGTACGGCAACTGCTCCGCCCAGAACCGTAAGGCTCTCCAGAGGGTAGTGAGGTCTGCACAACGCATCACCGGGGGCAAACTACCTTCCCTCCAGGACACCTACAGCACCCGATGTCACAGGAAGGCCAAAAAGATCATCAAGGACAACAACCACCCGAGCCACTGCCTGTTCACCCCGCTATCATCCAGAAGGCGAGGTCAGTACAGGTGCATCAAAGCTGGGACCGAGAGACTGAAAAACAGCTTCTATCTCAAGGCCATCAGACTGTTAAACAGCCATCACTAACATTGAGTTTCTGCTGCCAACATACTGACTCAAATCTCTAGCCACTTTAATAATAAAAAATTGGATGTAATAAATGTATCTCTAGTCACTTTAAACAATGCCACTTTAAATAATGTTTACATACCCTGCATTACTCATCTCATATGTATATACTATACTCTATACCATCTACTGCATCTTGCCTATGCCGTTCGGCAATCGCTCATCAATATATTCATATGTATATATTCTTATTAATTCCTTTACACTTGTGTGTGTAAGGTAGTTGTTGTGAAATTGTTAGATTACTTGTTAGATATTACTGCACGGTCGGAACTAGAAGCACAAGCATTTCGCTACACTCGCATTAACATCTGCTAACCATGTGTATGTGACCAATAAGATTTGATTTTTCAACTATAACTATTTACAATTATTCTATGGCTATGGCGTCAACAGATATGGCAGCTCTGCTTCTAGCTCTTAAGCAACTTTGCAGTATTTTGTTTTTTTTCTTACATTATTAGCCCAGAAATGTTTTTGTGTTATTCTTAATTCCATTCTTTTACTTTTAGATTTGTGTGTATTGTTGTGAATCGTTTTTAGATACTACTGCACTGTTAAATACTACTGCACTGTTGGAGCAAGGAACACAAGCATTTCACTACACCCGCAATAACATCTCCTAAATATGTGATTGTGACCAATAAAATTTGATTTGATTTAAATATAAATAAAGACAGTTTAGTTGTTTACGCTAAGCTTTGTTGTTCTGGCATCTTATCCCCTTCTGAAAATAACAGGCAGACTGCAGACTTTGCACAGTTGCATATGTTAAGTGATTCAGAAATGTTATTCTGTACCAGACACAAAAAAAAGAAATTCTCAAGTAAATCCTGTGACATTTATTTAAGATACCCTTTAAAGAATTAGCGTTTCAGATGTTCGGAAGCTGGGCAGGTACTCTTAGCTGTCCTGACATTAGGGGAAAGCGTGTTCCACCATTGGGGTGCCAGGAGAGAGAAGAGCTTTGGCTGGGCTGGGCTGAGCTGGAGCTGCCCTCTCATAGCGATGGGAGGGCCAAGAGACCAGAGGTGGCACAACGGATTGCTCGGGTTGGAATGTTGGGTTTGACCATAGGGAGGGGCAGTTCCCCTTGCTTCTTTGTAAGGTTAAGGTCTTTAAGATGATGTGAGCTTCAAATGGAAGCCAGTGGACTGTGCGGAGGAGCAGTGTGACATGGGATAACTTGGTATTGTTGAACACCAGGCGTGCTGCAGCGTTCTACATAGATTACAGGGGTTTGATGGCACAAGCGGGGAGCCCAGCCAACAGAGACTAGCAGTAGCCTAGACGGAACATGACAAGTGCCTGGATTAGTACCTGCGCCGCTTCCTGTGTGAGGAAAGGTCGTACTCTACGAATGTTGTAGAGCATAAACCTGCAACAGCGAGTCACTGCTTTGATGTTTGCAGAGAATGGCAGTGTGTTGTTCAGGGTCACGCCAAGGTTCTTTGACCTCTGGGAGGGAACACCAAGGAGTTGTCAACCATGATGGAGAGGTCTTGGAGCGGGCAGGCCATTTCCGGGAGTAAGATCAGCTCTGTCTTGTAAACGGGGGGACTAACTCCCTATTCTTAGCTAGTTTTGACACAGTGTATCTCATCTGTCTGAACTGTCTTCTCCAGAATAAACTCAATTCGAACCCTGTGTAAAAACTAGTTATAAAAGAATGAACCAGCTGAGGCTGTCCGCTAAGGCTTGGATAAAGGAATATAGGATAATTATTCTCCGGCGTGCATTTCAGATTTGAATGGAACGACTAATGAAGATGTAACCAAAAGATTTTGAATACATACGTCACTCTTGCTTGATAGATGACAAGATAAACACAACAGTGTGACCAGTGATATACTTATGGCCTCACATACATTGGCATTCGGTATCCAATTCTGACCAGTGGAATGGCCTCCATGCAGATGCCTGTGACTGCTCAGGTTCCAGTGTTAATGTGAATAAATAGCTGTGACTGCAAAGAGCGGCCTCAGGTTTCCATTATGACTTCACCTGAGGGGTTGTGCATGGCAGCCGGGTGGACATAATTGTTCTGAACAGCCCAGTGTGGCGCTCTCAGTTGTGATCAGCTCATCCACACAGAGACTAAGTGTGTGTCCATCGCTGAGAGAGAGAGAGAAAGAGAGAGAGAGAGAGAGAGAGAGAATGCAAATAGTCTGGGTAGCCATTTGACTAGATGTTCAGGAGTCTTATAGCTTGGGGGTAGAAGCTGTTTAGAAGCCTCTTGGACCTAGACTTGGTGCTCCGGTACCGCTTGTCATGCGGTAGCAGAGAGAACAGTCTATGACTAGGGTGGCTGGAGTCATGGGAACAAAGTATAAATTATTCAAAGTCCAGTAGTTCATGTAATTATTTTTAATCAATCACTCAAGTTGAAATGACGAGACTTGCCAGTGAAGGAGGACTCAACTAGTTGATTACATTTAATTGACAATGTGAACAGAAGTCTCAGTCAAAGCAACGTCCATTGACAATGCAAAACCAGATAGGACTGTTCTTATGCATACCAGATTAGCAAGATTTCACTTCTGCAACACCTGAATAATCTTACTTACAGTATCATTGCATTGCATTGCAAATACTGTAAGTGTACAATAATACATATCTACTTTTTCACATGAACAAATAACCTTTTCGGTCAGAACCATGTTCTCTTTGCAATGACCGAGAAGGTCTGCTTCATCAGTGGTGATAAGTATCAGTATTAAAGGCAATGAGCTGGGCTCAGTGAGTTGTCTGACTGCTGTGGACGTGGGAGCAGACCTGGCAGTTAACCTTTCAATGGCCTAATTACTGTAAATCACTGCCAAGGCCATTACATAACCCTATATTAAATAGGACTGTTGCTGAGATGAGAGGGAACATTAGGCAGGCTGTGTTACCTGGGGTGCAAGTGTTCCTTTCTTATAATGAGATGTGTCACAACAGCCAAAGTATGAAGACTTGCTTTTATACTGTAGGGAGTTTAGGGAGTTTAGGGTGTGTGGGGGTATGCAAGGGTGTGTGTGTGTGTGAGTGTGTGTGTTTGCGTGTGTGCGTGCATTCGTGCGACACGAGCCTACCAGATGAGCTAAACTACTTCTTTGATCGCTTCGAGGTAAATAACACTGAAACATGCATGAGAGCACCAGCTGTTCCGGAAGACTGTGTGACCCCGCTCTCCGCAGCCGATGTGAGTAAGACCTCTCAACAGGTTAACATTCACAAGGCCACAGGGCAAGACGGATTACCAGGACATGTACTGCGAGCATACGCTGACCAACTGGCAAGTGTCTGTAATAGCAACATGTTTTAAGCAGACCACCATAGTCCCTGTGCGCAAGAACACTAAGGTACTTGCCTAAATGACTACTGACCCGTAGCACTCACATCTGTAGCCATGAAGTGCTTTGAAAGGCTGGTCATGGCTCACATCAACACCATTATCCCAGAAACTTTAGACCCACTCCAATTTGCATGCCACCCTAACAGATCCACAGATGATGCAATCTCTATTGCACTCCACACTGCCCTTTCCCACCTGGACAAAAAAGAACACCTATGTGAGAATGCTATTCATTGACTACAGCTCAGCGTTCAACACCGTAGTGCCCTCAAAGCTCATCAATAAGCTAGGGACCCTGGGACTAAACACCTCCCTCTGCAACTGGATCCTGGACTTTCTGACGGGCCGCCCCCAGGTGGTAAGGGTAGGTAACAACACATCCGCGTAACTGATCCTCAACACGGGGGCCCCTCAGAGGTGCATGCTCAGGCCCCTCCTGTACTCCCTGTTCACTCTTGACTGCACGGCCAGGCACGACTCGAACACCATCATTAAGTTTGCCGATGACACAACAGTGGTAGGCCTGATCACCGCCAACGATGAGACAGCCTATAGGGATGAGGTCAGAGACCTGGCCGCGTGGTGCCAGGACAACAACCTCTCCCTCAAAGTGATCAAGACAAAGGAGATGATTGTGGACTATGGGAAAAAGAGGACCGAGCATGCCCCCATTCTCATTGACGGGGCTACAGTGGAGCAGGCTGAGAGCTTCAAGTTCCTTGGTGTCCACATCACCAACAAACTAACATGGTCCAAGCACATCAAGATAGTCATGAAGAGGGCACAACAAAACCTATTCCCCCTCAGGAGACTGAAAAGATTTGGCATGGGTCCTCAGATGCTCAAAACGTTCTACAGCTGCACCATCGAGAGCATCCTGACTGATTGCATCCCTGCCTTGTATGGCAACTGCTCGGCCTCTGACCACAAGGCACTACAGAGAGTAGTGTGTTCGGCCCAGTACATCACTGGGGCCAAGCTTCCTGCCATCCAGGACCTCTATACCAGGTGGTGTCAGAGGAAGGCCTGAAAATTGTCAAAGACTCCAGCCACCCTAGTCACAGACTGTTCTCTCTGCTACCGCACGGCAAGTGGTACCAGAGCACCAAGTCTAGGTCCAAGAGGCTTCTAAACAGCTTCTACCCCCAAGCCATAAGACTCCTGAACATCTATCAAATGGCCACCCAGACTATATGCATTGCCCCCCCCCCCTTTACACACTTCTGCTACTCTCTGTTGTTATCATCTATGCATAGTCACTTTAATAACTCTACCTGCATGTACATATTACCTCAACTAACCGGTGTCCCCGCACATTGACTCTGTACCGGTACCCCCTGTATATAGTCTCACTATTGTTATTTTACTGCCGCTCTTTAATTACTTGTTACTTTTATTTCTTATTCTTATTTTTTTTCAACTGCATTGTTGGTCAGGGGCTCATAAGTAAGCATTTCACTGTAATGGTCTACACCTGTTGTATTCGGCACATGTGATTAATACAATTTGCTTTGATTTGATTTGATGTTGTGCACGTGTGTGTTTGTACTTTGGAATCATGGGTTGGAGAGGATTTCAGATGAATCTATATCAGTCATTAACACAACCGTTGATTAACAACCCATGCTAGGAGCGATGGCTCTGTTGTGTCATCTGTCACCTAGTATGTCACCAAATCTCTAAACAATCTACCATCTTCATCAGGGAAGGCGGTGACTTCAATAAAGAGTGAATTACAAAGAACACGAATAAGACAGAAATAGACACGGAAAAGAACTGAGGTTGAATGACATGTACACACAAGGAACACAGGGAACATTTGAAGTACAGTAAGGCTTGACATTAAATAATGACAGAGGACAAAGTCTATTAGGATCATTGCCTTTCAACAACAGAACAGTGTTATTGGTCTTCGGAAGTCTGCTGGGTATCTGATAGCAGAAGCAATAGGTTTGTGACCCGGCGTCCCCTCATATCTCAGTAACACAGGCGTCCTGGAGAAAACTCATTTGTCCAGCTAAATGTCAGAAGACGTCAATGTTTTGTCAAAACCAAATAGTCCTTTACCAAGGGGAATTCGATTTTTATAGAGCTCTAATCACAATGATTGTAGCTTGTTGAAGCATACCTCTGTGGCTAGCCTATCCTGTTGATTTCATACTTCAGCTGAAGCCAATATTTGTGTAGAAGGTGTATAATATGCTCCTAATCAACTACTTCAACATGTTTGTCTCACGATAACAGTGCCCTACGCCAGCAAACACAGCAGTTCACTGAAACAGAAGCTGAGTCCAGAAGTGTTTACTTCTAAAAATTACCTTAATACAGCAGGTTAATTCTCTCCGGTGAGCAAATATTGAAAAATAATCCTCAGCACATTGTTCAGGATATTAAATATGCAAAAAGGCCCTCACTGAAATGTCAACAAATCCCAGATATAATGGTTTCTAGTGTTTAGAGAAAATATACTTTTTCTCTCCAAATGAATGGTTTTGCTGTGCAATTCCAGAAGAGAGCAATTTTGGCTTCTCTCTGCGAGACTCTCTCCATGTTCCTCAAATTGGCCCTTTTAAGAGTGCGCTGCCAATGGAGCTAAGCACAATTATACTGTTTAGCAAACAAATTGATCTAACCTCACTGCTGAACTTAACAATGTGGCAACGGCCGGGGGCCATAACGAGACAAATTGAAAACGGCTGAAAATGAGAACATTCATTATACTCCACCAGTGCCAGCCCGGCACAACTTCTTTCTATAGTCTTTAGGGTACAGTGTCTAAAACTCCTCACGCCTCTCAGGAAGCTGGCGAACACCATGTTCTGGAATGGCTCTATACAACCATTTCTAAAAGCGACAGTCTGTTTGGTATTCATGCCTGTTCGTTCTTACATAAGCCCGAGCTCTTCCTGAAATGTGTGTTGCACCAGATTTCTGATTTTGTCATTGTCTCTCAAATAATCAATTACAGCTGTCATTTGACTGGCACACTGGCGGTGGTTCTGTTTCAGTGTTAAACACAGAGAGCTGGAGGCCTCCTGGTCATGAATGATAATGATTAAATCATTCCTCACCCTCAGCCTCAGTTAATGTCAACGGATGCAATTCCACGGCATCAATTCAAGGCCCAGAGGGAGGCTGGCTTTCATTCCACGGCATCAATTCAAGGCCCAGAGGGAGGCTGGCTTTCATTCCACGGCATCAATTCAAGACCCAGAGGGAGGCTGGCTTTCATTCCACGGCATCAATTCAAGGCCCAGAGGGAGGCTGGCTTTCATTCCACGGCATCAATTCAAGACCCAGAGGGAGGCTGGCTTTCATTCCACGGCATCAATTCAAGGCCCAGAGGGAGGCTGGCTTTCATTCCACGGCATCAATTCAAGACCCAGAGAGAGGCTGGCTTTCATTCCACGGCATCAATTCAAGACCCAGAGGGAGGCTGGCTTTCATTCCACGGCATCAATTCAAGACCCAGAGAGAGGCTGGCTTTCATTCCACGGCATCAATTCAAGACCAAGAGGGAGGCTGGCTTTCACTACTAAGGTTTAGTGTTAAAGTTAGACTCTTTCTCATGACAATTACTCTTGGTTTATACAGAAATTACACACCACTCCTTTACTAATGCATTTTAGCCACCAGCCACCATAAAATCTCAGATTATTGATTTATGACTCTAAGGGCAGTTTTCCTGCCTCATTCTAAGTACCAATTTCATCCTTTTTCAATCTCTGTTGGTCTAGCTGGCTCTGCCCCAAAATCCCCAAAGGATATTGTAGATGTTTTTCAATGCAAACCATAAGCCTCTTGGGTTTTTTTCCATCAACAACCTTAGTACCCACTGGGGACAAACTGGTTGAAGCAATGTTGTTTCAATGTAATTTTTCAACATATTGTGACGATGAATCTGTTTGAAAAACACATTTGGTTTTGCAAAAAGTCATCAACCAGTTCTGTTTTCATACCATTTCAACCAGTGTTGCAGACATTGGAATTATGCTAAAACTTCAACTTAAAAACAATTACTAACAGGTTGTTACATCAATCAAATTGCTTTGACAATTCCACTTAGAATAGTTGAAAATCTCATGTAGAATCTATGTGGAAATTACAACACAATTCATGTCATGTGGTGTTGTAAATACAATGAACATGCAACATCTGTAACGGTCGTCGTAGTGAATGAACCAAGGCGCAGCGGGTTGAGTGCTCATCTTAACTTTTATTGTGAACACGACTAATAAACAAAACAATAAACGAACAAACAGTTTTGTATGCTCACACAGCAGTACAAAGAACAACCTCCCACAATTCCCATGACAAACACATTCCTAATTATAGGACCTTCAATCAGAAGCAACGATAGACAGCTGCCTCCAATTGAAGGCCCCAATTCCAATTACCTAAACACAGATCTAAACACCCTAGAACAGACATAGACATATACAAACATAGAACAATGACCAAAACCCCGGAATACATAAATCAAACACCCCTCTACATACACACACACCCTGAACCATATAAAACAAATACCCCCTGCCACGTCCTGACCAAACTATAATAACAAATAACCCCTTTACTGGTCAGGACCTGACAACATCAGATCCTCATCACATTTTCATCATATTTGAGAAATTTCTGAATTTTCTCACTGTGAAATCATTGTCTGTTTTCCATCCTATATTCAATATTCACTGAGTATACAAAACATCTTTCCATGACATAGACTGACCAGGTGAATCAAAGTGAAAGCTATAATCCCTTATTTATGTCACTTGTTTAAACCACTTCAATCAATCAAATGTATTTATAAAGCCCTTTTTACATCAGCAGATGTCACAAAGTGCTATACAGAAACCCAGCCTAAAACCCCAAACAGCAAGCAATAGCACATTTTTACATTTTTCTTTTAGTCATTTACATTTTACATTTTAGTCATTTAGCAGACACGCTTATCCAGAGCAACTTACAGTAGTGAATGCATACATTTCATACAATTTCATACATATCATACTTTTTTGTTTATTCTGTGCTGGCCCCCCGTGGTAATTGAACCCACAACCCTGGTGTTGCAAACACCATGCTCTACCAACTGAGCTACAGGGAAGGCATTTAGCAGACGTTCTTATCCAGAGCGACTTACAGTAATGAATGCATACATTTCATACATTTTTGTTTTCCGCTAGAAAGGCAGGAACCTAGGAAGGTTCCCGCTAGAAAGGCAGGAACCTAGGAAGAAACCTAGAGAGGAACCAGGCTCTGAGGAGTGGAAAGTCCTCTTCTGGCTGTGCCGGTTGGAGATTATAAGAGTACATGGCCATTTTAATCAGTGTAGATGAAGGGGAGGAGACAGGTTAGAGAAGGATTTTTAGGCCTTGAGACAATTGAGACATGGATTGTGTATCTGAGCCATTCAGAGGGAGAATGGGCAAGACAAAATATTTAAGTGACTTTGAACGGGGTATGGTAGTAGGTACCAGGCGCATCAGTTTGTGTCAAGAACTGCAACGCTGCTGGGTATTTCACACTCAACAGTTTACTATGTTCATCAAGAACGGCAAACCACCCAAAGGACATTCAGCCAACTCAACACATTGGTGGGAAGCATTGGAGTCAACATGGGCCAGCATCCCTGTGGAACGCTTTCGACACCTTGTAGAGTCCATGCCCCGACGAATTGAGGCTGTTCTGAGGGCAAAAGGGTGGTGTGCAACTCAATATTAGGACGGTGTTCATAATGTTTGGTATACTCAGTGTACATAGGGCTACATTACATTACAATTGATCTATTCAGCAAACTCTCTCATTCATACAGCTAGTGCGTTCATCTTAAGATAGCCAGGCGAGACAACCCCATATCACAGTCGTATCCCAACCACGTATCACATACATAATACAATGCAGAAAATGTCTGTGTCTCTTCACAGTCCCCGTCATGCCGTAAGGTGTTCTTTTATCTGGTTTTTATCTGGTTTTATTGCTAGTTTGAGTTACCTGAGGTGGCAGAGTTCCATTCAGTCGTGACTCTATTTAATACTGTGTGTTTCTCAGCCTCTGTTCTGGACCTGGGGACTGTGAACAGATCTACATCTCCATTGATAGATGCTGGAGTTTTGTATTTCAGGGTTTCCATTAGATTATATGCATATGGTGTGCTTGGGTGTCAGAGGCTCTGATCTCCTTTTGAGGCTTATTGACAAAACAATTTGTCCGACAATCTCGGTCACTGGCAGACCTTGACCGATGGAAGGCCACTGAGTACAGACGTTTTTTGCTCTACACGGGTCCCATAGTATTGAAGGATGGCGTTTCCTAAAAGGTCTATCACCACTTTATGTCCCTCAGTGTAGCCATGTCAATTTTCCTAGATTCAGACGACAGGAGGAGGCATTACCTTGATAATGCCAAACAGTTGCTGATGCACTTTGTTGACATGAGCAAGTGTGTCTATGGTGATACATTTACAGTACATTATACAATGTGCATGGTCTCACTCACTTGGCAGATGTTGCATTTCACAACTTCTCACTCAGTGACCTTAATTGGTTTGAGAACCATTTGCTGTGGCTTAAACGTGCCACCAAAAGCCCACATAATCCATTGGTACAAGTGATGAGGCGACTGTCTGAATCAAGCGAAGTGAAACATTCTGCCAAGAACATCCAACCATACATCAAGAATAACATATGAGATGGTTGCTTCCTCCTCCAGGACAAATATGCATTTGGCAAAGAAATAAGAGACCATGGAAACCTTGTCTGTGATGTCATTGACCATACTCAAACTGACAACTTCTTCCATGTGCCTCCAAAGACTCCAACATTGCAAGTATCTCAAATATCCGCAAATGCAAGATCAATTATTTATCCCCAGGACCTTATCAGCAAGGCTGTGTCTGCCCCATCATAGGCAATACACAGTGATCTCTCTGTTGCACAGATTTGCCAAGGAAGATCACATCTATTGGAATAGTTGGGTTTGCAATTAGGCCTTATATTATATTGCCTGTCTATTTCCCCAGGTTCTAATCTCAGAGGATGTGGGCCAGAGCAGTGTGGATGGAGAATGAGAAGGAAGGTGTTATTCCAGAGTGCTGGATCAAAGACAAAACTGTGTGGTGGCCCATAAATCAATAGGACAAAGCAATAAAGGATTGGTCCAGACCCTCATTTCATACTTCTGAGGATAAAACTGACATCCAATGCATTATACTTGAAAATGCAATAAGTCAAAAGTACAAAAAGTAAAAAATGACTTAAGTTGTTCAAACCTTCCCCCCACATTTCAGAATCAAAACAGCAATGTAAAGTCATCGAAATCCCTGAAGCCAGTGAAGTGTAATAACTGGTATGGTTAAACACGCGTTGACAGTTTGTGTACATTCAATTTACTTGGCGTGGTTTTAAGTCTGTATATTCACATGAGGAATGTAATCTCCCACCTCCAGCCACTACTGCTAAGTTATGTAAGTATGGTAGCCTGCAATGCTGATTACTAATCAACCCCTTGTCCCTAAACCCTAGCCACTGAACAACCACCTTGCCTTTTGATTGACTGGGAGGACCTTGTACCGTATTACTTTAACTGATCCCTTCAAATCGAGTGTGTGGCTAGTGGGAAGGTAGCCTCAACCCAGATGGAATCACTCCATGTTTCACCATTGTTAGTGTAGTGAACCAAACGTCTGGATTTCCAGGCTAGGGGGTAGGAGCTTGGCATGTTAACTTTGGCATGATGCAAAATGTTGGTTTAAAGTTTGGTAATATGTTTAGGTAGTCTTCTTCCACTTCAATAAAACGTACACCTGCATGTTTATTTTCAGGCAAAGGTCTTCCCAAGCCCCCACAAAAATATACCCCGACGCACCAGAAAAACTCTGCCACTGCTGCCAAGAAGCAAAAGGCTAAAACGCAGCACAAGCCACCAAGTAATAATGGTGACCCTTCACAACATAACCAACTCCTTATTCTTGATCATTGTATTTGAAAAAGATATTCTAATTGTAAAAACTATTGGCATTATGTTGTCCAATCTTTTACTGCAGAGAATCATCTTGGTCTCTCACATGGATTAATACTGGAGAATGAGGGCTCGGTCGCCTTCTTAATTGAGGGATCCCCTAACCAAATCGCTGTAAAGGATCAGACCTTTTTCCTGTGACAGACGCAAGTATGAAACTCTCCATTTATCATTTTGGTTTAAAGTTTGGTTGAAATTAGATTGTGTTGAGGTTGCCTTTTATGTTGCCTTACAAATGTGTGTAATTTTTTTGCTCCTACCTAAGCCCCCACTAAAATCTGTTCTGAAGAACCAGAAAACCAATGCCATTAAAGCCTTGCTTACACTGTAGCCCTGAATGCTCAAATCAGTTTTGTTTTCCAAATCCGTTCTGGAATACTGACTGTCCAAACTGTAAGTTACAAGTGACCACATAGGATGTGTGTGTTCAGACAGCAGTCATTTGCTGACATGGCTAAGCTAGTTGTCATAGTAACGATGGGTGTGTGCACAGTGGTGTAGGGTGATTGGTGGTACTCTTGCTTCCTATCACTTAGAAGTTAAAGAATGTAGCAAGCTAAGGTGACAATAATGCTGTCCATGGGCGTTTCATACTGTAAGAAGACTTTTAAAGCCTCAAAGGATAAGATGTGACAGTTTGACATGTGCTTGTCAAACTGTCAACAGACTAGACTAGCTAGCAAGCAACAATATATGAAGGTGGTTTGAAATGTGGCTTGAAATAGCTAGTTCTATGTGCTTTTCGGCTGCAGGAAAAATAACGGATTCAAATAAGATATGCAAAAAATTTGGATTTGAGTCACTTCAAACTGCCAATGTGAACAAGGCTTAAGAAGCAAAGGGCTACAATAACCTAATAATTTGCCTAATAACAGATATTTTTTTATGGTTCGGCCACCATTTTGCATCACCTGCAGTTGAAGGCATTACCTTTGATCGAATTGCATTTAAATGGGAAAAAACATTCATTGCTACAGAATGTAGTAATTTTATGTCAAAACGCATATCAAATGAGATTTTGTTTTACTACAATGTAAAAACAATTTAAACTGAGCCATGTTGGTTTAAAAAGCTGACTCTTCCAAATGAAAATTGGTGGTGAGGGGAAATGGCAAACTAAAACACCACTCAAGCCACCAAGTGTGGGGATGGGGAAATGGCAAACTAAAACACCACTCAAGCCACCAAGTGTGGGGATGGGGAAATGGCAAACTAAAATGCAAGCCACCAAGTGTGGGGATGGGGAAATGGCAAACTAAAACGCAAGCCACCAAGTGTGGGGATGGGGAAATGGCAAACTAAAACGCAAGCCACCAAGTGTGGGGATGGGGAAATGGCAAACTAAAACGCAAGCCACCAAGTGTGGGGATGGGGAAATGGCAAACTAAAACGCAAGCCACCAAGTGTGGGGATGGGGAAATGGCAAACTAAAACGCAAGCCACCAAGTGTGGGGATGGGGAAATGGCAAACTAAAACGCAAGCCACCAAGTGTGGGGATGGGGAAATGGCAAACTAAAACGCAAGCCACCAAGTGTGGGGATGGGGAAATGGCAAACTAAAACGCAAGCCACCAAGTGTGGGGATGGGGAAATGGCAAACTAAAACGCAAGCCACCAAGTGTGGGGATGGGGAAATGGCAAACTAAAACGCAAGCCACCAAGTGTGGGGATGGGGAAATGGCAAACTAAAACGCAAGCCACCAAGTGTGGGGATGGGGAAATGGCAAACTAAAACGCAAGCCACCAAGTGTGGGGATGGGGAAATGGCAAACTAAAACGCAAGCCACCAAGTGTGGGGATGGGGAAATGGCAAACTAAAACGCAAGCCACCAAGTGTGGGGATGGGGAAATGGCAAACTAAAACGCAAGCCACCAAGTGTGGGGATGGGGAAATGGCAAACTAAAACGCAAGCCACCAAGTGTGGGGATGGGGAAATGGCAAACTAAAACGCAAGCCACCAAGTGTGGGGATGGGGAAATGGCAAACTAAAACGCAAGCCACCAAGTGTGGGGATGGGGAAATGGCAAACTAAAACGCAAGCCACCAAGTGTGGGGATGGGGAAATGGCAAACTAAAACGCAAGCCACCAAGTGTGGGGATGGGGAAATGGCAAACTAAAACGCAAGCCACCAAGTGTGGGGATGGGGAAATGGCAAACTAAAACACAAGCCACCAAGTGTGGGGATGGGGAAATGGCAAACTAAAACACAAGCCACCAAGTGTGGGGATGGGGAAATGGCAAACTAAAACTCAAGCCACCAAGTGTGGGGATGGGGAAATGGCAAACTAAAACGCAAGCCACCAAGTGTGGGGATGGGGAAATGGCAAACTAAAACGCAAGCCACCAAGTGTGGGGATGGGGAAATGGCAAACTAAAACGCAAGCCACCAAGTGTGGGGATGGGGAGATGGCAAACTAAAACACAAGCCACCAAGTGTGGGGATGGGGAAATGGCAAACTAAAACACAAGCCACCAAGTGTGGGGATGGGGAGATGGCAAACTAAAACACAAGCCACCAAGTGTGGGGATGGGGAAATGGCAAACTAAAACACAAGCCACCAAGTGTGGGGATGGGGAAATGGCAAACTAAAACACAATCCACCAAGCGATTATAGTGAGGACCCTTCACAACCCTTAAGTCAACCCCTTATTCTCATTATTGATTGATGTATTTGGGAAATGTATTCTAATTGTACCAAGAATTGCCATATTGTACAATATTTTACTGCAGAGAATCTTGAGCCTTCATGCTCCAGGTTTAGGTAATGTGGGAGACCGGGGTCTCCTTCTGCCTCTTCAGATGAGAGATCCCCCTCACCAAAGCACTGCAAAGGCTCAGACCCCTTTCCTATCCTGGAAGCAAGTATGACTCATTTATTTTTAAGCAATTGTTTTATGATATTGAAATGAGGCTGTTATATTTGGAAGTGAACAAATGTACAACTACTTTGTTTCAGAATTTCACAAAAAGAGTCCTACATCTCCTTTGTGTGATCTGTGACATTTTTAAAGGACAGCGGCCAAGTCTGGTTGAGAAATTCAACTTCAATCTGAACGAGACGGAGAAAGATATACTAAAGATGGAAGAGCAGCTAACGGACAACGATTTTCAAAAATGCATGGTGAGAAATGAAATCTTTAATTGGCATGAGTTGATTGATATTATATTGTCATGTAGTACTGGATGGAAAAATCCTATCCATTTGTAATACATTAGTGTCCTTTTGTAAAATTACAGATATCTTATGTCTCAAAGCTGAGGGGTAAAGACATCCCAGACTGGGTGAAGAGAACAATGCATTGGTAAACTATTACGATATTTGTTTCACTTTTAAAATAAGTTGTGGTGTGTATATATGTAAAGTACATATTTTTTCTTCCATACAGAACACTGACAAACGGCCTTGTGTTCTATGCAGAACCCTGACAAACGGCCTTGTGTTCTATACAGAACCCTGACAAATGGCCTCATGTCAACAATGACTATGAAAGGTAACAAATGGAAGAAGGCCTTTGAGGACTCCAACATTTGCAGTGTCATTATAGGTACAGTGGAGTACAAATCATGACCTTTTACATGACATTTGAATACCTTCTCAAGCTAATACTTGTTTTCCCCCTTTACAGCATGTATGAGTCTTGGCGAATCAAAGGCTACAGAGGCAGATATGTTACAGGTGATGTCAACCTGCCTGAAATATGCACCTGACCGCAAGGGGGCCAGTGGGAGGGCCAATGAGAGTTCTTAAGAAGTTAAAGCATCAAAGCCTGTTCTGACAGTGCATTTTTTTGGTTTATTGTATATTTGATTTTGGTTTCCAGAAGCCTGTGCCAGAAATTCATTTTTTGGCTTATATATTTTTAAGAAATCGGCTATTACATTTATTTTGTGGTGCAATAATTTTTCATTTAAACCATTCTTGACTTTTTTTTTGCATTTGTTTTTACATGGACAAAGGTTTACACAATGCTGTTCAAAGCTACAGCTCTAACTGTGTTACACAGAATGACAATAGCCTACAGTAATATAGACCCTAAATCTGGAAGATACATTTTGCACCGTGAGTAGAATTGTATTATACATGTCAGGGTACGCTTCAAGAGTGTGCAACATCAGAAAGGTCCTAGACCTAGCTTGTTTTCCTATTCTTAGTTCAGGCTCTTGTCCTAATTTTATGTAAAGAACCCTACATCACAAAATAGTAACTGCGTCTAAACAGCTCATCGACACACTTCATGCATTAGTGATAAGGTCAAAATCAGTGTTTAGGTCAAATGAGATCACAATGTGTTCTCAACGTTGCTCCAATATTTAAATGGAGTTGATTTATTAGTCAAGTATAGTTTTCAAACTCTAAAGTACCTAAATTTAAAAAAAAAAGTTGGCTGTCTTTTTGAGTGGGTGAATAAAGGTTGAAATCTCATTGATCAATGTCTCAACCAAATATTACCCAAATGTCCACATTTGAAATGACTGCTCATTCAGAAAAAAAGACAGCATAAATGTTTCAAAACATCTTCACCATCAAAATAAACAACTTTAAAGTGGCCCTCCAGTCTCCTTTTCACCTCATTTAAGACCTGATTTACTTAACAAAAGTAACATCGCAATAGGTGGTCCAGGTATGTCATGACAGCACAAGTGAGGGGGTGGGCCTTTCCTCTTTTGTCCTCTATAGTTACTCAATCAAGGGGGGAGGCCGATGACATCACGGATTCCCATCAGACCAGAACCCTGAATGCCCTGCCCCGCCTCCTTGAAGTTTGCAGTTGTCTGAAAAACAACATTTTAGCTGAAAACATTTTTTTTAAATTACCCTTTAGTGTGTGTACTTTACTGTATTTATACTTGGGATAAAACTTTTCAACAGTAATAGTTAAAAAAATCACTGGAGGACATCTTTAAAGAATATAGCTGTTAGATATCTATGCCTGTAGAATATAAATGTGACTGTAGAATGTGGCTAGTGGATGGATGCAGCTATCAGTGGGACAGACCATACAGAGAAAGACATAAGAAAGAGACGGATAAACTAAATAGTCTCACAAACCGAAATCAGTGTTGTCATTACACAACCCTTTGGGCACAATCAAGGACATGTTCAGAGAATGTTCCAGTTAAAATCTGTCAGAGAGTGGTACCCTGTCTACCCACTTAGTTGGCAAACCAGTGATAAATATGACTGCTAGTAAAAATATATTACATTACACTATTAGTATTCATGCCCTTAGTGCCTGACAGTTGCCTTATCACCCATATTTAAATATTTTCCACTTTGTCTATCAAGACCGCTAGAGACTGTGTGTGTGTGTGTGTGTGTGTGTGTGTGTGTGTGTGTGTGTGTGTGTGTGTGTGTGTGTGTGTGTGTGTGTGTGTGTGTGTGTGTGTGTGTGTGTGTGTGTGTGTGTGTGTGTGTGTGTGTGTGTGTGTGAGAAAGAGAGATAAATGAACAATGTGGGGGCCAGTTCTGCCCATACACCATAGCTCTCAATAGTTTCAGCAAACACGGATAGAGGAAGTTAATTTTTCCCAAGGAGGCTGCTCATTATTAATGTCCACATGGTCCTGTGTGGCTCAGTTGGTAGAGCATGGTGTTTGCAACGCCAGGGTTGTGGGTTCGATTCCCAAGGGGGACCAGTACGGAGGAAAAAAATGTATGAAATGTATGCATTCACTACTGTAAGTCGCTCTGGCTAAGAGCGTCTGCTAAATGACTAAAATGTAAAATGTCCTGTTGTCTAGGAGACTGTCTGCCGTTGCCTGAGTGGCACCTTACCTCCTCCTGGTCATGAGCTCTCATTGTGTTGCTTTATGGATTCTTGGCAAAGGATCCTACTTTAGCAACTGCATAAATTCATTTTTAAGTGAAAACCGCCCCACCGCCCCCAAAAGATAATAATATTCATGAAAAAAACTACCTTTTCATGGCTCTGTGGCTGTGAAACTGATTGCATTGTTGCATATGTAATTCACATATTTAAAATGTTGAACTGTACTGGTACTGGCATATTGGATTTCAATTTGTTGTCCCTGTGACTATTTTGTTGATACTGTTCTTACTTTTCCCTTTCAATATCTGTGGGCTCTTTTGGTAATTCAGCTGGCTAATTAAGATTCTGGTATTAGGTTGATATTAACATGACAATGTGTTTCTGAAATGAAGATTTGTCCTTTCAAAAAAAGAATAGTATAATGTAGGTTGAGGAACCTAATGTTTGTCATTCAACCAAGGTTTATCATTTAAAATAGTATTTGTAGATGTCATTATAGTAAACCTTAGGCACAGGAATAATATTTGGGAGACTATTCAGGCTTCTGATTGAAATTGTGGGCATTCACAGAAGTAATGTCAAGCTTCACTGTTATTAGTCTAAATCTAATGAGGTCAAATAAGCTATTTGTCAGCGCAATAGCGTGCAGTTCCAACACTAAGGTCTTGCTTAACCGGTGCTTCATTCCTATTGGACAGTGGCTTGTTGACGCTAAGTGCTGAAGAATCTTTTGTTCAAACACAAGAAGCGCGCTGGAAGTCAGTCCCGGCATTGCGCAGTGGATATGGATGTGGACGCCTCGTGCGCTCTGATCTTTGGCGCGGAGAGGCTGCACTCAGCGGCGCGCAAGGTGGCCAAATGAATCACCGCCCTCCCGGCTCCTCCAGCGTGCAATGGCTTAACAGGAGAGACATGAGTGTCCGAACGGAGGACATCAGCTTGTGCCAAAAGGCCCTTCAGATCGTTACGGAGCTCTGTCTAGCGGGGCATGTAGATGGGGAGAAATGCTCGGCTATATTTCCCTTGGAGAGCAACATACCAGGTAAAGGGAGCGCAGGTAAATAGGTCAAAAGCAACGTTTTCTTCCTCTCCCTCTCCTTAAAGCTTGCATCCCTATATTTTGTCATGATTTGGTTTCTCTGGCGTCAACCTGCTGCACAAGGTTGTGTGAGAATGATGAGTTGAAACATTAAAATGCGTTGTAAGTTAAACTTCAGCTGACTCAACTTTTCCCTTGAAGCGCTGCGATATAATCATATAAGATGCGCGACTAAGTATAGGACTAGCGTAACTTGTAGGGGGAAAACATGTTTAAAATGTTAAATAATCATGGAGAGTTTGTGCTGTGTCCTCATGTCGCTTTGAGCCACGCTCAACAGGTGAAACATCTGTGTCTGCGAAGGGAAAAGACTGCACCTGTTGCAGCATCAGTGTACGCTCGTTGTTCCATGTCATTGTGCTTGGTTCTGGCGTGTGCAATCTGATGGTGTGATAGTCTGATTGTGTGAGACCGATAGCTTGTTGGAAGAGGAGACGTGTCCTCAGTGATCTTCCATTCATTCACTCCACCATGCGCCAACTGACCGGCATGTCTGAGATGAGTCATACTGTTGGCTACCAGTTCATGTTCTAAACATAGATTCCCTTCTGTCAAATAAACCCATTTATTTGCTTTATAATGTCTCTCTCATTGATTTGGTGAAAGTTATATTGTAGCCTACTCATTAGTGCCTTTTTTAATTTTATGGTAAGGCTTGGATAAGATGTTGAAACAGTTCTACATTCTAAATATATTTTGTTTTGGTAGTTTCATAACAGCATGCCATTATTCCCTCTTGGTTGATGTGAGTTGCATAAGACTGTAGCAGCGTTGTTTCTGGTGCAATAATGTCTCTGATTTTGAGTAAAGCCTAACAGATGGAAATTAAATTGGTCGGTCAGTCTGCTAGATTGCATTTATTGCAGTAGATTTTTGCTCTTCTAAACTAAATGGAGTTAAATCCTTGATAATTACAACGCAGTTACACAATGTATTATATTACTTGATGAAGTGATAACTGCCTCGGCCTACCTGCTTGTGTAATTTCCATAACTACATTTACGTTTGCAAACAAACTTAAATGAATTGTAAATCTCAGCAGTCTAGCATACCTGTTAAAGTTATTAGCCTGAAAAATAAATAGATGTTTTTAGTGCCACTTCATATAAAGTGGGACTGATTGTTGCCTATAGATCTGGGATCTTGTTTTCATGTAGGCTATGGCTTTGAGATGGTGCACCACAAAGCATTAAGTGTCCTTGTGAGAGTGAATGAGCAACAGGAGAGAGAATAACATAGAGACAGAACACAGCTAAGAACATGACATCATGCAGTGCAATATCAGTGAGAAAGAACATATCTCCTGCACATTGCAATCCACACACAGGCGTATACTGTCCAGCTTTATTTATAAGAAACCATACAATTGTGTAGCATGCACACAATGGAATGCATAATGCATTTTGTAATAGCCTGTGGTAAATCTTGGTTTGTGCATAAAGCCTTGAACCATTATATATAGTTGCAGAGGAAGGGTATTGTGGTTTCCGAAAGTTGAATTGTCAACTTGATCAAATATGGCCATGAAGAGGTATTTCTCTGTCCTGTCCATGTGAATGTCTTGGAATGAAGCTGTATGACTTTCTAACTTCCTCTGATCTTTACCAAACGAGGGCATTTGCAGCCTCCTCTTTTACAGCTTGCTTTCTCTCTTCTCTTTTTTTTCTCTTGCATGTTTGTCTATCACGCTCCGTCCATCGCTTGCCCGTCCTCTCTCTCCCTCTGTCTCTCTTTCTATCTGTCACTGTCGATCTCTGTGGTCGCTCGTAGACATCTCTATCAGTCTCCTTGCTGTGGTCGTGGGTTTCTGTGGACTCGCCCTGTTGGTAGTCTCTCTCTTTGTCTTTTGGAAGCTGTGCTGGCCCATCTGGAGGAGCAAGGCCCTATCGTCCCACGTCGACAATGGCCCCCGGGTCGGGCTCCCCGAGGCACCTCCGCCGCCCCCCCAGCCCGTCACACCCCTCCAAAAGGTGGCACCAATGGAGGAGGAGAAGAAGCCTGTGCCAGTGGTGAAGGTGAACGGGCGTTGCAGCTCCGTGAAGCTGCTAGAAGCGGCCATGAAGATCAGCCAGACATCCCCGGACATCCCTGCCGAGGTGCAGACGGCTCTCAGGGAGAGGCTGGGCCAGCAGGCCAAGATTCAGAGGCAGACCACCGACCCCACCTCGTCCTCCAGGTAACATTACTGGACCTCTCCCAGAGTAGTGTCCCTGTCACTTTCCTGTCTCTAGGTCTCAACATTCTGTTGGTATACATTTTTGGTGGCACTGGTTCCAAGGATTTCTGTGTTATGTTATGTCATATGCATGCACAGAGCTGTGCACACATATAGCAAAGGCAGTGGAGGCTGCTCAGGAGAGGATGGCTCATACTAATGGCTGGAACTGAGCAAATTGAATGGCATCAAACACATGGTTTCCATGTGTTTGATGTATTTGATACCATTCCACTTAACCCGCTCCAGCCATTACCACGAGCCCGTCCTCCCCAATTAAGGTGCCACCAACCTCCTGTGAGTGAAGGTTATGTACATGATGCTTTCAAACAAGTGACATCAAGTGGCAAATGATGACACTCGAACCGTACACATCAAGTATAGCCATGACAAATGTCAAAAAGACAGTTCAGGAGAATTTGTGATTAATGACCTTAAACTGGACGCTCAGTAGATGACCTGAAGGAACATCTCCCATGGTGCTTGTCAACGGGGCGACAGCACGCCCCCTTGCTCCTCACACACACACACACACAAACCCTGTAATCACCCCAGGCCACGTCTTGTGTTGGGCGGGCGTGAGTCACGCTGCCATGGCAACAGCGGTAAGCGACCCCGGTAATGAAACAATCAGCTGCTCTTCTCTTTGTTTTCGGGGACTGTGTTTAAACGAGCGCGTCTGTAATTAGCGCCGCCGCAGGTTGAGAACTGACATGCTGCGAGGCGCTCGTCCTACTGAGACCCACTGAGCAGCTGCACTCCATCTCCTGCAGGAAGCCATTATTGACACTTGCTTTAGTTTGTCATTAGGAACGTTGATGCAATTTATCGAGCCTGGCGCTTTTCATGAATTACACACTGACGAAGGGGGCAGAAAGGGCTAATTAAATAGTGTCTCATCACTTTTTGAGTTGAATCTCCCCCAGATGCTCTTGCAAGCTTTTCATCTAGGGGAAAAAAGAACACAAGGAAAGATTCAAAGAAGGAGAGGACTTGTTGTATATGATTGAAAAGTATGATCAGTAAGGTTGATGGCAGGTCTATCATCATGTTACTGTTTATCTCTTGAAAGTATGTTTCCCAGTGCTCTCAGAGTAAGACACTTAAAAACCTTTTACTGCAGTGGGCTAAATCAGGGACACAGATAGTGTTTTTTGGTAGTCTTATACAAATCTAACTTGAAACAAAAGTATACACCTCACACACATGGTTATGGACTTAAAAAAGAAGACACCATGTCAGATATAGAGTTGAGATGTATTCAATGTTGAGTTTGAATCCTAATATTACACTTAATATACATCATAGAAGACTGAAACATAACAAAACTGTTTGACATAGAAACACCAGATTTTCAGCTGTTTAAAAAAAAAGTTTATTAATTAGAAATGTATGAAAAACATGAATAACATTCCACCCATAAAGGCCACTTGTCACACCCTGACCATAGAGAGCCTTTCTATTTGTCTATTTGGTCAGATCAGGGTGTGATTTGGGTGGGCAATCTAGTTTACTTATTTCTTTGTTTGGCCGGGTATGGTCCCCAATCAGAGGTAGCTGTCAATCGTTGTCTCTGATTGGGGATCATACTTAGGCAGCCCTTTTCCCACCTGTGATTGTGGTATCTTGTTTTTGCGTAGCTGCCGGTGAGCAGCCCAGAACGTCACGTTTCCTTCTGTATTGTTTTTTGGTTTCACTTCATTAAAGGATGTGGAATTCCATGCACGCTGCGCCTTGGCTTATTTACGATAGGGAGTTTGAAGACAGCGACCGTGACACCACTAGGTCATTTGACTGCAGGAAAGGGCTACGAATATCTAAATATACATGTATCAGTCCGGCTGAATCTGAAGCACGAACCTATAATTTTCAATACAAATCATCACAACACAAGTAAGGACTACATCTATAGTACACCCAAGTAATTAGGAATAATTTGATGATTTATACACTGCATGAATGCATACATTTTAGGAGACGTGGACAACGTATTAATGCGAGACGAGGTGGGAGGAGACGCTTGGTGTCACTCTGGCCTTCAGGGCAAAACTATGAGGCTTTGCAACCATGTGACTTGAAGAGCGGGTGATTACCATGGAGAAGAGCAACAGATACATTCTGTTAACATCGATCCTCTCCGACAGCTACATCAGTATTCACTGCTCATGCATTGTGCAGACACATTCTAAACAAAGGCAATGTCCAAGGGCAAGGGCAAAGTCAGAGAGAGAGAGAGAGAGTCTTGTTCAGAATGTGCTGGTCTACTCTAATTGTGATTTTCAGACATTCCTCCACCAATCTCTGATGAAATGCTACAGAGCAGTATATATCAATACGTCACATCATCATATGTTACATCCATGCACAGCGCCAGGTGGTATGAGACTGGGGATTGGTCATGCTTTTTTATTACTGTACAACTTACCTCCCTACGAGAGATGACGATTTTGACATTTTCATTGGTTCCTTTTTTTACCGGCGGAAACAGATCTCTGACACATGCGAGAAGTGCCATATTTTTGGGGGCTCCTGAGTGGTACAGCGGTCTAAGGCACTGCATCTCAGTGCTAGAGGCGTCACTACAGACCCTGGTTCAATTCCAGGCTGTATCACAACTGGCCATGATTGGGAATCGCATAGGGTGTCGTTATGGTTTGGCTGGTATAGGCCTTGATTGTAAATAAGAACTGGTTTTTAACTGACTTGCCGAGTTAAATAAAAAAACATTTAGCAAATGCTCTTATCCAGAACAACTTAAAGTAGTGAATGTACACATTCTTGTACTTTTCCTCATACTAGCCCCCATGGAAATCAAACCCACAGCCCTGGCATTGCAAGTGCCATGCTCTACCAATTGAGCACAGAGGTTCAATGTGAGCATTGAGACTGATGGCCCATCCCTGATCTGTTAAGATTGAGAAAGTGGAGGACAGAAAATTGGTCTTATGGAAGAAAATAATGAATGGGGCTCTGGAGAAGAAGCGTATGTATGGAGAGGTAGAGAAAGAGAGAATGTCTTTACTGGAGTTGGGATGGCAGGCCTGCTAAAACTGATTCTGGGTCAGGGCTGACACAACAGGTAGGAATATGTGGATGAAATCCGCCAGCCTCCTCCATTATCACCTCTTCCAGTGTATACTATTCATCCTCTTGGATGCTGTTCGCTGAATGTAGGAATCATGGGAGGTTGTAAATTGATGTCCCTTGTCTGAAATAGTAGGACTCCCAAAGTATCCTTCACAAAGAACATTGTGTCTCATTATGTCCCAGAAAATTTGCTAGAACATGCAAGGCACCTCTTCATATGAGGTTTGAATATAATGTGATTTTTTTTTCATATTTACATTTACATTTTAGTCATTTAGCTGACGCTCTTATCCAGAGCGACTTACAGAAGTGAATGCATACATTTCATACATGGCCCCCCGTGGGAATCAAACCCACAACCCTGGCATTGCAAACACCATGCGTTGCAAACACCATGCAAACACCATGCTCTACCAACAGATTTGTATAATTTGTACCAATACTAACCGTGTCGGATTAATGTGATCTTCTTATTGGCGTCAGTAGGGGGGGCAGGGGTTATCAGTTGCTAGGTGACAACCAGGAGAAGTACAGAACAGTGGTTTGCTCAAAGTATATAAGTCATTATCAGTACATGGAACTGGGCTCAAGGTATCCCAGGTATTGTTATTTCCAAAAGAAGTCCTGTGAAAAACAACTCACTCAGTCACGTAGCTTCTGAGCTTCGTAAGAGTTCAATCATAAAGTAACTCCATCACTTTAAACCCAAAGCCAGTAACATCTTTCTCGTTAATGCTGAGAGAATGGATTAACAACATTAAAGTGTTAGAAAAAATCACAACAAACATTTTCCTACCAACAGTAATACTAGAACTACAAGAAGAAGCAAGGAATTGTAAAAACACTTATGAAGAATAGTAAACTAGTTTCATCAACAAGAAAAAAGAATGGAAGCCACCCCTGTCAAACAGATCAAAATGTTGTCAATCTTTAGTACATTTCACCTATAGCTGCCGTTTCCATTACACGTCTCAATGTTTTGTTGTTGTTGCGACATTGCTTTTGTCTAATAACCCTGGGTCAATGGAAACCTGCGTATTGAAAGGTACCAGGAACCGTAGATGACTGATCTCCTTTTTCAACAGGCACAATTCATTCCGCCGCCATCTGCCTCGCCAGATGAACGTGACAAGTGTGGACTTCAGCATGGACACGCTCCCCATCCGCCAGTCGTCCACCGTAAGCATCGGCCGCATCAAGCCCGAGCTCTACAAGCAGAAGTCTGTGGACTCCGAGGACGGGACCCAGGAGCTGGTGGAGACGTGCGGTAAGCTGAGCTTCTCCCTGCTCTACGACTACGAGGAACAGGCGCTGGTGGTCACGATCCTTAAGGCCCTGGAACTGCCGGCCAAGGACTTCACTGGCACCTCCGACCCTTACGTCAAGATCTACCTGCTGCCAGAGAGACAGAAGAAGTTCCAGACGCGTGTCCACCGCAAGACGCTCAACCCCACGTTCGACGAGGCCTTCTGCTTCCCCGTGGAGTACGACCAGCTGTGCAACCGCAAACTGCACTTCAGTGTCTACGACTTTGACCGCTTCACCAGCCATGACATGATCGGCGAGGTGGTGGTGGACAACCTCTTTGAGCTCTCCGACCTCTCGAGGGAAGCAGTGGTGTGGAAGGACATTCACGCCGCGACCACGGTGAGTGGGCTGGGCCTCAGTTAGCTGAGATAGGTGTTGTACATGGAGGATATCAGTATGTGTGGAGATCAGTGATCTCAACAACTGATCGCTCTGTAAGTCGTAACTGTAAGTCACTCTGGATAAGAGCCTCCGCTAAATGACTCAAAATGTCAATGATGGTGGAGTAGATGTCAGGGTGGAGCTGTGGTCAGTCTGCCGTAGTTAACATTTGCATCGTTTCTGATGGGGTCGTGCACTGCACATGATCTGACTTATTTAAGGAAACACTTGACATTTTCAAGTCTCTGTGAATTATTTGATTGGAAGAGGTTTTAAGTCCTGGGATCATCAGCACTGTATTACATGACTGGTAAATTGCATGTGTTGTATAACCTCATTGCCAGGAGCAGTGAATTTAGAATCCATGCACCCACACAACACCTCCGAAAACTGAAGTACACACTGTAGACTTAAATATAGCCATGGGCACAATTCTCCTTTGTTCCTCACCTTTATCCCTTCACTGACATACTTGGGTATGATAGTGCAGTTTTATCTGAGCCCACACACTTCTTACGCCTCGGTAGCTTTATCACAGTTTGTTTACTCAACAGCTTCTGTTTATGAACATTATTGTGTGTTTGGGTGGTATTTATTGTGTCTGATGGTCATGGAGATGGATTAATGGTTAATTAATCAGTTGATCTCTGAACGGTATACAGTGGAAATCTGAACAAGAGTGGATCAACTTGAAAGAAAGTGCACTGTGGATTTCAGATGAATCATCAAGAGCACAATTGAGCCCTAACCTCTACAGGTACTATTTGACTCTGGTCAACAAAGTAACACCAGTTTTTTTCACATTATACAGGCAGGTTTAGGTGGGTTTAAAGAAGACTGGGTTTTAAGCCATTGGAGGGGGACTGGCTGGACATTAATGCAATTATCCCATGTCAACAGCCATGGTGTTTACCTCAATGTGTTGTTTGTCTCCAGGAAGTTTTTAAGTGTTACATAATGTTTACTGTGTGCTGCGAGGAAATTACACTTTCAAAAGCTTGAGCATCCATACAGACATCAAGTTTACTGCTACTTTGACTGTGGTTGATAGTGTTGAATATAAGAGCTACAATTGAGCTGGGCTATTGAATATAATGTGAGACTTCTTTCAAGATTGCCTACAACATAGAAGAAAAATTTAGCAATTATTGTAAATATTCAAAGATCTATTTTCTCCCTATGTTGTTGTTGATGGTTAGACATATATTTTGTCTGGTGTTTGGTTGTTATTTATGTCTATCTTGGGATCATTTTATCTCACCTTCCTGCGTTGATTTAGTTTATGTCTCTGGGCAATTACATTGCCTGAACTGCCAACCAACAGAGGGGAATGATGTTAAGGATGTTTGAATGGATAATGACTCATAGCAAATGCAGTTTGCCAAACATTTTATTTTGACAGTGTTTCATTCCACCTTTTTTAATTTACATTAATGAGAGTCCTTTTAAAAGTGTCTTCCTTTATGCAATGTATTTGGAGATGATCATTTACGGTGACTTTACTCGTCACTATCTGACAACAATAAATTGATCATGTCGTGCTCTGGTGTACCAAAGTAGTGTGTACTTTGTGTTATCTCCTTGCTTGAATTTACAAAAGAATTTGTATGCAACTACCGTAATTTCTGGACTATTAAGCGCACCTGAATATAAGCACTGAATTTAAAAAAAATACATTATTTTGAACATAAATAAGCCACACATGTCTATAAGCCGCAGGTGCCTACCGGTACATTGAAACAAATTAACTTTACACAGGCTTTAACGAAACACGGCTTGTAACAAAAATAAATAGGCTTTAACGAAACACAGCTTGTAACAAAAAATAAAACATTTGCAGTAAACAGTAGCCTACCAAGAAAGTCATTGCTCCAGACCAAGCTACCGTGCAGAAGCTCTATTTCCTTTTCCAACAGCCAGATCAATCGCCTTCAACTTGAAAGCTGCATCATATGCATTTCTCCGTGTCTTTGCCATGATGAGGGTGACAAAATGACTACCGTAATCAGAATGATGGGAAGTTTGAGAGCGCTCGATTTAATCTAAACAGTAAACAAAAAAGTTGTTTGACCTTAACCCGTTTGGCAATTTCATTGGTCTAATGAAAGCTTCATGCCGCCAAAAAACTGAGCACGTCACAGAATGTGTTTATTTTTTTCTTTATTTTTTGAAAGCGGGAAAAATCCATATATTAGCGTCATTGTTTAAGTTTAAGTTCAAAGCGTGGGAAAAAAGTAGCGGCTTATAGTCCGGAAATTACGGTACATATGAACAGAAAAAACACAGGAAATTCAGAGGTTAGCCTAATTCGAAAAACCCTCTGTGTATTTACACTTCAAGCAATTTTCAATTTAATGTGGAAGCAAAATTGCAGAAGTAATTTGTCACAACAAATGACATTAATATGCCCTAGCCATGCCTCACATTCAGCTGAAGATTATTATGTATTGTATTTCAAAACCTATTTCCCTGGGCTAGATTGATGACTTTTTATGCATGTGACCTTTTGTGTCAATTGCATGGGTAGAAACCAGGCAGGGAAATGGGAGGGATGTCAATGCCTAAAACAACCTGTGACCTGCCTATGAGGAGGGTGACCCCGACACCCTATGAGGGTCACGGTTTGATGAGACGTTGAGGTTTTTACCGCCTTGCAGCTGTTTGTGTGGGTGTCCGTGCTGAGACTGACAGTAGGGGACACAAAGGCAGTTGGAGCCCACAGTGGTTTGGTGGGTGGGGGTGGTGCTTTGGAACACACCGTGGATGGCGGTCTGGGGGGGTATTGACACTGTTTTGATGTGCAGAACTAGGGCTGGGAAGGCATCCTCTGTTTCACGTTACATTGTTATTGTGAAACTCCTGCATGTCAATACATTGATGACACTGGAAGACTGCATGTATCTCAAGTAAGGATTCTGTCCATGGAGAGCAACTCTTATGCAACCCTTATTCTAAGTGTATTTTTATATGGTGACATTCTGCGAGAACACACAGATCTATTTCTAACTACAGTCATAGCACCTTTTTTTCTATCTACCTAAAATATTTATTTGGCTGTCCCCATAGAAGAACCCTTTGAAGAACCATTTTTGTACCAGGTAGAACCCTTTTTGTTCCAGGTAGAACCCTATTGGGTTATATGTAGAACCCTTTCCCCGGAGAGTTTTACATGAAACCCAAAAGAGTTTTACCGAGAACCAAAAAGGGTTTCGACCAGAAACCAATAAGGGTTCTAGTATGGGGCCAGCCAAAGAACCCTTTTGGAACCCTTTTTTTCTAAGAGTGTATGTAAACACACTATACAAACATCAGTGCTCTAGTGAGATGCCTCCCAGTCAGTCCTCTGTGTTCTCTGGTTGGCCAATCATATGTTATCTCTGGAGTGCCACCTTAGGGGACTTTTTATTGACTCCGATTAGGTATCAATACAAGCACACCACGTCAGTACATCAAGTAATGTTCTTCTCTTTCAAGTCAGTCCATCTGATGCTGTTTGCTCAGACTACAGTAGTGCTCCAGTCTAAACTGATCCATAAACACATTGTATTGAGGTGATTGCTCACGACACTAGAACCAAAAAAGACCATGACTTTGGGGATTTTCACGAAATGTAATCCATAGAATTGGTCCTTTGTTGTATCCTAAAGCATAAATGAGAAATAAGTAATTGAAGTTGGAACATTTGTGACATCTTGACCTTACCAAGGCCTCCTTTAGGACTCCATAGAGTTTAATCTGTTGGCGCTACAAAGCTGAAATTGGTGTCATATGAAGCTTTACAACTTTCTCTGTAATATGAATGGTATTTTGATTTAACAATAATAATAATTTACATTTATGAATATTGAAAAATACAAACATGAATATTGCAAATATAAAAAAATATATATATTTGGCAAATGTTTCTATATATATATGTATATATATATATATATATATATATATATATATATACATATATATATATGTATATATATATATATATATGCGCTCTACGGATATATCAAAGTTCCAGAGTGGGATCTGTGTTAGTTTTAAAGTTATGGTCAATTTTATACAGAGACATTGTCATAGAGGCAATGTAACCAGGGCTCTAAATAAAAAATATTGGTCCTTGCATCTTAAAAAGATAGGAGCACCACATTAAAATTTAGAGTAGCAGAAAATATGATTTAAAAATTGATTGAGTCACAGCCTTTAATGAGCCTTTTTGAATTCCAACTACTTTTGAAGCACATATTGTACCCTACAAACTAATCTGTAACTATGGAAATACATCTCTTTATGATCAAGGCTAAAATGTTGATACAAATACAAGTCATTTGTAGAATATTAGTTTTCTACATTGTGTAAAAAGCACGTTTTCCTATGGAGATGCTCTTTAATGTCAGTGACTTTCACTGATGACTTGTATATCTGTCATTCATTTATTGCTATGATCATTGATCTCCTGAAGAAGCTAACCCTTTTCCATTCTTTCTGTGGCCCCAAATGTTTGGATATATTGGTAAAGTTACCAGGTTGTTAGCTAATAGCTAATGAGGTAACATGACTGAACACGATGTTAACGGCCTGTGAGTAGTTTAAGAACGGCCCACAACATGGGACGCGTTCATCTGCCCAGGTGTTGCCAACGCATGCCAGATCATTCAATGCCTGGATAGCTATTTTACGTATCAGTTTACCACATCATTATGTTATAGTAATCTGGTGCCCGACTGCACATTCGACAACGTGACACGCAACCATTGGTTGATGCATGCAACGTCTGAGCATCGTTTAAAATGCGGCCCGTCTATGGAGCTGCATCGCCGATGAGCAATAGAAGGAACAAAATGTAGCATCGGTAATACGGGTCACAACTTTTAAACGGTTTGGGCTAGAGACAAGCAGTTTTCTCTGGAGTAATGGTGCAATCAACACGGTCACACAGCTCTAGGACACTCGGAAGCAGCGAAGCCTAATCATTACAGCAATTATTATCTGGCAGATTATTTTCTAGGAGCACCCAAATTAGAAGTGGTAGCGCTTTAAAACCTTGAATGTGACCAATCACAATCCTCCTTTTACTTGCATCTTTGCACATCCTGCGAATCACTAGCAGAGGGCGACCATTTTGAATACACATTCCCTCTGTTGGTAATGCTTACAGATTGGATTTGTTCTAGTTTCGTGATGAAAATGTTCTCCCTCAGTTTTGAGGACACCTCTGGGTGTTCATACTTTGTTTAAAGCAACTTGCGCTAATTGCTTTCCTAAAAGAGTTATTCTACAGCAACAGTGCCCTTTCCTTGATGCAGTGTTCTCCTTGTCTTTCTCCAGGAGAGTGTGGATCTAGGGGAGATCATGTACTCTCTATGCTACCTGCCCACAGCAGGACGGATGACCCTGACCGTCATCAAGTGCCGGAACCTCAAAGCCATGGACATCACTGGCTCCTCAGGTAACAACAACAATACAAAACTGACAGCCATTTAGGCTGGGCCTTAAAACATGATGGTTCTCTGAATAACAATGAGGGACAACTGTAAATGATGGTGAAAGATAAAGTATAAAAAATAAAGTCAAAATAAAACGTAATAAAAAGTACGTTTGAATGACACTGAGGGGCAGAGTTTTTACAGCTAATGCCGGTTTGCCTGAGGCTGATGCTGTGCAGGTGTTTGTACACATGCATATACACACACTCTCATTCAAATACACACATACACGGGGATACACATATGTAAACAGACAAGCACTCAAACATATACAGTTGGCCTTGCTGTTATGATTTTAGTTGTCCTTGATGTCCTTTTTCTGCATTGTTGTTTTCTTTTGTGTTTTTCTTTTTTCTCATGAGTTCGTTTTCTTGGTTGTTGGTGCATTGGGGGGGTTCTTGGGGGTGGGGAATGGAATTAACTGTATTTTTTATTATTTATTATTATTATTTTTTCTGTGGAGGGGTCTCGGATGGTTGAGGGACAGTTATGGGGAACTATGGGGGGGGATCTTGGAGGATTCACGTCCCCGTTTTTTTTCCGCTGTGGGAGATCTGTCGACGTGCCCTTGAGCAGGGCGTTGACCCTGGTTGCCTCTGTGTGTCGCTCTGAATCGGAGTCTGTTGGATGACTGGTATGATGAAGTTGTTGAGTGGCTTCACTGCAAGTATATTGTATGTTTTGGATATTCAATAAAAAAAAATTAAATTACAACAAACCAAAAAATATAGAATAAACTGTTAAGCTCTAAAAGAGCAAGCAAAGAATCAAAAGGCATAGTTACGTCAGGCAACATGCTGTGCCTTAGATAAGAGTAGTCTGGGAGATACTTCTTTCATGTGTTTTCACTGTTTGTGGTGAAGTCGTAATAGAAGATACATTTGACTTACCGTGTCAAAAAAAGATCCCTGGATTTAGCCAAACTGAATAATTGAATGTTGCCATCAGTAGCTGTGCGTGGGTAAAATCACTGAGCAAGCCAAGCCAGTAAAAAAGCCATATTACAACCTATGTTGTGATAATTGCGTTGTTTGCTCTATAACCCATTTGTTCATACGCCACCATGATATATAATAAGGCCCTGACAACAAAAAGACAACAGTCACACAGTGGCGGAATAAATTCAGCTACACATACATTCGTTTCATCATAAAACGGGAGAACAACATCTGTCCGGTGAAGTCCACACAGCAAATATTTAATGTAACAAACAATTATATCACCTGCAGCATGATCAAGCAATTACATTTTTTTTGACAATTATGAACAACTACTGATTTAGAACCACAGAGTTACCCACAAGTCAGCACAAAGACAACAGGAGCCCTGCTTCTGCTATTCCGGCACCATTTCAACTTAAACATTTAAACATCATCCAATCAACAAGGCTATATATGCTTAGTTTAATATACTGAAAACAAACTTAAAGATCTCAAAAACACTTTAGTCCAATCAATGTTGCTAAATATCATGTGGCAGTCCATGGTATTGATTTGTGTGTGTGTGTGTGTGTGTGTGTGTGTGTGTGTGTGTGTGTGTGTGTGTGTGTGTGTGTGTGTGTGTGTGTGTGTGTGTGTGTGTGTGTGTGTGTGTGTGTGTGTGTGTGTGTGTGTGTGCGCGCAAGTTAAACAAAACATTTTGACTCACCCTACTTGTAGACTAGTTGAACGCCAATTAGGGTTGAATGGCAGGAACCCGGTGACTGAGATTTACCGCCCAAGGATGGAACGTTTATTCTCAGGATGGAACATTTGTAAAATACAGAGAAAATATGCAACCCTAACTCCAATGTCATCCTCCTCTCTTTCATGTTGGCAAATTGGTCAATGGCTCTGTCATACAATACACTTGATATTTTTGTTGTCATAGGCTACCTAGCTAAAATGCCTGCTAGCCTAACTTCCTAGCATTGGCAACAATGAACCAGCTAAGTTAGCTAGCTAGTTAACCTGAGCCTACTAGGCTACATATTGAACTTCAATCGTCTCAGGCCAGTGGCACAACATATTCATTTATAGTTAGATCAGAATCGCCTTCATAATCATTGGCCTGTACAGAGTCCAAATCCCCATCTCGATCCATGATTTAGGAAAGAGACGATTTAGCAAGCTAGCTACTGCAGGATATCAACACAAGCAGACCAGAAACAGACAAGTTTTTCTGAAAATAACGTTTTGCTTAGGAAGTGATTTGATTGGTCTGAAGCCAAATCCAAACTGGCCTCCCTTGGGGGGTGTTTTTCTGCACCAGGACAACCCACAGTTGAGCTCAATGTTATCAAGGGAGGCCAAATGCTTGCTGGCATCAATCAAATGCTACGGCGGCAACATGTTATAGTCTTTTGGTCCAGACAGCATCAGATACATGGGCTACACATACTGAGACAGAGGGACGCTGTTTTCCTATCTCTGATGATTTCTCCAGTGAGATTCAACAACCTGCGAATTGATGGAAAATGATGAAACAGAGAGAGACGAAAGATAAATGATTGATATATTTAAACATTTTATTGGTCAAATATTTTGGGAAGCCTGGCTTCCCATGGGCATCCATTAATTATTTGACCATGCTGGTAATTTATGAACATTTGAACATCTTGGCCATGTTCTGTTATAATCTCCACCCGGCACAGCCAGAAGAGGATTGGCCACCCCTCATAGCCTGGTTCCTCTCTAGGTTTCTTCCTAGGTTTTGGCCTTTCTAGGGAGTTTTTCCTAGCCACCGTGCTTCTACACCTGCATTACTTGCTGTTTGGGGTTTTAGGCTGGGTTTCTGTACAGCACTTTGAGATATCAGCTGATGTAAGAAGGGCTATATAAATAAATTTGATTTGAATACACGCCACTGGTTGCCATTACCTGCAATCTACATGACTGACTTCATGGAGATGCTATTTGTGGCACACAGATCCCTATGTAAAGGTTTCCCTGCTCTGTGACGGACGGAGGCTGAAGAAGCGGAAAACCACCACCAAGAAAAGCACACTGAACCCGGTGTACAATGAGGCCATCATCTTTGACATCCCCCCAGAGAACGTGGAACAGGTCAGCCTGTCCATCATGGTGATGGACTATGATCGGTGAGTGACACCACACTAAATACAACACCCACAATTCAACACATATAGTGGTCATAAGCATGCTTGTACAGTACACACGTACACTGAGTATATAAAACATTAAGAACACCTGCTCTTTCCATCACATAGACTAACCAGGTGAATCCAGGTGAAAGCTATGATCTCTTATTATCTCTTATGTCACTTGTTAAATCCACTTCAATCAGTGTAGATGAAGGGGAGGAGACAGGTTAAAGAAGGATTGTTAAGGCTTGAGACAATTGAGACATGGATGTGTGCCATTTAGAAGGTGAAACATTTAAGTGCATTTGAACAGGGTATGGTAGTAGGTTCCTGGCACACCGGTTTGTGTTAACTGCAATGCTGCTGGGTTTTTCACACTCAACAGTTTCCTGTGTGTATCAAGAATGGTCCACCACCCAAAGGACATCCAGCCAACTTGACACAACTGTGAGACTTATTGGAGTCAACATGGGCCAGCATCCCTGTGGAATGCTTTTGACACCTTGTAGAGACCATGCCCCAACAAATTGAGGCTGTTCTGAGTGCAAAAGAGAGGGGGGGTGCAACTCAATGTTAAGGTGTTCTTCATGTTTGGTATACTCAGTGTATATAGTCAACGAACAAGTACTTTTTTTTATAATTTACATCAAAGGAGGAAGATGGAATGAGTAATGTTCTAACTTTGAGGTGAACTTGAACTCAGGTGAACTTCATCAACAGAACTTTTCACTCAAATCCTGCAAGCGCCACTGTACAATATAATCATGACCACTTACCAGAATGCTCAGGAGCCACATAATTCACTGTAATTACCAAACCTAGGATCAGAAATATTTCATCAAACTAGCACTCAGCTTTTAGGTGTCATATATATTTCGTGCACTCAAGATATTGCATGTTTGTGTGAGTGTGTGTGTGTGTTTGCATAATGCCCACAGGGTGGGCCACAACGAGGTGATAGGTGTGTGTCGGACGGGGCCAGATGCTGAAGGCCTGGGGAGGTACCACTGGAACGAGATGCTGGCCTACCCACGCAAGCCAATTACTCACTGGCATGCCCTGGGAGAGGTAGAGGACTGTTCGTTTTTTTCCCTCAAAGTAAGAGGAGGTACAAGTCAATTGCAGGACTTTCCAGAGCTCCCACAATGCTTTGCTGCATCACTCAGGTTTTCTGAGAAAGCAGATAAAGCCAGAGGTCTTGCAGCCAATCATAGAGCTTGGGGAAATAACCCTGTCAATTTCAACAGAGATGTGTAATAGTGCAGCATGACAAAGATGCAAGGATGTTGTCTGTACTAGAACAAAGACCAATTTGATTCTAGAAACGTAAGGGCTAGTTTGAACTAGAAGCATTTAAAGTCATTGGAGAGTTGGTGCCCTGATATCCACCCAGGATGGTTGGATGGGGGCACTAGCTCGATATTTACGGTGTGTTCCCATAACTGGGAACCACATATTATAGTGGTGGGCCATCCCTTTTCCTTGCTCTTCAGGAGTAGTAGAGAATGTGAGTTTTAATAGCACAATCTATAAACGATCTATGAACACAAGACGATATCCTTGAAAAAATGCATGAAACATTCCAATCTTTATTATCCGGAGATATCATTATTGACTGACAAGTAGTTGAATTAAGAAGTATCAAATGCATAGGGGAAAGACTTCACCTTGTGGTTGTGCATTCAACAAAGAGCCAGGTCATTCTATTTAGCTTGAACAAAGAAACAATAATTTAGAGGAGGGCCTATAACATGGCCCTCCTCTAAATCGTGAATACCTGAAGGATAAAAATATATTGTTAATGCTTTCTTGAATCCGGGTACTTTAGAAAATTGATATTTAAACACAAAGCAATAGCATCTTTGGAGACCTAGCCAACTCTTGTTGAATGAACTCTTGTTAATTGTCTGTTTTGTCCACAGTGGCCAGGAAGAGCGACAAGCTTTGAGAGCCAGGGGTCTTGTCCTTCCCCCAAACCTCCACAAACTCCATAGGAAACACGAATGGAACCATATGACCTGATAGCAGATTAACAAGATGTGTACAGCTCTAGTAACCACAATTCTGTCAGTTAAAGACAGAAATGTCCAGTGCCAAGGTTCGATTCATTCAGATGACAGCATTATAGGTTGAGTTTAATCGTATAGGCCTATTGCATTAATCATCATCAATCAGGACTCTACATTACAGAGTTATGACACAAACAACATTGGCAATGAATTTGTCTTGCAGGAAGGGTTAGCCTACTTTTCAGTTAAAGGCCCAGTGCAGTCAAAATTAGATTTTTGTCCTGTGTTTTGTATCACTGTACAACAGCTGATGAAACTAACACTGTAAAAGTGTGATCAAAATTCCTGAGAGTTGCTGGTTGAAAATACAATACATTTGGTTAGAACCAATGACAAAGAGTTCCAAACCTCTCTGCCAATAACAGATAGTTTTCAGTTTTCCCCTCCCCACTCAGACCACTCCCAGACAGTCCTCACAAAATTATTGCTTGAGAAATAGTATTTATCTAAAAAGCCATTTTAATCAATTTTAATGGAAATCTATTACAGTAAGGTACTTATTTGTTACCCAGAAATGATTTGATATTGATATAAAAATGACTGCATTGGGCCTTTAAAAACATTCTACAATATGGCCTGATTTTGAAATGCGGTTATGGACCACACATGAGAATGCCTTGTTTGTGGAATCACGACATTTTACATTTAATGTGAATTTACAAATTTCCAAAGTTTGTGTCTTGAATAGTGTTATCCATGATGAATTCTCTAATTTGTTTCATTGCTTCAGTAACCTTTATCACATTTACTGTATTATATTGCTTGACTGGAGTGGAAAATTCATCTTGGTTTGTACTATGGCATTAATCAACCAATGGTGTACTCCTCAGAGTAAACCGTTGAATTATCAGAATTCTGTTTTCTGTCCTGTGCAAGCTATACAGTATAGAGCTGTGAAAATAATTGATTTTACCTCAAGAATATTATTTCCATTGTACATTGTGAGAGGCACTTGGGTCCGAAAGGCATCATATCAGATAATAGCTTTGCAAAATGGAGATTTCATCCTCCTCACATTCCAATGGCATTGTATTTGCTTCCTGAATAGCAAGTTATTACCACAATACTACCAGTGGGCATTAAGAGAACTAAACGTTGAACTAAACCTTGTAACATACTTCAACACTTTTTGGTTGATACATTTGCCCAAGGCATTCTGCTCCTCTCACAGTTATTTGGTGAGTTTTCAAATCACCATTTTCATTTGGGATGATGTGATACTAAAGGGCTAGGCTTGATTCTAAGACCACATATCAACATAGACATACAGTAGACAAGCCAGTCAGCTGTGCCCTGGGCGTAGCCACAGGGAACACAGATAACCTATCAACTCAAAGGGCTGGGTGAATGTCCAATCCTAGAGCATACAGTAATTTGCCAGTGGCACATCACTAATGAATGCCAATTGATCCCATTTATTGAAAGAACATGGTGCATATCTCGCCATTTAACAAGTGGGTTGCAGATGCACTTATCATAGGGTCAACAAGAGTGCAATATGTGGTAAGAGCAGCAGTATTCTCTCGTGGACAGACTACGTAACATAAATGGTACCATAAATCTGTTCGGGGCTATGGGATGTGTCGACTAACAAGCAGAGTAGTTTAGGTACTTGGGTTTTTCATCACTGGTCATTTGGATGTATCAGGATTGGGCAAAGATGGTGAGAGTTTCCGTTTACGAGGGTGTAGACTTCGCAAGTCGCGTTAGAAATTGTAATAACACGTCTCCCCCAAGAACTTAATCTGGATTAACTGAGATTAGAGCAACAGTAGCCACACAATGTAGCATAGTGTTTTTAACTCTCTTGTGAGAGATGGAAGTGAGACAAGCATTGATGCAACAAACTGTTGAAAAGTACAGTGCCTTCAGAATGTATTCACACCCCTTGATTTGTTTCTACATTTTGTTGTGTTACAAAGTAGAATTAAGATGGATTTAATGGTCATTTTTTGTCAACGATCTAAACAAAATACTCTGTCAAAGTAGAAGAAAAATGATAAGGTTTGTAAAAAAAGAAAAAAAAGCTAATATCTTGATTAGATAAGTATTTAACCACCTAAATCAATACATGTTAGAATCACCTTTGGCAGCAATTTACAGCTGTGAGTCTTTCTGGGTAAGTCTCTATGGGCCCGATTCCGACTTAGAAAATTATGTCTTTCTTACACACAGCTTTCCTATGCACATCTCAGTAGTTAGTATTCAGACTTACCTTATGAAGGTGCGTAATCGGCTTTGCAGGCATGGTTCCCTTGCGCATGCTGAATACATTTAATTTGACCGCTGAAAACCCTCCTACTTGCTGGCCAACAGATTTTTGCGAAGAGTTTTCATTCAAGCCTGTATCTTTGTATTGATTGGGTGTAAATTTGCAAGAATGTCTAATGTTTTCACTCAGGCTGTAACACACCAAAATGTGGAATTAGTCAAAGGGTATAAATACTTTCTGAAGGCACTGTATAAACAAAAAGTTTTCTTATTTATTGATACACATTTTAATTGCAAAAATGTTCCCACAGCTGCTACATTAAAGATTAGGAGCATTTAAATCTCACTCAACGTAATTTGCTTCCTTCAGAACTCAATACACTCAGAAAAGCATGTCTGACCTCAAGTCACTTCTTAAGAACATTTCAGTGTCCAAGGACATTTTTCTCTGAGACTTTGCCCAACATTTTATCTGTTACTGGAATGGATAGAGATCTTTATAAGATTGCTGAAATGCATTCTACTAATTAATCCAGAAAAGTAAAACCATGCAAATGAGCTCAAACTCATTTGTGATGGGTTTGAAGCAAGGTAATTTATTTTTTAAAGCTAATGGCTTTCCTTTTTTCTTAAAAATATCATCTTTGATGTGTATTTCACATGTGCCAAATATGATTTCAAATAGCAAAAAAAAAATAGATTATTAAAATTGTCTCTGACAAATTAATATGGATATTTAGAAGAGTAATTTGTTCTAGTTGTGGAGACAAAAAAAAGTGTTTCCTTTGTTCCGTAACAAACTTCCATCAAACTTCCACTATAAGGTTCTATCTGCAAAAAGATGATTCTGAGAATTGGTTTTAAAGTTCTGAACCCTTATTGGTTTGAATGGTATCAGCAATTTTGATCTTGAATTCTTTTGAACTTAACAACATGAATTGGGGTATTTCGAGTACTGTATAGGAATTGAACAGAACAAGGCTATGTCAATAACTACATTTTTACTAAAATGCAGATAGAACCTTATAGTCCGAAGCTCTCGATTTGTTTAATTTGAGTACATTTTTCTTTACAAGCAGTCCATTGTAAATGCATATGGCTTAGCCCCAGATTCCAATTGTAATTGTGTCTTCTGCAATCACTTTATGTAAAGCCTTATGATATAAAGCCTTATGATATTGAGTTTAGTACTCAATCTGAAAACATTACTAGAATGAATTTCAGTTGCACATGTGAGTAATAATATGAAATAGTGACGGGCATATCTGAGTCTTTTGAGTGAGCCGAAACTCTTGGCTCCATTCACATTGAAGAATGTTAATTTGGCTCCTAAATGGCTCTTCATTCAGTAGTGCTTTAAAATGTATGAAAAATATGTTTACAAATCTAATGTAAAGGCTAGAAAGTTGCATACTGTTTTCTCAGATTGTGAAATGTGAGTAAAAAAATAATAATTTCTAACAAAATTAAATTGAGAATTGAGCGTGGACCAGAATAAGGCTTTGTCCTCACAACCTATTTGTTACTGCAGATAATCATAGTTTACAGCTCATAAAGCAGCAGTAGCAGTATACAATCAGGGAGGCAAATTAATGGCTCTTTCACAAATACGATTTAGGTTCCTGACGTTCACCAAAAAGAGACGCTAGTTTGCGAACGACCTATCTCTAATATAAACATAGAAAATACTAAGGCTGTGTACTGTTAACTTTATGTTGCACATTAAAATAATAATGCTTCTGTTCCCAGGCTGGCCCCAATATAAAAACCATAAGTATTTGTACTTGTAGCATGCGAGTCAATATATTCAAGTAGTATAAGAATATCAAAGATTAAAGTTTCATGAATATATTATATAATATAGTATTTTATATTGCTAATATTTTACGTTTACATTTGTACATAGACCTCACAATGCGAATACTTGTATATATCTAAAGTTTACTTCTAAGAAAATTTGTTGTTGAAAACTTGTTAAAATTAAAATGTTACTGTGTATTTATATGGATCGTTTGGTGATCATTTGTACAGCTCAAGCTTGTGTTTTTGGGTGACTTTATACACATTCCGTATCAATTGTGGAATGATTTGTCATATTGTAAGCATATCTAAGGCAACCCACTACTTTTTCGGGACACTCCATGCTTAGGAATTTAGCGCATTTTAGCTGAGATTGTGTGCATAATGCTAACATCAATAGTATATTAAACAACAACAGCAATTGCAACTATTTGTCATGAAATGTACAGTTTGTGATAACTTTTGTAACAATTTGCAGTAAACATTTGAAATATAATTTTACTTTACTGTTTCATATGTATTTTAAATAAATAAACAAAGAACATATCATAATCTTATGAATTACTGCTGTCAGACATTTTCCGTGCTGAAAAATGTGTGGGTGTATTTGATTGACTGTGTGGTGGATGCATGAATCACTCAGTAGCCTCCTTTAGGAAATTACTCAGCCAAGCACAAAATTTCCCATAAGTATAGTGAGACTGCCCTTACAGAAAACACAACTTGGTGAAAGAACTACCTAACAATGGATACGTACTGTAGTGACCTTAACCAAACACTTGGCGACCTCATATAGATTCGGACAGCTTGGTGTAATGGTTAAGGTGTTGGCTTGACAGTCGCTGAACCCGGGTTAGAGTCCCGGTCGGGGCTACCCCCCCCCCCCGAATTAACTTTAGCCCTTAAATTTAACTCTGGACCTCAAAGTCAGTTCCACTGCTTGTTTTCATTGTTCCCCTTTCATTGGCATATCAGGTGGGGCAATTCATTATCAGGTAGAACAGAAAAGCAGCAGCTTCCGGACCTCGTAGGGTGAGTTTCATACCCCTGTGCTACAGTATGAAAGATAAGTGAATTTTTTTTGTGCCTGTTTAAGAATAATGACTTCAATTCCCCTATAATACATGTCTCCGTTATGTAACCGTGCAGAGTGGATATCTCTGCAGCTCTGTCGGTGTGTCCCAATAATATCTTCCGCCACTAATCCAATATTTTTAGGTTTGTGGGAAGTAGTGAACAAGTGCACACTTCAGGAAAAAGGAGGTCATTGGGACGCACAATGAGGTATGATATTGTGAAAAGGTCCCAGCACTACACACAACCTCTGAATGGTAGACAGTAAATGTTCAACATATATTCCCTAGTCACAACATATCCGGTTTATGCAACCCATAGTATGTGCGCTGGATACCGAATTTAGTGCCAGATAAAAATTGGCAACCAGCACTGCACTGATAAGCGCATATACTCAGCAGCTTCACACTCTAAATGACCTGCAGGCTAACCAATGTCCTCTAACAATGTGTCAGTACGATGTGTAAAGTAATGTACAAAAACATTTAAGAGTTGAACAGATTGTCAGGGACAGAGAACTTTTGTCTGGTGGTGTTTACTTTGGAATTTTTGCAGTGTCCCTTCTTGCAACGGCGGCAGATGTCCTCGTTTCAGTAATTGATGGTGTGGTCTGTGTGTGGCAGACAGTGCTGTTGTGCTCACCATGGGTAAGAGGTTGATTTCAGCCCTCCTTTATGGAGCCGCTTCAGTAATGGGCCTCTCGGTGCTCACACATGTCATTTGCCCCCCTTGGATATTCAAATATTGAAGATGGAGGGACGAGTGAAGGAGCCATGGCGCAATTACAGGTGTGATGATGGGAGATGGAGTCCAAGATTGGCTGGGGTGAGGTGGGTGGAGGTCAGGCTCCGTTAAACACCTCTCATATTTAAGGGCTCATTAGGTTTGCTCTGTGATGAGGGGTATGTCGTGAATCATTGTCTTTTGTACACGCACTGTACCTTACCTATCTTTTTGTCTGTCTCTATGGAAGCCTGTCTTTCCGTCTGTCACCAGATTTGATGGCTTCAATGACAATAACTGTTTCATTTCATTGCTACAACACGCTTATTGTTGTACGCAACAGGTTCAATTTTGACACCAAGTTCCAGTAAGGATGAGAATATCGTAACATTCACATGTTCAGCACCTCAGTCTCTGTCTTCAGACAGAAGAGCACACTGCCAGCTCAAAGGACAGGGAGCTCTGAATGTGTCTCAGATGCTTCCGCCCCTCGGCTCCCCTCGACTAAAAAAAAGAAACCTCAAAGTGCGACAAAGCAAGTTGGGTATTTAAGTGCACTTTGATCTGGATGGCGGAGCTGCCGTTCCCTTTATCACTAGGTGAATATAAAAGAGCCATCTGGAAGGGCGGTGTCTGAGACAACCAGGAAATAAATAAAGACCTGTCTGTATGGAGGTACATCGGACACATGCAAGGGATGCAGGGATACACACCTGGACACGTCTAGAGCAGCAGAGTAAGAGACAAACGAGAGCAGGAAATAAGGATCTGGTCACACAGTGAACCTTTTACTGCAGTGGGCTAAATGAGGGTCACACATAATGTGGTAGTCTTAAACAAATCTAACTTGAAACAAAAGTATACACCTCACACACATGGTTATGGACTTTAAAAAAAGAAGACACCTGTACCATGTCAGATATAGAGTTCAGATATATTCAATGTTGAGTTTGCATCCCAATATTACACTTTATATACATCACAGAAGACTGAAATTTAACAAAACTGTTTGACATAGAAACACCTGCTTTAATTTTTTTTATATATATATAATCTTTATTAATGATGGAATTTAGAAAAATATTAATAATATTCCACCCATGAGGCCAAAGATGCCACTTTTGGTCACTGACTGCAGGAAAGGGCTACACACATTCACTTATCAAGGAAACTGTTTATGTGTAACAAAATACAGATAGCTTACAATACAATTTCACATTAACTCTACTTTTATGAGCTGGAAAATATATACTCTGAATCTGAAATGTAAAAATGAATTAAACTTTTAAACAAACAGAGGCACAGACAAATCCCCGCATCAACATCTCTAATTGTTCAGTTGGAAAGGGAGCCCATGCTATTCACAGCTCTGTTGATCTGTCAGTAGTTCAGTTTCTTTTTGCCTCTTTCATTTGAGATAAGGGTGTAATCAGCCTTGAGAAGAGAACATTGCAAGGCACTGCGCATTGGAATGATTTCACGCTAACAATGCAGAGACTCAAATCAAAGTGACGTGGCTTCCGAAATGGAATTTCCCCATGTTAAAAACGTGAATTTTCCATTCTTTTGACACTTTTTTTCACTCCACTTGAAATGAGTACCATTGTCGGTTCAGCGGAGATTGTTGTTCTGATGGATAATTTGCCATGTTTTAGGATTGATAACATTTAGTGCAATCCACACACGAGGGAGAGGATGAAAAATAGAAAAAGACAAATGGATTCCATTATAGAGCTAGTTTTGAACGTAATTATGCAGCATTTTTGAATGTAGATATACAGCACAATTTCTATGTGCTATATATCTATGATTAACTTGGATCTTTTTGGCACTTCACCTCCGACAACATTACCTCCTACTACCTTAGTGTAGTGGAGGGTAAACGCAGCTTACCCACTTTCTTTTGTGGGACCTTTTGTGGAAAAATGTATTGGAAGTATAGGTAGCGTTACTTTTTTCACTGCAACTGGTGAAACAGCTAGAGACTACTCAAGACAAGAATAGCCTGTTTTCCAGCCTCTATAAAAGTCAGATGCATCTCACCCCAGGACTCAGCCATCCTTGACAAATGAGAACAAATAAATGTGTGTTGTTTGTCTCCTCAGTCCTATTTTGAGGGATGTTTACATCAAGTTCCCATAGCGTTTGTAAGAAAAATGCATTATCAGAGATATGGAGACAAATGTTTACAGAAATGTCACGGGCGTCGTAGGAATTAGACCAAAATGCAGTGGGAGTCTGTATACTCATCTTTTTTATTGGCAGAAAGAAGGAAAACCAAAACAAAAGTACACAAAAACAACGACGACAAACAGTCCTGTAAGGCATACAGCTATACACGAAACAACTACCCACAAAACCTATAAAAAAAAAACACCCCTACTAAATAGGACCTCAATTAGAGGCAACGAGGAACAGCTGCCTCCAATTGAAGGTCAAAACAATAAACTAGACATAGAAATAGAAAAAATAGAAAATAGAACATAGAAATACAAAAACATAGAACACAACCCAAAAACCCCGACAACACAAAACAAACACACCCCTGCCACGTCCTGACCAAACTACAATAACAAATAACCCCTTATACTGGTCAGGACGTGACAGGAAATCGTCTTTGAGACTACCCTTTTCTTATTTCTAAGGGGTGAACAAACATCAGATGTACAGTATCTGCCAAATAATCCCAACAAATTACAGTGCAGTACCAGATGCTCATTAGCCCTAGTCAACAGTATAGGCTTTCCCATTCAAACAAGTCAAAAATACAATGACTTTGTGTCACTCTGTGAGTCATACCTAATGAGAGTGTAACTTCCTTTTGATTCACCCCAGAACTTCCAGCCTCGAGCTCATAATTGTGGCAGTAGTCCGTCAGTCACACATTGCGGTGGCACCACCAATGAAAGGCACCTTGTTGCAGGACTCTTGGACTGTGGGGCGGGCCCCGGCCAGTACGATGACCTGTCACATTAATGCAGCGCTGTCACTCAGGCCGAGTGCAGAGATTCCTTTTATTCTCCCATGGCCCCTTGCTCCTAAAGTGGTGTCTGACACACGCCACAATGTAAGCATTTCGCCGCGCTCTGACAAGACGATAATAAGAATTACTCGCCCCCTCCCCTGGACTGGAAGGCATTATGTGTTCTTCCAAGTTTAGAGGGTATAATTGATGATAATTACAGTGCATAGAACCAAACAGCTTCAAAGGGATGTTGCAGTGTGCACAACTATGCCAGAAAAAATTTAACAAATGAACAGAAATAGAGAAAATGTTGGATTTGAATTATTCTTCTCTGCTGATATTTGTTTTATATCAAATGTGTGTTTATAGCTACAGTATTACATTTACATTTTAGTCATTTAGCAGACGCTCTTATCCAGATCGAATTACAGTTAGTGCATTCATCTTAAGATAGCTAAGTGGGACAACCACATATCTCAGTCACGGTAAGCACATTTTTTCTCAATAAAGTAACTATCCGTAAAGTCAGTGCTAGTAGTGGGGAAAAAGTGAGGGATTATTTATGATACTCTTTGAAGAGGTAGGGTTTCAGATGTTTCGGCCTGTGAGCAGAAGGGAAGGGCCGAGACAGCCAGGTGGAAAGGGGACAGTGCGAGTCATAGGATGTGTAAAGGGAGGAAAGTAGGGACAAAGAAGCAGAATGAGGAGACAGGAGGGAGAAGGATTTAGCAGAAGGGAGAGATGATAGAATAGAAGAGGAGAGAGTAGTGGGAGAGAGAGAGATCGAAGACTGCGATGGCACATGACCATCTGGGCAGGGGCTGAGTGGGTGGGGTTGGAGGAGAGAGAGTAGTGATCATTAATAGTGAACTGGAGGGGGGTTGCAATGAGATTAGTAGGTGAACAGCCTCTAGTAAAGATGAGGTCAAGGATATTGCCTGCCTTGTGAGTGGGAGAGGTCTGGGAAAGGGTGAGGTCAAAAGAGGCAAGGAGGAGAAAGAGGTTGAAAGAAATGAATGGAAGGTAGACGCTGGGAGATTGAAGTGACCCAGTGCGATGAGCGGTGAGCCATTGTCAGGAAATGAGCTTATCAAGTTGTCAAGCTCATTGAGGAACTCTCCAAGGGCACCTGTTGGGTGATAGATGACAACAGTGTTACACTTGAGTGGACAAGTGATAGTGACAGCATGGAATGCAAATGAGAACATGGACAGGTGAGTGAGGGATAGAGAGAAGAGGTAATCTCCACCCAGGACAAATGAGTAACCCTGTGCCAGCACCGCGCACGACGACCGACGCTCTCCGACTATGAGAGAACACGTAGTCAAATGAAAAGAGAGCAGCTAGGTGATCCATGTCTCCGTCCAGGAGTAAAAAAGTCTAGGGACTGAAGGGCAGCATTGGCTGAGATGAACTCTGCGTTCTTGACTGCAGATCGGCAGTTCCAAACATTGCAAGAGACCAGCGATTCCACATGGGTTGTGCTCGCAGGGTACACTAAATTAGAAGGGTTGCAGCCAAGGGGTGGGGAGCATGTGGAAAGCCTACAGGAAGAGGAGTGAACAGGTATTGAAAACACACACATAGTTGACAAAGCTACAAAAGAGCTACATTTGATCATCTGAACCATGTATTACATCGCTTGAAAGGAAGAAAAGCTGCAGTAATTTAACTTCCCACTAGTGCCTAAAATGCACTAGCTGTTAGTCTAAAGTAAAATATAGTTTTGTATGGGTCTTTATATTTTGTATGCCTCAGTTTAATGTGAATAGCATAAACAAACATAAAACATATAGGTTATGTCAATGTGTAAATCACGACAAACTACAATCTCCCTTGATCAGTCTGACCAGACACAGTATTGAAGCTTCCTTACTCTTTCTCATCTCTTTCTGATGAGGATAATATGTACACTGGGCAGAGATGTTTTGATCTCTCAGTAAGTGTACCAGAGAGCTCAACTTCCTTTTGATCCACAACAAAACAGGCTAAAAAGGGGGGTGGTTCCATTAGTCTCCTTGGTAATGAAAGCTACCAAGTAGCAGTGTTCTCTGGAGTGAGGTCCTTTACTTTACTAAAACCCCTGTTAGCATTTTGATGTATATATAGTCAGCATTGGCTAATAGCTCCACATAGGCCTATTGATGCAACATGTCATTAAAGCTTTGTCATTTCCTGAACGTCTGATAGTTCCTGACATTCACTCAGCAGGGCTGCTGTTAGAAGAGGACTTGGAGGAGAGACGACTGGCCTAACGACAACAAACCACCTGCTACATCAGCTACAATTTAGGGGAAATTGCTGAGAATGAACTCATTGTGCCCTCAGATTGTTAATATTAACGAGGTAGGTGCCGGGGGAAAAGGAGGGTTTTATCTAAATGATAAAGATACAATAGGGACGTGGCACGCTATGACACCTGATGCTGTTCTCTCTAATAGGATGAGAAACAATCCAACAAGCGGCCGTCTGTTTCCGATCTGGTGATTTCAATAAATGATTTCATAAAATATAACTCCAAATGCATCCATAGATAAACATTGCTGTTTGAATACAGTAAATCTGTGTTATGTCAAAACAGAGATTAGAATGCAATGCACACCAATTCACCAATGTCCAGGACCTATTACTGATCTCACCTGTCTCACTCTTACTGACAGTTGTGGCTGCTTCGCGTGACATATTGTTGTCTCTACCTTCTTGCCCTTTGTGCCGTTGTCTGTGCCCAATAATGTTTGTACCATGTTGTGTTTCTACCATGTTGTTGTCATGTGTTGCTGCCATGATATATTGTTGTCTTAGGTCTCTATGTAGTGTTGTCTCTCTTGTCGTTATGTGTGTTTTGTCCTATATTTTTTATTTAATTTTTTTGTATTTTTAATCCCAGCCCCTGTCCCCACAGGAGCCCTTTTTCCTTTCGGTAGGCAGTCATTGTAAAAAATAATTTGTTCTTAACTGACTTGCCTAGTTAAAAAAAAGGTATTATATAAGATAACTATTATATATTACTGTATATAAGAGGCAAAAGCTAGTAATGACTCTTCAACAATACAAAGCTCTCTATATTGTGCCAAAAAAAATCATTGTTCTGGATGTACTCTGTGGAGGACGGCTGTTTGATTGACCAGTGAAACGGGAGTACAAAGGGTGAAAGGTGAACTGATAAATGACATTGGAGCAGTGACAGACACATGGCAGCCTGCCCTCTTTTCTCAATTAGAAGAACCATTGTCAAAAAACAGAGAACTCTACAGTGACATTATTATAAATGTGCCTTTTCTAACTTGTTTTATTATTGGAAGACATGGACATGACTTTATTTTTGTCCCCCACGATGAGGAGGGGAGGGGACTGTGTATCTGTCTGCGTCTTTCAGTTTTTGTTATGTGCATGTATATGATGATTGCTCTGTGTTACTGTTGGTTTGGTCTGTATGGAAAATGTTCAATAAAATGTTTGAAAGAAAGGACGATTACAGGTAAAAGGGTAAAAGGTTTGATGATGGTTGATGCCAGACTGTTATATAAAGCCATCCCATTAAAACCCAACCAGCGTTTTATAGACGGCACTTGGGAATGGCAATGCTCAATGATCCGAGTTACGACCATCTTATATAACATGGTGTTTTGCACGGTAGTCATGACAACACAAAAGTAACAGAAGCAGGTGTTTTGTTTCATTGCTGTTATTGCACTAATTTTTATTATTGCAATAATGTCATAATTCTGTATCTTGACATGTACCTTGAAGGCGGCTTAGTATTTTCCCTGACTGATTCCCTACTTTATTATTATCCCAGGTTTCAGTGCAATATGAATGATCTAGCCCACAAGGGTAGATATGCAGTGCCTTCAGAAAGTATTCACGCCCCTCGACTTTTTCAACACTTTTTAATGTTACAGCCTGAATTTAAAATGGATTAAATTGAGATTTGTTTTTGTCACTGGCCTACACACAATACCCATAACATCAAAGTGTTTTAAGGCATTTTTACAAATTAATAAAAAATGGTTCGGGAGTAAAAATGTACTTAACATTTCACATAATAAGTTGTATGGACTTATCTGTAAGGTCCCTCAGTCGAGCAGTGAATTTCAAACAAAGATTCAACCACAAAGACCAGGGAGGTTTTCCAATACCTCGCAAAGAAGGGCACCTATTGGTAGATAGATCAACATAAAAAAGCAGACATTGAATATCCTTTTGAGCATGGTGAAGTTATTCATTACACTTTGGATGGTGTATCAATACACCCAGTCACTACAAAGATACAGGCATCCTTCCTAACTCAATTGCCAGAGAGGAATGAAACCGCTCAGGGATTTCACAATGAGGCCAATGACACCTTTAAAACAGTTACAGAGTTTAATGGCTGTGATAGGAGAAAACTGAAGACGTATCAAAAACATTGTAGTTAATCCACAATACTAACCTAACTGACAGAGTGAAAAGAAGGAAGACTGTACAGAATAAAATATTCCAAAACATGCATCCTGTTTGCAACAAGGCACTAAAGTTATACTGCAATTCACTTTTTGTCCTGAATACAAAGTGTTGTATTGGATTTGCCCCAAACATAACACATTACACATTACTGAATACCACTCTCCTTATTTTCAAGCACAGTGGTGGCTGCATCATGTTATGGGTATGCTTGTATCGTTAAGGACTGGGGAGTTTTTCAGGGTAAAAAAGAAATGGAATTGACGTAAGCACAGGCAAAATCCTAGAGAAAAACCTGGTTCAGTCTGCTTTCCACCAGACACTGGGAGATTAATTAACCTTTCTGCAGGACAATAACCTAAAGCACAAGGTCAAATCTACACTGGAGTTGCTTCCCAAGAAGACAGTGAATGTTCCCAAGTGGTGGAGTTACAGTTTTGATTTAAATCTACTCTAAAATCTATGGCAAGACCTGAAAATGGTTGTCTAGCAATGATCAAACAACCAATTTGAAAGATCTTGAAGAATTTTAAAAAGAATAATGGGCAAATGTTGCACAATCCAGGTGTGGAAAGAGAAAGACTTAAAGACCCAGAAAGACTCACAGTTTTAATCGCTGCCAAAGGTGATTCTACAAATACTCGGGGGTGTGAATACTTATGTAAATGAGCAATTTCTCTATTTCATTTAAAAAATATATGTAATAACTTTATCATTATGGGGTTTTGTGTGTAGATGGGTGAAAACAAATATAGCTATTTAATCCATTTTAAATAACACCAAAATGTGGAATAAGTCGAGGTGTATGAATACTTTCTGAAGGCAGTGTATATATAATATTCAGACTGGCAGACCCAGGCTCATCAGTAGGAGAGACAAACACACTGCTGTTATCTGCTGAGAGATTCCCCCTGATTGCAGCCCATCTAGAATACACCGTATTGATTTCCTATTAACTCTATTCTCATATCCGTGGAAAGAGACTGCTAGGCCTGATGATAAGGTGGTGAAAGGTAGTGGTTAAGGAGGCGGACCGAAGTTATTAACTTCTTATTTCGCCTGTATTCATTACATTATCTTGTTTTTGGACAGTAATTGCTTCAATTTTGTATTTGTAATAAGCTTTGACAAAGATTTTATTGTACTTTTTGTATTTCTGAATTTACACTTCAATATACATATATCATCCAGTGGATGAAAGCAACCAGAAACAAACTGAACAGAGGGGGCCTATGGAGCTGTCAGTGTCAACCACGGCTGTTGAAACCATTTTCTTCCACCAGCTACCGCAATCACAGGGAGGAAAGAAGAAAGGCTGTGACGCTAACGTATTGATATAAGTGGCCCAAAATAGACGTTTTACCCCGCGGACAACAGCACACTGAAATCAACTTTCATTATACTTCCCACCGCACTGATTTGCTTTGACACGAGCATCCAGTCCCATGAATAACCACGACATGTTAATTCATGTTTACTCCAGCGATGGGGATTCTGAACTACACGTCTTCAGAATGAGAGCTGCTCAAGTCTCAGCAGGGTGCCATGTATGGGCATTTGGAGACAGCAACAGAAACTGGCAGAACATTTTATAGTTGATTATGCACTGAACGCGGTTGTTATTAATTAACGTATTCTCCTGTGTTGTGTACATTGGGGATAGGGTCTGGGATCAAATGGCATCCTGTGGTTAACAGGGCCCCCATTAGAGAACCCAAACTATTTACTAGAAACAATTAAGAACATTTTATATAGAAAAACAAATCTCTTCCTCCAATTTATCAAGCTAGCTGCAGTATAGGTCATAGCGTGCTACTATCCTAACTCCTAATTCAACTCTTGTTCTCTCTAAACAGTGTTTGGCCGTGACGCACACAGGCTTCTCTCTAGAGACCTCATCAGCCAAGGGAAAGACACGACGCCACCTGGCTGGTGTTCTGTGTACCCGTGTGCCTGAGCTATCCTGTTCCCCTGTCTCACAGTCACTGCTTCACTAAAGCCTGTCTGAAAATGTGTCTGAGAATAGTAATTAAGGGACGTGGGAGGCCTTTTCTCTTTCTGTCGTTTAAATAGGAAACCTGAGCCTTCACGGCCATCACTGCATTATAACCGGTCCAACAGGTGCGGGTTGGTGGTACACTCCTGTCACCGGTAAGTAATAATAACAGGACGGAGCTGGGATCAGAGCCCTCCACTTGTTGGGTTGATTTACATGCCGTGCAGAGATGGCGAGGCGGCGTGAATCACCGGGAGAGACAGTGAGAGGACACGGTGGGAGGACATGAACGTGACTCTTAATGCAGCTGTTCATCAAGCCCATCGACTCACAGAGAGTTACAGCTCACCTCCCGGCACCTCACTTATCCACAAATGTCCGCAGCAACAGCTGTGCCGGGAAAATGTCTCAGCATCCCGAAAACACCACAAGCACGCAGAAGAACTCACGCTGGCAATACTAGGACACGAAAGATACCAATGTATCCACACACTACTTACTGGGCTTAGCTAACAATGAATAGTAGATGGATAGCAATTATTCACTAATGGAAAACTATTTCTAAATGCAACTTTATCAAATCAAAATCAAATCAAATTTATTTATATAGCCCTTCGTATATAAGCTGAAATCTCAAAGTGCTGTACAGAAACCCAGCCTAAAACCCCAAACAGCAAGCAATGCATGTGAAAGAGGCACGGTGGCTAGGAAAAACTCCCTAGGAAAAACTCCCTAGAAAGGCCAAAAACCTAGGAAGAAACCTAGAGAGGAACCAGGCTATGAGGGGTGGCCAGTCCTCTTCTGGCTGTGCCGGGTGGATATTATAACAGAACATGGTCAAGATGTTAAAATGTTCATAAATGACCAGCATGGTCAAATAATAATAATCATTGTAGTTGTCGAGGGTGCAACAAGCACGTCCGGTGAACAGGTCAGGGTTCCGTGGCCGCAGGCAGAACAGTTGAAACTGGAGCAGCAGCATGGCCAGGTGGACTGGGGACAGCAAGGAGTCATCATGCCAGGTAGTCCCGAGGCATGGTCCTAGGGCTCAGGTCCTCCGAGAGAAAGAGAGAAAGAGAGAATTAGAGAGAGCATATTTAAATTCACACAGGACACCGGATAAGACAAGAGAATACTCCAGATGAAACAGACTGACCCTAGCCCCCCGGCACATAAACTACTGCAGCATAAATACTGGAGGCTGAGACAGGAGGGATCAGAAGACACTGTGGCCCCATCCGATGATACCCCCAGACAGGGCCAAACAGGCAGGATATAACCCCACCCACTTTGCCAAAGCACAGCCCCCACACCACTAGAGGGATGTCTACAACCACCAACTTACCGTCCGAAGACAAGGCCGAGTATAGCCCACAAAATCTCCGCCATGGCACAACCCAAGGGGGGGCGCCAACCCAGACAGGAAGACCACGTCAGTGACTCAACCCACTCAAGTGACGCACCCCTCCCATGGACGGCATGGAAGAACACCAGTAAGTCAGTGACTCAGCCCCTGTAATAGGGTTAGAGGCATAGAATCCCAGTGGAAAGAGGGGAACCGGCAAGGCAGAGACAGCAAGGGCGGTTCGTTGCTCCAGCCTTTCCGTTCACCTTCACACCCCTGGGCCAGACTACACTTAATCATAGGACCTACTGAAGAGATAAGTCTTCAGTAAAGACTTAAAGGTTGAGACTGAGTCTGCGTCTCTCACATGGGTAGGCAGACCATTCCATAAAAATGGAGCTCTATAGGAGAAAGCCCTACCTCCAGCCGTTTGCTTAGAAATTCTAGGGACAATTAGGAGGCCTGCGTCTTGTGACCGTAGCGTACGTGTAGGTATGTACGGCAGGACCAAATCGGAAAGATAGGTAGGAGCAAGCCCATGTAATGCTTTGTAGGTTAGCAGTAAAACCTTGAAATCAGCCCTTGCCTTAACAGGAAGCCAGTGTAGGGAGGCTAGCACTGGAGTAATATGATAAAAAAATTTGGTTCTAGTCAGGATTCTAGCAGCCGTATTTAGCACTAACTGAAGTTTGTTTAGTGCTTTATCCGGGTAGCCGGAAAGTAGAGCATTGCAGTAGTCCAGCCTAGAAGTAACAAAAGCATGGATTAATTTTTCTGCGTCATTTTTGGACAGAAAGTTTCTGATTTTTGCAATGTTACGTAGATGGAAAAAAGCTGTCCTTGAAACAGTCTTGATATGTTCTTCAAAAGAGAGATCAGGGTCCAGAGTAACATCCTTATCATGATGCATAACACCCACAAGCCGTACCCTGCATACCACAAGATATAGATATTTAAAAAATTATTTCTACTACAGGTTGCTATTCCTGAGCAAATCCCCTTGGGTCCTCTTCACCCCAGTGTTCTAACCGCTTCCCTACATAGGGGTCCATTCATTGACGAGGCAGCCAGGTCAGTGGGCTGTGTTAGCCCTGACTTGTTCGGCTAACACCTGCGCTAGCCTAGCAGACAGCTGATGTCAGACAGCCGGTATTGTAGAGGAGCTGTGTTTTCTATGAATGAGCTGCCAGACTCCCACTCCTCTAAAGTGATGAGTCATCCATTAGCCCTGTGTCCTACAGTTTGTCAGTGGGCTCAGCTGACGGTCCGCTGTTAGTTATAATGGAATGGGTTTATATTTAGTGAACCCCCACATGCCAGTGCGCACACACACACAAACCAGAGGAGCTGGTGGGAGGAGCTACAGGATGAGAATAGTAATGGCTGGAATGGAATCAATAGAATGGTAACAAACACGTGTTTGACTCCGTTCCTGTCACGTGCTCCCTCTCCGGCCTCTAGGTCACCAGGCTGCTCGTTATGGTGCACACCTGTCACCATCGTTACACGCACCTGCGCGTCATCACTCACCTGGATTCCATCACTTCTTTGAATACCTGCCCAAAATATGTCACTCCCTTTGGTTCCTTCCCCAGGCGTCATTGTTTCTGTTTCCTGTCTGTGTGTTGTTCGTGTGTCTTGTTTTGTATTATGTTTCATTTATTTATTAAAACACTCACTCCCTGAACTTGCTTCCCGACTCTCAGCGCACATCGTTACAGTTCCATTGATTCCATTCATTATAATGAGCCCATCCTCCTATAGCTCCTCCCACCAGCCTCCTCTGCCACATACACATCTACGAAAGTAGAAACAATGCAATAACGCAACAATGCAACACCACAACGTGCACTACATCCTCTGAGGTTTTAGGGCTCTGCCTTAATGAATGAGCTTAATCAAAAAATGCTGTATTCAGAATCTCTGGAACAGAATGTACTGCGCATCTGTTTAGTTTGCCACTTAAGTACCCCTCATTTGTGCACTTAAACTGAGACTCACGGAGCTCTAAGTACTGTGTTAAAGCAGTTAGAGATTTCGCATAAAGTTCACAGGGACTACCCATCATAGATTGGGTACACACACGAGATCACCCCTATCATCATGCACATTATAAAGCCTCACTGTCTGCTTGATTGAATGATAGCAGTACATAATTTCCCCCACCTGCAATACAAAGCCAGCTAACACGCCACTTGAATGTCCTCTGAAAGGCCTATGATGGGGTGGGGAGGTGGTCCTAATGGTATGCATGCTGGAGGAGTGACACAGGCTATTCAAATGGCCAGAGGGATCAGGGCCTGTAAACTCAGTGGAGACTGGGGAGGAGTGGAGATGAATGTCACTGTCGGAGGGGCTATCTTCTTCATACCGCTGGCTGGTAGCAGGTCCCACCTCAATTTGGAGCTGGGTAGAGATAAGCCCTAATGACACTGTCTCCCGGGCAGACTAATTTATCCACAGGCTGGAGAGAAGCAGCTCTGATATCTTTCCTCTGGCGCACGCTGTTTGTGTCACTGCAGTATCTCTGTCTGTGTGTGTATAATGTACAATCAACCTTACATCCAGATAACAAACCAACCCCATATATCTACCTCACAAGTCTCCTAATTAGTGACAATAATCTAGCAAATACAATTAGCCAGATGAGATTTTTACTTCAGTGCTTCCTCGTGGTTCTCCTAATAGCAACTAGTGGGCTCAAATCAAGCCTAGATTCCATACACAGAGGAATTCAAATCAACCTAATGATTACTTCAAACACAGGTTATTTGATTTGGGTTCAACTCGAGAAAATGTGTGTCTTTCCAAATCCACTGTAAAGAGTGGCTCCTTAATGGATTCAGCCCCCTGTTCAGTGGTGGTTGGGTCTCCATAGAGATGAAAAGACAGACTTATAAACGGCAAATGATAGAGGGCATCGCTCAGACACATGCTGTGATCACAAGATGTTTGAAGTTTCTCTCCTTCACCTGCGTTTCAATCTCTGTCCATTTTAAATCGATGAGGCTACTTACTCTTATAATTACTATAGACCCGCTGATGTGGCCTTTAGTCTACCAGGGACAGTATGTACCACATTCCCCGTGAAATAACGGTTGAGTCACAGATGTAATAACACATCGGCTGTGTGAGTGGCACAGCACATTATACTTTGGGACTGAAATGCGGTGGGTAGCCCTGACTTTCCCAGACGCTTTCCTCACTTTACCTTTTCACCAGAGGACACAGACAGACAATAGTCTCTTCAGTTGCGCTAGGTGGTTGTTATGCACACTTAGCTTGACAGAAACATCGGTACAGATTGAAAAGTTCTGTTATTATAAGTTGTTTAACCAACTAAAAGTCGCGCTTCTGTAAACAAAAGGCTTCAGCGGATATTTAGTGCTAGCTCCCGAACCCCAGGAGCAGATTGGAAGTGTTATTTCTCTATCAGTAATTACCCACAGGCTATCTAATCATGACTCCATTCAACCAATTAAAGGCCACTTTCCACTACTGACAATGGTAATCATTTAAAGGCAGCATGCAAAACCTGCAACACACAGGCCCTTAATGAACCTACAGGTGGATGCCTACAGTACAGTGGCATATGGCATCACCACAGCATGATGTCCTTTCAACCACCCACCAACCTTCTCTTTCTAAGTCTAATCATGGATCCACATCTACGTCTAACAAACAGATTTCCTGTTCATAACTAGTATCAACTAAATGCTTGTGATTCTCTGTGTGATCAAGAGATAGCCCTGCCTTATGACAAGGGCAGTGTGTGTGTTGTATATGAGTGTGTTGTGTGGTGTTGTGTGTGTGTGTGTGTGTGTGTGTGTGTGTGTGTGTGTGTGTGTGTGTGTGTGTATGTGAGAGAGTGACAGCTGTCAGTCACTGTGTGCCCAGAGTGTCCTATGGCCTCCGCTGGGCCATAATGAGCAGGCGACCCTGCAGCTGCTGTCACTCCTCACTCTCACACACACACACACACACACACACACACACACACACACACACACACGCTCGCATACACGCACATACAGATCTAGCCTCTAATCACACAAACAGGGTCATGTTTCAAGAGTGCATGTGCATTCCAACACACTAACAGGAACATTTTAGGGTTTGAAATGCTAATTGATGCAGAATAGCTCTGGTTAAAGCTATATTGTTTTGAAGATGCTCTTGAACAAGCATGCAAACCTTTGATTGGGAACCATTTGTCATTCTGTCAGTTGATGTGAGAATAATTGTTGAGCTTGTGTATAAGACAGTACACTTCATTTCTCATTATCCGTAGTGGGCGAAGATAAATGACTATAGTGTACAAATAATTAGCAGTTACAGCTTGTCAGTTGAACCCAAATACTACATGCATAATCCTTTAACCTAAACAAAGCACCTATAAATCATCATAAAACATAACAAAATTCAGCGACAACGGATGTTCATTCCATGAATTCAATGCTCACACACATCCCCACATGGACTTGCTTGCCGACGCAGAGACTAACTCAAACTGAATCTAGTAAGTAGATCAACTCCCTCTGAACTGATCCTGTCTGAGCTGTAGTCAGTCCAGACGTTTCTACACTTCCATCAATATCAACTTCCAGCCCTTTCATCCGAGTGGGTAGGGAGGGGCCCTGAATGCAGAGTTGCCCTACTGCACAGTCTCTATGGAAACCTGTTGGCATATAGCAACGCCTGGAAGGCTTTCATTTGTTCTCACGGTTACAAGCAGCTCTCGGAAATAGTGAGGCCAGCCTAAACGACAATCCGAACCGCACAGCAGAAATATTGTCCCCTATTGCATTCCCTGTTATTATGACACAGCTTTCATTTCAGTTCATTGATTTGTTGTTGCCAAGTGACAATTCGATTGTTTTTCGGAATAGTTGAGAAGTTGGGGGGAGAACTGCCAGTAGAAGCAGGTAATTGTGAAGCACAGAGATAAGGGTTCACAACTGTAGAGGAAAATGAGAGGGGAGGAAACCTCTTATGGATGAGGTATGCACAGTACTTGTTACGTCAATGAGTGCCAAGTTATGCATCCTATAGACTGTGTAAAGAAAAGGTACAGTTGAAGTCAGAAGTTTACATACACCTTAGCCAAATACATTTCACAATTCCTGATATTTAATCCTGGTAAAAATTCCCTGTCTTAGGTCAGTTAGTATCACCACTTTACTTTAAGAATGTGAAATGTCAGAATAATAGTAGAGAGAATGATTTATTTCAGCTTTTATTTATTTCATCACATTCCCAGTGGGTCAGAAGTTAACATACACTCAATTAGTATTAGGTAGCATTGCCTTTAAATTGTTTAACTTGGGTCAAACATTTCAGGTAGCCTTCCACAAGCTTCCCACAATAAGTTGGGTGAATTTTGGCCCATTCCTCCTGACAGAGCTGGTGTAACTGAGTCAGGTTTGTAAGGCCTCCTTGCTAGCACACGCTTTTTCACTTCTGCCCACAGATTTTCTACAGGATTGAGGTCAGGGCTTTATGATGGCCACTCCAATACCTTGACTTTGTTGTCCTGAAGCCATTTTGCCACAAGTATGCTTGGGGTCATTGTCCATTTGGAAGACCCATTTTCAACCAAGCTTTCACTTCCTGACTGATGTCTTGAGATGTTGCTTCAATATATGCACATCATTTTCCTTCCTCATGATGCCATTTATTTTGTGAAGTGCACCAGTCCCTCCTGCAGACAAGGACCCCCACAACATGATGCTGCCACCCCCGTGCTTCACGGTTGGGATGATGTTCTTCGGCTTGCAAGCCTCCCCCTTTTTCCTCCAAATATAACGATGATCACTATGGCCAAACAGTTCTATTTTTGTTTCTTCAGACCAGAGGACATTTCTCCAAAAAGTACGATCTTTGTCCACATGTGCAGTTGCAAACCGTTGTCTGGCTTTTTTTTATGGAGGTTTTGGAGCAGTGGCTTCTTCCTTGCTGAGTGGCCTTTCAGGTTATGTTGATATAGGACTCGTTTTACTGTGGATATAGATACTTTTGTACCTGTTTCCTCCAGTATCTTCACAAGGTCTTTTGCTGTTGTTCTGGGATTGATTTGCACTTTTCGCATCAAAGTACGTTCATCTCTAGGAGACAGAAAGCGTCTCCTTCCTGATCGGTATGACGGCTGCGTGGTCCCATGGTGTTTATACTTGCGTACTATTGTTTGTACAGATGAACGTGGTACCTTCAGGCCTGTGGAAATTGCTCCCAAGGATGAACCAGACTTGTGGAGATCTATAATTATTTTCTGAGGTCTTGGCTGATATCTTTTGATTTTCCCACGATGTCAAGCAAAGAGGCACTAATTTTGAAGGTAGGCCTTGAAATACATCCACAGGTACACCTCCAATTGACTCAAATGATGTCAATTAGCCTATCAGAAGCTTCTAAAGCCATGACATCATTATCTGGAATTTTCCAAGCTGTTTAAAGGCACAGTCAACTTAGTGTATACTTAGTTCTGACTCACTGGAATTGTGATACAGTGAATTATAAGTGAAATAATCTGTCTGTAAACAATTGTTGGAAAAATTACTTGTGTCATGCACAAAGTTGATGTCCTAACCGACTTGCCAAAACTATAGTTTGTTAACAAGAAATTTGTGGAGTGGTTGAAAAACGAGTTTTAATGACTCCAACCTAAGTGTATGTAAACTTCCCACTTCAACTGTACATTCACAGGTTCAACTGCAAACTTGTCACTTAGCGCCCTCTAGTGATTGTCCAGGCTACTGTCTCCAGTAAGTACAAAACAGCCCCCGTATGACACAACACCAGATAAATAATATCTCAGTAGTGCAAGTTCATCTGATAATAATATGTTGGTTAATACTGTTAATCACTAAAATTGGTTGAGTAAATTATACCGCCTCATATAATTGATTGATATGTATTATCTACAGTACATCATTGCCATTGAGTACCATAGATACATCCATTATGTCTCCTATTGATTGAATGGGGATGGCCCCTGAGATGCCTGACTATAAACACCCATCAATGGAATGACAGGAGCAGTTAAAATGGTGGGCTCCATAGAAATAGAATTATGGATTATGGGTACACCCAATATGGCCGCCAGTCCACCCAACAGCCACCCATTGACTTGAATGGTGATACCGCTTATAGGAATTTGAATTCATATTTCTATGATGGGCTCGTTTAACCCATAGTTAACTCCTTCTGGCCAAGACTCTGCAGGTCAATACAACTGCATTCCCCACCCTGAGCATGGCAGTGACTAAATGAACTCTTTACAGTTCCATCTGTACCACACCTGTCAGGGACGAGCCACGTTTCAACCCTCAGAAACGGACCAAGACAAACAAATAAACATTCATGAGGTGTATGTTAATGTAAAAAAAAAAAACATTTTGCAATGGTGTACATTATCCTTTGGCTTGCATATGACTGTTTCAGTAACCCTCAGAGTAGAAAGAGGAATTTAACTAACCAGCTACAAAGCATGCTTAGGTAGAATAACGACCAGAACTGAATCAAACATTCACACATTTTATTAGAATGATCAATCAAAACTGTATTAACATTATTCAAACATTTAGCTTGATCTGTGAATACGATATCAGTAATCACATACCTCGTGAACTATATTAAATGTTTACATCAGACAACTATAGTCAACAAAGAAAGTTACAGCCTGTGCAAAACCTGTGAATACATTATGTAGGCTGATCAGTTATAGACCTGCTTAGCTAACGTTACACTGTAGAAACCCCCAAACAAACAAACAAGCAGCCCTATACCCAATCCTCAGGAAATATGATAAAGCAGAAGCAGGTGGTTGTACCTAAAATGGTCCAAAGAGCTAGACTAATCTGATAATGTTGGGGTCGTTGCTGTGTGACTAACGTAACTTCTTCGCCCCGCGGGTCGCCTTGGCCACCTTGGAGCCCCTCTGGTGGTCGCTGACGCGGTTCCGCAGCACGTTCACGTCGTACTTCTGCCTCTTCAGCTTCTCGGCCAGGTCAAACTTCTCAGCGTGCAGCTGGCGCAGCCACTGCCAGAGCTCGCGGGACTTCTCCGCCAGCCTCTCCTGGTTGAGGTGGTCGATGTTGAGGGGCTTGCGGCGTTCCAACAGAGCCTTGGTCTTCTTCTCGCGCCCCGTCAGCTTCTTGCCCTTCTTCACGTCCCCCTTCTGTATGTAGCCGCCGAACGCCTTGTTGGAGAAGACGTTCTTCTTCCTGGCATCCTCCTCAGCACGGAGCTTGGCCTCTTCTTCCCGGCGGATCCGCTCCTCAGCAAGACGGGCCTGGCGCTCAATGTTCTGCTCGGCACGCACACGCTGCTGCTCGGCACGGTCGGCACGGCGGCGCTCGATGCGGCTGCGGAGGGCCACCAACTCCTCCTCCTCTTTCTGGCGGCTGGAGAAGTGCATCTCGATCAGGCTCTGAAGGTCATTGAAGTCCTTCTCCAGCCTCTTGCGGTGGAGGTCATCAAAGTCCAACTTCTCGCCGTCGGGCAGCTTGGGAGGAGCGATGTTGGTAATGTACTTGGTCCGTGGCTTGGTCTCCCCCTCGCTCCCCTCAACGTGTTCCATCTCCTCTTCATCTACCTCCTCCTCCTTATCTGCCTCATCCTCCTCCTGCTGCTCTTCTTCAGCCTCCTCTTCCACCTCAGGTGCCTCCTCTACTTCTTCCTCCTCGTTCACCTCCTCTTCGTCCTCCTCGTATTCCTCCACAATATCCACTGTGTCAGACATGATGTTAAAGTCTGCCTCTGAGACAGTCAAGAAGTCAAGGAAGAAAGACCAGCGGAGACACACACACAATACTCAGAGACCAACTTGTGTCCCAACAGTCAAGAGGGGAAGTGAAGTGAACTTTCGGGCGTGGCTGCTTGGGCTCTTTTAAAGCTTTACCCTGATCATGTGTCCAAACCCCACTGACAGATGGAATGGAGTCTATTTTCTCCTTCAACAAGTCTGCCCCCTCCCCTGAACCCCGACCTTAGACTCTCCCCATCATTCCTTTCTAAGGACAATCGGAGTGCCCTATTTCAGACGCACAACAGATGCACTCAGGTGCCACTCAAACCTGTGCTCTCCTTCAAGCCCACAATCGAATATATGCATCACGGTCACAGCATGATTGTTGTAGGTATCAAGTGAAGTTCTTACTCATATACTATGGGGTTATTTATACACTTGGTCATCAAGAAGGAGAAAAAGAGAGACAGAGTATATAGTAAGTACACCCGTAAAAAAAAGTCATAGTGATCAAATAATCAAAGGGATGAAGTTTCTTAATTTCAGCTTAGAAGAGTGAAGAGTAAATAGTTTAATAGTGGAATGGTCACTATATCAATAAATATATAATGAACAGTCTATATGTCAATAAATATATAATGAATGGTCACTAATCTATAAATATATAATGAACAGTCTATATGTCAATAAATATATAATGAATGGTCACTAATCTATAAATATATAATGAACAGTCTATATGTCAATAAATATATAATGAATGGTCACTAATCTATAAATATATAATGAATGGTCACTATATCAATAAATACATAATGAATGGTCACTATCTCTATAAATACATAATGAATGGTCACTATCTCTATAAATACATAATGAATGGTCACTATCTCTATAAATACATAATGAATGGTCACTATCTCTATAAATACATAATGAATGGTCACTATCTCTATAAATACATAATGAATGGTCACTATCTCTATAAATACATAATGAATGGTCACTATCTCTATAAATACATAATGAATGGTCACTATCTCTATAAATACATAATGAATGGTCACTACATCAAGAAATATATAATGAAGGTCACCATATCAATAAATCTAAAATGAATGGTCACTATACCAAGAAATATATAACGAATGTTCACTATACCAATAAATATATAATGAATGTTCACTATACCAATAAATATATAACGAATGTTCACTATACCAATAAATATATAACAAATGGTCACTATATCTATAAATATATAATGAATGTTCACTATACCAATAAATATATAATGAATGTTCACTATACCAATAAATATATAACGAATGTTCACTATACCAATAAATATATAATGAATGGTCACTATATCTATAAATATATAATGAATGGTCACTATATCAATACATAATGAATGGTCTCTTATATTCCACATACAGAGTGATATATCAAGCACATATATGGGTCATGCACCAAAGATAGACCATTGAAAAGGCTTGTTGCCAGTTAAAGTAGCACTTCATTGTTAGAATGTGAACATCAGACAACGTAATTGGGGTCACCTCACTTATGCCATTACATCATAACCACCTCATCTTGACTGAAGTACATTCATCTAGAGCCTCGTTTTTTCCACTGTGACTTACAAAACTTACCGGTGAGCACATCCAAGAGCAAAGCACATCATTACAATATATGAACTACCCTTTGCAAGAACACCAAAGCTGTGTATAATGTTTTCATATACCCTGAAGATTTAAGTCCTTTCTACAACTATTTTAAATGTGTTCACTTTGCTAATTGACACCTCAAATGAGTATCTCTGTCTTTGTACATCAATTTGCCCTTAAAATACATTTTAATAAATAACAAAGAAACTATAAAGAAATACTTGACCACTGTTCCATTTACATGTTGCACTGTGTGAAAAAATAAATATCTTCCAGTTTGCCAGCCAAAGACTACCCTACCATTGCAAATACTTTGAGCACAAGCTTTCAACTGATCATCCTTGAGTGCTGACAGAAAACACCTGTCAAGGAAAGATGGGCCCTAAAAATACAATTTCCAACAAGAACAATTCAAAAAACACTGCCTCGTTTCCACTTCGGAATGTAATTAAAACATTCTTGCAATGGAAGACTCCAGCTTTCAGGGTCGAGTGGATTACAAAGTAATTGCTTTTTTAATGTTTACTTCTCGGGCACTGACGGCAACAATAGAATATATAGTGTTCAGCACTTAAATATCCAGCCCTTGAGTAAGGCGTGCAAAAGGACAAATGTGTTTTTAGTATGGGATAATTGACAGGGATAGACAGGTGCTGTGGGTTGTCCACGGGTGTCCCCCATGAACCCTGAGAATTCCAATAAACCCCTGTGCCGTGGAAGATTACTCCTCTTAGTGAATATGTAGCCTTTTCCTCAGAAGGGGACAGCAAAATGGCAGAGTACAGGCCTTGGACTAAGGGCTAGGATTTGGGGACAGAGAACGTAAGGATTTCGAAAGTGTCCCTGCACTCCACAGCCTAAGACTCACTCCTGAAGATTGCCAGCCAGTACCCACAACTAAGAGTCACAGTATTATTAAGGCCAGTACGGAGCCTTAATAGCATCAGAACAAGCATCCTGTGCAACACAGATGTCAGTTTAAATGGGTTGAGAGAACATTTCAACCATTTGTGGACTAAAGCCCTTCAACTTCTAGGGGAACTCCCCCAGTCCTCTATACCTAACTATTTGCCAATTGACAAATTTCAATGAACAAAAGAGGAACCCTCCATCCCAAAGAAAAAATGTACCGAACTTCAACCCTACTGATTGGTCAATTATGAGTAGCAGGTGGTGGTCTGATTTAAAATGAAGCCTTTAGGTCACTGATAACAAGGGACAACTGTGTCTATTAATAGGAGCAAGGAGAAGCACAATTGACCAGGACTATGCTATAAATAGCCACACTACTGCCTCCCCACTCTTCAGTATTAAGACTAGTGAAATGTGTCTTCTAATTTACAGTATTGTTAGTTGTATTACAGTATTGTTCCTATTAAAATTAGAAGCTCACCTGTTTTTAAAACAGATTATTATCCTCTCTTTTGTAAGGCATTCCAGAGAAGTTCTTTGTTAGCCTCTAATTAAATTATATTATATATAGATCCCATTTACGATTGTTGCATAGATCTGTCAGACCTAGTATCCTATATCTCCAACAGGTCAACCCAAAAAATACTTTTCACTAGAAATGAAGGAAATGGTGCCCTCAAATGGTCAAACCATGTAGCTATTTTATACCAAAGTAATTGCTACATTCCAACAGAAGTACTGTATGACATAATAGGCCTACAGAAATACAGTGATATTTAAACTAGCTTGAGGAATATTTATCATTCAAATGATTAATGCTGTATCCTCTTATGCCTAATACAACCTCAGATGTCAAGGTACAGTTTTACCATTATAAACTAACAAAGCTGTGTCTGAATCTTTTTACATAAACAGTCAAGACCATAACAAAAACGTATCAATTCCCATAGAAATCATCCTCACACTTGTGTATTGTAGTGTGCTGTGGAATTCTAGAACATGTAAACACAAAAACAAAACATGGCCCTGTTTTTAACATCGAGAAACCCCTCATGTTACCCAATCAACACAATCCTTATCAAACCGCACCTTTCTGTTTCTCAACCTCAACGGACTCACAAGCTGGAGAATCCTGCAGTTCTTTACGGCTTACCTTTACTGGGTTTTGGATGGCCTCAACACTACAAAAAACAGTGCCATGGTTCTGCAAAGAACACATAGTGCCTTCAGAAAGTTTTCATACCCCTTGACTTATTCCAAATTATTTTGTGTTACAGCCTGAATTCAAAATTGATTCATATATATATATATATATGTTCAAAATTGATTCATATATATATATATATATATATATATATATATATATATATATTTGTATCCCCCATCTACACACAATACCCCATATTTTTTAGAAGTTTTTGCAAATGTATTGAAAATGAAATACAGAAATATCTCATTTATGTAAGTATTCACACATGGTTGTCTAGCAGTCTTTTTGGGTTCATTTTCCCATAATTATTTTCAAAATTCTTCAAGATCTGTCAAATTGGCTGCTGTTGATGACTGCGAGACAACCATTTTCAGGTCTTGCCATAGATTTTCAAGTATATTTAAGTCAAAACTAACTCGGCTACTCGGGAACATTCATTGTTGTCTTGATAATCAACTCCAGTGTAGATTTGTATTTTAGGTTATTGTCCTGCTGAAAGGTGAATTCATCTCCAAGTGTCTGGTGGAAAGCAGACTGAACCAGGTTTCCCATTAGGATTGTGTCTGTGCTTAGCTCTATTCTGTTTCTTTTTTTATCCTGAAAAACTCCCCAGTCCTTAACAATTACAAGCATACCCATAACATGATGCAGCCAACACTATGCTTTTAAATATGGAAAGTGATACTCAGTAATGTGTTGTATTGGATTTGCCCAAAACATAACACTTTGTATTCAGGACAAAAATGTAATTCCATTGCACATTTCTTGCAGTACTACTTTAGTGCCTTGTTGCAAACAGGATGCATGTTTTGGAATATTTTTTTATGTACAGGATTTCTTATTTTCACTCCATCAACTAGGTTAGTATTGTGGATTAACTACAATGTTGTTATCCTTCCTCAATTTTCTCCTATCACTGCCATTTAACTCTGTAACTTTTTTAAAGTCACCATTGGACTCATTGTGAAATCCCGGAGCGGTGTCCTTCCTCTACGGCAACTGAGTTAGGAAGCACGCCTGTACCTTTGTAGCGGCTGGGTGTATTGATACACCCAGTGTAATTAATGATACACCAAAGTGTAATTAATGACCAGCTCAAAAGGGATATTCAGTTTCTGCTTTAAAAAAAAGAAGCTAAATTTAATCAATTTTGAATTCGGGCAGTAACAACAAAATGTGGAACAAGTCAAGAGGTGTGAATACTTTCTAAAGGCACTGTAAATATAATTTTAGACACAGCAGCAGAACATAATGATACTTGTCAATAAAGGTGTGTGTACACTGTTTGTCCTGAAGTTGTACAATGCTACCTCTCTCTCAGGGGTCCTCTGGAAAATAACATCCAGAGAGATACAGCTCCAATGCAGAGGAGGATGGGGAGGAAAACCCACAAGGCTACTGGTGCAATGGAGTGCTAATCAACTGCAAATAGGAAAAACACAACCTTTACTTTCCAACAATCTAACCTTTCTTAAATATTATAAGTAACAATAATGGTACATAATTTGGTGTTGAAAACAGAGCTGGAGATATACACTGAGTGTACAAAACATTAGGAACACCTGCTCTTTCCATGACAGACTAACCAGGTGAAAGCTATGATCTCTTATTGATGTCACTTCTTAAATCCACTTAAATCAGTGTATATGAAGGGAAGGAGACAGGTTAAAGATGGATTTTCAAGCCTTGAGTCAATTGGGACATTGAATGGCACACATACACAATCCGAGGGTGAATGGACAAGACAAAATATGTAAGTGCCTTTAAAACGGGATACGGTAGTAGGTGCCAGGTGCACCGGTTTGAGTGTGTCAAGATCTGCAACGCTGCTGGGTTTTTCATGCTCAACAGTTTCCCATGTGCGCTAAGAATGGTCCACCACCCAAAGGACATCCAGCCAACTTGACACAACTTTGGGAAGCACTGGAGTCAACATGGGCCAGCATCCGTGTGGAACGCTTTATGACACCTTGTAGAGTCCATGCCCCGACGAATTGAGGCTGTTCTGAGGGCAAAGGGGGTGCAACTCAATATTAGGGAGATGTTCCTAATGTTTTGTACAGGCAGTGTACGTTCAAGTTCTGCAGAATGTATGCTTCAAATAAATGAATTAAATGTCAAGACGGCTAAGTTACATACGTCATTACCTTCATGCAACTACAGGAAACCAGATGCTGCTCCGTATGGGTTGGACACCTTACAGCTGTACAGACCACTGAAGTCAGGGCCCACCTTCACTAACTCCAACAAGCCCCCAGTCTCACTGAGATTTGATCTATTCAGTCTAAGACAAATGTAGACGCATAGCAAAACATAGATGTAGACACTGATCCTTAGAAAATGGGTTGGGGGAAATGAAAAACTGTGAACAACTGACCTCTTCCATGTGAACTCTGTTGGAGTGGGGTTGTAGTAACACTTCTTTGGTTACTACATGATTCCATATGTGTTATTTCATAGTGTTGATGTCTTCACTATTATTCTACAATGTAGAAAATAGTACAAATAAAGAAAAACCCTTGTATGAGTAGGTGTGTCCAAACTGACTGGTACTCAATATTTTTTTACTGGACTGATGCCCTGCATCTGATGTACTGTCTGAGGGGAGGGAGCAGCGGTGAGGCTTCCTCTCACCCAACTCACAGTCCCTCCTCTCTCCCTCTGCTGAGAAAAAGGGACAGTCTTCCAGCTAATGGCAAAACTCAAGTTGTACTGCATTATTTCTGCCTCATGCACCAATTAATGCTGTTAATCCTATGACCAGTTAAATAGTTCTCGATATTAAAAAAGACAAGCCACTAATAATAACAATACAAGCTTATCGAAACACTTTGCTATACTCATTCATTGCAGCTGAAGTGCTGGTTGTAAGCAAGAGGAAGTAGGGAGAACGCACAATTTATGGCTCATAAGTGTTGAACAAAGTGTTGCCAGTTAGGAATAACAACTTAAACATGAATTTATTCATAAAAACAGCAGCTCTTTGCTATATTCTTTGAGTCTCTCTCTGGTCAGTTTTAACAGTTTTTAAAATGTCAAGTATCAATGTTGCTTTGTGTTCGAGGCTTCTTTTTACCGTCTGTGGCTCGAGGAAACTGAGCAGACACCGTGATCTGATCTAATTGGCCAGCGGTAGAACTATAGGTGCTCTTGATTTGATCTCTGGGCTGCCAGGTAGGCGGAGTACTACCTTCAGACACATGAAATGGTTCAAAATGCGACAATTTTTGCCTTCCCATCGATAAGGCCACATTATCAAGTGCACCTACCGCCAACATCACGAAACAAAACGCAAGGCTTTATCACAGAGTTGCTAAACCGAGTCGTAAAGTCTCTAGACTTCTGGGAACGCTTGCCAAGCAGGCCAGGCTGGGGTTTGGGAAGATAAACATTCTTTAGGTTTTTTTTTAATCTAAAGATACAACCTATGTTCGAGCCAGTGTCTTAAGTAGTTGAACATGTTATTACTACAACCCCATGAAAGTGTCAAACTGACACGTTTTCGTCAACAACAACTTTATATTGAAGGAGTGCCTTTGATTTGACGGCAGTTCGGCACGAGGAACGCGACACCTGATGTGTTTCTGCGCATTAGTTTAGCAAGCCAACATTGCCATGATCGTGGATTTCAGCTGGCGGTGGGTATTTCTATTGGAGAAGCAGTTTGCCTGTCTTCGTACTGTTCTGCCTTTTGACTTTATAGTTTTTTTTTTTACAGAAATGTTTGGTGATCAACTAGGAATATGGATGCCCATTCCCGACAAAGTTATGTCGATCATGTCAAAGGTTTGATACCAAGTTGAGATTTCGAAATATGTAAATCAATTTAAATATCTAGTTAACGCTTTTGTCTTTTTTTTTTAAATTGAAACAATCAAAAGGTTTATACCAAATGCCAGTTCGCCACATATTTACCGGCGGCCAAACTGCTGAACTCTGCAACGTGGCCATCTAGAAATCCCCGATCAGCTTGTAGACGATTTAATGGCAATGTTAGCTAGCTAACCTAATGCTACAAATTAAGATCCTATATGCATGTGACACTTTCTCTACATTTCGAGTTAGTATCTCGATGTTGACTTCGTATCTCGACATATTTAGTTACTATTGAAGTTTATTTTGGGGGGTTTGGAGCTCAGCAAGTCCATCTCCCCACTGGCCTATAACCTATTCATTTGAATCATGTCTTTATACATGCCTGTTTGGATCAGTTGCAAAAACATTGGCAACTTTTTATTTCTAGTCAACTTTGTTTTGAAGTTATCCGTGGTCACAAATCATGTACTTTTATTTTTAGGCCATAAAAAAGCACTTACCACTTCTAGAAAAGGTAACGTTATGTGCCAGGCGTTAGATTAAGAGCTTTTAAGTGCAATGGTTTTGGGAAACAGCTCGGAGATTTAACGATAGTCTAATGATAAACTTGATCCTTTTGGGAAACCCTTCTGCGTTCCAAACACACACACACTCTCCCCTCAGTCCTCAAATTAGAGTTGACCGCCCTTGCACGGAAATGTGCCACTCGTTCGTCCCACGGTTGTTTTCAGTGATCATGGAACCACCTGGAGCTGTTGTGTGTTTCATATGCGCTACAGTCATTTGATTGCATTTCATATCTTGGCTGGAAGGCAACGCATGCTAGGCATCCGACAATGAGAAATCGAAAATTACTATGTATATGTGTGACGTCAGGGAAAGTTGTATGCGCTAGTTATCAAAAGCTAACCAAACCAAAACAATTACTTTTACGATACGTGTTTGTGCCATGTGCATTAGTAGCAACATTTCTAATGTATTTACATTCATTTTTACTTACACGTGTATGTTGACTTCTCCATATTGATGTTGGTTTTAAGTTTTGGCTGACTTTGTACATCCGCTAAGAAATCATCTTGAATTGAATTATGGGGCGTTTCAGCGTCCAGAGTGAACGGAATTGTATGATCACAAACGAGGGCTAAGGGCTTTACGTTGTCAATTTACCTTGCTTGGCTAATTGTTTGGACAGCAAAGATGGTCACGGGGATTCCCCAAAGGGCATAAGGCGAGGGTATAGGGGGGAAGGGTGTGTCTATTAATGTGTTTAAAATGCAGCGCCTCTGTGGTGCGGAAAGTGGGAAACCAGAGTTAATCTACAATTTCTTTCATCCTCTGTGAAAAACGTGTTCGTATAGTGACCTCTTCTGGACATAAATATTTTTGCACAGGATGAAAGAAATTGTAGATTAATTCTGGTTTCCCACTTTCCGCACCACAGCATTTTAAATATATATATATATAATTAAACATGGTCTGAATTAATTAAACATGGTCTGTCGGATAAAAATTATATTATTTTTATCCGACAGACCATGTTTAATTAATTCAGTCATAATTAATTCAGACCATGTTTAATTAATTGGGCCATGAATATAATTTTGCCAAAATGTAAATTTATGGGCCAAATTGACATTATGACAGAATTAAACGTGTATATACTGATACCTGATTATATGTTGCAACAAAATAAACAAATTGTGGAGAAAAGTTTCAGACCAGATTGTCGGCTCTTTCTCTCTGCTTGCAATTGTCGTAAATGCATTGCAAAGCCATAAACTGTCGTGCTACTGCCCCTGATTTTCGGTGTCTGAAACCCCCTTTCGGTCTTTTTGTACGGCACTAAAGCTGAAGTCGGTATGTTCCCGCTTGAGCTCAGTTACAAATGCACAAATATGATCTATTAATTACTTTTTGACGGTAATCATTGTGATTTAATTGTTTCAGAAACATGCCGGCCAAAGGTCCTCTGCAATCTGTCCAGGTTTTCGGACGCAAAGTGAGTAAACTATCTGAATTTGTTCCACGTGTGTTGAGCCAACAATCTAACGCTCGCCGACTAAATGACGTTAGCTAGCTAGTTCAGCCATGTTAGCCAAACAGGCCAGAAATGTGTATTTGTCCCCCCCAAATTACTCATTTAGATTTGGAAATGTAAGTGACCGTCAATTTGACAACTTTATTGTCAAACGTCTAAATGTGCCTTGATTGCAGCCATTGGCATATTGATATGAATGGCTACAAATGTTGCGGCCTGCTAGCTACGTTACGTTAATCAGTTAGGAAATGTTATGCCGGAAAGCATGTTGTCCAGCTAAATCAACGCCAATTGTTTGGTGTAGTGAGGTAGTTAACGTTTGTTCGCTGATTTATTATGCCACAATACTGCCTTAGTTAACTAGAGTCGTGTTTATTTTTATGACATAGTCTTTAACTAATTGTAATGTAGCTAGCGAGTTGCCATGACTTGGTCCACTCATCCCTCATGATGTACCTCGGGGTTTGGTTAATACATTGGCTGGCTAACTAGTGTTTCTTATAATAGTACTGTTGATCAGCAACCACCTGAATACCTTTTTGAGGGGTGTAAAACATTTTATTTGCAATCTTAACTTTAAGGACTATCTCTGTTTAGCCACCCCTGCTTCATAGAAAAGTGCACATGTAATTACTGTATATTTTGGGGCGGAGGATAGCCTAGTGGTTAGTGTTGCGAAAAAATCTGAAAGATTGCTGGATCGAATCCCGGAGCTGACAAGGTAAAAATGTTCTGCCCATAACAAGGCAGTTAACCCACTGTTCCCCGGTAGGCCGGTAAAATAAGAATTTGTCCTTAACTGACTTGTTAAATAAAGGTTACACATCTCTTTGCAGAAAACAGCCACCGCTGTTGCTCACTGCAAGAGGGGGAATGGCCTCATCAAGGTGAATGGCAGACCCCTCGAGATGATTGAGCCAGCCACTCTCCAGTACAAGGTGAGTCCTTAAAGACATTGAAATTGACTGTTGTCCAAAATAAGGGATTTTTTTGTTGCTGCTTTGCCCTTCTGCTCTTATCTTCTTTATGAACAATGGCTTGACTTTTGATACCATAAAAATGTGTCACCGTTTGCAAGGAATGGTGTGGCTATTAAGCTTTAGCTAATGCAGGCCTATGATATGAAGGTGGTGCGCCAACTGACTGACAGGTGAACTTGAGGTGAGGAACACTGTCAGGCCTACCAGAGTTACCCCATAATCGAATTCTTTATAAATAAATAAAATCTGTTTGAAAATGAACGAATAAGCCTCCTTTGCGTCTATCTGTAGATGCAGTAGCCTTCTGCTACAAAGAAATGCATGTTGGTGTCACAGCATGCCACCGGCGTATCTCGCTCTCCCCTGGGGTTAGTCCTAAACTTTTAGGAATAAACTTATTTTAGGAATAACCCCAGTGTGTTGTATGACTCCTATGTGTGCAATGCCCTGATACATTTAGTGCTCAAATCTGACAGCTGGACTGTGAAAGTAGCCTTTAAACCAATACAAAAAATGGTGTATAACGTTTGGCATATGCTACACATTGAAACACAAGGGATGGCGTTTTTGTTTAAAAAAAATGGTATGCCGTTTTCTCATTTGGCCAATATCCCTTGTTTATTGAAGGCGCTGGCTGTGCCAGGTTGGATCTGAATGCATTTGGATGTCCGGTAAATTAAACCTTTTCTGTGGTATGTTGTCCGGCTACACATTTTCATAAAGGAAACTCTGAAATGGCATTGTTTTTATGAAGATTTTAGAATATTCACGTAAGTCTACCCTATTGGATGGAAACCTGCACATCATGGTTCACCAGCAGCCCCAAATGTCTAAAGAATAAGCTACCAGCCTAACAAGCTTGTAAGAATTGTACTTAAACTCCCCCCTCACACTCATCTAGATGTTGAGCATTTTGTCATCTCTATTTGTAATTTTATATATTTATGTACAAAATAGGAAATAACTCCGTCTTTATTGTGCACTCCTGGTCACTTGCCTTTTAATGTTTTTTTTTTTATACTGACAATCAATCCAAACTGCAGCGGCCAATTGATGAATTGGAAGGGATATCTGTTACAAAACAAGTTGACAAAGCAAAAACTGTTTTTTAGACATGTTGGCTAATTTATCAAATAAAACCTGGAAATATCACATTTACATAAGTATTCAGACCCTTTATTCAGTACTTTGTTTAAGCTACTTTGGCAGCGATTACAGCATTGAGTCTTGGGTATGACACTACAAGCTTGTATTTGGGGAGTTTCTCCTGACCCTCAAGCTCTGTCAGGTTAGATGGGGAGCGTTGCTGCACAGCTTTTTTTCAGGTCTCCAGAGATGTTAGTTAGGGTTCCACTCTGGGCTCTATCTGAGCCAATCAAGGACATTCAGAGACTTGTCCCGAAGCCACTCCTGCGTGATCTTGGCTGTGTGCTTAGGGTCATTGTCCTGTTGGAATGTGAACCTTGCCCTTAGTCTGAGGTCCTGAGCCATCTGCAGCAGATTTTCATCAAGGATCTCTCTGTATTTTGCTCCGTTCATCTTTGCCTTGATCCTGACTAGTCTCCCAGTCCCTGCCGCTGAAAAACATCCCCACAGCATGATGCTGCCACAACCATGCTTTGCCATAGGGATTGTGCCAGGTTTCCTCCAGACGTGATGCTTGACATTCAGGCCAAAGAGTTAAATCTTGGTTTCATCAGATCAGTCTTTCTCGTGGTCTGAGTCTTTAGGTGCCTTTTAGCAAACTCCAAGTGGGCTGTCATGTGCCTTTTACTGAGGAGTGGCTTCCGTCTGGCCACTCTACTGTAAGGCCTGATTGGTGAAGTGCTGCAGAGATTATTGTCCTTCTGGAAGGTTCTCCCATCTCCACAGAGGAACTCTAGATCTGTCAGTGACTATCAGGTTCTTGATCACCTCCCTGACCATGGCCCTTCTCCACCGATTGCTCCGTTTGGCCAGGCGGCCAGCTCTAGGAACAGTCTTGGTGGTTCCAAACGTCTTCCATTTTAAGAATGATGGAGGCCACTGGGTTCTTTGCGATCTTTAATGCTGCAGAAATGTGTCATTATGGGATAGTGTGTAGATTGCTGAGAATTTTATTTAATCCATTTTAGAATAAGGCTGTAACTTAACTTCTTGGGGCTATGTGGGACGTTAGCGTGCCACCCGTGGCGCACTCTATCAACAGCAGGTGCATTTCAAGAGCGGCAAATTTTAAACCAAATAAATGTTAAAATTCAAGTTTTTCAAACATACAACTATCTGGCACCCTTTGAAAGATAAACATCTTCTTAATCTAACCACGTTTACCGATTTCAAAAAGGTTTTACGGGGAAGGCATAAAGTTAGGTTATGTTAGGAGAGTACATTGACAATAGCTGTGTGTAGTGTATTGTCGATTCAAAGACAGGCGTCACCAAAACCATAAAATCAGCTAAAATTATGCACTAACCTTTTACAATCTCCATCAGATGACACTCCTAGGACATTGTTAGACAATGCATGCATTTTTAGTTCTATCAAGTTCATATTTATATCTAAAAACAGCGTTTTACTATGGCGTTGATGTTCAGGAAATCGTTTCCCTCCAATACCGGCAGTCAAGTCATGACAACAAAATAATTAATTCATATTAGAAAACATTGGTAAAATATTATTGTCATTCAAAGAATTATAGATTTACATCTCTTGAACGCAATGGACTTGCCAGATTTAAAATTAACCTTACTGGGAAATCACACTTTGCAATAATCTGAGCACTGCGCCAGAAAAATACGCATTGCGATACAGACTAACCGCCATGTTGGCGAGATCTAAAATCGAAAATACTATGTAAATAATCCATTACCTTTGATTCTCTTAATCAGATGTCACTTCCAAAGAATCCCAGGTCCATAACGAATGTAGTTTTGTTCAAAAAAGCTCATTTATGTCCAAAAACCTCCGTGTTGTAGCACATGATCTAAGCCAGCCGGACTTCACTTCACTTCAAGAAAGGAAAAAATATATTTTCGTTAGTTCAAACATGTCAAACGTTGTATCGCATAAATCATTAGGGCCTTTTTTAACCAGAACATGAATAAAATTCAAGGCGGACCATTGGGTTCTCTTTTAAAACGTTTCGGAATGAGAGTACCCACCATCAAATCGCGCGCCAGGTGTCTAATGGGCCATCGCCGTTCCAACGCTCTTCTTCAGTCAGATCTCACTGTAGAAGACTCAAAACACTTTGTAAAGGCTGGGGACATCTTGTGGAAGCAATAGGAAGTGCCAAAATATTCCTCCCCTTTGTTTTTCAATGGTATAGGCTTAAAGTCAATTGAACACATCAGGTATCCACTTCCTGTCAGAATCTGTCTCAGGGTTTTGCCTGCCAAATGAGTTCTGTTATACTCACAGACACCATTCAAACAGTTTTTGAAACTTTAGGGTGTTTTCTATCCATATATAATAAGTATATGCATATTGTAGTTACTGGGTAGGATTAGTAACCAGATTAAATCGGGTACATTTTTTTATCCAGCCGTGAAAATACTGCCCCCTATACCCTAACAGGTTAACAAAATGTGGGAAAAGTCAAGTGGTCTGAATACTTCCCAAAGGCACCATTTTAAATAATTATAAATATGGCTTCAAAATGTTGAATCTGTTTACCCCTAGCTGATTGTTTGTAGCTGGCTCTGATCTTAGTGTAATGTGCCAGGCAGGGAGAGAGCTTGTCTGGTAGTCGGGGGAACCCCCAGCTTTCTGTCCCATAGACCTGTGGCATCGACTGTGCCACACGCATGGTGAAGTGGCAGTCGATATCCACGTTTAGAAACACAGGGTTGCTATTATTTGTCGTAATCATTATTTAGAGTTAATTCCGGGGGGTTCCATTTATTTTACTGTACAAGTGGAGAGTCGTGGGGGGGAAACATTTTGTTGGTGAGGGGGTGCATTTTGACACCTTGAGTTGGACCAGTCCCCTTCTAGTGAATTTGTCACTTAGGAAACTGTTGCTAACTATTTAATGTATGTGTAACGTGGCTTCTTATAGAGCTGCTGTTGGTTCAACATGGGTCTTTCAGCTAAATGTCTGGTTGTTTACTTGCTGCATGTGTCTGCAGGATATATAGACCTTGTGTGTGTGTGTGTCCTTGACAAAGTTTCTCTTTGTTGTAGCTGCTGGAGCCAGTGCTGCTGCTGGGCAAGGAGCGTTTTGCTGGAGTTGACATCCGAGTCCGAGTGAAGGGTGGTGGACATGTCGCACAGATCTACGGTGACTTGTTTTTACAACTGGAAGCTGCTCTACTTCTGTTTAGCCATATCCTCTCAGTAGAAACTGTTGTCTTGATTTGAAATAACTGTACTTGACAGAATATGGCCGTTTTGTCTTACACTGTGCCATCTTCTCCTTGCAGCTATTCGTCAGTCCATCTCCAAAGCCCTGGTCGCATACTACCAGAAATGTAAGAATAATTTTACTGTGAACATGAAATAATGCATAATCTTGTTTTCAATGGAATATTGCCCCTGCTGATTAAAATATTTTTGTGTTACTTTGGACTCATTTTTGCAGGAAGCAATATTGCTATGTTGGGTTTTCTCTCTTTTGGATGATGGCGGGTGCATGATTGATGCGTTCAAGAAAAATGGTTCACTAACTAATCCGACCTGTTAATTTCCCGCCAGATGTGGATGAGGCCTCCAAGAAGGAGATCAAGGACATCCTGATCCAGTACGACAGGACCCTGCTGGTTGCTGACCCTCGTCGCTGCGAGTCCAAGAAGTTCGGTGGACCAGGAGCCCGTGCCCGCTACCAGAAGTCTTACCGTTAACCTCTACATTTTCATGTAATAAAGTTGAGGGAGAAAATATTTCTGGCCTGTTTCTTTAAACTTGCTTGATAGTTTCATTAATGACCATCAAGCACTACTTGGAAAGGGTTTTAAAGGTGGACTGTGATAGGACGTAGATCCAGAAAGTAAACGACATATGGGGTACATTTCCACAACTAAGAGCGTTGAGTCACGAGGCTCAACTTCTCAGATGTTTTGGTCCCGTGGCTACCACACTGAACGGCATGAAGCGAACCTGTGCAGATGGTGACCTTTGAGGGCTGTCTTGCATCTTGCTCAATATCTGCGGTGATGCTCGTGGCAATGCCATTTTATTGTCTACCTTTTTAGTAGTTAAACACTGTCCTCTGGCTTTCACCCAAATACATTCAGTTAATTGCTAGACTAGACCTGGATTGTTGAAATGGCTGAACTGACATGGCTCCTCAATGAGTACTTGACCTGTACGTGCTTTTGCTACAACTGTTTTTAAATGGTATTTCAGAAGTACAGCCACCAAATGAGCTTGGCCATTTAACATTTACCTACACTGCTCCAAAAAATAAAGGGAACACTTAAACAACACAATGTAACTCCAAGTCAATCACACTTCTGTGAAATCAAACTGTCCACTTAGGAAGCAACACTGATTGACAATACATTTCACATGCTGTTGTGCAAATGGGATAGACAACAGGTGGAAACCTCTCAGTTCCTATGCTTCCCGGCTGAAGTTTTGGTCACTTTTGAATGCTGGCGGTGCTTTCACTCTAGTGGTAGCATGAGACGGAGTCTACAACCCACACAAGAGGCTCAGGTAGTGCAGCTCATCCAGGATGGCACATCAATGCGAGCTGTGGCAAGAAGGTTTACTGTGTCTGTCAGCGTAGTGTCCAGAGCATGGAGGCGCTACCAGGAGACAGGCCAGTACATCAGGAGACGTGGAGGAGGCCGTAGGAGGGCAACAACCCAGCAGCAGGACCGCTATCTCTGCCTTTGTGCAAGGAGGAGCACTGCCAGAGCCCTGCAAAATGACCAGCAGGCCACAAATGTGCATGTGTCTGCTCAAACGGTCAGAAACAGACTCCATGAGGGTCCGACGTCCACAGGTGGGGGTTGTGCTTACAGCCCAACACCGTGCAGGACATTTGGCAGAGAACACCAAGATTGGCAAATTCGCCACTGGCGCCCTGTGCTCTTCACAGATGAAAGCAGGTTCACACTGAGGACGTGACAGAGTCTGGAGATGCCGTGGAGAACGTTCTGCCTCCAACATCCTCCAGCATGACCGGTTTGGCGGTGGGTCAGTCATGGTGTGGGCTGGCATTTCTTTGGGGGGCCGCACAGCCCTCCATGTGCTCGCCAGAGGTAGCCTGACTGCCATTAGGTACCGAGATGAGATCCTCAGACCCCTTGTGAGACCACATGCTGGTGCGGTTGGCCCTGGGTTTCTCCTAATGCAAGACAATGGAGTGTGTCAGCAGTTCCTGCAAGAGGAAGGCATTGATGCTATGGACTGGCCCGCCCATTCCCCAGACCTGAATCCAATTGAGCACATCTGGGACATCATGTCTCGCTCCATCCACCAACGCCACGTTGCACCACAGACTGTCCAGGAGTTAGTGGATGCTTTAGTCCAGGTCTGGGAGGAGATCCCTCAGGAGACCATCCGCCACCTCATCAGGAGCATGCCCAGGCGTTGTAGGGAGGTCATACAGGCACGTGGAGGCCACACACACTACTGAGCCTCATTTTGACTTGTTTTAAGGACATTACATCAAAGTTGGATTAGCCTGGTTTTCCACTTTAATTTTGAGTGTGACTCCAAATCCAGACCTCCATGGGTTGATAAATTGGATTTCCATTGATTATTTGTGTGTGATTTTGTTGTCAGCACATTCAACTATGTAAAGAAAAAAGTATTTCATAAGATTATTTCTTTCATTCAGATCTAGGATGTGTTTAAGTGTTCCCTTTTTGAGCAGTATATTTACGCATTGTGTGTTTCAGTCAAATCTTGAACTTGGAATTATCATTCCAAAAATAATACTTAGTTCTAATCAATTTTAGTGGAGTTGTGCCTTTCAATGTCAGAGCATTATACTGGTCAAAACCATGAATCAGTTCAACTGTTGCCAAAGCAAAGTGGACATATACTGAAGAAAAATGCAACATGGAAAGTGTTTCATGAGCTTAAATATAAGATCCTAGAAATATTCCAGACCTACAAAAAGCTTTCTCATTTTGGGCACAAATTTGTTTACATCCCTGTCCTGTTGCCAAGATAGTCCATCCACCTGATAGGTGTGGTATATCAAGAAACTGATTAAACAGCATGATCATTACACAGGTGCGCCTTGTGCTGGGGACATTAAGATGCCACAGATGTCTCAAGTTGAGTGTGCAATTCGCATGCTGACTGCAGGAATGTCCCCCAGAGCTATTGCCATATCTCTACCATAAGCTGCCTCCAATGTGTTAGAGAATTTGGCAGTACGTCCAACTGGTCTCAACCGCAGACCACATCCTGCTTCTTCACCTACCGGATCATCTGGACAGCTGATGAAACCGGTATACTTCTGTCTTATAAAGCCCTTTTGTGGGGTTCTGATTGGCTGGGCCTGACTCCCCTGTGAGTGGGCCTATGCCCTCCCAGGTCCACCCATGGCTGTGCACTGCCCAGTCATGTGAAATCTGTAGATTAGGGCCTAATGAATTTATTTCAATTGACTGATTTACTTCTATGAACTGTAACTCAGTAAAATCGATGGAATTGTTGCTTTTTGTGTTTTATATTTTTGTTCAGTGTACTTCTATTGTAAACATGCCTATTGTAGGCTCCCGGGTGGGGTAGTGGTCTAAGACACTGCATCTCAGTGCTAGAGGTGTCACTACAGACCCTGGTTTGATTCCAGGCTGAATCACAACCGGCCATGATTGGGAGTCCCATAGAGTGGCGCACAATTGGCCCAGCGTCGTCTGGGTTTAGCCCGGGGTAGGCCGTCATTATAAATAAGAATTTGTTCTTTAACTGACTTGCCTAGTTAAATACATTCATTTTGAACGGACCAGGTTGTTGTTTCTTCTCTCCTCCACCTAGTCCTAGAATGAACAACGGCCTACCTCCAGTATATGGGGACATATACTCCTGTCTGCAACATGTTTCTAGATTCGATACTAGTTTTTAGATTTGATACTAGTTTCTATTGTGCTTGTGGAATGGATTGGACAGATGCAGATTTCTTGATACCTAACCTCAATTTATCTGATTTCAACTGCTCCCTTTTCACCAGCAGAGGGTACTGTGTGACACAGTATGAATCCAATCACACAAACATGTTAACAGCTCAAAATCGAGGCAAAGCTTTCCCTGTTCCACACAGCACAAGATTCTTCTGTTCGTTAAACTCAATTTCTCTGATCATTGATTCACTCACAACTTAATTTCCTCAGCATGAGCCCCTCACAGGGAAACTATCAGCTATCCGTCAGGAGTTTTGGTGATGGAAAAATGTATCAATCAAGAGATCAGAGTATTGTTGCTCCTAAAAGTCTGTTAAATTGTCTTATTTTATATAGTCTCTACTATGGTCAACAGATAGACAGACATGGGTTGACCATGGAGTTCTCTGTCTGGTGATGAACAACGACCACCACAGCCACAAACATTGTGCCTGTGCAGATAAATACTCACTTGGAAGGAGCAGTGTACTGCATGTGGGGTTGTTTGATTCCTGTGCCCAAGGTGTCATTAGGGCCTTCGGGTTTTGTTCATTAACACATTTGCAGGAGAAGCTGTAACATCTGTGGCTGGTTGACTATGAAGCACAACAGAGCAAAAGGCATATGGTCTTGGTCTCGTTTTTCCTGATTTTAAATATAGCTGGTAAACATACCGAAGGTGTAGTCCTACCTCTCTGTTTTCAGTCACTGGTTATGATACATCCTGTGCAGTCTTTTACCTGAACTGTAAATTATGTTTGTTCTTCTGCTGCCTCCATCTAAAGTGTGTACCAACCAGTGCAGATGCCCAGGTGAGCAGTGTTGAGCTGAGCCCCAGATGTGCTGTCTCTGTCTAGGCAATGGGCAGGCCTATTTACTGCACTCCACTAATCAACCCAGCAGGGAGACCCACAGCTACTGTTGTTTACTCTGCTCCTGTATCCCTGGCCCTAACCTCTCCTCTACGGCCCTATCTGGCCCTGGTCGTTGACATCAGAACAGAGAGAACCCGCGGTAATATACAGTAGCTGTTAACTCCTTTTGGGATTGGGATGCAATGGCAATTATAGAATATTTACTTTGAGAGTTGTAGAATATGTCATGTAATCATTCAACTTGTTAGGTAAAAACCTTTGGCGTGTCCAAATGATGTCATTTATGATGAGGCCTTGTTGAGGTACAGTGTGGACCACATGGGGGTACTAAACACTTGTACATACACTAGTGCACCTGGCTTTCCTCTGTTCACACCTCATTTTGCCTCCACTAATCACACAAACAATAGAGGTGTTGGTCCAGGATGCATTTGGTCATCACACTCAACCCCCCCCCCCCCCCCCCCCCCGCACACACACACACACTTTCTCTATCAGAGGATAGTCATTAGCATTTCTCCCCCCCCTTGGGGTTCTTTGCCCTGGGTGAGTAAATAACAATTGACCGAGGAGGGTGTCAGAGAGCCTGGGATCACAGGACAGTAGCAAGCACAAACAGATGCTGGGTTGGCTGGAGAGGAAATGTACCTTAGCCAAGCGACACGCCACTGTTTGGGCTTGGGACTGTTAATGAGGGACTGTGCCCCGCTCCCTTCCTAGCCCCAGACTATCGCGGGGGGGGGGGGGGGGGGGAGAAGTAGCAGGGGGTGGCAGGTAGCCTAGAGGTTGAGAACATTGGACCAGTAATCAAAAGGTTGCTGGTTCAAATTCCCGAGCTGACTAGGTGAAAAATCCCTTGGGCAAGGCACTTAACCATAATTGCTCATGTAAGTTGCTCTGGATAAATGACTAAAATGTACAAGAGGAGAGGGAGAGGTTTTATTCAGCCAGGGTACAACAGCACCGGACACTGTTATTTTCTGGGTGGAACAGACAAAGCAATGTCCTTTTTTTCTGTTAGAGCAGGCTATTGTGATTCGGTAAGCCGTGTCGGATCATACATGTGTAGAGCTTCCTGAAACACAGTCATGGAAAATGTTCACAGGCATGGAACATATTCGCAATGATTTGCCTTTTTTTACAGGCCTAGTACAGCAGAGTAGTTGGCATTTTCTTATTTTGGCCTTGGCTTTTTGTGAAGGAACACAGTGTTTTGTGATAAAAAAAAGCACTTGGCTGAAATGGCAGCAACCACCTGTGGTTGAATAGCACTTGCCCCCACAGACCTGCCTGAGCCCTGGCCTCCATCAGGAAAAAGCTGTGTTTTCTATTGTAGCTCCCTTCATATGGTTCCTTACTCCACTCGCCTTCACCCAGAGTCACCGACCAATCCTTTTCAGTGGGCTTGTGAACAATAGAGCCAGAACAGAATGTTGAGCCGATGATTGATTCATCTCGACTGTTTTGTTCCAGACACAGAGGTCTGCCCTCCCATGCTCACACCAGCACATCGGGGTGTTTTTGGGTCTGAAACCAGCCAGAATCAGGTCCGGGAGTTATTGACCCTGAGCCATTAGTCACACTTTGGCTCGCCAGCATTGACTCATTCCCAATGTATTTACCCCTAGACTTGAACTAAAGTGGAATTAGTCCCACTGCGCTCACATCGCTCAGCTTTTGTCTCCCATTAACGGCCCTCTATCGCTCTCTCCCTCCCTCTCTCAAACACACATACACACACAGTCAGGGCAGTGTGGTGGCACTGAACGTGGCCTTGGAGTGGAGCCCCATGTGTAACGAGACGGGGGGTCAGGTTGTGTTCCCCAGAGTGTGAGCCCCTGACACCCGACCCAGGCTGAGGGTCACAGGGTTCCCCGTACACCCAGAATCACCCCCAACCCCTGGGCTGGCGGGACAGAGAGACCTGGACCTGTGATGATCCCCAAAAGCACCAGGGATCTTGAGGGGTCAGACAGCCTGCTCAGGCCCTCTGTAGACATAACATACTGACTGGACTACACTCCACACAGACAGGAGACCCTGCCACCAGTACCACACTAAGACAAGAGCTTTTAGCACAGAGAAACTGGAAAACACTGATCTGAAAGAATTGCTGTTTTTAACACAAACATTGTGACAGTAGCATGCTCACATAATGATTGAGGATAATGGGAACACATGGGAGAAACTGACATCAAATCATCAGAATGGTATTTAGGGTTAACTGCAGAAAGTCCTCATGGTGTGCTGTTGTGCCTACAGTACTGAACACAGTGTGGTCCCTGCAGGTCCTGAGGCTCTGTGTCTGTCAGGCTCTGGGCAGATAAGGGACATGCTTAATTAAACACCCTAAAGGCTGTTGAAAGGCACCGGACGCTGCCAGCACGAGAGGACTTAACATCCGAGTGTTCGTCTTTCGCTGAGGTGGTTGTTCAACCAGGAGAGAGGGGGGGGCTAGGCGTGACGGGGCCCAGTTACAGCACCATGCCTGCCAGAGTCATCACAGAGCTGGGGATGGAGGGAGGAGGAGGAGGGGAGGTTTGTGGTGTAAAAAGTAATGTCTTATCCAGATACTCTGCCAGCTCCTAGCCTCTCTCTCTCACCCTGTCGCTCTCCCCCTCTCTCTCCCCCTCTCTCTCCCCCTTCTCTCTCTCCCCCTTCTCTCTCTGTCTCTCTCTCTTCCCCTCTCTCTGTCTCTCTTTCTCTCCCCTCTGTCTCTCTCTCTCCCTGTCTCTCTCTCTCTCTCCCCTCTGTCTCTCGCTCTCTCCCTCCCTCTCCCCCTCTCTCTGTCTCCCTCTCACTCTGGCCTCGGTGTCCATGGCTCCAAGCCTAGAAGAGAGCCCTGTGCCCCAGAGACCAATGGCCCCTCCTCTTCTCCCCTCCTGCACACACACACAGAGACATACACATTCCTGGAGAAAGGGATGGGAGCGTGACAATCGGGAAACAACGGCTGTTAGTTACAGAAAATGCATTACATTGTGGGCAGGGGGAGAGGAGCGGAGGAGAGGAAGTGCTGGGATTAGGCAGTTTGGAGACGGAGAACGGCCCATTTTTACCGTCCGGTAAACTGCTCAGATTTATAAGATCTCTGGGGACACTGATACCCCATCCTTGTCCCATCAGCTCCTGATTTAAAAATATGCCTAAATCAGCGCATGGCAGTTGTCGGTAGGCCATGTGTAGGTCAGAACTGTCATTCACAGGAAAAATAAAGAAAACTTAAATTCCCATCAGGTTGTAAAGGTGTTTGAATAACAATTGTTTGAATATGACATTTCAGAACCTCTACTAAAAACCAACTAATCCCTATGCCTATGTGGCATCAATATATATATGTGTATTTACCTTTATTTAACTAGGCAAGTCAGTTAAGAACAAATTCTTATTTTCAATGACGGCCTAGGAACAGTGGGTTAACTGCCTTGTTCAGGGGGCAGAACAACAGATTTGTACCTTGTCAGCTCGGGGATTCGAACTTGCAACCTTTCGGTTACTAGTCCAACGCTCTAACCAATATGAGTCAGAAACATTTATTCTAGTGTCAAACTTGACTACAGTGTGTAAATAGGATACGTTTGGAACCTCAATGTGTCACAACAAGTATATTAATGTTGGGTTTGGATTACAATTATGTTAACAAATCATACCCCCTTTTACCAAGCTCTACGTGCAAATGGCTCCTCTGCCCACTTCGCTTCATTTCATTGAATGGGGGTCCGTTGTTTCTTTTCTGTGCTTCCAGCAGGATGCACAGACAACTAGTTTGCATGCCCTGCCGAAGGACCATATAATGCGGAATAGGTAGTTGGAGTCCGTTGGTCCCCAGTGGTGGCAGGTATACCGGTAGCTAGACTGCTGGTTATGTGTCTGGTTTTGTATATTTTGAGACTCGTTATCACTATCATAGCGTTAGCCTAACTCAACACAATGCAGATTTGGCTTGGAAACACGATAACATTTCAAAAGACAGTAAATAATTAGTAGGAAAACCTTTTGTCATGGTTGTGATGTCGCCAGATTGACTTTAGATGCAGTATAACTTTAGACAGCTAACTAAGATTGAAGAGACCACTATATTTTAGCATGCTAACATTAGCATTACTAGCTATTTTTGACAAACTTTGCTAGTAACAGTAATGACAACATTGCCATCTCTCTAAAGTAAATTTGACAACATCATAATATGGCAAAGTTGTTTCCTACAAATTATTTTCATACTTTAGCAATGTCATCGTATTTCCATGCATTTCTAAGTTAGCGTAATTTAGATGAAACAGTCACATTAGCCTCCGAGGTGCAACCCATGTCTAGGGGAAAAAATACATATTGTGATACAAGCTAACTCATTTCTGACTTCAACAGTGTACAAATTAGCAGCAACAAACTCAAACCAACCCAGGGATATAGCAAAACATGTCACAGTTGGTTGCATAGTGTGATAGCGTCATCGGCCTGAATCTAATACATTCCTGAGCCAATCAGTCTACATATGTAAAACATAGAATTAGCTTCACATCTGAAGTGAAATAGAAAGGTGAATGCAGGGATCAGGTTGGTTCCACCAAGCTAATCATAACCACCATTGATAATGTAATCAGTGTGTTTGTGTGTGATCGATCAGTCTCTTTTGATAAGGGGAGCTGATCTACGCTGCTCTGCCTACCAATGGGGCGCTGCCGGCAAAGACCTCCCCTCCAGCTGCACTTCTTGTCTGCTCACCAGTGGTCGTACATGGGGAGAACAGATTTAGGTACGTTTTGGATGACCTGTTCAAACTTCAACATGGATTGTTTGTGTATCAGATATTACCTATCCCTAACAGCAATTGGTAATAGAACAGTGATTGTGTGTATGTGTTCTCAGATACATGAGATGCTGGCACTTAACACATGAGGTGATTACTAATAATACAGTTGTGTGTTCACAGAAACATGTATGGAGTCAGTACATGGAGACTTGCAAGATGATGTGATGAAGTCCAGACTGACAAATGGGCTTGATACTGATGTCCCTGAATGAAGAGAGACCTGGCATTTACATTTTACTAGACACAACTTTTACTTGTATTGTCTTTTTTTATTATTGAATTGAATGGTATCAGTCAATATGGGGTGGGAGAACCTGTGTACTCTGCACCAGGATCAGGAAACTCCTATAGTATACGGGACACCACACAGGAAGGCATGACCACTCTGACATGTTTACCAAGGCAGCCCCATTTACCAGACAAAATGCCGACAGGCACAGTATCTGTATCGGCTGGGAATAACAATGAAAGGTGAAAGGTGCGCTTTGTTATATTAGCAGAACATAATATAACAATATATTATATGGGGGGGTGACAGATGGGTGTGTCTTGGTGGTGGCAAGGACACACCCAAGAAACACCCACATCAAACCACACCCCCAAGTTTGGCTTCTGTCATGGCCGCCAGCATTTATTGAGCAAGCCAAAAAACTAGGCCAAGTCAGTGGGTGCATTTTCCCTTTAAAGACATCCTCCAGTGATTATTTTTAACTTTTCATGTTGTGATATCCAAAGTATAAATAAAGTAAAGTACACACACTAAAGGGTAAAAAAAAAAGGTTGTTTTTAAGACAACTGCAAACTTCAAGGAGTTGGTCCAATGGGAAGTCATGATGTCATCGGCCTCCCCCTTGCTCGAGGAACAACAGGAGCAATACAGAATAAAAGAGGAAAGCCCCTCCCCCAGGTAACTGGAGTGACACTTTAAGATATTCAAACCATAACCCAATATAAGAGTCCTTCAGTGGTTTGTTCTCCTTTGCTAGTATAATGGGCTTGTCACTGGCTACCCCATATGAACTATTGTTCACATCGGTGATCATGGAACTAGCTCTCCAGGTAATAGTCTGTGAGAACAGCAGTATCAGAACTTTAAAAGCATCAGAGTCCTCCTGGCATTCATCCAGAACACCCAAATGACCACCAGTTCTCTGTTCCATATTATATTAACGTTAGTCATTTAGCAGACTCTCTTATCCCGAGGGACTTACAGTTAGGACATTATACAGTTATACAGCATTATACAGTTATGGCTAGGTTGGACAACCACATATCACAGTCATAGTACATGTTCCTCAATAAAGTAGCTATCAGCAAATTCAGAGCTAGTAAAGGGGTGGGGAATCTAGTGTGAGTGTTAGTTCATGAAAGTGTTTTAAAAAAAAATGTATTCAGTCTTTTCTATATGAAGTGAACTCATATTTTTCACCATCTCCCTCTGGCCCTCACAGCAATAAATAACACCACTTTCTCTGTTTCCCTCTCTCCCTTCATCCCAGAACAGCTACTGTTCGACTGGTGTATGTCTTTTACTGTGACAGGCCCTCAACCACCGGATGTAGTATCTCCTGTGATCACCCCAGGTCTCGGAAGACCTCTTCAACTACAACAGGAAGCAGTCATACGACCGGGTCACGACCCCTCTTATAACACCATGAGTCAAGCGGAGCCCACCCCGTGAGCCGCAGTGGAAGGTTCCGGTCTCACCGAGGAGCAAGGTGTGGAAGGATTGTCAGGGGAAGAGAGGGAGACCTAGTCAGCGCGTCAGAATGAGGAAAAGAAAGAGAGTGGGAAAGAAAGAGAGAGAGAGAGGAGGAGAGGAAACATCTGTCAGATAGCAGCCGTGTAACATCATTACACACAAGGCCCACCGGCTCACCTAACACGGCCACAGCTGGGTCTAATACAGCCTCCATCCATAGGGGAAACTACTGTGTGACCCGCCATAGTCAGAACTATGTACACATCCAGCCAGGAGGCACCAGGGAGGGGATGATGGTGATGCCTAAGCCCACAATCGAGACTCATTGGGGAAGTGTCTGTGCCAGAGCCCCAAGCTTCTGGCCTGAACACAGGGCTGACATTATGTGAGCTATTCAAATGTTTTTGTTTGACCGCACTTCATTTTTGGCTTTTTTTTGTTTTTGGACGAGAGGAGAGAGGCGGTGACTGAGGAGTGTGAGAGATAGATACTGAGAGAGAGTAATTTGCCGCATGTGTTGGATGTTAGTAAGACTGATTCATTTAACTGTGTTTTCTTTTAACAAGCGATATTTACACTCTCATTAAACTCTTCTATAGAGAATTGGTGAATGATATAATGTTGCTGTGTGATGTTGATGTATTTCTCACTGGCCTTATCACACGCCGGGTAATTCTAGAACTATCTGCTCCTTTACAGCAATAGGCATCATTTTTAACAAATGAGCCAGGTTTCTTCTGTTGGATTTATGCCTTGCCAAACTCTGGTATTTGTCCCTGTGCCAGCTGTTTTCTTAGCGGAGGTAAATCTCGATAAATCAATAGGAGTTAATCTGCTGAGAAGACTGTGTGCTGGCCTGTCTAAAAGGCCACTTCATCTCTATTGGTTCCAGATCATGAATCAAGTCCTCAATGAAGAATCAACGGAGAAGTGACATTCAGATAGCAGGCTCAGTGTTCCTGAGCAATGATATGGGAAACAGAGAAGTCCCATATTTTAAAGGGGTATGGTATAGTGCTGGACCCAATACCCCAGGTATGCATCTTTTTTTTCAGGAGGTCGTTTCAACTCCGACATAAAACCATTCTTCCTCTAGCACTGTCTCAATTAGGCAGATGGTCTATGTCTCTGTATGGTAAGCTGATCGGAATGCTATGTTATTTGACATGTAACCCTAGCTTCACCGCCACAGTCAACGAGGACGTTTTCGAGGTGAAATAGTGCAGGAGATTGGTGCAAATCATTTCTATGATCGCTCGTGTGTCATGCAGGGTAAGGCCTTGGAATTCCGTGCATTCTGGACTCTGTGTTTCATACTGAAAGATTTCACCTTCCGTACATTGGCAAAATGTCACATAACCTGTCGCTGGGGACGAGGTAAGACCAGTCTGAGTTCAAAATGGACTCCTTCAGATGTCTCCTCTCTATTGCAACATATTCAAAGAGTGTCTTCGTACTGTAGAGAAAGGTCAAAGGTGTTGATTTGACCTTGTGTGCATCAATCACTCCTCTATACTGTATGTCAGGGGCAGAGGGAGAGATTGGAGGAGGGCGGGACTGTGGCCCAGTGGGGTGTATGTATATAGGCTGGTCTAGCTGAAATCTGATGAGCAGGAGAGAGAGAGAGAGAAAGAGGAGGAGGAGAGGATTTCAGGTTCTCGGGGCTTGAACCCAGCACGACCCCAGTGTGTTGATACAGGATGCCCTCCTGCCCCTTTAACCCCACCACCACCACTACTCTCCCACCCCCATACAAATCTTAGGGAATTATTGAATAGGGTCCCTCATTGATCGAGCCACATTTTTACCCAGTTTCAGTTGCAGCATAAGGAGATAGTTATCATTCAATCCAGTTAAATGATCAAATAAGATCTGTTTCATTTCATTCATCATGTTTGTTTTTTTTGGTCAAATCAATGGAGTAATATTACAAAGAGACAAGGTAGACATAGAAGATGGTTGTGTTTGATATACATTATCATTCAGAAGTTTAGGGTCACTTAGAAATGTCCTTGTATTTGAAAGAAAACCACATTTTTTGTCCATTAAAATAACATCAAATTCATCAGAAATACAGTGTAGACATTGTTAATGTTGTAAATTACTATTGTAGCTGGAAACAGATTTTTTATGGAATATCTACATAGGCGTACAGAGGCCCATTATCAGCAACCAGCACTCCTGTGTTCCAATGGCATGTTGTATTAGCTAATTCAAGTTTATAATTTTAAAAGGCTAATTGATCATTAGAAAACCTGTTTGCAATTATGTTAGCACATCTGAAAACTGTTGTTCTGACTGAAGAAGCAATAAAACTGGCCTTTAGACTAGTTGGAGCATCAGCATTTGAATGGTAGTGTAGGTTGTCTCAGATCACTTTCCTCTACTACCATCTGATCCTCTGGGACCATGGTGATAGCTCCCCACTGGGCACAGACGTCAGTTCAACGTCTAGTTTTGATTTACATTTAGTTGAGTTATCAACTAATGTGAATTCATGGTGAAATCAATGCAAAATGTCACCATGTCATTGGATTTAGGTAAAACGTTGGGTGATAAAAAGGTGAAATTCCCTTACGTTGATGACTTTTTTCAAAACTCTATCAGTTTTCCAATTTTTGGGGTTCAAATGACGTGGAAGCAACGTTGATTCAACCAGTTTTTGCCCAGTGGGTAATATGTGAGAAGAGGCTAGCTGTGTGGCAGTCAGAAGCCTCTCTTCAGGAGGTTGTTATTGAATCCAGGTCCCCTGGGGACCACACGCTGAGATGACATCACAGGGTCTCCGTTCAATAACAACATCTACACAACCCTCTTTGAATCTGTTTGTTGTGACTCACGTATGAGTGATGGGTCACTTGGAATAAAAGTACAATGATTGACTAGCCATGAAATTAGGTAATATTATAATTTTATGCATTTTTGAAGAATCGAGAATTCACTCCACAGGAATCTTAAACCATAACCACTTATTTTTAGAAAACGTAACTCAAGACCTGGAGTGAGAATTGGCAAAGATACAATTGCACTTATCTGATGTATTTGACAATAAAAAATATTTAAATTGCCCATTCTCCATTCCTACACAGACTACATATTTCCAGTGTGGAGATGTACATTCCTCTGTGGTGTTCCTCTGAAAGGCGTAGGCCCAAAACAGTGATGATATACAAGCAGTCTGTCTGGGGCGTCAGTGTGTCCGAACTGAGAGCACAACAGGGGCGCTCCAGACCTCTCCAATCCCTCCTATGTCTCATCCTCTCCCTGACCCTCATTACTTCTTCATGTGAGAACCGTGAAGAGATGACTAAAACACAAGCATTCCCCCCAAATGAACTCCTCACTCACTAAGAATGTCAACTGACCACGGTGCTACAAATCTCTTTAGCTCTGTCTCATAAAAACAACGTCTGAACCCAGAAAATGAACTCACACAGACAGAGGAGTGTTGTCTTTCATCGCTGGCACTGGCAGTGTGTTGATGCACTATTAAAGCCATGTATATTCATAGCTTAACGTTACCGGGTTTGTGTTTTGATAATTCGGTTGGAGCCAGGGAGGCGGTTCTTCCCAGTGTGTTGGAGCCAGGGCCTGTGATGACTGGGCACGCTGATTAGGGAGTTAGCGAGGGTGGCTACAGATGGACCCTAGCTCGTGCTACGGTTTCAGCGCCCCACTGTTGTAAACTGTGGGTGGGCATGGGGATAAAACACAGCCCAGGTTAGGCATTGTTTATGCTAGGTGTCTGTGGTTCAACATTCACCACAGGGGTGTGCAGCGCCCTTATGTCTCTGTTAGCAGTAAGATGCTAGAACCACCTACATTGAAGCTAATGTCCAAGTTACCATCAAAACTTTTGCTTATTCAGATTTTCGCCCCTCTTAGAATAAGGTAAATATTCATATACAAAACAAGTAAGTTATTACGGCACAGGCTTATTGCATGCTGTTGTCCCTCGTAACTCTGAGTCGTTGCGATCTTTGCCTAATCCACCTCGACAGGGTAGTCTGCTGGAGGTCTCTGGATGGCCTCCCAGGCTGGAAGTGTGGTGTGTGTGGGGGGGGCGCTCCACCTGTCTCCCTGCCCCGAGCACTGAGGGTCAGCCTAGGGCCTGAGTGGTGGTCCTCCACCCCATCAACGCTAAACAGTGTGAAACAACAAATGAACTGCAGCACCACCCATGCAAATGTCAGCTACAGCAAGCGCTGGCTTTACAAACGACCTGCCACACACCCAGGATCCTGTTGTGTGGTCTCATATGAAAACACTGAGTATACCAAGCATAAGGAACACCTTCCTAACTGCAATGCTTCCCGCAGTTGTGTCAAGTTGGCTGGATGTCCTTTCGGTGGTGGACCATTCTTGATACACACGAGAAACTGTTGAGCGTGAAAAACCCAGCAGCGTTACAGTTCTTGATACAAACCGGTGCACCTGGAACCTACTACCATACCCTGTTCAAATATTTTGTCTTCACCCTCTGAATGGCACACATACACAATCCATGTCTCAATTGTCTCACGGCTTAAAAATCCATCTTTAACTTGTCTCCTCCCCTTGATCTATATATTTTTTATTTATTTAACCTTTATTTAACTTCATCTACAGGGATTGAAGTGGATTTAACAAGTGACATCAATAAGGGATCATATATTTCACCTGGATTCACCTTGTCAGTCTATGTCATGGAAAGAGCAGGTGTTCTTAATGTTTTGTACACTCAATGTATATCCCCTTTGTCAGGAGGATGGTCATTTTCATTCAGATACTTGCATCAATAAAGCCTCTGTGCATCTATGTTGCAGTCTATTATAGTAACTGTGATCTTAGATGAACACACCCCAGCAAAGTAAAGTAACATTTGTGATATTCATCATACTTTAAAGAAAGATCACATCTGGAATTTGCAGGGGTCCTGTGACTAGGTGTCACATTCCTGACAATGCCGTTACAGATGCTTAGAAACACAGCCATTGGTTGCCACATACTGACAGGAGGTATCAGACCAATAGTGCAACCAAGCATCCCATGCACCAATAGTATTTCATTGGCATGTGGTCTCATGTTTTGGTGATGTGTGTTGTTGTATTTTGACATGATGTGATGTCAGATAAGCATCTTACCCGGGGTCCAACATGTAATGCCAGGGTGTTCGAGTGACACGGTCACCTCCCTGAGAAGTTCTTGAAAGTGCATACGTGCGTGTTTTGCTTGTGTGTGTGTGTGTGAGCACGAGTGAGAGTATGTGTATGAATGTGTGTCTGTCAGTGTGCTCTGTGAAAATTGTGAAATCCATTGACAGGGGAGCGGAGAGGGGGGGGGTTAGTAGGCAATGTTCTGATTCCGGAATCCTTGCTCTCCCCTCGCTACCGTTCCACCCATAAATCAGGGGAGCGTGACTAAACCCACCGGTAACAGGAGCCGGGCCGGCGCTCCCCCGTGGAACCAGGGCCTGCACGTCAGCATTTCAGCACGCCCTGCAGTAAGGCCCCGCCGAAGCCCCACGGGCCCCTGGAGACCCCTGGAAACCAAACAGTGAGGTCAGCATTGGGCTCAGAGAGAGAGAGAACACACAGAGAGAGAGAACACAAAGATCCAGGGCCACTGCCAGAGAGACTGGACCTGGGATTAAGTCATTAAGGACAGCCATCACCTTAAGCCACCACTGGGGATCCTCTGTGAAGCTGCTGTAAAAAGATACCCTCTGTTCTCATGTATTGATTTTATCTCTGCAGAGAACTGGTGGTGACTTTCTTCTGTTAGCTCAGAGGCAAGGAATATTCTTGGAGGAGTGCTGGGGTTTGAATCAGATCTTTGGAAGATTTCTGCTACATTGCTAAACAACATTAAAAAACACTTCATGAGTGAATTTCCATTTGATAGATGACTGCCTCGGTGGAAGAACAAAATAATAAAAGAGTTGTGAACGTGCTGAGAATGAGGCTTTACCACTGTCTCTCCTGTACTGGACCCAGTATTCACTATCATAGCACTGAGAATGAGGCTTTACCACTGTCTCTCCTGTACTGGACCCAGTATTCACTATCATAGCACTGAGAATGAGGCTTTACCACTGTCTCTCCTGTACTGGACCCAGTATTCACTATCATAGCACTGAGAATGAGGCTTTACCACTGTCTCTCCTGTACTGGACCCAGTATTCACTATCATAGCACTGAGAATGAGGCTTTACCACTGTCTCTCCTGTACTGGACCCAGTATTCACTATCATAGCACTGAGAATGAGGCTTTACCACTGTCTCTCCTGTACTGGACCCAGTATTCACTATCATAACACTGAGAATGAGGCTTTACCACTGTCTCTCCTGTACTGGACCCAGTATTCACTATCATAACACTGAGAATGAGGCTTTACCACTGTCTCTCCTGTACTGGACCCAGTATTCACTATCATAGCACTGAGAATGAGGCTTTACCACTGTCTCTCCTGTACTGGACCCAGTATTCACTATCATAACACTGAGAATGAGGCTTTACCACTGTCTCTCCTGTACTGGACCCAGTATTCACTATCATAGCACTGAGAATGAGGCTTTACCACTGTCTCTCCTGTACTGGACCCAGTATTCACTATCATAACACTGAGAATGAGGCTTTACCATTGTCTCTCCTGTACTGGACCCAGTATTCACTATCATAACACTGAGAATGAGGCTTTACCACTGTCTCTCCTGTACTGGACCCAGTATTCACTATCATAGCACTGAGAATGAGGCTTTTCCACTGTCTCTCCTGTACTGGACCCAGTATTCACTATCATAACACTGAGAATGATGCTTTCCCATTGTCTCTCCTCTGCACCCTACACTGGACCCAGTCCCAGTATTCACTATCATAGCACTGAGAATGATGCTTTTCCATTGTCTCTCCTCTGCACCCAGTCCCAGTATTCACTATCATAGCACTGAGAATTATGCTTTTCCATTGTCTCTCCTCTGGACCCAGTCCCAGTATTCACTATCATAACACTGAGAATTATGCTTTTCCATTGTCTCTCCTCTGGACCCAGTCCCAGTATTCACTATCATAGCACTGAGAATTATGCTTTTCCATTGTCTCTCATTTGCACCCAGTCCCAGTATTCACTATCATAACACTGAGAATGAGGCTTTTCCATTGTCTCTCCTCTGCACCCTACACTGGACCCAGTCCCAGTATTCACTATCATAGCACTGAGAATGATGCTTTTCCATTGTCTCTCCTCTGCACCCAGTCCCAGTATTCACTATCATAGCACTGAGAATGATGCTTTTCCATTGTCTCTCCTCTGGACCCAGTCCCAGTATTCACTATCATAACACTGAGAATTATGCTTTTCCATTGTCTCTCCTCTGGACCCAGTCCCAGTATTCACTATCATAGCACTGAGAATTATGCTTTTCCATTGTCTCTCCTTTGCACCCAGTCCCAGTATTCACTATCATAACACTGAGAATGAGGCTTTTCCATTGTCTCTCCTTTGCACCCAGTCCCAGTATTCACTATCATAGCACTGAGAATGATGCTTTTCCATTGTCTCTCCTTTGCACCCTGTACTGGACCCAGTCCCAGGATTCACTATCATAACACTGAGAATGATGCTTTTCCATTGTCTCTCCTTTGCACCCTGTACTGGACCCAGTCCCAGGATTCACTATCATAACACTGAGAATGATGCTTTTCCATTGTCTCTCCTTTGCACCCTATACTGGACCTAGTCCCAGTATTCACTATCATAGCACTGAGAATGATGCTTTTCCATTGTCTCTCCTTTGCACCCTATACTGGACCCAGTCCCAGTATTCACTATCATAGCACTGAGAATGATGCTTTTCCATTGTCTCTCCTTTGCACCCTGTACTGGACCCAGTCCCAGGATTCACTATCATAACACTGAGAATGATGCTTTTCCATTGTCTCTCCTTTGCACCCTGTACTGGACCCAGTCCCAGGATTCACTATCATAACACTGAGAATGATGCTTTTCCATTGTCTCTCCTTTGCACCCTATACTGGACCCAGTCCCAGTATTCACTATCATAGCACTGAGAATGATGCTTTTCCATTGTCTCTCCTTTGCACCCTACACTGGACCCAGTCCCAGTATTCACTATCATGGCAGCCCTATTATCACCTGTCCATATAATTTCTTGAAGTCCATTTTCCTACACACCCTCCTACACTTAAATTATACACACATGTGTAACACTATATCTAATAACATCCACCACAGTAACACTAGAGCTTTTACAGTATTAAAACAGCTGGGGGTGACATCCAGGATGAGTGGAATGCGGGTGTGATGGTGCAGTGTGTGTGTGTGTGTGTGTGTGTGTGTGTGTGTGTGTGTGTGTGTGTGTGTGTGTGTGTGTGTGTGTATGTGTATGTGTGTGTGTGTGTGTGTGAGTTTGTGTGTGTGTCTCTAGGACAGCTTAGAGATGGGATAGCTGATCCATCCTATCCTCGTCTTGTTTGTTTTCAGACTTGTTTACAAGAGGTCCTTCCTGCAGCACGTGGAGAACCTGTATGTCAACAACAACACTCACCATCCAGGAGAACCTGTCTGCCAACAACAACACTCACCATCCAGGAGAACCTGTCTGCCAACAACAACACTCACCATCCAGGAGAACCTGTCTGCCAACAACAACACTCACCATCCAGGAGAACCTGTATGTCAACAACAACACCCACCATCCAGGAGAACCTGTCTGCCAACAACAACACTCACCATCCAGGAGAACCTGTCTGCCAACAACAACACTCACCATCCAGGAGAACCTGTCTGCCAACAACAACACTCACCATCCAGGAGAACCTGTCTGCCAACAACAACACTCACCATCCAGGAGAACCTGTCTGCCAACAACAACACTCACCATCCAGAAGAACCTGTATGTCAACAACAACACCCACCATCCAGGAGAACCTGTCTGCCAACAACAACACCCACCATCCAGGAGAACCTGTCTGCCAACAACAACACTCATCATCCAGGAGAACCTGTCTGCCAACAACAACACTCACCATCCAGAAGAACCTGTCTGCCAACAACAACACTCACCATCCAGGAGAACCTGTCTGCCAACAACAACACTCACCATCCAGGAGAACCTGTCTGCCAACAACAACACTCACAATCCAGGAGAACTTGTATGTCAACAACAACACTCACCATCCAGGAGAACCTGTATATCAACAACAACACTTACCATCCAGGAGAACCTGTATGTCAACAACAACACCCACCATCCAGGAGACCCTGTCTGCCAACAACAACACTCACCATCCAGGAGAACCTGTCTGCCAACAACAACACCCACCATCCAGGAGAACCTGTCTGCCAACAACAACACTCACCATCCAGGAGAACCTGTCTGCCAACAACAACACCCACCATCCAGGAGAACCTGTATGTTAACAACAACACCCACCATCCAGGGGAACCTGTCTGCCAACAACAACACCCACCATCCAGGAGAACCTGTCTGCCAACAACAACACTCACCATCCAGGAGAACCTGTATGTCAACAACAACACTCACCATCCAGGAGAACCTATATGTCAACAACAACACTCACCATCCAGGAGAACCTGTATGTCAACAACAACACTCACCATCCAGGAGAACCTGTCTGCCAACAACAACACTCACCATCCAGGAGAACCTGTCTGCCAACAACAACACCCACCATCCAGGAGAACCTGTCTGCCAACAACAACACTCACCATCAGGGAGGAATGCCTACCATGCCTGCTGCAGTTGGCCCTGGCTACAGCACAGCATACCTCCCACAGACACACACGCGGTCAGACAGATGGACGGACGGACAGACGGACACACCGCCAGCGCAGGCAAGCACACATATGCAAGCCTGCACACACACACACACATACATACACACACTCCCCTCACTCACTCGCCACACCATCATCAATACCCAATTACCACGTCCTGTGTTTGGACAGTAAAGTTAGATCATGCAGGTTGGCTCCCTAGGCCCTTCCAGAGCAACCTGTTGAGCGTAATTCATGTGAGTGTCAAATGTGGGAATCCAGGGATACTCTTACTATTGGTGGACCACACATCTGGATGGGCTGGGCTTCAGCGCTTAGCCATTTATCACCATTATATGGATCAATTATAACTCAGATTACATTTATAGCCATCACAAGGTAGAGCAGACCCACATACCAGACATTTTAGACAGGGATATATAGTGCAGGGTCATTTATACTTATAGACAAGTTGGTGTGCGCAAGCAGCGCAACTATAGGGCAAAACATACGGGGTTGGCTTAGATTGTTGACAGCATGTAAACAATATTTTGTCTGCAACGTTTATTGAAAACATAAATACATTTGCACAATGAGTACTTGTCTCTCGAATACATCGTTCCAGTTGTTGGTTAGATAGCTAACACATTTTAGCCATATTAGCATAGACATGAAATCAGTCAAAACACCTCAAAACAAGACATGGTATGAAGAACAAGATGAAACCAACTGAAACGAGCCTCTTAAAATTCCCCACATGGCAGTTTCTTGTCATTGTTGCTAGCAGTCTGGCCATCTAGAATCACAACAACACGCTGACTTCTGCCCCATTGAGGCGTGTGCATTTTTTTTGTGACGTTGTCAGCTAACCCACCTATTGGGAACTGGTCACATGTCACAGAGAGACAAATAAATCTATAAATCATGGTAAAAGTGAATAATTAACTTCCTCGTTTGATCTTCATGTCATGCTTTACACCATTTTATATTTTGGTAATGGAGGCTCAAAATCAGAATTGAAAAAACATTTAAGAAGAGAATTGGGTCCAACTAAAAGATGTAATCTTCAAAGCCAGAATGCTTAGTTTGCCTGTAGAAGTTTGTCGACTCAAAATGAACGGAGTACCCTGAATGGTGTACCCTGAATGGTGTACCCTGAGTGGAGTACCCTGAATGGTGTACCCTGAGTGGAGTACCCTGAGTGAGGTACCCTGAGTGGAGTACCCTGAGTGGAGTACCCTGAGTGAGGTACCCTGAGTGGAGTACCCTGAGTGGAGTACCCTGAGTGAGGTACCCTGAGTGGAGTACCCTGAGTGGAGTATCCTGAGTGAGGTACCCTGAGTGAGGTACCCTGAGTGGAGTACCCTGAGTGAAGTATCCTGAGTGAGGTACCCTGAGTGAGGTACCCTGAGTGGAGTACCCTGAGTGAGGTACCCTGAGTGGAGTACCCTGAGTGGAGTACCCTGAGTGAGGTACCCTGAGTGAGGTACCCAGAATGGAGTACCCTGAGTGAAGTATCCTGAATGGAGTACCCTGAGTGGAGTACCCTGAGTGAGGTACCCTGAGTGAGGTACCCGGAATGGAGTACCCTGAGTGAAGTATCCTGAATGGAGTACCCTGAGTGGAGTACCCTGAGTGAGGTACCCTGAGTGAGGTACCCAGAATGGAGTACCCTGAGTGAAGTATCCTGAATCAAGTATCCTGAATGGAGTACCCTGAATGGAGTACCCTGAGTGGAGTACCCTGAGTGAGGTACCCTGAGTGAGGTACCCTGAGTGAGGTACCCGGAATGGAGTACCCTGAGTGAAATATCCTGAATGGAGTACCCTGAATGGTGTACCCTGAGTGAAGTACCCTGAGTGAGGTACCCGGAATGGAGTGCCCTGAGTGAAGTATCCTGAATGGAGTACCCTGAATGGTGTACCCTGAGGGGAGTATCCTGAGTGAAAATATAAAAAAAGGGTTTTCTGTTTCAAAGACTTCCAACACTGCTTTAGGAGACATGACTTTGTTCTTTACCAACAGTGGCTTTATGGCTATCATATTCTAGCATCCATTCAACTAAAGCTTCATTTCTCCTAGTAGCTGTTGTTTTAATGACATGGACCCGATATAACCAATAACACAAGACAGCGGTAGCCCTCTCCTCAGTCTTTAACACTGACATTTGTCAATATCCTATTAGTTTCTCTTGGAGCCTGTGAGTTTATTCTACAAAGCCTGTTGTTGCTTTTTATCCCATGCCTACATTAGAGCTGATTTTCATTGTAACCAAAACGGTATACTGGCTTACTGACTTCTAGAAAAACTAATATTGGGGGCCATTGTCTCGGTGGTTGCTATGGCGACGTCACACGTTCTCTGGTGATTGGATTTATTTCGGTCTTATCGCTGGCTACATCATCATTCCCCCCGGCAGAGTGATATTAATGATAGCAATGTCTCACCAGATCATTTACAGCCGTTTACATTGAAGCACACTGCTACAAAGCACCCAAGTCTCATTAAAGTGCTCTGCTGATGCCCTTTGTTCTAAAACCTTCTCAGCACCATTCATGACATATACTAGTTTTATGTGTTTTACACATATCGTCTCAACTGTAAGAGAGGCCAGGGTGGGGGTAGGGGGTTAACGTTTTACCCCTCTGTCCAGATAAGGGGTCTCGTCTGGGGGTCAAGGCCAGCACCCAATGACCCCCCTCTAAGTCCCCATGAGTGACCGTGTCTGGATACACACAAGCCACTGGCTAACACCCACAATCCATCACTCTGCTGAATGAGGACAGAATGAATCCCCAAGGAATGTGATTTGTCCATACCAAATCAGTATTATCTGTGAAGTGACAAGCTGTTGAGTCCTGTCCACACTGTCGAAGGAGACATAACCTGTGATGTGGATTGTAAAAAGACATGTAACACATGTCCTCCTCTCGTCCTCCGTACAGTAGCCTGTTATTTTCTGTTGCTTGTTATTGTTAGCCTCAATCTTCAGGGAACAACTCTATGAGCCAGTCCGTCAGTAACACACCGTTTGTGTGGGTCCGTGATGATCAGTCCGTGGCCAGGTTGCAACACTCTCATGATTCAGCCTCATAATGTAATGCTGTGATTGTGAGGTCATAGAGAGTTAGCTAGCAGCGTGTGGAGCCTGCGCCAGCCTCTCTCCCTCGCTAATTGATGCACTTCAGCCGCTGGCCTCTTTGAACTGAATCCCCCGCGTCCACCCGGGAGAATGCAGATGGCATCATTATTTCCCCCTCTGCTTTGAAACTCAAGCCCCCGATGATGACCCAGAGCTCTCGGCGCTGCCACGGCCGCCAGTGAGAGGACCCGTCTGTTTGCTTTGCATTAAGAAACAGTGTGCCCTGGCCCGCGTCGCTGGCTGCGCCACTGTTGTTGCTTTCTAGTACACTTGACACGGGTCTGTGTTTGAGGGATCCAGGCACCGGGGCTTAGGATTGTTGTTGGGAAGAGATGCTATCATCAGTAGCCACAGACGGGGCAGTAGCCCTGAGAGTCCCTGGGGGATGCTGCATCATAGCTGGGCTGGGTCAGGGAGGAGAGCCCTTGTTTGTGTAGTGCTTTAGCCCCTGTGTGATAGCAGAGATGACTGGCGGTACTCCAGCTCTGGCTCCACTCTCTCCTATGAGCTGGGCAGGGCAGCTGTTAGACCCTGATCCTGCCTTTTCCCCTCCATTCAGAACCAGCATTAGGCCTTAATACCAGTCCCCACACAACTGCAGCCTGGTATCTGTTCAGACAGTATCTGAGAGGACCGGTTCCCCTCCTGAGCCTCCTAGGGGGACAGACGGGCAGGGGTTTTATCTGGGGTGAAATACATCCAGGGCTTGAGGCCATTTAGAAGAGGAGAGAGCGGACTTCTACAAACATGACCTGTCAATGTGAAGCGCTACAACCAACGTGTCTCCGGTTTCTGTCTCCCCTGGCAACATGAGGACAACGTTTTTTAATGACAATATCTCATGGGACAGGTTTGTGATACCGTTGACGATGTATATGAATTATGAAACTATGAAACTGTAAACGGTCAATGGATAAAGAGGATAGAAGGTGTATTTAAACATTATAGCATCTAACTTCTACCTCACACATCCTGGTTTACATACTGTATCCTCATTGTGAGATGGGGCCTCTTTCCCAAACATTAACGAGCCTAGTCACCAAGCCGATGTGGCTGATGACCTGGAGGTCAAAGGTTCATGACCCCAGGTGAGGCACTGTCATCGTGTCCATGACCAGGCTACTTAACCTCTCATTGGCTAAGTCAAATCCCAGGTGTGACCGTGTGAGACTGCTGGGTAATATACAGTGTGTCAGTCACGCTGGGTTCTGGCTTCCTCTAAAACAGCCCAATGATTGTGTAGTCTGTCTGAGCCAGGAGGTCCGGTCAAGCAGGGAGACAGGGGTCGGCGAGGGATGAAGTCCCCAAAGTTCATGTTAATTTTCATCTGTTTATGATCCCTGTGTCGGCACCCCTCCTTCTCACTAACTGACTGACACTCAGAGAACATACAGACCAGGTGGAGACATCTTGTTAATGCCCTGACCAGCATGGACATAAAGAGAGGGAGAGAGAGAGGGAGTGGGGAGGGAGGGTAGGGCTAATAAAGAGAGAGAAAGGGAGAGAGACAGGGAAAGAGAAGGGAGAGAGGGAGAGCGAGAAAGACCAATGCAGAAAAAGAGAGAGAGAGCGGATTGGACCAACGCAGAGTGTAAACGTCCCACCTCAGTCATTAGTTGAGCTCTCGGTAGATTTCTCGTACATTTCCACATTAGCTGGAATGTGCCAACAGGCCCAGCTCTGGGTATTGTAATGTGTATTTATATCCTCCTGTAAGGCAATCTCCTCCATGTCTTTGGTGAGGGGGCTAATACTGGGCTTATTGACCATGTTGCATAAGGAGGAAGAGGACAGCAGCACGAGGTTACTGTTAACACCTCAACAGATACACTAGAATATTCCTGTAACGTGACCTGGTGAAAGGGAAGCATGCCCCCCGATGGTTGAAAGTTTCAAATCACATGGTAGAAAGTGTGAAAATGTGAGTGCGTCCCTTAAGTAACAGTCATGTTTTCCTGTTATATGATATTCTCTCTCAGTACTCTGGGCATGTAATGGGGGCTTTCCTGACATGTCGAGGAAGAGGCCTGTCGATGTACCTGGTCAATTATTAACCTCTGAAGAAGATGGAGTCTCTGAATGCCATGCGAGGTGAGCATTTCCCTGTACACAACACACCGTACTGTAGGTTACATTTTATCATAGGTCAGAGAAGGGCCCTGAAGCCAAGTAAATCACACCTCCAAACACTGACGGACCAGGAGTAAGGTGACGTTGCCCATAGACACTGATCTTGGGTCAGTTTTGAATTTCCCCCACTATGGGTTAAGGTTAGGATTGGGGGAGGTGTAGTTGATCCTAGATCTGTACCTAGAGGAAACTTCACTCCGGAACGACTGACCAACAGTCAACTGAACTCACAACATTATCTATGTTACGTCAAGTGATGCACCACCATGCTCAGTTACAGGGCAGTTATTGGAGTTTTACTCCAGAAATAGTCAGTTGACCGATTGAGGTTGAACTACAGGAGCAAAACCACCTAAAATGTCACAATATCATCAGTTCAAAAACATAGCTTTGTAACCTTTTCACATTATTTTCCTGAAGATTTGTTGACTTGATCGCCCCTGTTGCTTCTCTGGGTCTTCCTGCAGTCCTTCTCAACTTCCCACTGTATCCGTCCCTCTTCACCAGGAAAGCTAGACCCTCCCTGCGCTTTGGGTTTCTTGGCAGGGTATCCCGTGATTCTCCCTGACAGTTGAAACGTCACCCCCTTGACACTGGCGCCGATTTATGGGAATTTGCAGGATACACAGTAGCCCTGGGGAGAGCAGGACACCGGGGTGACACCACAGTGCCAGGCCTGAGAGGATCAAGTCCCTATCTACACCATCATCATCATCTAGCAGAGAACTCTGTCTGACACCATTTGGTCTCCAATGAGAGGAGACTATGGAGAGAACCCAGACCTTTATGGAGGCTAGTGAAGTATCTCCAACCCTCTGTCCTCCTGTCCTCTCCAGCCACCAAGCCACATCTGTTCCGTCCTGAGGAACAGACAGACAGGGGGCCACTGAACATTGAAATGACTGTTGCACAACTAATTGAACTTTCATTAGAGCTGAAACGGGTCTGTGTCCCATTATCCGCACTTGCATACTACAGTGTGTGAACCAATATCTTAGATATCTCCAATCTATCTTAAGATGAATGGACTAACTGCAAGTCGTTCTGGATAAGAACATTTGCTAAATGACTAAAATGTCAATGTGAAGTCATCTACAGGGTCTGAACATTGTTTTTTTCACCCAATTATCTGGACCCAGCTCAGCAAGAGAGCTTTGTTTATTGTCTTTGCATGTACATTGATAAGGGATACTAGAGTCTCGTGGCTCCACTAACATCATGTTGATTGAAACTCCTACTTGTGTTTCAGATGTTTTTCTAGAATGGAAATGTCACACAGTTTCACACAACCAAGAAAGTTTTAACTTGTATTAAGGCCTCCCGAGTGGCGCAGTGGTCTAAGACAAGGGGTCACTACAGTCCTGGGTTCCATGAGGCGGCTCACAATTGGCCCAGCGTCGTCCGGGTTAGGGGAGGGTTTGGCCGGCCGGAATGTCCTTGTCCTTGCACTCTAGCGACTCCTTGTGGCGGGCCGGGCACATGCACGCCGACTTTGGTCGCCAGCTGTATTGCGTTTCCTCCGATACATTGGTGCTTCTAGGCTCCGGGTTAAGCGAGCAGTGTGTCAAGAAACAGTGCGGCTTGGCAGTGTTGTGTTTCGGAGGACGCGTGGCTCTCAACCTTCGCCTCTCCCGAGTCCGTAGGGGAGTTGCAACGATGAGACAAGACTAACTACGAATTGGGGAGAAAAAAGGGTTAAAAGTAAAATCATGATTTGTATGGTAATTAACAGTCAAATGAATGATGTGAAATTATATGGAATCAGCAAATTTGCCCCAGCTGAAAAGTACGTTCCGCTTTTACAAAATGGGGTTTTCAAACTGTCCTCAAGTCCAAGACAGGAACCAACATGATCTGGTGATCTGTCAGCAAGAAACCAATCAAATCTATTTTGGCTTCCACATGTGACTGCTCCCCCAGACCCTTGTAAACAAAATGGAATGGGCGTACATGTCATGAAACGCTCACCATATACTGTATATCCAGTGATCGAGACGACAGGTCTTCCTCTACTACTTACTGTGGAAATGTATCACGTCTTCATTTACAATTAACTTTCACATCTTCACTACCTCTGAAATTGAGTTAATTTCATCCACACAATCCATTCTCCTCCTATAAACATACTTCTCATCTATTGTGAAGTGGATCTGCAGCTTCTCCTTGACCATGGCCTTCAGCTAAGACTCCCTGGGGTTGTGTGAAAGAAGGTCTGACCTGACTGCAGTAGAATAGTCCCATTGAACAGGCCAGAACCAACCGGCCTATTGTCCTGGATGGGCAGCTGCTGATCCCAGGAGGATGTTGGAATGATCAACGAACCCCGAAACCCCAGCAGGATTAGGAGCGCTCCCTAAAGTGTCAGTTACTGGGAGGGATGAGTACATTTACAGGCTGGAACAGAGCTGTAGAACAATAGAATAGTGTAGTGGATGAGGCATGGATTGATGGTTGGTCTGTAACAGGGTTAACTTTCATTCCTCTTAGGTTATCCAAATGATAAGGTAAAGGTCTAGGATACAATATGTAGAAGAAATTGTGTATTTGATGGGCAATATTTCAATAGAAATTGAAATCAACTTTAATTTGGGTCATTTACATCAGGGATATCTTATCCAAATAGGTTTAGAAGAGATTAGTTGACATGGGCCAGAGAGATGTGTCACTGACTGGCACAGGGATTCCAGAGCCCTGACTTGAAAGGAGTCCCTAGTTCCCAGGCTTCCACAACAAGGTAACTGGAGCCGAGGAACAGAGTGTGACATCCATGGGACATCCATAAGGTGTAACCAAGTGTGGTTGCACAACAGTATAGTACACACTGATCTGGAACGTACTCAATGCACTGCTTATCATACAGTATGATATTACGCACACATACACTACCGTTCAAACGTTTGGGGTCACTTAGAAATGTCCTTGTTTTTGAAAGAAAAGCACATTTTTGGTCCATTAACATAACATCAAATTGATCAGAAATACAGTGTAGACATTGTTAATGTTGTAAATGACTATTGTAGCTGGAAACGGCAGATTTTCTATGGAATATCTACATAGGCGTACAGAGGCCCATTACCAGCAACCATCACTCCTGTGTTCCAATGGCGCGTTGTGTTAGCTAATCCAAGTTTATAATTTTAAAAGACTAATTGATCATTAGAAAACCCTTTCGTAATTATGTTAGCACAGCTAAAAACTGTTGTTCTGATTAAAGAAGCAATAAAACTGGCCTTCTTTATCTGGAGCATCAGCATTTGTGGGTTCGATTACAGGCTCAAAACTTTCTTCTGAAACTCGTCAGTCTATTCTTGTTCTGAGAAATGAAGTCTATTCCATTCGAGAAATTGCCAAGACACTGAAGATCTTGTACAACGCTGTGTACTACTCCCTTCACAGAACAGCGCAAACTGGCTCTAACAGAATAGAAAGAGGAGTGGGAGGCCCCGGTGCACAACTGAGCAAGAGGACAAGTACATTAGAGTGTCTAGTTTGAGAAACAGACGCTTCACAAGTCCTCAACTGGCAGCTTCATTAAATAGTACCCACAAAACACCAGTCTCAAGGTCAACAGTGAAGAGGCAACTCCAGGATGCTGGCCTTCTAGGCAGAGTTGCAAATAAAAAGCCATATCTCAGACTGGCCAATAAATTAAAATATTAAGATGGGCAAAAGAATCACTGGACACTTTAATAAATGGATCACTAGTCACTTTAAACAATGCCACTTTAAATAATGCCACTTTAATAATGTTTACATATCTTACATTACTCATATCACATGTACAGTTGAAGTCGGAAGTTTACATACACTTAGGTTGGAGTCATTAAAACTTGTTTTTCAATCACAGGGAATTTTTACGAGGATTAAATGTCAGGAATTGTGAAAAACTCAGTTTAAATGTTGAAGTCGGAAGTTTACATACACTCAATTAGTATTTGGTAGCATTGCCTTTAAATTTTTAACTTGGGTCAAACGTTTCAGGTAGCCTTCCACAACCTTCCCACAAAAAGTTGTGTGAATTTTGGCCCATTCCTCCTGACAGAGCTGGTGTAACTGAGTCAGGTTTGTGGGCCTCCTGGCTCGCACACGCTTCTTCAGTTCTGCCCACACATTTTCTATGGGATTGAGGTCAGTGCTTTGTGATGGCCACTCCAATACCTTGACTTTGTTGTCCTTAAGCCATTTTGCCACAACTTTGGAAGTATGCTTGGGGTCATTGTCCATTTGGAAGACCCATTTGCGACCAAGCTTTAACTTCCTGACTGATATCTTGAGATGTTGCTTCACTATATCCACAATTTTCCCACCTCATGATGACATCTATTTTGTGAAGTGCACCAGTCTCCCCTGCAGCAAAGCACCCTCACAACATGATACTACCACCCCCGTGCTTCACGGTTGGGATGGTGTTCTTCACCTTGCAAGCCTCCCCCTTTTTCCTCCAAACATAACGATGGTCATTATGGCCAACAGTTATATTTTTGTTTCATCAGACCAGAGGATTTTTCTCCAAAAATTACGATCTTTGTCCCCATGTGCAGTTGCAAACTGTAGTCTGTCTTTTTTATGGCGGTTTTGGAGCAGTGGCTTCTTCCTTGCTGAGTGGCCTTTCAGGTTATATCGATATAGGACTTGGTTTACTGTGGATATAGATACTTTTGTACCTGTTTCCTCCAGCATCTTCACAAGGTCCTTTGCTGTTGTTCTGGGATTGATTTGCACTTTTCACACCAAAGTATGTTCATCTCTAGGAGACAGAACACTTCTCCTTCCGAGTGGTATGACGGTTGTGTGGTCCCATTGTAACGGCCGTCGAAGGGAGTAGACCAAGGTGCAGTGTGTTGAGTGCTCATCATGTATTTATTGTACTGAGAACACATATACAAAGAAACAAAAATGACAGCCAAACAGTTCTGTCAGGTAAGCAACGCTAAACAGAAATTAACCACCCACAAAACCCAAAGGAAAACAGGCTGCCTAAGTATGGCTCCCAATCAGAGACAACGATATACAGCTGTCCCTGATTGAGAACCATACCCAGCCAAAACAAAGAAATACAAAACATAGAAAAAAGGACATAGAATGCCCACCCTAGTCACACCCTGGCCTAACCAAAATAGAGAACAAAAACCTCTCTATGGGCAGGGCGTGACACCCATGGTATTTATACTTGCGTACTATTGTTTGTACAGATGAACGGGGTACCTTCAGGCATTTGGAAATTGCTCCCAAGGGTGAACCAGACTTGTCGAGGTCTACGATTTCTTTTCTGAGGTCTTGGCTGATATCTTTTGATTTTCCCATGATGTCAAGCAAAGAGGCACTGAGTTTGATGGTAGGCCTTGGAATACATCCACAGGTACACTTCCAATTGACTCAAATTATGTCAATTAGCCTATCAGAAGCTCCTAACGCCATGACATAATTTTCTGGAATTTTCCTAGCTATTTAAAGGCACAGCCAACTTAGTGTATGTAAACTTCAGACCCACTAAAATTGTGATACAGTGAATTATAAGTGAAATAATCTGTCTGTAAACAATTGTTGGAAAAATTACAAAGTAGATGTCCTAACCGACTTGCCAAAACTATAGTTTGTTAACAAGAAATTTGTGGAGTGGTTGAAAAACAAGTTTTAAATGACTCCAACCTAAGTGTATGTAAACTTCCCACTTCAACAGTACTGCATTTATACCATTTACTGCACCTTGCCTATGTCGCTCCGCCATCGCTCATCCATATACTTGTATGTACATATTCTCATTCCCCCTTTAGATTTGTGTGGATTAGGTAGTTGTTGGGGAATTGTTAGATTACTTGTTATATTTGTGTATATTAGGTAGTTGTTGGGAATTGTTAGATTACTTGTTAGATATTACTGCACTGTTGGAACTAGAAGCACAAGCATTTCACAACACTCGCATTAACATTTGCTAACCATGTGTATGTGACCAATAAAATTTGATTTGATTTGAAGAACACATACACTGGACAGAGGAACTCTGCCTAGAAGGCCAGCATCCCAGAGTCCCCTCTTCACTGTTGACGTGAGACTGGTGTTTTGCGGGTACTATTTAATGAAGCTGCCAGAACCCACAAATGCTGATGCTCCAGATACTCAACTTGTCTGAGAAGGCCAGTTTTATTGCTTCTTTATCAGAACAACAGTTTTCAGCTGTGCTAACATAATTGCAAAAGGATTTTCTAATGATCAATTAGCCATTTAAAAAGATAAACTTGGATTAGCTAACACAACGTGCCATTGGAACACAGGAGTGATGGTTGCTGATAATGGGCCCATGTACGCCTATGTAGATTTTCCATAAAGAATCTGCAATTTCCAGCTACAATAGTCATTTACAACATTAACAATGTCTACACTGTATTTCTGATCAATTTGATGTTCTTTTAATGGACAATTTTTTTTCTTTTCTTTCAAAAACAAGGACATTTCTCAGTGACCCCAAACTTTTGAACGGTAGTGTACATACACACACACACATACATGCATGGCACACACACGCACATAATAGTTTCATAAATATTCAGGTAACCCCAACGCTAATACTATAAATGGTAAACAGTGGCCAAAAGGGTGACAAAAATATACTTGGCTAATTTCTTGGCACATGTCATGGACACCGTATCAGTGACGACTTGTATCCCAGCTGAGAAGCAGACTTTGTAGATCTTAGAAAAAAATGTCAAAGGCCACATAGCACCACTGAGAAGGCTTTCATCTATTTTATGGATTTAAGATGAATGAGTCCCAGATCTATTTATACTGCCTAGATACCACGTGTGTCATTTTGACTGCACATTCATATCTATTTATGATTGGACATGCCACAAGTTACAACTGCACTTGACCGTTCTCTCTGTCTAGGATATGTTTCATTGAAATGTAATATTCCATACTGTAGAATTTCAGCCTACAGTAGGTTGGGAATTGGGCTTAAAAGTTGAAAGGTTTTGATAAGACTATTCAACAAGAACGAATATACTTTATTATTATTATTAGTTATGAACATAATGTTGTTGGAACTTTGCAAGTCAGTTGAGGGCCAATATTTGTTCCACTTAGGCGAGCCAACTTCGTGGGGAGGGCCTGAAGATTTCATTGACAGTTATCGTGCAGGTTGATAATGATACCTTTCACCGTGAAACAGATATTGAAAACACCTGTCATAAGCTTTAAGTGACGTTTTTACTTTCATTGAGAGGTGTTAACGCTTATTTATTTTCTACACAAACTCGCTTGGTAGTAAAAAACCCCATTGAGAAAATAAAGGTTGATGCACTGCGACAGCTAAGCGTTGGATAGAGTTTCACATTCTATATATAAGCCTGGTGACTTGTGTCACTGGGCTATTTAAATGCCATGCAGTGTCCCACTGTCAAAACATAGGCCGTGCGAGGGTAGAACAGTATGGTGGAACTTTTTGAGACCCACACTTATTTCTTCAACGATCTGCGCTATCTCGAGGGAGATCATGGACCATTGCAGCATTTGGACATGGCGGGGGTGTCCCCTTTGTACCACGGGAATGACAGCCCGTTGTCACCTGGGGGGGATCCGTCCGAGACTGGATGTGACAGCAGCGGAGAGGAGCATGTCCTCGCACCCCCTGGTCTTCAGCCGCACTGCGAGGGACAATGCCTCATCTGGGCTTGTAAGGTTTGTAAAAGAAAGTCTGCACCGACCGACAGGCGCAAAGCGGCCACTCTCAGAGAAAGAAGGCGGCTCAAGAAGATCAATGAAGCATTCGATGCGTTGAAGAAAAAGACCGTGCCCAATCCGAACCAGCGGCTGCCCAAAGTGGAGATTTTACGCAGCGCCATAAACTACATCGAGCAATTGCAGGACCTGTTGCATACACTGGATGAGCAAGAAAACCCCCCACAAAATGGCTCATATAACTATAACGTGAAAGAACACCATGTAAGCTTCATTTGAGTAATATTGGCATCTGCATTTTTTATGTCACTTTATGCGTACAATAATTTGCTTTATACTTAAAGGGAAAATTGCCATAACGGGAAATATCTTACTGTGTATTATACTTGTAGGCCTACTTCTTTGTATAATAACACGTGTGTTAGTAGACACTTAAGCTAATACATGTGTGTGTACGTGAAGGCGTCCAATAAGGAGTACCATTGGAAGAAGAACTGTCAAAACTGGCAGACCTCAGCTGATCATTCCAATGCACCAATGACGAATCAGAGAGAAGGTTGGTGCCAATTATGAACAGTAAATTAGATCTAAATTGCTCTTTTGCAACTCATCAACTGATTGTAGATGTTCTATTTTTCAGGCTTCACTGAGTCTTCAGCGTCCACCAGTCTTCTTCGCCTGTCATCAATCGTTGACAGCATCTCAAGTGAAGAGAAACCGACTTGCAACGAAGAAGTCTCAGAAAAATAATGCATTATTTATTGGAATTTTGTAGCCTGTATAAGCGACGTCAGCATTTCGTATTTCCATTGTCTATTTCGAAATTATTTTCACTTCTTTATTCATATGTTTTAGTTTCCATTTACTTATATTCATTTGTACAAATTAACGGGCATTTTGTGGTCACTGTTTTCTTTTAAATTGTATGAATGGTCAATATTTTCTTTCTAAAGTATGACAACAATGGAACTATAATATTTTATTTCCAAATGGACATTTGATAATTGTAAATATTTTCTAATATATTAACAACTTAATTTATTTTACATATAAAAGGCAGAAACAAAACGTCAAGAGATTCATTGTTGTATTTGAGTATTTCTATATGAACTGACCAACAAATAAATTGTAAGCATTGTATCTTACAAGGCATCTACACGTTTTGTTTTGTTCATCACTAACTATGCACTTCATTATTTATTTTAAATACTTGTCAGGTATTTTAAGGCAATTTTAGTTTTTTACACATTTTGATATAAAAACAAATTACATTTTGTACAATATATCGCCTTGACACATGTAGTATAAATAGTATCATGAAAACCATGCATTTAAAACCTAAGGTATTCATTTTTGAATTATCCTATCCTATGTTGTACCAGTTTTTTCATTAGACTTGACTCACTCCAAATACTATAGTTTAATGTATGTTTGTATGGGTACTTAAGGTAGGTCCTACTGTGTTCAACCTCTTTGCAGGTCATGCCATTCTTATTATGTGACAAACCTTCAGCCATACCTTCCAGGTCCCATAATGATATCCGAGGATATCCCTAATGTCCCCACTAACCCACTTGATCATGTGGAATTTCAATAGAGCTATGATACTGTACATGCAAGCATCGGCCACAAGTTCCCCCAGTATTCATGGGTATTAGAAGACCATAAAATCCAACGGGACCTGAAATAGCCTGGGCTCCTCTCTTTGTTCCAGCTGGCAGAGAGCTAGCCTGGTCCACTTCAGTAGCGTTACATTTACGTTTTAGTCATTTAGCAGACGCTCTTATCCAGAGCAAATTGCAATTAGTGTGTCCATCTTAGGATAGCTAGGTGAGACAACCACATTTCACAGTCGTAGCAAGTATATTTTCCCTCATAAAGTAATTAGCAAAGTCGGTGCTAGTCGGAAAATAATGGATTTAAAATTGTTTTATTATTAAGTATTATTACTATTATTATTATCATTATTTTACTATTATTATTATTATTATTTTGTCACCTCTAAACTCAGATATGCTTCGACGTGGAAACTTGGTTAGGAGGCAACGGTGCAAAGCCCTCAGTGATAATGAAGCCAGCTATTAGGTCCTAATTAATGATCACTTGTTTGATCATGCACATTAGCACAACGTTGACACATACTTTACAAAGGACTCCCTGAATGTATGTTTGATATGATGACCTCTTTCTCCTACATGTGTTGACTTGGGGAGGCCTACTTGTTTATGATCCCACAGTGCATTGCTGTGCTGACCTAACCCTGCATCACAGTGAGCACTGCTCTTCTCCCTCTCAGGTCTCTGTGGCTGGCACACTGCCCTGCTGACCCCTGTGTGTCCAGCCTGGTGTCATAGACTAGACGTAACATAATGTTAGCCACAACACATTTGAATTGGTAACATATCATAAGAATTATAAATTCAAAATATATTGTACGAATTGCAATTCATATCTTATCATACGAAATGTAATTCGTAAAATATCATACGAATTGTAATTTGTAACATATAATAAGAAATGGATGATGAACATCCCGAAATGAATACATGTCATACCAAACGTAAAATATCATCCTAATTTCCGCGTTCCGGATTTTTGTTTACTATGTTACGTCCACCCGAGTCCAGGTTGTTTTGTCTGACTTTCCCTCAGCCCTCACACAAAGGTAAGCATACCCACCTCACACTGACTCATGACCCCAAGCACACACACAACTTATTAGTGACTCATCCAACAGTCATTTGAAAAAGAGGCCATAGTAGAGATGCACTAGGGTCTCTGTGCTGTGTTGTTTTGTATTGCCGCTGAGTACATTCAAATTGATTAGCCTTACAGTCTTTGTATAAAGGCGTAAAAGTCTTTAGGGTAGGGTACGTTTTGGGTGATTTCTCAAAACAGCAGATTGCATATCCAATGTACCAACATTTATCCAAATCACAATGTCAAACCACCCATGCTCCTATTTCTAGTGCGATTAAAACTAGATTTAATGAGCACTTCAGTGATGCCTGATACAGTAAGTACTATCAAAGGATATAGGGCCTGTACTTCAAAGTCCTTTCACATCTTTCCTTTACTTCTGATTCTCTCACTGAACCAAACTGAAACTAGATAGCCCCCACAGTAATGTTATTTTAATGGGATCGAAGCAGCTTTCTCACAGTGAGTTTGTGGGCCTGTTTCCTGGTGTCCATGAGAATTGTCCAGAGTCTTCCTTCCAAAGGCTCTCCTAGATCCCCCTAAATGACTTTGTCAATCTACTGTTTGTTTTTGGATAATATCATTGATATTTTTTTCCAAAATCTACCACCTGCTCAACATTGAGACCTAAACCTTGGGAAAATAGCAATTACCACCTTTATGTTGAGGGGGACGTTATTTCATTGGGACCTGTTATTTTAAGATTTAGATGCAAATTGATCAGTCTGGGGTTTAATAGATGTGATTCCTATACTAATGTCTGTGATTACTGTCTTATTTATGTATAATACAGTCTTTATAAGTTAGGTGTTATAGATTCAATTGTTTAATCCTCTCTCTGGGTGTTGTAAATGGAGGATAAGGGCAGTATGATGTATTATCACCATTTGACTTGTTAGTAAACAACTTCGGCCTGCAATTTTACAGAGATTTCCTTGTCACTTATGATGCGCTCGAAATGGATTTTGCTGTGTAGGATGTGTTTAAAAAGTCAAGGCCGATGAAAGGGGAGATTTTATAGGGGAGGATCAGCCTTTGGGAGAAATGCCTTGATTTATCAGGCTTTCCTAGAATATCCTGCTACGAAATGATTCCCTGCAACATTGTAGTTGGCAGCACACTGCAGCTCCCTGCCAGACAAGTGGTGTTGCCAATCAAAAACCCTTGTCATGTGATATGATCTAATGCACTCATTAAAGTAACTGTCCAGTCAAAGTCTCACTTTTAAAAGTTCATATTCTGTTAACTCATACCCAAATAATCTTGTTGACTCATCCAATACTCGCATTTGTGGCCAAAGCCTAAATTGGACAAAAAAACACTTCAATAACCCCACCTCAAACATTGGTTAACTGGAAAAGTGAAATACTATACATGAAGGATTATATAAAGTGTGATTTAAATGATTGTATCAGTCTGAAACATGTTGTTCATCAGACAAAATGGAGATGATTAGTCACCATACTCCACATCTTTCAGAAATATAACAAAAATACGTTTCCATCTATGGCATATAGAATCTGTGGTAAATAAACCTTTATGGAACATTTGATATATGACCCTTATGGAGACCGGATAAGAGGGGCACAACATCACATGAAATCAAAGCTTAAGCAGTTTAGAAGAAATAAGGGTTTCACACGTGAGGGAAAAGGGACATTAAATCCCAGCTAATGCCCTACACTTAACTCTGCCTCTGACCCCTGACAACAACTCTGGAATAGAGGCGATAAAAAACAAACCCCCTTGTTCCCAAGAGACACCACTAGCACTTCAGATCACAGAGCCAGAGTGAGTGTGTACATCGACTGGAGCAGCGCATAGGCCTCTGCTAGATGTATCGCCATTGACACCATATGCTGGTGCAATTGTATCCTATAGGCTCAATTAGCTGTCGGTTGTTGCCAGGTTTTCTCGTTGTCCATACTGTTGGGGATTGTTCACAGTCGATATAGCCTTTGATCTCAACGGCAGCATCGAGGGCCAGGCTCATGCCAATGTCTTCTTCAGCTGTGCGCAATACAAACTCGGACGGCAATTCAGTGGCAGGTACTCGAGTGTTTTCTTAGGTGTGCGCGGTTCCCAGAGATAGAGGAGGACAAACGTTTTGACACGTTGTGAGAAATATCCACATTGTATCCTTGTAGGGTGTCAACAAACACAAAGCTCGAATAATTACTCCGACGACTGAAACAGGCAGCGCATCATGGCTATTCATCAGTGTTTGTTCTAGTTAGTTTCTCATGCATAATTAGGCTATGCACATGTGGTTCGGGCGCAAGCCGCCTCTTTCGAGATGCAGCTTAAATAATGAATATAGCATGCTTATTAACATGTATTACAAGCCGAATGTTTTCAAAGTTAACACAATTGTAATGTCAGATTTCTAATTTTATTGAGTAAAATTGATCAAGGATACAATGCGATGCAGGACTTTTAAGAGGGGCCTCAAAACAGTACATTATTGGACTTTGAGACCTTTCCAGGTGCAACACTTACTGTGCTGTGAAAAAGTATTTGCCCCCTTCCTGATTTCTTATTATTTTGCACATTTGTCACATTTAAATGTTTCAGATCATCAAAGAAATTGTAATATTACACAAAGATAACCCAAGTAAACACAAAATGCAGTTTTTAAGTGATCATTTTATCAAAGGTCAAATAAAAAAATACAAAATCTCTGCAACACTCCACCTATCAGGCCTTTATAGTAGAGTGGCCAGACGGAAGCCACTCCTCAGTAAAATGCACATGACAACCCGCTTGCAGTTTGCCAAAAAGCTCCAAAAGATTCTCCGGTCTGATGAAACCAAGATTGAACCCTTTGGCCTGAATGCCAAGCGTCAGGTCTGGTGGAAACCTGGCACCATCCCTACGGTGAGGCATGGTGGTGGCAGCATCATGCTGTGGGGATGTTTTTCAGTGGCAGGGCCTGGGAGACTAGTCAGGATCGAGGCAAAGATGAATGGAGCAAAGTACAGAGAGATCCTTGATGAAAACCTGCTCCAGAGAGCTCAGGACCTCAGACTGGACAATGACCCTAAGCACACAGCCAAAACAACGCAGGAGTGGCTTCGAGACAAGTCTCTGAATGTCCTTGAGTGGCCCTTGCCAGAGCCCGGACTTGAACGCGATCGAACGTCTCTGGAGAAACCTGAAAATAGCTGTGCAGCAATGCTCCCCGTCTAACCTGACAGAGCTTAAGGGAAAAAAGCTATCCGAACCTTCATGGCCCTATATGACATAGTAATTGCCCCCCTCTTGTTAAATCATGAATTTACTGTGGTTAATCAAATTTTTTGGAAAGCTGAGTTCAATTTCACTAGCCACACCCAGACCTGATTACTGATTAAAATTACCCCAAGAGCGCAGCGACGACTCATCCAAGAGGTCACAAAGGTCATACAGAGGTCATCCAAGTGTTCATGACTCAACCATAAGAAAGAGACTGGGCAAAAATGGCATCCATGGCAGAGTTCCAAGGTGAAAACCACTGCTGACCAAAAAGCACATAAAGGCTCGTCTCACTTTTGGCAAAAAACATCTTGATGATCCCCAAGACTTTTGGGAAAATATTCTGTGGACTGACGAGACAAAAGTTGAACTTTTTGGAAGGTGTGCATCCCGTTACATCTGGCGTAAAAGTAACACAGCATTTCAGAAAAAGATCATCATACCAACAGTCATATATGGTGGTGGTAGTGTGATGGTCTGTGGGCTGCTTTGCTGGTTCAGGACCTGGACGACTTGCTGTGATTGATGGAACCATGAATTCTGCTCTCTACCAAAAAATCCTAAAGGAGAATGTCCGGCCATCTGTTCGTGACCTCAAGCTGAAGCGCACTTGGGTTCTGCAGCAGGACAATGATCCAAAACACACCAGCAAGTCCACCTCTGAATGGCTTAAAAAAACAAAATTAAGGTTTTGGAGTGGCCTAGTCAAAGTCCGGACTTGAATCCGATTGAGATGCTGTGGCGTGACCTTAAAAAGGCGGTTCATGCTCGAAAACCCTCCAATGTGGCTGAATTAAAACAATTCTGCAAAGAAGAGTGGGCCAAAATTCCTCCACAGCGATGTGAAAGACTCATTGCCAGTTATCACAAACACTTGATTGCAGTTGTTGCTGCTGAGGGTGGCACAACCAGTTATTAGGTTTAGGGGGCAATTACTTTTTCACATAGGGCCATGAAGGTTCAGATAGCTTTTTTACCTAAATCAATAAAATCAGCACTTAAAAACTGCATTTTGTGTTTACTTGTGTTATCTTTGTGTAATATTTAAATTTGTTTGATCTGAAACATTTAAGTGTGACAAATGTGCAAAAAAATAAGAAATCAGGAAGTGGGCAAATACTTTTTCACAGCACTGTATATGTACATGTTTAAATGTATAGGCCTATCTGTTTAGAATATAATTTGACATGGCTATAATTAGGTTTTAAATGGTGTATGTTTGGCTATGACAGTAAACTAGGTCTTGCAAATTATTCACGAATTGAAGCCCTCGTGTTAATTGCTCAATTAGCTATTTAATGAGCTTTAACAAACATGGACACCCCGTGTATGAAACCTTCAATGATGAGTTAGGACCGGTTAGAGGAGTTACCGCAGCAATGTGAATGATCGGGATTTGAAATGTTACACCTCCCTTTGCAGCTGCGCTGCATCTGTAACGCTGCTATTTGTCTCAAGCATAAAATTGGCCTGCAAACTCTTGCACATGGTTCACCTCGTTGCTATTGCTCAGTTTTAGAAAACAAAACTAATCTCCATTATTATCACACTTTCATATGTGTAAGATTTTGAGTGATGGCTCATTGTAATATTAGTAGTGTATATATTTAAGAATTGGTATAGAAAAAGTACTATTTTGTCGGATCTGAGAGGTAAAGTTATTCTCCTCTTTACCTGTTCAACTATTGGTGTTCACCAACCATTACCTTTAGTCGGAATAGGTATGTTTCTTACAGAAAAGGGCCATGTAGTGGTGGATTGAGTGGGAAAACACCAGGGAGTGCAGATGTGGGGAACTCTGCAGGGTACTGGGGGTGAGGGAGCGGGTGGGGCGGAGAGCTGAGCTAACCCCAGCCTGCCTGGGCCAATGGGGCATGGTAATTAGATCTGGCCAATGTGGGCCTTGGGCTCTGGACTGGGGGCATATAAGGGGGGCCCCATGGCAGCAGCTCCCTCATATCACTCAGAGGTCTCCTCTCTCACCCCACTGCTCTCCCAAAGCAGAGAGTTATTTGCTTCCTTTCTTCAGCCACAACAACAGCCCAGCCATGGATGTCTTCTCCCCATCTCAGGTCTACTATGACAGCGCCTGTGCCTCCTCGCCAGAGGACCTGGACTTCGGCCCCGGGGAACTGGATGGCTCAGAGGAAGACGAGCATGTCCGGGTCCCTGGGGCTCCTCACCAGGCGGGTCACTGCCTTCAGTGGGCCTGCAAGGCCTGCAAGCGTAAGTCCAGCACGGTGGACCGGCGTCGGGCTGCCACCATGAGGGAACGACGCCGGCTGAAAAAGGTGAACCACGGCTTCGAGGCTCTGAGGCGCTGCACCTCAGCCAACCCCAGCCAGAGGCTGCCTAAGGTGGAGATCCTGCGCAACGCCATCCAGTACATCGAAAGCCTCCAGGAGCTGCTCCATGAGCATGTGGAGAACTACTACGGCCTTCCTGGGGAGAGCAGCTCAGAGCCTGGGAGCCCCTCGTCCAGCTGCTCCGACAGCATGGTGAGACTGAGACCAGACACACACGGACTCATATACAGCTTCACTCACTGTCTCCTCATCTCTGTGCAGCACACAGAGGTTTTATCAGGTCCTGCTAGTTCAGTGTCTGCTGAAACGTTTTCCCTCTTTGGACTAATTCAGAGTACTCTATTTGCATGATGGATCACATTGCTGTTAGCCTCTGTCTTGTTGTATCTCCCAAGATCTTGAGTTAAAAAGCTTTTGTTTGGGACTCGACCTTAGTAGCTTAATTCCAGATGTCTTTGAGCATGCATATTGTAATACTTTGATATTACAATGCGATATCTAATTTGCATTTAGAGTATCTCCTTGGATCTGAAGGGGAACAGGCTCACTTCAAATGTAGAATGTTTATTGAATAGACTTGCACTGATTGTGCTGGGGGATCTCAATTACAATGTTCCCTTGTGCATTTCATCTTCTTTGGCTGCATCATTAATGTAAACATCTCTTTTGCAGTGTTATACATGCATGATGCATTACGTTTCACATGGAAATGCTAACCTTTTTTATTGGTGTGTTTGGTGCATGTACATTACCCCAGTGCATGCATGATACCTTCTCAGTTGGCCAGTCAAGATTAGAATCAGCTCTACAAAACAGTGGTTAAAAGGTGATGCAATACTAAATAATAGAATGGATCTTTATGATGGTGGATGGAGTAATGGCTTTCCCACCGTTGTACACGTTATAGCCTAATAAACCCTGCTAAATCCACCTTACTGAAGTCTGGCAGGAAAGACTGTGCTTTTCTGCATTCCATCCTGACTGCATGTTCTCAGCCGCTGCCAGGATTTTCTGCAGATTTACTGGGAGAAGTGTCATCTTGCACAAACTGGTGTTGCTTCCACTGATGCAATCGATTCGCCACGGCTAGAGCCAGGCAGATCATGGGAGTAGCCTGCAACTTTGGCCCTGAGGTGGCTGTGAAATAAAGAACCCTAGCCAGACAGGCAGGAACAATGTGGATTTATCAGTCTGGCAAGATGACCAAGGATCACATTATTTACCTGTATTTTAATATTATTTCATATTTGTATGTTCTTATCTTAGTAGCTTTCTTTATTGTGCAGCATTTACAAACCTCAGTTGAGGAAAATGCATTTCAGACACTTCAAAATATCTGAAACATAGAGAGGGGAATAATATCACATGCTTTGTCATGACTGCTGTGCTAACGTTAGTTTACTCGGTTTCCTTGTAGGTTGACTGTAACAGTCCTGTTGTGTGGCCTCAGATGAACACAAGCTTTGGCAACAACTACAGTTACACTAAGAATGGTAAGACACATTGATTAATATGTTTCTTTTTGTTGTGTCATATAAAACTATAGACATAGTCTAATGAATACATCTAATGGACTTATGTAAGGCTATGGTCTGGTCAACCTGTGTGTGTTGAGTATAGTAAAACTTGCCAGGTTTACTTTCATTCGTTTTGATTCGTACTATAAAGATACGTGAATAATTCTGCCTTTCCATTTTAGTTCACCATACATATAAATTGACTCAATGGGACATGGTAGTTAACTGATCTCATCCATAAGATAGCTCCCTTCTTTGTCTTGACTGACCTTGTCCTTCCCCTGTTTGTCCTGTCTAGTGAGCTCTGGAGAGAGAGGTGCTGGTGCCTCCAGCCTGGCCTGCCTGTCTAGCATAGTAGATCGCCTCTCCTCGGTGGATGCCAGTGTACCAGCAGGGCTCAGAGATATGCTTACCTTCTCGCCCTCCAGCACCGACTCCCAGCCTTGCACTCCAGAAAGCCCCGGGACCAGACCTGTGTACCACGTGTTGTGAAGAAAACCTGCATTAGAATATAAATAATCTGATGGCCCTGATCTTCAACCGCATACCGCTTTTACTTCCTATTTCGGTGATGGCTAAGATCGATCAGCACCTGCCAACTTTTGTATTGTAAATAAGATTGTAAATATGTACTGTAAATGTTCATTTATTTTAAACAATATTATACCAAATGTAACATATTTAATTGATCCTTTTCATGTGTCTGTCCTAATATAGGCCTATGCATCCTTCAAACAAGTTGTATTTAAGCTATTGTATTTGTTAGCTTCACGTTTCTCATGATCAATAAACGTTTCAACAATTCTAGAGTTCCCACATATGTCGGTGTAAATGTTGTTTATTCCATCAAATAGAGTGACTACAGAAGAGAGAGTAGCTTGCATTCTATTCCTGGTCAGAGTGTTGGTGTGGTGGGTGGAGATGGGAAGGGGAGGAGAGAGGGTTTGTGTACCTGTTTTTTCTTCAGTAACAAATGTTTCTCATTGTTAACACCCCTAACTACACCCTAAACACTATCGCTTTGAACAAATGGCCTGAACGTAACACTTGAAATTGTGTGTAAGCGAAGGGAAAGGGGTTACTAGTATCATATGTTGCGTCTCATCAAAGCCTATAGATCCCAAAATCAAAGCGGTACAGTCTTTTTCCTGTTGTATTGTGACCCCATTAGGCTAAAAGGATTTCCCTTACATTTATAACGCATTTATAATAGAAGAACACAGTGAAATCGAATGTGTCACTGCAGGTTTTTTTTACTTGGGTTTGAGAGCAACCGACAGATTATGTAACTCCTATATCACTTGCCCTATGGCAGCACAGCACACAGTCACGCCCATGTGAAAACATAGAAACCTATCTCGTCGTGACATAACCTTCGAGAGACACTCAAGTCTTCATGTTTATGACAAGCACCTTCCTATTGTGACACCAGAGGGAGAGACTGAGTGGCGAGTGGGTAATACTGGTAGTTAAACACATGCTCTGCCTCTGTGGCACGATGCTAGATGGCTCTGTGGCATAGCAGGCATACCAGCGAGGGCTTCTATTTCAGTAAGCCACACTGCTGGCTACGAGGCTCTCTACGCATTGAAGTCATTTTCCATGGCTAAACCTGGGATATATTCATAAATCACTCATCATGCACCAGGCATGTGACGTCATGAGATGACAAGAGATATAATCTTTGTTTCCACATCAACAGATAGTATGACCCAAGGTTACAAACGGGGGGAATTTGCATCAAGTACTTTATTATTAGGATATCATTCATCTATTTCCATTTGATTCCTCTTCCAACCTGGACAATGTAAGGACTGAACGTAGCCTGACACAAATCACTCTAATGTGAAATACTCTGGCATTTCTCACAATAGCCAAAGCCATTATTTGCAGTACTGAGTATACACTATCACCACAAGAGGGAGGTATTTCTAATACTTGACTATGAGATGTCACTTGTCATGCTCTCATGACTCCAGAGAATTTGTATTTGCTATCTAATAAGTAGGCTGTGATATTGTTTGTGTCATATTCCAGTTAAACAATAACTACCTGACAATTTGATACAGATGTAGGATCTGGGGAAAAAAATGTATGAAATGTATGCATTCACTACTGTCGCTCTGGATAAGAGCGTCTGCTAAATGACTAAAATGTAAATGTAATCTTCATTTTAGTCAGTTTACTACAGCAGGAAAATAATCCTGCAGCAACAGGAAATGAGAATTATTATGTGGATTATAACTAACGGACATTTTTGTAGGGGTTGATACATTTTTCACAAGGGAAAATCAAGTCTGAGATTTTATAGTGGAAATTACAAATGTCAGAAGTCTTTTTAAACATCATATATACTACAAGTTTTATATTTTCTGAATTGAAGGAAAGTTCTCCTGCAACAGGGTGATCCAATTAAATTTGACAGACATTGTGCTCTTTTAATAGGACATGTTGGGATGAAAGGTAGACAGTTAACAATTCCATTTCTCTGTAGGCTCCTTCAAATCTCCAAAACCCATGTGCTCAAGTGGAGCCAATGTTGTCCTCATGCTCACTGCAAATCCCTCCTTTAAATTATGAGGCGGCTATGAGGAGGTTAGCTAGCTCCCAGACTCTTACATTAAATACATTTAACAACATTAAGTGAATAATCACATCAATACAATATAGTTAGCTAGCTGCCAGACTCTTACATTAAACATAATTTAACATTAAGTGATTCATAATCACATCAATACAATATAGTTAGCTAGCTGCCAGACTCTTACATTAAACATAATTTAACATTAAGTGATTCATAATCACATCAATACAATATAATTCAAACGGTTTTGTCATTATCAAGGCTAACTATTGCCCTTGCATTGAGGACCCACCTTTGAGTGAGTAATCTAGACACATGTTGATTTATCCCACTGGGCACAGACGTCTATTCTACGTTGGTTAACCAACGTTGATTCAACCAGTGTGCCCAGTGGGATTTTAGGCTATAGCTAGTTGGCTAGTTAATAATAGCATACACCCCTCAAATTAAAATCTGGACCTCAAACAATAAAAAAGTCCCCTCAATCAGGGACTGATTTGAACTTGGGACACCAGGTTTAAAGGTTAAATAAATAAATACTACAAAGCAGGATCAATCAATCAATCAAATGTATTTATAAAGACCTTCTTACATCAGCTGATGTCACAAAGTGCTGTACAGAACCCAGCCTAAAACCCCAAACAGCAAGCAATGCAGGTGTAGAAGCACGGTGGCTAGGAAAAACTCCTTAGAAAGGCCAGAACATAGGAAGAAACCTAGAGAGGAACCAGGCTATGATGGGTGGCCAGTCCTCTTCTGGCTGTGCCGGATGGAGATTATAACAGAACATGGCCAAGATGTTCAAATGTTTATAGATGACCAGCAGGGTCAAATAATAATAATCACAGTGGTTGTAGAGGGTGCAACAGGTCAGCACCTTAGGAGTAAATGTCAGTTGGCTTTTCATAGCCGATCATTCAGAGTATTTCTACCGCTCCTGCTGTCTCTAGAGAGTTGAAAACAGCAGTTCTGGGACAAGGTAGCACGTCCGGTCAACAGGTCAGGGTTCCATAGCCGCAGGCAGAACAGTTGAAACTGGAGCAGCAGCATGACCAGGTGGACTGGGGACAGCAAGGAGTCATCAGGCCTGGTAGTCCTGAGGTATAGTCCTAGGGCTCAGGTCCTCCGTGAGAAAGAGAGAAAGAGAGAAAGAGTGAGAGAGAGGGAGAGAGAGAGAAAAAGAGAGAGATGGAATTAGAGAGAGCATACTTAAATTCACACAGGACACCGGATAAGACAGGAGAAATACTCCAGATATAACAGACTGACCCTGGCCCCCCGACACAAACTATTGCAGCATAAATACTGGAGGCTGAGACAGGAGGGGTTGGGAGACACTGTGGCCCCGTCCGACGATACTCCCGGACAGGGCCAAACAGGCAGGATATAACCCCACCCACTTTGCCAAAGCACAGACCCCACACCGCTAGAGGGATATCTTCAACCACCAACTTACTATCCTGAGACAAGGCCAAATATAGCCCACGAAGATCTCCCCCACGGCACGAACCCAAGGGGGGGCACCAACCCGGACAGGAAGATCACGTCAGTGACTCGACCCGCTCAAGTGACGCACCCCTCCTAGGGACGGCATGGAAGAGCACCAGTAAGCCAGTGACTCAGCCCCTGTAATAGGGTTTGAGGCAGAGAATCCCAGTGGAGAGAGGGGAATCGGCCAGGCAGAGACAGCAAGGGTGGTTCGTTGCTCCAGTGCCTTTCCGTTCACCTTCACTCTCCTGGGCCAGATTACACTCAATCATAGGACCTACTGAAGAGATGAGTCTTCAATAAAGACTTAAAGGTCAAGGCCGAGTCTACGTCTCTCACATGGACAGGCAGACCATTCCATAAAAATTGAGCTCTATATGAGAAAGCCCTGCCTCCAGCTGTTTGCTTAGAAATTCTAGGGACAGTAAGGAGGCCTGCGTCTTGTGACCATAGCGTACGTGTAGGTATGTACGGCAGGACCAAATCGGAAAGATAGGTAGGAGCAAGCCCATGTATTGCTTTGTAGGTTAGCAGTAAAACCTTGAAATCAGCCCTAGCCTTAACAGGAAGCCAGTGTAGAGAGGCTAGCACTGGAGTAATATGATCACATTTTTTGGTTCTAGTCAAGATTCTAGCAACCGTGTTAAGCACTAACTGAAGTTTATATAGTGCTTTATCCAGGTAGCCGGAATATAGAGCATTGCAGTAGTCTAACCTAGAAGTGACAAAAGCATGGATCAATTTTTTTTGTATCATTTTTGGACAGAAAGTTTCAGATTTTTGCAATGTTACGTAGATGGAAAAAAGCTGTCCTTGAAACAGTCTTGATATGTTCGTCAAAAGAGAGATCAGGGTCCAGAGTAAAGCCGAGGTCCTTTTATTTGAGTCGACTGTACAGTACAACCATCAAGATTAATTGTCAGATTCAACAGAAGATCTCTTTGTTTCTTGGGACCTAGAACTATCTCTGTTTTGTCTGAGTTTAATAGTAGAACATTTGCCACTTGTCCATGTAGACCAATGTGGGTTTCCAATCTCTCCAAAAGAATGCCGTGATAGATGGTATCAAAAGCAGCACTAAGGTCTAAAGCACGAGGACATATGCAGAGCCTCGTTCTGATGCCATTAAAAGGTAATTTACCACCTTCACAAGTGCAGTCTCAGTGCTATGATGGGGTCTAAAACCAGACTGAAGCGTTTCGTATACATTGTTTTTTCTTCAGGAAGGCAGTGAGTTGCTGCGCAACAGCACATTTTTCTGAGAGGAATGGGAGATTTAATATATGCCGATAGTTTTTTACATTTTCTGGATCAAGGTTTGGCTTTTTCAAGAGAGGCTTTATTACTGCCACTTTTAGTGAATTTGGTACACATCCGATGGATAGAGAGCCATATTTTATGTTCAACAAAGGAGGGCCAAGCACAGGAAGCAGCTCTTTCAGCAGTTTAGTTGGAATAGGGTCCAGTAGGCAGCTTGAAGATTTAGAGCCATGATTATTTTCATCAATGTGTCAAGAGATATAGTATTAAAAAACTTGAGTGTCTCCCTTGATCCTAGGTCCTGGCAGTGTTGTGCAGACTAAGGACAACTGAGCTTTGGAGGAATACGCAGATTTAAAGAGGAGTCCGTAATTTGCTTTCTAATGATCATGATCTTTTCGTCAAAGAAGTTCATGAATTTGTCACTGCTGAAGTGAAAGCCATCCTCTCTTGGGGAATGCTGCATTTAGTTAGCTTTACGAAAGGTTAAACTGAGTTCCTCAGTTAGGTGGTTAACTGACTTTTGTACTCTGACGTCCTTGGGTAGGTGGAGGGAGTCTGGAAAGGCATCTAGGAATCTTTGGGTTGTCCTAGAATTTATAACACAGCTTTGATGATCCTTGGTTGGGGTCTGAGCAGATTATTTGTTGCAATTGCAAATGTAATAAAATGGTGTTCCGATAGTCCAGGATTATGAGGGAAAACATTAAGATCCACAACATTTATTCCACGGGACAAAACTAGGTCCAGAGTATGACTGTGGCATTGAGTAGGTCCGGAGACATGTTGGACAAAACCCATTGAGTCGATGATGGCTCCAAAAGCTTTTTGGAGTGGGTCTGTGGATTTTCACCAAAAATGTGAATATTATCTGCCATGACTACAAGGTCCGATAGGAATTCAGGGAACTCAGTGAGGAACGCTGTATATGGCCCAGGAGGCCTGTAAACATTAGCTATAAAAAGTGATTGAGTAGGCTGCATAGATTTCATGACTAGAAGCTCAAAAGACAAAAACACAGTATTTTCTTTTTGTTGTAAATTTAAATTTGCTATTGTAAATGTTAGCAACACCTCCACCTTTGCGGGATGCGCGGAGGATATGGTCACTAGTGTAACCAGGAGGTGAGGCCTCATTTAACACAGTAAATTCATCAGGCTTAAGCCATGTTTCAGTCAGGCCAATCACATCAAGATTATGATCAGTGATTAGTTCATTGACTATAACTGCCTTGGATGTGAGGGATCTAACATTAAGTAGCCCTATTTTGAGATGTGAGATATCACAATCTCTTTCAATAATGACAAGAATGGAGGAGGTCTTTATTGCAGTGAGATTGCTAAAGCGAACACCGCCATGTTAAGTTTTGCCCAACCTAGATCAAGGCACAGACATGGTCTCAATGGGGATAGCGGAGCTGACTACACTGACTGTGCTAGTGGCAGACTCCACTAAGCTGGCAGGCTGGCTAACAGCCTGCTGCCTGGCCTGCACCCTATCTCACCTATCTCATCTCAATGAGTTAGCCAGCAATTTTTGGGGGGAAGGATAAGCTTGAAATGGGCATGGTCTAATTGACTCTACAACTAAAAACATATATCTAAGTTTAGTTTTCTTCATGAACCAGAAAATCAATAGTTATTTATGATTGTTTATCAAAGTTAGCTGACTAACTCACTGATCCTACTTTGTAGTATACTGCTCGGGGGGGGGGGGGGGGGGGGGTGCAATTAACTATGAGGTCATTAACAGAAAACCAGCAGTAGTCCGGACTTCGTAAGGTAAGACTTGAATAGGTCGATTTGGGTCGGAATACCCCTGGTCTATACTATTAGAATGGCTAACGCGCGACCCACGTGACTACACAGCGAGGTGTGACTGGAAGACTTCTAGACCTGGTGCCAGACAGACTATTATACTATAGGCTTCAGTCTAATCCTCTGTATAGTAGACTGTATCATAATTTATGTTAACACTACATAACCTTTGTAGTCTATCCTACAGATAGTATCCTTGACCATTTATTCTTCATTTGCTTCCATGGGGAATCATACAAGGTATTGTTTTATCACCTACCTCCAAATGTCTGTGGCACAAAAGCAGCGTTTTCTGCCTCTAGGTTGCCATGGCAGACCAACAGGGTATCACATCACATGCAATGCCCCCACCCTACAGAGTAAAGTCTGACCCCCCCCCACACCTGCATCTGGAAGTATGTTGTCACGGAGACAGAGAGGATGTGATTTCACCTAGCTATAAAGTAAGTGGTGTGTTCCCGCAGTACACAGAAACACATCAATTCACACCAGTCATATAAGTGTGAATTCCTTACAGTGTTATACAGTGAATACATATGCCAGCTATGCTGTTATTCATTTGCATTAGACTCATCAGATCAATCTGATTAATTTAAAGGTTGTGCTAATGGAAATGACTTGTAGCCAGGATTCATATGTCCACAAAGATGAGATTAGATGCATATAATGCAATGTCATTCCTGAGAGCTCAAATGTCAGTAGCCACGACATGGCCCAGTCTCTGTAGCTTGTACATTCTCCAACACAAGCCCTCTAGACTATATGAACGCCTCTGTAGTGTGTAGCCTACTGATTGATTAACTCAAGCTGGGATCTATTCATTTTACAGAATAAGAATGACAGATATGAACATATTTCACTGATCTCTCATCAGTGATGCCTAATTACGAGTTTGCGTTTCCATCCTCACTACTCAGTTCATTAGCGCCGTGGAATGAGAAAAGAGGTGATTAAGTAGATAGATGGATTGCGAGGATGAGTCGCTGTTTACAAATTAGACATTCCTGATGGAAATATTCCTTTGATTCTATCTGAAGGAAGTAGAATTAAGCAATAAGTCCCGAGTAGGTGTAGTATATGACCAATATACCATGGCTAAGGACTGTTCTTAGGCACAATGCAACGCAGTGTCTGGAAACAGCCCTTAGCCATGGTATATTGGCCATATATCACAAACCCCAGAGGTGCCTTATTGCTACTATAAACTGGTTACCAACGTAATTAGAGCAGTAAAAATACATGTTTTGTCATAATCGTGGTATACGGTCTACAGCTTCAGCCAGGTTTATAATAGCACACATAGCCTGGTTTGTAAAAAAGACATGTTCCCTTTGACAAACACAATAGTAGGCCGATACACACTATGTTCTATATAGTCAGTGTAGCTGGTGCAAACAAATCCACATCCTCAGCTTGAGTTTCCTTCCGCCATCTTACAAGGACCACTGAGCTCCGGCATTAGTTTCAGTGTCTGCCTTCTGTATTGACGTCCATTGGCGGTTGGGTTTATATCGATGCTTAAATTCAAGGGGGAATTATAATGTGAAAGCGTCATCCACAGGCACTTCATCTCAGTACTGAGGAAGGCAGTGTCAGAACCAGTGACCCCATCACTGAGAGACCATAATTGCTTTGGAAGAGTGCTACACTGCTGCCCTGTAACTCCTGTTCACAGCTCAAACAGACAGGGGTCAGGAGTTAGCTGTAGCCTGCTTCCCCTTACCCCAGATTTCAGACAAGCACAATAGACACAGTAGAAGAAGAAGCAGTTCGGGGTCAATGAAGTCATCATTGTACACACGCACATATATTTATTTATACAAATATAATATGTATAACAATTGCATATCACCTGGTGTTGTCTTTTTTTCTGTACAATCAGGAAGTACAGTACGTCCAGTCAGGAAGTACAGTACGTAGAATCAGGAAGTACAGTACGTCGAATCAAGAAGTACAGTACGTTGAATCAGGAAGTACAGTACGTCCAGTCAGGAAGTACAGTACGTTCAGCCTAAAAAATGCAAGTTGGCAATAAGAAAGAGAATAAGTAAATGTACAAAAGGGATCTGTCAGAGGCAAGATGAACTGCTCAAAAGTTGAGGAACAAAACACGTTCACAGCCCAATCTGGCTGGACTATCAGGATGGCACATTGCACACAGTGTGGATGTTAAATGATCTTGCACTACTTCAATACCCACCCACAAAGGAACTAGGCCTATATAGAAAATACATACTAGAGTTTGCTACTAGGAAAACCATCCAATGTAATGTTTGTCTGACAGTACTACAGATACAAGACCACTTTTGATCATCAAATTGTTTTCTAATAGCTTTCAATGAATCCACAGTGCAACATGTTATACCTAAATATGGTTACTTGTCATGAGAATACTACGTCAGACTATAGGTAGAGGGTTGAAGGAGAGAGTTTAAAACAGAGGTCCCTCATTGATAAGACAACTAGAACATTCCACAGTCTCTTACTCACAATGTAAAGGTGACGACGCAGATCCAGGAGAATGAGTCCATTAACCATAATATTCTGGTACGAATTATACACTGGGCTATAGGTCTTATACAATTCAATCTATTAAATAATCATCTGCATGTTAACAAACACACACATACCTTAATGAAATGACTTTATGCAAAACTCAGAATATAAACAATAAAATAGATTGATTTAAAAAATAAAGACAATTGTACCATATGATTAACCCGCCAGGTCATTAATATATATATGTGTTTGACATTCCTCATATAAATGATTCAAATGTTCAAATTATATTGATATATGTAGATTTTATTTTATATGATTACTCTATATACTCTCTGTATATATTCATTTGATAGGAGTAGATGACTAACAATCATTAAATGGCTGACTTGAGAGCTGAAAATCAAGTTATGAAATTGTACGATAATTGTACTTGCCTATTCAATTGTATGAATACAATTATCTCTGTGTATTCATCCACTTTACATACCTCTCTTTTAACAGCCGTTCGATTTTTAATGGCAGAAGCTGCCTTATGACACACAGTGCATAAGATACAGTTGATCTAGTATTACATTGTTAACTTTTGTATCTTTCCCACATACTGTATATCTCTAATCATTACTTTTATGTGAAATGTAAAACCAACGAAAGTCTGTTATTGCTAAATCTACAAGTTTCCATACAAAATATTTTCTCGCTGCAATATATATAAGGTAAAAAAAGAGTTCACATTTATCCAAAGCAGGACAAGTTTGACACAAAAAAAGCAATGTTCACTCACACACAGACAAGCTCCCATAGAAGAAACAATAGAAATATCACTGTACAAAGCTATAGCAAAACCAAAGTCAGGAAACAAGTGAATTGCATTGTGGAGGGTTACAACTTTCAACTGTTAAGAGTACAACTTAAAATGAACACAAACAAAATAAAAGTCAAAAGGATGGGTTTCAGTGCTAGCCTCCAATCTCTCATGTAACAAGCACCATTGTTTACATTTCAGAACACACATCTTTCAGTTTTGCTTCATTCTGTTGGTAGTACATTGAAGGGGGAGAGAGAGTCTTCACTGCTTAACAGTATCATATTCCCCTCAACCAGGTGGTTCCTTCGGCATCCTCTGCACATAGAGATGGACTCAGAACCTTCCTTTCAGTGTCTCACTTCTTCTTCTTTTGGAACAGCCTGTGACGGATAGATGTAAGAAAAGCTGAGAGCAATGCTTGAAACCATTTGACAAGTCAGTATTTTGACAGGTCAGTAAAGTGGGATGCTAATGTCATATTCTGGTGCAATAAGTTACAAAAAAGGGAAGTGTACTCTGCTGTGAATTGCGAAAAGCCGCATTGAACTGTGAAAAGCCAATTAAAAATGATTGTGAATGAACCTTTTATGGCAGTGGGCTAAATCAGGGTCACACAGAGTGTTTCTTGGTAGTCTTAAACAAATGTACTTTGAAACAAAAGTATACACCTCACACACATGGTTATGGACTTTTAAAAAAGAAGACACCTGTACCATGTCAGATACAGAGTTTAAATGTATTACATGTTGAGTTTGCATCCCAATATTACACTTTATATACATCACAGAACACTGAAATATAACAAAACCGTTTGACATAAAAACACCTGATTTTCGGTCAGGTTTTAGAAATAATGTTTCTTAATTATGAAAAATGTGAATAACATTCCACCTATGAGGCCACTAGGTCATCTGACAGCAGGAAATGGCTACATGTCTGTGGAATTCCCACTACTACTGAGAACAGAGATATAGCAGAGCCTATTGTGTCCTCGGCCTTGGTCAGCCTGGCCAGGTATGCGAGAGAGAGACAGAATGGCTGGGCAGCGTATAAGAGAGGAAGGCTACATGACGAACAGATTCCATGCAATCCCATGGTGCTTGCCACCTAGCAGCCTGTTCGCCGCGCGTGTCGCTTGCTTGGCCACCGGCCTCTTGGCCACTGTGGCAAAGCCCTGTAGTCAGCATGCCAGGGTTGATACAACATGATCCCTGCTCAGTCCCCACTCCATGCCTCTACTGCACAGGTCTACAAGCTCTCACATACCTCCCCGAGCTAAACGAGGGCTACATGAGGAGGGTTAGTATCAAACGATCAGTGCCACTGAGGATCCCTTAGCCTGCAGGTGGTGTTAAGTGTTTTGTGATGTGGCCCAGACAGGCTTAGTATTACTACTACCTATTTTCAGAGTTGTCGTTATTTTTGCTTTATCACCTCCAGCAATCCAAGCAATGACGGAGTATGTATGTATACTATAAGTCTGCCTCAACTTTGCACTGATGCAGTCAAGTAAAGTTGGCTCTGTGGTATGTGTTATAAAACACGTAGCATCCCATGAGCGTGAGCTCTTATTTGCTCAGCCATATCTAAACTAATTCACAAGCCACGCAGCTGAATTACTGACACAACATAGACGGCTATGACTGTACAGGGGATTGCAACTGCTTAGATAACACCCTGAAATAGATTAAGCGCCCAGCCCAGGAACTTAATGTGTGCTGCAAACAAATTGATTTTTTTTTTGAAAAGCTTGATGTAATCCTCTGTAACTTTTACCCAAAGGACAAGGCCTGGTATCATTGTGCAGTAGGAGCCTCTCTGACAGGAGCCTCTCTGGTACTCTCTCTGGGTATAAAGAGCCCAATGGGTTTTAAAGAACCACTGAACACTCCGATTGGCACTTCTGTTTTTCTGTTGCTCATGAGAAAAACAAGATTTCAGCCTTGGAGGTTTGTTTCCGGACCGATTCCACGCTTGGTTAATGATGTTTGTCGCCCATGAGACACTGTAGACGCAGAAGCCTATTTCACTTCCTCAAAATCCCAAGAATTAATCGAAGATAACTCAAGAAATCTGTAATTAAATTTGGGAGTTTTTGCCAAGAATGTTTAGGTTGCGCAATTTTACATCTGACTAAGGTATTTGCTGCAGTATTTCTCAAGTAAAAAAAAGCACAACGTGTTGTCTTATCTAAACAAAGCCAGGCTGCTGGCCAGGTCTGTCTCACTGTATGCTATTGAATAGAGAGCAATCACTGCAGCTGTTCACCTCATGTTAGTAGGCAAATGTACTTAGTCTAAACCCATCCTTCATTTACCCGTTGTGACACACAATTGTTCCAAACACTTTGTAGTCAATTAGGACACTAGAATAACTGTTTCTGACTCATATCGATGCCACATAGGCAGTTTTCAAAGGCATTCGTTGCTTTTTAAATGCTGTTGCTCTTTCAATGGTGCAATGTGTATCTCCAGACAATGCCAGCCTCCTTCAGTTCACCCTATTCCCCAAAAACCTTTGAGGTGCTGAAGAGTCCCGTGTAGCTCAGTTGGTAGAACATGGTGCTTGCAACACCATGGTTGTGGGTTTGATTCTCACGGGGGACAAGTGTGAAAATGTATGCACTCAAGTCGCTCTGGATAAGTGTGTCTCCTAAATGACTGAAATGTAAAATCCCTGTCAGATCCTTAAAACAGTATAAATCTAAATGAAATCATAGTTTGGTGAATATATGGCCAGTTTAAAGGACTTCTTACTGTACCAGCTGTTATCTTCATCCGTGTGGTCCCAGATTTGGTTTGTGCTGTCTTGCCAACACCTACAGTCATTTTTGGTGTGACAATGCCCATAGGAGTCGGCAAGACAGTACAAATAGATCTGGCACCAGGCTACGGTCCCCCACCCTTAAAGCAATGAAAAGCCTCACCTACGACATATGGTTCTGCTGGGTAGTGAGGTTCTGCTGCTGCTGAGCCTGCATGAGGAGCTGCTGCTGCTGGCGGCGGCGGGCCGTGCGGAGCTTCTCGAAGCGCGCCTCCATCTCCTCCAGGACCTTGGGCGTGTAGCGTACCACCAGCTTCACACTGTCCTTGGCTGCCTTCAGAAGCTCCACCGCCTTCTCGTGGTGCTCCCCCTCCACACTCTGGGGAGATACAGTGAAAGAGAATGAGAGAGAGAAGAGACTCAGCACATTTAAGAAATGTGGTGGCAATGCGTTAGTGTTGTAGTGATATGGTCTCTGAAGTCTGCCTCAGTTTCTTAATTGGCATGGACAGAGAATTAAAGAAACCTTGCCAAGACTTTTATGTAAGCAACAATGACACAGTTACACAGCAGCAGCTTCAGTTTCTAAATGGTTACAACCAATTAGGTTTGAACTGGAAGTCAAATGTATTTTTACTTAGTTCAACAAGCATTGAATATTTGGTATAATTAGTACTTCATCCTCAAGCCCAGAGTAATATACAGTACCAAGCAACATTTTGGACACCTACTCATTCAAGGGTTTTTCTTTATTTTTACTATTTTCTAAAAAAATAAATAAAGACATCAAAACTATGAAATAACACATATGGAATCAAAAATGTGTTAATAAAAATATATATATATATTTGAGATTCTTCAAAGTAGCTACCCTTTGCCTTGATGACAGCTTTGGCATTCTCTTAAGCAGCTTCATGAGATAGTCACTTGGAATATAGAAGATAGCCCTATTTGGTAAAATACCAAATCCATATTATGGCAAGAATAGCTCAAATAAGCAGAGAGAAATGGCAGTCCATAATTACTTTAAAACATGAGGGTCAATCCGGAAAATGTCAAAAACAGAGTGCTACGATGAAACTGGCTCTCATGAGGACCACCACAGGAAAGGAAGACCCAGAGTTACCACTGCTGCAGAGGATAAGTTCATTAGAGTTAACTGCACCTCAGATTGCAGCCCAAATAAATTCTTCACAGAGTTCAAGTAACAGACACATCTCAACATCAACAGTTCAGAGGAGACTGTGTGAATCAGGCATTCATGGTTGAATTGCTGCAAAGAAACCACTACTAAAGGATACCAATAAGAAGAAGAGACTTGTTTGGGCCAAGTAACTTGAGCAATGGACATTAGACCAGTGGAGATCTGTCCTTTGGTCTGATGAGTCCACATTTGAGATTTTTGGTTCCAACTGCCATGTCTTTGTAAGACGCAGAGTAGGGAAGGGATCATCTCTGCATGTGTGGTTCCCACTGTGAAGCATGGAGGAAGAGGTGTGATGGTGCTTTGCTGGTGACACTGCAAGTGATTTATTTGGAATTCAAAGCACACTTACCCAGCATGGCTACAACAGCATTCTGCAGCAATACGCCATCCCATCTGGTTTGTGCTTAGTGGAACTATCATTTGTTTTTCAACAGGAAAATGACCCAACACATCTCCAGGTTTTGTAAGGGCTATTTGACCAAGAGGGAAAGTGATGGAGTGCTGCATCAGATGACCTGGCCTCCACAATGACCCGACCTCAATCCAATTAAGATGGTTTGGGATGAGTTGGACCTCAAAGTGAAGGAAAAGCAGTCAACGAGTGCTCAGCAACAGACCCCGCCCTGTGCAACTGGGTTCTGGACTTTCTGGTGAAGGTAGGAAACAACATCTCCACCCCGCTGATCCTCAACACTGGGGCCCCACAAGGGTACGTTCTCTGCCCTCTCCTGTACTCCCTGTTCACCCATGACTGCGTGGCCATGCACGCTTCCAACTCAATCATCAAGTTTGCAGACGACACTACAGTGGTAGGCTTGATTACAATGACGAGACGGCCTATAGGGAGGAGGTGACGGCCCTCAGAGTGTGGTGTCAGGAAAATAACTTCTCACTCAATGTCAACAAAACAAAGGAGATGATCGTGGACTTCAGGAAACAGCAGTGGGAGAACCCCCCCCCCCACCCCCCTCCCCCCACCCCCACCCATCCACATCGATTGCACAGTAGTGGAGAAGGTGGAAGGTTTTAAGTTCCTCGGCGTACACATCACGGACAAACTGAAATGGTCCACCCACACAGACAGCATGGTGAAGAAGGCGCAACAGCGCCTCTTCAACCTCAGGAGGCTGAAGAAATTTGTCTTGTCACCAAAAACACTCACAAACTTTTACCAATGCACAATCGAGAGCGTCCTGTCGGGCTGTATCACCACCTGGTACGGCAACTGCTCCGCACACAACCGCAGGGCTCTCCAGAGGGTGGTGCGGTCTGCACAACGCATCACCGGGAGCAAACTACCTGCCCTCCAAGACACCTACAGCACCCGATGTCACAGGAAGGCCAAAAAGATCATCAAGGACAACAACCACCCGAGCCACTGCCTGTTCACCCCGCTATCATCCAGAAGGCGAGGTCAGTACAGGTGCATCAAAGCTGGGACCGAGAGACTGAAAAACAGCTTCTATCTCAAGGCCATCAGACAAACACTAACACTAAGCCGCACTGCTTCTTGACACAATGCACATCCAACCCAGAAGCCAGCAGCACCAATGTGTTGGAGAAAACACCATACACCTGGCGACCTGGTCAGCATGCACTGTGCCCGGAACACCACAGGAGTCACTAGTGTGCGATGAGACAAGGATATCCCTGCCAGCCAAACCCTCCCTAACCCAGACAACACTGGGCCAATTGTGCACCACCCCATGGGCCTCCCGGTCGCAGCCAGCTGCGACAGAGCCTGGGCTCAAACCCAGAGTCTCTGGTGGCATAGCTAGCACTGCGATGCAGTGCCTTAGACCACTGCGCCACCCGGGAGGCCATGAAGCTTGCTTTTTAAAGTGCACGTTTGATTAGTGTTTGTCTGAAGGCACTTTTATGTCCAAACACATCCTGACATTACCATGCAAATTGGTTTTCATTTGATGGTGTAAATGGACAGTTACGGAATAGGATTCAGCAAGGAGTGACTTTGAAAGGCTAAACCGCTAAGCCGTGTGAAGTTTGGAACACATTGCTCATGGTTACATTGGCTGCTTCTAAAAAACTGTTGCTTTGTAATAGCTTTTGTTGTTGCCCGTTGCTTTAGTCATAGATAGCGCTCCTGTATCTTGGACGCTGGCTCACTATAAGCCTATTTTTATTTAGGTCTTCAGAAAACCAATCACTCTGCTTGACCCAATCCATATTGTGACAGTTTGACTCAAGGTTTAGACAAAATGCTTCCCTGCTTGGATATGGTTTGTCAGGATAAATGTCAAGCAAGATGAGAAAATGAATACCTTGAAATATTAACTACAGCACACAACTGTGATTGGGACTCGTAATATAGAAGACGCAAATTCACAGAATATCATAAATAGGGTACAGAGTTTTTCCTGGCTGGGACAAGTGGTCAGGAAAAACTGACCATGTGACTAGACCTAGCGGTAATCGTAAATAATCTATACATACCACGCCATTGACAGACAGGAGCTGGTCCCCTCGCTTCAGTCCCCCGTGCCTCTCAGCCAAGCCCCCTGGGATGATGCGAGAGATATAGATGGGAGAGTTCTGCTCCTTGCCGCCCATCACGTTGAAGCCCAGCCCCTCCTCCGTCTTGGGCAGCTCCACCACTCGGGGGTGAGAGTGACCCTCGCTGGCCGCAAATGCTGCAACTGTGGCCTGCAGAGAGAGACAGAAGAGAGGATAACGATCAGACCATTATTGGTGTATTCAGCACTAACTCCATGCCCTATTCTGTCTACCACACAAATAGATTAGATAATGATGATACTAAGTGCATGAACTGGGATTTCATTTCCAAACAGCCAAATAAGTGTACAGACTTAAATTCACTCTGTGGGTGGGACCTTCTGACTTCTCTCTCTAAACAGGGCTTAGAGACGTCCAGTAGGACTGAGAATAACAAAATGAGAGCCAAGGCGATGATGGTGATGTATTGTATAGCCATGTGAGATGTTTTCTGGCTCTGTAAGAACATGGATTAGCACATATCTGTCTCCGCTGGAGAAGAAAAGACGCAAGATAACTTTCACCCCAACTAACTAAATGTCTGTGAGCCTGCTTTACTAAATTCCACTGGCTTGGGATGGCTTTCAAGTTCTAGACGAATCTTCTTCTCGCCTTGTCGTCTGAAACTAAGTGTGCAGGAGCTTGTTAGCCCAGCCTGGAAAAGGAACAGCAGATGTACATCACCACAGGTGCCGGTCTGTCAAGTCTGTCTCATTATTATTATTAAGCAATACTTTCTCAGGAAACTGCCGGGGAAAAAGGCCTCTGTTTCAAAGCTTGGCATATGTGGATCCAAAAGTTTTCCCTAGCAGGTGAAAGCCCAAAGCTTTGAGATCCTCCACTTTTCCGCCCCCCCCTTCTATCTCTCTCTCCATCTCTCTCTCCCACTGTGAGGTAAAGAAGCACTGTGCTCAGTATGCCACCATCACCTCTCTGGCTAACGGCATACCGACCTTCACAAGTTTATCTCCCTTCCTGGGAGGAAGAAACTAGGTGGCATACGGCTGTCTCCTCCAAACGCAAAAAGTGTCAGGGGTGAACCAACGAAAAATTACAGCTTACTGGGAAATTGCCTAAGTAATGTCAGAGTACATATGGAAATTACTTAATTTCAACAAAATGTTATTATCATCAGCCATCAGTTCAGCTCAGTCTTTTCTCTGGAGCACCATAGACTAAGTGGTCTCCCATCTCTGGAAGATAAAATATAAAAACCTCAGGCCAGGAATTACAGTCTGGAATTGATTCAATTAACTGGGTAATAAACTGAATCAAGTGCTCATGTTCTCAGGTGGAACACATTTTAATTGGTAAATGCTCACCAGCAACAGTTCACCAAAGGCATCTAAAATAACATCTACCCTGCTAATGCCTCAAGATTGCTGGTGTATCAAGGGATCCCTGATTTTCAATAGGACTATAACACATTTTTTAGGCCCCCAATTTCCTACTTATTAAAGTGATTCATGTGAAATGTGCTGAGTGCTGCCCTCCAGGCCTTTGGTCAGCGATGTACTTGAGATGTACTTGGAGACGAGGCTGATGAACAAGCACCGGCTCAGCTAAACGGAAAGTCTCAGGAGGGCGGCACTTTCAAAAGCAGCGCACCATCTCATTTCGATGTCATCGATTGAAATCCCTCCCATGGGCGTTGAAGCCAGTGAACGGAGTTTGCTCTATGTTAATTGCTGCTCCGATGGTGGCTGTTTAATATGCTTTTGAAAAGATTGGTGATGGACAAGGACAAAGCTGAAAAGCACTTCATGCTGTTGTCATTGCTTTCTTGTGTAAACAATGACAATCTGGCTTGCTTTAACACTGTGAAGTACAAGCCCCAAGGCCTCTTTCATGAATTGTAAAGTAGTTTGATTAGACCGATCTACATTCTCTCTTTCAAAACAGCCTTTGAATAAGCTTTGGAGAAAAAGAAATCATTTTTTATGGTCATGTACTTCATAATGTTGAACAGGGACCTTGAATAATCCACAAATAATGGATATTTGAAGGGAAATGAAAAGGACACGTCGCTGTAACAGCAGCATACCATCAACCTCAAAACCATTTGATCTGAGCAGGCTAGAAAGAGTATTTTGATATTCCATCAACATCAGATGAAGTGGTGTCCTTCAATAGGCCCAAGGGCAGCACTCAGCAAAGTTGAAGTCGGAAGTTTACATGCATTTATGTTGAAGTAATTAAAATTTGTTTTTCAACCACTCCACAAATTTCTTGTTAACAAATTATAGTTTTGGCAAGTCGGTTAGGACATCTACTTTGTGCATGACACAAGTAATTTTCCCAACAATTGTTTACAGACAGATTATTTCACTTATAATTCACTGTATCACAATTCCAGTCAGAAGTTTACATACACTAAGTTGACTGTGCCTTTAAACAGCTTGGAAAATTCCAGAAAATGACTTTAGAAGCTTCTGATAGGCTAATTGACATCATTTGATTCAATTGGAAGTGTACCTGTGGATGTATTCCAAGGCCAACCTTCAAACTCAATGCCTCTTTTCTTGATATCATGGGAAAATCTAAAGATATCAGCCAAGACCTCAGAAAAAGAATTGTAGACCTCCACAAGTCTGGTTCGTTCTTGGGAGCAATTTCCAAACGCCTGAAGGTACCACGTTCATCTGTACAAACAATAGTATGCAAGTATAAACACCATGACGCAGCCGTCATACCGCTCAGGAAGGAGACGCGTTCTGTCTCCTAGAGATGAACATACTTTGGTGCGAAAAGTGCAAATCAATCCCAGAACAACAGCAAAGGACCTTGTGAAGATGCTGGAGGAAACAGGTACAAAAGTATCTATATCCACGGTAAAACAAGTCCTATATCGACATAACCTGAAAGGCCGCTCAGCAAGAAAGAAGCCACCGCTCCAAAACCGCCATAAAAAAGCCAGACTACGGTTTGCAACTGCACATGTGGACAAAGATTGCACTTTTTGGAGAAATATCCTCTGGTCTGATGAAACAAAAATAGAACTGTTTGGCCATAATGACCATCGTTATCTTTGTAGGAAAAAGGGGGAGGCTTGCTAGCCGAAGAACACCATCCCAACCATGAAGCACGGGGGTGTCAGCATCATGTTGTGGGGGTGCTTTGCTGCAGGAGGGACTGGTGCACTTAACAAAATAGATGGCATCATGAGGAAGGAAAATTATATGGACATATTGAAGCAACATCTCAAGACATCAGTCAGGAAGTTAAAGCTTGGTCGCAAATGGGTCTTCCAAATGGACAATGACCCCAAGCATACTTCCAAAGTTGTGACAAAATGGCTTAAGGACAACAAAGTCAAGGTATTGGAGTTGTCACGTCCTGACCATTAGAGGGAGTATTTGTTATTGTAGTTTGGTCAGGACGTGGCAGAGGGTATTTGTTTTATGTGGTTCGGGGGGTTATGTGTATGTAGAGGGGTGTTGTATTTATGTGTTCCGGGGTTTTGGTGTATGTTCTGGATTTTTGTGTTCTAGGTTTCTAGTTTGTATATTTCTTTGTGGTCTGTGTGGCTCTCGATCAGGAACAGCTGTTCATCGTTGTTCCTGATTGGGAGTCATATTTAAAGAGCTTGTTTTCACCTGTTTAGTTGTGGGTAGTTGTTTTTGCACTGCGTTTTGTTAGCCTGCAAAACTGTTCCTGTTGTGTTTCTGTATTTTCTTGTTTTTCGTGTTCACGTCTTTAATAAATAATATGTTGAGCACACAACCCGCTGCACCTTGGTCTCATCACTACGACAGCCGTGACAGGAGTGGCCATCACAAAGCCCTGACCTCAATCCTATAGAGAATTTGTGAGCAAGGAGGCCTACAAACCTGACTCAGTTACACCAGCTCTGTCAGGAGGAATGGGCCAAAATTCACCCAATGTCACGTCCTGACCAGCAGATTTTTTATTTTTTTTTATTTATTTCACCTTTATTTAACCAGGTAGGCAAGTTGAGAACAAGTTCTCATTTACAATTGCGACCTGGCCAAGATAAAGCAAAGCAGTTCGACAACATACAACAACACAGAGTTGCACATGGAGTAAACAACATACAGTCAATAATACAGTAGAAAAAAAATAAAAAAATAAGACTATATACAATGTGAGCAAATGATGTGAGATAAGGGAGGTAAGAGCAAAAAAAAAATGCCATGGTGGCAAAATAAATAAAGTATAGCAAGAAAAACAATGGAATGGTAGATTTGTAGTTTGAAGAAAGTTCAAAGTTCAAATATAAATAATATGGTGCAAAGGAGCAAAATAAATAAATACAGTAGGGGAAGAGGTAGTAGTTTGGGCTAAATTATAGATGGGCTATGTACAGGTGCAGTGATCTGTGAGCTGCTCTGACAGCTGGTGCTTAAAGCTAGCGAGGGAGATAAGTGTTTCCAATTTCAGAGATTTTTGTAGTTCGTTCCAGTCATTGGCAGCAGAGAACTGGAAGGAGAGACGACCAAAGGAGGAGTTGGCTTTAGGGGTGACCAGAGAGATATACCTGCTGGAGCGCGTGCCACAGGTGGGTGCCGCCATGGTGACCAGCGAGCGGAGATAAGGGGGGACTTTACCTAGCAGGGTCTTGTAGATGACCTGGAGCCAATGTGTTTGGCGACGATTATGAAGCGAAGGCCAGCCAACGAGAGCATACAGATCGCAGTGGTGGCTTGTATATGGGGCTTTGGTGACAAAACGGATGGCACTGTGATAGACTGCATCCAGCTTGTTGAGTAGGGTATTGGAGGCTATTTTGTAAATGACATCGCCGAAGTCGAGGATTGGTAGGATGGTCAGTTTTACGAGGGTATGTTTGGCAGCATGAGTGAAGGATGCTTTGTTGCGAAATAGGAAGCCAATTCTAGATTTCACTTTGGATTGGAGATGATTGATGTGAGTCTGGAAGGAGAGTTTACAGTCTAACCAGACACCTAGGTATTTGTAGTTGTCCACAAATTCTAAGTTAGAACCGTCCAGAGAAGTTATGCTGGATGGGCGGGCAGGTGCAGGCAGCGATCGGTTGAAGAGTATGCATTTAGTTTTACTTGTGTTTAGGAGCAGTTGGAGGTCACGGAAGGAGAGTTGAATGGCATTGAAGCTCGTCTGGAGGGTTGTTAACACAGTGTCCAAAGAAGGGCCAGAAGTATACAGAATGGTGTCGTCTGCGTAGAGGTGGATCAGAGATTCACCAGCAGCAAGAGCGACATCATTTATGTATACAGAGAAAAGAGTTGGCCCAAGAATTGAACCCTGTGGTACCCCCAGAGAGACTGCCAGAGGTCCAGACAGTAGGCCCTCCGATTTGACACACTGAACTCTGTCAGAGAAGTAGTTGGTGAACCAGGCGACGCAATTGTTTGAGAAACCAAGGCTACTAAGTCTGCCGATGAGGATGTGGTGATTAACAGAGTCAAAAGCTTTGGCCAGGTCAATGAATACGGCAGCACAGTATTGTTTCTTATCGATGGCGGTTACGATGTCGTTTAGGACCTTGAGCGTGGCTGAGGTGCACCCATGACCAGCTCTGAAACCAGATTGCATAGCGGAGAGGGTGCGGTGGGATTCGAAATAGTCGGTAATCTGTTTGTTGACTTGGCTTTCGAAGACCTTAGAAAGGCAGGGTAGGATGGATATAGGTCTGTAGCAATTTGGGTCAAGAGTGTCACCTCCTTTGAAGAGGGGGATGACAGCAGCTGCTTTCCAATCTATGGGAATCTCAGACGACACGAAAGAGAGGTTGAACAGGCTAGTAATAGGGGTTGCAATAATTTCGGCAGATAATTTTAGAAAGAAAGGGTCCAGATTGTCAAGCCCAGCTGATTTGTAGGGGTCCAGATTTTGCAGCTCTTTCAGAACATCAGCTGAATGGATTTGGGAGAAGGAGAAATGGGGGAAGTTTGGGCGAGTAGCTGTGGGGGGTGCAGTACTGTTGAATGCAGTAGGGGTAGTTAGGTGGAAAGCATGGCCAGCCGTAGAAAAATGCTTATTGAAATTCTCAATTATAGTGGGCTTATCGGTGGTGACAGAGTTTCCTATCCTCAGTGCAGTGGGCAGTTGGGAGGAGGTGTTCTTATTCTCCATGGACTTTACAATGTCCCAGAACTTTTTAGAGTTGGAGTTGCACGAAGCAAATTTCTGTTTGAAAAAGCTAGCCTTGGCGTTTCTAACTGCCTGTGTGTATTGGTTTCTAACTTCCCTAAAAAGTTGCATATCGCGGGGGCAGTTCGATGCTAATGCAGCTATTGATGGAGCTATTGTTTTAGTTTTGGGGTCAGGACGTGGCAGTTTTGTGTATGGGAATGTTTGTATTGTTGATTGGGACTTCCAATTGAAGGCAGGTGTGTTGAGTTGCCTTTGATTGGAAGTCCTATATAGGTGTGTGTGTTTTTCTTTGGGGTTGTGGGTGGTTGTTTTGCACTGCGTTTGTTAGCCTGCAAACTGTTGCTGTCGTGTTATTGTTTCCTGTGGATGCTTTACTCCTTTTTTGGGTAATTAAATATGAGTATTCACATATCTGCTGCGCCTTGGTTCATTTCTGAAGACAGCCATTACAGAACCACCCACCACCAAAGGACCAAGCAGCAGAAGAGGAGGAAGCCACAGGAGAAAAAATGGACATGGGAGGATGTCCTGGACGGCAAGGGAGCCTACACCTGGGAAGAGATCCTGGCCGGAAGGGATCGCCTCCCATGGGAACAGGTGGAGGCACTCAGGAGAGTGGAGGCAGCTGGACAGAGGAACCAACGGTTGGGTAGGAAACCCGAGAGGCACCCCCAAGAAATGTTTTTGGGGGGGCACACGGGTAGCTTGGCCAGGCCAGGGAAGAGCCGTAAGCCAGCTACCCGTGACTACAGGGAGGTGCGTATGAGGTGGATGGCGCCATGTTACGCTGAGGTACGCACCATCTCGCCTATACGGACGCACAGCCCAGTCCGCCCGGTACCAGCGCCCAGCAGGTGCCAGGGCAAGGTGAGCATCGAGCCGGAAGGGGTGAAGCCAACCCTGCACTCAAGACCGCCAGTGCGCCCTTTCGGTCCGGTGTTTCCCGCTAGACGCACTAGCATGGAGGTGCGTGTCTCCAGGCTGGCACGTCCAGTACCAGCCCCACGCATCAGGAGTCTAGTGCGTCAGCCCAGCCCCGCCAGTCAACAGTCGCCAGAGCTGCCCGCCAGTCAACAGTCGCCAGAGCTGCCCGCCAGTCAACAGTCACCAGAGCTGCCCGCCAGTCAACAGTCACCAGAGCTGCCCGCCAGTCAACAGTCACCAGAGCTGCCGCCAGTCAACAGTCACCAGAGCTGCCCGCCAGTCAACAGTCACCAGAGCTGCCCGCCAGTCAACAGTCACCAGAGCTGCCCGCCAGTCAACAGTCACCAGAGCCGCCCGCCAGTCGTTCGTCACCAGAGCCGCCCGCCAGTCGTTCGTCACCAGAGCCGCCCGCCAGTCGTTCGTCACCAGAGCCGCCCGCCAGTCAGGAGTCGCCAGAGCCGCCCGCTAGTCAGGAGCCGCCAGAGCCGCCCGCTAGTCAGAAGCTGCCAGAGTGGCCCGACTGCCCGGTTCTGCCAGAGTGGCCAGACTGCCCTGTTCTGCCAGAGTGGCCAGACTGCCCGGTTCTGCCAGAGTGGCCAGACTGCCCGGTTCTGCCAGGGTGGCCAGACTGTCCGGTTCTGCCAGGGTGGCCAGACTGCCCGGTTCTGCCAGAGTGGCCAGACTGCCCGGTTTTGCCAGGGTGGCCAGACTGCCCGGTTCTGCCAGGGTGGCCAGACTGCCCGGTTCTGCCAGGGTGGCCAGACTGCCCGGTTCTGCCAGAGGTGCCCGCCTGCCCGGATCTGCCAGGGTGCCCTGCCTGCCCTCCGGCCCAGCCCGAGTGGCCCTCCTGCCCTCCGGCCCAGCCCGAGTGGCCCTCCTGCCCTCCGGCCCAGCCCGAGTGGCCCTCCTGCCCTCCGGCCCAGCCCGAGTAGCCCTCCTGCCCTCCGGTCCAGCCCGAGTGGCCCTCCTGCCCTCCGGTCCAGCCCGAGTGGCCCTCCTGCCCTCCGGCCCAGCCCGAGTGGCCCGCATGTCTTCCGACCCAGCCCGAGTGGTCCGTCTGCCAGGGTCAGCCCGAGTGGCCCATCTGCCCGGCGCAGCTATCGGCGCCACCAAAGTGGGCGACGCCGAAGGTGGAGCGAGGTCCACGTACTGCACCTGAGCCACCTCCAGGATAGGTGGGTTGGGGAGGGAGGGTGTAGCACAGTGCCGTCGGTGACGGCAGCCACCCTCCCTTCCCTCCCTTATTGTTTAGGGGTTATTGTTTATGGGTTTTTTGTTGGTGTTTTCTGTTGGTAGGTGCATTCCGGGGTCTGCACCTTGAGGGGGGGGGGGGTACTGTCACGTCCTGACCAGCAGATGGAGCTATTGTTTTAGTTTTGGGGTCAGGACGTGGCAGTTTTGTGTATGGGAATGTTTGTATTGTTGATTGGGACTTCCAATTGAAGGCAGGTGTGTTGAGTTGCCTTTGATTGGAAGTCCTATATAGGTGTGTGTGTTTTTCTTTGGGGTTGTGGGTGGTTGTTTTGCACTGCGTTTGTTAGCCTGCAAACTGTTGCTGTCGTGTTATTGTTTCCTGTGGATGCTTTACTCCTTTTTTGGGTAATTAAATATGAGTATTCACATACCTGCTGCGCCTTGGTTCATTTCTGAAGACAGCCGTTACACCCAATTTATTGTGGGAATATTGTGGAAGGTTACTAAAAACATTTGACCCAAGTTAAACAATATAAAGGCAATGCTACCTAATACTAATTGAGTGTATGTTAACTTCTGACCCACTGGGAATGGGATGAAAGAAATAAAACTGAAATAAATCATTCTCTCTACTATTATTCTGACATTTCACATTCTTAAAATAAAGTGGTGATCCTAACAGACCTAAGACAGGGAATTTTTAATAGGATTAAATGTCAGGAATTGTGAAAAACTGAGTTTAAATGTATTTGGCTAAGGTGTATGTAAACTTCCGACTTCAACTGTATGTCAACTGTATGTCCTTTCATCCAAGATGGAAATTCACAACACAATCCACAGTCTGATGAAAGTCTTAAAAACGTTACCCTGTTTACTACTCCTTTAGAAAGGGACTGAACCATAGTCAAAGATTTGCAGAGCATTGGCGATTGAAGAGATTATGTTTCGCTGACAAAAAAAAGCGCCCTATGGAATTGTATTCCACACCGGCCCTAGTTATCTATTCATCCTGCTTGCCCAGTGTTGTCAATCAATCTATGTCCTACTCCTCTGTGTGCTCAGGCCGTGTAAGAAGATGGGGGCAGCAGTCTCTGGAAGGAGCAGCCAACTGTATCAGTCAGTGTGTGTACCTCCCTACGTTGCCCCACCTCTTCTTCACTCCCTCTCTGATGTATTGGTAACACTGGGAGAGAGGACTGCAATGCACTCCTCCCTCTCATCTCACCCCCCCTCTTGATTCCCTCTTTTCCTGTCCCCCTTTCACTGTTAGATGTCTGCTTGCTTTATTCTCCTACACAAAAGATGCTCTCCTCAGAAGGAATATGAATGAGCGGTAGAGGAGGGACTCATTGGTAGAACCTCTCAAGTGTTTACATCCAAGGTCTGCTAATGAGTAATTCATTGTACACCAAACCTGCTCCAGTCTTTGATCATCTGAAGGAGACATGATGGGTGTTTATGTATCTAGGCTACATTGTACAGTATCTTTCAGCCTCAAGTTTGGTCAATACAGTCTGAGATTAGAGTATGTTGCTCACCTTCGCTGTAGCCCGTGCCTGGTACTCCGGACAGCCATTGACTGTGATTGTTTCATGCATGTACTGGTACACCTGAAAGAGAAAAATGGACAAACCATGAGTGTATTTTCTCAGTACTTTTGAATTTTCTGCAACATTTCTCCAAATCCCGTGCATGTTCAATCCATGTCATAGGCTACCAGACTTGATAGTTGGTAGGCTTAGGTTTTTGATTTCTATTCAAACCTTTATTTTGAGAGTGTTTATTTTTGCAAATACCTTCGTAGATTATGTAGATATTCATTGGATTTCTTCATCCACCTGGATCCACCTTTCACTGTTAATAAACTGCACACTATTTGGCACCTGGTCCTGCTTCCTCCTGCTACTTACTGCCCTTAAGGCTGCTCAAACATCTGGTCCCTACGACAATTAGCATAAGCAAACCGTGGTGCATCAGTAAGTACAAAATATTCATAGGACACCGTGGTGTGGCGCTACTACTCCTTTTGGTTTTCTCTCATGTGGGTAACACATGGCACTGCGTAAATAAACTGAAGAGACTCTTGGTACTGTAGGTGAATTTCCACTGAGGATTTACCCCGGTGTTTTACCAAAAAGTCTCAGATTTTTCTGTTTCCAGCTCCACGACCCGGCTCCTGGTATTCACTGGGACATGGCCTCAGTGGACCTGTCCTGACTTGGGGCCAAGACAGGCTTTTCGGGCATTATTTATATACAGAACAAAAATATAAATGCAACATGCAACAAAGTTACAGTTCATATAAGGAAATCAGTCAATTGAAATACATTCATTAGGTCCTAATCTATGGATTTCACATGACTGGGTAGGGGTGCGGGCAAGGGCGCAGCCATGGGTGGGCCTGGGAGGGCACTTTGGAGCCAGGCCCAACCACTGGGGAGAAAGGACTTGCCAATCAGAATGAGTTTTTCCTCACAAAAAGGCTTTATTACAGACTGAAATACTCCTCAGTTTCATCAGCTGTCCAGGTGTCTGGTCTCAGACAATCCCACAGGTGAAGAAGCCGGATGTGGAGATCCTGGGTCACACATGGTCTGCGGTGTGAGACGTACAGCTAAATTCTCAAAACAACGCGAAATTAACATTACATTTTCTGACAACTGTTCTGGTGGACATTCCTGCAGTCAGCATGCCAATTGCACGCTCCCTCAAAAATTGAGACATCTGTGGCATTGTGTTGTGTGACAAAACTGCACATTTTAGAATGGCCTTTTATTGTCCACAGCACAAGGTTCACCTGTGTAATGGTCATGCTGTTTAATCAGCTTCTGATATGCCAAACATGTCAGGTGGATGGATTATCTTGGCAAAGGAGAAATGCTCACTAACAGGGATGTAAACAAATTTGTGCACAGAATTTGAGAGAAATAAGCTTTTTGTGCGTATGAAACATTTCTGGGATCTTTTATTTCAGCTCATGAAACATTGAACTAACACTTTACATGTTGTGTTCGTATTTTTGTTCAGTAATACATAACAATGGCTAACTGTGAACGATGTTTAACACCTTCTCACAAAGCAACTGTTTTGATTATGCGAAGGTTGTTGACTCCGCACTTCACAAGTCCTCAATGTCGGCCCTAGCTTTGGAAACACAAGGGTGTATACACTAGTGGAACTCTGGTGTTACAGTCAAAAAGCAGTACTTTGTTTTTCAGCTGAGCAACTCTTTGAAATCCAATATTGAAGACCATCTTGGGACCTTAATTCCAGGACTCCTCTTCCACATCTACAGTGTGTTCTAACCTCCTCTAAAGAGGAGTCAGCATTGTGAGCCAATGGAAAGCTTTCAGCTGGAAAAGAGCTATTTTGAGTTGTTTCTATACAGAACATGACATACTGTATCGACACCATTTACAATACCACCCCCAGTGCACAGTATGACATTATCACACCTTCCTCTGGTGATCCAACAGAAACAACTAGAAACATTCTGAATTCTCTGATTAGTGTTGCATTGTTGAACATTACATGAGACATTAGCCTAACATTCCCCATACGGGGCCAGTGCCCCTGTGACAACAATTTTGGACCCCCTTGTGGCCCCCCTCAATGTGGAGTATGAAATAATTTTTACATAACAATTTTTTGCTATCGTTCTTTTTTTACATCCGTTATTAGACAGTGGCGACGCGGAACAATAATGATTATGAACATGGTCTTTTGCCTGCTAATGCCTGCAATGCAGTGAAGAAAATGATATGACAACAATAACGTCTAATGTAACTGGCCCCTCTAACAGTACAACTGGCCCCAGCTTGGCCCCCCCAGTTGAAATGGTCTAGAACCGCCACTGCTCTCTACAAAGGAGAGCATGTGTTTTCTGGGCTCAACCATCATTCAATATTTCTGTATGATGAACTGGAGCAAAACAAAGGCCCTTGCCTCTTTGCGACTTCAAAGTGCTTCATCTGTGTTTCAACAATAAAACAAGTGGTTTCGTGTAACCTAGGTATATCTGACTGATGAAAAACAAAGTCTGTCGGTTGATATGAAAATAAAATAATAACCTCAAGCCAACAACAAAATAAATCAATTGTATTTTGTTTTGAGCAAGCAGTTCACTTACAAAAATAAGATATTGGAGCTTTTTAGGTTTACCTTAATGAACCCAGTTGAACTCAGTCTGGCAACACTGTTAATGAATGAACATAACCTTCTGTTCTGATAATTCATTGGGGGAAAATAATCTCCAATAACATAAAGAAAACAGTCACAACATGGAACAAATTGCTGTTTTCTTTTCACCGTCAGTTGATGTGAAGCTCCAGGGAACATACAGATAGGTAGAAAGAGAGCGAGAGAGAAAAAGAGAGAGAGAGAGACAGAGTGAGAAACAGGCAGAGAGAGAGATGGAGAGAGAGGAGAGAGTGAAAGAGAGAGAGATTTGAAAGACTTGCACTCCTGAAGGCATCATTTCTACCTCATTCCCCCTCCTGTTGCTATGCATCCATCTTTACCTCTGAACTCTACTTTCTTCCTGTCCCTCCTGAATATACTCTCCCTCTCTCTCTTCTCTCTCTCTCCTGACTCTCCGGTTCACTGGGCGTTTACCACGGCAGGCTTTCATTAGCCCAGATCTATCTAACCTCTGTGGAAGGCTCATTGTGCTTGATGGGTTGGGGGCTACCAGTCTACCGTCAGCCTTACGAGGACGCCACAATGCCTGATAGTGGAGAGAGCTGCCCGGAGGGTGCCTGGCATGACGCGTGTAACCATGGCTCCCCGATCGTCTCCCTCTCTCTACTGAGTCGGGGAGCGGAGAGCAAAATGGGGAAGGATGAGACAGAGAGAGAGAGAGCTTGAAGAGCTCTCCTTCTCCTCTCTCTAGCTGACAGAGTTTAAAGGGGTCACTTGGTAGAAGCGAAACGGCATTTAATAACTGTTCATTCACAGACCTCCCTCGCTTTGTCAGCATGACACAAAAAGAGAATATTAAACGCAGAGAAAATTAAATGAAGTGGCTTTCAGCCTTCAGCTCACAGTAAATGTAGTAGGAGACTAAGGTCTGCCCTCAACGGAGCGGCACACAAATCCTTTCCTTTATATGAATTCAAAGTGAGACCCGTATTCATATGCACTATTCCATTATCATCAGGCTACTACAACTCTATGATCACATAATTGATTCAGTTCATTGGAACAGACTATGCTTTTTTTTTTGCAAGGAAAAATGACCGGCATTGTTTTGTGACTAATGAAAGTCATGATTCGATTTCATGTGTGGTTGAATCGTTTGCTCGGGCCTCTCGGAGGATTTTCATCAGGACCTGTTGTTGATATGCATAACGCTTTAAGTCAAGCTAACAGAGTGGCTGGAAATCATCATAAAGTCCATCATTTCCAGCTGGCTAGCGCTCCCAGTCGTCTTCCCTGGTGTCCTTCCCTTTCCATTTGCAAAGCAGATTGACTCTGACGACTCATTCAGGGACTTTCCCTGAGCTCACAGATGTCATTGATAGACATGGTTGGAAGAGCAACGCTCCTCCTCACTCCATCTCTCTGTAATTGGGGGTCTTCACCTTAGCAGGCATGTCCGTCCCAAGTCAATTTCCCCTATCCACAGTTAGCCCGCTAACCCCCTCACGCATAGCTAGGCTGATTCATGTGGCTGTAAATTCTACTGACACTGTGAAGAAGGTTTTCAACCGGATCACCTCTGTGACTTTCTACAGTAGAGACATGATCAAACAACCCTGGTCTGTGGGATTCTGTGTCTGCTCATCAGACCATGAAATGAGCTTCACCAGCAGATATGAGATGACGGGAACAAATCTAATCGCTCAATTGTAAAACCTGGTGGCCCCAGCTTAACGCAGAACAGGTCATCCGCATTAATGAAATGACACACAGGTGAATCCCAATACCGAGCAACTTTACATGGCTCTGAAGCAACCTTTAATCTTCCTGTAATAGCTGTGGAGGAAATGATTTAATGACCTACTATGTTGTTTAATTGAACATACTATGCTGTTTTTACTTGGAGAATTGTCCATTGTTATACATGAGTATTTTGCTGATACAGGCTTGTCTTGTGTGACATAGTCATTTGTCTGGGCGTACAGATAGGAGCCGTTCAGGTGTGACTGCAGTATGTGACATTCTGTTTTAAAAATGTACAGCAACTTAGACGTGTGGAAACATGCAGGACGGAACAGATGTTGAGTGATTGTTATTGATTGCTTCATTTTTGCAAATCTTATTATAATAAAGTTGTTTTGAAGAAAAACAGTCTCTCTCCTTTCGGTTAGAATCACCACGACGTATCTCTCTCAACTACAAAGATTTCCCATCTGCAGACACATTACAGCACAGAACAGGGGTCAGATGAGGTCAAATGTGAGTACATTACAATTAACTCACCAATGTAGCTCAAAGAGGCTCAGCAGTCTAGTCCTGCTATGTCAGGGTATTAAGAGCGAGCCGCAGGGAATTGTTTTACGATGCTCGTCACTATCTATTGTCCGGGAAAAATTTGCATGGAAAAATTTGCATGTGCTAGAAAAGTGAATACAGGGGTTGTGACCGCATGCTGGATTGTAAACACATGCGACACAGCACGCATGGCAAGGTATTGCTCAATTCACATAAATGCCATGTTCTCTGCTCTTCCATAGAGACATGGGAGCATTTATTGTCTTGGGAGGCTGTTAATCCAATAACCACTGACGTGAACGCCACAGCTGTTGAATGTTGCAGCATAACAGCATGTGCTGATAACGATCTCTGTAATAACAGTAATCATCATCATGGCACGACCACTCATCTTCACTCTCCAGCTCCTCTAGCAGCCAGACCTCTACGAGAAAGAGCCATTCTGCACCGTGGCAAAGTGTCAGCTCACACAAGGACGTAATTGACTGGAAACTATGGCCGGTCAGCCTCTGCAACCAATCCAAGCTGATCCTCTCTAGTTTCCCTGATGACTGGATGTGTTGTTGGTGGTTGAAGTGTTTCTCTTGCTCTTTCCCTCTCAATGGCCAGCTGTTGTAACCTAGTCTGTAGGGTGCTGCCTAGCTGCTACTCCTGGCAGAGACATGAAGCCTCCCCCACCACCAGGCAGCACCAGGCTCCAGTGTCTCTGCCTGACTCCCAGGCCAGGCTTCTCTCATCCTGCTGTCCAATGAAAGGGCCAGCCCTCTGACATTTCCTCTAGTAGATTACATTTCCTACTAGATGACCTCAGTCTGAGAATTGATGGCCCTCTTACTCTTCAGTCTGTGTGTCTGAGCTGACCATGTCTGGGAAAACACCCCTAAAAGTCTGCATTGTTGTGTAGCCACATTTATTCATTAAAATAACCATCAGTCACCTGTGGTCAATTTCCCTGTGTTGGCAGGAGCAAAAGGACCCTGGGGCCGTGGTGCAGGGGAATCGACTCACCTCTCTAATGGCTGTGCAGAACTCACTCTGCAACACTAACTTCAGGGACTGCAGCTTGTGACCCGGGACGTCCCCGGACTCCTGTAGCTTCTCCAGCAGCTCAATCGCCCTGGCTACATCTGACAGAGAGAGAGAGAAAGAAAGACAGAGAGGAGAGAGGGAGAGGCAGAGAGAGGGAGGAGAGAGACAGAGAGGCAGAGAGAGGGAGAGAGAGAGGGAGGAGAGAGACAGAGAGGCAGAGAGAGGGAGAGAGAGAGGAAAAGGTAGAGAGAGGTGGAGAAAGTCAGAGAGAGAGAGAGAGAGAGAGAGAAAGAGAGAGCGAGAGAGAGGATAAGAATGCCCCATTGAATTACATTAACAGCAGAGCCTTGAAAAAGAAGTCCGAAGCGAATCGATAGAGAGGATAATGGAAAAAAACTGAGTCAGGGCCAAGGGGATCAAGAGAGAGAGAGAGAGAAAGCAATCCCAGCGTAGTTAGCATTAGGCCTGCTCCATGCATGAGAAAATGGGGGGCGGACTTCAAGGGAGAGAATCGTTCCGTTCAAAGCGAGCGAATCCTGGCAGGAGCGGGCACCACGGTCATTAGATCCTTTTAAAACAAACCCATGATGCCCTAAGTTAAAGACTTTGACTCCTATGTCTATTAAACTCTCCACTGCTAATTATCATTCCCTGAAGAAATCCAGAGTAAAGCAGATTCTTTTCAGGAAAAATGATAGAAATGAGAGTAGGTGCTGGAAGGGGAGAGGAGGGATTTGATGCTCAGCCTAATCATTGGGTCAGTTGTCTTAGAAGAAACTAAATAAAAAGCAGTCGGTGGATAATGTATATCTGTCAACCCTTTATCCCTTGAGCATGTGCAAAAACCAAACTACACAGTTTGCAATCAGCGAGTCGCTCGAAAATGATCAAACCACTTGTAATCAACTACAGATATTAGATTTGTCCTACCTAGCTTGATGTCGAACACAGTGACACAGTGCCACTCAGGAGGGAAATTGCAAGATGATGTTTTGGAGTTGATAATATAGCTTAGATGTGGAAAATGAAACGTCGGTAAGTGAGTCTACTTTATTAATCCAACAAATATCCAACTACATCGGAATAGCAAATGTATACAGAGGCTAAGTGCACGGTTTCTGAACAATCATCTTAAACACTATTACCCTGGTGTTGAACTAGCCCCACGTTCTGCACCACACCAACAGAGAGAGGTAAACACTCCCGACGATGTTTATAATCCTATCGCCGAACCCAGGGAACATGGACTGAGACGGAAGACAATCTAGTTTAACCCGGTGAGGCAGAGAGGAGACAGAAAAGCTATTACTGTTTACAGACCTAGGGCGAACTAGGTAAGAGGAGGGAGAACTGCATACATAGAACCTGTGGTTGTTTAGGCAGGTTTGTTTTGTGCCAGAATTTAAGCAGTCAAACAGACATACAAGGGCACAACATTTACTGTTAGTACACAAGTATACATGGACAAAGAACATGATACTCAGAGTACCAGCGTGGATTACATTAAACCAGAAGAAATGGTGGGGTCGATTTCCATCAGGATTGGTTACTGCAAGCCACAAAGTGTTGTCAGGGAGATCTTTACAGGGCATTCATCACCCTAACTCCACAACTCCACTCAGCATCTTCTGTAATGATGGCCAAGTGTCGGCCAAGATAATATCGCATAGAATGTTCTATAGGATGTGCAAAAAATATATGTTTTATTGTCACATACACTGGATAGCTGCAGTGAAATGTATTTTTTTACAGGGTCAGCCATAGTAGTTTGGCGCCCCTGGAGCAAATTAAGGTTATGTGCCTTGCTCAAGGGCACATTGGCTGATTTTTTTCACCTTGTCGGCTCGGGTATTCGAACCAGCGACCTTTCAGTTACTGGCCCAACACTCTAAGTCTAGGCTGAGGCTCGGTGTGGGTGGTATAGTCTACCCTAGAGGAAGGTTGTTGCCTGACCTGTCAGACTTTGTCAAGAACCCTAAACTACGGGAAGACGAGAGCAGAATTAGAGCTGGTCCATAGGGAGTCGGACACAGGAAAGGGGACACTTTTCTCTGAACCTGTGAGTGTGAATGGAGGGATCTAACAGTATTCATTACTACTTTACATTACCCCTACAATGGTTATGTAGCTAATGTACAGAATTTCCATCAGATTTAATAAGCGTCAATGAGTCCCTAAGTAAGGTGAATGAGGTTGTACAATATTCTGTACCATATCTGTAAAAACAGAGATAGCTTTGCACTAATGAGTGGCCAGTAATCTGCTGGTATTATTCCAAGCAGCCTGGGTAGTTTTATGAGTGTTTATTGCTCATTATAGCGAGGTCAGGGCCAGATCAAGAGAGCTGTTGCCTGCTCTCATTTGCTCATTAGCACCAATTTCTTCATCCACGTCAAGGTCTCTGATGAGGCCTCCGACACCAAGCAACGCTTCAAAGATGAAGATTTCTAAAAGATTTTTGCTTATAGATGGGATATTTCAGGGGTCAGTTTTTGTACTTTGACGCTACGCTGATCAAAAACAATGGGATTCTCCACCTGTTCAGCACCACTTTCAAGTAGTTTGGTTTCAACTTCGGTCTGGGGAATTAAATAAATACATTCTTTGAAATAAACTGGGTTATAGGCTAAGAAGCTATTTTGTAAAAGTAAAGCTAACCGTGTTTGGTTGCTAAATGGAAGGATTTCGACTGGGTATCAAGTTGTTTGAAAGGAGAAAGAGAAGAAGATCTGGCAGTTCGGAAAAGTCCAGAAAAGTTTTAGGCTGCAACCAGTCAAAGGCAGTAATTTGAGATCTTCATTTGAATATAAAAAAAATCACAAATACCGTAACGAGGCCATAAATGTCATGCCCCATCTCTCCTATTCAGACTGTCCAGTGTCTGAGCCCAGTCAGCCAACACACCAGCAGTGAATAGGTATTGTTGCTACCAGAGGTGACAGTTGTTGTCCCCCTAGGGCCTAGACCAGTGATGAGGGCTACACCCCAGCAGAGGCTCTCCTGCACCTAGAGTTATTACTGGTAATAGGTCATAAAGCCTCCCCTCTCAAGCAGTTGCATTTCATTTGCTGCATCGTGACACATATAGTGCCCATCATCCACACTGCTTCCCTTGGTCTGCTAGCTCATCCACTCTGCAAGCACTGTCGTGTCGATTTGTTTCAATAAGTAGATGGCTATTTGTGGACAGAATGTCTTGGACAGACCGTGGATAGTGTTGTGTGATAATTGGTATAAACATGCAGCAGTAATAGAACACCATCCATTCCTGTGAGGAGCTGCCTACGTCAGGCATTTCTGCTGAAATCCTGTATTTTGTCTACGGTGTGAGGACTGAGTGAGACATCAAATGGTTTCCTCTGTGTGTGATCTAAGGGGTATAAACCCCCAGGGTATAAGATTTGCTTGGCAGCCCAGGGTGATTTGCCGTTTCAATAACTACGGGAATCCAGGTACAGAGTTATGTCACACCCACATAGCTTTGTCTGCAACGACTCCCAAATAAGACACGTTACAATGACGCGTCACATCAAATCCCTGCGTGGTGCATTCAGCCACATCAATGAGGAGACCAAGTGAGACCTTAAGTCCGTACTAATCTGACCTTATAGTTGGCTATGTAGACACACACAGACCAGTAAAACCATGGTCATATTGAGCTACACCACCACTAGCATCAACGTTATACCCTGCGCGAGCGTTGCAAAATAAATTTAGAAATCTATATTATTCAATTATTGCACCCACACCGCTCGCGAGTGCCAACAAGCGTCTGCGTTGCCAAGGGCTTAAATAGAAGTCAGTTCTATTTGTGACGCAGATCGCGCTGCAAGTACTGCCTCTCCCATCTCCTCATTGGTTTATAGAAGCAGGTACCCACGTGCCATCTCCTCATTGGTTATACCCACATGGGTGACTGAAAGACGGACGAGGTCGTTGGCGGTAATGCACCTAATTTATGAAAGTTGCCAAATGCAATATAACGTCCAGAGAAGAAAAAGCCTTGAAGGAGGAGAGATGACTAGAAACGATTCGGTTGACCGTTTTATGTGTGGATTAATTGTCGGAGTAGACGACCTTGTGCATTTCAGGTAAAATTACAACTCAATGTTTATATCCCAGGACAGATTAGCTAGCAACAGCAAGCTAGCTAAATAGGACAAATTAGCTAGCAAGTGAAAGCTAGCTAGCTAAATTGCCATAAATGTTTAATGGTTTTCGACCTGTCCCCAAATTAATGGAATTGGTTCAGAGTTTGTTTTGATATTTTAACCTGCGTGTCGTGATCGCGTTTGGTGTGGGGGGATAAAATAAATTCATGCACGATGGCGCACGCACGCAGCCGGTTTGGCTTCCGTGTTACTGTCCCTCAGCCTATAACGCTAATAAAAAGGCAAACTGCTCTGTAAGAGTAGCTCTACACACCACCAAGAATACCCTCACCGCCCACATGGCGTGGCCTGTTACCAAGCAGGAGCCGCTCCATGAATAACTACAGTACATCTGGAGGGTAACACACAGTCAGCCAACACCATCCTGGCCTGCCTTACTAACTTACACTCCAACCCATCTGAGAGAGGAACTTGAGAGTATGCATGGATCTGGCCCTCTCTCTCTCTCTCTCTCTCTCTCTCTCTATTCCACTTCATTAAAAGAACGTGGCTCAGTGAAGCCCCAGGATACCAGTCCTGTAGGCCTACAGATCGCCTCTCTTTGGATTTCCTCACTCCACTGAGATGGATTCACTTGAAACCAATGGAAGTCAGTGGAGGGAATTCACTCAACTACTAAGTCATTAGCATTCTCCTGGTCGTTCCTCTTCTCCACACTCCAATGAGACTTCAGCCCCCTTGGCGCATCACCAACTCTAGAGATGGACTCAGGGGGTCCAGATGTGTGCAACATCTGTGGGACTCAACCCTCCTCCACAAAATGAAAATATTCAAAGAGCAGTTACTGTATGTTCAGCTTTAACGCCGAAACAACGGCAAATCAATGTTGCCATTAGAACATCTGCAAGGCATGAGCACTGTTTGCAAATTATTTTTTTTATCCTGTTTCATTTGACACATATTTTCAAGGGAAGACAAAGGTGTCAAGGTGATACTGCTGCTCTTATTGGAGGTGTAATTAAGGATGGGAGCAAGAGATGGGATACAAAACAATGGTTCCTAAAAGTTAAACATACAACTCCTAATTTACATTAATTCAATCTGTGAAGTTGGGGAGGCATGTTTCTTGTCTTCATCAGTATTCTATAACTAAATAAAGTATGAAACACCAGTACATTGCTATGCATTGTGTAGTCTGGAACATTGATGCTACTTGCAAAACATTTGACCTAGTTTAACTTCTCTTTGCCACACAGCAGTGAGAACACATTACCATTGCCTGATTGGATGAGCTGAAAGTAATGAGACGTGTTCTTTGGAGCGGTCACATAGGGCTCTCATCTACCATTTTCTATTTCAACAATCACTCCCGACTGGGTAATGACACATTTCTCTATTTGAAAGGTTTATCATCCGTCTCCAATTACAACAGAGAGTGAAGCAAACTTACTGTTTACTGAAATCACTGTGGCCAACTTGAACCAAAATGATACTGTACGTTCCTCCAGTGTGCGTATGAATACATTCCTAATGGGCCGATGTATGTGTCCCTAACAGTAATAAAGACAGAAATAAAAGCAATAAAACAAAGGCCAATATAAATAATATCTGAATTCTTTGTGGGAAAGATTTCTTGAGGCAGCCAGCAAATAAAATATTTATGCTCATTCTAATTCATGTTCTAAGGCAACAATGAAGGTGTTTTAGAGGGTGCCCAACTTTGGGAGAGAAATATTCTGAAAGTCCTGTTGAAGTGTTATTGAAGGCAGTGTCCTCTAAAGAGCCATTTCCAAGAGGAATCAATTAATTAATAGTGTGTATCTAATAAGCTATTAGTCTACTATAGTCTGTTTCTGTGACTGACAATGTAAAGACGTTTAGTGATAAATCTGTTTCTGTGACTGACAATGTAAAGACGTTTAGTGATAAATCTGTTTCTGTGACTGACAATGTAAAGACATTTAGTGATAAATCTGTTTCTGTGACTGACAATGTAAAGACGTTTAGTGATAAATCTGTTTCTGTGACTGACAATGTAAAGACATTTAGTGATAAATCTGTTTCTGTGACTGACAATGTAAAGACGTTTAGTGATAAATCTGTTTCTGTGACTGACAATGTAAAGACGTTTAGTGATAAATCTGTTTCTGTGACTGACAATGTAAAGACGTTTAGTGATAAATCTGTTTCTGTGACTGACAATGTAAAGACATTTAGTGATAAATCTGTTTCTGTGACTGACAATGTAAAGACGTTTAGTGATAAATCTGTTTCTGTGACTGACAATGTAAAGACATTTAGTGATAAATCTGTTTCTGTGACTGACAATGTAAAGACATTTAGTGATAAATCTGTTTCTGTGACTGACAATGTAAAGACATTTAGTGATAAATCTGTTTCTGTGACTGACAATGTAAAAGACATTTAGTGATAAATCTGTTTCTGTGACTGACAATGTAAAGACATTTAGTGATAAATCTGTTTCTGTGACTGACAATGTAAAGACATTTAGTGATAAATCTGTTTCTGTGACTGACAATGTAAAGACGTTTAGTGATAAATCTGTTTCTGTGACTGACAATGTAAAGACGTGTAGTGATAAATCTGTTTCTGTGACTGACAATGTAAAGACATTTAGTGATAAATCTATAATATACAGTACTGTGCATGTGTCACCTTGAGATTTCCTAAAATTGAATCAATGACAGACGACCACAGAAATGATGGTATTATGTTGATCAATACAACGTTCAAACTATAAACAGCATGGTTGTCACGTCCTGACCATAGAAAGCTTTTATTTTCTATGGTAGAGTAGGTCAGGGCGTGACAGTGGGTTTTGTCTAGTTTATGTATTTCTATGTTGGTTCTAGTTTCTTTTTTCTATGTTGGGGTTTTTGTATGATTCCCAATTAGAGGCAGCTGGTTATCGCCTCTAATTGGGGATCATATTTAAGTTATTGTTTTTCCCACTAGGTTTTGTGGGAGATTATTTTGAGTTAGTGTATGATGCACCTCTTCGTCATGGTTTGTTGTTTTGTTTATTAGTTTATTTGTATGTCTTGCATAGTTTCACAGTTCTAATAAAATGTGGAACTATACACACGCTGCGCCTTTGTCCGCGCCTTCAAACAACAAACGTGACAATGGTGTCTAAAACAGTCACCAGTTCCAGAATGAGTCAGCCTTTCAAGTACACTGAGTTCACTTTCTGCTGTACTCTGATGACTGTATCTACCAATGCGGCCATCACTGTGGATGTGTCATAAATAAATGTGAAGACCACAACAAACAGCTAGCAATGCTGCTGTGCTGAAACACACCAGGTCTGTGCTGTCCTGCCTTAGGCACAGGTTATTTCACTCTTCCTGGGGTCCAAGCCTTTCGATGCCGCAGTATTAAACAATGAGTACTTCACTGCTTTCTACACTTGAGTAAGAAGCTAAACATGATTTTGAGCTGTTTGCATAACTGGGCAGTGCTCCAATATCCTCACATAATTGCCCTGTTGATAATAGAGGGCATAGCTGAATAGAATATATTTTCCAATATCTGCACGTGCTGTGCGGTGTAAATAGGCATTTCCAATTAACTCAGCTGGCTCATTAAGACATGGTGCTGATGAAAACAGAGACTGCAACGCAGGTGCATCTTCTCCATCTCTACTGGGGCATCTAAGGTCCTAATAGAGAAACTTTTCATAGCTGATTGATTCAAGACTAGTCTGAGCTACTCCTCACTCCCACATGTAATGTTTCCCAGATCAGTGCCCTAAAACAGTCACTACCAGAATGGCTGAATTTCACATGCCAGAATAAATTGCCCCGGAGAGGCCATGCCATCTGCCACTTCCCAGTTTGACCCGCGTATCCTTTATGCCATTGGCAACCACGCTGAAATTACCACACAAAAACCTCTACTGTGCTCATTCTCTGGATGAGTAGAGGAACAGGCCAGCAGGGGCTTGCCAGACACAAGGCCAGCTCCTCAACAGGAGAGCTTTTAAAATGGACGCACCTCACTTTATCAATCCCCCCATAAGCCGAGTGAATTAACACTATATGGCCCTGCTGTGACATTCCTGACTATAGAGGGAAAATAAATCACTCTTAGGCTAATGAGCCCTGATGGAGGCCATCTAAGGCAGAAGCAGATAACACTATGAACTTTGTTTTTGTCTCCCTTCCTCTGACTGATTACCTGGCAGATGTCCATCCCAAACAAATGAAATGTCCTTTCAATGTGGTTCTAATGAGAGCTTACCCAGAGCTGTGCCATTTTAAATAGCTCTCCGTTGATGAAATTGCTGAGCTGGCTGTTCACCTCACCTGTAATCCCTCCTCTCTGTTATCACCCAAAGCAAGGTACAAGAGGAAGGTTTCTGCGCAACAATGAACAAACCCAGTGACCTCTGCAAGCAAAGCAAAGCCTGTCTGCAGTATGGCGAGACAACATGCTTAGGACCCGGAGTAGGCTATAGTTTGTTGCCCTTTCTCCCCTGTGAATAGACTCAAGCAATGGATCAGTGATAACTTGCAAGGAAATGTGCGGTTGTTCTATATTTATTATGGCAATAAATCATGCACGGAGAGCATCAAAAAAGTATTGACTTCCAGATTTCATGCTTCTGCTCTCCCTCGATGTTTGGCCTCTTAGTAAATCCACTGTAATTTCAGACAGCACAGAAACCTGTTTGACCATCTGTGTCAATCAGCAAATAGATAAGAATTCTGCTCACAAAGGCCTCAAATGCCTCTCCATCTGAAAATATGTGGCAGAAAGAACACTAACACATTTCACTGTGATTACTGTACAGCCTCAGCCTGACTGGTATTATTAGGACTTTATGGCACACAGTTGATGAGAACTCTCTCAGTATCTATCAATATCAATATTCTTGGCATGCCTGGAGCCGGTTAGTGTTTGAATGAGAGTCAATCATTTAAGGAGAACTTTGGTGACATGAGCAGGGAGGTTCCAACACAGGCTGTTTCTCCACAGGACAGTGGCATTTGAGTCATTTCCTGAGACAATAGCAGGAAGTGCAGTCATGACCTGAGTTTCCCGCCTCTTTGTGTGTGTGACAAATTCCTAACACATCCTGCTTTCAACAAAAAAGCAGGCTTCTTTTCAATATAAATTAGTGTTTCTTTGCTATTGGCAGCAGTGACAAAGGACTGCAAAGACAATGACAGCTCCTGTAAAGCTATCATTATGATCCCCTACATGATCACTGCTGCGGGGCAGTGACCACTTAATGCTACTGTGCAGAGCATGTGGATACATGCCTCTCACTCTTGCCTCTTGGTGGAATCTTCTCTCTGAAATGATAGAGGCTCTGACTCACTAGTCTACCTATGCAAACCAAATGAAAAGGGTTGAGTAGAGAGCTGAGGAGTGAACCGGAGCCAGTCAGGGAGTCGAGCGCGGAGTTCGACGCAAGATTCCGGAGAGAGGTGCTGGCGTTAAGAGCGCTACGGAGCGGGCGTGCTGAGGAGCGAGTGACTGAACAAGCACCGGGTTACAGTGTGATGCGCACTATATCGCCCATATGCACTCACAGCCCGGTGCGCTCCTCACCGGTGTCGGGCTAAGATTGGCATTCAGCCAGGAAGGAGTAGGCCTGCTCAGCATTCCTGGTCTCCAGTTCGCCTCCATAGCCCAGTACGTCCTGTGCCTCCTTCCTGCACTCGCCCTGAGGTGCGTGTTACCAGTCTGGCGCCACCTAGGCCAGTCCCACGCAACAGACCTCCAGTGCGCATGCCCAGTCCGGAGCTTCCAGCGACGCTCCTCAGTCCGGAGCCTCCAGCGACACTCCTCAGTCCGGAGCCCCCAGCGAAGCTCCCCAGTCCGGAGCCCCCAGCGATGCTCCCCAGTCTGGAGCCTCCAGCGACCCTCCTCAGTCCGGAGCCTCCAGCGACGCTCCTCAGCCCGGAGCCTCCAGCGACGCTCCCCAGTCCGGAGCCTCCAGCGACGCTCCCCAGTCCGGAGCCTCCAGCGACGCTCCCCAGTCCGGAGCCTTCAGCGACGCTCCCCAGTCCGGAGCCTTCAGCGACGCTCCTCAGTCCGGAGCCTCCAGCGACGCTCCCCAGTCCGGAGCCTCCAGCGACGCTCCCCAGTCCGGAGCCTCCAGCGACGCTCCCCAGTCCGGAGCCTTCAGCGACGCTCCTCAGTCCGGAGCCTCCAGCGACGCTTCCCAGCCCGGAGCCTTCAGCGAAGGTCTGCAGCCCAGAGTCATCAGCGGCGGTCTGCAGCCCAGAGCCTTTAGCGGCAGCGGCCTGCAGCCCAGAGTCTTCAGCGACGGTCTGCAGCCCAGAGCCTTTAGCGGCAGCGGCCTGCAGCCCAGAGTCTTCAGCGGCGGCCTGTAGCCCAGAGCCTCCAGCGGCGGTCTGCAGCACAGAGCTTCCGGTAATGATCTACAGTCCGATTCCTCCGATAACGATCCACGGTCCGGTGTTGCAGAAGCGGAGGGATCTGCGGGTGGAACGGGGGTTACGGCCTGAACCGGAGCCACCTCCGCTGCTGGAGGATTGGCGGGATAGTAAGGTTCTGGGTTTAGCACTAGAGCCGCCATAGACATTTGTCACCCTCCCTACCCTCCCTTTGTGTTTTGAGATTGTTTTTGTTGTTGTTTTTTTTGGTTGCATTCGGAGTCTGCACCTTTGGGGGGGGGGGGGGGGTACTGTCACGTCCTGACCCTTGTAAGATGTCATTTTCTATAGTAGAGTAGGTCAGGGCGTGACAGGGGGTGTTTTTGGGTGGTTTTCTTGTTATCTGTTTCTATGTGGTTTTTCTAGGTTTCTATTTCTATGTTGGGGTTGTTGGATGATCTCCAATTAGAGGCAGCCGGTCCTCGTTGTCTCTAATTGGAGATCATAATTAAGTAGGGTTTTTTTCCACTTGTGGTTGTGGGTTGTAATTTTTCAGTAGTGTGTATTTCTCTCTGCGTCACGGTTTTGTTGTTTTGTTGTTTCAAGTATTTGGTGTATTGCAACGTTTCACGGTAATAATAAATATGTGGAACTTCAACCATTCTGCGCTTTGGTCCGATCCTTTAAACAGCCGTGACAGAACAATCCACCACAAAAGGACCAAGCAGCATGGTAGGGATCAGCTGGAGGAATGGACTTGGGAAGAGATTTTGGATGGGAAAGGACCCTGGAGGCAGGCTGGGGAGTATCGCCACCCGAGGGAGGAAATTGAGGCAGCAAAAATGGAGCGACGATACTTCGAGGCGCTATATCCACCAAGAGGCAAGAGTGAGAGGCAGCCCCAAAAAATCATTTTGGGGGGGCATACGGGGAGCTTGGCATTGTCAGGGGGGAGACCTGAGCCAACTTCCCGTGCTTACCGGGGAGAGCTGAGGAGTGAACCTGAGCCAGTCAGGGAGTCGAGCGCGGAGTTCAACGCAAGATTCCGGAGAGAGGTGCTGGCGTTAAGAGCGCTGCGGAGCGGGCGTGCTGAGGAGCGAGTGACTGAACAAGCACCGGGTTACGGTGTGATGCGCACTATATCGCCCATATGCACTCACAGCCTGGTGCGCTCCTCACCGGTGTCGGGCTAAGATTGGCATTCAGCCAGGAAGGAGTAGGCCTGCTCAGCATTCCTGGTCTCCAGTTCGCCTCCATAGCCCAGTACGTCCTGTGCCTCCTTCCTGCACTCGCCCTGAGGTGCGTGTTACCAGTCTGGCGCCACCTAGGCCAGTCCCACGCATCAGACCTCCAGTGCGCATGCCCAGTCTGGAGTGTCCTGTTCCTGCTCCCTGCTCCTCAGTCCGGAGCCTCCAGCGACACTCCTCAGTCCGGAGCCTCCAGCGATGCTCCCCAGTCCGGAGCCTCCAGCGATGCTCCCCAGTCTGGAGCCTCCAGCGACCCTCCTCAGTCCGGAGCTTCCAGCGACGCTCCTCAGCCTGGAGCCTCCAGCGACGCTCCCCAGTCTGGAGCCTCCAGCGATTTGTCACCCTCCCTACCCTCCCTTTGTGTTTTGAGGTTGTTTTTGTTGGGGTTTTTTTTGGTTGCATTCGGAGTCTGCACCTTTGGGGGGGGGGGGGGGGGGGGGGGGGGTACTGTCACGTCCTGACCCTTGTAAGATGTCATTTTCTATAGTAGAGTAGGTCAGGGCGTGACAGGGGGTGTTTTTGGGTGGTTTTCTTGTTATTTCTATGTGGTTTTTCTAGGTTTCTATTTCTATGTTGGGGTTGTTGGATGATCTCCAATTAGAGGCAGCCGGTCCTCGTTGTCTCTAATTGGAGATCATATTTAAGTAGGGGGTTTTTCCACTTGTGGTTGTGGGTTGTTAATTTTTCAGTAGTGTGTATTTCTCTCTGCGTCACGGTTTTGTTGTTTCAAGTATTTGGTGTATTGCAATGTTTCACGGTAATAATAAATATGTGGAACTTCAACCATTCTGCGCTTTGGTCCGATCCTTTAAACAGCCGTGACAAGTAGCCTATACTGGCATTTTTATTTCAGTTTAACTGGGGAGAAAAAAACTTCCCCAATGTGTCATATAATGAATGACCTGTTTATCAATAGAATCTCAATGCCAGAAATGTTCCTTCCCCTAATTACTGAATTCTTTGAACTGATGATGGTGGGAGGAAACAGAGCAGAGCTTCTTGTTTATCATTTTGCCCTGTATCATGTTTTTGCCCTTGCACACACAGCTCATATACAGTATGTGAAGACGTTTGACTCATATAGAGCCCCTTTCAGTTGCTGCAGTCACGCAATAAATGAATCCAATTGCCACTGATCATTGAATTAACTGTAAATCATTCAAAATGAGCCAATTTTTATAAAATGGGAATAAAACCGTTATATTATCCATTATTCCTTGGGCATAAAGACAGGTCACTCGATGATGATCCTCGGTCGGTTTACATCCATTCCATACTTCATGATAACAACCAGGTTCGATTACGCATGCGCAATGCTGTGGTCAACACAACGTAGAGAGGTCACCATTTGTCATTTTCCAATTTAGACAGATGTTTATATCCTCTTGCCTTCTACATTCCTGTGAGTTGATTATTCCAAGGCGTTTACAGTTGTTCCTACTGTCACTGACTGTTGTGGCAATCATTCAAAGTGGGGCCATGCCCATTACCTTCCCCAGATGTATCCTCTTTCTCTGTTTTCAACACCACCCCCTTTCGTTTGTGTCATGCAGCCACACTAATGCATTTCACCACCGGATTCGTTTTAAGCACTCTATAGGCTACATATTTACAGCCTAAAACGTAGGCTAAACATTTAATCTGATTTCCCCATAGTCCCCATTTTGAATATCAAAATTAAACAATAGCCAGGAGCTATCAGAAAAAAATAGGTAGGCTACATGGAACCAATGGAAATCTCGGTGGTGGTTGAATGATGACATCTGAATGATGCGCTCATAAAATCATATTTTATCACATGACCTGCAATCATGCTGTGACACATCTGTTATCATTGGACAGGCAGGCTGCTGTAGGAGAGCAATATCACCTGAAGTCCGCGTGCAAGTAGACCTATTACTACTCCAAAATATGACGTAGGCTATAGGTAGACTACATTGTGAACTCATCCTTCCTTTTAGAATAATGCCGCAGGTGAATTCATTTTTCACTGCCGACAACAGGTATGCTATGGGGTGAAGACCTGTACCCTGTTATTACTGTCCAAGTTACCATTGGATTCAAGAAAAATATAAACCAATTATAAAAGCTGCTTGTTATCTATTCTTACGCCTACCCATCCAAAACTTGTCGGATATCCAGAGAAGTAAGTATTTACGCGTGATTGGATTCCTGCGCCCAATAAATTATTTCTCCCAATCATGAAGTGAAGAATACAGCTAGATAATATTCAACTGAATGTTACATAACAGAGATAATGCACTCTATTCATAAGCAGTGGGATGTAATACTCTGCGTTAATAACACATTTGTTATAATATTGCTGAACACCATTATTTAATTAAGCCGTTTTATCCAATTTTGCAGAGTGCGCACCAAACGGTCCAGGCATTTTATTCCCAGCAAATAACGGTATCCAGCGAGAGAGAAATATAAGCTGACGAATGAAAAATTGAAATAATAGCATATTGTAGTTTCAACTTAAAGGTGGTCCGCCAATGCATCGTTCGCTCAAGTTTCGGGAACCATAAATAATTCAACAAGAAAGCGAATCCGACGGTTGTGCATCTTACCTCGATCCAGAGTGAGCGGTTGGACCTCTGTCGCCATGACTGCTGTTATGGAGAGATAGAGCGACTACGGTAGCTGCAGCATCTGAAGCAACTCAAGCTAAACCGGCGAGTGAGAGCACAGAGCTCGTCGGTGGGAGTGGCTGGAAGGGAGAGGGGATTACCTCCCGCGCCGCTGCTCCATCGGACTGACCCAATGGTCCTGTCAAACCGAACAACCGCCGGATGAATATCTTTATGCAAATAATTGAGAGTGGATGTGCCTGGATTGACCTATAGCCCAATTGAATAGCTGATATGAACATTATTATTGATATTGAATTATTCACGGACAATTTCATAGGCAGGGGTGCTCATGGCAGGGGATTTTTGTTGTCCTGCGGCCTCAGGCTGATATAGTAGTCTACAGTAACCACAAAGTGATAAACAGGTTTCAATGATGGCGTAGAACCGCAGATGATGAAGGGTTTATAGATTCATCCCCATGTTTATAGTACTGTAGAAAAGAGACCCATGCATAGACAGGAACTGACTCTGGGCTGGGCTCTCTCTGTATCTCTGTTGCCTTTACTAATGCCTGTTGCAGCTACAGCTTAAAGCTTTGGCAAATCTACTGCATGACCTGTAGCAGTGTGGCCAAAAACCAAGGAAAATGGAATACCGCCCTCTCCATAGAGGTTGTGCTCAATCCCATGCCCATGGGTACATCCTTTAGAATGGAGGAAGCAGGACTGAAACAAGATGACATATCGCACTGTAGGCTACAGCATTTCATAGGCCTGTACATTTTCAGTTGTAAATGCTGTTATAGATTTAAAGCAAATGAGGGACATTTTTCAAGATGTACAGTTGAAGTCGGAAGTTTACATACACCTTAGCCAAATACATTTAAACTCAGTTTTTCACAATTCCTGACATTTAATCCTAGAACAATTCCCTGTCTTAGGTCAGTTAGGATCACTACTTTATTTTAAGAATGTGAAATGTCAGAATAATTGTAGAGAGAATGACTTATTTCAGCTTTTATTTCTTTCATCACATTCCCAGTGGGTCAGAAGTTAACATACACTCAATTAGTATTTGGTAGCATTGCCTTTTAATTGTTAAACTTCTGTCAAACTTTTTGGGTAGCCTTCTACAATCTTCCCACAATAAATTGGGTGAATTTTGGCCCATTCCTCCTGACAGAGCTGGTGTAACTGAGTCAGGTTTGTAGGTCTCCTTGCTCGCACACACTTCTTCAGTTCTGCCAACAAATCTTCTATGGGATTGAAGTCAGGACTTTGTGATGGCCACTTCAATACCTTGACTTTGTTGTCCTTAAGCCATTTTGCCACAACTTTGATAGTATGCTTGGGGTCATTGTCCATTTTGAAGACCAAATGTCTTCTAAGACCAAATGACTGATGTCTTGAGATGTTGCTTCAATATATACACATAATTTTGCTTCCTCATGATGCCATCTATTTTGTGAAGTGCACTAGTCCCTCCTGCAGCAAAGCACCCCCACATGATGCTGCCACCCCCGTGCTTCACGGTTGGGATGGTGTTCTTCGGCTAGCAAGCCTCCCCCTTTTTCCTACAAAGATAACGATGGTCATTATGGCCAAACAGTTCTATTTTTGTTTCATCAGACCAGAGGATATTTCTCCAAAAAGTGCAATCTTTGTCCACATGTGCAATTGTAAACAGTAGTCTGGCTTTTCTATGGCGGTTTTGGAGCAGTGGCTTCTTCCTTGCTGAGCGGCCTTTCAGGTTATGTCGATATAGGACTTGTTTTACCGTGGATATAGATACTTTTGTACCTGTTTCCTCCAGCATCTTCACAAGGTCCTTTGCTGTTGTTCTGGGATTGATTTGCACTTTTCGCACCAAAGTATGTTCATCTCTAGGAGACAGAACGCGTCTCCTTCCTGAGCGGTATGACGGATGCGTTATGGTGTTTATACTTGCATTCTATTGTTTGTACAGATGAACGTGGTACCTTCAGGCGTTTGGAAATTGCTCCCAAGAACGAACCAGACTTGTGGAGGTCTACAATTCTTTTTCTGAGGTCTTGGCTGATATCTTTTGATTTTCCCATGATATCAAGAAAAGAGGCACTGAGTTTGAAGGTTGGCCTTGAAATACATCCACAGGTACACTTCCAATTGACTCAAATGATGTGAATTAGACTATCAGAAGCTTCTAAAGCCATGACATCATTTTCTGGAATTTTCCAAGCTGTTTAAAGGCACAGCCGACTTAGTGTATGTAAACTTCTGACCCACTGGAATTGTGATACAGTGAATTATAAGTGAAATAATCTGTCTGTAAATAATTGTTGGAAAAATGACTTGTGTCATGCACAAAGTAGATGTCCTAACCAACTTGCCAAAACTATAGTTTGTTAACAGGAAATTTGGGGAGTTGTGGAAAAACGAGTTTTAATGACTCCAACCTAAGTGTATGTAAACTTCCGACTTCAACTGTATTTAGCTGGCTGACTTTTCGGTGCACAATTAGTTATAAACTAGACAACAATGTTAAAGTTTTAAATGATTCCATTTCTTTTTTAATTATGTCTAGGCTCCTCTCAGTGAAGTCTACTTATACATTGGAAAATCAATGATCTCACTTTCAGGTAGATTTCCATTCTAATGTGGGAAAGTGTAACAATGGAAGAGAATATGACTCTGCAGCCTACTGTGTACCGCTGTGCCATTTTTCAAGATTGCATTTCAGCAACCCATTCCGTACTGTATCCTTCATCTTAAAGTGCTTTTCGACTTGCACTTGTAATCAACTCCACACAGACCATATGTGCTGGCGAATCACAACCGCACAGCAGCTCCACCCAGCTGCATGCAGATGCAAATTGTATACGGGTGGTAAGTGGTGAGATGGAGGGAGGGCTTAAGGCCAGTGAGAAAGAGGACACAGGGAGATTATGTGCTCACATCCATATGGGCTGCTGCGCTAGCGTTTGGAAAACATTTCTGTTTTTAAAAAGAGGAGGGGATTAGACTGCAGTGCTCTTAAGACCCTGCAACTAAAAGTGAATTGATGACACTTTCTAGTTCAGGAGAGAGAGAGAGAGAGAGAGAGAGAGAGAGAGAGAGAGAGAGAGAGAGAGAGAGAGAGAGCACTTAAGGAAGTCAGGAGCAAACAAATACCATTGCTTATGTGCAGAATGCACCATCCAAGAGGTAAAAGGCAGCTCAAGGTTGGCAGAGATGATCTGATCAAGCCCCATTTCCAAGGAATGATACATTGCTATTGGGGTTGTTGAGGCTGAAATCAGCAGGTAACAACATCAGTGACAACACAATACACTGAAGCTGGTTGCCAGGATGCCATCCTCCTCCTGCTATAATCTGCAACAGGGAGACGGGGAGAATTGATCCAGCAGATGGATGCATGGATCTCCTGACTCCTGTCCAGACAAGAATTTCTTATCTAGTAGTTATTAAAAGCAGCAGAGTAATCAATTTGACAAGAGGACACCTTCTAATCTTGTTGCTGTATTCACAAGTATCTGTGACATGTCACACACACACACAAGCACCAGGGAAACATTGTCAAGTAGCTTTTTTTGTGTGAACTAGCCTACATTGTTTTTGGTCGGCTCTGGCTACGTTTGTGACGGCAAGCGGTACCGGAGCACTAAGTCTAGGTCCAGAAGGTTTCTAAACAGCTTCTACCCCCAAGCCATAAGACTGCTGAACAGTTAATCAAATGGCTACCCTGACTATTTGTATTGACCCCCCCCCCTTTTTATGCTGCTGCTACTCGCTGTTTATTATCTATGCATAGTCACTTTACACCTACCTACATGTACAGTACATATTACCTCAACTAACCTGTACCGTCGCACATTGACTTGGTACCGGTACCCTCTGTATATTGCCTCGTTATTGTTATTTTATTGTGTTACTTTTTTAAAAACTTTAGTTTATTTAATAAATATTTTCTTAACTCTTGTTTTTCTTAAAACTGCATTGTTGGTTAAGGGCTTGGAAGTAAGCATTTCACGGTAAAAACTACACCTGTTGTATTCGGCGCATGTGACAAATAAAACTTCATTTCATTTGACATTCTGCTTTGCCATCGCGGTGTTCCAGACTGTTCAAATCCATCCAACAGGCAGCTGTTGACAGTTGATCAAAGAGAGCAGTGAGGAAATCAGTGTCAACATGTGGGTATAATGCTGGTACTGCATGGCAGCTCTCCTGGAAAACATCCTATTCCCCATGGAGAGGGAGGGAAATGCCATCTACATATCCTGTATAGTGGTACTACGACAGACACACGAGACATTTACCTTATGCATTCAACAACTTTCATTCAACCAGTCTGGTCTCGGCAGAAAAGGCAGGTAACACGTCCAGGTGTCAAATGAGAATAAATCAAACGTGATCTAGTACTAGAGGTTAAGATCGTTCGGCCAGTAACCAAAAGGTCATTGGTTCGAATCCCTGGCTTCGAGCTCCAACATGCAGGACTTGCAAGACTTGAGCAAGGCACTTAACCTTAATTGCTACAGGAAGTTACTCTGGTTGCTAAATTACTAACATTTAAAAATGTCAAATGTAGCCAACTAGTTTGTATTTCTGATCTCTGAGAAGCCAAGATTTGCCAGGATAAACTGGCAACCATCCAACGCAGTCACAGCAAGTCAGTCATGTGCTTGTAACTGTAAGGAAATGGTTAAGAAGTAGCTACTTCAAAATGACTTCTGACAAATCACTTAGATTAATGAAACTAAACATCTACTGCTGTGCAACATTAAATCCAGTCACACAGTAGGGTATAAAATTACAATAACTGTAATTACACCAAATATCATCTCATAAATCCACTTTTATGCTGGCATATTGTAACATTGGGTTTAAAATCAATCACAGTACGATAAAATAATAATTAAATAGACTTTTACATAGGCTTCAACCTGCCCTTAATGAGTAGCCAGTGAGTGGACAGTGCATTTCGGTCCCATACAAGCTCACACTGACTCCTCATATCTAACAGAGGGAGAGAGGTGAATGGAAGAGCCCTTATGATTAAACCCAGTGCAGCCCCTGTTTACAGGAGATCATTGAGTGTCCACTGCACGCCCGTGCCCCGTGTCAGACACAGAATAAAAATGAAACATATCCTGCTAGCAGGACATGCGCTACTATAGGAAGAAGTATTGCTTTATCGCTGGGTACTGGGATTTACAGAGCCCTTCAGGTTGGACGAATTAAACCACTGGGAGAATTGACAGCCTATGACGATCCAAGGTTTTGAATGTAGTCAAAGACTCCCGTCCTGTACATGAAAACACAGTCTCCCTTTTGATGACATGGCAGTAATTCATTAATGAGAAGCAAGCAGAGAACAATCGAGGTGAAGATCACAGTGGCTGATCAGAAACCTGTACAAATCCATTATCATGTTGAGCCATGCAGACAAACCAGCTATGGAGAGTTTACTGCACTAAGGCCAGGCACCACAAGCTGAAATGCCATTTTTGCATCTATCAATTTTGAAATTTGTTGGTATATTGGTCCATTAATATTAGTACTTTCAAAAAGTAAACATAACATTTGAAAAAAACTGGATTAAAATGTATATTTGTAATACTACTGTCATCAACATTTGAATGAATTTTAACCACTTTAAATTGGACATACATCAATAACTGCAAAGCTCAGCTCACTACATTAAATTACACCATTTAAAGCCCATTTCATAGAGAATGTTACAAACTGGACTATATTTAGTAACTTACTTTTAATAGATGGTAATTGGGTCTAAATAGAGGTTTGGCGTTTGGTAGTCTAAATTTAGTGTACTTGTCTTTAACTGCCATTTCCCAAAAGACAGGCTCTTCCTACACAGTAGCTGCATTCACACAATTGTGTGTGGTTATCCTTAGAAATATTGTCCAGACTTTCCCAGAGGGAATTGTTGATATTGTTGATATGTTTGAATGTTAACATGTCTATTTATTCCCATTTTAGCACATTTATCAGCCAAAACATGACACCCACTCTGTATTCAAGAGCATGTTGTGTCTCAACTGATGGCAGGCACAACACAAACACCTTAGATGGTGTAAAATAGGGTCTAACCTACAACATACTGTGTATGAATTATGTTTTAGTCCACAAGTTTTTGGATAATTGACGTTAAATGTTAAAACATTATCTTTATTAAAAAAAAAACATTATTTTCCAGAAATTATAACATAGTTTAACAACCCTGTTGTTAGCATTTAAATGATATCAATCTCAACCTTTGGTTATCTTTTCCAGTGATGAAGACATGGATGTCTCGTGGTATGGTGGGGTATGCAAAATGGGTCAACTTTGAGCACCTTTATCTCTTGGATGTTTTGACATTCAGATCCAAAAAGTCACTTTCTGAGCACTTATATAATGGTCAAATATGTATGGAAGGTTTCATTCAAATCGAATGGGATTCTGTCAAAAGGTGATTGAATTTAAATGTCCTCTTACATGTCCTCTTACATTGCACCACTTGGATTCTGGATCTCTTTCTGTGAAATACAGGTTGTTGATAGAGTTCTGCCAATGCAAACTGAATCAACTGACACCAGGCATTTCATTACATTTCATTCAATTGATATATGAACTCATTTACTTGCAGGTATCCACAAAGACTGTGTCTAAGAATTACGTGTTTAGCATTGATTGATGCCTAAGCAACCCAAACGGAAAACATTAGACAGGGCATTCGTAAATCACATTGGACTGAAACGCCAGCCAGATTGATGAGTTGCTCAATCATTGTTTCCAGGTACCAGAGTCAACTCAAGATAGGTATTTTTCTGGGGAGTAAGCAGCATTGTGGGTAATTACCAGAGACAGGCTGATGGCATTGATGAAGTGCAGGGGATGTGGGCAACAACATCTGAGCCGACAGCAGTCAATGAACGAAAGACACCGGCAGTGTGACGAGATAAAGGTGTGCACAAGCAAGTCTTGTGTAAGCACTTCAATCAACATGTTTGCAAGACTTCCCACATTGCATTGCTCTTCACTCTAGTAGGTCTATAGAGGCTGTAAATGCTATGGGAAGTGAGACAGAAATCATGATCAATAATAACGTACATTCAGTGTGTTCACTCTTGCGCTTGAGGAGACAGGACTTGACTCTTAGAACATCCATCATTTTCCTTAATTGCTCTCCATATGGCCATTTTACAAATACCCTCAGGGCTTTTCCGAGGAGCTGCTAACTACAATATTTGCCATTAATCCGAGTCCTCGATAGATCATTTAAGATCAACTTTACCCTAAAGGACCTCAGGACTTCTGAGTGTTTCAAATAAACAGACAAGGTCATTTTGGTAAGGGACCTGAAGCAGGGTACACAGTGTGCAGCAAACTCTGCTCACCGAACACCATTCAACACACCAATGGCTGAACATGTGTTGTTGTTGTTATACTATTGCACACAGACAAATTGTCTTCAGATCTGTTGGTGAGCTGAGGATTCAGAAACATGACATTAGCAACTCATATTTTATATGGAATATAAGACTAATATTAACAATATTGTATGTGCCCAATGCGCCATGAATTTGCAATGCCTTCACCCTGTTCATGTACCTAAGTCTTTTGTATTAGAACAGCATACGATATAATAGAATAATGTATTTCTTGGCTTCACAACATTAAAGTTAAACTAAAATAATTTGATGGTTCAAGGTATTTTATAAACGGCTTATTATGAAGACAATCTAGGTACGCATCTTGAAAGTACCTATTAGGAAAACTTTGATAAAGCTCTCAAATAAAAATCTGGGTAACACTTTACAATCTCTCCCGATGTTCTTATTAGGCCTATACTTTGTAGATGTTCCTGCATAATAGCCAGGGCCGGATTACGAACAGGTATGCAGGGCCAAGCTCCCCCCTCCACCGCCAGGGCCCCAACCCATGGCATAACGTTTAGAATTGCCGGAAACTAGCTTTAAAACTGCAACGTTTTCTCTTAGCCTCATGACAAAATATGTAGAGTATAATTATAAAACTGCACATTTTTCTTTCTGCACCATGGCAAAGTGTGTTGAAATACAGGAAGTTAGCTGAGCATGTTGTTGTTGTTGCTGAAATGTACCTCTGATGACGCTGTAGCCACTATCGAGTCTGAAGAAGTCACAAACACCTTGATAAATCTGCGGGTGAGATCAAGGACTCCCTCTTTCGTCTTTGGCAGCACACGTCTAAACTAGATTTAACCAGCAAAACGCATTCAGGAGCCTAGTTTACCAACACTTCAGAGATGCGTCTTTTTCGGCCAACAAGATTAAGTATGACTTTTAAAAATGTCATTATCGCAAAAGTCAGACCAGAGAATGGTATTGCTTGTAAAGGTTACTGCACTTTCCTTGCCATTCCAAATACCAGGAGCGAGAGAAGGCTAACTTTGGGACCGTTACATTTCTATAATTCCTGGACAGCGACTGCACAGCGTGAGTTGAGAGTTCTCTCATCTTTGTCAACATCTAACAAGCAACAATGTAACAGAACAGTAACAACAAACAACCACGCATACGACGAAGCTTTCAGAACAGCGAGGGATGACCCGGAACAGTTCTGGAGTGAAGCAGCACAGAATGTAACTTGGTTTGAGCCATGGAGCCGAACAATGGACAATGGGGACGCCATATTTCCAAAGTGGTAACTATTTACTGTATGTTGCTAAGTTTCAGTGCATCGATACCAATGAGGTGAACGCCAAATACGGGTTTGTTGCATAATGGTAAATACTAGTCATTTTACAACCGCTGGTGAACGACAAAGCAATGGTAAAAGCTACTATTAATTACATGGACATTATCCTGCAAGTCGTTTCGGTGCAACGTCGAATTCGCTCAGTCAGTCACACTTGGGTCACAGAGTATAAACCCAGTGGCCAGACTTCCGGGAACGCTTGCAAAGCAGACCAGTCATGGGTTTGAGATGTCAATGAAAGAGGTGAAAACTCTTCCTTAGTTGTTCATTTTATCGAAATCTAAAGGCACAACGTAGATAGGAGCAAATGTCCTACCAAACTAGTTGAACACATTAGTACTCCAACCTTGTGAAAGTGATAAACGTTTTTATTTTCGTCAAAAACATCTGTATGTTGAAGGATATGCTTTGAGACATGCGCGGTTCGGCGCGAGACAACCTTTAGACCCGATGACGTTATCTAGCACTACTGCCACCTACCACTTTGGCGCTATACAATTTATCCTACTACTTGAAAGCATTATATGTGTGGACGATACATTTATGTGCACTGTACATACAGTTAGTAGTCTATGACGATCCAATTGTGAAATATAATGCACTTGTGCATAATTGTTACATATTTTGTAATGGTTGTCAGAATTAATGTTGTGTATCAAGGTCACATTAAACCATGTATAGCTGTCCAAAGTATTTGATGGTAGGCCTCACAAGATGAACCTTTAATTCTGCATGGTAAAAATCCCATATGCTCTCTAGATTGACCTCAGTGTTGTAATAGTTTTAAAATCAAAGGCATATGGCTAGTGAGCGACTTTGCATGATGTCTCATCTTTCTGTGTGTGTGCATATTTAAAACAACAGGAATCCAGACACCATCTGCTTGTCTCAGCACCTCAGTACCTCAACAGAGCTCATAATGAGTTGAAAGTCCCATTTCATCAAAGATCTGGGGTTGTACATAGATCCTGTACGTTGCAGGAAAAACGGTCATTTTTGTCTGTGTTCATCTTATCATACCTATTCTCTCATTGTAGACTAAGCTACTGTGCTTACTGTTATCTTTATGTTATTTCATAACATTGATAGATCTATAGTGAAAGTATTACAGTAGTTATTTATTGGCTCTTAATGACAATATGTTGTCTCTAATGTGGGGTTTTGTCTTTGTAAGGTTCGCCGGGGGGAAGTTGAATGTTTGCTACAATGCGGTGGATCGCCATGTCGAGAGCGGACGAGGAGATCAACCAGCCATCATTTATGACAGCCCAGTGACTGGAACTAAGCAGACCATCACTTTTAGAGAACTACAGGAACAGGTAATGATCTCAACCACTTTTAGAGAACTACAGGAACAGGTAATGATCTTAACCACTTTTAGAGAACTACAGGAACAGGTAATGGAACAGGAACAGGAACAGATCTTAACCACTTTTAGAGAACTACAGGAACAGGTAATGATCTTAACCACTTTTAGAGAACTACAGGAACAGGTAATGATCTTAACCACTTTTAGAGAACTACAGGAACAGGAAATGATCTTAACCACTTTTAGAGAACTACAGGAACAGGTAATGATCTCAACCACTTTTAGAGAACTACAGGAACAGGTAATGATCTCAACCACTTTTAGAGAACTACAGGAACAGGTAATGATCTCAACCACTTTTAGAGAACTACAGGAACAGGTAATGATCTCAACCACTTTTAGAGAACTACAGGAACAGGTAATGATCTTAACCACTTTTAGAGAACTACAGGAACAGGTAATGATCTCAACAAACCTCTTCACACTGTAGATATTCATTTAGACTGTAGGGCATCCCTCTAAATATACATTGTCACCTGTATGTTGTAACATAGTATAGCCTCCCCTAAGCAGCTTGAACCCCTTCGCCTCCTCTCTGTCCAGGTGTCCAGGCTGGCTGGGGTCCTGGTGAAACACGGGGTGTGGAAGGGCGACCTGGTGGTCATCTACATGCCCATGGTGCCCCAGGCCATGTTCACCATGCTAGCCTGTGCAAGGATTGGAGCCCCGCACAGCCTCATTTTTGGGGGATTCGCCTCCAAGGAGCTGTCTGTCCGCATCGACCATGCCAAGGTCAGCTGACCATCATAGCTTCACATTGTGTCTCTTTAGTTTGATGTGCTGGATGACAGGTCCCTTTGTTCTCTCAATTTAGTTTGAAATGGACCATGCGCTCAAATATATTTTGTTATTTTCTCCACTGTCAGATCTGTTTAATGGTTGAATGGTTAAATGTGAAATGTACATGCCACATTTATAGGACTGTTTATAGAAGAGTTGATGGCCCACTTTCACAGTCACAGAGATAGTAATATTGCAGTAGATAAAGGTCTCACTGAAGCCAAGTGAAGCACTTTGTTGGAGGGATTTCATCAAAGCAGCAGGGATATTAGCCAGTATGCGACTCTGACGCTGAATTACATATACTGAAATCCTTTTAAGCTATATAAGCCAGACCTTAAAGCCTTTTAAGTTCTAGGCCTATATAACATTCAGAGAGGAGCACCTCCACTATTGCTGAAGATTCCTCCTCAAGCATTTGGGTAGAGTTGATTAGCCTGTTTTATATTGTATAAGAATGAATGACATATTAGAGACACTCATTCTATGTTGAACGAGACAGTCATTTCAGATCCCTTAATACATTTGATCAGTAACCCGAGGAAGGTATCATGGTGTGCAGATAGTAATTGAGAGGTAATATCGGTCATATTGATAGTACATTACATAGTCAGAACATGGCCTTTCAGAATGTTCTGAAGTACATTTCAGACTAATGCATTTGTTTGAGCTGTGTTGTATCACATCTGTTAAGTCTTGTTTCTTTTAAGAGGCACCGCTAGCACACTGTGTGAATGCTGTGTCTTCCAGCCTAAGATGATAGTGACGGCCTCCTTTGGCATTGAGCCTGGCAGGAGAGTGGAGTACATCCCCCTGGTGGAGAAAGCCCTGGAGCTCAGCTCTCACAGTCCCTCCAAGGTCCTCATCTACAACCGGCCCGGCATGGTGAGGTCCATAGAGATAGAATACTGTTCTATGTTATTCTGTGGTAAGGCCTAACTCACTAACGTCAATTCTCTGAGAGAGATGCCTCTCATTTCCCAAAGACAATAACTCTGCTGACATGCAATAGTTTTACATTATCCTCTCTATTGGTTACCTAATGCTATTACTTCCTGAATGGACCACGAATCCGGTTCCAGTGTATATATAAATGGGATGATTTCAGCCGGGAGCTTGTATGGAGTTATGGATGGTTCGACAGATCTGTCGCTCCTAAACGGCCTGTTGAAACAAAGGCGGGAGAGCGAAATGGTGCGCATGAGGGACTGAATCACGCAACACACGCAACGCTGAGATGTGCCCCTAGGCTGTGGTGGGGAGCCTGGCACAGGGTCAGAGTGAAACCAGGCAGAACCGGTAGAATAAAAGACAGTCAATTTCCCCCAAAACAGCCAGAAGCCACTTACAGTAATGTGTTGGCACTCCAGCAAACTGAAATGCGTCTCTTCTCAACTCGTACATAAAAACAGACAAATCTGTGCTCAGGGAAATCATTCTAAAAATGCTTTGCCTGAGCAGAGTGATTACAATACTTTGCAATCTTTCACACCTATTTTATTAGTACCACCTATGCTTGGAATGTATCACAATGTCTGGGGTTTTGCGCCCTGATTGCTGCTGTGTTACCTTTATGCTCAGTTACCCTAGTAGCTATTTTTGATTATGCAACACAGGGAGGATACTTTTAAGTTGATATGTTGTATGTTGTCATGGAAACTGTCTGAGCAAATCACTAATCCTCCCCTGTTGGAGAATATGAGATGCCCCCCTTTTTTTTATATATTTTTAAGTCATTGGTAAATTGCCGCTCTGATGAATCTTAAACCACTCTAGTAATCACTATGAAAAGGCAATGAGTGGTTCCAGAGAAGTGGAATTCAAAACCCACCCATAAGGCCCTCATTAATCAGAGAAGGGTCCTACTACTGGATTCTATTCTTTTGGAAGAGAACAATTCAAAAACAGCTTGGCTTTTGGGCAGATTGAATTCCGCATGTTCGGCATCATGAAAGCTCACTTATTGAAAAAATGCACAATTGAAAACCCAAGTTGTGACGACTATAAAAAACGTTTCTTGAACAATGTGACATTGGTGGTCGGATGAGCCTTGTTGAGTTTTGCACAACTAATGGATCTGTTTTAATCTGTCTCTTATGTCCACGTGGTAAAAATGATTGAATGTGTGTCTCTTGAATATGTCATGGAAATGAATACATCTCTCCTGGCTGATTGTCTGCAACAGGAGAAGGTGTCCATGCACCCTGACCTCAGTCTGGACTGGGAGGAGGAGATGTCCACTGCACGTGCTCATGACTGTGTGTCTCTCCCTGCCAGCCATCCTCTATACGTCCTCTACACGTCTGGGACCACTGGAACTCCTAAGGTACAGCACTCTGACTAGACACAACACATGTTCATTACAGGAAGGGGTGTAAAGTCCCACTGGGAACTGACATCAGTTCAACTTCTAGATTTGATTTACATTTGGTTGAGTTGTCAACGTGAAATCAACAAAAAATGTCACCATTTCATTGGATTTAGGTTAAAAGTTGGGTGAATAAACAGAAGAAACTATCTTACGTTGATTACATTTTTCAAATCCAATCCATTTCCCATTTTGATTCAATGTCATCACATTGCATTTTTTGGTTGAAATGACATGGAAACAACGTTGATTCAACCAGTTTTTGCCCAGTGGGGTCTGACGACTTTTATCGTAAGGAAGCCAGTCAATTTCACAGTTTAATGCAAGATATGAGTATCATATTCTGCAGAAGACTTTCCATGGCTCTGCAAATGTGATTCAAGTTCCTTCTAAACTTTACCACCATGAGATAGATGAGACAATGTTTAAACCAGAACCAGTAGTACTGAATATGCGGTGAACCATGCAGGAGGTAGAAAAATTGCCCGGAGGTGGCTCTAAATTGGAAAAACACCGCTCCAGATAGCTCCCTTTGTCTTTGGCACCCAGGCAATATGAAATATCCACCCGCTGGCCTGCTGTTCTCAGACTTGTAGTCACCAGTGAGATCTATGGAGGAAACAGCTGAACTCCTACATGTTATGTTACCATACAGCGTAAAGATGGCCTCACGAAATAGTTGAATTGAAAAAGAAAGATTTATACAAGGGTTTGATGTGAAATCTTTTTTTTTCAAAAGAACCTGTTGAGAGCTTGTTGCATTCGTCTTGCATCAACGTTCGCCTCTTTTCTACGTCTCCCCCTCAGGGCGTTGTCAGGGATACTGCTGGGTATGCTGTGATGTTGACGTGGACCATGGCAAACGTTTATGGCCTCAAGCCTGGTGAAGTAAGTCCATGTGAAACATCTCCAGTGTTCTTTATCATTGTATTACAGAACAGACACCATATGCATGCACAAACATAGTACAGTATGGATTCTCTCTTCTTTCTCTGCCTACTCTCTGCTAGGTATGGTGGGCAGCGTCTGACCTGGGCTGGGTAGTGGGCCACTCCTACATCTGCTACGCCCCTCTCCTCCACGGCAACACCACCATTCTATACGAGGTATGTACTAATAGGCCTATTATAATGCATAGGCCTATTATAATGACCTGTGAACGGGTCACTATTGGTCAATTGACTCCAGAAAAACAAACAAACTCAACTTTCTCAAGGACTTGTCCCTTTCACTCAGTGATTCCAAATGCTTCGCAGATTACTCTATTTAAAGATAATGAGCACAAGAAAAATGGACTCCTAATGGCGTATGATTATATGTGGTTTCAGACAACTAGCCTCTTGATATTCATGCACATGATCATCATTGCAAATTTACCCCGGCCTCATTAAACCAATATTCACTGGCTCGAAAAGGCCCACTTAGGTTGGTTTGAGGAAGTTATTTGTATGAAGAGCTGCTGGTGATTCTGCTGTGTTTGGGCCCTGGGAAAATGACCCCAGGGCCCAGGGCCCAGGGAGAGAGGGGTGGGGAGGTAGGACTGCTCATGGAGGCTATCCGCCTCATTAGCCTTTTGGTCTCTGTGGCTGCTGGAGGATTGGAGGTGGGTGTTGAATTCATCAGCCTGGCTTTAAGCAGAGCCTGTTGTCTGTGGCTGCGTTTGCCTTGTGGAATGCACTGCTCCTGTCCACCCTGCTCCACGCAAGACCTTCTGTCCTCTCACTGATCAATACACAGTCATGGATATTCACACTGGGAGGAAATTAAGTCCCTCGAGTCTGTTGTTGATTTCCCAGCTCATTTTAATCTGTCTCTCTCTCTCTCTTTCACGCCTCGTCTCTCTCTCTCTCCTTACTGTACGAGCAATCTCGCCGACTGAATATCGGTTCCGCTCACCCGTGGGTTCTTCCTCACTGCGACTTTTGTTGGTGCACAATACTTTCCCAGTAGAGTAATCTTGTTTCTATTCATCAGTTTCAGCCCATCTGTCTGGGCTCCAAATGTAATTTTGTCTCCATTTCAGTAGATATTCCCATGAATATTCATTCTGTTCAGCACAGTGGAAGTGTTAATGTTGTGGAACGTCAATAGGAACAAAACCTTATGGCCTTACTACTGTTCTTCTGTTTGATAGGTGGCTGGCTGAGTCATTACTACCGCAGCCTCTAAAAACAGCTTGCTCTTAATGTACCGCTACACTTCAATACCCAATTGGCGTGTTCATGTAAGCTTATGACCTCAGGCTGTTTGGGTTTGTAACGGATCTCTCTCTCTCTCTATGCAGGGCAAGCCTGTTGGGACGCCGGATTCCGGGGCGTTCTTCCGCGTGCTGTCAGAGCATGGTTGTTCCTCCATGTTCACCGCGCCCACTGCCATCCGAGCCATCCGCCAGCAGGACACCCATTCCGCCATACGGGCTCAGTACCCCCTCACCAGGTACCCTCACCACCCAATCCCCACATATTGGCATAACACTGCAGAGATGGACCATTCAACAACTGTCGGGGCTAGCTCTGTTTTTTACCTTTTCTGCCCACTTGAAGTAGGCCTACCCTTTATTCCTCTCAACGTCCAGGGACTGGGTACCTTTCATCCATACCCAGTGTTGTCCCCCACTGGCTGAAGGGTTTGGTGCTGCCTGCCCACTCTCTTGTTAGTCTCTGTCCATCTGCTGGAGCAGTGTCCCTGCCAGGCCCAGACTCATCACTCACAACCTGTGTTCCCATTTAGACCTGATTGAGGTTTAATCAGGATGGATAAAACACCGGCAGGGCATTCATTCCTATTACATAATACTGTGCTGCTGCTAAACACACAGGGAATCACTGAGTGCTGTAGAGAGCCCCAGGCAATGCCCTCTTTGATGGTGCCTGGTTCAAGGGACTGAAGTGATTGTTATCCCCATGGGAAATGTCATCATTTATATTGATTATAAATCTGTTGAAAATACAGTTTTGGTTCCTTAATATTTTGAAACAGCATCACAGTTGATCAGGTATAATGTGAAAGTAGAGGGGAGGTGGTGGTAATTTATTTAGATTTTTCTCCACACCTGTTGCACAAAGTCATAAAGCAGGGGCTTTGATCTTGGGTCATAGTTTGCCATGGAATAATCTGCATGTGGGGAATTTGAAGGTATTTTGTGTGCTGTTGGTGAACAGTGTTTTGCCTCGACTGCTCCAGGCAGACCTGAGACAAAAATCCCAAAGGGATTGAATTCATTGTTTTCCCTGGACTATAACATTACATTCTTTCTGCTAGTTGTTATGATGGACTATGCTTCAGTTGTTGGTTTAGTCATGTGCCATGCAGAACCTTTCCATGATTGTCTTTCTCCCAGGTTAGTGAAAGACTACAGCAATTCAGTGAGAGAGAATTGATGCTCAAACACAAAAACCGCAATGTAAGATGTTTCCAGAATCCAGACAGACTCAGACAGTAGTCGAATATCCAGCTGACCTTTGTGTTTCCTTGCCTGGAGACAAAACAGACAACCATCAAATATATTCTTCTCCCTCCTCTACTACCAAATAAGCTCGCAGCGTTAACAGTCAAGAAGCAGACACTAGCTGTTCTACAGCTCAGGAAATTGGATGTTCTCAGTGAATGTAAAAAGAACGCAATCCAGTAAAGTTGAATACAATAGCACTTCATGTCAATTAAAACGTCAACTCTATTTCCCCTCTTTCTCATTAATTGATTATAAACTTGTAGTTTGAAAGGCAAGCGTTTTGAGAACACTTCGTTAAGTATTAAGACACTAAAATGTTCCTTAAAGGACTCTTGCCTTAATTCACGTGTGGATGGTTGCTCCTATGAATGGGTTGTTGCTGGTATCTCCTCAGTGTATGGCACCGTTATCGGTAGGCAGTTTGGAAGTAATATGATGTGGGTGGATAGCATATGAAATATTCATCACGCTCTCTCTTTGATAAGCTCACTGCAGTAGCCTCTTCTCAGCTCCTAGCTCAGTTACACCACATGCGTAGCTAATTGCACTGATTCCTGTGCTAAAATATACCACCGAGGCCATAACAATGATTGCCGCCCGTGACAGAGCCTGGGAAGAAGCCACTGCCATGGACCATTGCTAAGAGGGTCTCCAGGTACAGAGGGTCAGTGAGGCAGAGTGAACGCTTCAAACGTAGGCTTTATTTCATCACTTACCAACAGAAATGAGACTTCATTACTTCACTTACCAACAGAAATGAGGCTTTATTACATCACTTGCCAACAGAAATGAGGCTTTATTACATCACTTGCCAACAGAAATTAGGCTTTATTACATCACTTGCCAACAGAAATGAGGCTTTATTACATCACTTACCAACAGAAATGAGGCTTTATTACATCACTTACCAACAGAAATGAGGCTTTATTACATCACTTACCAACAGAAATGAGGCTTTATTACATCACTTGCCAACAGAAATGAGGCTTTATTACATCACTTGCCAACAGAAATGAGGCTTTATTACATCACTTGCCAACAGAAAAGAGGCTTTATTACATCACTTGCCAACAGAAATGAGGTTTTATTACATCAAATACCAACAGATATTAGTTTTTATTACATCAAATACCAACAGAAATTAGGTTTTATTACATCAAATACCAACAGAAATGAGGCTTTATTACTTCACTTACTAACAGAAATCAGGCTTTATTACTTCACTTACTAACAGAAATCAGGCTTTATTACTTCACTTACTAACAGAAATCAGGCTTTATTACTTCACTTACTAACAGAAATCAGGCTTTATTACTTCACTTACCAACAGAAATCAGGTTTTATTACATCACTTACCAACATAAATGCTTACAAATAAGACACTTAAAGTATAACTTCAAATAACAAAGCCTCTCAGTTTAAGATAACCTTTCAGCCCCAAACTGTCTGCTGCTACTGTATCTCCAGTTCTCTCCCTCGAATGTGAGCAGCAGCAGCCTAATCAACTGTTGGGGCTGATTGTCCAGCCAATCACACACGTGACTTATTATCCATTAGCCTCCCAACAGAGAAAGTACTGGGAAAGGCACTGGAATGATAGATAGTGACCGGCCTCACACGCCTGTACAGTAGGTAGCGGTGTATGCACCTGTCAGTTGGTTGCGATTCGCAAATATTTTTTAAAGAAGAAGAAGAAGAAGATGAAGGCGGCGGCGCTGGAAGGGCATGGCAAGAGGGCTTGCCTCCTCCAGTGCCACAAAGTCATTATGAATGCACTTTCCTATGTGCTGATTTTCAGAAAATCAGATTTGCCTGTGTAGCACTTTCCAAGTGTTGAAAGGTACAGACCTGCCATAACCACAAAATTGCCATTTTCAGCCCAGTATTTCGTTCTCGCTGGGTACTTCACGATGACTGTTGTTATTACGACACATGAGTTGCTTCCGTGGAATGGCTCTGCACTGTAATGGCCTTGGAGCATTATCAGCGAGCTTGAGCAATTTCACTCGTCACCCCAGATGTCAGAAAAGTAATAGAAAAGCGGGTTTGGAGCTCTCTGGTGTAGGATTTGCGTCTAGCTCTACCGTTCAACCCACACAGAGGAACAATCACAGCACAATGGAGCAAGCACCAGTTTATAGCCCTTATTAACATAGCCCGGAGCACTAACTCAACGCTCACAGGCAGAGCAGACTCTTACTTATTGGGTGACAAAGTTCATGATTTCAGTCAATAACATTTTCCAGCTTGTAGCACCAGGAAGCTTGGCTTGTGACCGACTCTGCCTGTTTGCTTAACATTTGCAGGATTTATATCATTCGTTATCTGGGATATCAAGGAATATATGTGCGATTGATATACCTTCTCATTGCAAGGTGACACATACAAGGTGCACATACACAGCCACACACAGACGCACACACACACACACACACACACACACACACAAGCACATGCACACTAAATGCAATTATGGGGGTGAATGTTTCCTCTCTCATTGTTGTTAATGAGACATAAACTTCCCCAGTGGGACTATGTTAGGTATAGTACTGTGGGACTATTGTTGCCTGTCCAAGGCTGAATCTGGGCCTTTGAAGATATGGAGAAATGTGCTTGGCCTTCACCCACCCACTTGCATGAATTACACACAGATCCAACCATCCATGGCTGCCTGTCTCTCCCCTCTCCTCCCAGCATCTGTAGTCAGATTGTTCCAGAGTAGGAGCAGGGAACACAGGGCAAGTTGTCACGGGTGAGATTTACATTTAAATGGCATGTGGTGTAGAATACGGAGCAAAAAGCAGCAGAGTGATTCTCTGGATGTTCTGTAGAGATCTGTGACCCTGCTTCTTCTACCCATTCTCATTCAGATTGCACCAAGACCCTGACGCAGATAACAGACCAATCAGAGGAGGATGGTGGGAGGAGTTATAGGAGGACAGGCTCATTGTAATGACTGAAAGAGAATATACAGTATGGAACGGTTTCCATATGTTTGATGCCGTCCTATTGATTCCATTCCAGCCATTACAATGAGTCCGTCCTCCTATAGCTCCTCCCACCAGCCTCCTCTGAGGCCTATACTAATTAGAATTCCTCGAGTTGTTATGTGTGGCAGGAGGCCATGGAAACTGTATGGCCTCAGATGTTTTGACAGCAAATTAAGTCTTCTCTGCTTTATCAGACCATGTCAAGGTCCCTGAGTGAAGATTACGCATGGCTGTATCTGTATAACAACAGCTAGAGGGAGATTTTTACTTAGATCAACAGGAACAATATGGGCTGTTTTGTGTACACGTTTTTATGCAAGTTTGCCTGAGACTCGTAAGGCAATTATAGTCTAATGGGAAAACTCCAGCTTATTGTTCTATTCACCCTGCTGCTGGCACAGCTCACTTTTATATCACTTGAAAACACTTAACCGTAACATTCCTTGGCTGTTAAATTGTTTTTTATGAACTGGGTGGTTCGAACTGTGAATGCTGATTGGCTGAAGCTGTAGACCGTATACCATGGGTATCAAAAAACCTGTATTTTTACTGTTCTAATTACATTGGTAACCAGTTTATATTAGCAGTAAGGCACCTCGGGGGTTTGTGGTATATGGCCAATATACCACGGCTAAGGGCTGTTTCCAGGCACTCCGTCTTGCGTCGTACATAAGAACAGCCCTTAGCCGTGATATATTGGCCATCTACCACACCCCCCTCAGGCCTTATTGCTTCATTATAGATCTGCCACTACTCTTGTTACACTGTCCTGGCCTATAGAGCTTGACTGTTCTCTCTGAAAATCCAGATTGAAGAGCCTTTTCTTGGCTGGAGAGCGCTGTGACGTGGAGACTCTGAACTGGGCCAAACGGAGCTTTGGGGTGCCTGTACTGGACCACTGGTGGCAGACTGGTAAGAATTTCATTCGCTACTGGAACATCCATAATGGACACTACATGTTACACTAGGACGATGGTTCGTTTTCTTGATACCGGCTGTGGTATTACATCTGACCCAACATCTCCCCTATATCTCATTTAAAGGTTCAGAATTAAAGAATAGTTTTAACAAATTATAAATGCAGGACTCTATTCTCTGAGCACCTTTTGAGAATTGTAATCTATTATAGTTTTAGTCTATTTTAGGGGTGTACTCTGAAATTGTCAATGTGAGTGAATATTTATTACAGTCTTGGTAGTATTTTATCAGCCCCTTGACATTAATTTGGCCTTGAGAAGGTATAACAAATAGCCATATCTCCACAGTATAACTCTTCCTTGAAAGCCCCCTGCAGGGATTAAGTGCATGGACTATGCTCCCGATTTAATTCATCCTTCGCACTTATACTGTATACGGAGCACTAGAGGAAAGGGCATTTCATTCACTAAGTGCCGTGCTAAGAAGAGGAATTAGCCCACAAGGATTTGGGGCTGATCTGCAATGGTCCTAGAGTGCCCTAAGGCTTTCACTATGCTCCCACAGCCACCCAATTCATATAATCAGCTTCTCAATCTAACCTCATTAATACTAGTCCTTTCAAAGCAGTTCACAGTTCATCATTCATAGACCATGTGCTGTGGTCTAGTAGCTCTACAATGGATAATGAGGGGAAGTTCTCTTTGTTGGTGAAAGTGTGTGATTCGTTTTGTATATAATACCTCCCAATTGACCTATCATCCATCATCACTGTTGTCTATATTGGTGATGAGATGTGTAATTTGGGTCTAGAGTGCAAGGCTATACTGCATTGTGTTACCCTGTTTCCCCTGTCACATTCAAATGACTTTAGAGTCGCTAAGAGCCTATTAGCCACTTGGTGGGTGATTCCAGCCCATGTTCCAGGCAGCGAGCCATCGTACAAATATCCCTCTCTCCCTCGGCTCGATTACCCCCAGTCCCACGAAACAGTGATATATGTGGTAGAGAAGGCGGCATGAGAAAGGCATTGGATGCCTTGTACGTTTACAAAAAAAACTATTCTGCGTGCCTGATAGGGAATTGATCGAGGAAGAGCAGACATCTCTGTGTTAAATATGGTATAAAATAAAAAGACATGGACCCTGAGAATGTACGGGTGAGAAAGAATCCACCTAACACTGTCTTGGATCTCAGCCCAGATGAGCCTGTTTGGGGAGATGACTCTTTCTCTCCCAGACCTCCCTGGAAATGGGTGTTGTTAACTCAGCAGCAGTAACCCGCAGGAGTTACCACATAAAACAGGGCTTTTGGTGTTTTACTGAGTCATCCACTGTTAGTTATCATGAGCCAATGTGCCACAGTGCAACAGCTCCAGTTGATACACTATACAGTATGAGCCTTCCTTCGTCTTTTCAGATGACCATTACATTGCTTTGGTTTTCTCAAAAGCCTATATATACACTGAGTATACCAAACATTAGGAACACCTTCCTAACATTGAGTTGCACCTAAACTGTGGCGGTCATTCAATTTCATCAACCGGTGATTGTCAAGCAAATAACTGCCGGTCTCACGGTAATTGACCGTTAATTAAAATAAATTGTCAAGGCTCAGGCAGAGGTCAGTAGTCCAGAGCAGAGTCCGAAAGGTACAGAACGGCAGGCAGGCATCAGGGTCAGGGCAGGCAGAGGTCTGTTGCCAGTTCGTTTTGTTTCGTCAAGCCTACCAGCGGTTTTCCCCGTGCTCCTGTCTGTCTCTAGTTCCTGCAAACTTGAAACTCACGTGCTGCGTATGTCGTCAGTTAAGCTCTACACCCGTTGTAAAGCGGATTAACGAGCTTCACTTTAATAAGTTATTTGGCCACTTGAGGTTGTGATACAATCCTTATCAAATATAGGTCTATGGGCTAGGCTACATGAGGTGTGGGACTATGATTTGAAAAAGACGCAAAAAAAAGCATGCACTGTTTCTTGCCTTACGCTGGGCTTCATTCACAAGTGATAACATATGCATATATAATTCATTCACACTTTACATATACTAAATAATATATGTGTGAAATTTGTTTTGATTTAGAATGGACCATTATCATGCACCTGTATCGAAACAGGAGCAGCGGAAAAAAATACATGTCATCTATGCACTTAAATAGCGAATGGAAGACGCTTTTCCTGTGGATAATTTTCATGCCAGCCAGGTAGGCTACACTCCTGTTGTAAAGAGTGCTTAATTTTAGGAAAGTTGAGAAATAAATATAGTTGGCCGAGCCTATAGAAAGCTGTTGGGATCCTCCTCTTTTTAATAGAGGCCATCACTCTGCTTTCTCACGCAAATGCATAGCCTATAGAAATATTGGCAACATGAGCTCATGGGCTCTCTTGAAGTGTTTCATTAAACTTTCATACATTTGCATATATGTCAGAGTGATTCGAGGGACAATAGAATGCTGAGTACCAGGCAGTTAACAAGTTTGGTAGGCTACTAATGACCATCAGCAGCATCAGAGCTTGGAGAATCCTAATTACCGTGACTAAACGGTCACATGGAACATGACTGCTATCACCATAACAGCCCTAGTTGCATCCCCTTTTGCCCTCAGAACAGCCTTAATTATTCGGGTCATGGACTCTACAAGGTCTCAAAAGCGTTCCACTGGGATGCTGGCCCATGTTGACTCCAATGCTTCCCACAGTTGTGTCAAGTTGGCTGGATGTCCTTTGAGTGATGGACGATTTTAGATACACAGGGGAAACTGTTGAGCCTGGAAAGAAACAGCAGCGTTCCAGTTCTTGACACAAACCGGTGCGCCTGGTACCTACTACCATACCACATTCAAAGGCGCTTAAATATTTTGTGTTGCCCATTCACCCTCTGAATGGCATAAACAATCCAATCCAACTCGATTGTCTCAAGGCTTGAAAATCCTTTTTTAACCTGTCTCCCCCCATTCATCTGCACTGATTGAAGTGTATTTAACAAGTGCCATCAATAAGGGATCATAGCTTTCACCTGGATTCACCTGGTCAGTCTGTCATGGAAAGAGCAGGTGTTCTTAATGTTTGGTATCGTCAGTGTATATGGAAACCTGTAGGAGTGCATCGTTTTGCCTGAAATCGATGGTGCTTTGCCCCAGAGTTAAGGTCAATTCCATTTAAATTCCAATCTATATCCGAAGAATTTAAATGCAGCTGGTGAACTGGAAAAACAGAGGAAATGTCACATTGACCAATTGAACCTCAGTTAATTCCACTAGCGCTAACAGAGTTGAAATGGAATTGACTCCTCTCTTTGATTCCACTCTCCTCATATTTCACTGATCAGTCACGAGTGCTGTTTTAGCAGGCACGCCACACAGGCCTTATTATGTAAGGCTTTTTGGCAAGGGTGTAAATCTGCTCTGAGGGGCCAATGGGGGATGAGGGGGGATGAGTGATTGACATCCCAGCGTGTGGCCCTGTGACACACACACACACACACACACACACACACACACACACACACACACACACACACACACACACAGTTTCCACAGTGAGCAGATAGATCAAAGACTGCCTCCTACTGGTTGGCTGGTACAGTGTGATCTGAACGGCCAGATGCTACACAGGCACACATACACACACACACACGAATACAAACACATATCGACACACACACACACACACACACACACACACACACACACACACAGTTCAGATGAGTGTAAAGCCACTGACTGTCTCGGTACTGTCTCCTCTTGTGCTCTTCCTGTTTGCAGGAGAGTCTCAGAGCCTGTCCAGCACGGAGCTCAGAGGATGGGTTTATGAGACATCTTTCAGTCTGGATGTCTCTTCAAAAGACTCCTTCCTTCCCCAGCTTGTCCTTTGTGTCTAGCCCATCCATTCTCTTTGTGTATGTGTGTCTGTGTGTGTGTGTCCGCGCCCAGTTCCTTTCTGGCTCTTTAACTCTCCTAGGAGGTGGTTCTTCTCCATGGTTGTGGTGTTGTGAGGTTTATCAGAGACGACAGGCTGATTCTCAGAGCATATCCTTGGTGCTCTCTCTGTCAGTCCTAGCCCTGAGGGGTAGGATAGGATTCCTTCACACTGTCCGCCTATGGTTCGCTGAAGTTCAGTCAAACCTCAGACTGCTGATAGATTGAGTTGGAATAATAACCCTGGCACCTTCCCAGCTTCTCTGTGGTGCTAGTGCAGTCCAGTCCAGGGAGCTTCATCTACTGCAGGCTGTGTGATTGGCGGCAGCACTAACCTCAAAGCCATTACTGGGAATAAAGGCCTGCAGTTCTCAACCTGTTCACTGGAGAGTAGAGGAGTCTGTCTCTGACAATAACCAAAAGTCCCCTCTCACCCTGGGCTCAGTGTGCATGTGGGTGTGTGTGTGAGAGACAGAATAGACAGAACTCAGACAGACTCAATATGTTAAAGGCACCATAATGAATGTGAGCAGTCTGTGTTATTGTGAGAGATGAGGAAGCTGCAGGCATGTTCTGTTCTCCACTGTCACACAAGCCTTCTAGAGCATCAGAGTTTCTGTCAGAGGTTTAGAAATGGGCCCCAAACTTTGGGCTAAAACATTTCCCTTTATATTGACAGCTGGAAAATGAAACCTCTGCAGTGATTTCATTTTGATTCGGGGAGAAGGCATGCATAATTAAGTCCTGTGGAAGAACCTGACAGGCTGTGGCAGTAGGTTTCTGATTTCTCCCTCCTGTACTGGATTAAGTCACATGTCATCTAAGGATTTCAGCACACTGTGCTTCAACCTCTCTGTGACAGGTGATCCATCAAACCCATTTATCAGCCCCAGTCTTGTCTTCTCACGAGAAGAGGAAGGCGAACTGCAGTGATGGCAAAATCCTAACTGTGGTGCAGGTTGACATTGTCTTGCAGCCTAGGGTTCTGGAGAGGATTGTACATTTAATGCATAATGTTCTTGCAGTAATCCCGAGATCACTGAAAAAACACATTATTTAAGAAACAACACAGTTATTGGTATTATTCCAAACATGTTACTTTTGAAACGTTTGGGTGGGTTCTCACAAATCTAAGTTTAAGACATTCTCGGAAATCAAAGTACAACTCCTTTGGAATGCATTCCATGGACAGTTGTTTGTTGAATAAACCATCACACACTTCCACTTATTTAAAAAGAATGTAAGATGCCTGTAAAGATTTGTCCTTCAAATGCAGTCATGCAGTCTCCATCCAGGGGCTTTACCGCTAAGCCTACCCAGGCTGATCTACTAGTTCCCAGCAAAATGGATACAAATTGAACAAAATCAATTACTCTTAGATTTTTCACAAATCATTCCACAACACGCCCTGTAATCTCTTTCCAATGTAATATTCAGCAAAGGAAAGCTGAAATCGATGGCATGAAAATCAGCAGGAATGGAGGCTCAGAGAGATGGAGATTTTAAAGGCGGGTGGGCGACGTGTGGTAATCTGAATTAGAAGTCAACGCAAAGAGAGGCTGTCTGACCCATAGAGATCCTATTAAATTAAGATATAATTCTGTGGTCTGACCACTTTCAGACCACTGATCTAGAGTCAGTATTGAGGTGGTGGAAGATGATCTGAATGGAAGAGGCTGTCTGCCAGATCACTGATCTAGAATCAGAGTGAAATAGTATTCAAAGCATTCATGCTCTGTAAAGGCCGCCTGCCTTCCATCTGAGAAAATGAAATGTTTCACAGCTTGAAAGCAGCAGTCCCTGGTCATTTCATGGGCTTCTCTCTACCCTGGAGCAAACCTAGTGAAGTTCTGTACCACTGCTGTGTGTCAAACTGTATCATCACAGAGAGCCAGGAGCAGTGTCTCTGCCTCGCCTTGACCACCCAGGGAACTCCTCACATCTACTGTGGGCCCTGGGTTTCAAACAGTAGGAACTCGCAGTGGAACTACTGTAGGAGGCCGTGTTGTTTGTAATGAAATGACAGACAGAGTAGATATGAGTAGAGAGGCTTCAGTACAGTCGTGGATACAAGTGTTCCTTTCCTCCTTCAGCCTTCAAAGGACTGTAAATTAGTTTTTACAAAGGGGCAGGTGTTCTGAGCAGCATTCTCTCTCGTCTGTCACTGCAGGAGTGTTGCGTCTACTGAACAGCGATAATAAGTGTGAGAAATATGTTCTTCTTAATTGTGTTTGATGAAAATGGCACGGCACATCAACAGCTCGCTTCAAACTCTTCTACTAAATGATGCCTCTGATTAGTCTCAGCTAAATGTGTCTAACTTGTCAGTGATCTCATATGAACAGCATATTTCAATTATGTCAACAAGCTTACAGGCAGAGTTTGACTGATTGACCAATTTGGCTTTGAATTTTTTTTTTTTTTGTGTTTTTTTTCTTCCAAAATCAAAAGTCATTTTGCAGGGCCAGTGGCTAAGATGACTTTACTGATAGAAAGTAGAAGTGATTTGTGCGCTCGTTACTTTCATGTACACTCAGACACACACGCTGTCAGCTGATTCGCTGATACATTTTGCGTTTCAATCATTCTCGCTCTCTTTCACTCTCCCCTCTCTATCGCCCCTATCAAGAGTATTCACTCTGTCTCCATTTCTGTTACTTCACAGACAGTCACATCTTTTAACTTCAGCCAGACACCCACAGCAGTCTCTGACCCCCACCCCTTTATCCAAATCTGTCTGAATACTGGCTCATTTTCCCCTATCTATGCAGAAAGAAAACAGAGAAAATGTCTGCTATTTTGAAGCCTGATAATAATCTGTGTCGCTATTTTAAGACCCAAGTGCCTGGGGTTGGAGGGACGGCTGATGATGAAGGTTGCTGATGTCATCGGTGTTGCCGGGCAACCAGAATATTTCCAGTTGGCAGGGTTTGGCTCACCAGGGTGAAGTGGCTGATGGGAGGCAGCGACTAGAGACGCAGGGAGGGCAGGCGGCTGGGTCTCTGTCCCCCTTCTGTCCAGCCCCTGTAGCCCAAGCTCCAGCCCAGGGACATGACCAGCTAAAAGGTTATTTCCTTTTAAGCTCTGTCTCAGTACAAAGGTTCATTGTAACATTGGTGAACATTGGTGAAATATGTCTAGGAGCAGAACACAAGACGTCTGTTCTCTGATAGGAAGATACATTTGGTAATCATCACACAGAGATGAGGAACAGAAGCTGAACAATTAAGTACTAGACTGTGATATTACGCAAATGGGTGCATAATGAATTGCAATTAAATAAACCTTTGTGAGGCTGTAAATGAAAGTGCAGTTAGAAACAGGATCCTACGTTTTGAAGCAAATGAGGTTCAGAAATAATGACTTTCCTTTACAACTACAGTGTTTCTTTCTCGATCTCATTCTGACTGTAGAGTTAGAGAGTTCATTCTCCTGGCCAGTCCTGTCTATGGGTCAATGCCACCATGTGTTCACACAGCCTCCTCTAAGCAGCCTCCTCTAAGCAGCCTCCTCACCAACATGAAAACCAGTAGCTTTGTGCTTGGCATTTGAGGCTCTAAATTCCAACATGATTAATGCACCAGAGAGTCAGGAAGTTAAGAGGAAACCGTAACTACACAGCTTAACGCTTATTATGGATGGCGACGTAACTTCACTGCATTTCCAGTGGACGCAACCTCAAGTAACCGCATGGGTAGGGGACTTGAAGTTTGTTAACATGTTTCACCTCCCAACAGGGGCTAGGTTAGTGGTAGTATCTCCCACGTTATGGTCATGCTGCTAGGGTACCGTACAGCTATGGTGTAATGGACACCTACTTGGTCCCCTTATCTAAAGCTATAAGACTACATCCCATTACCAGATAATTCAAAAGATTTCAGCCAAATAAAAATACCTAATGTGTACTTTGTTTACCCTACTACCCAGATACACATTACATACACAATCTATTTTCAGATGAAAGCCCTTCCTTTGGCCAACCTTTCCTTGTTTTCTGTGCCCACCTGTGGATTTGCGTGGCGTGTCACACCTAGCGTGTCACTCATTACCATATGGCTCCCGTCCCACAGACTGGCTCATTAAGAGGCTCGTGGTAGACGAGGCCGCAAGCGTAATTACAGCCTGGCTCTCCTCCGAGACTGTGTGTGTGTGTGTGTGTGTGTGTGTGTGTGTGTGTGTGTGTGTGTGTGTGTGTGTGTGTGTGTGTGTGTTAGCCTCTCACTAGAGGCTGCCAGTGTCATTGGCTCCTCAAGCAGAGTGGTTTTCTGTCGGCTGTTAGCTAGCTCTGCCTTGTTTAAACTCCATGGGCCCGTAAAGCTGGTGTTTCTTATTACAGAGGTCATTTTGTAATGAGAAAATGTGTATGCGTGAACATTCCACTGTGGGTTTGAGGGAGAGGAATTTGAGATGCTATTAGAGCAGGTGTGACGGCAGTTTCCCTTTCTACTCCTCTTCCTGTTCATCTGCGTACGTAAGTTTGTGCATGTCTGTCACATGCCTGTGTGATCCAGAACTGAGCAGCAGCTGTGACCTCCATGGAGATTCCCTCCCCCCCAGGTACAGCTACGAGGTTGTCAGACTGTCTGGACAGGACTCGATGGGCTCTTATTGAAGCTCTAAAACAGATATGCTAATGTTCTGTAAGAGTGGTAAGGCGTGGACCTTTCCTCGGATCCTGTCTGGGACACACCTGTCAAGCCAGGGCCTGAGAAGGTTACTCTACATTTAAGCAATAAGGCCTGAGGGGGTGTGGTATATGGCCAGTATACACGACTAAGGGCTGTTCTTAGGTGCCTGGATACAGCCCTTAGCCATGGTATATTGGTCATATACCACAAACCCCCAAGGTGCCAAATTGCTATTATGATATAAAAAACAATCTCCCCAATTTTCGATCTTGTCTCATCGCTGCAACTCTCCAACGGGCTCGGGAGAGTCATGCGTCCTCCGAAACATGACCCGCCTAACCGCTCTCCTTAACACCTGCCTGCTTAACCCGGAAGCCAGCCACACCAGTGTGTCGGAGGAAACACCGTTCAACCAGTTGTGGCACAGCCTGGGAATGAACCCGGGTCTGTAGTAATGCCTCTAGCACTGCGATGCAGTGCCTTAGACCGCTGCGCCACTCGGGAGGCCCCAACCTTATTGTTATTTTAAACTGTTTACCAATGTAATTAGAACAGTAAACAAGTAATTGTGCATCATATATAACAATATACTCAAACTAACAAGTTTATAATATACTCTGATCCAAAATAGAACGGAATACATCAAATTACCACGTATGTGTGTGTGTGTGTGTGTGTGTGTGTGTGTGTGTGTGTATACAGTACCAGTCAAAGTTTTGACACACCTACTCAATCCAGGGTTTTCTTTATACTGGTCTATTGGTTCAGACAGGTCAGTAGAGAGATGAGAGGTAGGACAGTGCTGCAGGAATGTTTGCCATCTCCTCTCTCTCTCTTAGCCCCAGTAGGGGTCTGCTGACCATGGGCCTGCTGTCTGATCACGGTCATCCTCTGACTTAGAGTTACCCCAGAAACCACACATCACCAGGACAACCCAAAGTTACCCCAGCAACCACACATCACCAGGACAACCCAAAGTTACCCCAGCAACCACACATCGGGACAACCCAATCCCCCCGCTCTCTCCACACACAGACGCAGGCATAGACTCACAGAAACACACGTACACACACACACACACACACACACACACACACAGTCTGCCCCCTGAGATTTGACACCTGACATGTGAGAAGGGTCAGATGTAGGACAGGAATGGCCAGATAATTGTCTGACTCAATATTCTGTGTGTGTGTATGCTTGCTTCTGTGTGTTTGTGCTTCTGTGTGCATGCGTGGTATGTGGCTGTGTAAAAGTGGATGTGAGATTACAGAGAAGAGCAAGTCAAGGTGGTTCTGGGAGCGGATTCAAGTGTTTATATGTCAGAGATCCCAGAACAAAGATAAAGGATTTGTGTAGCTCTGTGTCTGTACAGACAGACCAGTGATGACGCTTGGCTTTTTGACGGCACCCTGGTATGAAAGGGCACAATGCTACCTCCCCTTCTCTCCTCTCCCACCCACTGCATGGCCTCAGTGTCCCTTAATTCATCACTCTCAAGCAGCCTCTCACCACCACAGACCCAACAGATCCGTCTGTCTGGAGAAGATTGATTTGCTTGCGTACTGATATCTGACCACTGAGATAGAGAGAGATCGAGCGAGAACCCACCTCTTTCACCCCTCGTCCATGTCTAAACCTGTTTTCACACTGATTTCCTCTCAGTATCCCTCTCTCTGGTGGCCATCCGGAGCCTTGCTCAGTCGACTCTGCTTGTTTTAACTAGGCAATTTGACCTGTCATTGGGAATATAACGATAACGTCCTGCTTCAGTGTTTTGAATGTGCCATGGGGATTGTTTTTTCCGTGCTTAGCGTAGCCTTGCTGTTTAAGAACACTCAAAGTATGGAGAACTAAGCAGTGCAGTGGCATATTAATAGGCCTTCCTTCCACTCGCTGGAATAAAAACAGCTCTGTTTTTCAAGGCTATTGCAGTATGCAGCATGTTAAATTATTGTCCATTGGTTAGAATGGAAATGTGCCTTCTGTCGTTCTCAACACTCCCAGATACACACAGTCTAGAGGTTGGACCCGGATCCGAAAAGCCCAATCATAAATAAAAAGGAGACCCGGATCTGAACGGACCAAACCGCTCAGGTCCTAGGTCAGATCCGGTGTATTCAAATTCAGGTGGACCCGTAAAGACCTCGGAACACAGACACGTTGAGAGGATAAGGTTAGCAGCAGTGCAGCACCCCTTGATTGAGAGCAATTGTTGGGGGTTAAGTGCCTTGCTCAAGGGCACAACAACAGGCGATATTACATGGGATCAGACAGAGTCCAGTAGCCTTCCAATTCAGTTCCATTCCCATTTTTGTGTTGCTTGGAACCAGAAACCTTCTGGCTGCTGGTCTGCCTCTCTCACCTCTAGCCTACTGCTGCCCCTTACACATGATGAAGAACTCGGGACAAAATGAAAGTATTTGAAACAAAGATCCAAAGATTGGTTAACAATCAATTAATAAAGCACTGTAGATCTATACTTTTCCCATGGAATTGGGTAGTGGTGCAAACCCAGAGATGTTCCAAGGTGTTTTATTCTCTGTGCTCTAGTATCTACTAACAGCCCAAATGTACCTGGTTATGTAAGCACACCGTTAAGCCCTCGGCATTGTTTTCCTTCTAAGTGTTTAATCGGCAAGCGCAATTATACTGGGCCATTATATTGGTTGTCTCTGCTCATCTCTGTTCCGGCTTTAATTGCTGTCTGAAATCTACGCCGCAATTACAACGACTGCAGCTAACAGCGTGAATTTAAACACAACACTGCTGCCACAGCTCAGTGGGTTTATTGTGTAATCCTCACATGTTCCCATTTAGAGAGGTCTGTCACGGTCTACATGTGTTGCTAGAATCTGCCGTTTCTGCACTGATCTTTATGTGGGCTGAGCAGACACACACAGCTACTCTGCACAGGTTTATTGATCTCTATCCACATATATATATATAACAGAGCTGTAAACATAAGGCAGGCCTACTACACCATGTCATCTCCCTGCTTCCACACTCTAGGAGGAAGCAGAACAGTGGCTGGTTTGTTGTCATTGGTCACTGAGGTGGCTGAGGCCACCGGCTGATAGGCCCAGAATTTTGACCAGGTATGTGAGACCAGGGCAGACATAGGTCAACCTTCTGTGTCTCCTATAGGGGGAGACCTCAGTGTTGGCTGTCAGCGTTGGCCGGAGGTAGAAGGGCTTTGAAGTCTACAGGGAGTGATTAACCTGCTCATGATTAATGAGCCCTGAGAGGTGCAGAACATCTCCAGTTCAGAGGTCACTGCCCTGGTGGCTAGAGGAGGATTCATTTCTCTCCCTCCGTTGATCTGGGATGTTCTGCGACATCTCCATCACAGTCAAAACCCCCCCTCCAAGCAAAGAATGCCTTATGATATGGATAGAAGTTTAGTCCAAAAAGGTAGCTAAGAAAGTGAAGTGGGTTAGAGTGCTATCAGATATCCCCATGACAACAGGATACAATGATGAGGATCTAGCAAGAAAACTATTTGCGGTGGTGACAATTCTCTTCTCCTATCCTCCATCAGAGCCTCCCATGTGTGATGTGTCACCTCTTTGATTGTTCTGCTGTATTTAGGTTGGAACCAGGGCTGTAGTGTTGATGTGTGGGCACGTGACTGGAGACAGAATAGACCGAGATATCTCAGTGGAAAGTGGAGCAGCTGTGTAGAGTGGAGGTTGGTTGTGTGAGTCAGAGAGCCCATAGGAACTGTCATAGTTCTGGTAATGTAGGTTGACTGTGCTCACAGAAAGAACACAGGGCTCAACCACAGTTTTGATGACATGCCTGCCAATCACAAACCATTTTATTTCTAGTCATGCATGAAACTGACTTTTGTTCCACAAAGTCTGAATAATTTGTTCCCTTTTGCACATTCTGTAAAACTTTTTATGGTTGTGTGGGGAAAAGTTTAAATTCTGACGTTACATTGATCTTTGAGGACAACGCGCTTGCATGCGTGCATATGTTTCTATGTGTGTGTGTACGCACGTGTGAGTGTGTTTTATAAAGTGCATGTTTGTTGCAGAGATAAGAGAGTATTGTGGAAGTTGCATGAGTTGTGGCAGTAAAAGTGTAAAGTCTTAATGATCTCACCCTGTATGCCCTCTGTCCTCTTTCTCCCTCTCTCCTTTCATCAGAGAGTGGCTCAGCCATCACGTCCTCCTGTATTGGTCTGGGAAACTCCCTGTCTCCCCCTGCTGGTCAGGCTGGCAAACCCGTTCCAGGATACAATGGTGAGAACTAACCTGTCTCTTTTTCATTAGAGCAGAACTATCCAGGGGCGTCATGCACCCAAAAAGTCTGAGGAGGCACACAGTACGTTAGGATGGCTGGGGGCTGGTCCTGAGTGGGGCTAGGACCCCCATCCGGAAGTTGGAGAATTTAGCATTTTTCTAACACCTGAAACAGCTTTTTCCTGCAATCTAGCCATAATCGTTATGCTTAATTTTATGTAAAAAATGTTTATTTTTCTGCATATCTAAGCAGAAAAACCTCTGGAGCTGTCTGTATCCTGCTGACTGGTGGTTATTTTTTTAAAGAAACTAAATATACTTATCTGCATCTCTGCTAAAATACGGGTAAATGATTGAAAGGAATGTGAATCTTATTCAGTAAATTAATAATTGCTTGCTTTTCTAAAGTCTACCAACCTTGCCAGCAGGCATGCAGCTAAAGTTACACTATATATACAAAAGTATGCGGACACCCCTTCAAATTAGTGGATTCAGCTATTTCAGCCACACTCCTTGCTGCTAGGTGTATAAAATTGAGCACACAGCTGTGCAATCTCCACAGGAAACATTGCCAGTAGAATGGCTAAACCTGTGCAATTTTTTTTCTCCCCAATTTTGTGATATCCAATTGCGATCCAATTACGATCTTGTCTCATCGCTGCAACTCCCCAACGGGCTCAGGAGAGGCGAAGGTCGAGTAATGCGTTCTCCGAAACATGACCCGCCAAACTGCGTTTCTTAACCTCTCTAGGGCAGGTGGCACCAAATCGTCCCACCTACGTAACAGCCAGTTGAATCCTGTGGCGCGATTTTCAAATACCTTAGAAATGCTATTACTTCAATTTCTCAAACATATGACTATTTTACAGCTATTTAAAGACAAGACTCTCGTTAATCTAACCACACTGTCCGATTTCAAAAAGGCTTTACAGCGAAAGCAAAACATTAGATTATGTCAGCAGAGTACCCAGCCAGAAATAATCAGACACCCATTTTTCAAGCTAGCATATAATGTCACATAAACCCAGAAGACAGCTAAATGCAGCACTAACCTTTGATGATCTTCATCAGATGACAACCCTAGGACATTATGTTATACAATACATGCATGTTTTGTTCAATCAAGTTCATATTTATATCAAAAACCAGCTTTTTACATTAGCATGTGACGTTCAGAACTAGCATACCCCCCGCAAACTTCCGGGAAATTTACTAACAATTTACTAAATTACTCACGATAAACGTTCACAAAAAGCATAACAATTATTTTAAGAATTATAGATACAGAACTCCTCTATGCACTCGATATGTCCGATTTTAAAATAGCTTTTCGGATGAAGCACATTTTGCAATATTCTAAGTACATAGCCCAGCCATCACGGGCTAGCTATTTAGACACCCACCCAGTTTAGCCTTCACCAATATCACATTTCCTATAAGAAAAATGGTCTTACCTTTCCTGTTCTTCGTCAGAATGCACTCCCAGGACTTCTACTTCAATAACAAATGTTGGTTTGGTCCCAAATAATCCATCGTTATGTTCCATCAGCGACGTTTTGTTCGTGCGTTCTAGACACTATCAGAATGGTAAATCACGGTCGTGCGCATGGCGCATAACGTGACAAAAAATGTCTAAATATTCCATTACCGTACTTCGAAGCATGTCAACCGCTGTTTAAAATCAATTTTTATGCAATTTATCTCGTAGAAAAGCGATAATATTCCGACCGGGAATCTGCGTGTCTGTAAACAGAGGGAAAAACAGAAAGGTGGGGGCGGGCAGTGCTCGAGCCTAAGCCTTTTGTCTGCTGATAGACCACTTAGCAAAAGCGCTCCTGTGTTTCAGCCAGGGCTTTGAATTACGTCATTCAGGTTTTTCCCGGGCTCTGAGAGTCCATTGGAGACGTGGGAAGTGTCACGTAACAGCAGAGATCCCTTGTAATAGATAGAGAGAATCAACAAGGGGAAGAAATGGTCAGACAGGGTACTTCCTGAACAGAATCTTCTCAGGTTTTGGCCTGCCAAATGAGTTCTGTTATACTCACAGACACCATTCAAACAGTTTTAGAAACTTTGGAGTGTTTTCTATCCAAAGCTAATAATTATATGCATATTCTAGTTTCTGGGCAGGACTAATAATCAGATTAAATCGGGTACGTTTTTTATCCAGCCGTGAAAATACTGCCCCCTAGCCATAAGAGGTTAATGCTCTTGTGGCTGAATTGAAGCAAGTTCCCACAGCAATGTTCCAACATCTAGTGGAAAGCCTTCCCAGAAGAATGGAGGCTATTGTAGCATATTAATGCCCATGATTTTGGAATGAGATGTTCGATGAGCAGATGTCCACATACTTGGTCACGTAGTGTTGATAGACAAATTAGCTAACTTGATTGATAGCCTGAAATGGCTTCTTAGTAGCTAGTTGGGAGGTTGGGAGATTGGGAACCTATCTAGGCTAGCTAAAGCCAACTTCATAACATTTCTAGGTGGCTAGTAGTATTCCAGAGAAACGACAACAAAACTTTTACAAAAACAAAATATGTATTTTTTTAAACAGGACAAATATGAGGGGGCACGTGCCCCCTATGGGCATGACGCCTCTGGAACTATCCCAAATGTTCTGAAATGTCACAGTCAATTTACCTGACCAGTATGCAGAGAGAGACACTGCTTTTCAGGCACTGCAACTGTAATCAGTTACATGTAGTTGTAAAATGCAAAAAGGTATTAATGTCACACTATAATTGTTTTAATTTGGGCATGTGTGAGAGGAGTCCAGGCATATTGGCTTGGGAAAAGAAAAAACACACACAGTCAATACAGTGGTTGAACTTTAGAGCAACCCACATTTTGACATCCCACATTGCCCACTGCTGAAATATAAGCCTTATAAATCAGATTTCTATGCACCTCTGTCTTCTCTAGTCACAGTGATCGACGATGATATGCAGGAGGTGATGCCAAGGACCCTGGGAAATATTGTGGTGAGGTAAGCCAGCCGCATGGTCATGGCCACACCTCTGTGAGCAGCTAAGTCATTCTGTTATACTGCCTATGTCACCTGGAGAAGCAAACCTTTCTGTCTCTGCATCAGGGATAAATACACAGGGAGATTGTGTGTGAGTCTGTCACTTTTAGAAACTTGAGCACAGTAAAATAAGTCCTGTTTTATATCTGTTCAAATAGGAGGGTGGAATTGTTTTATGGAAATAATTTACTTTGAAACGATCATACAAACCATTTTTACATCACCCAGGGCTACATGCAGCACCACCGTCTCCATACAGATAGGTCTCCACTGTATTAGCTCCCTCAGGACCTGAGAGAGAACGAGAGAGAGAAGTGTGTGTGTGTGTGTATGTTGGGAGCTGATTGTGTGAGTCGGGTCACGGCGAGGGCACTTCAGTCCTTCCTCCCCATTGTGCTCTTATCAGTGAGCCTGTTACCTGGAAATCACTCCCATCTTCCATTCACCACCTCATTGTTATTGCTGCCACTGTTTCTGCACCAACAAGGTGGATTACAATGGATTCAGCCCAAGCTGCTGTGGAGCTTTTCATCAGAGAACAAATAGCCGCAACTCTTATAACCAACCCTTTTCTTTGTTTAAGAACTAACACCTTTACCTCTGAGGTGAATTGATAATGGAGAATCTCTCTTCCAGAGTCAAGATGGAGGCATCAAAAGTATTTTCTTATAGTGCATTGTGTAAATGAACCTTAGGTATTGTTATTGCCTTTGGGTGGCGAGGATCTCATGCGCTAAGAAAAAGCATTAGTGCCCTAATTGAATTTGGTTTGTTGCTTCAAAGGCTGTTTTGTGTCTGTGTGTGGAAGTGCATTCAAAAAAGGGTGACAGCCTCATTAGGATATAAATGCAGGCGGTTGAACCATGGAACATTATTAGGTCTTGGTTTGTTCATTTCCTCTCCGGGCTAGAGCAATACCAGGGGTGTCCTAGATCTGGCTGCAGTCAAGACAGACAGGGAAAGCTTCTATACTCTCACCAACAGTACAGACTTAAAAAAAAATCTATTCCAATTTTGTTCAAATGTTATTTGTTCTTGATGCAACTACAGTACACAAACATGCTGCTTTGTAAACGGGTGTGATGCGGACAGGGCTTGAACTTGGATGACCCTCTCAAGAACATTTGGGGGTGATTGATAGTGACCCTGGGTAAACAAAGGCTCAGATACTCAGTCACCCTATACCTGTGTGTGTGTTGACACGGAGGGTCAGGTCAGGCCCAGCAGACACTGGGCTCCATGTCTGAACCCACTAAGGTGTAGTGTAATAGTATCCACTACCTCAGCCCCCCAACTCTGTTATAAACCATATAGACTGACAGGCTTATCTTTCTAATTTAGACACTTGCTAAACCCAAAGTATTATACGGGTTTAGATATCCTACAGTATCTTATCTCTCCATAGAAAAACAGTGCCTCAGACATCTTAATGCTGGGGGGGGGGGGGGGGGGGGTGTTATTGTGATCATGGCTTCATGGGTAAGACAAGACAACTGTTGTTTTGTAGCATTTGTTATTAGCTAAAGTTGTTGTTGGATGTTATTTGTAGCATCACAGAGTATGGCTCTTTCTTCCCTCTGTGCCACTGTAATAGTCCTCACCGTGATTGGCCTGGGGATCCAGCTGTCCATCGGTCACCTCTCTCACTGCTGCTGTCTGTTGCATGTCAGACACTAGTCTCTCTCTCTCACTACCATACAGTCGTGGCCAAAAGATTAGAGAATGACACAAATATTTATTTCCACAAAGTTTTCGGCTTCAGTGTCTTTAGATATTTTTGTCAGATGTTACTATGGAATACTGAAGTATAATTACAAGTATAAGTGTCAAAGGCTTTGATTGACAATTACATGAAGTTGATGCAAAGAGTCAATATTTGCAGTGTTGACCCTTCTTTTTCAAGACCTCTGCAATCCATCCTGGCATGCTGTCAATTAACTTCTGGGCCACATCCTGACTGATGGCAGCCCATTCTTGCATAATCAATGCTTGGAGTTTGTCAGAATTTGTGGGGTTTTGTTTGTCCACATGCCTCTTGAGGATTGACCACAAGTTCCCAATGGGATTAAGGTCTGGGGAGTTACCAGGCCATGGACCCAAAATATCGATGCTTTGTTCCTCGAGCCACTTAGTTATCACTTTTGCCTTATGGCAAGGTGCTCCATCATGCTGGAAAAGGCATTGTTCGTCACCAAACTGTTCCTGGATGGTTGGGAGAAGTTGCTCTTGGAGGATGTGTTGGTACCATTCTTTATTCATGGCTGTGTTCTTAGGCAAAATTGTGAGTGAGCCCACTCCCTTGGCTGAGAAGCAACACCACACATGAATGGTCTCAGGATGCTTTACTGTTGGCATGACACAGGACTGATGGTAGCGCTCACCTTGTCTTCTCCAGACAAGCTTTTTTCCGGATGCCCCAAACAATCGGAAAGGGGATTCATCAGAGAAAATGACTTTACCCCAGTCTTCAGCAGTCCAATCCCTGTACCTTTTGCAGAATATCAGTCTGTCTCTGATGTTTTTCCTGGAGAGAAGTGGCTTCTTTGCTGCCCTTCGAGACACCAGGCCATCCTCCAAAAGTCTTCGCCTCACTGTGCGTGCAGATGCACTCACACCTGACTGCTGCCATTCCTGAGCAAACTCTGTACTGGTGGTGCCCCGATCCCACAGCTGAATAAACTTTAGGAGACAGTCCTGGCGCTTGCTGGACTTTCTTGGGCGTCCTGAAGCCTTCTTCACAACAATTGAACCGCTCTCCTTGAAGTTCTTGATGATCCGATAAATGGTTAATTTAGGTGCAATCTTACTGGCAGCAATATCCTTGCCTGTGAAGCCCTTTTTGTGCAAAGCAATGATGACGGCACATGTTTCCTTGCAGTTAACCATGGTTGACAGAGGAACAATGATTCCAAGCACCACCCTCCTTTTGAAGCTTCCATTCGAACTCAATCAGCATGACAGAGTGATCTCCAGCCTTGTCCTCGTCAACACTCACACCTGTGTTAACGAGAGATTCACTGACATAATGTCAGCTGGTCCTTTTGTGGCAGGGATGAAATGCAGTGGAAATGTTTTTTGGGGATTCAGTTCATTTGCATGGCAAAGAGGAACTTTGCAATTAATTGCAATTCATCTGATCACTCTTCATAACATTCTGGAGTATATGCAAATTGCCATCATACAAACTGAGGCAGCAGACTTTGTGAAAATTAATATTTGTGTCATTCTCAAAACTTTTGGCCACGGCTGTACATACACCCTCTGTCTCTCCTCTCCTCCAGGCTGCCACTACCACCAGGAGCAGCTTTATCTCTGTGGCAGAACCAGGAGCTTTTCAAGGAGCTCTACTTCACCAAGTTCCCTGTAGGTGATCTCACCTTAGATCTTATTCATGTTTTAGCATCAGATAATAATTCACCACGTAACTGTAGTAGGTAGGTGTGTGTGTGTGTGTTCACTGCTTTGGATTTGTCACATACTTACCAATATCCATAATGACTTTGGATTATAGATTTCAACTTGAAATACCTTGTAAATCATGGGACAGGTACGTGGATGGATTTTTTGCTGGCCAGTGATGCCATCTAGTGGCTCAAATGTACTGTATGATTATATACTGTGTGCACAAAACATTAGGAACACCTGCTCTTTCCATAACATAGACTGACCAGGTGAAAGCTATGATCTCTTATTGATGTCACTTGTTAAAATCCACTTCAATCAGTGTAGATGAAGGGGAGGAGACAGGTTAAAGAAGGATTTTTAAGCCTTGAGACAATTGAGACATGGATTATGTATGTATGCCATTCAGAGGGTGAATGGGCAAGACAAAATATTTAAGTGCCTTTGAATGGGGTATGGTATTAGGTGCCAGGCACACTGGTTAGAGCATTTCAAGAACTGCAACGCTGCTGGATTTTTCACGCCCAACAGTTTCCCGTTTGTATCAAGAATGGTCCACCACCCAAAGGACATCCAGCCAACTTGACACAACTATGGGAAGCATTGGAGTCAACATGGGAAACGCTTTTCGAACACCTCGTAGAGTCCATGGCCCAATGAATTTAGTTTGTTCTGAGGGCAACTCAATATTAGGAAGGTGTTCCCAATGTTTTGTACACTCAGTATAGATAACAGAACAAAAACACCCAAAAGTGACCTACACTAGAGTGGTGATTTTATCAGAATGTCAGTCATTACCTGCTTTTTTACCTTAGGGTTTCTATGACACCATGGACGCAGGCTACGTGGATGAGGAGGGTTTCCTGTACATCATGTCTCGCTCTGATGATGTCATCAACGTGGCGGGCCACAGGCTGTCGACAGGGGCACTGGAAGAGGTATGAGCGGAGAGACTAATAGGTCCAGATTGCATGGATATGAACCTACCTGTTAACAGGTTATTCCCTTGTGATTTGGTGTCTGAGTCAGCCACACGGTGGAAACCCATAGCTAATGACTGGAGTAGAAATGTCATTAGGAAAAAAGGTTTCTCCATGTAACCTGACCAGAAATGTATTGTAACATCTCTGAGTGTTACAATACCGAAACATCAGACTGTTGCCATGGTTACTCCATGGATTTTCAGTCTGACCAAAGTCACCCTAAAAAAGTCTGTCTCTACAAGCCAGAATGTTGAATGAAATGCTATTTACAGTTGCTTTCCAGGTTGTACATGCTGTTGGTCCTATTGGAGGTGGAGATAAGGTATCCACAGGAAAGTGTTGTTTACCCGGCGCCTTTAGGGTCTCATTTCCTCACAATCAGCTGAAAGTGTTTGCCGTTTGGTCTGTGCTTCGGTTAGGCTCTGCCATATTGTGCAAGTGTTTGTCACGTGCGAATTGTATCAGTATTGAATAATGAAAACCAGAAGTACAAACCAATATACAGACCACTGTACTAGTGAAGGTTGGGTTGATAACACTTCCCTGTCACAGGAGGTTGTTGGCTCCTTAATTGGGGAGGACGGGCTTGTGGTAATGACTGGAGCGGAATCAGTGGAATGGTATCAAATACAACATACATGGTTTCCACGTGTTTGATGCCATTACATTCACTCCGTTCCAGCCATTATTGTGATCCGTCCTCCCCTCAGCAGCCTCCACTGTTCCCTGTGGATATGTTGTATCAGATTACCTCCAACATAGGGACAAAACCGGCGGACAACAGGTAAAATAAGTTAAAATGAAGTTTGTTCAACATTCTGACTTGTAATGGGACTGTTCAGGAATGCTGAGCCTACAAGTGTGTAAGTATTTCACTCTCAGATTCTAAAAGAGGCTATGTGTGTTCCAGTCTGTCCTGCTGCACCCCGGGGTGGTGGACTGTGCTGTGGTGGGTCTGGAGGACTCCCTGAAGGGTCACGTCCCCCTGGCTCTGTGTGTTCTCAGAGATGGTAAGAGACACAGTGACTCAGAGAGATACAGGATAAAGGTCCATTTAATGGAGCAGTTTGGGGATCCAACATTCCTGTGAGTGTGGGGTTATAGAAAGTCAAACACCTGTGTATCTGGGTCTGTCTCAGACCTAAAGAAGAGCCAGGGAGACGTGGTGAAGGAGATGGTGAGCCTGGTCAGAGAGACCATCGGGCCCGTGGCTGCTTTCAAGAAGGTGCTGATTGTCAGAGGTCTCCCAAAGACCCGCTCTGGGAAGATCCCCCGCTCCTCCCTGGCTAACCTGGTCAACGGGAAGCCATACACGGTAAGTCACCACACATTCACCCACCATGTCAATGCTTTGAGGAATGGCTGCATATTAATAAATAAAACCGTTTTTTTGGTTCTGGAAGGCAATTATTCACCAATAATAGCACTGGATTATTATTCCTGTACAGCTGCCAATTATCAGGCGAGCCGGTGTTGGATCAATTTAATTCATACTGACAAATTGAATAAAAGTTTGAGGATTATATGAAAGATGAAATTCACTCACGATGTAATAAGATTTAAACAGAAATTGAAAGAAAATATTGCTACTACTAGTAGTATGGAAGACTGTCCATCTCCACAGATATCCCCTACCATTGAGGACCCAGATGTGTACAAGGACATTGAGAGGATGGTGAAACAGGAGCTGAGACCCGCTGGACAGTGACTCTCTAACCTCCTGCTCTAACCCTCCACCTGGGCTGCAGACAGTGCAGAGTCTACCATGAAGGGTGGACTAGAACTGTTCCTCTAACTAGACAGAAAACAGGCAGGTCGCAAGAGCTGTATGTACTCTAGCCAACTCCTCTGACTTTCGTTGGCGTGACAACGAACATGGCACAACAGGAGTTGACTGTAGCACAAGCAGGTTTGCAAACCGGTCACTGTGTATCTTCACTATTCCACTGAAGACACTCCCAATTGTAGACTTAACAGTTACGCCGTCTAACATTACCCAAAGGGAACAGTCATTCTGAGAGACGGGTGCCACTACCTCTGTGTGGGGGTGACATTGAATAGCCAGGACAAGAACTGACATAAAATAACTTGGTGGTATGTACTGTAGACCTTGAACAGTGGTTAACAATATTGTGCAGTATATTTACTACTGTGAAATAAAATGTGAAAAGACTTGGTATAGCTACAGTATACTTTCAATTCTCTGAGTAAGGCCTAGATTCAATCAGATCAAGTGTTAACCGGCGATAGCCGACACACAGCTGTTTTGGTGGTGTCGGAGGTGTAACTGCATTGGAGCTGTCAAACTGGTGAGCAGCTGCTCTTGATCATTGTCACAAAGCCACACCCGTCCCACTGGTGTTAGAAGTTCAGAAGGAGAAAGTAGGCTATATAGAAATACTGACTCTCAAATTGAAAATCATTCAAATAAAATGAGGATTTCTATCAGCCTAATCAAGGTGTAGATTACATTGCACATTCCAGTGTTCAAACTTGTAAACAAGGCTGCATGGTATTTCTCTTAATGTGACTTCGTGCAGCCAATGGCAATGTCCACTTTAGGTATAACGCCAGGAGACGCTTGTGCATTTTACAGCTCTAACTCAGTTTCACCTCCGACTCCACCAAAACAACCGCTATGCAGTTTAAAGCCTGTTTGTCATATCCTCATGGTGTTACCAGTAATGGGTACCAATATCAAAGATAGTACATAATGAAGATGGCCAGAAACTGCCTTTCCAATAGAAATCCTAGATTACACTTTGTAGCCGATATCATCTGGTCTAATGGCTGTGTCGCGCCGAACTGCACATGTGCAGGCGTCAAATCAAAGGCAGTAGAGGTCTTCAAGAAATGGGCCTGTGGCTTTCCCACCTGGACCTGATATGCATAAATAATAAAACACATTATAGAGACCGTTACAAACGGACCAGAGGAAAACTAGATCCGTTGCATATAGACCTGGTCGGATTCAGACCCGATCCGAGTGAGGGAAGCAGCAGAAGTCATTTTTTAAGCTACTTTATTAACATGAGCTGATAAAGTGTGAGAGGAGGGAGAGAGAGAGGTGCTGCTCTAGCATGCGGGGGAGGGGCTGTAATGTGAGCGAGTGACACTGGGAGGAGGGAGGGAGAGACTATACAAATTGATGGAAAGTGGTGTTGGGGGAAAAACATACAACATTATAAAATCCATGTACACAAACAACAAGTGTGTGTGGTTAAAATAGGCAAAAAACACACATTTCTTCCCACAGGGCCATGGGGTGAGACAGGGATGCAGCTTAAGCCCACCCTCTCCAACATATATATAAATGAATTGGCGAGGGCACTAGAACAATCTGCAGCACCCGGCCTCACCCTACTAGAATCTGAAGTCAAATGTCTACTGTTTGCTGATGATCTGGTGCTTCTGTCACCAACCAAGGAGGGCCTACAGCAACAACTAGATCTTCTGCACAGATTCTGCCAGACCTGGGCCCTGACAGTAAATCTCAGTAAGATCAAAATAATGGTGTTCCAAAAAAGGTCCAGTCGCCAGGGCCACAAATACAAATTCCATCTAGACACCGTTGCCATAGAGCACACAAAAAACGATACATACCTTGGTCCAAACATCAGCGCCACAGGTAACTTCCACAAAGCTGTGAACGATCTGAGAGACAAGGCAAGAAGGGCATTCTATGCCATCAAAAGGAACATCAAATTTGAAATACCAATTAGGATCTGGCAAAAAATACTTGAATCAGTTATAGAACCCATTGCCCTTTGTGGTTGTGAGGTCTGGGGTCCGCTCACCAAACAAGAATTCACAAAATGGGACAAACACCAAATTGAGACTGCATGCAGAATTCTGCAAAAATATCCTCCGTGTACAACGTAAAACACCAAATAATGCACGTGTAACAGTTTATCTTCCGTCCCTCTCCTCGCCCCTACCTGGGCTCGAACCAGGGACCCTCTGCACACATCTATAACTGCCTCCCACGAAGCATCGTTACCCATCGCTCCACAAAAGCCGCGGCCCCTGCAGAGCAAGGAGAACAACTACTTCAAGGTCCCAGAGCGAGTGACGTCACCAATTGAAACGCTATTAGCGCGCACCACCGCTAACTAGCTAGCCATTTCACATCGGTTACACTCGCAGAGCAGAATTATGCCGAAACCCGCTAATTATCAAAATCCAGAAAATAGCCGTTTAAATTCTACAACCACCTTTCCCAGAAGACTCACGACGTTACGCCTCTGGGTTTAGAAACTCTGTGCCAATATTGTTCAAATAGCCATCATGCATTGTGTTAATTATTTATAGAAGCGACATCTCCATTGGCAAAAAAAGTTTAAGGGTGGATCTCACAGAATCTCAGTTGAAACTGATTTTAAAGGTCCAATGCAACCTTTTAAAAAATGTCTGAGTAAAAGTTATGTGCCTTACTGTGATTCATCTCAATTAAAATGGTTAAAAATAAACAAACATAGCTGTCTGGGAGTGGTCTGAGTGAGGGGCCTAACTGGACAGGCCTAATAGGAGGGATATATTTATGTAACCTGAAAACTTGCAGGTTATTGGCAGAGAAGTTTGAAACTCTCTTTATTGGTCTATTGAAGGCCCAGTGCAGTCAAACTGATTTTCCTGTGTTTAATATTTCCACACTATGAGGTTGGAATAATATTGTGAAAATGATAATGCCCTTTTAGTGTAAGAGCTGTTTGAAAAGACTGCCTGAAATGTCATCCTGTTTTGGTGGGATTGAGTTTTGGCCTGCCAGGCAGTAAATTACTTTATAGATCAATAAGAGAGTTCCAAACCTCTGCCAATAACAACAATTTACCATTCTCACTCAGACCACTCCCAGACAGTCCTAGCAAAAGTCTTGCTTGAGGAATTGCTTTTTGCTAAGGTATTTCTGTTTCTTTTTTGATTGAAAACAATTACAGTAATGTACTTAATTGTTAACCAGAAATGATTTGATATTGAGATTTAAAAAAAGGCTGCATTTGACCTGTAAGCAATTTGGGTCCAGGAAAACATCTGAGCACTGGGTGTATTCGGGTACGTTAAACACTGAACATTGTAGTTAGAAATACACTGAATAGAGTTGACACGATTCCCTATTCCATCTGATAGACAATCATTTTTGTTCTACACAATACATTTCTATCTGAACATTCTGTTACGTTATGTCCTCCTGAACAGGCCCATGCAGTCGCTGGAAGGGTCTCCCACCTCATAACTTAGCTTCAGTTTGGGTTCAATCCTCATGCTGTCAACATTTTAACACTATTACTGAAGCTTACTTTATACCTACTTAAAGACTTCAACAAACTCCAACCGTACAAATCAAAATCCCTTCATATTACTATGATAACATAACCATTTAGCAGTCAACGGAATTTTGCTTAAAGCACTAATGAAACCAGAACTGAGCTCTGGAGTGGATATTCTGGTGTTCCACATCCTGCATCTGTCATCCAATCTACCTTGTTGATACATTGATATGTTAATAATGTGTGTTTTGTCATATATATATATATATATATAATTGTTTTTAAATCCCAGCCCCTGTCCTCGGTAGGTCATCATTGTAAATAAGAATTTGTTCTTAATGGACTTGCCTAGTTAAATAAAATAATTGTCATGTTTAGTTTATATCTTATCGTTTAATATGATGAATGAACTCTTCATACTGGAGCTCTGAAGTGAAGCAATCAGTGAAAAATAGTCATTTCAACAGCTACATACTTCACTGACAGTATTTTTTTTTATTGGCAATGAAAATTTGTTTGATCACCACTTAGTTTTGACCAAAATACAATTAGCAATGAATAAAAAATGGACACAAAATAAAATGATTCTTTGTTTGTGCAAATCGAGGATGTAAAAAGTCAACAAAAAAGTCAAACTTGATCGAGTACTCCAGCAGAAATAACTCAAAGACAGGTAGGAGGGCTGTACAATAGGTTTCCCTGGAAACTCAGACAAAAACAAAGAGTTAACAGTTACACCAATGTCACAGCAAGCAACAGATTTGTCATTTAAAATTCACCTCACTTCGACATGTTCATATACACTCTACGCACACTGAGTTAAGCAGTCTGTCTTTCAGTTATTTCTCAGCGATGCTGAGTCGGAAGCCACGGCAAAATAAAAAAAAGTCCAGCTTGTGTTTCTTCATGTATGGGTTTATGGTCAAGGTACTGCAGGTGAGTGAGATCAACTGATGAAGAGTGTTCCTGCTGTTAGTTGATCTCTGAGCTGAGTAGCTTCAGAGTGGAGTCTCTCTTTCAGTCTGTGGCTGTAGTCCACAGTTTCTGTGGTTGTATCAAAGTGCTTGTCACATCATCAGTAGACGTCACAGTGCGTTTCTGTGTCCTCCCAGAAGGCTTTGCTATGAGATGGGCTCCGTCATGATTGTAAGGTGAGGGGTTGTGGCTGGTGACTCAGATAGATGGGGCTGTACACGCCACTAGAGGGCAGGCTTTACCAGCTGGGGGGGGGGGGGGGGGGGGTCACGTGGCGACCAGATGGACAGTCTCTCCAAGGTGAAAACACGTTTATCTGCACAATGGAAAATAACTATGTACAAAATGGTCTCTCAGGGAATGATGGAGAAATGTTCAAAGAGCAGCATATTTTAACCAAGGACATGGATTTGAAATGGGAAGGGGGGGTTTATTTGCACAAACTCTGAATATCTTTTTTTTTGTAATATAGATGTGTATATATTTATATATATATAAAAAAAACTCATTTATATTAATTTACAGATAACCTACACATCTCCTGGTAGGAGAAATACACAGTACATTATGCTTCAACAAGTTATTGTACATGTAAAAGGTAGAAACGGTGACAACAGAACAGACTGAAGGAAAGTAGCACCGGCAGCTACTGCCCAGGTTTCAGGGGGCCTTGGCTTGTAAGTGCAGAGGGGGGCGGCTTGGCAGGAGGCACCCCTCGCTGCCCCCCCCTCTCTTTTTGGTGGGTGGGTGGGTGGGTAGGGGGGTGCTTCTTGGCAGTGCGTCTCGTCAAAATGTTTGTTCCAGGCAGGAGGACCCGTCCAGCAGCTCCAAGGTACAGTAAGACCTTCTCTACATACAGTATCTGGACCTGAAAGAGAGGCGGTATGGTTTAATTACACTGTGAAGCTTTATCCACAGTGACAGTGCAGTTGTCATGAACATGGATTTGATCACATGGGAATTATTGTTGACATTACTAATTGTGTAACATCTCATTTGAGACAGATTCATGTAGCTGCCATATCTCTCTACCTTGGCATTCAGGAGTATTCATGTAGCTGCCATATCTCTCTACCTTGGCATTCAGGGGTATTCATGTAGCTGCCATATCTCTCTACCTTGGCATTCAGGGGTATTAATGTAACTGCCATATCTCTCTACCTTGGCATTCGTTGGTATTCATGTATTTATTAGGGATCCCCATTAGTTCCTGCCAAGGCAGCAGGTACTCCTCCTGGGGTCCAAACACATTAAGGCACTTACATCACACATAATATAAAACATTACATCATATAACAGTATTACACCACTACATATCTACAAAATGTATATTACCACCATAATACCTGTGAGTGTCTCTTCACAGATTCTACTGCTTGCATCAGTTACCTGATGTGGAATACAGTTCCATGTGTACTGTGGCTGTAGTTGTTGGACAGAGATTAAAGGAGGGACAACAGAGTGAGGCCGCCTCATGCTGCTGCCTTTGACTCCTATCATCTGATCATGAATGCCTGCACTAGAGTAGGGACTCTCCTCTCCAAGCAAACATGGTTATCTGTAAAGACAAGTTACCCTCTCACCCCGTTCCAATGTCTCACAGTCATTTGCTGTCCCTGAGCAGAACGACAGATGTAAGAGAGAGGGAGAGTTTGTGTGTGAGCATGTGTGTATGTGCAACTGATAGCTTGTACGGCAATAATGTGTGTGACTTACAGCTTACAGTCTCTCTTCTCCTCCCTCAGCAGGAGTAGGTCCTCACTGTAGAGCTGTCCAGACGCTGCACTGCTAAGGGGCCAACTGTAGGGGGAGACAGAGACCCATCAGTTAGTCACTTAGCTTCAACACCCAGAGTGGGCCCAGGGTCAGTAGATAATGCTATCCAACTTACTTTATGCCCATAACAACTGACACAGGATCAGCTCCCATTGTCCACTGTGAGAGGGACAAACAAATGAGAGAGACAAACAAAACGGACTCTAAACCAGTTGATAAGGGCTAGGAGTACAGTAGACCATACTGTGGATACAACACACTGCACACACACGCACCACACACGGGAACGAGGTTAGTCAAAATGTCAGCTAGCAAAGCCAAGGCACATTGCATCGCACACTCAGAGGAGGAGTGCACGTGGCCATTTTGAGTGAATCACACCTCGTACAGGAACGAGTCGGTTAATGTCATCACCACCACAGACCAGGGACCACAGATAGAGGCAGATACAGGAAGGCAGCTCGATTACACTGGGGACAGAGTGTTAGAGAAGAACTCTGGTCAAAACCTGCAATCGGATGTCAGCGATACACTTACTTGTATCAGAAGTTGCGTCCATAATTCCGGAGTGAGTTCTGGCATATTGCAGCCTACTGTACTACAGTCCGGCTGTAACTCACTGGGCCACAATCACAGACGCAAGTTTCAATACATCTCTCATCCCCTTGAAAACGTGAACATTTTGACCAGCGTCCTCTTTTAACAACAGGGCGAGGAGCGACACAAACCGGCAACTAAAATATCCATCTTATCCATCATAAATCTTTATGATTCTTTTATGTAAACCTCCTTTTACAGGGCAACTAACATAGCTCAACTAACATATGTATAGGGGATCCATTGCTTTAACTTCAAGGGTACAGCAGCAGAGGCTGTAACTAACAAATTCTGTACTAATAACAGTAACCTGAGTAACAATTACTTGACACACAACATGTCTACTAAAACAAACTGACAACCTTGACAAACAAATGGCCACCCTTGTAGTTGGCTTCAAGGGCAGAACGAAACAGAGGAACAGAGCAGTAGAGGTAGCGAGTGAAGACAGTTGGAGAAGAGAGGAGGTACGGTAGGGTGGACAGCAGGAACCGGGGAGTTTTGGGGGGCGTAAAGGCACACAGGCCAACAGCAGGCCACATGGTATAGCTCCAGTATATCTGACCTTGAAACCAGTCCAAATACATGTCGTCAGGACTGTCATCCAGCGCCTCATAGAGCACTGCACACAGAGCAGCATTCCCAGAGCAGAGAAAATACAGGTATAGTCAGCAACATGCTCCATCCATACACCGATAGACGAGACAGAGAGTGTGATGGGGAGAGAGCTCCAAGTAAAGAGAGGGGCAAGAGGACCCCCCCCCAGACTCTAACACAGAAATGAAATGAATCAAGGTACAATCTCAATCAAATACATTTTGTGGCAGCTAGCCATTTTTATAAGTGTTTGATGAGTGCAATTTTACCATCCAATTTGGCATTTTTAGCAATTTACATCCATCCAAGTGCCCTAAACTGAAAGCTCTAGTTCAATTGTTAGGTCTACTTTGTGAGGGTCTTGGCCATGCAGGGGGTCTGTGGGGGAGCTCACCTTCGGGGGGTAGCCTACGGGAGTGTGAGCCGGTGGTGACGCGGAAGCCAGCGGGGAGGGTCTCTGCCGAGCCGGGCATCATACTGATCCCGTGGACGTCCCGCGGGGGGAACTGCCTCCTCCACGATGGCCCCCGGAGGTCATTATCTTCATACTGACAGACAGACACACAGACAGAGACAGGCACAGGTTAGGGATTGAGTTTAGAGAGAAACTGGTCTGAGAACAGCTTGTGTCTGCATATACAGTAGTGTTTATAGCAGCTAACAAATATCATTTCCCAAGGCCTTATATTTATAACTCAAACCAACACTAAGACAATATGAGGAACAAATGAGTGATGGGTGGATCGGGTGGGAAGTGGAAACTGAGGACAGGTCTGAGGTGCAGTGAGATAGTGGAAAACAGTAATGATTGACAACAAACCCAGGTGTGTGTGTCTGTCTGCCATGGCCCATCACCCATGGTAACAGCGGGGCTAGCTGTCCGGGTGACAGGAGTCACTCACCTCGTCCAGTCGTCTCTCAGTGCCCAGGGCTAGCAGGTTATTGTATTCCCTCTCCAGAATCTGACGTGCCTGGGGAGAGGAAGGGTAAATGGGTCTTATTAGGTACATTTGAAAAGGAAGTTTTAGGTCTCTTTATATGGGGCTCCAGACGCTTTCAGTCATTTTGATCGCAAGCAAGCATGACCATACTGCTCGCTGTTGACCTACTGGTCTGACACTCAGGGTATTATTAGACCTGTTTGAGATGGAAAGACTGAGAAATGAAAAGATGTGTTTGAAGTGTACTTCTAATGATGATCCTCTAAATCATTTATTCTGTCCTGAAAATCTAAAAATAAACAATTGAAAACACTGTTTAATTTAACATCATAATTCACTTGCTTTTAGTTCTGAGAGACAAGACTACGGACTCTTGGAATGAAGACGTTAATGTCTTCGTCTCATGGCGTGGTTGTGCTAGTATATTATGCATCGCCCTCTTGTGGCGTAACTATGCTATAGGTGATGCGGGGCAGAGGGATCTGACCTGAGTGCTTTGGTTGGGGATCTGGATGAGCAGCGCCAGGCTGGTGTGGTCAAAGTTGTCGTCGAGGGCGACCAGGGCCCCGTGCACGCCGCTCTCCAGCAGGATGTTGGCATAGTCCTTTAGACCGATGCTCTGGACCCAGCGAATCACCCGCTCGTTGCTCCACACCAGCACATCTGGGGCACACAGACATGGTATTACAGTAAACACAACATTGATGTTCGGCCACAGACACAGAATTTTTCCATGTCTGGTTACATGATGAAGAAAACCTTTGGGCTCTGCTAGATTGGTCCTTACTGACCATCACCTCCTAGCTCTATGACAGGTAGACACTGCTTGGCTATATTTCACAATAGAATGCAATACATACTGTAAAGTAAGTGCGCTTCCACAAGTATTTGCCTTAGCAGATTACTAACGAGATTGTAATTAGACACTACTAGATATATTTTAGCTTAAAGGTCTTCATTATCGTTCCTTGAGCAGTCTTTAAAGAAAAAAGTCCACCCAAAAATTATATTTTGGTATTTGTTTTAATTGTCCATTGTTGATATTGTCCCAAAATGTTATGCTTGTTTTCAAGATACTGTAGATAACTTTAAAAACACAGAAATCATCCCCATATGATGGATTTTGCATCATATGATCCGGCGTTTTGCAGGATGATACTGAATGCATATGATATGATACTCATATGATACTAAATGCATAATACAGTGATGATTTATGTGTTTTGAAAGTTACGTATCTTGAAAACTTGATTGCTGACAACAAAACATTTTGGGACTATGTCAACAATGGACTAATGAAACAAATACCAAAAGACAGTTTTTGGGTGGAATTTTCCTTTAAGTACCTCTCATTTCATGCTGGCTGTGCTCTCTGCGTCTCTCCAGCTCTTTCCTGTCATAGTTGAGCTTCTTCAGACCCATGATACCATACTGCAAACTCGTCCTGCAGACATGGGAACATTAGAAAAGCCATTTTTAGACAGACACAATAATATTTTGCACTTATTACCAAAATATTAGCCTAAACACTAAACTTTCCGATCAAATCCTACATCATGCAGGAGGAGGGCAGGTGTACCTGTGAAAGCTGTCCACCATTTTGAGATGCACCCGGAGGTCCTTCTTGGTGAGGTGGTCCAGCATGCGTGCGTCCACCAGGCACTCCATGAAGTAGCTGCGGTACTGAGGTAGTCCTAGACTGGGCAACCACTCGTTCCCTATCCACTCATGGTTCATGTCACCATACGCTAGAGTCTGACAATAATGACAAGGAAACAATTAAGTACTGTAAACCATTGTTAATCTGTAAACGATTTTGATGAAGTTTAAAAGTAGCCACAGACAACTCTGGTGTGTGCCTAGTTAAATAAAAATAAAATAATAAAACTAGAGTAACTGTAAATAATCTACAATTCTACTGTTCTAATCCATGAGAGAGACCGAAAAATCCTTTACCTGCGCCCAGCTCCCCTCCTCGGACTCCCCGGACCTCTGCCATTGGTCAGGCATGGAAAAGAAACAGTAGCAATATGCATGAGAACATAATAGCAACAGGTCACTGGACTTCATCTACAGTACAATAGTCTCTACTTTAGCATCAGAGGCTCTTGACTTCCTCAAGTCAGAGCAAAGGCCTCAGAACGTACAGAAAGGTTCTCCCTCGCATATATTCCCCTAACAAACTATTCCAATCTAAAAGTAGAGCTCCATCTAAATATGTATGAAAAATCACTATTCAAGGGAGAGAAAGTGGCCTGTGCGATTTATCTGCAATCTGAGAAGGGAGAATGATTTCCCCCCTTTAGCGTGAGAACTGAACTGGCCCCATGGGATAGTAACACAGTTATCCCTTTAGTCCTGGCCTGGGCTGAGCTGCTGCCAGATTACATTTGATTTGGAGACGGGCGCTGCTGCCACATTAGGCCAATCCAGCTTGCACAAAACGGCTGGCACAAATGAGAGCCTTTTTTCCCCGTGGTTCGCCCTCCGTACAATGGTACTGAGTTGGCTATTAGCCTCATTGTGCCTGACATGCAGGCTGTATTAGAGGCAGGGAGAACAGTGGAACAAAGAATAACCTTTATGTTCAAGCTCAAAGACATCCATTATTACATGTACAGTATAGTACATAGCGGTCTGTGTCCTAGGGATTGACACGAATGACACCTGCAGTGACTAATAATCCTGCAAGCTTCAATCTTGAGACAGAACCAATTGGTTTTAAATGAACATGTTTGGAACATACTGTATCAGTTAGCAGACCTGTATTGGATTTGATGTAGCTTCTTACAGCGGTATTGTACGGTGAATCCTATGTACAATCAGCTGATCACTGTCAGGTTTAAAAGGACGACATTGCTAATGAAAAAAAATAGCATTATGTCTTGACATGTGCTGTATCTAATCAACATCTGGCTGAAACGTACCATAAACACAGGTAATATAGGGTAACTACAGTATGGTACCCAAGGGCAATGCAGCTCCCTGAACCATAACAGTAACACCAACACATACTGGTAAATATAGGGCAGTGCACCAGTCATTCCAATTAAAAAGCCTTCTTTACCCACTATAATGAAAGGGAGAACTGAGAATGGATGTGATGTGATGCAGTCTAACCACATTATCAACAAACCTACTGTTATTCAATCTCCCTACCCTCCAAATCCTATAGAGGGGAAAAAATATGTTTTATTGTCACACACCGGATAGGTGCAGTGAAATGTGTTGTTTTACAGTCTCAGCCATAGTAGTACGGCACCCCTGGAGCAAATCAGGGTGAAGTGCCTTACACAAGGGCACAATGACAGATTTTTCACCTTGTCGGCTCGGGTATTCAAACCAGTGACCTTTTGGTTACTGGCCCAATGCTCTAACTGCTTGGCTACCTGCCGCCCAGTCCTCAGTACAGGCCTCAGTAAAGCAGCCATTGACAGGTCTCAACACTGCAGTGAAAGCAAGAAAAGAGAGAAGTGAGTGAGAGCAGAGAAGAGGTAAAAGGAGAGGAAGGACTAACCGTTTTCGAGGAGGGTGCTGCGAGGGTCTCCAGTTCCTCGTGGGTCACCCATACATTGCCTGACGGCTAGGAGTGCGGTGCCCAAGAGAAGACAGCAGCAGCAGTCCGCCAGGAGGGGCAAGCAGTATTAAAGAAGAAGAGCAGCACCACTGTAAGCCAATAGTGTTATAGCATCATGGTCAGATGATGAGCAGGCCCGCCCCTCTGGGGTCAAAGGGCACGCACAGTACACAAACAAACACAGACACAAAACTGATTGAGGTAGAAGTTGTCCTTAACCACAGATCTAGGATCAGATTACTCTACCCCCATCATAACCTTATCCATTAAAGGAGTGAAATACTATCTGATCCTGTAGGGACAACTTCTGACTTTGGATAGACAAAAACAGCACATAACACAGGAGCAGCCCACCTACACAGGTGCAACACACATGGGCCAAAGGAACACATTTACCATGCATGACAAGACTGGTTCACCATAAGCTAGTGTACAGTCGTGGCCAAAAGTTTTGAGAATGACACAAATATTAATTTTCACAGTCTGCTGCCTCAGTTTGTATGATGGCAATTTGCATATACTCCAGAATGTTATGAAGAGTGATCAGATGAATTGCAATTAATTGCAAAGTCCCTCTTTGCCACGCAAATGAACTGAATCCCCCAAAAACATTTCCACTGCATTTCAGCCCTGCCACAAAAGGACCAGCTGACATCATGTCAGTGATTCTCTCGTTAACACAGGTGTGAGTGTTGACGAGGACAAGGCTGGAGATCACTCTGTCATGCTGATTGAGTTCAAATAACAGACTGGAAGCTTCAAAAGGAGGGTGGTGCTTGGAATCATTGTTCTTCCTCTGTCAAACATGGTTAACTGCAAGGAAACATGTGCCATCATCATTGCTTTGTACAAAAAGGGCTTCACAGGCAAGGATATTGCTGCCAGTGAGATTGCACCTAAATCAACCATTTATCGGATCATCAAGATCTTCAAGGAGAGCGGTTCAATTGTTGTGAAGGCGGCTTCAGGGCGCCCAAGAAAGTCCAGCAAGTGCCAGGACCGTCTCCTAAAGTTGATTCGGCTGCGGGATCGGGGCACCACCAGTACAGAGTTTGCTCAGGAATGGCAGCAGGCAGGTGTGAGTGCATCGGCACACACAGTGAGGCGAAGACTTTTGGAGGATGGCCTGCTGTCAAGGGCAGCAATGAGGCCACTTCTCTCCAGGAAAAACATCAGGGACAGACTGATATTCTGCAAAAGATACAGGGATTGGACTGTTGAGGACTGGGGTAAAGTCATTTTCTCTGATGAATCCCCTTTCCGATTGTTTGGGGCACCCGGAAAAAAGCTTGTCTGGAGAAGACAAGGTGAGCGCTACCATCAGTCCTGTGTCATGCCAACAGTAAAGCATCCTGAGACCATTCATGTGTGGGGTTGTTTCTCAGCCAAGGGAGTGGGCTCACTCACAATTTTGCCTAAGAACACAGCCATGAATAAAGCATGGTACCAACACATCCTCCGAGAGCAACTTCTCCCAACCATCCAGGAACAGTTTGGTGACGAACAATGCCTTTTCCAGCATGATGGAGTACCTTGCCATAAGGCAAAAGTGATAACTAAGTGGGAACAAAACATCGATATTTTGGGTCCATGGCCAGGAAACTCCCCAGACCTTAATCCCATTGAGAACTTGTGGTCAATCCTCAAGAGGCGGTTGAACAAACAAATTCTAACAAACTCCAAGCATTGATAATGCAAGAATGGGCTGCCATCAGTCAGGATGTGGCCCAGAAGTTAATTGACAGCATGCCAGGGCGAATTGCAGAGGTCTTGAAAAAGAAGGGTCACTACTGCAAATATTGACTCTTTGCATCAATTTCATGTAATTGTCAATAAAAGCCTTTGACACTTGTGAAATGCTTGTATGTCACGCCCTGACCATAGAGAGCCCTTGGTTCTCTATGGTATAGTAGGTCAGGGCGTGACTGGGGGTGTTCTATGTTGTGTTCTAGTTTCTTTTTCTATGTTGGTGTTTTGTATGATTCCCAATTAGAGGCAGCTGGTAATCATTGTCTCTAATTGGGGATCATATTTAAGTAGTTATTTTTCCCACCTGTGTTTGTGGGATCTTGTTTTTGTGTAGGTGCCGATTTTCACTTCACTGTCTTCACGTTTCGTTTGTTCATTTATTGTTTTTCTATTTTGCTAAGTTTCACATTATAATAAAGATGTGTAATGGTACTCATGCTGGGCCTTGGTCCAATTATTACGACGAACGTGACAGAAGATCCCACCACAACAGGACCAAGCAGCGTGCCCAGGAGGAGAAGGTATCCTGGACTTGGGAGGAGTTATTGGATGGGAAGGGATCCTGGACTTGGGAGGAAATCCTGGCAGGACAGGATCGCCTTCTTTGGCGGCAGACAAAGGGAAGACAGCGACGACACCGGGGTTCGCCGCCACAAAGACGGCCCAAAAGACAGCCCAAACTTTTGGGGGGGGGGGCACACGGGGTGGTCGGCGGAGCTGAGGAATGAGCCAGTGACAACCTGGGAGGAGATGGAGAGGTGGTCGGTCGACTCAAGGAGAGTACCAGAGCCCGCCTGGGAGTCAATGGAACAGTGCAAGGAGGGATACCGGAGAATGGAGTTGGCTAAGAGTATGCGGCAACGCAGGCATTTGGATGAGCGTGTCACCAGTCCGGTGCAACTTGTGACGGTCCCACGCATCAGGACTCCAGTGCGCCTCCCCAGTCCGGTACGTCCTGTGTCCCCTCCTCGCACTCGCCCTGAAATGCGTGCCCCCAGTCCGGTGCGTCCTGTGCCAGCTCCTCGCACTCACCATGTGAGGTGTCATCGAACCAGTACCATTGATGCTGGTTCTCTGCACCAGGTCTCCAGTGCGCCTCCACAGCCCAGTGCGTCCTGTGCCAGCTCCACGCACCAGGCCTCCAGTGTGCATTCACAGTCCAGAGCTTCCGGCGACGGTTCCCAGTCCGGAGCTTCCGGCGACGGTTCCCAGTCCGGAGCTCCCGGCGACGGTTCCCAGTCCGGAGCTTCCGGCGACGGTCCACAGTCCGGAACCTCCAGAAACGGTCCACAGTCCGGAACCTCCAACGACGGTCCACAGTCCGGAACCTCCTGAGACGGTCCACAGTCCGGAACCTCATGAGACGGTCCACAGTCCGGAACCTCATGAGACGGTCCACAGTCCGGAACCTCATGAGACGGTCCACAGTCCGGAACCTCATGAGACGGTCCACAGTCCGGAACCTCATGAGACGGTCCACAGTCCGGAACCTCCAGAGACGGTCCACAGTCCGGAACCTCCAGAGACGGTCCACAGTCCGGAACCTCCAGAGACGGTCCACAGTCCGGAACCTCCAGAGACGGTCCACAGTCCGGAACCTCCAGAGACGGTCCACAGTCCGGAACCTCCAGAGACGGTCCACAGTCCGGAACCTCATGAGACGGTCCACAGTCCGGAACCTCCTGAGACGGTCCACAGTCCAGAACCTCCAGCGGGGGACAACGGTCCGGAACCTTCAGCAGGGGTCAACGGTTCGGAGCTTCCAGGCAAGGCATCCAGTCCAGCTCCAAGGCCGGAGCCTTCCCCTGCGCCGAAGCCCAGTCCAAGCATGGCGTCCAGTCCTGCTCCATGGCCGGATTCTTCTTCTGCGCCGGTGCTCAGTCCAGATACGGCGTCCAGTCCTGCTCCAGGGCAGGAGCCTCCCTCTGCGCCGATGCCCAGTCCAGGCACGGTGTTCAGTCCAGCTCCAAGGCCGGAGCCTTCCCCTGCGTCGATGCCCAGTCCAAGCACGGCGTCCAGTCCCGCTCCAAGGCCGGAGTCTTCCTCGGCGCCGTCCCGTTCCATGGCAGGAGTCTTCCTCTGCACCGCTGTCCAGGCCAGGGCCGGTGTCCAGTCCCGCGCCATGGCAGGAGCCTTCCTTGGCATCGAGATCCAGTCCAGGCACAGTGTTCAGCCTGGGTCCATGGCTGGATCCGCGGGATGAGTGGGTTCTGCAGCCCGCACCAGAGCTGCCCCGATGCTGGCGGATCAGCGGGATGAGCGGGTACTTCATCCCGCACCAGAGCCGACACCGACACTGATCACCCCCCTACCCTCCCTATTTGGTTTCAGGTTTTGCGGCCGGAGTCCACACCTTTGGGGGGGGGGGGGGGGTACTGTCACGCCCTGACCATAGAGAGCCCTAGGTCAGGGCGTGACTGGGGGTGTTCTACGTTGTTTATTTCTATGTTGTGTTCTAGTTTCTTTTTCTATGTTGGTGTTTTGTATGATTCCCAATTAGAGGCAGCTGGTAATTGTTGTCTCTAATTGGGGATCATATTTAAGTAGTTATTTTTCCCACCTGTGTTTGTGGGATCTTGTTTTTGTGTAGGTGCCGATTTTCACTTCACTGTCTTCACGTTTCGTTTGTTCATTTATTGTTTTTGTATTTTGCTAAGTTTCACATTATAATAAAGATGTGGAACGCTACTCACGCTGCGCCTTGGTCCAATTATTACGACGAACGTGACATTGTAATTATACTTCAGTATTCCATAGTAACATCTGACAAAAATATCTAAAGACACTGAAGCAGCAAACTTTGTGAAAATTAATATTTGTGTCGTTCTCTAAACATTTGACCACAACTGTAGTAGTGGATTAGTACAGGTGTTTGGAGCAAACAGACACAAATACAAACATGCATATCCACCTCAGTGTAGTTTGATATACCTCAGTGTACCACACGGTTAAACCCCTTTCTAACAGACTCAGTCTAGTTTGATATACCTCAGTGTACCACACCGTTAAACCCCTTTCTAACAGACTCAGTCTAGTTTGATATACCTCAGTGTACCACACCGTTAAACCCCTTTCTAACAGACTCAGTCTAGTTTGATATACCTCAGTGTACCACACCGTTAAACCCCTTTCTAACAGACTCAGTCTAGTTTGATATACCTCAGTGTACCACACCGTTAAACCCCTTTCTAACAGACTCAGTCTAGTTTGATATACCTCAGTGTACCACACCGTTAAACCCCTTTCTAACAGACTCAGTCTAGTTTGATATACCTCAGTGTACCACACCGTTAAACCCCATTCTAACAGACTCAGTCTAGTTTGATATACCTCAGTGTACCACACCGTTAAACCCCTTTCTAACAGACTCAGTCTAGTTTGATATACCTCAGTGTACCACACCGTTAAACCCCATTCTAACAGACTCAGTCTAGTTTGATATACCTCAGTGTACCACACCGTTAAACCCCTTTCTAACAGACTCAGTCTAGTTTGATATACCTCAGTGTACCACACCGTTAAACCCCTTTCTAACAGACTCAGTCTAGTTTGATATACCTCAGTGTACCACACCGTTAAACCCCTTTCTAACAGACTCAGTCTAGTTTGATATACCTCAGTGTACAACACCGTTAAACCCCTTTCTAACAGACTCAGTCTAGTTTGATATACCTCAGTGTACCACACCGTTAAACCCCATTCTAACAGACTCAGTCTAGTTTGATATACCTCAGTGTACCACACCGTTAAACCCCTTTCTAACAGACTCAGTCTAGTTTGATATACCTCAGTGTACCACACCGTTAAACCCCTTTCTAACAGACTCAGTCTAGTTTGATATACCTCAGTGTACCACACCGTTAAACCCCTTTCTAACAGACTCAGTCTAGTTTGATATACCTCAGTGTACCACACCGTTAAACCCCTTTCTAACAGACTCAGTCTAGTTTGATATACCTCAGTGTACCACACCGTTAAACCCCTTTCTAACAGACTCAGTCTAGTTTGATATACCTCAGTGTACAACACCGTTAAACCCCTTTCTAACAGACTCAGTCTAGTTTGATATACCTCAGTGTACAACACCGTTAAACCCCTTTCTAACAGACTCAGTCTAGTTTGATATACCTCAGTGTACCACACCGTTAAACCCCTTTCTAACAGACTCAGTCTAGTTTGATATACCTCAGTGTACAACACCGTTAAACCCCTTTCTAACAGACTCAGTCTAGTTTGATATACCTCAGTGTACAACACCGTTAAACCCCTTTCTAACAGACTCAGTCTAGTTTGATATACCTCAGTGTACCACACCGTTAAACCCCTTTCTAACAGACTCAGTCTAGTTTGATATACCTCAGTGTACAACACCGTTAAACCCCTTTCTAACAGACTCAGTCTAGTTTGATATACCTCAGTGTACCACACCGTTAAACCCCATTCTAACAGACTCAGTCTAGTTTGATATACCTCAGTGTACCACACCGTTAAACCCCTTTCTAACAGACTCAGTCTAGTTTGATATACCTCAGTGTACCACACCGTTAAACCCCTTTCTAACAGACTCAGTCTAGTTTGATATACCTCAGTGTACAACACCGTTAAACCCCTTTCTAACAGACTCAGTCTAGTTTGATATACCTCAGTGTACCACACCGTTAAACCCCTTTCTAACAGACTCAGTCTAGTTTGATATACCTCAGTGTACCACACCGTTAAACCCCTTTCTAACAGACTCAGTCTAGTTTGATATACCTCAGTGTACCACACCGTTAAACCCCTTTCTAACAGACTCAGTCTAGTTTGATATACCTCAGTGTACCACACCGTTAAACCCCTTTCTAACAGACTCAGTCTAGTTTGATATACCTCAGTGTACCACACCGTTAAACCCCTTTCTAACAGACTCAGTCTAGTTTGATATACCTCAGTGTACCACACCGTTAAACCCCATTCTAACAGACTCAGTCTAGTTTGATATACCTCAGTGTACAACACCGTTAAACCCCTTTCTAACAGACTCAGTCTAGTTTGATATACCTCAGTGTACCACACCGTTAAACCCCTTTCTAACAGACTCAGTCTAGTTTGATATACCTCAGTGTACCACACCGTTAAACCCCTTTCTAACAGACTCAGTCTAGTTTGATATACCTCAGTGTACCACACCGTTAAACCCCATTCTAACAGACTCAGTCTAGTTTGATATACCTCAGTGTACAACACCGTTAAACCCCATTCCAACCCATTTTAATCTGTTGTTGATTCTAATTTTAGCAGTCATGATTGCTGTGCTTTGCAGCCCCACTGGATCAAGCTGTCATGACCTAGATAAGAACACTTGAGGGGATGACAATCTCTATTAAAGACACCGTACTAAAGGGCTGCTCACGCATGCCTGTTTCACACTATAGAGCCGAGCCAAGCCCAGCTGTACTGGGCAGCACAGTACGGTTCGGGTCGGCCCCATAGGTTGAATCAGACGTCACTGTCTGTGAGCTTAAAGGCAGCAGAATGACCAGTCAAAAGTCTGCTCCCTACCCCACCTTTCCCCTGTCAGTGTTCTGCTTGTCAGACACTTCCCCTGCATTTACAGGGTTGATTAACCCGGAGTTAAAGCAGAGAACTGACCACCAGTCACAGCAGGGGGCTGTAGAGTCATATTCCCAGAGTTCACTGCTCCTTGATGAAAGATTCATGAGCAGTTTGTGTGTGTGTGTGTGTGTGTGTGTGTGTGTGTGTGTGTGTGTGTGTGTGTGTGTGTGTGTGTGTGTGTGTGTGTGTGTGTGTGTGTGTGTGTGTGTGTGTGTGTGTGTGTGTGTGTGTGTGTGTGTGTGTGTGTGTGTGTGTGTGTAAGAGAGTGTGAATGTGAACATCTTGGCCATGTTCTGTTATAATCTCCACCCGGCACAGCCAGAAGAGGACTGGCCACCCCTCATAGCCTGGTCCCTCTCTATGTTTATTCCTAGGTTCTGGCCGTTCTAGGGAGTTTTTCCTAGCCACCGTGCTTCTACACCTGCATTGCTTGCTATTTGGGGTTTTAGGCTGGGTTTCTGAACAGCACTTTGTGACATCAGCTGATGTAAGAAGGGCTTTATAAATACATTTGATTGAAATTTGATGGATAAAGCTACATAGAATAAGCAGTTTGTAGCATTAAGCTCAGCAGGTTCCACAGAGGTTACATGAAATCACCATGACAACTCGGAGCTGTGAAACAGACTGAGGTATAAAATAGCTGCTGGTGTGGTAAATTAGAGTAAATGCTGCAGAGCTGAATTAAGTGCATGAGCTGACTGACACTACTGAGTGATAAACAAGCCGGCCTTAACCGGTTTCCTCCCATTCTCTCCAACATTCAGTTACCAACACAAAGGATAGAGATGCTACACACGTCTGGTTCTCTGACTGTGAAGGCGTTACAATGCAAACTAGCAGAAATAGCTTCTTGAGTGTCTTTACCCTTGAAGACTATACAGTCTGTGTGTATGTATGCGTGTGCGTGTGTATCGGAGTTAAGAACGTGCCGTAAGCTCACTCAAAATGTCACCGGTGGAGCTATGGAATAGGTCAAATGCTTTTTCTATAGCTCAATGTGTTTGTTGTCAAACAGGCGGTCACTTGTGTTGGTGTGGTAGAGGAGCCTGGTTAAAGCCCAGTCAGAGGCAGGTTCAGGGAGGCAGCGCTGTATGCTAAGCTAACACACTGACGGCAGTTACATGAATGGGAGCATGTGTGTGTGTCTGTGTGTGTGTGTGTGTGTCAATGGACACTCACGGTTCTGGAGGTTGGCGGGGCAGATGGACTGGTGAGGGAGACCATCTCCTGGATGGCCAGGCGTAGTTTGAGGCGGTGCAGGGGGTTACTGATGCCGATCTCCCTCTGGATCTCTGTGTCCGACAAGGCAGACATGATGGCACCGCTCTTCACGTTGGCACGACATGCCGCCACGTACCAGGCGGGCATCCCCAGCCACAACTGAAACAGGAGGAGGAAGACCATTCGTGATTTCATGCAAAGTAGCGAGTGAGCTTGTTTTACCAAATTATAGGTGTGGTGGGAGAACTTGTCTACCATCCTTACTTATGGTAGACAAGTTGTGTAGCGCTTCCTTGTTTTAATAATGATCTACTGAGAAATAGTAGGGGGCAGTCATGGTTGAAATGTTCACCTTTTATGTCAAGCATGTTCTATCACGATTAAATGAGAAGAAACTGAAGACAGACGTAGGATATTTCAATGAAGACAGAAAATAAACTGTGATGATTCATTGATAGGCAACACATTCATTTACTTAATGAATACCCATGTTAATATTAAACAACATCGCTATTGCCTTATAAGGTGTAATGTCAAGCAATTACAATCAAACCCATTTGGAATTGATTTAACAGGGAAAAGGTGTGCTGGGGAGAACATGGCATAGTAAATCACAGAGTAGACCTTTACCAACAGGCCTCTGAGGCTTCCACCAAGGTGACATCAAAATCTGGGACATTGTCTCCTATAATATCAGTGAGATCCAGATTCAACACACTGCTGGTCCCATAGGCCCAACGCCAGAGTGTTTCCCAACTCCACTCTTCCAGTACCCCCAACAGCCCACAGTGTTGTTATAGCCTGGGACAAACACACCTCATTCAACCCATTTAGAACTTGATGATCAGTTGTATCAGGTGTGCTTGTACAGGGCTACAATAAAAATGAGTACTGTTGGGGGTACTGGAGGACTGGAGTTGGGAAAACACTGGATTAGATAATAGACTTAATATAATAAAGCACAAAGAGTAATGTCAGCCGGAGGCGTAATCATTTTATAATAACTCTCGCTAACATGGTGACTACGGCATTGGAGTTCCCCGCGTCGTAATTACAACACAATACATCCAACCATTATGTAACAGCACTGTGTCATTCCACATCCATGACCAGTCATGTTTTGATTAAAGGAAAGTATCTGGTTTGCATTTCGCAGTGCTGTATTAGAAAGGTTGACCATTAGGTTGAGGTAAGGCATCGGGCAATTGATTTGAAATGTGAAACATCATCAACGGTCAGAGGTTAGAGGATAAAGGGTGTCGGTTCTCAGGTGAATGCTGAGTGTGCAGACTGGGGAGTCAAGGAGGAATAGACCACCTCACTGGGAGGGGGGAATATTATCTTCTTCACAGAGTGGGAGTCTGGCACAGACCTTGTGAATCTATCCCAGAGGCGGGAGGATTGAGAATGGCTCCAGGCCAGAGTAGAGGAGTGCCTACCTCCAGCCAGGCCACCACTGTGGGGCCGTCCCATTGGGCGAAAGGTAAGCCTTTCCTCCTCGCCTCTTCCAACAGCTCGTGCCTGAGGGCGGGAGCAGAGACATGGGATTAATGCACTGCACACACACATATACTGAGACACTCACCCCCCCTCACACAAGGCACTAGTATTACACCGAGATTTTGTGTGTGTGTTCACTGTACAGTGCCACACACTTTATCTCTCACAGGCCAGAGCTTTCTAAAAGGGCACGGCCTTATCATACAGTACATCAATCTCTCCATACACACACTGCATGTAAAATGAGTACTCTCACTCTCTGCCCCTAGCTCTCTCTCTCTGCCTTTATCTCTGTCTGCCTCTCTAACCCTCTCTCTCTGCCTCTTTTTCTCTCTGCTACTCTGCCTCTTTCTCTCTTTTTCTCTCTCTGCCCCTCTCTCTCTCGCCATCTGGTCCAGACACACCTTCAAGGGACAGCTAGGGCTGCTGGGCTGCTCACTGAAGCCTGACTTTGAGTTGCTAATCTGAAGAACCACCAAACTCCACTTGTCTCTGTGCTGCAGCTGGGAATGTATTACTACTGCTGAAATACTAACCACAGAGAGACTGGGCTTTTTCTGCTGAGAGTCTTGCTGAATGTATTCTTTCTGGCCATCTTTAAATCGTATTTGGTGTCTTTATTCACATTCTTTGATGGAATACTGCATTTTTGTGTGGCGGTGGAAGTGTTCAATAGGTAAGTGAAATAGAGAAATGTGTTATTTGTGCTGAGCACCACTTTGAAAGCAGTGCTAAGCACTCCCTCCACCATCAGCCCAGAGTAAACCTTATCTAGGGAGAGCAGAGGAGAGGAGGTTCTCTTTACTCAGTCATGTACCAGGCAATTTGTAATATGCTGATTCCTGCGACACCAACTCTGTTAGGCAGAGTGAGAGACAGAGAACTGATGAACAGTCTATATAAATGTGTGTTTGGGGTATGTGAGTGTGTGTCTCGTCTTTATTGCTGTGTGCACACTGTTAACTAATGGAGTTGGGGAGCAGATGGATGGGAGGCCTATGGTGTAGAATAGAACCAGAGAGGCTACGCTAGAGAGATACCTAACTGTGGAACGTTACTTCCTGAAGACAGTTGATAGTGTCTGGTTGGTCTAAGAGTCTGAATATAGAGAGGGACTGTGGAGCTGATAAATACATAACTCACATAACATGCTACACACATAAAAACAGACTTCTGAAGTTACAATTCCATTCAGTGAACAGAATACTTCATGAGAGGCAGAAACTAGTTCCTGAGTGCAGCTAAAATGTCTTCCATCTGGAGACATAGTGGCCAACATGAGGCATATGGAGAAACGGCATGTGACACATTATGTATGTGACTTGGTCAGAGTTGAAGGCCTCAGTGCAGAGAAAGGGCACTTGAATACACCATACAAACACTGAATGGACTGACACACAACATAGGAGATGTGTCCATTGATATCAATCAATAATCAATTGTTTCCATTCAATGTCGTATCAATACAACAGGCATATAGATAGATATGTTCATGTCAGGTTGTTATGGATGAGATATACATCCACTGAACATAGCTGGGAAAGGAAGGAAACAGTTATGACAAAGAAAATAAAACAACAAGATATGACGCCCCATAACCCGGTATCAGAACCGGTTATATCTCACAGTCACAGATATAGAAACACGAACAAGGAAGGAGGAAGGCATTGGACATTCCAAGTATAAAAATCAACCCCATTAACGGCTGACGGCACACATTCTTTGTCCAGCCATGGATGCAGCCGCCACTGCACTGTGAGGGAGAAACATTTTATACGGTAAATGAAAAGATAGAAAGATCGAAAGGAAGAAAGATAGCTAGGAAGCAAGGGGTCATTAACAGCCATAGAGGGACAGAGTGACGTCAGCTTTGGCACCGGCCATTGGGAGGGGGACAGATGGATGGACAGAGGTGGACAGACGGCACAGCGCTGACAATGGAGATGTCCAGGTGTCACACTGTCACAACTTACCCACTTCTTTAGTCACAGGATGAGAGGGAGGGAGGAAGAGTACAAGGAGAGAGAGAGAGGAAGAGAAAGTGACGGGAGACAAAAAGTGCACAAATGTTAATGAGTTAACAGCACCCCCTTACCGCCACCTTGCCCCCAAAACACACACGAATGCACAAACACACACACACACACACTGCCCATACATGCACGGACACATATTCAAACACACACACACACACATGGATGCAGGCACCCACACACACTGCAAAATAGAAACAGTCTCTCAAGTAGACATGTGACAAGAGCTTTTCCAAAGACTGACATTAGAACAGTAGAATGACAAGTCAAAGAGTTGTATTGGTTAGCAAAAGAAAAGCCACTTTCTTCTTCTCTTTGGTCGATGCAGCTTTTTACAGCATCGCGTGCAGGCAGACGAAAGATAATGCACTTGGGGCAAGACACCTGCAATGCATTGGTTCACATTCTTCACAGGAACAAACCAGCCAAATGCCAAACATTACCAAACACATCACACATACACAACACATCAGCAATGAACCAATGAACGATCACGATATTGACCAGGCTGAAAATGTCAATGTAAATTCAGCAGGCAGTTCAATAGCATGCACTGGAGGACAGCATCAAGATGCAAGGCGGTCCACTTCCTGGAAAACTGGAGAATCGACACCAAAGAAAACACAGTCGTCATCATCATAATACCTTCTATTGATCATCTGTAAGGGTGGGAAAGTTATTGTCATGACAACTCAAAGCTCGCCTATAGAGAACGCATTTGTCATTTGGCACTGACACGGTAGACATATACATCCCCAGTTGAAAGGAGATGAAACTTGCACATGAGGGAACCCCCCTGTTTGTCGTTCATCTGTGGGTTTAAAGGAGGATACTATCTGGAAAACCAAACCAAAAGAATGAACTAAGAATCGTAGGCCTACAATGTGTGACATGAATAGACTTCTAACCCAATCAATAGTCTGACTGTGTGTTTGGTTAGGGGGGATCCCTCTATTGTACGTCTATTCAGGTTCCTGGTCTGTGTTGATCCTCTCTCTCTGCTGGAGAGTGGGAGTATTGGAGATGTATCTTCTATCCAGCCACATGGGCAACTGCCTCCTATACAGGGAAAGGACTAATGAAACCAGGGATTCCTCGCCAGCCACTGTGTATGGGGTCAAAAGTTGGAAACAGGATAATGATCTCTATTCAGATTTACTATAGACAGACACTGCTGTCTGGCACATAAAAAGGTGTGTGTATCATAACACTTTACTACAGTAGTGTCATGTACAGTAGATTAACACAGGGGGGTGTTAGTACTGGTGTGGTACATTGCCCAGTGTTTCTAGTGACACAGGTATGATTTATCTCCCACTGGCTGTGTTGTGAGCCAATAGAGTATTAATGAGCGCAAGGTTGTTGTTTTTTGGGGGTGAAATGCTGTGGTGGCAGGTTTGATGGGCAGGAGGGGGGGTGTTATGAAAGCTTACTTCTTTTTCAGCCGGCGGTCTTTCTCAGCCTGAGTCCCCAGCTTCCCCACAGCCATGTCCTGACCCAGGTCTGGATCAGACACTCCTGTGAGAGAGGGACAATGGGACGTTACTGCACTGCCTGCATGGCTCATAGAAATCATCCCGTGTAGATAGCATCCAGAGAGTACTAGCAAGGAGCCACACTTATCTCTTCTGAATCTGTACTCAACAGAGAGTTCACGAGTCAGCAGAGGTGATGTTTGGATGGTGAGGTGGTAAGTCATAACCTCTGTGACAAGTATCATCTAACATAATACAGGCAGGTTAGGGCCCTCAGATCCTTAAAAAAGTTCTACAGCTGCACCGTCGAGAGCATCTTGACTGACTGCATCACCACTTGGTATGGCAATTGGGCCAGCACAGTACATCCCTGGGGTTGAGCTCCCTGTCATCCAGGATCTCTATATCAGGCAGGGTCAGAGGAAGGCCCCAAAAATTGGGCATTTGAGACAGCTTCTATCCCTAAGCCATAAGACTGCTAAATAGCCAGACTGCTAAATAGTCAATTAATGGTACCTGAACTATTTGCTCTGACTCTACCTTGCACTGAGCCTATGTACACTCACTAGACTATATATACACACCATACTGTATACACACTCACTAGACTATATATACACACCATACTGTATACACACTCACTGGACTATATATACACACCATACTGTATACACACTCACTAGACTATATATACACACCATACTGTATACACACTCACCAGACTATATATACACACCATACTGTATACACGCTCACTAGACTATATATACACACCATACTGTATACACACTTACTAGACTATATATTCACACCATACTGTATACACACTCACTAGACTATATATACACACCATAATGTATACACACTCACTAGACTATATATACACACCATATACACACTCACTAGACTATATATACACACCATACTGTATACACACTCACTAGACTATATATACACAACATACTGTATACACACTCACTAGACTATATATACACACCATACTGTATACACACTCACTAGACTATATATACACACCATACTGTATACACACTCACTAGACTATATATACACACCATAATGTATACACACTTACTAGACTATATATACACACTATACTGTATACACACTCACTAGACTATATATACACACCATAATGTATACACACTCACTAGACTATATATACACACACCATACTGTATACACACTCACTAGACTATATATACACACCATACTGTATACACACTCACTAGACTATATATACACACACCATATACACTAACTAGACTATATATACACACACCAAACTGTATACACACTCACTAGACTATATATACACACACCAAACTGTATACACACTCACTAGACTATATATACACACCATACTGTACACACACTCACTAGACTATATATACACACCATATACACACTCACTAGACTATATATACACACACCATATACACACTCATTAGACTATATATATACACCATATACACACTCACTAGACTACATACACACACTCACTCAGACACACTACACTGTCACTCCCACACAAATCCCTCACACATTCAAACATGCACACACGCACACGCACACACACACACACACACACACACACACACACACACACATAATTTGCTGCTGCTACTCTGTTCTTTATTTTACTCATATTATTATCTATCCTGATGTCTACAATAGTCACTTTACCCTGCCTTCATGTAAATATCTACCTCAAATACCTTATTATTATCTATCCTGATGCCTAGTCACTTTACCCTGCCTTCATGTAAATATCTACCTCAAATACCTTATTATTATCTATCCTGATGCCTAGTCACTTTACCCTGCCTTCATGTAAATATCTACCTCAAATACCTTAGAATTATCTATCCTGATGCCTAGTCACTTTACCCTGCCTTCATGTATCTACCTCAAATACCTTATTATTATCTATCCTGATGCCTAGTCACTTTACCCTGCCTTCATGTACATATCTACCTCAAATACCTTATTATTATCTATCCTGATGCCTGTTCACTTTACCCTGCCTTCATGTAAATATCTACCTCAAATACCTTAATATTATCTATCCTGATGCCTAGTCACTTTACCCTGCCTTCATGTATCTACCTCAAATACCTTATTATTATCTATCCTGATGCCTAGTCACTTTACACTGCCTTCATGTACATATCTACCTCAAATACCTTATTATTATCTATCCTGACGACTAGTCACTTTACACTGCCTTCATGTACATATCTACCTCAAATACCTTATTATTATCTATCCTGATGCCTAGTCACTTTACCCTGCTGCCTTCATGTACATATCTACCTCAAATACCTCGTACCGCTGCACATTGATCTGGTACTGGTACTCTCTGTATATAAACTCAGCAAAAAAAGAAACGTCCTCTAAATGTCAACTGTGTTTATTTACAGAAAACTTAACATGTGTAAATATTTGAAAGTTCCACAGACATGTGACTAACAGAAATGGAATAATGTGTCCCTGAACAAAGTGGGGGTCAAAATCAAAAGTAACAGTCAATATCTGGTGTGGCCACCAGCTGCATTAAGTACTGCAGTACTGCATCTCCTCCTCATGGACTGCACCAGATTTGCCAGCTCTTGCTGTGAGATGTTACCCCACTCTTCCACCAAAGCACCTGCAAGTTCCCTGAAATTTCTGGGGGGAATGGCTCTAGCTCTCACCCGCCGATCCAAAGGGTCCCAGACGTGCTCAATGGGATAGAGATCCGGGCTCTTTGCTGGCCATGGCAGAACACTTACATTCCTGTCTTGCAGGAAATCACGCACAGAACGAGCAGTATGGCTGGTGGCATTGTCATGCTGGAGGGTCATGTCAGGATGAGCCTGCAGGAAGGGTACCACATGAGGGAGAAGGATGTTTTCCCTGTAACGCACAGTGTTGAGATTGCCTGCAATGACAACAACCTCAGTCCGATGATGCTGTGACACACCGCCCCAGACCATGACGGACCCTCCACCTCCAAAATCGATCCCGCTCCAGAGTACAGGCCTCGATGTAACGCTCATTCCTTCGACGATAAAAACGAATCCGACCATCACCCCTGGTGAGACAAAACTGCGACTCGTCAGTGAAGAGAACTTTTTGCCAGTCCTGTCTGGTCCAGCGACGGTGGGTTTGTGCCCATAGGCAACATTATTGCCGGTGATGTCTGGTGAGGACCTGCCTTACAACAGGCCTACAAGCCCTCAGTCCAGCCTCTCTCAGCCTATTGCGGACAGTCTGAGCACTGATGGAGGGATTGTGCGTTCCTGGTGTAACTCGAGCAGTTGTTGTTGCCATCCTGTACCTGTCCCGTAGGTGTGATGTTCGGATGTACCGATCCTGTGCAGGTGTTGTTACACGTGGTCTGCCACTGCGAGGACAATCAGCTGTCCGTCCTGTCTCCCTGTAGCGCTGTCTTAGGCGTCTCATTGCAATTTATTGCCCTGCAGTCCTCATGCCTCCTTGCAGCATTCCTAGGGCTCGTTCACGCAGATGAGCAGGGACCCTGGGCATCTATCTTTTGGTGTTTTTCCAGAGTCAGTAGAAAGGCCTCTTTAGTGTCCTAAGTTTTCATAACTGTGACCTCAATTGCCTACAGTCTGTAAGCTGTTAGTGTGTTAACGACCGTTCCACAGGTGCATGTTCATTAATTGTTTATGGTTCATTGAACAAGCATGGGAAACAGTGTTTAAACCCTTTAAAATGAAGATCTGTGAAGTTATTTGGATTTTTAAGAATTATCTTTGAGAGACAGGGTCCTGAAAAAGGGACGTTTCTTTTTTTGCTGAGTTTAGATCCATTATTGATCTGGAACTGGTACTCCCTGTATACAGCTCCATTATTAATCTGGTACTGGTACTCCCTGTATATAGATCCATTATTGATCTGGTACTCCCTGTATATAGATCCATTATTGATCTGGTACTCCCTGTATATAGATCCATTATTGATCTGGTACTGGTTCTCCCTGTATATAGATCCATTATTGATCTGGTACTGGTACTCCCTGTATATAGATCCATTATTGATCTGGTACTGTTACTCCATGTATATAGATCCATTATTGATCTGGTACTCCCTGTATATAGATCCATTATTGATCTGGTACTGGTACTCCCTGTATATAGATCCATTATTGATCTGGTACTGTTACTCCCTGTATATAGATCCATTATTGATCTGGTACTGGTACTCCCTGTATATAGATCCATTATTGATCTGGTACTCCCTGTATATAGATCCATTATTGATCTGGTACTGGTACTCCCTGTATATAGATCCATTATTGATCTGGTACTGGTACTCCCTGTATATAGATCCATTATTGATCTGGTACTGGTACTCCCTGTATATAGATCCATTATTGATCTGGTACTGGTACTCCCTGTATATAGATCCATTATTGATCTGGTACTGGTACTCCCTGTATATAGATCCATTATTGATCTGGTACTGGTACTCCCTGTATATAGATCCATTACTGATCTGGTACTGGTACTCCCTGTATATAGATCCATTATTAATCTGGTACTGGTACTCCCTGTATATAGATCCATTATTGATCTGGTACTGGTACTCCCTGTATATAGATCCATTATTGATCTGGTACTGGTACTCCCTGTATATAGATCCATTATTGATCTGGTACTCCCTGTATATAGATCCATTATTGATCTGGTACTCCCTGTATATAGATCCATTATTGATCTGGTACTGGTTCTCCCTGTATATAGATCCATTATTGATCTGGTACTGGTACTCCCTGTATATAGATCCATTATTGATCTGGTACTGTTACTCCATGTATATAGATCCATTATTGATCTGGTACTCCCTGTATATAGATCCATTATTGATCTGGTACTGTTACTCCCTGTATATAGATCCATTATTGATCTGGTACTGGTACTCCCTGTATATAGATCCATTATTGATCTGGTACTGTTACTCCCTGTATATAGATCCATTATTGATCTGGTACTGGTACTCCCTGTATATAGATCCATTATTGATCTGGTACTCCCTGTATATAGATCCATTATTGATCTGGTACTCCCTGTATATAGATCCATTATTGATCTGGTACTGGTACTCCCTGTATATAGATCCATTATTGATCTGGTACTGGTACTCCCTGTATATAGATCCATTATTGGTCTGGTACTGTTACTCCCTGTATATAGATCCCTTATTGATCTGGTACTGGTACTCCCTGTATATAGATCCATTATTGATCTGGTACTGGTACTCCCTGTATATAGATCCATTATTGATCTGGTACTGTTACTCCATGTATATAGATCCATTATTGATCTGGTACTGTTACTCCATGTATATAGATCCATTATTGATCTGGTACTGGTACTCCCTGTATATAGATCCATTATTGATCTGGTACTGGTACTACCTGTATATAGATCCATTATTGATCTGGTACTGGTACTCCATGTATATAGATCCATTATTGATCTGGTACTGTTACTCCATGTATATAGATCCATTATTGATCTGGTACTGGTACTCCATGTATATAGATCCATTATTGATCTGGTACTAGTACTCCCTGTATATAGATCCATTATTGATCTGGTACTGGTACTACCTGTATATAGATCCATTATTGATCTGGTACTGGTACTCCATGTATATAGATCCATTATTGATCTGGTACTGTTACTCCATGTATATAGATCCATTATTGATCTGGTACTGTTACTCCATGTATATAGATCCATTATTGATCTGGTACTAGTACTCCCTGTATATAGATCCATTATTGATCTGGTACTGTTACTCCATGTATATAGATCCATTATTGATCTGGTACTGTTACTCCATGTATATAGATCCATTATTGATCTGGTACTGATACTCCATGTACATAGATCCATTATTGATCTGGTACTGGTACTCCATGTATATAGATCCATTATTGATCTGGTACTGTTACTCCATGTATATAGATCCATTATTGATCTGGTACTGTTACTCCATGTATATAGATCCATTATTGATCTGGTACTGTTACTCCATGTATATAGATCCATTATTGATCTGGTACTGATACTCCATGTATATAGCTTTTATTTTACTCCACTATTTTACTTTTAATCATCATTTATTTTACTTGTTTGGAAATGTTCGTAAGCAAGCATTTCACTGTAAAGTCTACTCCTGTTGTATTCGGCGCAGGTGATAAATACAATTTGATTTGAGAAAGTATTAACCCCCTGGCAAGGCACTAAACCCTATGTGCTCCTGTCAGTCACTCTGGATCAGAACGTCTGCTAAACTGCTAAATGACTAAAATGTCAATGTAAACGAATGCCTACTCATTAACCAAACAGTACATAGAACAGATAAGAGCAACTCATATCAGAGAGGTGCTGAGTGTAGACCAGTACCTTGGCTCTGCCCGATGGCCTCCCTGTGGGCATGCAGCTGTGCCAGTCTGGTCTTCTCCTTCTTGCCAAACAGGCGTCCGATGGAGGACTTGATGCCCTTCTTCTTGGGCTGCTTGTTGATGGAGTCCTGACTGCTGGCTACGCTGCTCAGAGCACTGGCCTCTGCCTCCAGGCTGGCAGCAATGCTGCAAACACACACATGCACACACGCACACACACACAGTCAAGGAAAAAGATACAACTTGGGTAAGAGACAATTTGTTTCATAAATTACCGTCAGGATGAAGAAGGTGGAGTATGTGTGTGTGTGTGTGTGTGTGTGTGTGTGTGTGTGTGTGTGTGTGTGTCTGTGAGCGCTATAAGTGCAGCATACCCTCGGGCCTCGTTGTGTGAGGAGGCTGGCAGTGTGCGGGTCATGCGTACGGTCCGGGGCGTGGGGGGAGGGGACGTCTCACACTTGATGGTAGCCTTGTCCTGGCCGTCATCGTCAGTGGCCGCAATCTGACCGTGGAGGGGTGAAGAGACCTGTTAGTAGCTCTTATTAAACTAGTATAGTAACACCTCACACATCAATCTCTACAACACTGTTATTACACTATAGTCACACCTCACACATCAATCTCTGCAACACTGGTATTACACTATAGTCACACCTCACACATGAATCTCTACAACACTGGTATTACACTATAGTCACACCTCACATCAATCTCTATAACACTGTTACTACACTATAGTAACACCTCACACATCAATCTCTGAAACACTGGTATTACACTATAGTCACACCTCACACATCAATCTCTACAACACTGGTATTACACTATAGTAACACCTCACACATCAATCTCTGAAACACTGTTATTACACTATAGTCACACCTCACATCAATCTCTACAACACTGGTATTACACTATAGTAACACCTCACACATCAATCTCTGAAACACTGTTATTACACTATAGTCACACCTCACATCAATCTCTACAACACTGGTATTACACTATAGTCACACATCAATCTCTACAACACTGGTATTACACTATAGTAACACCTCACACATCAATCTCTGAAACACTGTTATTACACTATAGTCACACCTCACACATCAATCTCTACAACACTGTTTGCTTATAGGTCATTAGAGTCCAATAATGGCAAGGATACACCAGACCATGACAGTCATCTACAGGAAGACAGAGGTACTATGAATTTGAAATGTCTAATGTAATAAAATGAACATATCATTAGTACTGTACCTTTCTCCTGTGTTTCCTCAGATCACTGGGCTGCAGGGTGGAGGACAGGAAAGAAATGGAAAACAGCAGTTTACAGTAAATCAGTAAGACTCAACAAAATGTCCTCCCCCATACAGAAACACCTCATTTATAGTTATAGACATGGCTAGCCGATATATCATCAGGTGGGCACATGACCTGTCAATTACACCATACACCACACAATCAATGTGATTTGTTGAAAAAAGAACCTGCTTTGACACTATTCATTTGAAAGGTCAATAAAATCAAAGGCTCATTCTTTAAAAGCCCCTGGGTATTGGCAACATTCACTCTCTGAGACCGTTTGGCTGGCTGGCTGGATGGCTGGCTGGATGGATTGTGGGGATTTGAATATTTTTAGCCTAGTGGAGGATAGAAAAAAGAGACAGACTCCCTGTGATGGGGACATCTGGAGCGCTACAGCCCTGGGTCAGTGTGTGTGTGTGTGTGTGTGTGTGTGTGTGTGTGTGTGTGTGTGTGTGTGTGTGTGTGTGTGTGTGTGTGTGTGTGTCAGACAGACAGACAGACAGACAGACAGACAGACAGACAGACAGACAGACAGACAGACAGACAGACAAAGAGAGAGAAAATCCTCTATCGGCGGTACACACAGCCAACCGATCAGTTCATCCTAATGCGTGTATTTCTAGCCTGCCATTCAATAATGTCATCTGGGGATTCATCAAGGCAGACCTTTTTTCCTTGGTAGTATTGTCTCCATCAGAAGCTGGAGCAGCCAGAGCTACACACTAGTAAAAACAACCAATGTACCAAGGCACATGACAGGTGTCACGTCCTGACCAGCAAAGGGGTCATTTTGTTATTGTAGTTGGTCAGGACGTGGCAGGGGTGTGTTTGTTTTGTGTGTTTCGGGGTTTTTTGGGTCATGTTCTATGTTAATATATTTCTATGTTCGTTCTAGTTCTTATATTTCTATGTTTAGTTAATTGGGCTGACCTTCAATTGGAGGCAGCTGTTCCTCGTTGCCTCTAATTGAAGGTCCTATTTAGTAGGGGTGTTTTTCCATGGGTTTTGTGGGTAGTTGTTCCGTGTATAGCTGTGTAGCCTTACAGGACTGGTTTTCGTCGTTGTTTTGTTTTTTTTCTTCTAATAAAAGAAGATGAGTATTCATATACCCGCTGCGTTTTGGTCCACCTTTTACGACGCACCTGACAACAGGGAAGTGTTGCAACAGTCTGACCTAATGTAGACAGTACTTTTATTGACCTAATGTAGACAGCACTTTTACTGACCTAACAGACAGTACTTTTATTGACCTAACAGACAGTACTTTTATTGACCTAATGTAGACAGTACTTTTACTGACCTAACAGACAGTACTTTTATTGACCTAACAGACAGTACTTTTATTGACCTAATGTAGACAGTACTTTTATTGACCTAACAGACAGTACTTTTATTGACCTAATGTAGACAGTACTTTTATTGACCTAACAGACAGTACTTTTATTGCTCAATAGGACAATAGTGGCAAGTATAAAAAAATCTTCTGAAGTCCTTAAAACATAGTAAACAAACATAGCACAGACTATCACATCCTGGTATCTACAACACACACAAACCAAGCCAAGCTCTACGATGAAGGAGTAATGAACCCCAGCCAGATAGATTATGCAACTCAATCCATCAAGGAAAGAACACCATCTAAATAAAGTTGAAAGAAAGCCAATACATGCTTTTACAAGTAGCTGGCTAATGAAAAAAATCTACGTCTGGCTCTCTCTCAGAGCTGCTTTGAAATCTGGTCCAGGGTCATTTGAGGTTACTAGTTTACCATCAAATTGAGTTTACTCTCCGTTCTAGCATAATCAAGGGCGGCTCAGGTGAAGTAGTCGTATGAGGTCTATTGAAAGAGCAAGGCTGAGAACAAAGAATGAGAGGCCAAACACAGCATAGTGAATGCTGATCCCAGGTGCTTCTATTGGCCCTGTCCTGCACCTTCGCCAAGACCGGGATACACTCGTACACCCCCCCCCCCCCTGACCCCAGCAGCATACCAGTGTCATGATACCCATGCGCTCCATGTCTGTGGTGCTGCGGTGGTCCAGCTTAGGGGTGGAGTGTCCGCTGGGCGGGGAGGAAGAGGCCAGGGAGGAGGCGGTGGCCGAGGCGGTGATGGAGGCTCCTGGGTGGTGCATACGGGCGAGGTTGAGACCCTCCAGGCTGACGCTGGCCACACGGTTCTCTATCTCCTCCGCCCGCAGCTCTGTCGACTCCTTCTCCTCCTGGATCAGTCTGGGGGAGAGATTGAGGGGGAGGCAGAGAGGGAGGGAGGGATTGATTAGACTTATTTCACAGTTGTATTCAGCCACGGAATATATAGAAAGCTCATTCACCCAACAGGACTCTGAGAATTCTCAGAATCCCTTGGTCCTTTGTGGTTCAATTCTCTGGATGTTCATGGAAATCCCCACTGCAGACCCATAGGGCTCCTCTTAAAGACAAAGCGGGGAGACATAAAGCCAGTTCATTACCCATAAACCATATAGGTGCATAACACTACCTCACAACACTAATTACTTTAGAAATTAATTCAGAGGGCTTTCTGCCATCGGAGCTGAAATCGTATTCCAACTCAGCATATACTTACTCAGAAATCACCCTGATGAGGCATGTCTCCATCGATTGTGCTTATAAGCAAAAAACAATAAAGGCCTTAGGTAAATTAACAACACTTCACTTTAAAATGTCACTTAAGCTTAAGGTTGTGTGAAATAATACTTGGCTAATCACCAGACAAGAAGATCAGTACAATATCAACAAGCAAGTAACAGACCTTGTATCTTGAATAAGCCCAAACCAGTAAATACTGTTGTTTGATTTCAAACTGTGTCAGGCTCCCAATGTTAACCAAGTGTTAATCATCTTAATACAATAGATTATTCTGACAGCTAACTGGGTAAATGATCAATACTTGAATAAAACTACAGTATTTCAGGGTCAGCTCCTCGCAGCTTTTCTAGGTACTGTAATTGGCAGTATCTGAGGTTCGTGTTTAATTCATCTAGACAGGGCATCACACTCTGCAGACAACAGCCAACAAGCTTCTGCCCTGAAGACAAGTGTGTCCACACACATCCCTAGATATCCAATCAATTACTGTCTCATTAATTCAATTTCATCGCCACAGAAACCTGAGGCACGGAGCCCACTGATAGGATGAGCCAGCCTTAGGGGTGGAGATAGCTAGGCCGACACCCATAAACTCTCCCTCACGTCATGCACTAAGAGGCATATTTTACCGATCAACAATGAAGTGGCCAACATGGATTAATCAAATCAATGTGTCAGTAATGTTTCCCAAGGAACTTTATCTGCCTAACATACAACTTGATTTACATAAAGATCAGTCACTAGGGGTGTTTCCTGGCAATGAGACCTGACCAGGAAGCCCACAGTTTTTATCTGGTCCCTAGCATGGTCTGTCCAATTAGTGTCTGGTCCCTAGCATGATCTGTCCAATAAGAGCAGGGTTAAAGTCAGGTACATTTCTGGTCCCTAGCATGATCTGTCCAATTAGAGCAGGGTTATGGGTAAATGTCTGGTCCCTAGCATGGTCTGTCCAATTAGAGCAGGGTTATGGGTAAATGTCTGGTCCCTAGCATGGTCTGTCCAATAAGAGCAGGGTTAAAGTCAGGTAAATGTCTGGTCCCTA